>NC_090451.1:476135800-477342942 GCF_031143425.1 Pleurodeles waltl
TGTGCAGGATAGCCTTACATATGTAAAGTACTTTTGTAATTCACAAAGCTTCTTTTTACATTCATAAAAATACTCTTATGGAGATTTCTGTGTAAGTAAAATGGCTAATGGGGTAGCAAGTTGGTAACACAGGGTCATCAATTAGGGATAACTGGATCTATTAGCTGATGCCCAGGCTTACCATTTGGCCCTACTGGCACTGCCCATATTATATCTGGTGTCGGTGAGTATGAAGGCAGCCCGTGGAAAATACAATCTCTGATCTATTTAATTTCTATAGTTTTATCCCATGCTCTATTCCTAACCCCGTAAGCAGCAAGTGTAAGAGGGTTGAGGGTTAAGTTTAGGTCAGGAGGTAAATTTTGTGATGTCACTGGTGGGAAAGTGTGTGTGATACTACTACTGTCACCCTTGGCATCTTGGGGGATCCATATGCTTGTGAACGTCTTGAATGGGTTCTAACAATCCACAAATGTATTTTTGTGTATTTGTATTCACAAACTATTTCTCGGGTGGAAATGTACTCCTGACTAGGACACAAGTTAATCATTTTTTCTTTGTGAGAACAAGAAGAACCCCCCCAAAAAATGTTGACAGTAGGAGGGAAAGATTTTCTATACAGGACTAAATGCTTTTCCTGGGAAGTAAAAAAGGGTAAATGTAATTACACTCATTCTTCACATTTACTCATGCACAATTTGTACACTTTGGGGGTCATTCTGACCCTGGCGGTCTTGGACCGCCAGGGCAAGAATGACAGAAGCACCGCCAACAGGCTGATTTCCCCCTGGCGGTGATAATGCGCCAGGGCAGCGCTGCAAGCAGCGCTGCCCTGGGGATTATGAGCCCCTTACCGCCAGCCTGTTTCTGGCGGTTTACACCGCCAGGAAGAGGCTGGTGGTAAGGGGTGTCCTGGGCCCCTGGCATGGGCAGTGCAGGGGCCCCCTAACAGGGTCCCGGCCTGCTTTTCACTGTCTGCATGGCAGACAGTGAAAAGCGCGACAGGTGCAACTGCACATGTCGCACGGCCGCAACACCGCCGGCTCCTGTGTTGCGGCCTCATTCCCGCTGGGCAGGCGGGCGCTAAGTTGGTTAGCGCCCGCCGGCCCAACGGGAATGTTGGAATCTGGGCCGCGTAATTTTGGCCGCATGGCAGCCAAATGGCGGTTTCCGCCTGGCGGGCGGCAGTAGCCGCCCGCCAAGGTTGGAATCACCCCCTTTGTCTCATGATATATATATGAATATGCCTTCACATGAACATATTGGGGACTTCATATTGGGGGGGGGATGTATTTACGCAACCCTAGGAGTGAACTAATAACTGTTGATTTCTATGCTTTGAGAATAAGCTCTGAGTTTCTTATCACTTGAGCTGATTTGAACTGAGCATGTTTTAACTTCCTTTCACACCACCTCATCAGTGATGGAGATAGTGGTATGTTAAAGAACACTGTTGAACTGACCAGCTACATCTATGTGCCATATATAATTAACTCTTTCACCTCTGCCATATCAGATACCTCCACTATGTATATATGTGTGTAAGGTTTTGTCTGCTTGATTAGATGTGTGTACAGATAGCCATTTATGATGGTGTACATATGTGATGTATGACATTCAAGGTGCTTTGAGGTTGTGGAGGCAAGTGTAATGTGAATAGGCTATGTTCTCTCACCACAGTCTGTGTGAGATATGTGATTGTAGCTTGTGTGGAGCTATGAGAGTATGATTGCTGTTATGTTTAATAATCAAGTATGTTGTGAACATTTCTGTATTCTAACACTACGGTGTTCTGTGTCCTGTTGTGGGCCCTTCTTTTTCCTAGCATTGAGTTTCCTATCCTGCACATCATCTGAGTTCTGATAGGCTCCTAAAAATGTGACACTGTTCAATTTTCCCTCTCAGAGACTCGGTCAGCCCCTCTATGCTCAGTGAACTGCGATGTGCCCAATAGATCTCATAGAACTGCTCTCAATGGTGTACTGTATTCCGCACATTTCTTACACTATCTCCTGTGACCACTTTCTTGCCGGCACAGTGACTGTCCTACAATCCATCTCCTACTCTTTCACGATGCTCTATTCCTCCTTCCACACTCCCCTAGCTTCCTGACCAGAGTCTTGCAGTCAATGCCCATGGTGCTGTCCACTTTCTCTTACTGCCCTACCTATTTGCACATGTGTGCTGCCACTTTTACACTGTGCTTCCTGCAAGTGCACTAGGGCACACCACACTGCCTGTGAACTCAGTTGTGAGGTGTGCATCTCGATCATCCCGCACTACCTTTGGAGTACCTTCATATCACACATATAAACAGTAAGGCCCGTAGTTATACTTTGTTAGCGCCGCATGTGCGTCATTTTTTGACGCAAAAGCGGCGCAAACGTACAAAATACAATTGTAAGTTTGCGACGCTTTTGCGTCAAAAAGCAGCGCAAATACAGGGCTAAAAAAGTATAAATACGGCCCTAAGTCTCCCTAGTCTATTCCCTATATATATTAACAATGCAAATATTCTTTCCACGTGACAGAGAGCATGAACGTCTCATTTTTATTATGTATTTCCTTTTATTTAAGGAAGTTTATAGTGTTGAATTCCACTGCAGTCATTGGGGTCATTTGAAATTAAGAGTAAATAAGTCAAGAAAATGCACTAAACTTCAGAGAAGAGTCACATTGTGATATTTGATGGTCAGCAAAACATTATAACAGGTTTTTAAACTTCCAGAAGTACAGCAGCTACAGCGATCTCAGCATAACAGATATGAGAACCAAAGGATAAAGAGAAGATTAGCTAGAGGAGGTTTGTAGTGCATTTGAACTAAATTCAGTTGTAGAGAAAAAACATCAGTGGACAGAAGGAGCAGACTGGAAGCCTAAAAGAAACTGGGGCCAGATGTAGGAAAAAAACAAATTGCGAGTTGCAATTTGCGAGTCCTTCCGACTCGCAAAATGCATTTCTGCATAGGAAACTGCGATTTGCGACTCGCAAACGGCAAATTTTGCCGTTTGCGAGTCGCAAACAGTTTCCTACATCTGGCCCCTGATTATCTGTGTCCAGTTAAGTGGAGATTAGAAGTGTGCTCTCTCAGTGGTTGGTAGTACCTTAAAAAAGTATTAGCCACTTGTAAAGAGTAGTTGTTTCAAGACCGGGCATACATCATAGGACATCATCAGGACAAGGAGACATATTTATTGCACCTACGGAATAAATAGATGCAGATTAAAACGATATCCTGCTGTGGAAAGAAAATGAACTGTAATTGGGTTTATGGAAGGAGTCTTCTTAGAAGAAAATTGTGCCACCATATGCTATCTACATAGTCAAGCGAAGAACAAAACACAGACCATAACCATCAATATCCACTGTGAGAGCCACCAAGAGGCTGCTATTTCTAATTGCCTCCTAAAATATTATTTTTGTCATAGACTCGAGAATAAATTCAGCCTTTTGCATATCTATATGTTAGGTCAATTATTCATCCTAATGAAATTGTATAAGTACATGCCACTGCATCACATTTTGTAATATCTGAGCACTTATTATCACTGTGCGGTTCTATCCACGATATCATGTGTAGCATTTCCCTAAATTCAATATTGCTGAGAAATGTTTTCATGTGCCCTGTGGTCCATTTACAATCCATGGAATGTACCTCTGTCGCAATGTAGCACATAGCTCTACTTCGCACTACAATAGGCAATTTTCGAATGAAAATCAGAATTTGTGTTGGAAAGTATATCACAACACAACACTTTGCCTGGGCTTGCATTATTTTATGATGCAAACCTAGTGAAAAGCGATAGTATATTTCCCCCTAAGTCTTTTTGCACATGTTGTGGCAGTGTGTGAGCCTATCACACACTGTGTGTAATATATTGTGTTTAACTGACATACATATTCACAATGCTTTCTCTATCAGGCTGGGACCTCATAGGTCTATATACAAGTCAGTAGTCCCCAATGCACCAACCAGTTATACACACAGATATCTGAAGTCATTGGGCCTCATTACGACATTGGTGGTCTTACTAAAAGACCGCTGAAGCCGCGGGAGCCACTATACCGCAAGTGCTGGCGGTATATGTGGCACCCTATTATGACTTTTCTGCTGGGCCAGCGCAAAAGTCAGATCAACATTTCAGCTGGCTCATAATAGAGCTGGAGGCAATGTTGATGTGCAGCGGGTGTAGCAGCACCTGTTGCGAATTTCACTGCCCGAAATTCGGGCAGTGAAATGCACGATGGGGCTGTGCCTGGGGGCCCCTGCACTGCCCATGCCAAGTGCATGGAAAGTGCAGGGGCCCACAGGGGCACCCCGAGTCCCCCTTTTCGCCAGCCTTTCCATGGCGGTGTTCACCGCAATGAACAGGCTGGCGGTTGGGGACTCATAATCCCCAGGGCAGCGGTGCTTGCAGTGCTGCCCTGGGGATTATGACCGCCTGTTGGCAGTGTTACCACCAGTGAACCGCCGACCGCCAGAGTCGTAATGAGGCCCAATATTTTAAAAAAACTAAGCTTTCCTACCAAAACAATCCATTATCCACATTTTATTTTTTCTTGAATTTATTTTTCAATCCAGGTGCGTGCTTTATACTTTAGGCTCATTTATCAGCCATGGTCAGAGTCACTGATATTATGTAGTGGACAGGGCCACATTTTGTGGCATGGTTAACTCAATTATGCAGCAATAAAAGGCAAATTATGAGGCCTAATGCAGCACATTTTGTGATGGTATTATTTCATTATTTTGACATTTTTACAAATCTGAACAAAGATCTGACATCCTTAGTTCCCATTTAGCAGCCAAATACAGGAATAAGCAACTGAAAGGCTGACAGGTCACCTTGCCACTGTGCAGTGATTTGTGTAGCTAAAGTTTTAGTAGCTTTTAATCCGTTTGAGCCAGAAACAAGAGTCTCTTGTAAAACTCTGAAGGTGATGCAGCAGAACACAGATTATATTATGAATGCAGTAAAATCCATAATTATGCAGAAAATGCAGCAGGCACAGAATTGTAATATTCCAGTGGCCCTGCTCGTGGTGAACTGCTCCACAGGGTATTAGTAAAAGTCACTAACTGGTCCCCACCCTCATTACAAAAGGTTAGCTCACCACAGTATGATACTACTTGTCAAGACTTGCTGTGCTTAGTTTGATGTGAAATGCAGTCACCATCAAGTGACTCATCATGAATTCCAAAAGCAGTGTATCACATTTTCGAACAGAGAATGTAAGAAAATAGAGGACAGGAAAACCAGTTAGTGAAAGGTAACAAATTGGTAAAGCTTCAACACAGAAGCCTTGAAGATTCAATCACTAGCCAAGAATTAATTTACAGAAGCAGCTCCACCTCTGGCTAAGCAGTACTGGCATGTGATTGAGTAGTACTGATTTCAAGGATCTGACTTAGTTGGTTGCTCCTTGAAAAGAGAAAAGTTGAATTTATGCTGAGACTAAACATGATTCATTCAAGGATTTAAATTGGGTTTATTTAGCTTAGGTTCCTTAATTTTTAAGTCTGAATATATTTAATAAATACTTCATACAACAGGAATCAACAGAGCCTTGACAGTGGCGTAAAACGTCAGCTAGACCTATAAATAAACTGTATTCACAAGTTATCTATAAGTCATCATCATCACTTATTGTGATTCATTTCAATCATAAAAGGTACAATTACAAAACAGGATAAAACCATCATAAACTACAATGTAATGACATACATACTCCTACTTCCAATGGGAATAAAACCTTGATAAAATGTACAGATATGTACAATATATTAAAATATGCCAAAAAAATGTGTGCTCCAGAATTCAATTTGGACCCTCTAGTTTTATTTGTTTTCCTTAATATTTAGGGACTTTGAACTAGTGTGCTATATCTCTCTTAAAAACTTTGCTACAGCACCATGGGTGTTAGTTCTACAGATCCTGAGGGCTGAATGACGATCATTAACCCCCAGCAGTTTACATAGGGTTCTGATTCAAAGAGCCCTCTGTTTCTTGTATGCGGGACAAAAAAATAAAACATGGCTAGTGTTCACTTGGGTCATACAATCTATAGGTCAAAATCCGTTAATCTGCTATTCTGTTTCCATCTAGTGGTAAAACCATGCAAAGGTAAAAATCCACTTCTAAATCTAATATAAAGTACACATGCTAAAGGCTGTGAAATAGCATTGAAATAGTTTTCTGATTCATAAAAATACTTAATTGATAAAAAAGAAAAACTGTCCATCAAACTACCCGATGATACTGATGCTACTTCGTCCATTTGCACACTTGCCCGGTATGCATCCTTTAGGCTCTGCAAAGCATTTTTGGGAAGATGTAGGAGGTCTGACCAATAGGAGCCCAAGCCTAGTTTAATGAAACTATCCTTTACATAACAGCACCAAGCACTTTTCTCAACATGCGTGCCCTCCAACAGCCATCTAAGCCATGCCCTCTATGGTTCTAATTCTTCTGTGAACCAAATCCTGATCCAGTTCTGCAGCGGCCAAAGGGTGGCAATATCTGCAATAGATAGCAAACTCAAATCCCAAGGATAGGAAGAGTTGCTGAGCTCAGCGGGATCTTTAATAAGACTTTTAAAAAGTAATTTTTTACTTTTTTCATATCATCCAGTTTGCCGTGACCCCACAACTCATCGCATACAAAGCTCCTCCTCTGGCTTGATTTTTGTATATTTCTAACACTGGCATGATGGGAAAGTTAGATGCTCGTCCAGCATATCTTAGGATTTCCCCCTGCCTTTTTTCTTAAGGTCATGGAACACCTTAACAATTGGCCAAACCATTTTTGGGAATTATCTAATCTGACTCCTAAATAGTCAAATTCCGGTACTCTTTCAAGAGCTTCACCATCTAGAAATATAGATTTCTTCTATCTATGCTTACTGTCTCCAAAGACCATGTATTTGGTTTTGATGCTATTAACTTGCAGGTCATGGTCTCTGCAAAACCCGAAAACTTTCTCCAAGAGCTTAGACAACCTAGACGCTTTTGCGATAATAATAGAGTATCATCTGCAAATAACAAACAGAGGCCCTCATTACAACTTTAGAGGGCGTCAACGCTGCCCGCCAAGTTGTAACCGCTGCGCGCCCGCCAATGCGGCCGCACTTCCGCAGTGGCCATTTCAACATCCCCGCTTGGCCGGCGGGCGGAAACGGACTTTTCCAGAAGCGGCTAAAGTGACTTCCTGCCAAGATAGCATTTGACAGACAGTTTATGTAGGGGCTCCAGAGCTTTGAATCAGATCTAAGAAAGTCAGTGGGTATCCTATCTAGCCCAGGCGCTTCCCCAGTTTCTGCGTCTTAATGGCTACCTCAATTTCCCTTAAAGTAAAGGGGGTGATCGATCCAACCCCTTTGTCACTCCATTCACTTAAATTCGCTGAACCTAATGGTGATACAGGCTCTTGTCTAGATAGTTCAGAAAAGTGAAGAGTCAAATTTTCAGCAGAGATATGACAATCGGGTCTGGGGTTCTCATTACGTCCATCTTGGGAAACCAGGGACCAAAACCATTTAGCATTGTTCTCCCTTGCGGAGCCTTGCCTGCTAGTTTTAATGGCATCTACATAAGCACACCTAGCCAAGGCTATCATAGATTCATCTGTCGGTCGTATCACTTCCAGAAGTCTGCTGTTAACTTTTTTGCATCTATTATCAAACCATTTATTAGCTTTGCCCAGTTTCAACTGCCTTCTTCCATTATCATCCCTGACCAATAATACCTTCAAAGAGGCAAACAACTTGTCATGCTTAGTCAGGATCTGTTTAAGAGTGTACATATTAGATATAAATTCCAACAGTTGGCTAGAAACTAAATCATGCATCCTAACTACTGGGTCATTGAGTTCCTAAACGTGTCCCATTTTATGACACGCTGGTTGCTCGACACCACTAGAGAAAGCATGGCATATGTTTCCCCTCTTACTGGAAGGCAGCCTATCCCAGTTTACCATTATGGGGGAATGATTGCTATTTTGCTGCTTTGCCACCCTAAGATCCATAATCTCATGCCATGGCCTTAAGTCTACAAGCACATAATCAATAAAGCTACCATAGCTCCCTCGAAAAAAAGTTGCTTTGGCCAGACTATTTGAGGGGAAACGCCTGTTCCCGGGCTGTAGACCATGCGCCAACAATAAATCCATGATCTGCAATGCCCTAACACTTATCTCGTGCTGCTTCCTATACGCTGAAAGGGATGGAATTCCCCACATGGCATCCTCATTCTGCATTAACTCTGAAAATAAAGGGTGGGGTTCCAATGACACATTAAAGTCTCCGGCAATAATGACAAGGTGTGTAGATGATAACTCGGCCAAGAATGTGCTCAAAAGGCTAATGGTTTTTGAAGTTTGTCTGAGGGGACTTGGTCTGTTATAGAGATTAACAAACAAAAATGGAGGTTCCTACTTAAACCTAATGGAAATCGCTAATATATCAGGTGAGGCATCATATATTTTTTTTCATTATACCCCCCAAGGAAATTTTTATCCATGCTAGGAGGCCCCTTCCTGCCCTCCCCGCAGACGATCGAGTTGCCTCCTTGCAAAATGAAATATAACCTTACCTATGTACATTTGTGGTGGCCCATGTTTCCTGAAATAAGCATACACTTCAAGTGTCAATGAACGAGCCCCACTCTACATCATCAATCTTATTTAATATGCTGGAAACATTCCATACAATTAAAGCAGGGTAAATAGAACCATTTCTTGCAGGATTATTACATAAATCCTTTGCATTAGGTAATACTTTCAGACTCTTAGTGTCATCATTCTCATTAGTGTTCCAGTACGCAGTGGCACTCTCAGACTAATCCCTTCTAGGTGCCCTATAATTGATATTTGAGAATTTACACCCTGGGTCAACGTGTTTGTGTTCTGGGGGGACAACTGCTTCCCATAGTCAGTCAATGTCTGAGAGATCTACTTCATGCATGTTTTCAGGTAATCTCTAGCTCCTGACCAGATCCTCATGCTCGCTGCTAATATTGTCCATAGTATGAACCCTTGAAGATGGCAACATTTCCACATTGCCCTTAGTCGGAGCCCTTGAGGATGGAATGTGTTGCTCAGGCTGGTGGTTTTTGAAACAATGTTTGAGCCTTTGGACGGTGAGTGTCGAACCTCCGTAAATATCATTCCCCTTACTAAATCCTGACTGATCAGTTTTATTTCAATAGTGTCCCATTGCTCCGCCTCCCCTGGATATCACTTGTCAGATATAATGTCTGAATATATGATGGAACCGCACTGCCTCACATGTCTTATCCAATGGATAACTTTGTTTTTTAGTGACATGCTATCCTCCAGGGTGTTCAAAGGTAATTTGGGGACCTTGCACATGAATATTGAATGCCCAATGTTATAGTCCTTGCCCTGCCATGGAATTTGTCACTACCACTTGGGGGCGGACTTGAGTGGAAAAACCGCTCTGTCTATTTCCCCTTATTCCCATTCTCCTTCTTTCCAGGGGTACTCTATCCCCATTGATTGCCTTGAGATACTAACACTTGGTAAACTTGTTGGCTCAGAAGAGGTAGACACAGCTTGGTTTGAGATTTTTTCGAGGTGCTTCTTTACATTCCTTTCCTTTGCTGTTATTTGGAGTAAAGAGAGCACCTCTGTCAGCATTAATTTAAATTCGCTTACCTCATTTTTAAGACAGCTGAAAATATTTGCCACCTCTTTCTGGGACCTAAGGTTTATGACCTGAAGGTTAGATGTGTCCATGTTTGCATCAACATTACTAATTGATGGAGGGGGGTCCAAGTTTTCTAACAGGGTAAAGTGATTTGAACAGGGTACTTCATGCACAACTATGTTTCTATTGATGCGCTAGCATCAGTTTACTGTGAAGGACTTGAATCTCTTCTTTCATCACTGGCCTTGCCATGTTTACCTCGTGTTGGGGGGGGCAAAGATGGCATCCATATTGCAGACCATTAGTCCCTTTTTTTTGGTAGGGCGGCTTCCACAATGGAACTCCCTTGTTCCTTAAGCTTCTCCATCCCCTAGCATATATCTATAGCAAGCACACCCTCCAAATCCAGCTTATGGAGTAAACAACAGGTGCTAAAGTGCAATTGATTTATTTGAGGGTATGCAAGTGCAATACCTTGGAGCCAAGATGGGTGGCCCAGACTAGCCTCTAACATCCACTGACAGGCACAGATGGGCCTGCCTCTGGCCCACACATTTCCAGCGCCACGGTAGACCCAATGCGCTAAAAGCACTCTCCTGGCATGTCTCAATTCTTGGCCTGCGGCCTCCTGAGACTTGGAGTCCCTGACACCTGTGGAGAGTGAAAATGAGTCCCATTCTGCAGGAGACCCAACACGCTAATGAGTGCTCTCCTGCCATGTCTTGCTGATGCTGGGGCCTCCTCCTGGCATGCAGCCATCTGGGACTTGAAGTCCCTGATGTCTGTGGCAAGGGTGAGTGAAAACGAGTCAAACACCAGCAAAATGATGAAATAATATCATGTTATTTTTCCACATCTCAATACCTGTCTCCGTTGTAGTCAGAATAACAGTTCCCATGCTTTTATGCAGTGAAAAACAAAGAGTTTAAACAGGACTGCATTGCTGTCTCTGTTTAAACTTCACATGTTGTGGGAGTGTGCAAGGTCCATGGTTACACTCTAACAATCTCTTACCTGGTAATGGAAGTATGCAGGCATTGAGCTGGATGGCACATTGATTGCCCTCTTTTTCAGCATGGACCTGACTTCGAAGCATCAAGCGGGTTAGGGATACATAGCTGTCAACTTGCCCAAGATTTTTTTTTTTTTTCCTGTCAATTCTGGGATTTGCAGAGTTGGTTTTATAATTCAAGAAACAAAACTACAAGTCCCACAATCAAAGGAAAATATCTCTACAGATGGAGCTTATAACACATGCATGTAAGAAACTTGGTAGGGCTGTTTCTGAGGAGGGTCTGTGGCATTAGATGACACAGAGCTTGGTTCTGCCAGGAAATGGGTGGTATGTGTAGGTCCTAGCTCTAGTCATTGGCAGTCTGCAGGCAGTAAAGAGTAGACAGAAAGCAGCTTCCTCCTCTTTGTCCTCAGTGGTACAGTACACTGAATCTGTGGGTGACTAGGCACACAAAGAATTGGTAAAGTTTTGGAGTCTAAATTAAAAGGCAGAGCGATAAAGGCTAAAGTGAACTTCATGACCGTCGGTTACATTACTAGGGTCTGGTCAGACAGTCAGAAATCAGGGGCATAATGGGATAAAGTGCCACATTTTGAAAATAAAAAATGGGACTTTTGACAAACATTGAAGTAGGACTACAATTTAGCATCAACTAATGGGCACGTTGGACAAAAAAAGGAGATTTGGTGAACTAAAGTAGTTGCCTAGGATCACACAATTTATGGAAGCTGGGTTTGATCACAGATTTTCTAGTTTTATACTGAGCAATTCAGGAACTAGATGCATATCTTTTTCTGACTTCAAAGGGTAATGCTTCGTCCGTAAATCTTAGAGGATGAGATTATACAGCAGGAGGCAGACAGACTCCATATTTTATTTTGGACATTTTTAGGTTGTGCAAACCTCGCCCAAGGACAGAAACGTTATTCACAAGAGACAAACGGTGAAACAAGTTTTATTTTTTCAGCACAGCGATATTTGCCAGGGTTTAGAGGATGCGGAGATGAGGCCAATATTCAAACACGGTTTCCCATGTAACATGGTAGGCAGCTGTAGCCCTGAGGTCATATCATCTCATTTGAAAGCTCAGCTCCTTTTGGGCTCGAGCTTCCAAGAGGACCTCGAGCTGATTCACAGCCAGGTATGTGGCTCATACCTTGCTCAAGCTTTTAGTGGCTTTCCCAGCTCGATATTCACTTTTTTTGATTGCATTCTGTTACTTGCAGTTTTGCCTCTAGAAAAGTAAAAATAGAGCTGCAAAATCCTGAAAGAAAAATATAAAACCAGGACTTAATATGTGTAATATATGCCTTCCAGACAGAAGGGAAGGTGGTGAAGAGAGACACAAGGATCTATAAATAAACTGCATTTTCTACAATCTGGAACCAAAAAATTAAACTCGATATAACATCAAAGGTTTGCCAAATGTGTTGCAATTTAAATGAAAACAGTTCAAACGTGTTATCATTATATAGCCTTTTTTCTTTTCAAAAGTTTGTTTTGCAGCTAAGAGGAAATCTCAGGAACTTGGGCGTCAGCTGAGAGTCTTTTAGGATGCTGATTTGCCTCTCATTCCGTCCTGCAGCGCTGCTTCACTGAGACACTGGAGCACATCAGGTGAGTCTCTGAAACTAGTTTAAACCAATTACCATATGTCGTTGTGGTTATAGCAAGATTGAGGGAGTGTCTCTGCAACTGGAGATTCTCCTCGACCCCCCACCTTGTCCCCCGTGTCCCCTCCACTCCAAAATCTGGGCATATCCCCTGCGTCCCCCACACTTCCTACGTCCATGGAACTTGGGTTCTTCTACATGACGTCACTTACACAGGTTGCTCTTAAGTTGCCTTATTTTTTCCACTAAACCTAACTTACACAGGATGTTTCCAAAGTTCATTGCAGCAATCGCCAATTTAAAATCCTCACATTTCAGTGAATGGCACAGAGCATATAGAAACTAAAATTCTAAAATGAATACTTCAAAGAGAACAAATTGTGACAAACATAAAGTCTTCGTATGGAAGCCTCCATAGCATCAGTAGGGAATGGGCTACATGCTGGTTATGCATGAGTCTCATACCACAATAGCGAATTTTTATGACTGAAACAATTGTCAAAATGATATATTTGACAACGAAACGATGTAATGTCATCCTCTGTTCTCTACACTTTCTTTCTTTGATTGTCATATAATTATTGAATTAATGGGTTGCTTACCCAAGGACTTTGATAATTAGAGATCTTGACTTCATGCAACTTTACACGATTGATGTCAGATCAGTAGTTTGCTCTACGTCGCAGAACTAGATGACAGGGGTTTTAGTTGAATGTTTCACTTATAAGTTGTTCTTAACAAGTGTGGAAAGAACGTCCAGAGCCCACTGCAATGTAGTCAGCCGTCAATTAAAAAATACAGTGTCACCATCACACTTGATGTACAAAATCATCTCGTAACCACATTTAAGTTGATGCAAATGGCCAATGGCTAAGCTGCGATTTACATTTCGTTCATGTCCATTAACCAAAGGGGTCGGGACACAAGCTTGCCTCGCACCTCTGATGGAATGCAGTTTCTCCCGTTGATCACAATAAAACTAGAGCAACACTTGCCCCCACTTACAAAAAGAGCTTCCACTGAGTATTATTATAAGCTTCCCTTGTGGCACTTCCTTCCGGGATGTTGAATGCCATTGAGCAGTCTAAAGAAGGAAAATGTACGCACATTGCATCACCTTAGAGGTTCCTCTCAGCCAAATGGCCAATCATTTTATTTTAAAAGATTAATCTCTACACTGCTCATATAATTTGACAAATGGCTGGTTCGCCCTTTCCTAGGGTGGCAAGAAGCGTATGGTCAAAGTAAGTTCTAGGCTTACAAGACTTGTATAGGCAGTGGACTACGATGTAATAAATAGTGTCCCAGACACTGTGGCCATTTATTGCCCCCTTCTGTAAGTTGACTGACTCTCTTCAAGTGACACAGGCTCTCGACAGGAATCCTTGACATTCCGCCACCACAGCCCAGTCTCATTGTCTCCCCAGACACGTTCAAGTGAGGGAAAGAAATTACACCAGTCACATAATTCATTAGCAGGAGAGGCCGGCATGTATCTGCCTCTGCTCCTCTGTCGGGCTTTCCCACAGGTTAGCCTTGCACTTGATGGACAATGTCTGAGAGCTGTCATTTATTTACAGTTAAGTCTAGTAATCGCTCTCCCTTTAACTACCACCAGTGACGTGTGGAATGTGGATGAAGCATAGCTGACCTACATCTATTGCTGGAAATGGAGCGTCTATTGTTGCGGCAGCGAAGATGAATGTAATTGGTGCACACTGTTTTAATCATGTTTTAGTCTCAGCATTAACACTACCCAGTCATTCATACAATTTGTGGAGAGCCACACATATTCAAAGCTTTTAGATTGTGTTCTTAAGTCTTATCACTGCTTCGATTGAACACCGTGGTTAACATGCACGTCAACAACCCAGCAATTCCTAGCACAAGTCCTCAAGCAACAGCCACGTCAAGGTAACACTATTCCAGTATAAATATTGCTGTTTAATAGCTGTGTGAATCCGGAGAAATTGATACTTGCTGATAAAAAATATATAATGTAATTGTGATAACCTTGTTAAGGTTTATCTTTCTTCAGAAATATGGTATCATTCTTAGATTCTAGGACCACACAGCTATAACATCTTTTGGTTGTCTTTCCTATGAGAAAAAAGTCTCATAATCCCTAAGTATTCTACTCCAGTCCTGAATATTGTCTGAAAATCTGACATTTTTCGAAACATTGATCATGATGACAAAAAAGTGAGCATTTTGCAGTTGTGGCTGATCCTTTTGAGCATCTGCATCTTGCATGAGAAGCAAATGGCTGCGCCTAACTCTCTTTTAATAATGCAACTGAAGATTCAAAAGCCTTGCGCTGCTTTCTCCCTCTTTTCCGTGGGTTGATAGAAATATATGAACAGATTACAAAAGCGACTGAAACTCTAAACATTTATTGTACACATCTATACGAGATAGAGTACTACCATTTTAGTATGTGCTACTCACATTTTGGGTCTTACATCACTTGATTTCTTATCATTTAATTTACATTCCTGAGTCATTTTATTTCAGAAAAAGTATGAAAAGCAGAAACAGTGTTTCTCGTGAAAACTGATGATGATCACAGCGTTCTTTCCAGATTAAATGGTCAAATCTCAAATAAAGTTTAATTAAATTCTCCAACCACAAAGTTGCCTGCAGTAACTGGATATGAAGTTGTAGTGTTCTGTAAACGGTGGCAAGGCGGTCTAGAATATTTTCCAGCTCAAAAAACTCCCTTCTGCAGGGCTTGTTATTTGCTATGAGAAATCTACGTATAACTAATTAATACATATATATTATATAGTGGTTGTCGCCACTGTGTAGTTATAGGAAACACATTTTTCATTTCCTTAATAACTTTGGCACTGTTTGACAATTCAGCATGATATTTAAAAAGAAAGTTGATCCACTTTGGCAAGTTCATTAAAAGCTTTAAGCTAGTGGCCAAGAAAAAGGGGGAAGGGTCCCCAAAAGTGCAATTTCCCATGGTAAATTACCACAGGAATCTTTTCTCTCAGAACAAAATAGCTGAACAGAATTACACCTAATTTGGCAAAAAGTCAGAACGTTTTTCAGAATATGTGCTTGTTGTGATATAGTGTAAATCTGTTCAATCATTTTTGTGAAACTAGTTTTTAAAGAAGTGGTGGGGTTGGTTTGAGTATAAAGAGATTCACCCTCAGGAAAAGTTAGGTATAACTGGGCAGTTGGTCTCACTGGATACTGTGGTACCAAAGCACTTAAAAATAAACCATTATTACTGCATGAGGTACTTTTTTCTCCCATCAGTCACTTCGGTATTAAGGTACTGAATGATTTAATTGGCTAGTCGCAACACTGAAGAAAATGCTACGGTTTAAATTACAGGACTCAGTCCCGTAAACAAAGCCACACAAGGGCAATGTGGGGTCGGGGGGGAACCCTCCACCTCCCTTAAGTTTAAAAAAAATATTGGAGGTCGCTGGTAATAAGGTACAAGCACCCCATACTACGTCACCCAGTGTGGCATCAAAGCCCATTAAAAAATTACAAGAGTCTAACTAGCCATTTTGCTGGTTGTGGGTCATGCACAGTGGGGTTTGACAGCCTACAGTGGGTCCAACCCACTGCTGTACAGTGCTGAGCCTGAATACTGTGCCAGGGCCCGTGGTCGACATCAACTGCAGGCCGTGTGCATAAGAGACTGTCCACTCCCCAGGATGGGCTGGCTTGGGGTGCCTGAGTGTGTTGGGTGTATGCTCATTTTAGGATATGATAAAAAGCACAGGAATTTATTAAAAAAAGGTTAAAATGATGTTGTACTCAGGTATGGTTATAAGACCTTAGCGCATGTTAAAAACCCCACAGAAATTCACTAAAAAATTACATTTAAAGTTACATTATAGGTAGGAGGTGAAATGAGATAAGAACTAATGTTAAAAAAATAAAAAAAATAATGAAATTTGTTGTTTTTACTTTAGTTAAATAACTATTACGTGCCCCTGTCACCCTGCTCATGTCCTCCCATGTTACATGACCCATGACACGTCAAATTACATCATTGATGACATCTAGAATGACATCATTTATAACATCACCAATGACATCAAATAACCATTATGAATGTGTTTTTAGACTTTCTGGACTTCAGGCATTTCAACAACCTACAGCTGTGCTCACTTTTGTATCACCAAACAAATGATAATGAGCATAATCCTTGCCCACATCATGGACACATAGCATACCTGCCAACTAACCTACATTTGGTATTTGTAGCCCTCTGTGTACTGATATTCACCCACCTAACAAACAAAATGCTTCTACTTACTTTATTAGGATAGCCCACTTGAGCACCTTCCAAAAGTCACCTTAATGTTATCACCCTCTTAAAGACTTCACCTGTGCCACAATTTTAATTCAAGAGTCACTGACAAGACACCTTCACCTAGGCAATATGGATAATTCTCAATAGTTTAGTAAGGTACACTACACATATTCCTGGGATTAGAATACTGTCATAAAACCTTAGAGCAATGCTTAAAACCACAATGTGAGTTAAATAATCTTCAAGAGGGTCACTCTTGCATTCTACATTGTTCTACATTATTTAACAATATATGATGCTTAGAAATCTTCAGCAAAGTTATGCAAATAAACATCTGAACCTTATAAACATCCTCTATACATAGAATACACTAACAACTATTTGACAAGGGCACAATCCCAATAATCAACTGGTGGATAATACATTGTGAACAGAAACATTGCCTTGTCTCACACATGCCAATGCTACCCACATCAGGTGTGCACAGCCCTTAACCTGTTTAGAATGGAGGACTGCTTCAAATTATAAAGCTACTGGTTGGTAAATCATGCATCAAATACCTTTCCTAATGCACAACCACAGTTGCCTCAGGGGCTCTTACGCTATTTCCATTATATGCACCCTACATGTGTATACATGGTAATATTATGCTGTATATGACTATAGTCCCTTTACTACCAACTTACAGTTTTAAAAACATGTAAGGGGTTATGGAGTTATCTGAATAGCAGTATCATGGATGATGTAATCAGTGACTTCATTGCAGATATCATCAATGATGTTACTTGAGATGTCATGAGTCATGTCATCAATGATGTTATTTAGCATGTCATGAACGATGTAATAATAGAGATCATAAGCAGTGCTTAGCGAGGGTGCAAGTTGTAGTTAGTTAACTAAATTATAACTGGTGAATCTCAGTATTTTTTAATTTTAATCTCCACTTTTGTTCTGTTTTGTTAAAGGCATTTATAGAGTGCATGACTGCCCAAGGGCTTTCCAGAGCTAAGTGAGTGTGAACTGACCGTATTTGGACATTAAAATGGGCAAACATTACTGGGGGAAAAGCCAAGCCTTAAGCTGTTTCCTAAAGCTGCTTTCCTCCTTCAATACCTTAAGTGGGGGGGCATCGAGTTCCAGAGTTTGGGTATCAGATTGGAGAAAAAGCTACCTCCCCACCTAGATTTCCTAACTTTCAGCATTTTTAGGAACTGTTGGAGAGATGATCTTAAAGATTTAGATGGAGCATAAAGGTGGATGAGGTTCCTGATTTTCACTGGACCCTTGTTATAGAGAGCTTTATGCACCAAGCATAGAGTTTTTAACTTACTTCGCGCTGCAATAGGCAACCAGTGGAGTTTCCACAAGGTCTCCTTCACTGGTTCACAACTAGGAATTTTAAGAACAAGTCTGGCTGCTATATTTTGGAATACTTGTAGTCTTTTTTAGAATACATTTTGGGGAGCCTAGAAATAGTGAATTCCCATAGTCTACACAGGAAACTTCCATAGGCTGGATCACCATTCTTTTTGAGTTTTCTGGAGTGAGATCTATTATCTTCATGCACTACATTCCAGCCAGTATGTTTAATTTTGCATTTGATGTGCTGACTCTTTGCAATGATGCTAGACCTCGTGCGACACCTCGCATCCTTGGAGTTGTCTCCCCTGGAAATTTTTGTCTTCTAACCTCCTGTTGCTGACTTTATGTTTGCTGGCTTTAGGGGTTTTGGCACTTTACAACTGCTGGGAAGTGCTAAAGTGCATGTGCTCTTTCCCTAAACACGATGCCATTGGCGTATCCACAATTGGCATATTTAAGTTACTTATAAGTCCATAATACAGTACACTAAATGTGCCCAGGGCCTGAAAATTAAATGCTACTGGTGGGCCTGCAGCACCGATTGTGCCTCCCACTTCAGTAGCACTTTAAACAGGACTCAGACCTGCCATTGCAGAACCTTTATGTGCAGTTTTAAAGTGCCATGCTGACCTGGTAAGTCAACCAACTTGCCATGCCCAAACCTTTCCTTTTAATACATATGTCACCCCTAAGGTAGTGGCTGGACAGCCCCATGGGCAGGGTGGAGTCTATATAAAAAGTTGGACATGTACTTTTAAGTATTACATGCCCAAGTAGTGCAAAACCCTTAAATTATTTGTTTACTACTGCAAGGCCCATCTTGCCCACAGGTTAATATTGGGATTGCCTTATTAAATTTTATAAGTGTAATTTCCAATTGGGAAGAGATGGGATCACCAAGTTTCGTGTCTCTGGAATCACAATTTAACATCACAACTCACGGTAAAATTGAATTTTATGTTGTTGTTCTGAAAATGCTGCTTTTTGAAAATTGTTGTTTTCTTGCTTTAAATCATCTAGTGCCTTCTGCCTGTCTCTGAATGCATGTCTAGGTAGGTGACTGCTGGACTCTTGTGTGTCCCCTCTAGAGAGCCACCACAAAGGAAGCGTACGTGCGCCTGATGGATCATCCACATCCTGATGGGCCATTAACTTCTTAGTGGGTCATCCTGGGCAGGATGGGAAGGAGGAGCTGACACTTACACCTGAATTGGCTGGTTCCTGCACCCTAGCAAAGGGTTGCATAATCCCATGTAGTGTACCTGGAGCCAGGGTTGGAAGGGCAGAGACCCAATGCACTTCAAAGGCCTCTCTTTGAAGCCTTCGCCACTTCAAAGGCACCACTGGGTATACGAACTGGACTTCTGACCCTACAAAATCATTACAATTCTGGACCTGAGGACATTCTGCCACAAAGAAGGACTGCTGTGCTGCTGAAAGGTATTTCATTCTGGTGGACTCTGTTGGAATTTGGTGGACTCTTGCTTTACTGTGCCTACCCCACTGCCTGCTACCCTCCTTGATTGGGAGTGAGAAGGACTGGACTTGCATCTCTACATCTGCAAAACCAAAGTGACTCCAAGGGTTTGCTGACTTGTTTGTTGTTCTGCGGTCTCAGGGATATCAAAGACTTCACTCAACTCTGCTACAGCTTTTGTACTCTGCCAACTGTAACTCCTACCCTGCCAAGGGGTGATCATCGAGTTCTGGGCCCTTGGATCACCGTCACTGAGCCAATCAGACCCTCAACATCTCTCCTTGATGCTAAAGCATCGCCACAGCCTCTAAGGACAAAGATGTTGCAGCACCTCCTGCGTGGCTCGGAAATGGCGAATTGCCCTCAGTCCTGATACAGTGCTTTTGCATTGCTGGCTGTGCGGCTCAACAATGACCTATCCCCTACATCAAAAAGGGTTAGAGACCTCACTGCTGATCGAGGACATCACATGAATGACTGCATAGCTTGATGACGAATCATCACTGAT
This sequence comes from Pleurodeles waltl, assembly GCF_031143425.1. Lineage (NCBI taxonomy): Eukaryota > Metazoa > Chordata > Amphibia > Caudata > Salamandridae > Pleurodeles > Pleurodeles waltl. The sequence continues at coordinate 476,155,731 of NC_090451.1, forward strand.
TGCGCAGATCGGAACTGATGCATCATCTATGCATCATCCTCTCTTCTCCCAACATCGAATCCTCAAAGTTAACGCAACCCTCCATGCAGGGAAGTTTTGGCTTTGCTGCGATTTCTTTGTCGCAAGGCAGGCTGTGCATTGTTTCCAGTAGGCTGTGCATCGACATTCAGTGCACAAGGAATTTACTGAAGAGATTAAGGCCCTCATTATGGCATTGGCGGTAAATTCCGCTTACCGCCACGGTGTCAGCCGCCAACATACCGCCGCAGTGGCGAATATCCGTTTGTCATATTATGACTCACACATACCAATCTGACAGAATATTGCCACATACACAAATCCACCAGGCCAAAGGTCAGTGTTAAAGTGGTGGTCCAAACACCCATACCGTTACGCCAACAAGACAACGCCCACCATATTATGACCAACATATCGCCACGGTGGACATTCAATGGCGATAAACCATTGCCGATATATACCGCCACGCTCACAATAGACACCCACATACAAAACAACACTACATTGGCCAATATGAAAGCCACACACTTGACACTCATACTCACACCACACCCACACACCCATAGCACTATAAAACACACACACACATTACCCACAACCCTTTACGAATACAAATTATTGCTACCAAACTGACACCAAGACCATTGTGTCAACTAGACACATACACCACTTACACCCATAAATTCCTCATGCACCCCACAACACACACTCCACCACATTACTCAATTAATCAAACAATCAATCAATCAGGAATTTGTAAAGCGCACTACTCACCCGTGAGGGTCTCAAGGTGTTGAGGAGGGGAGGAGGGAAAAGTGCTGCTACTGCTCGAACAGCCAGGTCTTGTGAAGTTTCCTGAAGGTAAGGAGGTCTTTGGTCTGGCGCAGGTGGGTGGGAAGAGTGTTTCACGTTTTGGCAGTGAGGTGTGAGAATCACTCAACACACTCTCACCAACACACACCACACAACACCCATGTCCTCAAAGGCACCCCCATTTCACTAATGAGGAGTTAAGGGTCATAGTGGAAGAAATAGTCAGGGTAAAGCCACAGCTGTTTTGAGCACAGGTACAGCAAATATCCATTTTCAGGAAGATGGAGCTGAGGGAAAAAAGGGTGGACATGGTGAACACCTTGGGACAGCATCCAAGAACAAGGGACAACATCAGGAAGAGGTGGAACGGCCTATAGGGGAAGGTATGTTTCATAGCAGCAAGGCACAAACTCACCTCCTCCCCCACAGCTCACAGCATGGGAGGAGCAAGTCTTGGAATTATTGCATCCTGAGGGACTCGCTAGAGTAGCCGGAGGACTGGACACTAGTGAGTCAAGATTTACTCCTAATCACCCCCATACCTGCATTCCATCTCACACCCTCACTCCCATCACTCCACTACATTCCACATACTGCACCTATACATATGACTAAGCCCAATGCCAGGCCCTGCATGCTATACCAATGCATGGACAGCCCTCCCAGCCCTGAATGGACACCCATCACCAAAGCATGCACAGCATAGGGAAACTAACAATCGCATAATACATTACCATACCCAAGCAAAAGGTGTCAGGGCAACACCAACGATAGAGGGGAAGATAGAGATGTACAATATGTCACAGACATGATGCATAATACATCACTTACATCCCCACAGGTGCCCAGCCAATGTCAGCGGAGAGGAGGTGCCACGACTATCCAGTCCCCAACAGAAGATGCCCCCAGTGATGACAGTAACTCTGGACTTCAGGATCTGGATGACCTAACTGGCCCATTAGGGACCACTGGACAGCCGGTCACCCAAGCCCACTCACAGTCCACCACAGAGCCTCCCCCATCAGTAACCAACACCACAGCACCCACAATGTACCCAAATCTCTGTCCCCAGGCAAGTCAATCAGCAGTGTGCCCACCTGCACAGGTACCCCAGTCCACACCTCATACCCAAGACAATCAGGGACCTGGGGTCAGGGACAATGGGCACACCATTCAGAGGACAGAGGCAGAGTCCATAAGGGACACTGGGAGGACTGCTGTGCATCAGGGGGAGGACAGGACCAGAGAACCAACTCTCCAGGAGGCACTCTTCGAGATCCTGGGAGCCTACCAACATTCCCAGGACACGATGGGCCAGATCCTTGACAATGTGCAGGAGAAGAGGCGGCTGCAGGAGGGACAGTAGCAGGGGATCAGGGAGGACTTGCAGGGCTTAAACACCACCCTGATCTCCATAGCACGGGTGCTGGCAGGCATGGCCAACCATCATGAGGGAGGCAACAGCACAGCAGCGGGTCCCTACCACTAGCCTTTGCTCCCATTCCTATGGCCACTTGGACACTGGACCTGTGCTACAAACAGACTGGAACAATACCATGGACTTTCCTCCATCATTACCCCATTCCACTGCACTTTCACCTCAATTTCTTAGCACTGCAATACACACCCTTGAACACAACTTGACTACTAGTGTTTTATGTTTTGAAGATGTGCATTTATGGAAACAGTTACATCTAGTGCAAATTATCTGAACACTCTGAGAGCATAGAAATAAGGACCTGTAGCTGTCTGCAGCCAGCACATCAATACACAGTTGTTATATCACCAACATCTGTAAAATGACAAGCCATAGATGATCTTAAGTTGAGATGCAAAGGAAGTTAATGCCATCATGCTACAGCCACGCAGAATAAACCATTGGTCATAGGAATGGTAAGTTGCTCTGTCTCACCTGTGTGTCATTGGAAGTATTGACATATAACTGATATTCTGTTGTCCTCATCCTCATCCTCAACCCTCTTCATCCTCACTGTCCTCAGGGTCTACTACTGCCACAGGGGCATCTCCAGTCTCCTCCTCCTGCAGAAAGGGTACATGCCATCTGAGGGCCAGGTTGTGCAACATGCAGCATGCCACTACTATCTGGCAGACCTTCTCGGGTGAGTAGCACAGGGACCCATCTGTCAGATGGAGGCACCTGAACCTGGCCTTCGGGAGGCCAAAGGTCCTCTTGATGATCCATCCAGTTTGCCTATGTGCCTCATTATAATATTCCTCAACCTGGCATTCCTCACAGGGGTCAGCAGCCATGATAGGTTTGGGTAGCCAGAGTCACCTGAAAGTACTGAGGGACCACATTTAGCCTTGCACAATGATTTGGGGATGACACCTGAGGGCATACACTAACATACACTGGGTGGGGACCAAGGCTCACCTATTAGCCACATCCTGTGCCTCTGTAGTTGAGCCATCACATTTGGGATGCTGCTATTCCTCAGAACAAAGGCATCATGCACTGAGCCAGGATACTTAGCATTGATGTGGGAGATGTACTGGTCCGCCAGGCACTTCATTTGCACATTTATGGAGTGGAAACTCTAAAGATTCCTGAACATCTGTTCATTGTGGTGAGGGGACAAACGCAATATGTGTACCGTCAGTCGCACCAATTATAATGGGGATATGTCCCATTGAATAGAATCCTGCCTTCACAGTGGCCAAAGCTTACACCTGGGGGAAAGAAATGTAGCTGCACATGTGTTTCACTGGGGCAAACAAAACTCTTTCCAGCACGATTGAGAACATTGGCTGTGACATTCCTGCTGCCAAGCCCACTGTCACTTGGAAAGAACCAGTTGTCAAAAAATGGAGCACTGACAGCACTTGCACAAGAGGGGGGATCCCAGTCGGATGACGGATAGCAGATATCAGGTCAGGCTCCAATTGGGCACACAGCTCTGTGATTGTGGCCCTGTCCAGTCTATAGGTCAGGATAATGTGCCTGTCCTCCAGTGTAGCCAAGTCCACAAGGGGTCTGTACACGGGGGTATGTCTCCACCTCCTATTCATCCGCAGCGGTAGGTATCTAAGGGACACGAGTGAGTAGACTGTCACAATTTGAACAATGGAACCACAACTTCAGTGTACCTGGTGCATTTATGTTATGGGACAGTGTTAACGACGAGGTATGTGTCTATCTAGTCTGTGACGCAGTTAATGTTGATATTACTGTTGTCCCCCCTGAAATGGATACCGCCTGTCCTGTATGTAGGGACAGGTGGAAGTGAGGTAATTCCGCTGACGTTGGGCATCGTGGCTGAAGACGGTCTTGCACCGCCGTGTAATTGCTCTTTGGATAATATAGGGCTGTAGGGAGCACAGTTGCCAATGGGGATCTGTGCCGGTGGTGACGATGTACACCGCTGCGCACGTGAATACCATTTTCTATCTGATTCCTCACTTGTTTCCTGACCTTCAACAAGAGAACACCTACACTGCGTGTGCTGCTGTGACCTGTTTCTGGAACCCACCATGGCCTGTGTGACCGGGGAAAGGGCCCCTGCCTTCATCTCGGAGTTGGAGCGATGGGTGGATGGGGTCCTACCCCAGTATGGACTGCTGTATGGGCCTCCAGACCAAGAGGTGAGTACACATTGGGCACGATGCATGTGGGAAGGATGCATGGAGATGTGTATGCAAGCATCATGTCATCGGAGGTGGGGGAATGTCTTGTGGTGGTGTACATGGTGTCCTCTGGCCGATGTGTGTGCCAATAGTGATGGAAATGGGACTGGTGGGCCATATGTGTGACAGGCTGGACTGTTTGTTTAATGGTGTTCTCCTGTCTGTATTGCCTCTGCAGGTCAGCGCCCATAAAAAGAAGGGAGTATGGCGTGCCATCGCCAAGGACGTGCGGACCCTGGGTGTCTATGGCAGGTGGAGCACCCACTGTCAGAAACGGTGGGGGGATCTGAGATGCTGGGCATGGAAGACCGCGGAGGCCAAGCTGGGGATGGCCTCCCAACGAGGAAGGTGTGCTCATTGGAACCTGACCCCCCTGATGGCCCACATACTGGGGGTGGCCTACCCAGAGCTGGATGAGCGCTTGAGGGCATCACAGCAGCCACAAGGGGGTGAGTACAGTGGGTATTATTCTAACATTTGGCAGTTGGGGTGGGATCTAGGTGGTGGATGTGAGTAAGTAGGTACCCCTAAGGCCAGGCCAGACATTGCAGCGTGGGTCACCTTTAGGGTAATGCGTTTATGGCAAATGCAGGTAACCTAGCTTGTTAGCATTCCATTTCAGGCAGGGCTTTGTGGGTACCAGGAGGGGTGCAGTTGGCGATGTGTGGCCCTCATCTTGCCTTAGCATCTAGCCAAATCACTGGCAGTGCAATGCATACTGCTTAAGCCTAATCCCTATGTGTGATGGCACTGTGTATGCCAACTGTGGTGTTGGTGCAGTAATTGATCCAGTGTTTCCTTTCTCTCTCTCCCCTCTTTTTTCTTCTGTCATCCTGTCCATGTGTGCATTAGCATCATCTGGCGGAGGAGCAGGGGCACCAGCAACAGAGGGAACCAGTGGGACGAAGGGTGAGGGGAGCACCACGGCAGAGACATGAGGTGAAAACACAGACTCAGATACCTCCTCCGATGGGAGCTCCCTGGTAGTGGCGGACACTTCTGTGACCTCCCCAGCTGCTGATACAGCCGCCACCCTCGTACCAGCACAGCCCCTCAGCGAGTTGCCCATGCCTTCTCACCCAGGAGTGTGGGCATCTGCTTTGCCCCAGGCACCCCAGGTCCTGCCCCAATGAGCTCTGCTGCCCTGAGTGAAGAGGCTATTGACCTCCTGAGGTCCATCTCTGTAGGGCAATCAACCAATGTGAATGCCATTCAGGGTCTGGCATCCCAGATGCAGTAATGCAATGTATTCCTGGAGGCATTCACAGTGGATTGGCGGCCCAACAAAGATCGATTCAAGCTCTGGCCTCCTCTCTGATGGCAGCCATTGCCCCTGTTTCTACCGTCTTCCCTACATCTACCACTTCTCAGTCCCAGTCTCCTCAACCCCAACCCATCCACACATACTGACAAGCATGCACACAAGACAACACCCAAGAGTGGCACAGGCAAATACAGGCACCACACTTCATGCCACAAGCACTCAGGCAAACACCAGACAGTTGCAAACACAACCACATCCCCTGCCTCCACTTTCTCCCCCTCCTCATCCTCCTCCTGTCACCTCCCTCCCAGTAAAAACGGTAAACTTTGCACTTGTAGAGCGCACTACTGACCCATTAGGGTCTCAAGGCGCTGTAGGCATATTGCTATGGAACCCCTCCTGGCTTTTCCCTGTGAGGTGCCCACACCCGGGCACCCCCAGGGTGAAGCCAGGCATCCACACGCTGTTGGGGCCTTGTGGAGATTAAGCAAGCTATTGCCCAGAGTTACAGAGTGGTACCCATTAATTAGATTAGGCACTGAGGCGAGAATTGTCTGGTTGTTCTTCCCTGTGTCTCCGATGGTGAGTCTTTTCTCTTCTGTGATGTATTCCCACCAGGCTTTTGATGGCGTTGGTACTGCCACGGACAACTTGTAGTGTCTTACTATGGCGGGCGGTACTTTGTCTTCTGTCTGGCTGTTGACGGCTACCGCCGTGGTGAGTGTTGTTTCCGCCCTGGCGGTTGGTGTGGTACATTGGCTGTCTATGGGAATTATCACTGCCACGGTCATAATTTAATGATAGTTACCACCAGCCTGTTGGCGGTATTACCGCCACTTTATCACTCACCACCAGGGTCATAATGAGGGCTAAGTCTTTTTGGCCCTGAGACTTTAGAAGACAGGAGGCTAGCTCAATCCAAGCCCTTGGAGAGCACTTCTCAGCAAAGTCAAAGGTCAGCAGGGCAACAGCAGGGCAGCAGTCCTTGTCAGCAAAGCAGTCCAGATGAATCCTTTGGGCAGCCAGGCAGTTCCTCTTGACAGGTTGCAGGTTATGGTCCAGAAGTGTCTGAGTTGGTGGGTCAGAGACCCAGTTTATGTACAGTGGGGAAGACTTCAATGAGTGGTTTTCAAGTGCTCAAGTTCCCCTTTCAGTACAGGTCTGTCTGCCAGGGTGCCTGTAAGGGGTTTGGCAGTCCAATGTGTGAGGGCAGGCCACTAGTCTTTGAAATGTAAGTATCAGGCCCTCCACCCTTCCAGCCCAGGAAGACCCATTCAGTATGCAGATGAGTGCAGGTGTGACTTAGGGGGTCATTCTGACCCTGGCGGTCACCGACCGCCAGGGCCAACGACCGCGGAAGCACCGGCAACAGGCTGGCGGTGCTTCCTGGGCCATTCTGACCGCGGCGGTAAAGCCGCGGTCAGAAAAGGGGAACCGGCGGTTTTCCGCCGGTTTACCCCTGGCCCAGGGAATCCTCCATGGCGGCGCTGCAAGCAGCGCCGCCATGGGGATTCCGACCCCCTTCCTGCCATCCTGTTTCTGGCGGTTTTTACCGCCAGGAACAGGATGGCGGGAACGGGTGTCGTGGGGCCCCTGGGGGCCCCTGCACTGCCCATGCCACTGGCATGGGCAGTGCAGGGGCCCCCTAACAGGGCCCCACAAAGATTTTCAGTGTCTGCTTTGCAGACACTGAAAATCGCGACGGGTGCCACTGCACCCGTCGCACCCCTGCAAATCCGCCGGCTCCATTCGGAGCCGGCTTCCTCTTTGCAGGGGCTTTCCCGCTGGGCCGGCGGGCGATCTTTTGGAGATCGCCCGCCGGCCCAGCGGGAAAATCAGAATGACCGCCGCGGTCATTTGACCGCGGTGCGGTCTTTTGGCGGGCGGTGCCCGCCACCCACCGGGGTCGGAATGACCCCCTTAGTGTCCTATGTTTGTGGTGTCTGGGTGAAATGCACAAGGGAGCTGTCAACCATCCCAGACGTTGATTGGAGACAGGCTGTAAGGCACAGATGGATTTTAAGTGCAGAGAAATGCTCACTTTCTAAAAGTGGCATTTCTAAAATAGTAATATGAAATCAAACCTCACCAATAAGCAGGATTTTTTATTACCATTCTGGCCATAATAATTATGACCTGGTTACCCCTTTCTGGTCAGAATCTACCACTCAAACAGCATATGAGGGTAATCCTAATGCTATCCTATGAAAGGAGCAGGCCTCGTTGTAGTGGAAAACGAATATAGGAGTTTTCCACTACCAGGACATATAAAACACAAATGTTCGTGTTCTGTCTTTTACCCACATAGCACCCTGCACTGTGAGTTACCTAGGGCCTACCTTGGTGACTTATATGTAGAAAAAGGGCATTTTAAGGCTTGGCAAGTAGTTTTAATTGCCAAGTCGAAGTGGCAGTGAGACTGCACACACAGGCCTTGCAATGGCAGGCCTGAGACATGGATAAGGGACTACTAATGGGGGTAGCACAACCAGTGCTGCAGGCCCAGTAGTAGAATTCAATTTACAGACTTTGGGCACATGTAGTGCACTTTACTAGGGACTTACAAGTAAATACAGTATGCCAATTGAGAATAAACCAATGTTACCATGTTTAAGGGAGAGAGCATATGCACTTTAGCATTGATTAGCAATGATAATATGGAAAGAGTCCCATAATCAGCAAAAACAGTGTTGGAAAAGTGGAGGGAGGCAGGCAAAACATTGGGGGATGGCCACCCTAAGGCTGTCAGGTCTAACATCACCCCTGAAATGAAAAGCTGAAAATAACTGTTCTGGAAACTCTTTTTCTTTCACATCAACTGTCTGGACTCAGCCACCATCCTCAAAAAGACTCTGCGTTCTCAAAGTATTCCAATCAGACCGTACTTAACATCTCATTGGTGCCACAAAAGTCTCTCCACAGCTCTCGATCAGACTCACTGAACAGCACTTGAAACAGAGTTAGAAACTCATTACAAGTGGCCTCTTAAATCCAGTAGAGTCAGTAACTGTTGGTAATGCTCTTTATTTCTATGTCGCCCTACCTGTTCGTCAGCGCATCAAAACTCACTGCCCAGACAATGCACAGAGTACTCTGTACTAAGCAACCTGAAGAAAATTCAAGAAAGGAACAAAGCCTTCCTTTTGATACATTTCAAATCACTTTTTCAAAAAATAAGAGGCGTATTTACATGGAACTAGGTCAGAACGGTGCTGGAACAACATTGGCAGCACTGCACCAGTTCTGAAACGTAGGGATGCACCGGATTTATATAAAAATACAGCGCAACCCCCTAGTGCTGGTGCTAAATTTAGCTGCCAGCACCCAACTTAGACATCCTTGCACCATAGCGCAATGGTGTCTGCATTGGTGTTTTAGCCCTTCTATGTGTGCTTCAGAATATAGCATGTATAGAAGTAACAAATCGCCATTTTTTAATGATTGTTTAGGTGCAGGAAGGAACACCTTCCAGCACATAAACAATCATTCATGGGCTTTTGCTCTTTCCATGTGCGCTACAGAATGCAGCATACATAGAAAAAGCAAAAACGAGGAGAAATTAAAGTATTTCTCTTCGTTGGGCCATGCTAATGCCACGCTTGACGAGGCGTTAGCCTTAGGCGCTGCCTCAGATTCACGATTCCTTGTAAATCTGGGGCAGAGTCAAAAGCAATGGGTGTTGTGGTAGAACGCTCCTCTGCCGCAGAAAACTGCATCAGAGGGGCCCATAATTACAAGGAGGGGTTAAGCCACAAAAAGTGGCTTAGCGTCACCTTATAAATATGGTGCAGTGAAGCTCCGGTGGTGCTAGGAGCTTGAAAATATGTCCCTAAATGTTTAATTTTGACAAATGAACGAAACTTGCAAAAGGAACAGGAATGTCTACATGAGTACCATCAGGCACTGAACATCGTCTGCTTTTCCACGGCTAAATATTTTCAGATGTCCCTATTCATATGCACTGAATACATTATGACACAATAAACCAAATTTTCTTATGCGTTAGTGATTAACATTGTGCCATATCACCAAAAATAAAGGAGGAAATTGCAGAAATAGTTTTACCCATTTGCAGCATGAATCAATGCTCCACACTTGGCATTAATTATCTGAATGCTGTAGGCAATCAATTTGCAATTGTTGTAATATTGATTCACTTAGCTACATGGCTCTGTTTTCTAGGACGGCTTATGTGTATTATTTTTATTCTTCATTACTGCCTCTCAAATTTTGAAGTCAAGTAAATATGAGCTTTGTCAAACAAGTCAATTTTGTCCTCTTTAACTACTTTTCACAATCTAGAAAGTTTTTAACTTCAATTTAGAAATGTAATTACTTGGAGCATGTTGTTCTTATTATATAAAACAAGGATACTGCCAATGCATTTTGTGAAGGGGACGCTCCTTGATTGCAAACATCGAGGCAGTTAAGAAATTGTGTAGAGAGGAAATGTATATGCTTGACTGAAATCGAATGGAGAAGGACAAATTACGCTGTGGCAAATAAACTGTGTAGAGAAAGCACAAGAAATGCACATCTTAAACACAAACGCAGAATTCTTCAAGAGTTAACTAAACAATGCAAAGAGCCACTCCACCGATTCTACTCAAGCTCATCAAAAGCAAAGGCAGCCCTCCTTACAAGAGATCACTATATCTGGGACATTTTCCCTCAAAAAAGACTTTCAAAATCAGAGGGAATGTTGACACCTCCATTTCCTACTCAATCATATCCACTACTTTATTCTCACCGGAACAATCCAGAAATAGTTTGACCTCCTTCATACCGTAGGCCCTACTGACTTTAAAGAAATGTACCCATTAAATATCCATTCTACCCACTGATCTCCAGAGATCTCTGCCCTGCTAGACTATAGAAAAAAGTGCCGTTTTTGTTGCTCTATGTCTTTTTAGTTTAATGAATTCTTCCTTGAGTGTAAGGACAAGCCCCGACAATCTGATGGCTGCTATTTTCTCTCTCTTTTAAAAATGCTTTCTTATAGCACTAAAGACTAAGTTAAATTTTTCTATGGCTTAAGACGAACTGGATGGCAGGTGTACCTGTGACCCAGGGCCGACTGACTTTAGGGTGGTGCGACCGGTGCCACCGCCCTGAGTGCAGACTTTGGATGGGGGCGACGTGTTTACAAGTATATTAAAAGCACCTGCTGCTGCGTTTTTTGCCTCCAGCAGTTTTCAGGCAAAAATAAAAATGGTATGATAACTGGGGTGATGAATATTCTGCATGGAGAGAGATCGGAGTTTTGAGGGGCACTGTCAAAGGGTGGTAGTGAGGCAATCCGTTGCGGAGCTGGTCATTGGGGGACGCCAACAAACATTTTCACACATGGCACCACCAGCGCTAATGCCGGCCTTGCTGTGACTCATCCTCTTGGTTCTTTTGGAGCATTCAGCACCTTTAGCCATTTAACACTTAGGGGGTCATTACAACCTCGGCGGTCTGCATGGCAGACCGCCGAGGTTGCGGGCGCCAGAATACCGCCATTGCTGGCGGTATGGCTGGCTCCCTATTTTGACATTTCCGCTGGGCCAGCGGACGGTAACAGAGTTACCGTCCGCTGGCCCAGCGGAAATGTCACATCAACATTGCCGCCGGCTCGTAATTGAGCCAGCAGCAATGCTGATGTACAGCGGGTGCAGTAGCACCCGTCGCGCATTTCACTGTCTGAAATTCGGGCAATGAAATGCGCGACAGGGCTCTGTCTGGGGGCCCCTGCACTGCCCATGCCAAGTGCAGGCTGGCGGTAGGGGAGTCATAATCCCCAGGGCAGCTCTACCGCCGCAGTCCAAATACGCAGTGTTTTGGCTGTGAGAACTCCATCCTTGCCCCTCCCCTCGTTTTCATTAGTGATGTTCTGGAGAAGGAGGGAGTGTTTCCTTTCACTGCGCCATTTTTTCAGGCCTCCTTGTGACAGAATGCACCCCTTGCGTACATTATGCCTGGCGCAGGCATAATGTGGCGCAAGGGTTTACAAAGTGGTACAATGCAAGCATTGCGCCACTTTGTAAATAAGGCGTAGGAGAAAAGCCTCCTTAACACCACCTTAGAGTAAAAAAAAAAAATGATGCTAGGGCAGCACGAGGTGGCATTAGGGACTTGTAAATATGCATCTTAGTGATGTTTGGGTCATCTTGATAGCTATGCTCATTTGAATACCCTCTCACTTAACTCAAATAAAACATAGATAATATAGTTTGGTTCAAGAAAGCTGAGTCAAAGGAAGTAAGTGCGCCACAACTGGCACCTGGAGTAGCAAAATTGAAAGCACTCATTTGAATGGCCAGATTTTGCCTACATGAATGCTGCAAAGGTCCTTCCTGCCTTGACATGTGCTGTATGCACTGGTGTGACTTATAGGATGAACTATGATATGAACAATGTTGAGAATTCACTGTGGCAGAACTTAGGCGGGGACATTACAACATTGGCGGTAAAAGCCGCTTACGGCCGTGCAGAAGACCGCCAACACACCGCCGCGGCCGCAGAATTCCGCTACAGCTATTATGACCCACAGCACGGAATCCGCCAATATTCAGACACCTACACAAGTCCGCCACACCAAAGGTCAGTGATAAACTGGCGAAAACAAAACCTCCACCGTCACGCCATCAGAAATATGCCCACACTATCATGACACACGAATCAACGCGGCGGTCTTTCAACCGCGGTATTCCATCGGCTTTACACACCACCGCGCTCAAAATACACACACATCTCCAAAACACCACCATATTGGACAATTCCAAATACACATACACACACAACTCCCACACACGCAATACAATATAAAACACACATCCACGTCACCCACAAACCCCTACGACCACAATTACAGAGAGAAGGCCAGAGAGAGACACCACCATCAACAATACTAGCATCCACAGGCACACAACACCATCACCCACATAACTTCCACGCACCTCACACACAACACCACTACATATCAGCACACTTATCACCCCACACACCACCTCACACATCACCCACACCACCCCATGGCATGGCAAAGGCACCCCAGGTTCTCGGAGGAGGAGCTCAGGGTCATGGTGGAGGAAATCGTCCGGGTAGAGCCACAGCTATTCGGATCACAGGTGCAGCACACCTCCATTGCAAGGAAGATGGAGCTATGGCGAAGAATAGTGGACAGGGTCAACGCAGTGGGACAACACCCAAGAAATCGGGATGACATCAGGAAGAGGTGGAATGACCTACGGGGGAAGGAACGTTCCGTGGTCTCAAGACACCACCTTGAGGTTCAGCGGACTGGCGGCGGACCCCCACCTTCTCCCCCACAACTAACAACATGGGAGGAGCAGGTCTTGGCGATTCTGCATCCAGAGGGCCTCGCAGGAGTAGGTGGAGGAATGGACTCTGGTAAGTCAAATATTAACTATTACATGCCCCACCCTACCTGCATGCCATCACATACCCCCACCCTCACCCTCAACCCCATCACTCCAACTCCTCACAAATGACCCAACATCACAAACCACCCATCCCAACACCAAGCCCTGCATGCAACAACAAAGCATGGACACACATCACTAAAGCATGTCCACTGCACATACCCATACACCCCCCTAAAACATCATCACACAAGGTCCCACACAGGAATGCAAGCACTGGGGTACACGGTCTCCCACCCATTGCACACCATGGCACACACAGATGTAATAAACATCCTTTTATACCCCTGCAGGACCCCTACCCAATGTCACCGGACAGGAAGGGCCAACACATGTCCACACCACCAACAGAAGAGGCCCACAGTGATGACAGCACCTCTGTCCAACTGGATCTAGATTACCAGCCCGGCCCATCGGGGACCTCGGGACAGTCGGTTCCCATCACACAGTCACAGGCCACTACAGAGCTACCCCCCTCTGGAAACACAAGCACAGCACCCACCCAGGGGGCCCATACCTCCGTCCCCAGGACACGTCAATCAGCAGTGTGTCCACCACTACAGGGAACCCAGGCTAACCCACCACCTCAACAACAACAGGGACCTGGGGGCAGTGGCAGTGGGCACACAGTCCAGGGGACGAAGGCCCAGGAACACAGGGGAACTGGGAGGGCTGCTGTGCGACAGGGGTAGGACAGGCCAAGGGAACCCACTCTCCACGAGGCCCTCTCCAACATCATGGGAGCCTACCACCACTCCCAGGAGACGATGGCAATGGTACTGGCTAAGTTTCAGGAGACCCAGCGCCTGCAGGTGGAACAGTATTTGGGCTTCAGGGAGGAACTCAGAGCCATCAATTCCACCCTGGGCACCATCGTAGGGGTGCTGATGGAAGTACTCAACACCAGGAGGGACACTGTGGCACTACAAGGGGCCCCTGACACTACCCTGGATGATGAACTGCCCACCACCTCCGCCGGCGCTAGTGGACAGGAGGCACCGCCACAGGACCACCACCCCACCCCCTGCAGAGGGAGAACTACCTCGCAAACGGTCCCTGAGATCCAGGACAAAGACAGAGAATGATGCCAAGACCCCCGCCAAGAAATGAGACCACCCTGAATGTCATCCTTCTGTCCCACTTTGTCACCCTGTCCATCCTTAAACTGCCCCAGCTCCACTTCCTATGCCCATTTGGGCAATGCACCTGTGAGACTATTCGACTGGACTCTGCCATGGACATTCCTCCACCATCACCCCTCACCATTTTGCTACCTCCTCCAATATTGAGCACTAAAATAAACACCCTTAAAGCACAAAACAATCTGGAGTCACTCTGTGATTTCGGAATAGTGTATTAGCAATTACTGTGGCAAAAAGCTCTTTCATTTGTAATGTCAACATACCTATGTCACACAGCTGTAGTCCATGATGAATCAAAGCAGAAGTCACACTGGGGGACACACATCTGTGAAATCGTAAGGGAAAGTGACAACTCAGTGACCATACACTGGGTGAAAATGACAGACAGTAGAGAGGTAGTAGTGTTAAAGTACATGTAGTAGGCAGGTTTGTATTCTTACCTGTGTCTCACATGAAATATTGCTGGATCACTGAGTCCCTGTTGTCCATGTCTTCTTTTTCTGCTTCCCCGTCTTCACTGTCCACAGGCTCCACAGCTGCAACAACACCGCCATCTGGACCATCCTCCTGCAGAAAAGGCACCTGTCGTCACAAAGCTAAGTTGTGAAGCATACAGCAGGCCACGATGATCTGGCACACCTTCTTTGGTGAGTAGAATAGGGATCCACCAGTCATATGGAGGCACCTGAACCCAGCCTTCAGGAGGCCGAAGGTACGCTCGATTATCCACTGTGTACGCCCATGTGCCTCATTGTAGCGTTCCTATGCCCTTGTCCTGGGATTCCTCACTGGGGTCAGTAGCCATGACAGGTTGGGGTAACCAGAGTCACCTGCAAAGGGCGAGGGACAACTGTTAGACACACACTAACCTGTAAGGATATCCCCAGACAACCATTCCCACTGTCTTATTTCCAGGTGCTCACCTAATAGCCACACACGGTGCCTCTGGAGTTGACCCATCACGTAAGGGATTCTGCTATTCCGCAGGATGTAGGCGTCATGCACTGAGCCAGGGAACTTGGCATTCACATGGGAGATGTACTGGTCTGCCAAACATACCATCTGTACATTCATGGAATGGTAACTCTTCCGGTTTCTGTACACCTGTTCACTCCTGCGGGGGGGGACCAAAGCCACATGGGTCCCATCAATGGCACCAGTGATGTTGGGGATATGTCCCAGGGCATAGAAATCACTTTTCACTGTAGGCAAATCCTTCACATGAGGGAAAACGATGTAGCTCCACATGTGTTTCAGCAGGGCAGACAACACTCTGGACAACACGTTGGAAAACATAGGCTGGGACATCCCTGATGCTATGGCCACTGTTGTTTGAAATGACCCACTTGCACGGAAATGGAGCACTGACAGCACCTGCACTTGAGGGGGGATTCCTGTGGGATGGCGGATAGCTGACATCAGGTCTGTCTCCAGCTGGGTACACAGTTCCTGTATTGTGGCATGGTCAAGCCTGTAGGTGATGATCACATGTCTTTCCTCCATTGTCGTCAGGTCCACCAACAGTCGGTACACCGGAGGATGCCGCCATCTCCTCACATGTCCCAGCGAAGGGTGCCTATGAAGGACAACAGCGAGCACAGAGTCAACCAACTCAGAGGTACGTTCCCACAGCTTACACAGAACACGAATCATAATCCAAAAAGTGGCCTGTATGTGTGTTGAGTCTAGGCCTAGGTATGTGTGACGCAGTTAAAAATGAAGCCATGTGGGCCCCTGAAATGGCGGCTGCCTGACCTGTAAATTGGGACAATGGGATGTGAGGTAACTGCGCTGGCATTGTACATCGTTGCTGTAGGTGGTCAAAGACCGCAGAGCAATGCTGCATTGGTTAACATTGGACCCTATGGGTCCCAGGAGCCAATGACGATGTACGCCGGCGGTGACGGTATGCCCAGCCGCGGACGTGACCGCCATTTTCTATCTGTTCAATCACTCGATACCTGATCTTTGACAGGAGATGACCTACACTGCAAGTGCTGCTGTGACCTCGGTCTGGAAGAGACAATGGCTTGTGCTTCTGGGGAAAGGGCCCCTGCCTTCACATCAGAGGAGTTGGAGAAACTCGTGGACGGGGTCCTCCCCCAGTACACGCTACTCTAAGGTCCTCCAGACAAACAGGTAAGTACACTGGGAGCATGCTGAATGGTCTATGCCTGTGTGGAGTGGGGTGGATGTAAGGTGGGGGGAGATCGCGGCGTGCATGAAACGACGCTGAGTGCATGTGCCACATGGCAAGGGTAGGGATGGGGGCCAATGACTGTGATGGTGCAGTTGGTAATAAGTTTCTCTTCCCCCTGTACAATTCATGTAGGTCAGTGCCCACCAGAAAAAAGATATTTGGCATGCCATCGCCAAGGACGTCCAGACCCTGGGGGTCCACCACAGACGGAGCACCCACTGCCAGAAAAGATGGGAGGACATTCGCCGCTGGAGCAAGAAGATGGCGGAGGCCCAGCTGGGGCTGGCCTCCCAACGTGGGAGGGGTGCCCGCCGCAGCATGACCCCCTTGATGTTCAGGATCCTGGCGGTGGCGTACCCGGAGTTGGATGGGCGCTTGAGGGCATCACAGCAGCCACAAGGGGGTGAGTACACTCTCATCCTGCTGATTTTGCGCGCAGTGGAGGTGTCTGGGTGGGGGAGGTGGGCTGTGGGTTTCCCTAGGCCAGGGCGAGTTCCATAGGCAAGGTCCCTCCGTAAGGCAGGCCATGTGGCACCCCACCCCACCTCTGTAGAGTGCCAAGTACACCTAGTCATGCCCCTGTGTCATCCATGTGTGCAGATGTCGTCCATAGCCTAGTAGGCCATTTCCCAGGAATTGAACAGTGTCTGCCAACGGTAGCATTAATGCATGCACTCAACATGTCTTTCTTCTGTCGTTCCCCCCCCTTTTTGTGGTCTCCCTGTTCTTGTGTGCATTAGCATCATCAGGCGGAGGAGCAGTGGCACTGGAGCACGAGGGGGCTGCATCCCACATGGCCATGGAGGGCCACACTACGGACTCAGATTTCACCAGTGGGACGGAGGGCGAGGGGAGCTCCACGGCAGGGACAGGAGCTGAGACCAGCGACACGGACTCGTCCTCTAATGTGAGCTCCCTTGTGGTGGCGGCAACATCTGTGCCCCCCCCCATCTACAGGTACAGCTGCCACCCCCCCCTACCAGCACCGCCCTCCCAGCAGCCCCTCAGCCTTTGCCTCGTGCCCGCTCACCCGGGAGGGTGGGCATCACCTTCGCCCCAGGCACCTCAGCCCCTGCCCCAGTCACCCGTGCTGCCCTCAGTGAGGCGGCCATTGACCTCCTCAGGTCCCTCACTGTTGGGCAGTCTACCATTTTGAATGCCATCCAGGGTGTCGAAAGGCAGTTGCAACAAATCAATGCATTCCTGGAGGGCATTCATTCTGGTCAGGCGCCCTTCAGTGAGCTTTTCAGACTCTGGCCTCAGCATTGATGGCAGCCATTGTCCCTGTGTCTAGCCTCCCCCCTCCAACTTCCCCCACCCAGACCCAATTCCCTGTACCCCAGCCTATCACAAGCACACCTTCAGATCAGCATGCACACACGTCAACACACAAGAGAAGCTCAGGCAAACAGAAGCACCACACATCCCACAGGCACTCACGCAAGCATCACACACATGCAGACATAGCAACATCCCCTGCCTCCACTGTGTCCCCCTCCTCCTCGTCTCCCTCCTCCCTCCCAGTCTCGTCTCCACTCACACCTGCATGCACTACATCTACAGCCACTACTGCCATCACCAGCACATACACCACCACACCCCGCTCACGTGCAGTCACCACCCCAGAACCATTCAAACGTCCTCTCCCAGTGTGTCTGTGACACCACCTCCCAAGATACACAAACACAGGCACACACCCACCCAACAGCCATCCACCTCACGGCAACCTCCAGCACATGCACCTTCACCCAAAGTCAGCAAACGAACACCTTCTACAACCACAACCTCTTCCTCCACTCCCAAACCCCCTCCAGCTACCCATCCCGGTGTCAAAAAAACTTTTCCTGTCCAACCTTGACCTCTTTCCAACACCTCCCCCACCCCGTCCATCTCCTAGGTCCCGAACTTGCACCTCAGCCACAACATTTCCGGGACAAGTGGTGCCTGTAGTCACCGGAATCTGGAGTGGACCGCCCCCCAGGGCAGCCAGTGTGGCACGGAGCCAGAGCACGGACAGTCCATCACCTGTCAAGCATCAAAAGCTGGCCAGTGCCCGGCGGGAGAGGGGGAAGACTCCAGCCACCAAAGCCGCTCCCAGGGGTCCCGGTGGGAGTGTGGAGTCAGCTGCGACACCCTCCAAGGTGGGGAAGGGCCACAAGAAACCAGGAAAGTCTGGGAAGAGCAGCACGGCGGAGGATACCGCCATCATCCCCGCTGCCCAGGAGGCCACAGCCGTCATCCCCGCTGCCCAGGAGGCCACAGCCATCATCCCCGCTGGCCAGGAGTCCACAGCCATCATCCCGCTGCCCAGGAGGCCACCGCCATCATCCCCCCTGGGCCAGAGTGGACCGCCAGCACAAGCCCCGCTGGGCTAAGGAGGACCGCCAGCACAAGCACCACTGGGCCTGAGAGGACCGCCAGCACAAGCCCCGCTGGGCTAGAGAGGACCACCAGCACAAGCCCTGCTGGGCCAGAGAGGACCGCAAGCACGCAAGCCCCGCTGGGCCAGAGAGGACCACCATCACAAGCCCCGCTGGGACAGAGAGGACCGCCAGCACAAGCCACGCTGGGCTAGAGAGGTCCGCCAGCACAAGCCCCGCTGGGACAGAGAGGACCGCCAGCACAAGCCCCGCGGGGCTAGAGAGGACTGCCAGTACAAGCCCCGCTGGGCAAGAGAGGGCTGCCAGCGCAAGCCCCACTGGGACAGAGAGGACCGCCAGCGCAAGCCCCGCTGGACTAGAGAGGACCGCCAGCACAAACCCCGCTGGGCTAGAGAGGACCCCCAGCACAAGTCCTGCTGGGCCAGAGAGGACTGCCAGCACAAGCCCCACTGGGACAGAGAGGACCGCCAGCACAAGCCCCGCTGGGCTAGAGAGGACCGCCAGCACAAGCCCCGCTGGGACAGAGAGGACCGCCAGCGCAAGCCCTGCTGGGACAGAGAGGACCGCCAGCACAAGCCCCGCTGGGCCAGAGAGGGCTGCCAGCGCAAGCCACACTGGGACAGAGAGGACCGCCAGCGCAAGCCCCGCTGGACTAGAGAGGACCGCCAGCACAAACCCCGCTGGGCTAGAGAGGACCCCCAGCACAAGTCCTGCTGGGCCAGAGAGGACTGCCAGCACAAGCCCCACTGGGACAGAGAGGACCGCCAGCACAAGCCCCGCTGGGCCAGAGAGGACCGCCAGCACAAGCCCCGCTGGGACAGAGAGGACCGCCAGCACAAGCCCCGCTGGGCTAGTGAGGACTGCCAGCACAAGCCCCGCTGGGCTAGAGAGGACCGCCAGCACAAGTCCTGCTGGGCCAGAGAGGACCGCCAGCACAATCCCCGGTGGGACAGAGAGGACCGCCAGCACAAGCCCCGCTGGGCTAGAGAGGACCGCCAGCACAAGCCCCGCTGGGACAGAGAGGACCGCCAGCACAAGCCCCGCTGGGCTAGAGAGGATTGCCAGCACAATCCCCGCTGTGCCAGAGAGGACCGCCAGCGCAAGCCCTGCTGGGACAGAGAGGACCGCCAGCACAAGCCCCACTGGGACAGAGAGGACCGCCAGCAGCTGAGTCACTGCAAAGGAGCCTGCCGCTCCAAGCACCGTTGAACAGGGCACCGCCGCTCCAAGCACCGCTGAACAGGGCACCGCCGCTCCAAGCACCGCTGAACAGGGCACCGCCGCTACAAGCACCGCTGAACAGGGCACCGCCGCCTCAAGCACCACTGGCCCATGAGTGCCAAGGGCACTACTGAGTCCGTCACGAGCAGGATGAAGCACTCTGGGCACAATGCCCCCTCCAGAACCAGTGGAGAGATACTTCCACTACCTCTGTCCTTAGCAGATTGAGGCACTCTGGGCACAATGCCCCCTCCAGAACCAGTGGAGAGATACTTCCACTACCTCTGTCCTCAGCAGATTGAGGCACTCTGGGCACAATGCCCCCTCCAGAACCAGTGGAGAGATACATCCACTACCTCTGTCCTTAGCAGGATGAAGCACTCTGGGCACAATGCTCCCTCCAGAACCAGTGGAGAGATACATCCACGACCTCTGTCCTTAGCAGGATGAAGCACTCTGGGCACAATGCCCCCTCCAGAACCAGTGGAGACTGTCATCCACTACCTCTGTCGTTAGCAGGAGGAAGCACTCTGGGCACAATGCCCCCTCCAGAACCAGTGGAGACTGTTATCCACTTGAGAGACTGTGGCGTTGCACTCCCCAGGATAAAGCAGTGGGAAACCCACCCACTTGTGAGACTTGAGAGACTGTGGCTTTGCACTCACAGGATTGAACAGTGGGCAACCCACCCACTGTATAGACTTGAGAGACTGTGGCTTTGCACTCCCCAGGATTGGACAGTGGGCAACCCACCCACTGTATAGACTTGAGAGACTGTGGCTTTGCACTCCCCAGGATTGGACAGTGGGCAACCCACCCACTGTAGAGACTTGAGAGACTGTGGCTTTGCACTCCCCAGGATTGGACAGTGGGCAACCCACCCACTGTATAGACTTGAGAGACTGTGGCTTTGCACTCCCCAGGATTGGACAGTGGGCAACCCACCCACTGTAGAGACTTGAGAGACTGTGGCTTTGCACTCCCCAGGATTGAACAGTGGGCAACCCACCCACTGTAGAGACTTGACCGCTCAGCCCTCCACAGGGCTTGGTCACCCCACTCACTGCTGCCGCTCCTGCCTGCCTTTGCCGCCTCCTGCCTGCAGATTCCTTCGCTCGCTCGCTGCTCCTGGGATTTCCCGCCGCTGCCTCCCTGCGGCCCCGCCCCCCTGTGATTCCATTCGCCGGACCGCTCCCGCCACCCAGCTGCTCCTCCCTCCCGGCTCCTTACTTATGACGCCCCCAGAGCGACCGCGCAGCGGATGCGCGCAGCGGGAGCTCCGACTGAGCGCCGAAGGTGCGCCAAAGGTAAGCCCGTCTGCGCCCGTCCGCGCCTGGACCGCGCCCAGCGCCAGACCCCCTGGTCCTCGCCCTCGCCAGCACACCCTGCACAGCTACGATGCCAGAACCCTCCACGCACTCAACGCCGGCCGAAACACCGCCTGCTACCGAGCCACCACGAGACGCACCCACGGACCCTTCACCTGCCTGACCTGCCGCTTCACCAGCCTACGACCCAACACTGCACCTACTAAACCGAGCCCCAGCAACAAACACCTGATGTGCATCCTGCTCAACACCCGCTCCGTTCACAGGCATGCCGTCGAACTCTGGAACCTCCTCGACTCGACAGCACCAGACATCGCCTTCCTGACAGAAACCTGGATGAACGCCTCCTCAGCACCCGACGTCGCCATCGCCGTCCCAGAAGGCTACAAAATCACCAGGAGGGACCGCGTCAACCAGACAGGAGGAGGCATCGCCATCATCCACAAGAACACCATCCGCATCACGACCAACTCTGATGACACCTTCACCTCCGCCGAACACCTCCACTTCCAGATACACACCAACCCCAAGACCACGCTCAGAGGCACCCTCATCTACAGACCACCGGGACCACGCACACAGTTCAGCGAAGACATCACAGACTTCGTCAGCCCCCACGCCATCAATTCCACCGACTACATCCTCCTGGGGGACCTCAACTTCCACCTGGAGGACGACAAGGACCGCAACACCACTGCTCTACTGGACAACCTGGCCAACCTCGGACTCAAGCAACTGGTAACCACCCCTACACACCACGCCGGCCACACGCTTGACCCAGTCTTCTCATCCAGCAAATATGTCACCTTCAGCCACTCCACCAATCTCCAGTGGACTGACCACAGCTGCGTCCACTTCAGCTTCAGTAAAACGACGACCCACCACCACCCTCAACAAACCCCCCGCAGGAGCTGGAACAAGATCACCGGCGACCAGCTCACCACCTTCCTCAGCCAGAACCCCCCCACCAGCTCAACGGACCCCAACGAAGCCGCCAACAACCTCACACAGTGGATCGCCAACTGCGCAGACGCCCTCGCACCACTGAAGAAGAACCCCCCCAGCAGACGCAGCAGCAAGAAAGCCTCCTGGTTCACTGACGAGCTCATCACCTCCAAGAAGAACTGCCGCTCCCTGGAGAACACCTGGCGCACCAACCAGACCACAGACAACATGACGGCCCTCAAACACGCCACCCGCAAACACCACCAACTGATCCGTGCCACAAAGAAGACAGCCTTCAAGGAACGACTGGACAACAACACCCACAACAGCAAGGAACTCTTCAGCATCGTCAAAGAGCTCTCCAACCCCGACGCCGGAAACAATGACATCACTCCCTCGCAAGACCTTTGCGACTCCCTCGCAGCCTTCTTCCACGACAAGATCGCCAACATTCACAACAGCTTCGGCCCACCAACCACAAACCCCACCACCGAACCGATGCCCCCCACCGCCACCCTCCGCACCTGGACCCCAGTCAGCACCGAAGACACAAAACGCACAATGAACACCATCCACTCCGGATCCCCTACGGACCCCTGCCCACACCACATCTTCAACACGGCTGACCACATCATCGCACCCCACCTCCGTGACATCGTCAACGCCTCCTTCAACACCGCCACCTTCCCGGAGTGCTGGAAACACGCCGAGATCAGTGCCCTGCTGAAGAAACCAACTGCAGACCCCTCCGACCTCAAGAACTACCGCCCCATCTCGCTCCTCCCGTTTCCTGCCAAAGTCATCGAGAAGACCGTCAACAGACAGCTAGCTGCCTTCCTCGAGACCAACGGATCCCTCGACCACTCGCAATCCGGCTTCCGAGCCAACCACAGCACGGAGACCGCCCTCATCGCAGCCACAGACGACATCAGATCCCTAATGGACAATGGGGAAACTGCGGCCCTCATCCTCCTGGACCTCTCCGCAGCGTTCGACACTGTCTGCCACCGCACCCTGGTACAGCGCCTGAACAACACCGGCATCCAGGGGAAGGCCCTGGAGTGGATCGCCTCATTCCTCGCCGGAAGAACCCAGAGAGTCCGCCTCCCCCCGTTCCGGTCAGCGGCCACCGAAGTCATCTGCGGAGTTCCACAAGGGTCATCGCTCAGCCCCACCCTCTTCAACGTCTATATGAGCCCCCTCGCAACCATCGCACGTCAACACAACCTCAAGATCATCACCTACGCCGACGACACCCAGCTGATCCTCTCCCTCACCAGCGACCCGGACGCCGCCAGAGCCAGCCTACACGAAGGGATGAAAGACGTCACCGAATGGATGAAGAACAGCCGCCGGAAACTGAACTCAGACAAGACGGAGGTCCTCATCCTGGGATCATCACCATCCGCCTGGGACGACTCCTGGTGGCCCCCCGCCCTGGGAGCCACCCCCAAGCCAACGGACCACGCTCGCAACCTAGGCTTCATCCTGGACTCCTCCCTCTCGATGACCAGACAAGTCAACGCCGTCTCATCTTCATGCTTCAACACCCTGCGCATGCTTCGAAAGATCTTCCGGTGGATCCCCACCGAGACCAGGAAGACGGTCACCCAGGCCCTCGTCACCAGTTGGCTGGACTACGGGAACGCCCTCTACGCCGGCACCGCCGCCAAACTCCAGAAGAAACTCCAACGGATCCAGAACGCCTCAGCACGACTCATCCTGGACATCCCCCGACACAGCCACATCTCCGAACACCTGAGAGACCTGCACTGGCTCCCCGTCAACAAAAGAATCACGTTCCGACTCCTCACCCACGCACACAAGGCCCTCCACGACCTGGGCCCCAAGTTCCTCAACAGCCGCCTGACCTTCCACAAGCCCACCCGCCAGCTCCGCTCCGCCAGCCTCGCTCTCGCCACCGTCCCCCGCATCCGCAGAGCCACCGCCGGAGGAAGATCCTTCTCCTACCTGGCAGCCAAGACATGGAACTCCCTCCCCATCCACCTCCGGACAACGCAAGACCATCTCGCCTTCAGGAAGCAACTCAAGACCTGGCTGTTCGAGCAGTAGCGTTTCCCCCCCCCCCAGCGCCTTGAGACCCTCCGGGTGAGCAGTGCGCTATACAAATGCCTTTGATTGATTGATTGATTGACTTGAGAGACTGTGGCTTTGCACTCCCCAGGATGGGACAGTCGGCAACCCACCCACTGTAGAGACTTGAGAGACTGTGGCTTTGCACTCCCCAGGATTGAACAGTGGGCATCGGGCCCCCTTGTGGATTTGGCGTTGTGCACTCAACCGGCTGAGGTGCCCCCCTTTCCCTCCCCCTGAGGTGCCTGTTTTCTTGCTCTCTGATGCCCCTGCAGTGTTCCCTCCGTCATGGACGGGGATCTTGTGTGGGCCTCGCCCCTACCGTGTGTGCCCAGTGTTCCACAGTCTTAATTGGAGCACTACCTGGACTACTATGCTTGGTGTATATTTTGTTTATGGTACATATATATATTTTTGCCTACTTGATTTTAATATATTACAATGGTTACACTCATTTTCTTTTGTCTTTGCATTCTTCCGGGGGGGGGGGGTTGGGGGGTGTAACTATCATGTATTAATATGTATTAGTGTCTGTGTTGTAGTGGGTGAGGGTGGGGGTGGGGGTGTTGCGTGTGTGTGTCCCTGTTTTTTCCCTCCCCCCTCCCCTGTGTCGTAGGTGCTGTACTCACCTTGGTCTTCGCTGCCAGTGTTCGTGCTCGTGGTATAGGAGCAGGAAGACTATCGCAGGGAGAATTTGGAGTTCTGGCTCCATGTTGTCCTGGTTCCTCGTGGGGTGTGTAGAGGTGAGCGTTATCCCTTCGAAATTCTTTTTCCGCTGTGCTTTTATCTGCGGTGAATCTGCCCCGGAAAAGGTGGCGGATTGGTAGATTGTGACACTGTGGGCGTTACTTTGTCTTCCGCCTGTCTGTTGGCGGTGACCGCCAAGCTGTTTGTTTGTACCGCCATGATGGTCAGAGTTTTAAAGTGGCTGTCTTTGTTGGCGGTTTCCGCCACGGTCGTAATTGCACATTTTTTACCGCCGGCATGTTGGCGGTCTTACCGCCGCTTTAACACCGATCGCCTGGGTTGTAATGACCACCTTAATTTTGTGGAAGAACTACATCCTATATGGAGCATGCTATGAAATGTAATGAGGCTTAATAGCGTCCCCCACAGCCCTTCTGTGATGGGCCAGACTCTCCTCCAAATTAACCTTAAGCTTGGCCAGAGATAAATAAAGGGAAGATTAATTTCTACAGGTTCCTGTAAGGTGAGGGTTGTTCTCCTGTTCTTCTGTTATTGTTTTGACACTATAGTCTAAGATTACTGCAGTATAATATGAACAGCTTCACGCGATATATTGCTACTTTGCTACTAGTCCTGCTCAGAGACGTTGAATATACCTCATGATACAATTTAGAGAATACATCTACAATTTCAGATCTACCTGATATAACCTCCCTTATTCTTATCTTGAATATTTAAAATGGTTTGGTTTGCTCTACAATCCTCATATTGAAAAAACTTTGGATTCCGTATTTGTTGAGCCATTGCTCTGGAGCATAGTGATTTAATACATGCCTGAGTTAGTAAAATATTTTTCCAAGATGATATGGTTTAGGGATCATTAATTCATGTTAAATTGTCATGCCTTGTTTCTGTTCCTACCACCTATGCCTTAGCTGCCCTTCTTGGATTTTGGCTTGTGGGCTGAATATTCTTTAGTAAACCCATGAATACAGGTTTGCATTGCATTCTAACTATACTACTATAGGCAGTGCAATTGCTAATTGGTAACAATTTTCTAACAAAGTTTCTGACTGTATGTTTACATACATTAACTTAAGGTAGGACTTCAGGATATTTCTAGATTGAAATATATCTAAGAAATACTCCTAGCTTTGTTTTTTCCTGACAGTGGTGCATGGTAGGAACAGAGATGTGACATTTATTTAGTGTTGCGTTTCTACTTAATGTTCTGCTAACTAGAACAAATCTCCTCTGAAGTATTGACAATGATTTAGATAATAAAAAGAAGAGGGTCTGCTTTTTGAATTTCGGGCTGAACTGATTTCATATAGAGCAGGGTCATGACTGATTTGGATATATCTGGGACCGAACTGGGGTGATGTGGCAAGAAAAATAACAATGGATTAAACCCGGATCTGTGACTGGGGGTGAGTGTATGAAAAGTTTCAACACACCGTCCCTCATTTTATTTTCTGATAGCGCTTGGACTTGACTACTTTCACAATATTTTCAAATTCAGCTTCTGGGGACTTGATTGTCTGATGTGCTTTCATGAAAGAGTCAATTTTTCATCAAAGCAATACATTGCAATCAATAATGGTTGTTGCAACACTTACACAACAATTTCATGTGGACGGGTTTGCTAAAATGCATCAAACAAACTGGCCCAGTGCCACCTACCAAGTATTCCTACCCCAATTCTACACCTCAATACTATTTGTAGAGATACTCTCTATGCTTGGAACACATCTGCACTTGCTCTCTTACTCAAGCAAAACTGCTCCAAACCCCTAGAATTTGAGTACTTCCATAGCAAATCAGTGAGAAATACTATTGGCTTGTGTAGAAGGAGTATGACTCCCAAGCCTCCCACAGACCTAAACTCTCAGTCTAAAGCTAAACAGACACATGTTCCCTGAAGCAAAAAAAAGTCCAAGCTGTATCTGAGCAGCCAAGCAATTGAGTTTCTGGGTAATGGAAGAGCGGTTTCAAAATAGTTTAAAGGTATTAGGACACTGCACGCTAGCATTCCATAGCTGGTGGAGCTGAACGTATTAACATTGAAGAGAAAGATCCAAGAGGCTTTATGGAAGAAGTACTCCTGGTTTCTAGTACTATAGAGTGAAGGGAACCTTCAGTGAATCATGAGAAGGAAGTCTGGCTGTGAACTCAGAAATGGATAAAAACTGACATAGTAAGTCAGCTTGAAGAGGTTCAGAGAGTGCTCCTCAGTACTCCCTCTCCATCCATGAGCACGTTCACAGGTTGTTGTACTACCATACAATGCAAGTAGGGTGAGAACAGTAGAAACCTTATAGCTTACAGGAGTTTAGTTGTGCCTCTAACTGCCATTTCCATATTATCATTGGTAAATATTTTTAGTTGCCAGAAGATTTGTTCAATGATCATTCTACATCCACCATGAATAGGGTCCAGGCACCCTTCTGTCATCTCTAAATGGAGATCAAGAAAATGAACATGCAATTAAAGAATTTTCAATAGGGAAGATCTCGGGTCAGATGGGCTTGGCATTGATATATGAAAAACTGTTGGGAAAAGCTCACTCCTCGTCTGCTGATTCTTTTTAAGATTGTCCGGATTGAGGGGCATGAATCTGAAACCTTTTTCAATCACAGCTAAGAAAAACAATCATAACATTTTCATGAAAATATTGGGCAACCAACTGGCATCTGTGACCAGAAGTGTCATGGGAATATCTATGGAATATTTTTGGCAAAATAGTTGTTCCATTTCATTTCATTGGACAACAGCTGGAATGTTTTAAGGTGCATGGTCAAATTGTATCAGTAATGGCATAGTTGGAGAAGGAATAAATATCAAAAGAGGTACAAGGCAAGCATGTCCTCTCTCTCCCTTACTCTTTGCCTTTTTATAGAACTGCTTGCTATTAATCTAATGTAAAGTGAGAACATTTATAGCTGTCTACCTAGGTGGAGAAACAATACTGCCATATACTGATGATGTTGTACTATATTTAAGTCCCGCAGCAATGAACTTTCAGAAAACATTCAAGCTTGTAACTTTGAGACAAATATGACTATTAACATGTATAACTCGGTTCTCAGAGATATCCAGCTATAAAATCAACCATGTGAAAACCGTATGAACAATATTAAGCTGTATTGCTGAATTTTAAATGTAAAATCGTACCCCTTGAAATGAAAACTATGATAAGCTTATTTCAAACAAGCTATGGGGTATTAGTGTACACTCAAGCATCTATAAACTGTATGATCTCACAAATAAAAATATGCATTTTAAACTAAAGATAAACTTCCTTTAACCCTAAGTAGTAGGATCAACCAAATGGAAATGTCTGTCCTTCTGTTTCTTTCAGACAATTCCTTGTTTTCTACTGAAAATGTTTTATTTCTACTAGGATCTAACGTACAAGCCTATTTTATACTTACAAATACTCTGATTCGGAGTTTGTGACTGCAAAATGGGGTTTTCCTATGTAACAATGACATTTTAAGATTGGTGCGCTTTTAACAACTCATAATATAGGATTACAACCCCAAAACAACTCCTCAATTGCAAGGGGTTGGTTGTAGGCATCCTTTCCAAAAACTGAATCGGTTAGAAATGTATCAGTGTTTAGTGATTGAAATCTGGTCCCAAAGCACTGAAAAATTACTGACTCTAGAGTTCGGGTGGTAAACCACTTAGAATGAAAGGTGTTCCCTTAAGACCACTTTCCTTTTTTGATTGCTAAACAAAGTGTGATTTGGAGCAGGCAGTGATCCAGGGTACCACTGGTAATTCGTACATGTTTCAAAAGCATAAAAGCTTTTATTTAAATGCAGCCAGGTTTCCTAGTAGCCTGCTAAGCCTATCAGGACACCATCGCTGTGAAGACCACTAATTGGAGAGTGTGCAATACCTATGTGAAATACCTCATTACTACATACATAACGTCATTGTTATCTGAATTAATAATTGTATGCAGGGGTTGTCAATGTCTCCGGAGACGTCAATCATGTAATGACATTAGTGAGGCCACAGAGAGTGTGGCCGCAGGTTTAGAGTCAGTCTGAGGTGTGGTAACAGCTTCAGCTTATCCTTCCCTCAGGAGATCTGTTTGTGTCAACAGTCCTGTTACTGAGGCAGCCTCTCGAATTAGTGCTGAGTCGAGGGAAGTAGTGCATACGACCAATTCCCTGTTGCAGAGTTATACTGCCCCTCCCCCCTGTGGGGAACGGACAGAACGCAAGGAAGGTGGTTGTAGTACCGGACATAGCTCTAACCAAGTCCAGATATAAAAGGGGTATACACAGATTACATCTTCCACCTAAAGCAACTCAGTTAGTGGTGGCAATAGTGGGGGTTCCTCTGCTAAAGCCAGGGGTGAATGAGTCAACATCAGAGCTAATATGAAAGGACAGATTTTGGTGAACCAACATAATTGGAGCTGAGGTCAGCATTTTTTCACACATAATTATGGCCAGGAGGGTGGAGTGAGTGGGCTTCACAGAGAAAGAAGAGGACCAGGATTGTATAATGTTGAATTTTGATCCGGCAGAAGCAACACTATCCCTGTTGAACTCCATAGCATTGAAGGGTATTAGGGTATTCCCTTTGGCTTTTTTATCCACCTAGAGCTGAATAGTGTCAGCAGGGTAATGGGATGTACAGGAACATCAGGGAAGGCTTCCCATTGCTGAATAGATGTATCAAGGTCTACCTCCACAGGACTGAAAAACAGATTCTTGCCCCTGAGTCTCTTGGATGCAAACGACTGACTGACTTGCTGTCAACATCAGGGCAGTGCGCGCTGTACGGGTGACCAAAATGCAAAAACCCAACCTTTATGCAAGGACCTAATTCATGCATTGTATTTATATGCAGTATTTTAACCTTTTGCATTGCAGACTTTAACCTTGAAAAACACTATTACTGATGTTTGCAATAACTTTTCATTTGCAATGTATTGCTGCAGGCTTACTGAGTGTGTTAGGGTGTGGTCCCTTTCTAGGACCTTCTAGAAGCTTTCCCTGCAGCATGACTGGGCGTGGTTTGTGGGCTGGGCCAGACTCTCTATAAGGGAGCCAGCCCAGCTCCACGTGCTCACTATTCAGAGGTACTGGTGCAGAGAAGCTGCAACTTCCTGAGCTCCTTTTCCGGAGGCCTACTTTGACCTTTTCAGGCCTTGCCCTTCATTGTATTGGTGATCCTTGAACAGGGCGGTAAGACGGAGGTCGGGCTGGGCCCCCGACCCCGTTTTCAAAGGCATTTGAGTTTTTGGACCTAGTTTTCATGTTGAAAGATTTTTCCTTGTGCGTGTGAATGTGCTCGTGGGTTCTGGCATTTACATGTTGATATTCAAATCTGCAAGACACACAATTCATTCTTGGCATTTGACTTTTGAGATTCGGGTCGGCAACAGTGTGCGCAACCATTTCTTGACATTTGCATATTGACTTTTGAATCGGCAAGACGCGCAATTGATTCCTTGCATTTAATTTTTGATACTCATTGTGCGCTACCATTTCTTGGCATTTGCATGGTGGCATTCGAATCAGCAAGACACGTGATTCATTCCTTACATTTAACTCTTGATAATCATTGTGCGCGACCATTTCTTGGCATTTGCATGGTGGCATTTGAATCAGCAAGACGCTCGATTCATTCCTTGCATTTAACTCTTGATAATCATTGTGCGCGACCATTTACTGGCATTTGCATGGTGGCATTTGAATCGGCAAGACACACGATTCATTTCTCGCATTCAAACTTTGATGTTCGGATCGCTTACAGAGTGCGCAATCATTTCATGGCATTTTCATATTCTTGTTGGAATCGGCAAGACATGCGATTCATTCCCGCATTCAAACCTTGATGTTCAGATCGCTTACAGAGTGGGCGATCATTTCATGGCATTTGCATGTTGTTGTTGGAATCAGCAAGACGTGCAATTCATTCCCACGTTGAAATCTTGATGTTCAGATCGCTTACAGTGTGCGCGATCATTTCATGGCATTTGCATATACTTGTTGGAATTGACATTGTGCGCGATTCATTTCCCGCATGTAAACTTAGGTGTTCAGATCGCTTACAGTGTGGGCAATCATTTCATGGCAATTAAACTTTGATGTGTAGTGTTTCCTGAAGTGCACACAACTATCCAGGGCTTTTGAATTTTCTGCAGAGGTGTTAAAATTGAAGACGTTACATTATATGTGCATTTTAAGTCCTTTTCCAGGGAATGTTCAGATTACTTATTGTCCTCATGGGGGTATAGGGACACCAGAGCCCTTACGGTGGAAGAAAATTGGTTCTGTAGAAGGCTATTGGGAGTTGGACAAAATATCCCTGGTTTTAGCCTTCATTTGGAGCTGGAGCTTGAGTTTGTGCAGCACACTATTCAGTTGGCTCCCCTTCTGCTATGGATCTCAATTTGGAGTAACGAACATGCCACTCTGAATAGGGATATCTTAAGGATATCTTATGGGATTGTCTGGCTTGTGACAATGTAAAGAATATTCCCTGGTTGATGCACATAAGGAAGATGGCTCGTGATCTGGGGCGGCCTGAATTGGTTGATTATCCTGAAGGCCTGACCAGTTGTGATAAGAAATGGGTTAAGGAGAATTTTTTAAGAATCCAGAAGAACAGGAGGGAGGGGGAGGCCTTAGGGAAAAAATCGATCAGGGATTTCATTATGTTAAAGATGTGGGTAGGTCCTGAGTGCTATCTCTTAGAGATAAAGGATGTGAGGGAAAGGTCTCTCATATCCCGTTTCCGTTTGGGGATCATCAGAAGTAATCTGTGTTTCCCGTTAGGTCAGTATGGGGACAAATGTATTAGACCCTGCCCCTGTGATGGGGTGTCCCAACAGACCTTGTCCCATTTTACTTTGTTTTGTGTTTTTTATGCACCATTCAGAACTCGTTTTTTATTACCTCTCCTAAGGCCCAAGAGTTTCGTGCAATATCGTCCTGCTTTTCTGTGGCTGCAGATGGCCTCAGATGTATTGGTGTGGAAGGGGTTGGGATCATTACTAAAGGGAGCTATTACTTGGCGTAATAATGTGGAGTTTTTAGAATGAATCTTTCTATTTTATTATTTCTATGCATGAGGTTATTATTTCTATGTATATGGATGAATTTTTTCATACTGAATAAAAGTTATTATTATTATTGTCCTCATGTACAAAGACAATGTTTGTTCTAGAAACATAATTCTAGAAGGTTCTTATATTCTTAGACAATATGTGACAATTCATGAAAAGTTGATATGAAAAGTTGTATTAACCATTCTTGATTCCTTCCCAGGTACCCAGACGTCTTGAGGCCTAGTTATAGTCCTTTCTTAAGTTATCCTTGGTTACAGTATGAAAATGCTTAGAATCATAGTCTAGTGAAAAGCAATGTGATAAAATCTTGATATTGTGTGGTTTAACCTTTTGCTTCCTACAGGTCTCCTTCCCAGCTGTTCCCATCCTAATCCCCTTTTCCCCCGCTCTCAGGCTCTGTGATTTTTCTATAAAAGGTTTGGAGCTGTCTAGTGGTGGACATGTTGGGAACGTGCGCAGACCCAGAGGACCTGGTCTCCCTGACACTTGCTCTGTGCCTAATAAAACCCAATCTCATCAAATGATGGAGGGTGAAACCCCGTCATCACAGGGGATCTGGTCTATCAACGATATTACTATTTCTGGTAACCTATGTGCCCTAAGAGTGCCTAGTTGAAACACTGGGGGTGCTGAGGGTGTAGAGAGGAATCAGAAGGATCCCGATTGGGTCACTGTGCTGTGGAATCAGCACATCACAGGTCTGAAAGAGACATGGGCCCTCATTACATCCCTGATGGTCGGTGTTAAAGCGGCGGTAAAACCGCCAACAGGCCGGCGGTAAAAACAATGGGATTTTGACCATGGCCAAAACCGCCAACATAGACAGCCACTTTAACACTCCGACCGCCACTGCGGTACAAACAAACAGCATGGCAGTCACCGTCAACAGACAGGCGGAAGCCAATGTACCGCCCACACTATTATGAGAGGCCAATCCGCCACCTTTTCCGGGGCGGATTCAACGCAAACAAAAACACAGATGAAACAGGACTTGGAAGGGGAAACACTCACCTCCACACACCCCACGAGGAACCAGGGCGCCATGGAGCCAGAATTCCAAATACTCCCTGCGATAGTCTTCCTGCTCCTCTACCAGGAGCATGAACGATGGCCGCGACGACCACGGTGAGCACTGCACTTACAACCCAGGGGAGGGGGGAGGGAAAAGAGAGTGACACACACACAACACGCAAAACCCCCACCCTCACCCTCACCCACAACACCTTACACACAAATACATACTGCAACATTACATTTACACCCCTCAATTCCCCCCTGGAATAACGCAATGACAATAGGAAATGATTGTAACCATATGTAATCAAGAAAAATCCATTAGTCAAAAATGTATAAACAGTATAAACAATTATGTACACCAACAATTCAAGTCCGGGTACTGCACCATTTATAGTCCGTGGACCACTGGGCCCAAAATGCATGGGCGAAGCCCACACTCGATACCCGACTCGAAACAGAGAGAACACTGCTGGGGCATTAGATCTAAATGAAACAGGCACCTCAGGGGGGAGAGAAGGGGGGCACCTCAGCCGGATGAGTGCACGACGCCAGCTTCACAAGGGGGCTCCATGCCCATTGATGTACCCTGGGGAGTGCAAAGCCACAGTCTCACAAGTCTTTACAGTGGGTGGTTTGCCCACTGCTTTATCCTGGGGAGTGCAAAGCCACAGTCTCTCAAGTCTCTCCAGTGGGTGGTTTGGCCACTGCTTTATCCTGGGGAGTGCAAAGCAACAGTCTCTCAAGTCTCTCCAGTGGGTGGTTTGCCCACTGCTTTATCCTGGGGAGTGCAAAGCCACAGTCTCTCAAGTGGATAACTTTGTGCCCAGAGTGCTTCATCCTGCCAAGGACTGAGGTAGTGAATGCCTTTCTCCACTGGTTCTGGAGGGGGATTTGTGCCCAGAGTGCTTCATCCTGCCATAGACTGAGGTAGTGGATGTGACACTCCACTGACGGTCGTGCAACATGCAAGCTGCCCAGGCTCCTGGAACTGACCACCAACCTTATACGACTGACCACTGGGAATGCCCGCCATGTCTGCGGTGGTGCCACTGGCTCAGGATGTCGCGGGGCTGCTGGCGGTGCTGGCGGCGGGGTCAGTAGCGGCGGTGCTTGCGGCTGCCTCAGTGGCTTCGGTGCTGACTGCGGTCTTTGTGACAGCGGTGCTGGGGGCGGCCTCACTGACTGCGGTGCTGGTGGTGGCCTCACTGACTGCGGTGCTGGCGGTGGTCTTTGTGGTGGCGGTGCTGGTGGCGGCCTCACTGACTGCGGTGCTGGTGGTGGCCACACTGACTGCGTTGCTGGCGGTGGTGTCAGTAGCGGCAGGGCTGGTGCCAGGCTCAATGACTGTGGTGCTGGCCTCAATGACTGCGGTGCTGGCGGCGGTGTCAGTAGCAGTGGTGACGGGCTGACTGACTGCGGTGCTGGTGGCGGTGTCAGTAGCGGCGGTGCTGGTGGTGGGCACAGTGTCTGCGTGCTGGCGGCGGTGTCTGTGGCGGCGGTGCAGGTGGCGGTCTTGTCCGCTGTGCACGTTGGCGTCGATGTGGACCTGCCTTTGTTTTTTTGGCCCTTCCCCACCTTGGATGTTTGCGCAGCTGTCTTGCAACTTTCAACTTTAATCTTATCTGAGCCCTTGGTGGCAGGTGTTTTCGTCTTCTCCCTCTGGGAGGTGGGCAACTTTTTCTGTTTTGGAGGTGGGGGAATGTCCTTGGCCTCGCTCCTTGGGACACTGGCAGCCCTGCTGCATGGCGCACTCCAAAATCCTGCTATTGCTGGCACCACAGTGCCCGGTGATGTGGTGGCTGAGGTGCTGTGTTGGGACCTGGAAAGGCAGGCCCTAGGGGACGGACGGGGGGGAGGTGAAAGGAAGAGGTCAACATTTGAAAGGAAAAGCTTTTTAGACACACTGGGACGGGTAGATGGAGGGTGTTTGGGAGTGGAGAAAGAGATAGTGGTTGTAGGAGGTGTACGTTTGCTGAATTTGGGTGAAGGTGCATGGGCTGGAGGCTGTTGTGAGGTAGATGGCTGTTGGGTGGGTGTGTGGCTGCGTTTGTGTATTTTGGGAGGGGGGCTCTCAGACACACTGGGAGAGGACACAGGGGATGTGTGAATGGTTGTTGGGGTGGTGAGTGCACGTGAGCAGTATGTGGTGATGGACGTGCTGGTGATGCAGGTACTGGCTGAGGACGTCGTGCATGCAGGTGTGAGTGGAGACAAGACTGGGAGGGAGGAGGGAGACGTGGAGGAGGGGGACACAGTGGAGGCAGTGGATGTTGGTATGTCTGCATGGGTATGATGCTTGTGTGAGTGCCTGTGGGATGTGTGGTGCTTATGTTTGCCTGAGCCAACCTTGTGTGTTGAGCTGTGTGCATGCTGGTCTGATGGTGTGCTTGGGATAGGCTGAGGTACAGGGGATTGGGTCTGGGTGGAGGAGGTTGGAGGGGAGAGGCTGGACACAGGAACAATGGCTGCCATCAGTGCTGAGGCCAGAGCCTGAAATGCTTGCTGTTGGGCTGCCTGGCCAGAATGAATGCCCTCCAGGTATGCATTTGTTTGTTGCAACTGCCTCTCTACACCCTGGATGGCATTCAAAATGGGAGATTGCCCAACAGTGAGGGATCTCAGGAGGTCAATAGCCTCCTCACTGGGGGCAGCAGGGCTGACTTGGGCAGGGCCTGAGGTGCCTGGGGTGAAGGAGATGCCCACCCTCCTGGGTGAGCGGCCACGGGACACATGCTGAGGGGCTGCTGGGAGGGCGGTGCTGGTAGGTGGGGTGGCGGCTGTACCTGTAGATGTGGTGGGCACAGAGGGGCCCGCCACCGCAAGGGAGCTCCCATTAGAGGAGGAGTCGGTGTCGCTGGTCTCTGCTCCTGTCCCCGCCGTGGAGCTCCCCTTGCCCTCTGTCCCACTGGTGGCTTCAGACTCCATTGTCTCGCCCTCCAGGGCCATGTGGTATGCAGCTCCCTCCTGCCCCGGTGCCAATGCTCCTCCGCCTGATGATGCTAATGCACACAAGAAGGGAGGGGGAAGAAAGAAGAAAGACATGTTCAGTGAATGCAATACCGTTACCGATGGCAGACACAACAGACACAGCAGCCCTCTGCACAACGCCATGCACTTAGAGTTCCCTAATTAATCACAGGAACATGGGGAACAAGGCATATGCCCAATTGATGCACACATGGAAGTCACAGGAGCCTGACTAGGTGGAGATGGCTCTTACCACTGGTGGGGTTGGGGTGCCACATAGCCTGCATCACAAAGGGTCCTTGCCTACAAAGCTCGCCCTGGCCTAGGGTAACCCACTGAAGACACCTCCTAAGGGGTGCAGAGTCAGATGGATATGACTGTACCCACCCCGTTGTTGCTGCTGTGATGCCCTCAAGCGCCCATGCAACTCCGGATGCACCACCACCAGGATCCGGAACATCAGGGGGGTCATGGTGCGAGGGGCACCCCTCCCACATTGGTAGGCCATCCCCAGCTGGGCCTCCATCGTCTTCTTGCTCCAGCGGCGAATGTCCTCCCATCTTTTACGGCAGTGGGTGCTCCGTCTGTGGTGGACCCCCAGGGTCCGGATGTCCTTGGCGATGGCACACCAAATATCCTTCTTCTGGTGGGCGCTGACCTAGAGGAATAGTACAGGGCAAAAGGAAAAACTTTAACTGTCCGGACCTTCACAGTCATTGGCCCACGTTCCCACCCTTGCCCTGACGCACATACACTCACCGTCTGCTAATGCAGGCATCAGTCCCCCACGTATCTTCCAACCACACCACTCCAAACAGGCATTGCCCATACAGCATGCTCACAGTGTACTCACCTGTTTGTCTGGAGGACCGTAGAGTAGCGTGTACTGGGGGAGGACCCCATCCACTAACTTCTCCAACTCCTCCGAAGTGAAGGCAGGGGCCCCTTCCCCTGACACTTGAGCCATCGTCGCTTCCAGACTGAGGTCACAGCAGCACTTGCAGTGTAGGTCCTCTCCAGTCGAAGGTCAGGTATCAAGTGAGTGAACAGACAAAAAATGGCGGTGACGTCCGTGGCGGTGTGTACTGTCACCACCGGCGTACATCGTCATTGGCTCCTCAGACCCATAGGGTTCAATGTTAACCAATTCAGGATTGTGCTGCGGTCTTCGACCGCCTACCGCGACGGTGTAGAACGCCAGCGCAGTTACCTCATATCCTCTTGCCCCACCTTACAGATCAGGCAGCCCCCATTTCAGGTGGCCACATGGCATTATTTCTAAATACGCCACACATATCTAGGCCTTGCATACACACAGAGACAGGCACATAGTGGATTGACAAATGTGTGCAATTAAATCTATTTTTACTACCTCAGTGTTGGCTGACTCTGTGCTTGCTGTTCTCGTCCCTAGGGCACGTCTGCTGGGGCAGGTGAGGAGATGGCGGCATCCTCCGGTGTACAGACCACTGGTGGACCTGTCAACAATGGAAGAGAGACATGTAATATTCACCTACAGGCTTGATCGTGCCACAATCCAGGAACTGTGTGCCCAGTTGGAGCCAGACCTGATTTCAGCTATCCGCCATCCCACAGGGATCCCCCCTCTAGTGCAGGTCCTGTCAGTACTCCATTTCCTGGCAAGTGGGTCTTTTCAAATAACAGTGGCCATTGCATCAAGGATGTCTCAGCCTATGTTCTCCATCATGTTGTCCAGAGTGTTGTATGCCCTGCTGAAACACATGCACAGCTACATCGTTTTCCCTCAGGTGGAGGATTTGCCTACAGTGAAAGGTGACTTCTACACCCTGGGACATATCCCCAACATCATTGGTGCCATTGATGGGACACATGTGGCCTTGGTACCCCCCGCAGGAGTGAACATTTGTACAGAACCCAGAAGAGTTACCATTCAATGAATGGGCAGATGGTGTGTTTGGCAGACCAGTACATCTCCCATGTGAACGCCAAGTTTCCTGGCTCAGTGCATGACGCTTACATTTTGAGGAATAGCAGCATCCCTTATGTGATGGGGCAACTCCAGAGGCACTGTGTGTGGCTAATAGGTGAGGACAAGGACTCTATACCGTGTCAATAGTTGTCTGGGTCTGGGGTTGTCTCTACGGGTTAGTGTGTGTCTAACAGTTGTCCCTTGACATTTGCAGTTGACTCTGGCTACCCCAACCTGTCATGGCTACTAACCCCAGTGAGAAATCCAAGGACACGGGCAGAGGACCGCTACAATGAGGCACCTGGGCGAACTAGGAGAGTGATAGAAAGGACCTTCGGCCTCCTGAAGGCCCGGTTTCAGTGCCTCCATATGACAGGTGGTTCTCTCTACTACTCACCGAAGAAGGTGTGCCAGTTCATCGTGGCTTGCTGTATGCTGCACAACCTGGCTTTGCGATGACAGGTGCCTTTTCTGCAGGAGGATGGTCCAGAAGGAGGTCTTGTGGCAGCTGTGGAGCCGGTGGACAGTGAAGAAGAGGAGGCAGAAGAAGAGGATATCAACAACAGAAACAACGTGATCCAGCAATACTTCCAGTGAGACACAGGTAAGAAGACGTCACAGCCTCCTACATCTCATACAATTGCTAGACCTGTCATATGTCTGTCACCTTCACCCAGTGTATGGACCCTGACCTGTCACTTTGCCTTTCCATTTCACAGATGTGGGTCCCACTGTGTGACCTCTGCTATGTTACCTCATGGACTAGAGCTGTGTGACATAGATATGTTGACAATACAATAGACATTGCTATTTTCCTCAGTTATTGCAAATACACATTAGTGAAAGCACAGACTGACTCCAGATTGTTTTGTGATTCAAGGGTGTTTATTTAAGTGCAAAATAGTGGAGGGGATTGTAAAATGGTCAGGGGTGATGGTGGAGGAATGTCCATGGCAGAGTCCAGTCTATTTGTCTCACAGGTGCATTGTCCAAAGGGGCATAGGATGTGGAGCTAGGGCAGTTTAAGGATGGACAGGGTTACGAAGTGGGACAGAAGGATAACATTCAGGGTGGTCTCATTTCTTGGCGGGGGTCTTGGCATTGTTCTCTGTCTTTGTCCTGGATCTCAGGGACCGTTTGCGGGGTGGTTCTCCATCTGCAGGGGGTGGGGTGCTGGTGTCGTGGTCCTGTGGCGGTGCCTCCTGTCCACTAGCGCCGGCCGAGATGGTGGGCTGTTCATCATCGAGGCTAGTGTCAGGGGCCCCTTGTTGTGCCACAGTGTCCCTCCTGGTGTTCATAAAGGCCTTCAGCACACCTACAATGGTGACCAGGGTGGTGTTGATGGACTTGAGTTCCTCCCTCATCCCCAAATACTGTTCCTCCTGCAGCCGCTGGGTCTCCTAAAACTTGGCCAATACCGTTGCCATCGTCTCCTGGGATTGATGGTATGCTCCCATGATGTTGGAGAGTGCCTCGTGGAGAGTGGGTTCCCTGGGCCAGTCCTCTCCCTGCCACACAGCAGTCCTCCCAGTTCCCCTGTTTTCCTGTTTCTCTGTCCCCTGAACCGTGTGCCCACTGCCACTGCCCCCAGGTCCCTGATGTTCTTGGGTTTGTGGGTTTGCCTGGGTTCCCTGTAGTGGTGGACACACTGCTGCTTGACGTGTCCTGGGGACAGAGGGATGGGCCCGCTGGGTGAGTGATGTGCAGGTGTTTCCTGAGGGGGAGGCTCTATGGTGGCATGTGCCAGTGTGTGGGGAACCGACTGTCCTGAGGTCCCAGATGGGCCGGGCTGGTCATCTAGATCCGGTTGGACAGAGCTGCTGTCATCAATGTGGGCCTCTTCTGTGGGGGGGTGGGCATGTCTGGAACCTCCTGTCCGGTGAGGTTGGGTAGGGGTCCTGCAGGGGTCTAAAGGCATGATTATTGCATCTGTGTGTGCCATGGTGTGCAATGGGTGGGTGACCCTGTACCCCAGTGCTTCAATTCTTGTCTAGGACATTGTGTGATATTTGGTTTGGGGATCTGTGTTGGTATCTGTAGTGGACATGCTTTGGTGATGGGTGTCCATGCTTTGCTTTTGCATGCAGGGCTTGGTGTTGGGATGTGTGGTTGGTGATAGTGGGACATATGTGAGATGTTGGAGTGATGGGGTGAGGGTGAGGGTATGTGATAGCATGCAGGTAGGGTGGGGGATGTAATAGTTAAGATTTGACTTACCAGAGTCCATTCCTCCACCTACTCCTGCGAGGCCCTCAGGACGCAGTATAGCCAAGACCTGCACCTCCCATGTTGTTAGATGTGGGGGAGGAGGTGGGGGTCCGCCGCCAGTCCTCTGAACTGCAATCTGGTGTCTTGAGACCACGGAACGCACCTTCCCCCATAGGTCGTTCCACCTCTTCCTGATGTCATCCCGTGTTCTTGGGTGCTGTCCCACTGCATTGACCCTGTCTACGATTCTGCACCATAGCTCCATCTTCCTAGCAATGGAGGTGTACTGCACCTGTGATCCAAATAGCTGTGACTCTACCCGGACGATTTCCTCCACCATGACCCTGAGATCCTCCTCAGAGAACCTGGGGTGTCTTTGCGGTGCCATGGTGTGGTGTGGGTGATGTGTGAGGTGGTGTGTGTTGTGATGTGTGAGGGGATTTGTTTGTGTGTGTTGTGTGAGGTGCTTGAATGTTGTGTGAGTGATGATGTTGTGCGCCTGTGGATGCTAGTTTGTTGATGGTGATGTCTCTCTCTGTGCTTCGATCTCAGATTTTCTCGTAGGGGTTTGTGGGTGATGTGGGTGTGTGTTTTATAGTGGTGTGAGTGTGTGGGAGTTGTGCATGTATGTGTATCAGGTTTGTGTATTTCGAATTGTCCAATGTGGTTGTGTTTTGTAAATGTGTGTGTATTTTGAGCGTGGCGGTGTGTACCGCCAATGGTTTACCGCGGTTGAAAGACCGCCGCGTGGATTCGTGGGTCGTGATAGTATGGGCGTATTCCTGTTGGCGTGACGGTGCCGGTTTAGTTATCGCCAGTTTCTTACTGACCTTTGGTGTGCCGGACTTGTGTGGGTGTCTAGATTTTGGCAGATTCCGGCCTGTGGGTCGTAATAGCTGTGGCGGATTTCCGCGGCCGCAGCGGTGTGTTGGCGGTCTTCTGCACGGCGGTAATCGGGATTTACCTCCAATGTTGTAATGAGGGCCATGGTAAGTTAAATCTACCATTTTCCTGGATGGGTATACCTCTTTTGAAGAACAAGCTCAGTCATCAGTGGCCGGTAGGGCCAAAGGGGGTTTGCTAACACTTTCTTTTTTTTAAACTTCTTTGTGTTCCCCATAAGCTGGTCACTGGGTTGGTTAATTACCTTGCTGTGGTGTTGATTTTTAGCAATGCTGATATTGAATTTCTATACTTGACTTGCGAGGGATAGTCCCACAAAACATTTGCAGTCTCTCAATTCAACTTAGAATCATTCAGGGGAATGTAAAATTCCCCATACTGGATTGTCCTTTTGGGAGTCTTTAACCCCTTCGCTGCCAGGCCTTTTCCCCCTCCTGTGCCGAGCCTTTTTTTGGCTATTTGGAGCAGTTCACGCTTAGGCCCTCATAACTTTTTGTTCACGTAAGCTACCCACGCCAAATTTGCGTCCTTTTTTTCCAACATCCTAGGGATTCTAGAGGTACCCAGACTTTGTGGGTTCCCCAGAAGGAGGCCAAGAAATTAGCCAAAAAACAGTGAAAATTTCGTTTTTTTTAAATAAATTGGAAAAATGGGCTGCAGAAGAAGGCTTGTGGTTTTTTCCCTGAAAAGGGCATCAACAAAGGGTTTGCGGTGATAAAATCACCAGCTTCCCAGCTTTCAGGAACAGGCAGACTTGAATCAGAAAACCCAATTTTTCAACACAATTTTGGCATTTTACTGGGACATACCCCATTCTTACGATTTTTTGTGCTTTCAGCCTCCTTCCAGTCAGTGACAGAAATGGGCATGAAACCAATGCTGGATCCTAGAAACCGCAACATTTCTGAAAAGTAGACAAAATTCTGAATTCAGCAAGGGGTAATTTGTGTAGATCCTACAAGGGTTTCCTACAGAAAATAACAACTGAAAAAGAAAAATATTGAAATTGAGGTGAAAAAAACATCCATTTTTCTCTAAATTTTACTCTGTAATTTTTTCCTGCATTGTCAGATTTTCGAAAGCAATATACCGTTAGGTCTGCAGGACTCTTCTGGTTGCGGGGATATATAGGGCTTGTAGGTTCATCAAGAACTCTAGGTACCCAGAGCCAATAAATGACCTGCACCCTGCAGTGGGTTTGCATTCTATGCCGGGTATACAGCAATTCATTTGCTGAAATATAAAGAGTAAAAAATAGCTATCAAGAAAACCTTTGTATTTCCAAAATGGGCACAAGATAAGGTGTTGAGAAGCAGTGGTTATTTGCACATCTCTGAATTCCAGGGTGCCCATACTAGCATGTGAATTACAGGGCATTTCTCAAATAGATGTCTTTTTTACACACTGTCTTACATTTGGAAGGGAAAAATGTAGAGAAAGACAAGGGGCAATAACACTTGTTTTGCTATTCTATGTTCCCCCAAGTCTCCCGATAAAAATGATACCTCACTTGTGTGGGTAGGCCTAGCGCCCGCGACAGGATACGCCCCAAAACACAACGCGGACACATCGCAGAAAACAGACCTGTTTTTAGCAAAGTGCCTACCTGTAGATTTTGGCCTCTAGCTCAGCCGCCACCTAGGGAAACCTACCAAATCTGTGCATTTCTGAAAACTAGAGACCTAGGGGAATCCAAGATGGGGTGACTTGTGTGGCTGGGACCAGGTTCTGTTACCCAGAATCCTTTGCAAACCTCAAAATTTGGCTAAAAAAACACCTGTTCCTCACATTTCTGTGGCAGAAAGTTCTGGAATCTGAGAGGAGCCACACATTTCCTTCCACCCAGCGTTCCCCCACGTCTCCCGATAAAAATGATACCTCACTTGTGTGGGTAGGCCTAGCGCCCACGACAGGAAACGCCCCAAAGCGCAACGTGGACACAACCAAATTTTTGAAGGAAAACAGAGGTGTTTTTTGCAAAGTGCCTACCTGTAGATTTTGGCCTGTAGCTCAGCCGCCACCTAGGGAAACCTACCAAACCTGTGCATTTCTGAAAACTAGAGACCTGGGGGAATCCAAGATGGGGTGACTTGTGTGTCTGGGACCAGGTTCTGTTACCCAGAATCCTTTGCAAACCTCAAAATGTGGCTAAAAAAACACATGTTCCTCACATTTCTGTGGCAGAAAGTTCTGGAATCTGAGAGGAGCCACAAATTTCCTTCCACCCAGCGTTCCCCCACGTCTCCCGATAAAAATGATACCTCACTTGTGTGGGTAGGCCTAGCGCCCGCGACAGGAAACGCCCCAAAGCGCAACGTGGACACATCACAGAAAATAGACCTGTTTTTAGCAAAGTGCCTACCTGTGGATTTTGGCCTGTAGCTCAGCCACCACCTAGGGAAACCTACCAAACCTGTGCATTTCTGAAAACTAGAGACCTAGGGGAATCCAAGATGGGGTGACTTGTGTGGCTGGGACCAGGTTCTGTTACCCAGAATCCTTTGCAAACCTCAAAATTTGGCTAAAAAAACACATGTTCCTCACATTTCTGTGGCAGAAAGTTCTGGAATCTGAGAGGAGCCACAAATTTCCTTCCACCCAGCGTTCCCCCACGTCTCCCGATAAAAATGATACCTCACTTGTGTGGGTAGGCCTAGCGCCCACGACAGGAAACGCCCCAAAGCGCAACGTGGACACAACCAAATTTTTGAAGGAAAACAGAGGTGTTTTTTGCAAAGTGCCTACCTGTAGATTTCGGCCTGTAGCTCAGCCGCCACCTAGGGAAAC
Source organism: Pleurodeles waltl (assembly GCF_031143425.1). NCBI lineage: Eukaryota > Metazoa > Chordata > Amphibia > Caudata > Salamandridae > Pleurodeles > Pleurodeles waltl. The sequence continues at coordinate 476,199,828 of NC_090451.1, forward strand.
CTACCAAACCTGTGCATTTCTGAAAACTAGAGACCTGGGGGAATCCAAGATGGGGTGACTTGTGTGTCTGGGACCAGGTTCTGTTACCCAGAATCCTTTGCAAACCTCAAAATGTGGCTAAAAAAACACATGTTCCTCACATTTCTGTGGCAGAAAGTTCTGGAATCTGAGAGGAGCCACAAATTTCCTTCCACCCAGCGGTCCCCCACGTCTCCCGATAAAAATGATACCTCACTTGTGTGGGTAGGCCTAGCGCCCGCGACAGGAAACGCCCCAAAGCGCAACGTGGACACATCACAGAAAATAGACCTGTTTTTAGCAAAGTGCCTACCTGTGGATTTTGGCCTGTAGCTCAGTCGCCACCTAGGGAAACCTACCAAACCTGTGCATTTCTGAAAACTAGAGACCTAGGGGAATCCAAGATGGGGTGACTTGTGTGGCTGGGACCAGGTTCTGTTACCCAGAATCCTTTGCAAACCTCACAATTTGGCTAAAAAAACACATGTTCCTCACATTTCTGTGGCAGAAAGTTCTGGAATCTGAGGGGAGCCACAAATTTCCTTCCACCCAGCGTTCCCCCACGTCTCCCGATAAAAATGATACCTCACTTGTGTGGGTAGGCCTAGCGCCCACAACAGGGAACGCCCCAAAGCGCAACGTGGACACAACCAAATTTTTGAAGGAAAACAGAGGTGTTTTTTGCAAAGTGCCTACCTGTAGATTTTGGCCTGTAGCTCAGCCGCCACCTAGGGAAACCTACCAAACCTGTGCATTTCTGAAAACTAGAGACCTGGGGGAATCCAAGATGGGGTGACTTGTGTGTCTGGGACCAGGTTCTGTTACCCAGAATCCTTTGCAAACCTCAAAATGTGGCTAAAAAAACACATGTTCCTCACATTTCTGTGGCAGAAAGTTCTGGAATCTGAGAGGAGCCACAAATTTCCTTCCACCCAGCGTTCCCCCCACGTCTCCCGATAAAAATGATACCTCACTTGTTTGGGTAGGCCTAGCGCCCGCGACAGGAAACGCCCCAAAGCGCAACGTGGACATATCACAGAAAATAGACCTGTTTTTAGCAAAGTACCTACCTGTGGATTTTGGCCTGTAGCTCAGCCGCCACCTAGGGAAACCTACCAAACCTGTGCATTTCTGAAAACTAGAGACCTAGGGAAATCCAATATGGGGTGACTTGTGTGGCTGGGACCAGGTTCTGTTACCCAGAATCCTTTGCAAACCTCAAAATTTGGCTAAAAAAACACATGTTCCTCACATTTCTGTGGCAGAAAGTTCTGGAATCTGAGAGGAGCCACAAATTTCCTTCCACCCAGCGTTCCCCCACGTCTCCCGATAAAAATGATACCTCACTTGTGTGGGTAGGCCTAGCGCCCACGACAGGAAACGCCCCAAAGCGCAACGTAGACACAACCAAATTTTTGAAGGAAAACAGAGGTGTTTTTTGCAAAGTGCCTACCTGTAGATTTTGGCCTGTAGCTCAGCCGCCACCTAGGGAAACCTACCAAACCTGTGCATTTCTGAAAACTAGAGACCTAGGGGAATCCAAGATTGGGTGACTTGTGTGGCTGGGACCAGGTTCTGTTACCCAGAATCCTTTGCAAACCTCAAAATTTGGCTAAAAAAACACATGTTCCTCACATTTCTGTGGCAGAAAGTTCTGGAATCTGAGAGGAGCCACAAATTTCCTTCCACCCCGCGTTCCCCCATGTCTCCCGATAAAAATAATACCTCACTTGTGTGGGTAGGCCTAGCGCCCGCGACAGGAAACGCCCCAAAGCGCAACGTGGACACATCACAGAAAACAGACCTGTTTTTAGCAAAGTGTCTACCTGTGGATTTTGGCCTGTAGCTCAGCCGCCACCTAGGGAAACCTACCAAACCTGTGCATTTCTGAAAACTAGAGACCTAGGGGAATCCAAGATGGGGTGACTTGTGTGGCTGGGACCAGGTTCTGTTACCCAGAATCCTTTGCAAACCTCAAAATTTGGCTAAAAAAACACATGTTCCTCACATTTCTGTGGCAGAAAGTTCTGGAATCTGAGAGGAGCCACAAATTTCCTTCCACCCAGCGTTCCCCCACGTCTCCCGATAAAAATGATACCTCACTTGTGTGGGTAGGCCTAGCGCCCACGACAGGAAACGCCCCAAAGCGCAACGTGGACACAACCAAATTTTTGAAGGAAAACAGAGGTGTTTTTTGCAAAGTGCCTACCTGTAGATCTTGGCCTGTAGCTCAGCCGCCACCTAGGGAAACCTACCAAACCTGTGCATTTCTGAAACTAGAGACCTAGGGGAATCCAAGATGGGGTGACTTGTGTGGCTGGGACCAGGTTCTGTTACCCAGAATCCTTTGCAAACCTCAAAATGTGGCTAAAAAAACACATGTTCCTCACATTTCTGTGGCAGAAAGTTCTGGAATCTGAGAGGAGCCACAAATTTCCTTCCACCCAGCGTTCCCCCATGTCTCCCGATAAAAATAATACCTCACTTGTGTGGGTAGGCCTAGCGCCCGCGACAGGAAACGCCCCAAAGCGCAACGTGGACACATCACAGAAAACAGACCTGTTTTTAGCAAAGTGCCTGCCTGTGGATTTTGGCCTGTAGCTCAGCCGCCACCTAGGGAAACCTACCAAACCTGTGCATTTCTGAAAACTAGAGACCTAGGGGAATCCAAGATGGGGTGACTTGTGTGGCTGGGACCAGGTTCTGTTACCCAGAATCCTTTGCAAACCTCAAAATTTGGCTAAAAAAACACATGTTCCTCACATTTCTGTGGCAGAAAGTTCTGGAATCTGAGAGGAGCCACAAATTTCCTTCCACCCAGCGTTCCCCCACGTCTCCCGATAAAAATGATACCTCACTTGTGTGGGTAGGCCTAGCGCCCACGACAGGAAACGCCCCAAAGCGCAACGTGGACACAACCAAATTTTTGAAGGAAAACAGAGGTGTTTTTTGCAAAGTGCCTACCTGTAGATTTTGGCCTGTAGCTCAGCCGCCACCTAGGGAAACCTACCAAACCTGTGCATTTCTGAAAACTAGAGACCTAGGGGAATCCAGGATGGGGTGACTTGTGTGGCTGGGACCAGGTTCTGTTACCCAGAATCCTTTGCAAACCTCAAAATGTGGCTAAAAAAACACATGTTCCTCACATTTCTGTGGCAGAAAGTTCTGGAATCTGGGAGGAGCCACAAATTTACTTCCACCCAGCATTCCCCCACGTCTCCCGATAAAAATAATACCTCACTTGTGTGGGTAGGCCTAGCGCCCGCGACAGGAAACGCCCCAAAGCGCAACGTGGACACATCACAGAATACAGACCTGTTTTTAGCAAAGTGCCTACCTGTGGATTTTGGCCTGTAGCTCAGCCGCCACCAAAGGAAACCTACCAAACCTGTGCATTTCTGAAAACTAGAGACCAAGGGGAATCCAAGATGGGGTGACTTGTGTGGCTGGGACCAGGTTCTGTTACCCAGAATCCTTTGCAAACCTCAAAATTTGGCTAAAAAAACACATGTTCCTCACATTTCTGTGGCAGAAAGTTCTGGAATCTGAGAGGAGCCACAAATTTCCTTCCACCCAGCGTTCCCCCACGTCTCCCGATAAAAATGATACCTCACTTGTGTGGGTAGGCCTAGCGCCCATGACAGGAAACGCCCCAAAGCGCAACGTGGACACAACCAAATTTTTGAAGGAAAACAGAGGTGTTTTTTGCAAAGTGCCTACCTGTAGATTTTGGCCTGTAGCTCAGCCGCCACCTAGGGAAACCTACCAAACCTGTGCATTTCTGAAAACTAGAGACCTAGAGGAATCCAAGATGGGGTGACTTGTGTGGCTCGGACCAGGTTCTGTTACCCAGAATCCTTTGCAAACCTCAAAATTTGGCTAAAAAAAACACATGTTCCTCACATTTCTGTGGCAGAAAGTTCTACAATCTGAAAAGGAGCCACAAATTTCCTTCCACCCAGCGTTCCCCCATGTCTCCCGATAAAAATGATACCTCACTTGTGTGGGTAGGCCTAGCGCCCGCGACAGGAAACGCCCCAAAGCGCAACGTGGACACATCACAGAAAATAGACCTGTTTTTAGCAAAGTGCCTACCTGTAGATTTTGGCCTCTAGCTCAGCCGCCACCTAGGGAAACCTACCAAACCTGTGCATTTCTGAAAACTAGAGACCTAGGGGAATCCAAGATGGGGTGATTTGTGTGGCTCGGACCAGGTTCTGTTACCCAGAATCCTTTGCAAACCTCAAAATTTGGCTAAAAAAACACATGTTCCTCACATTTCTGTGGCAGAAAGTTCTGGAATCTGAGAGGAGCCACAAATTTCCTTCCACCCAGCGTTCCCCCCCGTCTCCCAATAAAAATGATACCTCACTTGTGTGGGTAGGCCTAGCGCTCGCGACAGGAAATGGCCCAAAACACAACGTGGACACATCAAATTTTTTCATAGAAAACAGTGCCTACGTGTGGATTTTGGCCTCTAGCTCAGCCGGCACCTGGGGAAACCTAGCAAACCAGCGCATTTTTGAAAACTAGAGACCTAGGGGAATTCAAGATGGGGTGATTTGCGGGGCTCTGACCAGGTTCTGTTACCCAGAATCCTTTGCAAACATCAAAATCTGGCCAAAAAACACTTTTTCCTCTCATTTCGGTGACAGAAAGTTCTGGAATCTGAGAGGAGCCACAAATTTCCTTCCACCCAGCGTTCCCCTAAGTCTCTCCATAAAAATGGTACCTCACTTGTGTGGGTAGGCCTAGCGCCCACGAAAGGAAATGGCCCAAAACACAACGTGGACACAACATATTTTTTCACAGAAAACAGAGGTGTTTTTTGCAAAGTGCCTACATGTGGATTTTGGCCTCTAGCTCAGCCGGCCCCAGGGGGGGGGGGAAATGCCCTAAAATAAATTTGCCCCCTGAACACCCCCCAAACCCCCCCTGCCCAGGTGCGACCCTTGCCTACGGGGTGGCTACCCCTGCGTGACATTGGCGCCAAAAAACAAATTCCCGGTGCCTAGTTGTTTCTGCCCCCTTGGGGCAGATTGACCTAAAATCGACCAATCTGCCCCCAAGGGGGGCAGAAATGGTCTAAACACAATTTGCCCCCCAGGGGAGCGACCCTTGCCTGATGGGTCGCTCCCCATCTCTAAAAAAAACAACAACAAAAAAACAAAAAAAAAATTGCCCTGGCGCCTACAGGTGTCTGCCCCCCCCCGGGGGCAGAAATGGGCTAAAATAAATTTGCCCCCGAACACCCACCCCCCCCCCCACCCCCCGGAGCGACCCTTGCCTACGGGGTCGCTACCCTTGCGTGACATTGGCGCCAAAAAACAAATCCCCGGTGCCTAGTGGTTTCTGCCCCCTTGGGGCAGATTGACCTAAAATCGACCAATCTGCCCCCAAGGGGGGCAGAAATGGTCTAAATACAATTAGCCCCCCAGGGGAGCGACCCTTGCCTGATGGGTTGCTGCCCATCTCTAAAAAAAAATAAAAAATAAAAATAAAAAACACCCAAAAAAAATTTGCCCTGGCGCCTAGAGGTTTCTGCCCCCCCTGGGGGTAGATTGGCCTAATACCAATAGGGTGATCTGCCCCCAGGGGGGGCAGAGATGGCCTAAAATAATTTGACCCCCCCACCCCCCCGGGGAGCGACCCTTGACTACAAGGTCGCTCCCCTTGTGTGACGGCGCAAATAAAGATCCCTGGTGCCTAGTGGTTTCTGCCCCCCTTGGGGGCAGATTGACCTAAAATCGTCCGATCTGCCCCCAAAGCGGGCAGAAATGGCCTAAATACATTTTGCCCCTCCAGGGGAGCGACCCTTGTCCAAGGGGGTCGCTCCCCATCTGTAAAACAGAAAAACAAAAAAATCCCTGGTGCCTAGTGGTTTCTGCCCCCCTTGGGGTCAGATCAGCCGAATCAAAATAGGCTGATCTACCCCCCCCAGGGGGGCAGAAATGGCCTAAAATAATCCCCCCACCCCAGGGAGCGACCCTTGCCTAAGGGGTCGCTCCCCTTGCGTGAAATTCACGCAAAAAAAAACCTCCCTGGTGTCTAATGGTTTCTGCCTCCCTTGGGGGCAGATTGGCCTCATCAAAATAGGCCAATCTGCCCCCAAGGGGGGCAGAAATGGCCTAAATATAATTTGCCCCCTAGGGGAGCGACCCTTGCCTAAGGGGTCGCTCCCCACCTAAAAAAAAAAGAAAACATAACAAAAAAAAAAAAAAAAAAAAAGATCCCTGGTGCCTAGAGGTTTCTGCCCCCCCTGGGGGCAGATCGGCCTAATAATAGGCCGATCTTTCCCCAGGGGGGGCAGAAAAGGCCTTCCCAAAAAAATGCCCCCCCTGGGAGCGACCCTTGCCAAAGGGGTCGCTCCCGTTGCGTGAAATTCGCGCGCGAAAACAAACTCCCTGGTGTCTAATGGTTTCTGCCCCCCTTGGGGGCAGATTGGCCTCATCAAAATAGGCCAATCTGCCCCCAAGGGGGGCAGAAATGGCCTAAATATATATTGCCCCGTAGGTGAGCGACCCTTGCCTAAGGGATCGCTCCCCACCTAAAAAAAAAAGAAATCATCACAAAAAAAAAAAGAAAAAAAAAAAGGTCCCTGGTGCCTAGAGGTTTCTGCCCCCCCCCGGGGGCAGATCGGCCTAATAATAGGCCAATCTGCCCCCAGGGGGGGCAGAAAAGGCCTTCCTAAAAAAATGCCCCCCTGAGTGCGACCCTTGCCGAAGGGGTCGCTCCCTTTTGCCAATTTCACTGAAAAAAAAAAAAAATCCCTGGTGTCTAGTGGGGTTTCAAAAGCCGGATTGCAAGCAATCCGGCTTTTGAAACCTGTGAGAGACTTCAAAGGGAAGGAAATACATTTCCTTCCCTTTGAAGCCTCTCGGGGCCTCCCCCATGGGATTGAAAAAGAAATGCAAAAGCATTTCTTTTTCAATCGCGCTGGAAGCTCTGCTTCCAGCGCGATGGGGGAGACCCTGTGACTAATCAGCGCGCGCTCGCGCGCTGATGTCACAGGGGGGGTTGGGGGGGTCGGGGTGGGAGGGGAAGGGCTTCCCCTTCCATCCCTGACTTGGGGGGGTGGGGGGGAACCCCTCAGAGGGAGCGAGAGCGCTCCCTCTGGGCTCTGTGCACAGGACGTAATGGTTACGTCCTGGGCACAGCAGCACTGTGCCTCAGGACGTAACCATTACGTCCTGGGCACAGAAGGGGTTAATATGCACCTTTGTTATGATGGGTGTGTTGTGCATGATGATTGGGATTCGGCTAACACGGGAGGTGGGCATTCTGTACATTTGTCACAGGGGAGGTTACTAGGAGAAATCTTGGTGGAATTCAACCTGGTTCTCATGGGAGGGACAGGTCTACAGGGGCTATCCCAACTTAGGTTGGGAGAGGGACTAACAACACAATTGGTTATATTTTTATTGCTGCATCTTTTGAAGAACGTGTCCTTTGTTTTGTGATTAAGAGGGACCCTCATAGCGATCACAGCCCTTTACATTTGTCCCTTATGGGGTTAGCGTCGCTAGTGGATAATCTAGACAGAGGACTTTCAAACTCGGACATTACCCCAAAAACCCAAGCCCGTAGATTAAAGTGGGGTAAGAGTGTGCCTGACCACCTACTAAAGAATTTTTCAGGACATGTAGCAAGGAGGTTTTTGTCTGCTTGGATGAACAATCCACTGAGTTCAAGCTTTTGGGTGTTTTTTTTTACAATAAGCCAGAATACACATTCAAGCCTAACTAAGGTCCCTCAGAGCATCAATGGGCTTGACAGGGAATGTTCGATAAATTTGATAGCACAGAGAAGGCAAACCTATAAGCTTACCATCAAGGCACCTAAAAAGAAATCAAAGAGAAAGCTTTGAGTGAACTTGTTAGGTGGAGGTGTTAAATAATAGTGCGCAATTTTAGGAAGTCGTTAACTGCCCATATTTTTCTGGGGTGCTGATCTCTCCCACTGATTGTATTATCCCTGCCGAAATCTCGGTGACTAACTTTAAGAGCACTTGTGACCCCACAGTGGCAGCCCAGATAATTCATCCCTAGGCTTTGAAGCAGGGTAATGCAGACACAACATTCAGAGAAGAGGATGTCCTTTTAGTCATTCTATCCATGTTTAGTGATAAAACACCAGGACCTGATGAGGTCCCAGCGGACTGGTACAAACCCAACCTTCTGCTATGGGCAAAAATTCTAACTCATGTGTTTAATGATGTCTGTAAAGCTGAGTTCCCCTTATCCTGGTTGCACTCTATTACTTTGCCTGTATTTAAGAAAGGTGCGAGGGATGATCCAAAGTGCTATAGGCTGATCTGATCAACTTATCGATTTGACAGTGAAAGTGCTTACGAGAGTAGTCTTAGCCAGATTAGGGGGGTCATTCCTACCCTGGCGGTCATAGACCGCCAGGGTAGGTGACGGAGGAAGCACCGCCAACAGGCTGGCGGTGCTTCTGGGGGCATTCTGACCGCGGCGGTAAAGCCGCGGTCAGAAAGAATCCTCCACGGCGGCGCTGCAAGCAGCGCCGCCATGGGGATTCCGATCCCCTTCCCGCCAGCCTGGTTCTGGCGGTTTTCACCGCCAGAACCTGGCTGGCGAGAACGGGTGTCGTGGGGCCCCTGGGGGCCCCTGCAGTGCCCATGCCACTGGCATGGGCACTGCAGGGGCCCCCTAACAGGGCCCCACATTGATTTTCAGTGTCTGCGTGGCAGACACTGAAAATCGCGACGGGTGCAACTGCACCCGTCGCACACCAGCAACTCCGCCGGCTCCATTCGGAGCCGGCTTCCTCGTTGCTGGTGCTTTCCCGCTGGGCGGGCGGGCGGGCGGGCGGCCTTTTGGCGGTCGCCCGCCCGCCCAGCGGGAAAGTCAGAATCACTGCGGCGGTCATTTGACCGCGCTGCGGTGTTCTGGCGGGGGAACCCGCCCGCCAAAGTTAGAATGACCCCCTAAGTGTATGGGCAGAGCACTACAATATAATTTTTGAAATTACAATGCAGCTTCAGGGCAGGAAAAGGGACCATAGAACAATATTTAATTCTTCATCTTTTGATAGAAAAATACATGGTGGCATTGGGTGAGACATTGTATTTAGCCTTCATGGACTTAATAGCTGCTTTCAATAGAGTCAACCGGTAGAAATTGTGGTCGCTTTTAATCTCTATGGAAATTGAGCCCTGTTTAGTTAATTTTGTGTACAACTTGCATGTGGATTTGAGTGCTGCAGTAAGATATAACCATACTGCAAGCCCTTCGTCTTCATTCAGTGTCCAGCGGGGCATTAGACAAGGCTGTATTTTAGCCCCCTTTTTATTTACTCTTTATATTAATGGCCAAGGCCCAGCACTGAGGCCCTGATTTATACTTTTTGGTGCAAAACTGCACCAACGCAGTTTTGCACCAAAAGGTTTAGCACTGGCTTGCACCATTTCTGAGCACCAGCCGGGCACCATATTTATGGAATGGTGCAAGCCGGTGCAAAGGGTAGTGTAAAAAAAATGACATTAGCCAGGCAGGGCTGGCGGTATGGAAGAAGGGGGTTTTGCACCAAAAAATGACGTTAGGCAGGTTAGAGTAAAAAAAAAAGTGACTTTAACCAGCCTAGCATCATTTTCTGATGCAAAACCATCCATACCATATGACTCCTGTCTTAAAAAAGACAGGAGTCATGCCCACCACCCCAATGGCCAACACAGGGGACCAGGGACCCTGGGCATGGTCATTGCACCCAGTGCCATGTAGGGGAGGGGGGCACTTCATGCCCCCCCATGGCACTTTAAAAAAATTAAAATACTTACCTGTACTTACCTATACTTACCTGGGATGGGGTCCCCCATCCTCCGTTGTCCCTCAAGTGTGGGTGGGGGTGTTCCTGGGGCATGGGGAGGGCACCCCTGGGCTTATTCCATGGTGTTCCACCATGGAAATAGGCCCACAGGTCCCCTAACTCCAGCCCTGACCCTGGTGTTAAATAGTAGTGCAATTTTAGCACGGGGAGATAAATATAGCGCTAAGGCCATAGAGTCATTTTCAACACGGAAACACCTACTTTGCATTTCATTGACGCAAAGTAGGTTTCCACGTCCAAAAAATGACTTTAACTCCATAAATTTGGCGCTAGATGGGTCTTGCACCAAAGTATAAATATGGAGTTAGTTTTGCTGAATTTGCGTAAAAAAATACCACAAATTCAGCACAAAATAAGTATAAGTATTCCCCTGAGTGTTTTATGTCGGGACATCCTTCGGGTGGTGGACCAGCTTATTCCAGTGCTCCTTTATGCAGACAACACAATCCTGTTGACTAGGACAGCAGTCTGGCTGCAGCAGTTATTAAGGGTCTACATGGAGTTTATGGATTTGCTGAATGTCTGCATGAATCACGTTAAATCCCACATGATGGTACTAGATACGGGCCAGAGAACCAAGAAAAACTTCTTTTGGAAAACCAAGGAGATCTTGTGAGTCCTGAACTTTTCCTATTTGGGGGTCTTGTTTGATGTAAATGGTTCCTGGCCACCCCTGCCGAATGTTAAAGGACTTGAGCCTCAGGTACAGATATAGACTTTACTAAAAGAGTGGGGGCAAGGCCAATGCAGGCCCTGCTGAAGGTATACAAGGAAAAATGCATCCCAGTTGCTTGATATGGAGGTGAGGTCTGGGGATATACAGCTTGCAAGGCACTACAAATTGTGGAAAATAAATTCTTCCACAGGCTTCTTTCGTTACCCCAATCTATACAATCATTTATTGTCCATGAAGTTCTGGGGATGGAGTATCTATCAGATGAGGTGGTTTTAGCCCACATGGCTCTCTGGATTAGGATCTGGTCTAACCCAGCTCTCAAACTGAACCTGAAAAGTGTCAAAGATTGTTTGGTCCTGGAAAAAGGGTGCAAAATACACTGGTTTCAGCACATTAAATGCTTGTCTCAGAAACTGGGCCATCTGGAGATGCTTGAGTCCCCAATCATGCTCACTAACAAAGAATGGAAATGGGCGCAAAGGCAGTTCACGCTAATGGCCAACATGGTGCATGAAGTCAATGAGTTAGCTAAACCCTCTATGTCGTCCTTTATTATGCTTAAAGACCGGTTGCACTATTGAGACTTATTTGCTTGGAATTAGTAATCCTTACCATAAATTTCTCTTGACCAGATTTAGGCTAAACATTCTACATTGGTTAGTAGCAAGGCCCCAGGGGATTTATAATCTGAAGGAGGTGGGCCCTTGTTCGTACCATAAGCGGTCGGCTCAAGACCCCCTACATTTCATGTTATTATGTGAACATCACTGGCCATCATGTCAACGGTTTATCTTCCCTCTGTTCAAAGGCAAGGGGTTAATACAGGTGAGACCAGCCCTGATACACCTCCAGATGATGGGAAGTGTGCAGGTAATGGTTCAGATTTCTAGCATTTTAGTGGCCATGATAAGATGTAGGAAAAGTTCAGGTCCCTAAGATAATCAAAAGGGTGCTTTGAGAGTTCTAACTTTGGGTTAGCAATGGAAGGTTGAGTGTTTTTTATGATGTTTTTATGAATTCTTACATTTTAAGAAGTTAATGGTTTTAGTTGTGAATGGATTTTAGAACTACATGTATTTAGCTGTGTATATAATTTTTAAATGATTTCTACTTTGTGTGTTGTGTGCTTGATTGATTGGTTTTAACTAATTGAATAAAGCTGATTCGACTCTGACTCTCATTAGTATTCATGAGGTAAATAATATTACGACCCTCTCTGAAGTAGAATTTTACAAACCGGCCTATTAGTGCATAGATTAGTTTGGAAATTTTTAACCAGTCACAAAGATACTGGTCGCAGATTTCAACCAATTTTTATAAGACCAGTATTTCCCACATGGGCTCAAATTGTGACATTACTTGATCTGTATGTGCAAAAGGAAAGGTCGAGGAAGTATAAAAAAGCTCACTCATGATCTGTTTCATGGAAGATAGACACTTCAGAATACTGAGCAATATACCATCATGCTGACTCCTTGATATACATGTGTAAAATAATTAATTTGGGGCGGTTAAAGGCATAGATAACTGTATAGTTGAGTCATCTGCTTGGATTCACTTTTAAATATATATGATCAACTGTAGATTTTTCTTTGAAACAACACAACCTAAAGTGCTTGTTAACAAGATTGACTTGTATCTAAATTTCAATCTACCAATTAATTGATTCCTTAACCTTGTACACTGAGGGCCTCCGTTACAAGAATTGACACATTGATTGGGTCACTGATGCATCAAAATAACTTGCGCTACGTAATGTAAGAATTGGATGCCATGGATGTGCCATATTTACAATATGGTGCACCATGGCGTAGGTATCCTATATGTGTCAAAAAAGTGATGCATCCGTGTGCATAATGTCTTAAGGAAATCTGACTCTCCTGCTGCAACAGTGACACAGGGCTGACTTGCAGCACGTAAAGTGATACAAATCGGCACTGCGTCCATTCTGAGTGTGGAATGCGTCCTAAAATGTACAAAAAATGACACTTCATTAAAAAAATGACTCACTTCACAGAAGTCAGCCACAGGGCAGGCAGCAACAAGGACAACTTCCAGGATATCCAGACAGATTCCCAGGAGAAGTGCAACTTCAGTGAGGAGGAGAATGAAATCTTTATCAATGAGGTGAAAGAGCACCAACATCAGCTCTTCGTCATCTCAGAATTGCCACTTGGGATCAGTCCACTGTGGAGCTAGTCAACAGTTTGGGGCAAGTGAAGAGGACCATCACTGACTGCAAGAAGCGCTGGCACGATTATAAGCATCAGGACAAAAGAGAAACTGGCCTAGAGCCTGAAAGCAGCATTGTGGACCGGAAGCGGGAGCACAGTGCCCTGGGAGGAGCTGGATTCCCTAGAGGAGTGGGTGGCAGCTGTCATTCCAGATGAGTTGGTGGCTGGAGTCCCCAGACAAGAGAGTGCAGCATACAAGAAACAACTTCAGACACAGGGTAAATATCAACAAGGGGAAATGTCCTGTGAATTGCCACAGAAATGTCACTCACGCTGCACAGTAATATGTCACACAGATCTGTCAAGCCACGCTTATCCACTACATGTGTGAAGTGCAGCACCAGTCCAGATCAACCTGTGAAAACTGGCACTTGTAGTGCAATGCAAAACATGAGTCACCAGAACTATAAGTCACAAAATACAAAGTAAAAAACATGGGGGCCCAATCACAAGCTATGTAGTGCAGGACAGTAATGCAAGTCACCTTGCTATGCTGCCCCGTAATGGAAAGGTGAGGAATGGCCTGTACTGACTAGATTATGTGCATTCCTGTCCTCTGCTCCTACGCTGCTACATAATGGGCAGCCTAGCACCAAATGTACGTACCCTTGCACTATGTGGCAAGGTTGCCTGCATCTCTGACAGGATTGTCCCTGTGCAGGAAGGGACCCTCTCATGACAAAAACAATCATGTCTGGCTTTGTTCTCTTTCTATGTATGATGCAGAATGCAGAATACATGGAAAAAGGAAAAAACAAGGAGAATAAAAGATGCCACTCCTTGTTAGGGCTCCCCTCAGGAGGTGCAAGACTTTTTCGCATTCCCTGGCTCACAGAACCTTGTGAATCAGAGAATGCAATAAAACCATGACATTTGTATTTGAAAAACCCACTGCAATGCCTATGCCTATTGTATGGTCCCCTGTTGCAGAGTAAGGTAACAAAGTAACTTTCATGACCTTACCTCATTCTATAACTACAAGACCAGAAAAATCTATGCAAAGTAGCCTTTTGTGGCCTTGTAGTAATGGGTCTGCAGCTTGTTCCTCTGGTGTGTCACAAAAAGAGATGTACTAGTGGTAGCAGCTGCATGAAAATATGTCCCATGGACTGGAACAACACATCATGCATGGACACCTGAACCCTATACAAGCCGAAGGGAACAATGTGGACCACCTTGAACCATGAGGCCACTATGTCTTACATTAGCAGATAACTATAAAAATGCACTGTAATGGAAACCAAGGGCATGTGCTTGTCAAAGGAGAAACAGCTCACCTGAGAAGGTGGGCTTTGTGAAGTATCAACACATATAAACATGCCAGAAGTCACTCACACATTAACTGTCATGACAATACATAGCACACAGCTGCCCTGACATGGGCAGTGAGACCACACAGGTGTCATTTGCCATGGTAGGGACCACCAGAACCTATGCCATGTACTAAATCTGATTGGGTCAGGGTTAATGCAAGTGATGGATATTAGAGGATCATGCGTTCTGAAACCAAAACTGCTGTGTCACCCTGGTTGCACCATGGCTGTGAAGTGCACTGTAAGTGCTGGCTGAGTAGGATGAACTGTTACTGTGTTTGAATGATGAAACTTTGCATAGCAAGGATGTCTGAATTGATAGGTGAACTGCTAGGTAGCCAGACCAGTACAAATGCACTGCTGTGTCTGACAGTGTCACACTTGTGTTGCATCTAGGAAGGGGTGACAGAGAGGAGCCCATAAGGGTACAACATCCTACATGTGATGTGGTCCTGAGTGAAGATGTAGCATGTGGCTGGAGGGAGACTGAAGGGACAATGTCTCACTATGCCAAATATGTCTCATTTGGAAGGATGTGAAATAGGGTTCATTCAAGGTACATTAAAAACTAGTCTACCACCAAAAAGGGCAGGAGTCACCAATGGTTGGAGACTGAGGTGGATGTGCCTAGTCATGTAGAAGAATTGGGTAGATACATGTCACCAATCCAACCGTTCTACCATGTGGGCTACAGTGTGATCCATAACCCTCAATAACAGCCAGACATGTCAGTACATTGGAGTTAGGGCCAGATGTAGCAAGGCAATAGCGCCTCGCAAACGACGAAAAACGTTGTTTGCGAGGCGCTAACGCCCGCACGCGATGCAGAAACACATTTTGCGAGTCGGAACCGATGCGCAAAATGTGTTTCCGACTCGCAAATAGGAAGGGGTGTTCCCTTCCTATTTGCGACTCGCACCGCGATGTAAGTTGATTTGCGACCGCGAAAGCGGTCGCAAATCAACTCGCAGTTACCATCCACTTGAAGTGGATGGTAACTCATTCGCAAACGGGAAGGGGTCCCCATGGGACCCCTTTCCCTTTGTGAATGATCACAAAATTATTTTTTCAGAGCAGGCAGTGGTCCTATGGACCACTGGCTACTCTGAAAAAAACCGAAACAAAAGGTTTCGGTAATTTCTTCTATTTGCAGCTCGTTTTACTTTAAGGAAAACGGGCTGCAGATAGAAAAAATCTGCTTTATTGAAAAGCAGTCACGGACATGGTGGTCTGCCGTCTTCAGCAGGCCACCATCCCCGTGAGTGCCCATACTCGCTATGGGGTCGCAAACTGTGACCCACCTCATAAATATTTATGAGGTGGGTCTTTGCGACCCCATAGCGAGTCGCAGAAGGTGTCTGAGACACCTTTCTGCATTTCCTTTTGCGAGGTGCAAATTGCGAGTCGCTGGGACTCGCAATTTGCACCTCGCAAAAGGAAACCTACCTACATCTGGCCCTTAGTCACACATTATTGTTGGTCTTGTAGGCACATAAGAATCAAAGTATGATCTGGATTGCATCAAAGTGTGGCATTAAGTTGTATCCTTGGGCCCAAATTGGGACAAGAAAGTGGCCTTGAGTCAAAGGATGGGCCACACTATGCAGACACCCAAATCTGTCAATTATCAACTGCGGTGCGTGCAAGTACCAGCAACCTGCCTAGCGTGGCATTGACCATTGCCTCAAATTTGGTACACAGTGTCCACTGTCCACAATAATGGAACCAAAAGTGTATCCAATCATTTCAAATGAGGAGACAGGTACAGGAAGTACATGGTAAGTACATGACCTCACACATTGCTAAAGTCTATCAAGGTTTTTTTGGTGTGTAGAGTTGTGCAGGATAAGTGTTACAAAATCAACCCTTGCCATAAATGCACAATGTGCATGGGAGACAGCGCAATAAGGCAGAGTGCCATAGTGTACAGTGTGAAACCCAGATGGCAGGATCACTACAAATGTATGACCAAAGCCACATCACCTGCACAGCAGCAGTGGGCTAAATAATGGCCACAGGAAATGCCGACACCCTGGGGATTAGGTGCAGTCTGAACAGTAGTAGAGTCAACATGTTAAAACACAATCACTATAGGCAGAATTAAAAAGAATACAAATCGCCTTGACAAATGTGGTCCTGATCTCTTCTCATTCGCCCAGGAATGGTAGGCCCATTGACTTGTGTAACTGGGCTGCAATATGTGCAGTGACACAAAAAGGCTGCCTTGCCACACAGTAGTTGTATTAAGAATGAAGAGATACTGCCATCTGAAAGGCAACCTCAGTGTAACATGGAATCTATAACTCTGTGTAACAGACATCCTATGCATCAATGTTGTATTGAAAGTCAAACCATAGCAAGTCAGATTGTCAGTCAGATTACTCAGGTGGACACCTAACCTAGGAAACCATTAACATTGCTGCCTCTCATTCAAGAGAATGTAACTACACCTCCTCAACAGCTGCCTGTCCAAGATGACGAACTAGATGAGGATGACAGCCTGTCAACCCTTCATTAAGACACCATCTGGGAAATCGTGGCCTCCTTCGACACACCACCTCCTGGAAGGGCTGACAGAATTGCTGGGTCTCCAAAGGATCCACCCAGCACCCAACAAAGGCCACCTGCCACTCCACCCCCAGCCCTGGACACCGAGGTCCCTCAAGTTGGTAGGAGCCCAGCAGGAGATGCTAGATGTAGGGTGGGTGGGGATGGAGACTGTTAGACCTGACAGTCTTAGGGTGCTCATCCATCAACTTTTTGCCTGCCTCCCTCCACTTTTCTACCAAAGTTTTTGCTGGCTCTAGGACTCTTCACACTTTACCACTGCTAGCCAGTGCTAAAGTGCGAATGCTCTCTCCCTTAAACATGGTAACATTGGCTCATTCCCAATTGGTATATTTGATTTACTTGTAAGTCCTAGTAAACTGTGCTACATGTGCCCAGGGCATGTAAATTAAATGCTACTAGTGGGCCTACAGCACTGGTTGTGCCACCCAGATAAGTAGCCCCTTAACCATGTCTCAGGCCTGCCATTGCAAGGCCTGTGTGTGCAGTTTTACTGCACCTTCGACTTGCCATTTAAACGCACTTGCTAAGCATGAACCTCCCCTATTTCTACATATAACTCACCCTTAAGGTAGACCCTCGGTAACCCATAGGGCACGGTACTATATAGGTAAAGGGCAGGACATGTATGTATGTGTTTTATAAGTCCTGGTAGTGGAAAACTCCTAAATTAATTTTCCACTACAATGAGGCCTGCTCCTTTCATAGGCTAGTGTGAGGGCTACCCTCACATACTGTTTGAGTGGTAGATTCTGATCAGAAAGGAGTAACCAGGCAATATTTAGTATGTCCAGAATGGTAAAAGAAAATCCTGCTTATTGGTGAGGTTTGATTATATATTACTAATTTACAAATGCCACTTTCAGAAAGTGAGCATTTCTCTGCACTTAAAATCCATCTGTGCCTTATAGCCTGTCTCCAATCAACGTCTGGACTGGGCTGGTTGAGAGCTTCCTTGTGCATTTCACCCAGACAACCACAAACACAGGATAGTCTGTCACACCTGCACTCATCTGCATACTGAATGGGTCTTCCTGGGCTGGAAGGATGGAGGGCCTGACACTTACATTTCAAAGGCTAGTGGCCTGCCCTCACACAATGGGCTGCCAACCCCCCTACAGGGACCCTGGCAGACAGACCTGTACTGAAAGGGGAACTTGTGCACTTTAAAACCACTTTTTGATGTCTCCCCCACTTCAAAGGCATTTTGAGGTATATAAACTGGGTCCCTGACCCCACCAAACCAGACACTTCTGGACCTGAACCTGTAACCTGTCAAGAGGAACTGCCTGGCTGCCTAAAGGACTCATCTGGACTGCTTTACTGAGAAGTGCTCTCCAAGGGCTTGGATTGAGCTTGCCTCCTGTTTTCTGAAGTCTCAGGGCCAAAAAGACTTTGGCCCTCATTACAACCCTGGTGGTAAATGCCACTTGCCGCCGGGCAGAAGACCGCCAACATACCGCTGTGGCCACGGAATTCCGCTACAGGTATCACGACCCACAGCTCGGAATCCGCCACAATACAGACATCCACACAAGTCCGCCACACCAAAGGTCAGTGATAAATTGGCGCTACCCAAACCTCCACCGTCACGCCCACAAGAATACGCCCACAGTATCACGACCCACGAATCAACGCAGCGGTCATTCAACCGCGGTAAACCATTGGCGGTACACAGCACCGCGCTCAAAATACACACACACTAACAAAACACAACCACATTGGACAAATCGAAATACACATACCTGATACACATACACACACCACACCCACACACCCAATCCTTTATAAAGCACACACCCACATCACCCACAAACCCTTACTACCAACATTTTGAAAGAAGGCCAGAGAGAGAGACTACCTAAAACAACACCAGCATCCACAGACACACAACACCATTACTTTCACAACATCCACGCACCTCAAACAACACACACCAACACATCCCCTCACACATCACAACACACATCACCCACACCACATCATGGCACCGCAAAGACACCCCAGGTACTCTGAGGAGGAGCTCAGGGTCATGGTGGAGGAAATCGTCCGGATAGAGCCACAGCTATTCGGATCACAGGTGCAGCAGACATCCATTGCAAGGAAGATGGAGCTATGGTGCAGAATTGTCGACAGGGTGAACGCAGTGGGACAGCATCCAAGAACATGGGATGACATCAGGAAGAGGTGGAACGACTTATGGGGGAAGGTGCGTTCCGTGGTATCCAGACACCAGATTGCTGTACAGAGGACTGGCAGTGGACCCCCACCTCCTCCCCCACAACTAACAACATGGGAGGAGCAAGTCTTGGCGATCATGCGTCCTGAGGGCCTCGGAGGAGCAGCAGGAGGACTGGACTCTGGTAAGTCATATCTTACTACTTTATCCCCCCTACCCCACCTGCATGCCATCACATACTCCCACCCTCACCCTCAAACCCATCACCAACACAACCCACACATCCCAAAACCAAGCCCTGCATGTAACACCAATTCATGGACACCCATCACCAAAGCATGTCCAGTACAGAGATTCACTCATGCCCCAAAATCACCAATCACACATGTGCCACGGCAATAATGCAAGCACAGGAGTAGAGGGTCACTCATCCATTGCACAAGATGGCACACACAGATACAATAACTATGAATTTACACCCCAACAGGACCCCTACCCAACGTCACCGGACAGGAGGGTCCGGACATATCCAGTCCCCCCACAGAAGAGGCCCACAGCGACGACAGCAGATCTGCACACCTGGATCAAGATGACCAGCCCGACCCATTAGGGACCTCGGGAAAGTCGGTTCCCCTGACACAGTCCCAATCACCACTGAAACTTCCCCCTCAGGAAACACCACCACAGCACCCACCCAGCGGGCCCATCCCTCTGTCCCCAGGACACGCCAATCAGTAGTGTGTCCACCACTACAGGGAATCCAGGCAACCCCACTAACACAGGATGATCAGGGACCTGGGGGCAGTGGCAGTGGGCACACGGTTCAGGGGACAGAGGCACAGGACAACAGGGAAGCTGGGAGGACTGCTGTGTGACAGGGGGAGGACAGGCCCAGGGAACCGACACTGCACGAGGCACTCTCCAACATCATGGGAGCTTACCACCATTCCCAGGAGACCATGGGCACGGTACTGGGCAAGTTTCAGGAGACCCAGCAGCTGCAGGAGGAACACTCGCTGGGGATCAGGGAGGACTTGAAGTCCATTAACACCACCCTGGTCACCATAGCAGGGTTGCTGGCAGACCTTCTCAACACCAGGTGGGACACAGTGGCACACCAACGGGTCCCTGACACTAGCCTGGATGGTGAACAGCCCTCCACCTCCGCCGGCGCTAGTGAACAGGAGGCACCGCCACAGTAACAACAGGACACCAGCACCCCACCTCCTGCAGATGTAGAACCACCCGCAAACAGTCCCTGAGATCCAGGAACAAGACAGAGAACATTGCCAAGACCCCCACCAGGAAATAAGACCCCCCTGAATGTCACCCTTCTATCTCACTATGTCACCCTGTCCACCTTAAACTGCCATTGCTCCCCTTCCTAGGCCCCTTTGGACAATGCACCTGTGAAACAAATGGACCTGACTATGCCATGGACATTCCTCCACCATCACCCCAGCCCATTTTACAACCCCCTCCACTTATTTGCACAGAAATAAACACACTTCAATCACAAAGCAATCTAGAGTCAGTCTGTGCTTTCACAAATGTGTAATTGCAATATCCATATAATATAGCAATGTCAATGTACATGTTCACATACCAATGTAACACAGCTGTAGGCCAGCAGTAAGCATAGTGGGACCCAGATCTGTGAAATGGAAAGTCAAAGTGACAAGTCAGGGTCCATACACTGAGTGAAAATTGCAGACTTATGCTAGCTCCAACAATAATATGAGATGTGGGAAGCAGTTACATCTTCTTACCTGTTTCTCACTGTAAGTATTGCACGATGATGTTGTTTCTGTTGTCGATATCCTCTTCTTCTGCCTCCTCTTCTTCACTGTCCACAGGCTCCACAGCTGCCACAAGACCACCATCTGGCCCATCCTCCTGCAGAAAAGGCACCTGGCGTCGCAAAGCCAGGTTGTGCAGCATACAGCAGGCCACGATTATCTGGAACACCTTCTTCGGTGAGTAGTATAGGGAGCCACCTGTCAGATGGAGGCACCGGAATCTGGCCTTCAGGAGGCCGAAGGTGTGTTCTATAATCCTCCTAGTTTGCCCATGTGCCTCATTGTAGCGTTCCTCTGCCCTTGTCTTGGGATTCCTCACTGGGGTCCATAGTCATGACAGGTTGGGGTAACCAGAGTCACCTGCAAATATTGAGGGACAACTGTTAGACATCCTACAAACATTAGGGAATCTCCCATACTCAGACCCCTAATGAAACTGTTTGGCTCTTTAGGCTCACCTTTTAGCCACAACCGGTGCCTCTGGAGTTGCCCCATCACATAAGGCATGCTGCTATTCCTCAAAATGTAAGCGTCATGCACAGAGCCCGGATACTTGGCATTCACACAGGTGATGTACTGGTCTGCCAAACACACCATCTGCACATTCATAGAATGGTAGCTTTTCCGGTTTCTGTACACCTGTTCCTTCCTGCGGGGGGTACAAATGCCACATGTGTACCATCAATGGCACCAATGATGTTGGGGATATGTCCCAGGGCATAAAAGTCTCCTTTCACTGTGGGTAAATCCTCCACCTGAGGGAAAACGATGTAGCTGCGCATGTGTTTTAGCAGGGCAGATAACACTCTGGACAACATGTTGGAGAACATTGGCTGGGACATCCCTGATGCCATGGCCACTGTTGTTTGAAAGGACCTACTTGCCGGGAAATGAAGTACAGACAGGACCTGCACTAGAGGGGGGATTCCTGTGGGATGCGGATAGCTGAAATCAGGTCTGGCTCCAACTGGGCACACAGTTCCTGGATTGTTGCACGATCAAGTCTGAATGTGATTATGATGTGCCTCTCTTCCATTGTCGACAGGTCCACCTGGGGTCTGTACACCGGAGGATGCCGCCATCTCATCACCTGCCCCAGCAGACGTGCCCTATGGAGGAGAACGGTGAGCAGAGGGTCATACAGCACATAGGTTTCACAAGGCTGTTTAGCACTAATGTTAAAATTTCTCTATGTGCCTTTGTCTGTTGGTATTCCAGGCCTAAATAGGTGTGACGCATTTATTTGCCCTGCCATGTGGCCCACTGAAATGGCGGCTGCTTGACCTGTAAAGTGGGACAAGGGGAAATGAGGTAACTGCGCTGGCGTTGTCCACCGTCGCGGTAGGCGGTCGAAGACTGCAGCGCTATTCAGCATTGGTTATCATTGGGCCCTGTGAGCTCCAGGAGCCAATGACGATGTACGCCGGCGGTAACGGTATGCACCGCTGCAGACGTGACCGCCATTTTCTGTCTGTTCACTCACTTGATCCCTGACCTTCAACAGGAGAGGACCTACACTGCAAGTGCTGCTGTGACCTATGTCTGGAAGTGACAATGGCTACAGTGTCTGGGGAAAACGCTCCTGCCTTCACTTCGGAGGAGTTGGAGAAACTAGTGGATGGGGTCCTCCCCCAGTACACACAACTGTACGGTCCTCCAGACAAACAGGTGAGTACACTGTGAGCATGCTGCATGGGCAATGCCTGTTTTGAGTGGTGTGGATGGAAGATACATGGGGGGGGGCTGAGGCCTGCATGTGCAGATGGTGAGTGTATGTGTGTCAGGGCATGGATGGGAACTGGTGGGCAATGAGTATGATGGTCTGGACGGGTGAGTAATTTCCTTTCCCCCTTTACAATTCCTCTAAGTCAGCGCCCACCAGAAAAAGGGTTTTTGGCGTGCCATCGCCAAGGACGTCCGGACCCTGGGGGTCTACCACAGACGGAGCACCCACTGCCATAAAAGATGGGAGGACCTGCACCGCTGGATCAAGAAGATGGCAGAGGCCCAGCTGGGGGTGTCCTCCCAACGTGGAAGGGGTGCCCGTCGCACCATAACCCCCCTGATGTACCGGATCCTGGCAGTGGCCTATCCGGAGTTGGATGAGCACTTGAGGGCATCACATCAGCCACAAGGGGGTGAGTACACTCTCATTCAGCATACTCTGTGCGCATTACGAGGTGTCTGAGTGGGGGAGGTGGGCAGTGGGTTCCCCTAGGCCAGGGCGAACTTGGTAGGCAAGGTCCCTTGTGAGGCAGGCTATGTGGCACCCCAAAGCCACTAATGGTAAGAGCCATCTACACCTAGTCAGGCTCCTGTGACTTCCAGGTGTGCAGCAATTGGGCTTAGGCCTCATACCCCATGGGCATGTGAATTTTCTAGAAACTGTTAGTGCATGGCGTAGTGCTGAGGGATGCTCCCTGTGTGTTGTGTCCACCAACGGTAATGGTGTTGCATGCACTGAACATGTTTTTCTTCTGCCTTCCCCCCCCCCTTTTTGTTGGCTCCCTGTTCTTGTGTGCAATAGCATCATCAGGCGGAGGAGCAGTGGCACCGGAGCAGGAGGGAGCTGCAACCCACTTGGCCCTAGAGGGTGAAGCAACAGAGTCTAAAGCCACGAGTGGGACGGAGGGCGAGGGGAGCTCCACGACGGGGACAGGAGCATACACCAGTGACAGCGACTCATCCTCTGATGGGAGCTCCCTTGCGGTGGTGGGCACCTCTGTGCCCAACGCATCAACAGATACAGCCGCCACCCCCCCTACCAGCACCGCCCTCCCAGCAGCCCCTCAGCGTGTGTCCCGTGCCGGCTCACCCAGGAGGGTGGGCATCTTCTTCGCCCCAGGCACCTCAGGCCCTGCTCCAGTCAGCCCTGCTGCCCTCAGTGAGGAGGTTATTGACCTCCTGAGATCCCTCACTGTTGGGCAATCTACCATTTTGAATGCCATCCAGGGTGTTTAGAGGCATTTGCAACAAACAAATGCATACCTGGGCGGCATTCATTCTGGGCAGGGGCCCAACAAAGAGCATTTCAGTCTCTGGCCTCAGCACTGATGGCAGCCATTGTCCCTGTGTCCAACCTACCCCCTCTAACTTCCACTACCCAGACCCAATTCCCTGTACTATACCTTATCCCAAGCACAACATCAGACCAGCATGCACACACGTTAACACACACAAGTGGCTCAGGAAAACATAAGCACCACACATCCCACAGGCACTCACACAAGCACCAACCCCATGCAGACACACCAACATCCACTGCCTCCACTGTGTCACCCTCCTCCACATCCTCCTCCTCCCTCCCTGTCTCGTCTCCACTCACACCTGCATGCACTACATCCTCAGCCACTATCTCCATCACCAGCATGGCCATCACTACAAACCGCTCACATGCAATCACCAACCCCACCAACATTCACACACCCCCTGTGTCCTCTCCCAGTGTGTCTGTGAGCCCTCCTCCCAAAGTACACAAACACAGGCACACGCCCACCCAACAGCCATTCACCTCACAACAGCCTCCGGCCCAATCACCTTCACCCAAATTCAGCAGACGTACACCTCCTACAACCACTACCTCTTCCTCCACTCCCAAACCCACTCTATCTTCCCATCCCAGTGTGTCTAAAAAACTTTTCCTGGCAACCCTTGATCTCTTCCCTTCACCTCCCCTGCCCCATCCTCCCCCTAGGGTCAGGCTTTCCAGGTCTCAGCCCAGCACCTCAGCCACCAAATCCCCAGGCACAGTGGTGCCAGCAACTGCGGGGTCATTGAGTGCGCCACCCATCAGGGCTGCCAGTGTGCCACGTAGCGAGAGCAAGGACATTCCGCCACCTGCCAAGGTAAAGAAGGTGCCCACATCCCGGAGGGAGAAGCCGCAACTACGAGCCACCAAGGGCTCCAGAAAAACAAAAGTGGATAGTGGCAAGACACCTGTGGCACCATCAAAGGTGGGGAAGGGACAAAAGCAGAAGAGCAGGTCAGGACAGGGCACAGTGGCACCAAATGAGGGACCATTGTCACCCCTTCTGCCCTCGACAACACCAACCTGTACGGCGGCGAACACCGCAAGCTGCCCCGCCACCAGCACCGCCACCTGCACCGCCACCTGCACCACAACCTGCACCGCCACCGGCACGTCTACAGCCTCAGCGACAGTCCCCAGCATCTTCCCCAGTGGGCAGCCGTCTGAGGCTGCAGGAGATGTCCTGCTGTGACCCTCAGCAGGTGCTGACCCATGCACCACCGCCAGCACCGCCGCCACAGACACTGCCGCAAGCCCCGCCACCAGCCCTGCGACGTGCTCGGACAGTGGCACCACCGCTGACATGGCTACCATCCCCAGTGGTCAGTCGTCCGAGGCTGGAGGAGAGTTCCTGGACCCTGGCCAGCTTCCGTGAGGCATGACTTCCATCACTGTTTGCACCTGCAGGTGGAAGGTGAAGCCGCAGCAGTGTGGGGTATGTCGCTGCCTCCATGGCGTATCATGCTACCTGTTCCTCAGCAATCTCGTAGCACACACACCCAGGTGAGGGAATGGCACCGGCCACACTGCACGTGGAGCACTCTGGGCACCAGGCCCCCTCCAGAACCAGTGGAGAAATACATCCACTACCTCAGTCCTTGGCAGGATGAAGCACTCTGGGCACCAGGCCCCTCCAGAACCAGTGGAGAATGATATCCACTTCCTCAGTCCTTGGCCGGATGAAGCACTCTGGGCACCATGCTCCGCCCAGAACAAGTGGAGAAATACATCCACTACCTCTGTCCTTGGCAGGATGAAGCACTCTGGGCACCAGGCCCCCTCCAGAACCAGTGGAGAATGACATCCACTACCTCAGTCCTTGGCAGGATGAAGCACTCTGGGCACCATGCTCCGCCCAGAACAAGTGGAGAATGACATCCACTACCTCAGTCCTTGGCACTTGAGAGACTGTGGCTTTGCACTCCCCAGGACCACGCAGTGGGCAAACCACCCACTGGAGAGACTTTAGAGACTGTGGCTTTGCACTCCCCAGGATAAAGCAGTGGGCAAACCACCCACGTGGGAGACTTGAGAGACTGTGGCTTTGCACTCCCCAGGAAAAAGCAGTGGGCAAACCACCCATTGGAGAGACTTGAGAGACTGTGGCTTTGCACTCCCCAGGATAAAGCAGTGGGCAAACCACCCACTGAATAGACTTGAGAGACTGTGGCTTTGAACTCCCCAGGATGAAGCAGTGGGCAAACCACCCACTGGAGTGACTTGAGTGACTGTGGCTTTGCACTCCCCAGGATACAGCAATGGACATGGAGCCCCCTCGTGCAGCAGTGGCGTTGTGCGTTCATCTAACTGAGGTGCCCCCCTCCTCCACCCCCTGAGATGCCTGTTTATTTTTGTTCTGATGCCCCAGCAGTGTTCTCTCCGTTTCCAGTCAGGTATTCTATGGCTTACAAACAATGTTAATGTTGTTGCTCCAAGGACTGCCACTTGCACCTCACTCCTCTGTGTACTTTCAAATAAAATCACTTACTGGATCCATCTTGTTGTATATCTGTTCTTGGTCAGATAGAGTAAACTATTGCAGATGTGCTGCCCGATAGACTCAACATATTCTCAAATTGGAATTGATTAGCAATAGACCCATGACAGAATCAGTGCATGCCAGGGTGCAAAAATATATGCAAAGCTTATGTGGATCTGAAGTAGCAAGTAGGCTCCCAAGGTCACATGCATGAAGTTCTAAAATTATCAGTCAGTCAGTGTTACGACTGAATGACATGACTGGCTAGGTGGGTGACATGGATACTAGACCACAATCATCCCTGATGTGATAAGAAAATTGGCGCAAGGGAGAGAGTGTAGGTGGCTGGCAACAGTGTGTGACCCAACACATCCTTGATTACTCACAATTACATTACCTATGTGTCCATACAGAACATGTAGCTACACACACACAACACAGTAAGTGAATGCCTGTATTGGTCTACGTTTCCATTCACAGCAAGAATGCCACTTTAATGGTGGTGATTGTCAGGTCACACCCGAGGTGGTGATTCTCATGTCCCGGCTGCCTTCTACTGCCTGTGCATTCTGTCCATTTGTCTAAATTCCAAAGTTGGAATGTTTTAATGATGGACATATGTCTGCCTTGTTGCAGTGTAGTCAGATGATACCAGGCACATCATGTATGAGTTGTGCAGAGTGAAGACAAGGCACAGGACCCCCATAGGTTTCTACAGGGTTCAAGGCTGCCTTGATTTGATGGATATGTGAACAGTCTAATTTGACTGACAACACTCTGTATAGCATGGAAATGCTGGGGACTGCTCACATAAATACCTGTTCTTCACAAAGATGCACACATCTGACAGTATCCATGCTTACTTATCTTCTTCCCTTAGCTCCTTATAGATAACCAGTGCACTGGAAATTTACAATGCACATTCAAGGGCTGTACAGGCTCAACAAGTAATCAAGACCATTTGTCCCAATACACATGTATGTGTGCTGCTATGGGTGTGAAAGCAAACACCTTGTCTCACTGGTTGCCTGATGAAATGTAATTGCCCTTTCCTGCAACATAAATACCAGGTGGCCCACACAGTTTAGAGATGGTAATGACCTGGCATGCTGGCTGAAATTACTCTCTACAATGGTGGAAGGTTCACACAACACCTATAGGCCTGGCTGGCACAGCATGGTCCGTTTCTGTCATGGTCATGCCACTGAAAGTAGGCTCCTGTGGTTTTTACTGTTCATTTTAGTGTGTTTCCCTGTAGTAGGCCATACTACAACAAAACCATATATAAGCCTACATTCCAAGATAAAACATAAAACATGTGTGCAAATGACACACAGCAACAAGCTCCTTGCATATATGGACTTACCAGACGGGTCACCAACTTCAATTCCCAGGAGAAGAAGGAGATTTGCCCCCATGGCTCACAACATCCGCACAATGGTGCTTCAGTTGGTGGATGATCCGATGAACATTGAAGGCATGATCTATTTGGTACTGCATCTTCTCCCAATGCTGTTGCCTCTTTGCTTCACCATACCTCCACTATTAAAGCATCACTTTATCTACAAAAGCATTGTTTTGTTATGAGGCATCACTAGTGGCATTGACAAGGTATGGGTTACATTCAACACATGTAAATGTACAAAACATTGGTTTTAGGGGTTTGGTGGTGATGCATTCCCTTCAAATGCCGATCCATGAACAATTCTTCACTCTTGTGACCAATGCATGTGTTTTCCGTGGCGCTACATGCCCCATTGCATGTGGTATAGTATGATGATTAATAAAATGCATCGCAATTATAACAGGATTCACATTTCTAGCACAATTTTACTCTGCTAAGATGCATTGAGCCTTGGGATGTGTTGCACGTGAATGTTACCAGTGCGCAAAGGTGTATCTCCTTGTGTTCATGTTGCAAACACTAGGACAGCCAACATATTGCAGTGTGTGACACAGACTAGTTGTCATCTGTGCACATCTTGCCATCAACAATATGACAACAGTTAAAATCATGGTTTCATTGAGGTAGTTATCATAGTTCATGTCATTTTTGCTGCCAAATGCAACACTACTATGCAAATGGTATCCACATTGTCAGACATGATTGTGGACATTCTTTTAGTGCATACTATCTGCATTAAATCCCGCGGTTGTGCTTATGTGTATAAAATACACTCAGACAGTTTAAGTCACTGACTATTTTATCCTGTCCATGTTGTATTTGGCATCAACCTCACAGATTTAAGGTCAAGA
Source organism: Pleurodeles waltl (assembly GCF_031143425.1). Classification (NCBI taxonomy): domain Eukaryota; kingdom Metazoa; phylum Chordata; class Amphibia; order Caudata; family Salamandridae; genus Pleurodeles; species Pleurodeles waltl. The sequence continues at coordinate 476,228,227 of NC_090451.1, forward strand.
TGTGTCCAGTAATTTGCTATGGCAATAGGTCACATGCTCATATGTGCCTTACATCATAGAGCAGACTATGTTGTCCAATGACCACTGTATGTCCTAGTGGTGCACAGACATCTACAGTCTTTGCTTGGTATACGTCACTATAATTATGCCACATGCAAATTACACTTGCAGAAATGGCTCATCCATTACTCTTACCCATTACTTTGTTCTTCATGAGATCATCTTGAGTAGGCCTAACAAGTGTGATGTCTTCTAAGTAGGGATATGTTTAGTATTTCTCTGCATCACAATTTGTTGACAGCGGAGAGGGCTAACATGAACTTAGATTTTGGTTAGGCATTCATACCAGATGGTCACAGGTGCTGTCATTGCCAGGTTATATCACTGTAACCTGGGATGTGTCATCGCATGCTATTTTGCCAGGAGTGACATCACCTGTAGTATGACCTAGCCATTAATTTGTCGATTATATTTGCTTTATGTACTGGACAAGTTTGACAACATGTATGGAGCTGTTGGAGTCACATGATTGTTAGATTCAAGGTAAGACAGAACAACACAGTCACATTCATTCCTACAAATGGCAGTTGCATCCTTGCATATTGGTTGAAGTGTGGTTTCCTTGTGGCTAGGTAAATAGTCTAGCACTGGAACAGTATGGGGAGCAACAATCGTATGTGTTATGTGAGATGTAACACTGATGTACGTACGTGCTGAGAAACCATTATGTAGCGTATGTGGACTTACTTTGATCCCATGGGCAACTGTTCACAGTCATGGGACAATCAGGTCACTAAACTGCCCACTATGACACAGTGAAGAAGTGTGATTATATGCAACACACACAGGGGGTCAGTCTGACCCTGGCGGTCATTGACCGCCAGGGTCAACGACCACGAGAGCACCGCCAACAGGCTGGCGGTGCTCTCAAGGGCATTCTGACCGCGGCGGTTTGGCCGCGGTCAGAAAGGGAAAACCGGTGGTCTCCCGCCGGTTTTCCGCTGCCCTCAAGAATCCTCCATTGCGGCGCAGTTTGCTGCGCCGCCATGGGGATTCCGACACCCCATACCGCCATCCTGTTCCTGGCGGTTCGCCCACCAGGAACAGGATGGCGGTATGGGGTGTCATGGGGCCCCCGTAAGAGGGCCCCACAAAGAATTTCAGTGTCTGCTTAGCAGACACTGAAATTCGCGACGGCTGCAACTGCACCCGTCGCACCTTCCCACTCCGCCGGCTCCATTCGGAGCCGGCTTCCTCGTGGGAAGGGGTTTCCCGCTGGGCTGGCGGGCGGCCTTCTGGCGGTCGCCCGCCAGCCCAGCGGGAAAGCCAGAATGGCCTCCGCGCGGCCATATGGCGGTTCCCGCCAGGCGGGCGGCAAACGCCGCCCGCCGGCCTCAGAATGAGGCCCACAGTCTTTTCACACTGTTGCCATTTACACTTCATTTGGATTGGATGGGGTGTTTGACAGTCAGTGCACTGTTGCACCACACTGTCAGCATCGCAGCAGTGTATGTTCTAGGGCCCTCCCCAACCATACAAAAGTGTCAGCAGGCACCTTTTCGTTTGACTGCATGGTATCATCACAAATGTAGTATTAAGCTTTGTGGAAAATGTCATGTTATGTGCACATTGTACGGTGGCTACATTGTAATGAAAATGGTTAACAATGTTTCATGCCATTAACATTTTCACAATAAACTGTATCAATCACAAACACATACAAACAATGTTGCCTGCCATTAGAATTTTCACGATAGACTGTGTTAACCTCATGGATACAGTGTTGCAGATGGAAGAACTTTAACTTCCATCCTTTCTTAGGAGCAACCATCTTGTGTGTAGCTGGGTGTGCTCCAGTGCTTATAAAAGCGGCTCCACCCTGGGACAGCTGCTCACTATTCTAGCACCTTGATTCCAGGCTGCTGTTCCTGCTTCCTTGAGCTGTTGTCTTTGGGCGTCTTCTGCCTTGGCAGGATCACCTTCAGTGGGACGCTCTCCCTATGTGGATGCAACCCTGTTCCAGTTGTTTCTAGGCCGGCTCCTGCTAGTGAGTTCCTTTTGAAATACAGAGTGGTTGCTCTCAGTGGTGAGCTTTTTTTGTTAGTTCCAAGTACGAACTTGTTCGAATGTGCTTGAATTGACGCAAATGTAATCGCATTAGTTGCATTGAGAAGGATTTCATCTTTGGGCATAATTTAGTGTGTAATAATGAGCCACGCTACATACATCGCTTGTCCTAGAATGGATTATTGAGTGCTATTCTGTGTTTGTTCTTGTTTTGACATGTGAACTCAAAGAAATATTACATATTGCTGTAGTTTTTGAGATACCATAATAATTCTATGTAAAAGAGTGATTTATTCTTGAGTTATTCAAAAGTATGTAGTGAATTTCTGTGTGCATTATTTTTAGAAAGAAAGAGTGAGAGAAACCTTAGTGTTTTTACAAGGGAATCCAGGCACAACATTTGGAATCATTGCAATGTATTTGAACATGTCCATGAAGAGCTCTAAAGGATTTCAGTATTTAATTTAATATTTTATTTTGGAGTGTTAATCATTTGCTTTTCAGGTATCCTTCCCTGCAGTTCCCTTCCCCGTCTCTTTCACCTCATCTGGTCACTCCAATCCTCAGTACTGTAAGAATTTTCTGAGCTAGAGCTGCCTGGGGGGTGGACTTCTAGAAATCAATGTGCAGATCCCAAGGACAAAGGCTGCTTTGACACACACACACTCAGTACATGTGCACAATATTGCGCATTGCCATCTCTGTTTGTTGTGATTCTTCCACACCATGCATTTGGCACAAGTTGTTGATATGCACACGTATTTGATCACATGATGTTGTTCTGTGGTGTGACATACACATAACTACCAACATTTCTGATTGGCCAGATTCACATAGGTGAGATATGATAGTATGGATGTTTACAGTGACTATAAAATGAAAGTCCATACATATGTTTAGTCTACATTAATTTATACACATTTTTACAGACTATGGGCCTGATTTAGATGTTGGCAGAAACAGTCCTGCTATCCACTTTTTACTGGAAACTCGCCCACTGCCGTGAAAGTCCTCCTGGCATATTTAGATGTCAGCTGAAGCATAGGCAAAAGACCACCAACATCCCACTGACACCACCAAGAAACTTCACCTACATTGACAAGACCATAAGCAAAAGCTGCTGGCGGAGGGACGACAGCCTTTTAACTCCTGAGCCAATCACATTGTGCATTTCCACTGATGCAACTGTTTCAGATAGGCCTCCACACCTGAGTTGGCAGATATGGAATTATATAGGGACGAAACTCACCTTTATAACACCTTCCATGTATTCTGCCTCCATGAACCCACTGCACCAGTTCTGCCGTTGCTCTGGGCTAGGTCCAAGATGAAAATCAACACCATTGTCGCCGGAACAGAAGGTAAGTCATGGGTATGCCTATTGTCCTCGTAGTTGTAGCTTCACAGGGCTAATGGACTCAGTCTTGGCTCAATACTTTGTGCACATACCACCATAATGCTGCGCAGTGCTGAAGTGTATAATGTTGTGGTCAGAAAATGTAACAGGAACGAACCTCGAGAAATAAGTAGCACCCACATATCTGGTATGGACTGTCTTCATGGCAATAGACACCTACACAAAAAGTCTGAACAATCACAAACAGCAATTTGTCCACAAACGTGTGTACAATACCTTCCCCAAAATATTGAAAGCATCAACTGAAACAGTATACCCAATCTGAACCAACAATCCCATGATAATGTAGCAACTACACTACAACATGCTACAGATGGGTATACACAGGATCTACTTCATTCTTTACTGGTAAACTGCAACCATGGTAGAGATGTATGAAGGTCACATGTTCACTTGGTGTGTGCAACATATCACAAACATAGGATCCCGTTTAACTGTAAAGTTCCAGGTTCCCTGTGTAATGCCTATGTGCATATTATTGACATATCATGACAAAATAAATACACATACACTCTCCAGTCACAAAAACAGCAACATACATAGTTTTGGTGTAAATGTCCAGTGACAACATGAATGCCTGCAACAAAATTAATATGTCCACACAAACGTACAGCACTAATGCATGTTTTGCAAACAAATCCTAAATACACAACCTGAGCTTGTCACTTCCACTATTGAGAGTAAGAGCATGGCACACACATTAGCGGAAAGAACATCATCAGCAAACAATTAGTAGCAATCACAAAATAAGGCGAGGACAAAGGTGTTCTCCAAAATAAAAATGGTTTATGGAAATTAGATGATTCTCTCAGAAGTCAAACTGTACAAAAAAACAAAGGCAAAAGGCCAGTAGCCAATTGTGTGGGTGTATGTTCACAATTTGCCTCTTAATGTCACTGCCTATATAAACTTCCTCTAGAAGGGGCCTCTATGGACAGAGAATAGGCACCTCAATGATCTCACTGGGTGGGAGGGTCGTTGGGTTTGAGAGGGGTCGGTTTGGGGTTGAGAGGGGTGGTTTTGAGTTTGGGAGGGGTGTAGGAAGGTGGCTGTCTTCTAGCGTGGTTATCCCCATTTTTGGCCTGTTTTACAGTGTTTGTCAGTGTGTTTTACTGTCTCACTCAGATCCTGTTAGCCAGGACCCCAGTGCTCATAGTTTTTGGCCTATATGTCAGTATGGTTTACTGTGTTGTCAGTATGCTTGACTGTGTCCCTGAAGTCCTGCTAACCAGAACTCCAGTGCTTATGCTCTCTCTGTTTTCCAAATTTGTCACTATAGTCTAGTGGCTTCATATTCCAATCCAGATTGGCACACTGGACCCCCCTTATAAGTCCCTAGTATATGGTATCTAGGTACCCAGGGCACTGGGGTTCCAGGAGAGCCTTATGGACTGCAGCATTTATTTTGCCGCCCATAGGGAGCTCATACAAACACAGCTTCAGGACTGCCACTGCAGCCTGAGTGAAATAGTGCAAACACTATTTCACAGCCATTTTCACTGCACCAGGTAACTTATAAGTCACCTGGTGCAGGTGACTTATAAGTTGCTGAAGGCTAGGTGCAAAATTACTGTGTGTGAGGGCATACTTGCTCTAGCAAAGGTGCCCCCACATTGTCCAGGACAAATTTCCCAGACTTCCTGAGTGCGGGGACACCATTATAAGCGTGCACTACATATATGTCAATACATATATGTAGCTTCACAATGGTAACTCAGAATATGGGCAAGTGAGGTGTCTAAGATTGAGAAATTGTACCCCCAGTCCGATTCTGGTATTGAGGGGCCAATTCCATGCAACCTGTGGGCTCCACCATGGACCGCCAGTACTGGCAAACCAGCACTCTGAGGTTTCCACTGCAGCCCCAGCTTCTGCCACCTCACAGACAGGTTTCTGCCCTCCTTGGGATTGAGCAGCTCAATCCCAGGAAGGCAGAACAATGCATTTCCTTTAGGAGAGGGATGTTACACCCTCTCCTATTGGAAATAGATGTTACAGGCATGGGAGGGGTGTTTTTCCAGACTCTGGAAACTGTACAAAGGAAAGGGGAGTGACCACCCCAGGGGTGGTGCTCAGCGCTCCTCCAGAGTGACCCTGGCATTAGCCATTTTGTATTCCAAGGTGTGGGGACCCTCTGGGAGCATCTGAGTGGCCAGTGCTAGAAGGTGGTTAGGTAGCCAATCCACCCCTCAGGACTAAATAGGGTCTCTCCTCTGGGTGTTTCCTCAGATTCGGTTTGCAAGACTCCACCAGAACTCCTCTGCACCATCTGCTCCAGCTTCTGAGCATCGGATCAACCGCAGACTGCTCCAGGCACGCTGTAACTGAAACAAAGTATCCAAGAAGGCTACTGCAATTCTGTAACTTCAGCTCCTGCTGGCAACTGCAACAGTTTTCAGGTTGTGCACACTCTGATGACTTCCTGTCTTCATTCCGCACCAGAAGGACCGAAGGACTCTCCCGTGGAGTGACAGAGTCACTTCCCTGCTTCAGCAGGCATCTCCCTGCAATGACAATCAGTACTCTGGGACTCCTCTCCTGTCAGCGATCCTGATCCCTGGAACACAGGTGGTGTACCAAAGTGATCCTAACTTTCCAAACGTCCAGCTATCCAAATTTGGTGGAGGCATCCCGAGCCAGACAGTACCCCTGTGCACCACGTGTTCTGCAGCTGCTAGGGCTTTTGTGCGCTTCTTCCAGAAATCCTTTGTGCACAACGTTGCCCAGGTCCCCAGCACTCTACCCTGCGGTGCTCAGGTCCCTGAGTTGTTCTCCGACAGTGTGGGACCACTTTGTGGAGTGCTATTACCACTGCATTTAGCAGCTCCTTTGTCCCTGTGTTCTGGGACTCCTGTGAGTGCTGCCTGGTCTTCTGAGGGCTCTTTAAAGTGCTGAGAGCCACCTCTGTCTCCTCAGTCTGAGTTGAGACCCCCAGGTCCCTCTTGGGACCAGGTAGCGCCTTTCCCTGCCAACCGTGACATTTGCGTGAGCCCAGGCTTGTTAGCGGAATCCAGCCTGCATCCAATGACTTGACGTGGGACATCTCTTGCACCAAGCAGGAACCCACAGCTGTCTTCTTTGGTGCATTTCTGACTTTTTCTTCCAACCGGAGAATCCACTCTTGCACCTTCATCCTGGTTAGCAGGGGCTCCTGTTCTTCCTGGACTCTTCATCGACCTCTGGACTTGGTGTCCTCTCTCCACAGGTCTTCCGGTCCAGGAATCCATCGTTGGTGTCTTGCAGTCCTGCTTGGTTTTTGCATAATCCTTTACCATGACTTCTAGTGTGTTCTGAGGAAGCATGCTGTACTTTACTCCTGTTTTTCTGGGCTCTGGCGTGGAGTATTTTACTTACCTTTGTTTTTTTCTTACACATCCAGCACCCCTCTACACACTACACTTGCCTACGGGGAATCAACATTCACATTCCACTATTTTAGGATAAGGTTTGTGTTTCCCCTAGGCCCATTGCAACATATTGTGTTTTTCACTGTTTGCACTATTTTCTGACTGTTTACTTACCTGATTTTGGTTACTAGTGTATATATTGTGTGTCATACTTACCTCCAGAGGGAGTATAGCCTCCATGATATTTTTGGTCTTGTGTCACTAAAATAAAGTACCTTTATTTTTGCTAACACTGAGTATTGTATTTCTTGAGTATAAGTACTGTGTGACTATAGTGGTATTGCAAGAGCTTTTCATGTCTCCTAGTTCAGCCTTGGCTGCTCTGATACAGCTACCTCTAGACAGCCTAAGCTGCTAGACGCTGCCTACATTTTACTAAGGTGGATCACTGGGCCTGGTGTTAGGTGTAAGTAGCTCTGGTACACACGACAAGCTAAGCCAGCTTCGTACAAGGAGTGGTTGGGATATGGAAGGGGTAGTTGTTATTTGAAAGGGGTGGATTGGGATTTGGAAGGGGTGGAAAGACGTTTGGGAGTGGTGGATTTACGTTTGGAAGTGGTGGGGTGGGGCGGGCTATAGAACGGGTGGTTTGGTAGGTGTAAGGGCTGGAAAGACGGTTGGGAGGGGTGGCTTTAAGTTTTGAAGGTGTCAAGGCCAGGGCAAAAAGTAGGCCCTCCTTATGCAAATGGTTAAGGTGTTTTTTAGGGATTTTGGGTTGGACGGTAGAGGGAGTGATTGTGTCTGTTGTGTATGTGTGTGTTGAAGGTGTGGGTTTTTGAGGGTGTGGTGTATGCGTTGCATCTTTAGATTTGTGTCTCATGCTGATTGTCTGTTGGGTGGGTGAGTGTGGGTGTTTCGGTCAAGTATGTGTGTGTGTGTCTGAATGTGAGTATAGTTTATGTGGTATTTGATGGTGTAGAGTCTGTGGGTATACTGGTGTAACCATGTGTGGTGATGGGTGACCTGACGGGGGTGTGTGTGGGTGTTGTTGTAGTTTTGGGTTTTCTGCCTGTGGGTAACCTGGTGGTGGGGTGTGTGTTTGTGTCATGGTAGGTGTGATGCCTGTGAGTATGCTTGTAGTAGTGGTGTGAGTGGTGTCTCTGTGTGTGCATGTGCCTGTGTTTTTTTGCTGCGTTGGTATTGGGATGTGCTGCTTGTGGTTGTTATTGTGGGCACATGCATATGTTTGCGCATGCTTTGGATAGGGCTGGGTTGAGGGAATTGGGATGGGGAAGAGGTGGGCGGGATGGCATGAGGTTAAGGGTGGGTGAGAAGCTGCAACCTATGAGGAGGCCAGACCCTGGAATGACCCCTGTAGGCCTGACAGGGCACCATGAATGCCACCCAGGTAAGCCAGCATCTGAGTGTTCTGGTCAGTCAGTCAACACCTGGATGGCCTAGAGCGATCATCTGTAAAAAGTCTACAGCCTCCTGACTGAGTGAAGCCTGGGACGTAGGGGCAGAGGTGCCTGCAGCAAAGGTGACACTTGCCCCTTTTAGGAGAGTGACCTTAGCCACCTTGGGGGGGGCAAGAAGGAGGGTGGAGATTGGAATGGGATGTGGATGAAGATGCAGGTGTCACAGTTGCCCCAGGATCCACCCCCATTGGGGGCTGGTTTTCTTTGGAGGCCTCCAAGGAAGATGTTGAATCAGTCGTGGCCTCCTGGCCAGTCCCCTCACCCTCAATGCCACTGGGTCCCTCAGTATTGCTGGTATCCATACCCGATGACCAGTGGTTAGCTTCTTCCCTGCCAATGTGGCCGCTGTCATCTTCACCTTCCCCAGTTGATGCTAAAAACACAGATACAACAATTTTAGGGTATCTGTGAGAATAAAATTGGACATTAATGTACATCAAACAACATTTGCAACAAGTTCAGTAATCCTCCATCTCAGCTCCCACATCATGTATGGCTTTGTCACTTATACACTTGTAGTTCACTCCATGACAAAAGGTTCCAAAAGCATAAGTAACCACATAGGTCTGAAAACACCTCTGAACCACTGCAGTACAGAGCTAAAATTGATTCACATCTCCCAAAGGGTAGGTTTTTTACATGGAAATCGACTGTTCAAGATGGGCCACCACAACATCTATGTGATGTAACCTTCCATATGCAAATGTCCCTTTCAGTATCACATTGCTCTCCATTATCAATTTCTTCACTGGGCAGGACTAATGACACAAAAATGTTGTCTGTGGGACATACAGCTGTCTCACCAACATGTTCCTGTTCGTTGCAATACAGCTTGGCAGACAGATTCATGTTGGTAATCACAGACTAGTTTACATGCACCTTTGTGAAGGACTAAGGACTCAGGTCCACCTTCTACTGTCCGCCTTAAACTACTAGAAGTTTGTTGGACAAACTGCTTTCAAACATGTGTCAGATATGGAATGATGTCACTGTGCACAGAATACCAATACCTTTGGTGCAGATACACATTCTCACATTGTCATAGCACAAACCAGTGTCAACTCTGATATATCAGCTGCATTATAAATGTGCAGTTTGCCACATATACCGGTAATGGAGCCTACATTCACTACACACATTTGTGACATACCATCCCACTTGATCCAATCATGATATGGGACATGTTTTGTGAGCTGTCCCTCATGTCATTGTGAAAATGTTGGCAATCCCTTTGCATGCAGCCATGTGTCTGGCTACACTAGTACTTGCCTTGTGAGGAGGCATGTAGTGTCATCCTTCAGCACAAAGCAATACACCACACACAGCATAAGACACATTCTGATCAACTTACATCTCCAGAAATCCTCATGGGCTTTGCATGTGTGTCAGACTCAATGGTCCTGGCATACATCATAGCTGGAAAGTAAAGAAGTCAAAACACAACAGCTACAGAAAATGGCTTACCCCCTTGTTTCTATGGTTGGGCCCTCTACTGCCCAACAAACTCCAGGTTAGCCACCGCAAAGATGTGGGCCACTGGGGTGGCCTGGAGTGTTGGGAGGACTGCCTTACTTGGCTCTGAGCAGACTTGTCTGTCACCCAATGCAGGTCCTCTCACCTCCTCCTACAGTGCAGGTTGTGCCACTTGTGGACCCCCGGGACCGTACCTTCTTTGTGATGGCCTTCCAAATCTTCTGCTTCTGGTGGACATTGACCTGTATTAATGACTGAAAAGAAAGAGAAAAGAAAATTGAGTGTTTCTGCTTGACAGTACTGCTGTGACATTACATTTTGTATATTCACACGTACATTCAACAAACAGTGACTAGACATTTTTTCCCAGCAAAAAGTTTCAGGTATCTTAGAACTACTGATTCGCGGTGATCTCATGTGCACCATTAATACTTGGTAGCTCCTAGTGTTACCTAATCAGGCCTACAACATCATCTTGGCCAGAGCTATGAAAACTATCCTGTTGTGAGAGCCACCCCATATTACTCTCAATCATTGTGAGCTACTAAATGGCTAACTGTCTATACAATCCCTGCACAGAATCACACTCACAGCTACATTGGCTTCCTGGCTAGAATCACACCTGTTGAGCACCACAATTCCCTCTCAGGTGATTGCACGCTCTATAAATCTGCATAATGTAACAGATTAAAGCAGGCCAGTGGACTGGTTCACCTCCCACAGTGACCCTTCATGTACACTTCCAGGAAAATATGCAAGAGGAGTAGAGTCCTCTCCCTTAGTCACCTTCCCACTGCCCTATAACCTGAATAAACAATTATTGTAGTCTTTATTCAAGTTAATATAATTGTTCTATACCACCCAAGTACCACAGATGATTATTTAAAAGTCCAGGTTGTTTCTACCTTAAACTGCTGGATCTGGCTGATATAGGGAGAAACCACTTATGGGAGGATATTTACCACAACAACCTAGAGCAGTAACTTTTAGCTAGAATGCAGACCTTGGATTCCTGTTTGAAATGTCTTCTGAAGTCTCTCTTGGGAATGGATCTTCTCCGAGTGTAATGAGAAGAGAATCTGGGGAGGAACTGATGCCAATATCCAAAGGACTATTGCTACCAGCATTCTGTGGGCTCCAGGAAATGGCACCAGCAATATTTTACTAACTCTGTTTGACTACCTATTGTTACTCCAGGAGTTTGTAGAGCTAATTAAAGTTGTGACCCATGTTCAATGTTTAGGCTTTTGTGTATTGTTACCTCGGTGCAGTTGGTGAAAGCAGTTCTCCCATGTGCCGCACCTCAGAGCACTGCATTTTCCGTTTGCTTTTGGCCCTGTAGGTGACACAAAAAGCAGTTCCTCCTCAAACTGTATGTAAAGGGAAACTTGACTGAAGAAGAAATTGACTCAATGCTGAAGCAGTGGGACTAAAAACCTGGCTAATCCTAGTTGTACCTTCTTTGTGAAAGGCCCCTTTTGAGTTATTAAAAACTAGCATCATGCAGTAACCTAATTCTGTTCTGATAACATGGTAAAGCGCAAAGCTAATGATAAAACATCTGGTCTGAGAAAAGCAAAAGCACCATAGGCATGTTACTGAGAACTGCACATTAGGCAACATTAATGTTTTAATTGAGGAAGTGGAAGGATTGCTTCGCCCAAAGACTGTAGAATCTAACCCAGGGAAGGGCCGAAAGGAGAAAATTAAACCAGGAAGCTCCGGACTGTCAGACCATACTATTAAAGTACCTACTGCTAATGTCCAGTCTCTGCCTGGCAATAGCCAATGCACATATATAGGAAAGGAGCCCTCTGACTTGACTACTGTGACTGGTGGTGTACCTGTGGAATGTTCCAACCACTTTGACATCATAGATGACAATGTCCTGGACACTACTGGAACAGTGAAAACCCACATTAGTGTGCCAAACACAGACGAGAGTCCTTCCCACTCGCATGTTATTTTACTAAAAATAGAAATAACTGTTCTGAGAAACCACATTGATTAGCTATCCAGGGCTCTTAGTGGTAAAATGGACAATTTAATTGCCCTGATGATGAACATTCAACAACTAAGAGTGAGGGCTGACTGGGCGCATTCTATTCATTCTAATCACCCTGTCCCTACAGGAAGCTCCCTTATTGGTGTCCCACCAATGCACAATGTAGCCCAGTCCTGTAGGGCTAAGGGGGCTGACATTAAGAGCGCGCCTGGGTCATCTGCCAAATTTGTAGAGCATCCAGGGCACACATATGATCTCCATAAGGCCTTCGATAGAAGGCACCAAAAATTACTAGGGGGGGTGGGCCTTATCTGAAACCCCTTGGGGGCCCACCACTTTACCCTTACCAAGCAGAGGCACTACATCTGGAGAAACCACTAAAAGGGTGCCATGATGTATTTATGGTAAATAACCCCAAGCTCTAATCAGGCACTAAAGTATCCCATGATTCCATAACAAAAGAGGTCATTGATTGTATCAGGAAACTGAGAGGGTGTCAATCCATTAAAAGAGAGGCTAACCGATACACTAACGATCAATCTCCGTATGACTACATTAGATTGAAGCTGTCAAAGCATGAAATTGTATAAAAGGTGATATCCTTGGAGCATTGATGTAGGTCCCCTATTGGTTCACTAATTAGGTTAAAGCTAAACACCCCAAATTCAACATCAGAGCCATCATCTTTCTGCTTACAGAACATGTCCCTTCATCCACAGACAACTCTACACACAGAGGACCATGCAGCTATTATGTCCAATCTGTCTGAAATAGACTAACTAACAATGCCTGTTAGATTGGATGCTTCAGTTCCAAAAATGAAACATGACTCCCATGTACAATCTGAAATGGCTAATACTGTAAATGTTCCCTGTAGCCACGAGGATAAAAAGTGATCATCCACACACATATCTCAACCCCCTGAGGCACTCATAGAACAGAATAGCACCCTGCTACCATATGATGAGGGGTATGTCCCTTATAAATGCAAGAGTTTAAAACTGCTGGCTTGGAACGTCGCTGGAGTTGCATCCAAACTTGGAGCTCCTGAGTGAGGCACATTTATTGATCAATTTCATATCATCTTATTCCAGGATGCGTGAGTGGAAGAACCAGTGTTTAGATCTGGGTTTATATTATTTGCTTGTAATGCAGTGCCATCTCCTGCTGGTAGGGCATCAGGGGGGGCTGATAATCTGGCTAAGGGTGGATCTGTTTGCCACCATAAGGACAATTCCAGAGAATTGTAGAGATCTGCTGAGTATAACAGCTAAAACTGGTTCCTCCTTGGGGGTCATTCTTAACATATACCTATATTCAGTTTCCCCTAACTTAAAATCAGGCACAGTAGACTTCCTCCTAATCTTGCTTCAGCAGTTGCAACATAGCCATCCTAAAACAATTGCAGGAGATTGTAATACTCTAGTTTTAGTTGACTGTGTGTCACCTGAGCAGATGGATTCACTTTGTGAGATTAGGGCATTGTCTTTTGCCCCATTTGTCCCAAAGTATAAGCAGTCCAAGGTTTCCGTACAGCTTGTTGAACCTTGTGGGTACTAATAATAGAAGAACTGTAAAATGGTCAGCAGTAGCAGACAATTCCAAAGTGCAGTTACAACTATATACCCTATTTGCAGATAAACTGGTTCCCCAGGAGCGGCTTCAGTAGAGTGGGATAAACGTTGTTAATACACATTGTGATATCATGGAGCACCTGAAACTTCTCTTCATTAAGATGGGCAGAAGTGGACAACATAAATCAAACCTCCTGAGATGGTGTACACAAAATGCAGACAGGTTAGAACTATACTTTAAGAAGCAGTAAAAAGAGGGGCTCAAGGGGCAACACTGAAGCCAGAAGAGCGTATAAGACTGTTTCTGACACAAGCAAAAAGAATCTGGTAGAATGAGCAGTAGGAAGAATCATTAGTTGCACTACAGATGGGGATCACTAAAGAATTTTGGAGGTTGATAGCTGCTCTGTCTCGCATTATATATAACCACCTGGAAGCAGTGATCCAACCAGAGGCCTGGGTTGCCCATTTTAGTGACCTGTATAGTGCGTCGACAAGTAACACTTCATGGGTGCCGACTAACCATGCAACCAACAACACAGATACCATGAATGGGACAAACAATAGTGGCTGGAACAACTTAATTCAACTAGCAATTGTCTCCAAATTAGACCAAAAAGTATATGTGGGTGTGTCCAAAGTAGGATGGAATGGGCACCTGCATAAGGCAAACAGTGCTCCTCCATTGGCCTCTATAACATATGCATCTGATGACACTCCCAAAACCACTTCAGTTATGCTCTAGCAGACATGGATCTTGCTCTGAATGTGATGAAGAGGGGAAAAAAGCTCCAGGACCCAATGGCATTCCTAGGGGCCTTTACTTGTCTCAACCAGAGATTTAGATTATGTACCTGAATGCCCTGAGCAATGCTGTCATGCAAAGCGAGGAGATCCCACTCATGGAAGGGAGCTATCATTGTTCCGATTGCAAGAAGGGGAGGAGGGATGAGCCATTTAACTACAGACCAATTACTAGTCAAAAAACTTCTGTAGACAGGTCCTCGAAAGTCTTTAGTTACAGTTGACTGAGAATCAAATCCTTTCAGATTGCCAAGTTGGTTCAGGCCTGGGGTAATACCTTGGATCAGGTGTTTAAATTTAGTACAATCTGTTGAAACTATGCCACCATGAAACTGGACCATCTCTAAGTTGCCTTTATTGATCTAAGGGCCGCTTTTGATTTGTTCCCCAGGGATTACCTTTGGTTTTGGGATCATATAGGATTCCTGAAGATTTACTAAGGATCTTTATGATCCTACATACTGACACATATGCCCAAGTCAGGGGGAACTCTGATGGAAACCTTACAACTAAGATAGTTAATCATCATGGAGTCAGACAAGGATGAGTGCTGGCCCCAATGCTATTCAGCCTATACATTCATGAGCTGTGGACTGGCTGGCCGAGTGTAGGCATGACACCTTCATACCCTTAGGAACGAGTTGTCCAATTCTTATGTGTGTGGATGACATGCTTCTTATATCAAGGAAACCATCTGGCCTCCAATCCTTGCTAGATAGCTTTGCAACTTTCTGCACCTCAAGGGGCCTTGAGGTCAACCACTCTAAATCCAAGTTCATGGCGTTGAACCCTCACCATTCCTTTAGCGGCTGTGTAAGGTTGGAGGGGGTTCCCCTGGAGCAAGTCATGTGCTTTGACTATCTCAGTGTTTGGTTGCCAGACAACATGGTTTGGGGCCCACAGGTGGAAAAAAAGTAGGGCTATACTTCACCAGTGGCTTCTCCCATAGGCAGGAAATATAAGGCTGCATCTAACGGATCAATGCCACCTGCTTTAAAGGTTTACAGAGCCATTGCTATCACAGAAGATAACTATGGGGTGGAGCTTTTGGGGTGGTGCTGATGTGTCCTTATTAACATACACTAACAATCCATTTCTCAGATCATTGTTTAATCTCCCTCCAAGGACTCCCCTTACTCCCCTATACTTTGATCTCTCTCTAAATACTCTTAAGTAACGCTATTTAAAACCTTGATCTACTGCATTCGATTGTGGACTGCTCCCAAAATAGCAATATATGGGGATGGTCTGGCAGAATTATTTCAATATTGATAGATCAGTACATACCCTGTCACTGAGCAAAATTAAATATCTAACTGAAGCTATCAAGATAGAACTGATGTGGAATTCACCAGCCACCTCAAAGAGTGGAGTATTACTTAAGCTAAAGCAAACTTTTGGGGAGTTTATTTCACAGCAAACTTGGAATGAGCAAAAAGCTGGCTTCACTACCGAAGCATTTTTGTCCCACAAATGCTGTCCAAGCTTTGAGACATTCTTGGACAGGATTTGACTTCTCAAAGCCAAAACCCTCTGCATAAAGTTGAGAAGTGGCACCCTCTCCCTGGAGTCTTTTATAAGTAAGTAGGATAAGAGTTTATCCTTATCTCCAAATGGGTTGTTTTGTTTGACGCAGCCAGAGACAGTTGATGACCTTCTCTTCTTCTGCCCAACATATAATTCTCATCATCACAAATGGATCACCCCAGTATGTAAGCTTATGGGCACCCCTCATTATGGGGAAGGAAGCAGAATACTTCACAAAACAGTGCCTTACATTAATTGTGTCCAGATTTATATTGTGGGAGTGGAAGACCTGTTCAGGCAAACTGAAAGGGAAGGGATAGGGTACACCTAAGAATAAAAGATAGGACTCTCTGACATTAGCTTCTATCTAATAAATGTTACTTGCACTTTTTTCTCTCTTTAGATCTAACAGGAAGACTCTGAGAAGCATTTGCTTTTTATATACATTCCTTTTAACACTATCTTATCTGCAATAGGCATTGAGTATTTGTTGATTTTATTACATTAATTGTTTTACTATATTTTATGTACACTTTTATTGTTTTTAAATAAGCCGAAGTATTGTATGATGATGATGATTAATCAAAAGACCTTCATACAATCATTAGGGCCCATATTTATATGTTTTTAGCACTGCATTTGCATAATTTTTTTATGCAAAAGCAGGGTGAACTTACAAAATACAATTGTATTTTGTAGGTTTTGTAAGTTTGCACTGCCTTTGCAACAAAAAGAAGTGCAAATGTGGCGCTGAAAAAGTATAAATATGGGCCTAAGTCTTCTCCACCTCCCATCCTGCTCTTGGCGCTAGATTTCAACTTGGATTTAGAGATATTTTCTTTCATTCTGTTAAACCAAATGATGTCTCATTCTTCTCACTCAAACACAATGTTACCCACTCTTTCCATTGACTAAACACCCTTTGATCTGTCAATCCTTGTTACTACCTTATTTACTTACTAGTATGCACAATGGACCTCTTACTGTCTTGTCAGTCTCTCAAAACCTGTTAATCAACATCCCACTTTCCCTTAATGCCAATCCTATTGCCAACGTATGGAGAGAAATAGTGCTCCTCCACACCATTTCTGAATTTGTAAATCAAATTTACACTCTCTTTTCAAATAGACATCATCATCTACAAAAAACTCAACATTGCACACCTAAATGCATTCAACCAACCCTTCATTCAATGTTCCCTTTGATGCACCGCTCCCCAATTGCAACTCTGAATCTGGCACCCTAAAATGTAATGCAGGCTCATCTTAAGTGTGAATTCTGTGATCTGGGACATTCAGAAATATACAAACAGCCTGTAAGTAGAATAATTATAACACTTAATGCAGCCCAAAAAATATATTAGCAGGACTTGACCATATCATGCAATGCTCACCCACCAAAATTATTTCACAAACATAATTCTCTCCTTTATCAAATAAGTACCACATTATCTTTGGTGGAATTTGAATGCATTATTATGCATACAAGGACATTCTTTGTCTCTATGCTTGCGTTATATTTCTCATCCAAATGTCCCATAATCTGTTTGCAAGAACTGCATTACAATCATTAAACCTAACAATACCAGTCACCTGGTTGCTCTATCCCCTCCCCACATGATCGCCCAACTAACCAATCACCTATGTGCACTACACACCTTAATAATCCCAGAATGACCTTCACTGGTCTTTGTTTCTGCAGAACCTGTCCTACTCATTACAGATGGAAGCTTGGGTAGACATTTTTTGAAACAAGGCAGAGTATACCTGCCTCAAAGAATGGGAGGGTGTGGCAGTGGATGGATGGGAGGAAGTGGGGTGAGGGTAGTGGTGCTACTACTATCCTGGGACTGGAGTATCCAATGACCAATGGGAAATCATGCTGTTTCCAGACACTCTGGGTGGTGCTTAATCACCTAGTTGTCAGATAGCATGGCTAGGTGCCTCACATCACATTCTCTCTGCACTTATAATCACTGTTATCTGCTGCATCACCTTCTTTGTAGCCCCCTCTTCCACCAAAATGAACATCTGATAATACTTAGCAGACCAGATGCCACACTTGTTTGCTGTGGACAGTGCCTTCTGCAGACAGACTGAAATCAGTTCACCAATACAATCCCTGACCATGCCTGTGTCATATATGGAGAGCCCTATAACATTTACCTCCATTGAACCTAACCCATATTGGTCATGCTAAGTCAATGCAATCGATTTTGTTTTTTCTAACATTATACAGTTTACATATGTATACATGTGTGTATGTATGCTTTGTTTGTATAATGCAAACCTGTGACAATTACAGATATGATCTATGTTGAGTGAGTGCAGTTTATTTTGGGGGCAGTAAAGTGAAGGAGATGTGAGGAAGTGCATTCAGGAGATATTGAAAAGAAGGCACGTAAGGGGAAAAGATGAGGTTTAAGGTATGCAGATGAATAAGATATGAAGAGAAAAAGGTCGTACATGTGGAGCATAAAATGGACAGAAGTCCAATACTCCTCCCACAGCCCTCAATAATATTTAATTCACCTGTTTCACAATTACAGATTGTATTGTCAATATTCAATGTTTACAAAAAAATCACTGTTGTTATTCACCTATCTTAAACAGCTAACAACCATTGACATGGCTAATAGCGCTGGCAGGTTTTAGGTGTATGCCAGTTGGTGTGTTATCTATTCTATTCCATTATATTTGATTCTAGGCATTTGCAAAGTGCATGGTTACCACTGAAGCCTCCCAGTACTAAAATGACAGAAAGGATCTATTTCACCAAAGTTGCATGAACATCCAGGAATTCAACATCTTCCTAAACGTTGATTCATTTTCAATCCTACAAATCTTAATCAGCAAGGAGATCCACAATTTGGGGGCTTGGTATGCAAAGGACCGGGCTCGCCTTCTGGTGCTCCAAAATACTGGTACTACATAGTGAGAGGCTGAGGATCTCTGCATCCTTGTGAAAATCTACAGCTACACCAGGTTCAGGACCTATTTTATATTATGTACGATGGGCTATACAGAGGGCCATAAAGTGGATCATTTGTTTAATGGCTAATCAATGCAATGAGGTTAATAGACTAGAAAGTGAGTTATGCATTGGAATCTTCAACAATAGCCAGGCAGATGCATTGTGCACCACCTGCAGTCTTTTTTGACATATTGGTGAAAGCCAAGATAAAGAGAGTTTCCATAATTAAGGCATAATAAAAGAAGCACTTGAACAACAGATCTCTGGGAGGAAGGAGATTCAATATTGGTCTGAGCATGTTCAACCTACCATAGCAACTTTCAGCTACCTTCCTAGCCTGTGTATCAAAGTAAAGTTTGTTGTTCAGCCAAATGTCCAAACACTTTATTACGGTGTATGGGATAGGAACACTACCCAATGATTCTGATCAACTAAGTTCAGACCATTAGTTAAAAGTTTACCGACTACCATCACTTCAGTTTTGCCCCCATTAAGTTTCAAACAGCAATTTGTCATCCAATCAGCTGCATCCTTTAGACAGCCTGGAAGTTGATGTGATTTTGTTTGATTTTCCAGGATGAGGGAAATTACTATTTGAGTATCATCTGAATACAAAACTGTAGAGAGACTGTAGGGTGGTATAATCTCTGCCACTGGATGCTCATGGAGATTGAATAATGTAGGGCTCAATGAGAAACTCTGGGGAACTCCATATTTCAGACAACATATCTCAGAATAACTTGGCTGGTCAAAAACCTGAAAGCTCCGGTGTTCAAGAAAAGACGAGAGCCACTGTAATGCTAGGTCAGTTATATTCACACTTTCAAGTCTGTTTACCAACACTGAATGGGATACAGTATCAAAAGTCACACTTTGGCCCTGCAGGATAAATGCTGCTGTAACCCCTTGATCAAGAATCTGTTTGAGATGCTCCATAGCTGCAAGAAGTGCTGTCTCAATGCTGTGCTTCAGCCTAAATCCTGTTTATGTGGGCTGTAAGATATCATTTGCCTCTAATAATGATTATGATAATTGACATGTTTTTCCAGCACTTTCTTCATACCTATAGGGATATCAGCTCATAGCTTTCGGTTAAATGTGGATCCAGGGTAAGTTTCTTTAGTAGTGGCTTCACCACTGCATGTTTCCAGAACTACTCCACATTGTAGAGAGTAATTTAACAACTGTAACAATCTGGGGTAGATTATTTTGTCCCCCTGTTTCATGATTGATAAAGGATCGAGGGTGAAGAAGTGAGCCTGATCAGACCACTTTAAATAATACTTTTAGGTCTCTGTCTTGGATAAAAGGGAAGAACAAAAGTGGTTTCCAAGATGGATTAAGGTGTCATGATAGAACAGGCAATTGTGTTTTTTTTGTTCTCTCAGAGAGTGAGACATGAATGCTATTGGCTTTTTCTTAAGAAAGACTTGGCCAAGTTATTACAGCATGCTATTGAAGGGAAGAGTACCCATGTCCTAGAAGGAGGGTCTATACAAGATTTACCTACTTCAAAAACTTCTCTGGCTTAATTGGACAGATTAGTTATTCTAGATGCATAATATGATGCCTGAGCTCTCCTAATTACCTGGTTATGTTTTTTTATCACCTTCTCATACTCCAATTTGCTCTTTGAGTCAAATGACTTTCTCCATTTCATCTGTATTTTGTGCACTCTATTTTAAGGTCCAGCAGATGGGAATTGAACCAATGAGACCTTTTGACCTGCAGATCTCAAATAGGTTAGTCTTCTGTAGGGAAGTCCTAATCCAGTCTTTATATTTTAGGAATGCTTCTAAGGTATTATTTTCTAAGCATGGCCTGGAGTTGCAAAGAAAATATACCCGTTCTGTAGGGTCTACTTTTTCCCAACATTGATTTATTCTCGAGATCCGTGAACGGCGAGTGCTGTTGGTCTCATCTGCTAAAAGGGTTGGAATAAGATAATGGTAAAAGCAATTAACTGGAAGTGGTTTTATTTACAATCATATGAGGGAGGTTGTTGAATACTGGATCAAGAAGATATCCTTTCTTGTGTGTGGGACCCTTGACCAGCTGTGTTACTTAAAGACAAGCAAGACCCTGAATTAAATTGGTAGCCATAATGCAACTGAGAACCTCAAAATGGATGTTAATATCCTTCAGGGAGTGAAATTAGCTTTACTTAATGCCAGGCTGGCAATCACCTTGGGAATGGCTTCCGTAAAATATATGGCTGGACCGGGTGGGCGATAGACCAAGGCCCTCGAGAAACTAAATGTACAAGAAACTTCAATGACAAATGGGATGCTTTTACAGTCCGGCAGACTCAGGAAGCGAGAAAACATTTTAATATGCCCTTATAAATCATGGCAATTCCCCTGCCCCTCTCCTCCTGATACTTCTCTCGGATACTTGTTTTCCAGACCTGCACCAACACTGGGGTGATAGCAATCTAACTGACCCCAGGAAGCTTGCTGAGGAGGCGACCATCTGGGTCGGCACCTAAGTGCCCAAGAAGGCATCTGGGGGACTCCCAAAAGGGTGGTCAGGGTTCCCACCAGAGGAATGAGGGTTGGGATAAAAAGGAGGTCTCTCAGAGCCCCCAAAACAGTTAAAGTTCACAGAACAAAAGGATACCATTCCCAATCTGGCTCCCAGAAAAAGAGCTTCCCTGACAAGAGTCAGAAAAAAACTCAAATGCCATGAGTGTTTTGAGTATGGGCATTACAAGGGGGATGACAAGTGCCCAAAAAGAGCACCACCTCCCACTAGAGTAAATACCCTAGGGGTGGTGTGGTGACCATAGTGCTTGGGGAGGAGTTTGTCCCAGTACATTGGGGGGAACTCAGAGAGCTTACCCTTTTGTCCTTGGGTTACACAGAGATGGTTCCTAAAATTCATGTGCCATCTAATACTGCAAAGTATAGGCAATGGGTTACCATCGAAGTACAAAGTGTTGAGGCTCTGAGGGACACAGGAACCAACATGACTATGTTAAGGAGTCAGCTTGTGACTCCAAAGCATGTTATACCCAATGCATTCCACCAGGTTATGGTGGCTGACAACAGGGAGGTTCACTACCCAGTGGCACTTCTGTCCTTTGAGTGGGGGGAGGGAGGTCTCAGGTCTTCTTAAAGTTGTTGTGAGCCCTGGCATGCCTCTGGACTGTTTGTTATGGAATGACCTAGAGCACACCACTTGGAAGAAAGTGGAGGTTAAAGCACACTTGGAGATGTTAGGGTTGCCTGAGTTGGTGTGCACAACCACCTGGTCCATGGTTGCAAGGGAGGAAGTCAAAGAAGTCTGAAGCCTGGAAGAATGGCCCAGACAGCTGCCAAAAGGAGAAATTGCATAGGCATGGGAAACCAGCATGTGAATGTTCCCTGCTGAGGAGGATGGGCCTCCAGAGGAAGTGTCCCTGGAGCCCAATGTAGAGGACATAGCTTCCCTTGGCGACCGGTCTGAATTTTTTTATGGACGGCAAATAGAAGGAGGATTCACCAGGGAAGACTTCTGCAAAGTGAAGAGGGAGGTTCCAGCCTTGGAGGGCATGAGGCAACAGGCCAAAATTCAGGAAACAGGTGATGCCTCTGGATGTCACTGCATTTCCTGGGAGGAACGTCTCCTGTATAGTCAGCCTAGGTTACCTGTACATGTGGCCCTTGTGGTCCGTCAATGCTGAAGGGCATTACAACTGGAGCTGGCTCATGAGATCCCCTGGAACCTTTACTAGCCCCGGATGAAGGTTTCCTCAGGTACCTTCTGTAGACCTGCTTGACCTGCCAAGCCAGTGGGAAGGGAGGGCAGAAGCTGAAAGCTTCCCTGAGTCCCTTACCTTTCATTAGCACACCCTTTGAAAGGGTGGTTATCTACATTGTTGGGCCTATTAATTTCCAGACAGCCTCTGGTGGCAAGTTGATCCTGGTTCTGGTCGATCATGCCACAAGATGCCACAAGATGCCCAGAGGCCATACCTTTGAGGAATGCAACTGCACCTGCAGTGGCTAGGGTCCTAATTGGGAATTTTATCTGAGTGGGTTTCCCAAAGTAAGTGGTGTTGGACAGGGGCACCAGCTTCATGTCTGTTTATATGCATTCAATGTGGAAAGAGTGTGGAGTTACCAGCAAGTTCTCCACCCCCTACTGTCCACAAACAAATGGGTTTGTTGAGAGATTCAACAAGACCCTCAAAGGCATGATTATCTTGCCATGCCTGCTCTTTCCTTACAGAGGGGTTCCACAGAAAGGGGTTGGCTTTAGCCTGCTTGACCTTCTGTGTGGTCATCCTTTAAGGTGACCTCTCAGTCTGGTGAAAGAGTGGTGGGAGTGAGCTCCCAAGACTCCCACCCAAGATGTTGTATGCTAAACTTCAGAATCCAGATGGCCAAGTTGTGAAAGCAAGCATCTGACAACTTAGAGGCCAGCAAGGAGGTAATGAAGCAGTGGTACGACCAAATAGCTACCCCGGACAGTTCCAACCTGGGCAGAAAGTGTGGATGATGGAACACTTGGAGCCCGGAGCCCTCCAAGACCGATGGACTGGGCCCTATGAGAGGAAGGGGGAGGCTACCTACATGGTGGACCTGAAGACCCATAGCCATTCCCAGAAGGTGCTCCATATGAACTGTCTCAAACCACATTTTAGGAGGTCTGAGATCACTATGTCTTTGGTGACAGATGATGGGGAGGAGGAGAGTGAACCTTTCCCTGACCTCCTTTCATCCAAAGAGACTGATGGGTCAGTGGAAGGTATACACCTTTCCCCTACCTTGACTTCAGAACAGCAGCGAGCTGATAAACAGTTCCTGGGGCAATTCTCCCCTCTGTTCTTCCTCACTCCTGGGATTACCCACCTGTGTACCCACAGTATTGACACAGGAGACAGCCCCTGTTGTAGTTTGGACTCTTGCTCTGGGCAAGACTGCTGGTTCAAGGATGACAGTACTTATGTTTGTAGGCGACTATGCCTATCCTACAACAAGTTGCAACTGTAGTCCCAACCCTTCCAGCTCACTAGCAGTACCTCATCAATGACCCAAACAGTTAAAGGTGATTGGGGCAGCCGTTATGCATGTACTCAGAAGTATGACATCTCAGGGAGTGTCGTGGTTAAACAAAGATTACTCCTTTCTCATAGATATATCATGTCTCAACCAAACACAGGCAATAACGATGATGCAGTAATGTTTCAATAGTTTTTATTTAATACAATGCAGTATATTGCATGGGCTGCAATGATTAAGATAATGAACAGTGCAAGAAATAGAATTGTAAAGACGAGAGTCATGATTCTGAAGACCCCCACCATCTTGTGTTAGCGTGGAAAGACAAAAAGGGGGTCATTCTGACCCTGGCGGTAAAATCCGCCAGGGCCAACGACCGCGGGAGCACCGCCAACAGGCTGGCGGTGCTCCCATGGGCATTCTGACCCAGGCGGTACAGCCGCGGTCAGAAACGGAAAACCGGCGGTGTACCGCCGGTTTCCCGCTGCCCTGGGGAATCCTCCATGGCAAGCTGCGCCGCCATGGGGATTCCGAGCCCCATACCGCCATCCTGTTCCTGGCGGTTTTGGCCGCCAGGAAGAGAATGGCGGTATGGGGTGTCGTGGGCCTTGCCATGCAGACACTGAAAATCGCGACGGGTGCAACTGCACCCGTCGCACCCCTTCCACTCCGCCGGCTCCATTCGGAGCTGGCATCCTCATGGAAGGGTGTTTCCCGCTGGGCTGGCGGGTGGCCTTCTGGCGCTCGCCCGCCAGCCCAGCGGGAAACCCAGAATACCTGCGGCAGTCTTTTGACCGCGCACCGGTATTCTGGCGGGCCCCGCCAGGCCGGCGGCTACCACCGCCGGCCTGGGTCAGAATGACCCCCAAAGTGTATAATATGTCTCAGTACCCTATCGTGATAGGCCTAACCTTCTACCTAGAGGAGAGCTGGGTATGCTAAACCTAATCTGCCAATGCCATGTCCCTGGAAGGAGCCCCCAACCCTGGTTACCTTGAAATGAGGTCTTGAGCTCAGACTTCGGAAGAACACGAAGTCCGGGTCAGCGTCAAGGCGACGTGCAGCATCAATAGCAGTGATGGCATCTGTTCGGAATCCCTCTGATTATCTGTCTAAAGTGCAATGTATTTATACAGATCTACTTGGACCCCTGACATAGGTTGTTCCTACAGTTTGTTTGTCTTTGTCGCATAAGTTGATGCCTTAGTGCGGTGACACTGATAACATAACTTTAAACAAAACGGCCTAAGTATGAACAAGGCAGCCACCTTAGAAGAATTAATTTAATAAATGGTTTAAGACAGAGCAAGCTAAGTAGGTTAAAAGTCACTAGGTGACTGGGGCACGAGTCTGCAAGCCAAAGGCTAAGCTAACTCCTGTTATCCCATTAAAACAAACTAGGATTCACTACACCCCTTGTCAAGAATAATATCTATAGGTTGCCTGACAGAGTGAAGGCCAGCATCAAAGATGAGGTGTCTAAGATGCTGGAATTGGAGGTGATTGAACTCTCAAGTAACCCCCGGTCCATCCCTTTGGTGTGGTACCATAATCTGCCCCTTTGCGCACCACCTGATCTGAGGTTCTGTGTAGAATACAAAGGGCTCAATTCAATCACCAAGACTGATGCTTATTACATTCCCCGTATAATCAGCTGATTGACAGATTTGGGGCTGCCTAGTTCTTGAGTACTTTTGATCTTACTTCAGGATACTGACAGACTGCCCTAACTGAAGGTGCCAAGGAGATGTCATCCTTCTCCACTCCAAAGGGGCCACTACCTCTTCAAAGTGATGCCCTTTGGACTCAAGAATGCCCCTGCCACCTTCCAGTGGTTGGTGAACCAGGTCTTGTCTGGTATGGAGGCCTTCAGTGCTGCTTACTTGGATGACATAGCTGTCTGAAGTAGCAGCTTTTAGACCCACCTGTTGCATCTCCAAGAACTGATCAGGCTCTGCAACAGGCAGGCCTGCCTGACTATCAAGGCCAGTAAGCGCTGGTTAGGGCAGGGATCTCTGGTGTACTTGGGACACCTGACGGGCAGGGATAATGTGCAGTCAGGTCAAGACTGAGACTATCATGGCCTGGGAGCCCCATAAAACCTAGACTGAGGTAAGAGCCTTCTTAGGCCTCATTGGCTAGTACAGGAATTTTGACAAAAGTTATTGCAGCATTGTGCCCCCGTGATAGAGCTGACTTGAATGAAGCAGCTCAGAAATGTGATTTGGACAGAGGTATGCCAAAAACATTTAACTTTCTAAAGCAGCCCATATGCATAGCTCCTGTATTGAGGGCCGCTGAAATGGACTTCATTGTACAGACAGATGCCTGAGAACATGGTACAGGGGCAATCTTATCACAGCTAAATGATCTGGAACTAGACCAATATGGCCTTTATCTCTAGGAAGTTACTTCCCAGGGAACAGAGGTGGAGTGCTATGGAAAAGGAAGCCTTTGCTGTGGTCTGGACACTGACGAAGTTGAGACCATACCTGTTTAGGACTCACTTCCGGTTTCAGACAGATCACAGGCCACTCCGGTGGCTAATGCAAATGAGGGGTGAGAATTCAAAATTGTTGAGGTGGTCCATCTCCTGTCAGGGAATGGACTTTATGATGGAACACAGACCTGGGTCAGACCACATCAATGCTGGCAGTCTCTCTAGGTTCTTCTACCTTAGTGAAGATAATTCTCTGGAGGTTGGGTAGTTCTCCCCACTTTCAGATGGGGGAAATACATGCTAGACCTGTCATTGTTAGGGTGGTCTTCCCCTGAACCTCTTGCCTGTTTGCTTCCCATCTTTTGCTGATTTATTTTTGTTGGCCTTAGGACTCTGAGTACTCTACCGCTGCTGACTAGTGCTAAGGTGCATGTACTCTCTCCCCTAAACATGGTTTGGTTGGTACTTCCAAAATATGCATGTTCAATTTCCTTATAAATTCCTAGTAAAGTGCATTACTTGTTGCCACATCATGTAAATTAAATGCTACTTGTGGGACTGCAGCACTGCTTGTGCCACCCACTCAAGTAGCCCTTAAACATGTCTCAGGCATGCCATTACAGAGCCTGTATGTGCAGTTACACTGCTGTGTCGACTTGTCATTTATTATCTCTTGTCAAGCCTTAAACTTCCCTTTTATTACATATGTCACCCTAAGGTAGGCCCTAGGTTGCCTAAAGGCAGGGTGCCATGTAACTAAACTGACATGTACTTTCAAGTTTTTCATGTCCTGGTAGTGAAACTCTCCCATATTCGTTTTTCACTACAGTGAGGCCTATCCTTCTCCTACGTTAACATTGGGGATTCCTTATTACATTTAATGAGCTGTAATTCCTAATTGAGAAGGAGTAGATATTTCATGTTTATTACCCATGGAATTGTAATAAGAAATCTTCTTTTATGATAAAGGCAGATGTATTGTTACAATTCTGAAAATTGCACTTTTAGAAAGTTATGAAACACAAAAGTACAGCCCAATATATCCTTGTGGGCTTGGGTAACTATACGTAGGTACGTAAGAGTGCCAACAAGGAGTTTACTTAAAAAAATCTTTTCAATAGATTTTTGTTCTACATTTATGATGTCTAAAAATGACATCCTAAGTGAATTTAATAATAATTTGGCTTGTATAAGGTAATTGGAAAAAGGAATACATCTGAAAAACAGGTATATATGTTTTCAAGTTTATATTAGATACAACAAATACTGAACAAATAATCACAGGAGTTCAAAACTTAACTCTTAATGTACTTTGACAATGCTTTTTATAATGCATTTAAAGTCATATTTAACATATGTTGATACATATAATGGCCACTTTCAAACATACAACTGCACATTGTTTTTACAAAGGTATTAACATTTTGTTCAAAGAAAGTTGGGTTATAAATTAACATTTTGGTCTTGGTCATCATACATCTATGAGACCATCTTCATGTCTGTGTTTTTTAATGAAGAGGAAGAACTCCCCTATAAATATTTTAAAAGGGTCATAAACAGTCATAAAATAATCTTATTAAGCTTTAACCCTTAAAGATATATACAACTGCAGTGGAATGTGCTTGAAATAATGTGACAACAGAAAGCCAGCACCATATTGATAATTCATATATTTGTAGTGATAGATCATAATTGTGCTCAGTATGTGAAAGTTGTCAGAGCAACATTTAAGAAAGCCAGAAAAGGACCAAATGTTGGATAGTGTCTCAGTATTCAGATGTTTAGAAGAGAAAATGAATAAGAATAATAATTCAAAATCTTTCAACAAACTGCACCAGCCACAGATCTATTATGTATTATGTTGTAATATAAATAATGTATACTTGCTAACTGTAAGGCCAACAAATTAGCATTTATCTGGGACTGAAATGGTGCAATGCTCAATGGTTACATATTATAAAATCCTTAAATGTTCAGTGCTCTCTGTACAAATAAAACCAAAGGGTACAACGTTGCATTCAAAAAGGAACCCCGAGGAGTCACATCCCAATGGTAAACATTTTATTGTGCACTCACATAAATAATTACAGTGCCACAATCCGCTTAGTGATTTTCAATGGTTTCTAATGCTGAGAGTTCAGCACATTTTTCAAAATCCTGGAGAAATAAATCATTGTTAAAAAATGCATTAAAATTTCTTTGCATGGTGAACGTGCTAAATTGTGCAATTGCATGGAATATTTAGCTTGTGTTCCTATAATATTATGGACAAAGTGCACAAGTTTAACTGTTGTTTAAAATGGCAGCATAAACTGCAGGTACTCATTAGAATGGATTGCACTGTACCTATTGTTTATAGGAAAAACTGTTGGTCTAATTTCACTTGTTAGCTTATTTTTTTGCACACAAACTTTAGAAGTTAACAGAGCTTAATAGTTTGTCAAGATGACAGAAAAAGGGCTCCAAAACGCAGAGCCGTATTTGATTTAACTAACTGTTGTAGGTCAATCTAAAATAAAAATCTTTTGTTGAAGAAACAGCATGCAGGTTATAGAAAAAGAACCGTGACAGTATATTACCGGCGCGTTAAACATAAGTGAACATCAGCGCTTTTGGCCAGCATTGAAAGGTCAATGGCATAAAGGTATATACCTTTAACAAACCAGGGGCTCCATGTCACTGATTTAAGATGTCAATGACTGATTGAGGAAAGATTGCATCATTTAAAAAAAACAAATCTGGCAATGATAAACTACAGATGCATAAAACACATTAATCAACTGGCATATAAGTTTATACACAATCAAGAGTTATCATTCTTCATGTTCTCAGCATCTGATTGCCGAAAGTGCAGGTAGGTTAAAGAAAAGGGGCTGTGACCTTGCAGAAATGTTAAGCATAGGTAAACATCAGTGAAACTGGCCAGTCTTAGAAGGCCAATTGCTTAACGGTATATGACTTAAGCATACTTAGTGCATATTTATCCTTACGTCAATGATCCACACATCGTTGCCGATAGACCATGTGGGTTATTAAAGAAGCTATGATGTTACATTGTGAGAGCATTGAACATAGTAAATGACCAATGCTTATATTGTTTTTTAAATGTTGCTCTGACAACTTTTACATACTTAGCATGAATTATCAAATTGGTGATGGCCTTCTATCCTCGCATTCCCTCGAGCTCATTCCACTGCAGGTGTGTGTAAGATTCTTTTATGGTTGTGTGTGTTCTCTTTTTAAATATTTGTTCTTTGACAAGATTTTTCTATGGATGGATATGTACCCTTTTTAAATATTTGTTGTTACAAATATAAATTTGAAAACATATACACCTGTATTTCAGAATTATTTCTTTTTCCAAAATACTATATTTAAGCCAAAATATTATTCAATTAACTTGGGACGTCATTTTTAGACATCATTAAAGCATAACACATCCATTGAAAAGATTGCTTTTAAGTAAATTGCTTGCTGACACTTTTACCTCCTTACAGTTATCCAAGCCCACACAGGTATATTGGTTATCCTTTTGTGTTCAATAAGTTAAGAGCAGATATGTATGTTATGGCTACTTACATAAGTGGATATTTGTATTTTTTTCACAACAGTTAGCTGTCCCCAAATGTCCGAAGCTGAAACTCTTTCTTACACAGATGATTACATTCTTAAGTTAACAAATAAGCCATCCCTACTAGGTGGGAAAGTTTTGTCTTCTCATCAACCTTACAATACTGACCTTGCCCAACTTCAAAGGCTGAAGAAAAAACTGGTGAGGACAGAACTCCATGATAATTTCCTCCAGTTTGCCTTAGCACTAGTATTATTCCAATAGGTTTCCAAGTTTAGAACATACCAATCATCTTCACAAAGGACGACGAGTTCAAAGTTGGCTTCTGGTTTTCAACCAATAATGGATGGTCTTGAGCACTGAAATATCCTTATGACATATTAAACTACTTCTTAAAGAAATTGAAGATTTGTAGAAAAAGATTAGCAATTATAAAATGTAGCTAATTCTAAAGTACTTCCAGACAAAATAATATCTATCATTAAATAATTTGAACAGATTAATGTTACAAAAAAGAAAAAACAACAAGCTCCAAAAAGAAATAAAAAGATATCATAAAGAACGTACTAATCCATGTCTAAGGAAATATTTCTATCAAGCCACAGGTCCAAATATACAACTTTTTAAAAGAATAAACTTTTCAGACACTAGTTCAGATATGAATAGTGGCCGAACTCAAGGTAGTTCATACTCTATTGAGTATATTTATCAACCATCTACTTCTCATCAAATGTTTTTAGGGCAGCCTCACAGGGGCCCAGGTCCAATCAGGAGACAGAGAGGAGGGAGCAAAGGATGGTATCTCAATCAGTGTATCCCTGGTCAGAGACAAACCAGGAATCAGTACTTCGAATGGTAGATAAGAAGCAGACTTTACCCATTTTTAATCTGTCATCCTATACCCTAAAAGAAACTGAAAACTCGGTGACAACATCTGTACTTTCATTTGTTCCAACACATAAGAATGATTTATTCCAGACCAAGATTACATTACATCAGTTCTTCAAGTCAATTCACCTTAAAGGCTTTCTTTTTCAAACATGAATCAGAGTCGCTATATGACATGACAGGCATATATACAGCACCTACATTTGTCCAGCCAATCACATGGTCTCTAAAGAGATAAAGACGTTTGAGAATATTGTTTTAAAAAAAAAATGATAACCCCTTTAAAAGCCCACATTCTAGTAAATATGATTTTTCCACAGATCAACATGTAGCCCTTCAACACCTTTAGTTTCTACAAGAATTAGTTATAAAACTGACTGTCAAAGGTGGAGGGATTTTTATTATGGACAAGTAGCATACACTGAAGGCATTGATAAACAGTTACAGATTACAGATCATTATAGAAAACTATACAATAATCCAAAAAATGAGATTAAAACACTATTTTTTGCTTTGAGTAGTAAATGTTTTGATGAAGATTGGTTAAGCACAAAAGAATCCTCATTTGTAAACAACTCAGATCCGACAGTTCCTGCAATTTACCTTCTGCCGAAGGTCCATAAAAATCTTTTAAAGCCACCAGGACGTTCAATTATTGCAGGTCGTAACTCAGTCCTGAATCTATTGGCACAATATGCAGATTTCTTTATCAACCACCCTACCTACAAAAGGGACACTATTGAAGTTATAAATTCCACAGAAGAATTTACATTTAATCCACAAGAACAAATGATTATAACTATGGATATTGAGATTTGGTATACAGATATTCCACAACAAAACCTTCTCAGGTAACTTGTTGAACTACTTGAAACAAGAGTGCGCCCACAATGGGTTCTGACCTCCTTCATCCTTGAATGCACTGATCTAGCCTTGGAAAAAGCATTTTGTTTAAACAAAAAAGATCAAGGGTATAGCTATGGGACAGTTTTCTCCCACACAAATGTCTATGTGGCATACTTTGAGTCAAAACACATTGAATGAATAGCCAATCTATACAGATCACAAATAATGAAGTGGATGTGATACTTCAAAGATGTGTTCTTGAAATGGAAAGTCAACACCCAAAGTCTGTTGATGTTCCATAATTGGATTAAAACCTGAAATTCTATTTTTTAAAAATGTTCAATTGAATATAATAACACAAGCATGAATGTTTTAGATATCACTACTAAAACAAAGGATATTAGTTATACACTACTCTATTTACAAAACCAAAGACTAGAAATATAATCTTGAAATATTATAGTCACCACCCTCAAGCAATACATAACAGCCTTCCATTTGGGAATTTTCTCCACCTAAGACAGAACTGTTACAAACAAGAAAACTATTTCACAGAAGTGTACAAACTCAAAAAAGATCTAACATCTTGAGGTTATCCATCTAGACTACATAGAAGGTCACACACACGGACATGATATAATAAAAGAGAAGACTTATTAGAAGTCAGAGAATGATCCAAACAATGATGACTGGAGTGTGCCTCTACCTTTGGAACTTTCTCTAACTAAATAAGGAAAATCATTGTTTTTCTCTCCTGCAAGAGAGCGATGCGTCGAATTCCGGAATGGGCATCATGGATCTGCGCTGGTTCACGATGATTTGATGCCCAGCAATGATGCTTTTGAAATCCGGCTGCATGATGATGGAAAAACCGCGCTGCTGGGGGTTGCTTCATTTTACCGCCGTGTTGCAGGTGATGCGTCAAAAATTTCCCTGCAAGGATTCCTGTGCGTTGATTTCAGTCCTTTTTCAACCAGCTTCACCTTTCAAGGGCCCAGGGACTTGACAGGGCACCACTTGGCAGGGTAGGAGTCTCAGCAGAGAGCCAGGTGCTGCCAGGGGAAGTCTGTGATGGCCCTGAGTCTTCAAAACAGGAGGCAAGCTCAATCCAAGCCCTCGGAAATTATTCACAAACAGGAATATACCACAAAGTCCAGTCTTTGTCCTCTTTCAGGCCGAGGAAGCTGCAGGCCAACCCAGCAAAGCACAGTCACAGACAAAGGGGCAGTACTCCTCCTCCAGCTCTTCAGCTCTTCTCCTTGGTAGATGTTCCTCTTGATTCCAGAAGTAATCTGAGGATCTAGGGTTTTGGATCAACTGCTTATACCCCTTTCTGCTTTTGAAGTACGCAAACTTCTAAGAAAAGTCTATGTTGTTCACAAGATCCTGCCATGCCCTGGCCTGACTCCAGACTCACATCAGGGGGTTGGACACTGCACTGTGTGAGGATAGGCAAAGTTCATTTAGGTGTAAGTGACCACTCCTCCCTCCACTCCAGTCCAGGTGGCCTGTCAGGATATGCAGACTCACCCCAGCTCCCTTTGTGTCACTGTCTAGAGGGGATGCACAAAGAACCCAACGGTCAGTCTGACCCAGACAGGAAATACACAAGCAGGCAGAGTCACAGAATGGCTTAAGCAAGAAAATGCCCACTTCCTAAAAGTGGCATTTTTAAACTGACAATCTAAAAACCAATTTTACTAAAATATATATTTTAAAATTGTGAGTTCAGAGACCCCAAACTCCATATCTCTACCGGCACTTAAAGGAAATTTAAAGCCAGCCCCCATGTTAACCTATGAGAGACATAGGCCTTGCAAAAGGGAAAAACAAATTTGGCAATATTTCACTGTAGAACATGTAAAGCACATCGGTACATGTCTCACCTTTAACATACACTGAACATGGGGCTACCTAGGGCCTAACGTAGGGGTGCCTTATTTGTATAAAAAGGGAAAGTTTGGGCCTGTCAAGTGGGTACACTTGCCAGGTCAAATTGGCAGGTTAAAACTGCACACAGAGACACTTCAGTGGCAGGTCAGAGTCATGTTTATAGGGCTACTCATGTGGGTTGCACAATCAGTGCTGCGGGCCCACTAGTAGCATTTGATTGACAGGTCCTGGGTAC
Source organism: Pleurodeles waltl (assembly GCF_031143425.1). NCBI lineage: Eukaryota > Metazoa > Chordata > Amphibia > Caudata > Salamandridae > Pleurodeles > Pleurodeles waltl. Next base: position 476,261,750 of record NC_090451.1, read on the forward strand.
CTCGAGTGCATTTTACTAGGGACTTACTAGCAAATCAAGTCAATTACACATACAATTTAAACAGGGAACACTTGCACTTTAGCACTGGTCAGTAGTGGTAAAGTGTCCAGAGTCTCAAAAATGGCAAAAATTAAGTCCATCACACATTCAAAAAATAGAAAGCAGAGGCAAAAAAGACAGGGGGACCACACCAAGGATGCCAGATTTAACAGGAACATTTGGGTATAAGTACTGGACCTCTGACCCAACTCCATACAATGCTGGACCCGTGAAGAATTCTGCCAGGAAGAAGGACTGCTGTACTGCTACAAGGACTGCCACTCTGAACTGCTGCTCTTGAAGAACTGCTTTTCTGCCTTGCTGCCCTGCTGCCCTCTGCCCTGCTGGGAATGGACTGGACCCATCACACTTGAACCTAGAGTGATTTCAAGGGCTTGATGCTTGTCTCCTGTTTGCCTTGCCTCCTGTATTCTGGAGTCTCAGAGACACAAAAGAGTTTCAACTCACCTGCTTTAGCTCCTGGACCCATCTTCAATCCTTTCCTGACTCCCTTATGAGGTGCCTCTCAAGTTATGGGCCCTTAAAAGGTTTTTTTGACTCCTGAAATAAAGCTTTTTTTGCTCCTTGTGACTGTAAGCTGGCCCGCTCGCACCATAACTGCGCCATAAACCTGGAGTCAATGTGAGTCGCCATAAGTTTGTCTCCTCGCTCAGCAAGTATTGCTGCTCATGACCGCAAAGCTCCAGTCTGCCCATTCACAATGCCCAGATAACACTTTGAGCCCATGGACCACTGCATCTAGGCCGGCCGACCGCACCCAAATAGCCCTGGTTTTATGCTTTTGAGCAATACATTTCAGTTTATTCTTTAAAAATTAATATCTCAACTTTTCCTTATTGGATTTTTGTCATTTGTATCTTGTTTTACTCATAAAAATATAATCTATTATTCTAAGCTGGTATGGAGTATTTTTGTCGTTACAGTCGCTGTCTTACTGTTTGCAGTGTTCCACAAATGTTTTACAAATTGCCTCTTAAGTTGTGACTGACTACTCTGTGCCAAGCTACCAGGGGGTGAGCACAGGTTAATTTAGGGTGTTATTTACCCTTGCTAGGATTGTAGTTCCTGCTTAGACAGGGTGCATACCTCTGCAAACTACCAGAAACCCAAATTATAACAATAGCTATAAAGTACCCTTAAAGAGCTTTTACATCTCCAGCAGGGCACACAAATGAATAACAAGCTGAGATAATTTATTCTTCTCAATTCATAACAGAGTTTGATATAAAATATTTCATCCTTGTGCCTTAAGAGAGAAACAGAGGGTCCGGTGATCGGGTCTGCAACCAGAGGATTTCATATTTTAGATCAGTAAAATATATCCTTAAGGGCTCTTAAAGGCTCCATTTCCAAACAACAGGATTAATTCCTGTACAATTATGCAAATGTGAACAGGGGGAGGTGGTGCAATGCTCAGTGCCTTAGGTAGGGGCAGCCTCTTTCAATTTCAATTCAAAATAAACCTAAGTACCTCTTGTAAAGGTGAAAAGGCCAGACTAAGGGCCTGATTTAGAACTTGATGGACAGGTTATTCCACCAGTCACTGTGTTACTGTTTGAAGTGTTCCACAATGTTTTAAAAATTGCCTCTTATGTTAGGCTGGACTACTCAGTGCCAAGCTACCAGGGGGTGAGCAAAGGTTAATTTAGGGTGTGTTTGTGACTTACCCTGGCTAGGAGTGTGGTACCTGCTTAGACAGGGTGCATACCTCTGCCTACTACCACAAACCCAAATTATAACAATAGATATAAAATACCCTTAAAGAGATTTTGCATCTCCATCTAGCAAACAAATTAATAACAAGCTGAGATAATTTCTTCTTCTCAATTCATAACAGTGTTTGATATAAAATATTTCATCCTTGTACCTTAAGAGAGAAACAGAGGGTGCGGTGATCGGGTCTGCCACCAGAGGATTTTATATTTTAGATCAGTGAAATATATCCTTAAGGGCTCTTAAAGGCTCTATTTCCAGACAACAGGATTAATTCCTGTAAAATTATGCAAATATGGACAGAGGGAGGTGGTGCAATGATCAGTGCCCCAGGTAAGGCCAGCCTCTTTCAATTTCAATTCAAAATAACCTAAGTACCTCTTGTAAAGGTGAAAAGGCCAGAATAAGGGCCTGATTTAGAACTCGATGGACAGGTTACTCCACCACAACGGGTACGGATATCCTATACACTGGAATCTAAATCCCATTCTATCCGATGGGATTTAAATTTTGACGAACGGGATATCCGTCACCGCTGTGACAGAGTAACCCATCCACTGAGTTCTAAATCAGGCACTAAGGCCCGTATTTATACTCCGTTTGCGCCGAATTAGCGTCGTTTTTTTAGACGCAAATTCGGCGCAAAACTAACGCCATATTTATACTTTGGCGTTAGACGCGTCTAGCGCCAAAGTATGGGCAAATAGCGTCATTTTTTTGCGTGAACGCCTTCCTTGCGTTAATGAGATGCAAGGAAGGCGTTCCCGTCTAAAAAAATGACGGCGACGCAAATGCGTTGTATTTATACTCCCGGGCAAAAATCATGCCCGGGAGGTGGCGGGTCAAAAAACCCCGCATTTGCGCCACTATTTAACGCCTGGGTCAGGGTAGGCGTTAAGGGGCCTGTGGGCTCAAAATGAGCCCACAGGTGCCCTCCCCTGCCCCCAGGGACCCCCCCTGCCACCCCTGCCCACCCCAGGAGGACACCCAAGGATGGAGGGACCCACCCCAGGGACATTCAGGTAAGTTCAGGTAAGTATAATTTTTTATATTTTTTTATATTTTTTGGGTGGCATAGGGGGGCCTTATTTGTGCCCCCCTACATGCCACTATGCCCAATGACCATGCCCAGGGGACACAAGTCCCCTGGGCATGGCCATTGGGCAAGGGGGCATGACTCCTGTCTTTACTAAGACAGGAGTCATGAAATGGCGTCTGGGCGTCGTAAAAAAATGGCGCAAATCGGGTTGAGGCGATTTTTTTGCCTCAACCTGACTTGCCCCATTTTAAGACGCCCTAACGTCATTTTTTGCCAACGCCGGCGCTGCCTGGTCTACGTGGTTTTTTTCCACGCACACCAGGCAGCGCCGGTCTGCTTGCGCCGGCTAACGCCATTCCATAAATACGGCGCCCGCATGGCGCTTCAGAATGGCGTTAGACGGCGCTAAATTTTTTGACGCTAAACTGCGTTAGCGCAGTTTAGCGTCAAAAAGTATAAATATGGGCCTAAGTTCCTGCAGGTTTCCGAGTTTGAGGGCATGTTAGAAACTGTGTGCAGCTTCTAGTACATTAGAGGGAGTACTGCTCTACACCCAGAAAGTAGCTTAAGGGGAGGTGTTTGGGGTGTTACACCCCCTATTAAATGTAATTTTTGATGACTAGTTGGGTACAGGTGCTTTCAATAGGGCATGGTGAGGTGGCTGTCTGATTTCACAAATAATTTTCACATACCCAAAGACAGAAACACACATGCACTCTCTCCTTTTCTGTTTTGAAAGTGTTACAAAAATAGAAAATATATCCTCTCACTTAGTACCCCTACTGGCCTCATTCACCTCCCTTTCCACTGTGCATTTAGCCACCCTCATGCACCCTACTTGTCCTATAAAACCAGCTTAATTGTTGGAAAATCTAAAACTCACCCCCTCCGAAACGTATTACCCTGCACCCTGAGGGGTAAGCTGGCTACGGATGCAGATAATCACCATGGAGGGAACATTGCTCTGCACCCAGTAGCATTACTACTTCTGGACATAGATTTAACATGTAGTCACATGTGTGAGAACCGGAAGTACTCCAAAGTATGGGTTTTACCAAGTGCTGAATTACTGCAGCTGGTATGAAGCTAATTGGTAACATGGAACAAAGTGGAAATGATCAGAGCAGTAATCATTACATCACTTTAGTTCAATTACTTTATATGGGCTATAAACCATTAAATTATACACAAAATACATTTCAACAAATACATATTTAAAATACATTAGTTACTAGAAAGTTCTACTACTAAAAGCAATACAGGAATATGGACATCCATTAATATTTCATTAAATCAACTTTTAGAAAATAAACAATAAGTTTGTATTGGCTAAAATGTCTGGCCCATCTTCCTGCGTGTGAAACCCACTGCAAGTAAATATTTACGTATGCCATATACTGTATAAGGGATTGCTTCATACATTCCTACAGATGGGTCTAATCCATTTCCTTCTATGCTTGCCATAAACTGTGCAAAAAACAACACATGTGCAATGTTTTCAGTGCAACCTAAAGTGCATAGTGTGCAAAGTGCAGCTTATTTGGCATTATCAATTGATTTCCATTTTACACTCAGTGCTCTTACTTGGAGGACTTCAAAATGGAATTTCAAATACACAGTCTTAGCTAGCTGAGGTTGAACCATATTGAGGAACTTTTCAAAACCTGGGTTTGGGTTAACCATAAGAAAATGTGTTAACAGCCTACCTGGGCTAGAGGTCTGTTGTAATGCCTCCCAGTACATTTGTTTCAGCAGGGTGTTTGATCTCATTGTCAGTGTATGAGGTTCGTTCCAAAAAGAAAGTAAATGAAGCCTATGAAACCAAGGCCACTTTTTATACTTTTTTAGCGCCGCATTTGTGTCATTTTTAATGCAAAATCGGCACAAACTTACAAAATACAATTGGTGCAATGCGGGGCTAAAAAAGTATAAATATGGGCCCAAGTACTATATATGATGAAGCCAAGGAAAAGTTAAAAAGCTATCAAGTTCCATTAATTCCTCAAAGCCTTCCCTATAATGGGTCAGTTTTCGAGTTGGCCATACTCTAACTTGTTTTCAATCAACGTGAGCTGTTTTAGATCACCTATACCCCATAAGTCAGCCCCATATAATGCAGCGGCTTGAGCCTTGTGCTTATATAACTCTAGGGCTGGGGTAACCGTTTTAATTTTAGAACCTTGATGTTTCCTAGTAATAGCCCTTGCATTATGAACTAGCATTGTTTTTGTTTTGGTTGAATGGGGGAGCTGTGAGAGCTTCAAATCTAGAGTTATACCCAGATACCTAAAGTTGGGCACAACCTCTAGCTTTTGCTCTTGGATTTTTAGTTTTATCTTTGAAATCCTATGAGGCTTAATGGCCATGCACTTTGTTTTAATAGGATTTATTTCTAGTCCCCTTCCCTTACAGTATGCATTGAATTCATTGAGTAGGCACTGCAGGCCCCTGGGCATCTGTGAGACAAAAATGGTATAGTCTGCAAAGAGTAATGCAGGAACAAGTGACAAATTAAGCTTTGGGGTGTCATGATTGCATTTTTAGGTGGTCAACCATGTTGTTCACGAAGAGTGAGAACAGGGTCGGTGCAAGCACACATCCTTGCCTCACTCCCTTATTGATGGAGATTGGCTCTGTGAGTTCACCATGGGCTACCCACTTCGCTTGGAATTCGTTGTCTTTGTCCAATCTTGTAATTTGAATAAAAAGGTCATCATGCACTCCCTATCTCTTAAGCATGGTTCATAAAGAGCCTCTCAGAACAAGATCAAAGGCTGCCCTGAGATCTATGAATGCAATATACATTTGCCCTCTTGTGACTTTAATATATTTCCATAAAATGCAAAAGAGCCTAAACCCTTGATCAACTGTGTTCACACAGGTTCTAAACCCTGCCTGATATGATGAGAATAAGTTGTTATCATCCATCCACTCACTCAATTTCCTTAGTACCTCCTTTGCATACACTTTTTGCAAATGAGGGCTCCATGTCACTTATTTAATTTGTCAATGCTTGATTGAGGAAGGATTGTATCATTTTAAAAACAAAACCAGTAATGATAAGTTATAAATGTTCAAAACACATTAATCAACTGTTATATAGGTCTACACAGAGTTTTCACTCTTTCATCTATAAGACTAATTGGTCTATAATTGCCTGGTTCTTGCTCTCTTTCTTATAGTCCGGATCTATTTCAGCTTCTTTCCATGTTCGGCAGACTGGCGTTCCTGAGGCCACTGAATTGCTAATCAAGTTAAGGTATGGAGCCATTACCTCATTATTATGCTTGGATAAGTCCTCTGGTATTTTGTCCAGACTGGGAGCTTTGCCTGGTTTAATAGCCCCTATAGCCTCATGCATTTCCTCAATGCTAAAATATTTACTAGGTATCATAGTTCTCTCAATGGAGTTGAAAAAATAACCCTGTCTCTCTAGAGTATGTCCTGCGGGCTCAGAATACAAATCTGCAAAGTGTTGAATCCAAGTACCAGGATCCAAGTGAAGTTCGGTGCGAGTTGATGATTTTTTACTTCCATGGGCAATTATTTATCAGGATGTAAGGGTGTACCTACACTTTGCTGCTTCAAGCAAATCCTCCCAGTTCCGTTCCTCCCAGTTATTTTCTGCCTTACATAAATTTTCTTGTATTTAGTCCTTGCCTACCACACCCCTATTGTGTCTCCTTTATTAAGAGCTTTAAGTAGTGACTTCTTGGCCCCTTTACATTCCTTCAAGTACCAGGGGCTAGACTGGGAGGCTCTCTTGGCAACTTGCCTTTTTTACATGCACGTAAATTTGTCAAATATGTCCTAGGGGCCATGACTAGGGACTGATGGAGTTCCAAAATGAGATATCATGAGAGCTCTAGTGTACATATGGACCCACTACCTCCACAAATCTGTTGTAAATACTAGTTAAAGTTTCTGGAGTTTTCAAAACAGCAGACCATCTTATTGTCCTATGATTATTCCCAATTATCGGCTACATACATACTTTACTTGTACCTGGTGTTCGTGCTTTAGTGGGGCTCCCAACTAGCATCAAACATAATGGAAAATGGTCGCTATCCTCTCTTGGATCAATTTTAAAGACTATTAATGTGTCCCATAGATTTATACTACAAGAAATACAATCTATTCTTGATTGGGCATTTCCCCTCTTAAAGGTATACAAATTGGCATTATCTGGGCTCAATCTACCATTACATGCTCGCAGACCATTTGCTAATGTAAGATGCAACAGTTGCATACCAGCAACCGTACAAGGGACCAGCGAGCATGCTCTTAGTGATGGAATTCCTCCAGCTGTGTCCTCATCTTCCATAATGGAGTCCAAACCCAATGTTAGTTCATGTGCATAATTGAAATCACCCCCTATAATGACTGTCTCCTTGTCTGGTATAGTTTTAAGGGCATTATCTAATGTTTCCACAGTCTGATTCCTGGGTACTCCCTTGCAGTCTCATGTACACAAAAAACACATGCAATGCATCCATATTATAAAAACATAATTTTACTCCTTGGATATCCAACACATCTACAGGCTGCACAGTTATTGTAGCATTTAGTGAGATCTTTATCCAAAGGACTAGGCCCCCTGAAGGCCTCCTATGCAGCAAAGATATCCCATTAATATAATATGTTGTATATAATAGTTTATAGGATGAATCAACTAACCAAGTCTTTTGAAAGCAACAAAAATGAAACTCTTCAATGTATTCATGCCAATCTGTGTCTCTTACTTACGTTTCAAACCCGCTACAATCCATGAAACTGAACGGACAGACTCTAATTCAAATGTTTTCAGAGCAAGCTCTATGCCATGGGTGTCTGCATTTTCTCCCCTTCCTTTCTTTTACCAGGTCTGTGATATGGCCCTATCAGTATTGACAACTCTAGTTCCTCCCCAGGTTTGGACCAAGTTGCCTTCTTGTTCCCTAGCCTCTGTTGTAGACAGTAGGCTGGAATTCAGTCAATCTACTACCTCCAGGTGTACGGTATATTGGCTGCAACTTTGCTGGCTGGCCTAAAAATGCTGGCCCCTAGTAATGTGCTTTCCTCAGTTGGCAAATTATAGGGTTCAAACCAGATTGTAGATTTTATGAGTGAACTGGATCTTAAATCCATAGCAATCAGGCTGTCTGCTATTGCTTTATCATTAACCATGAGTGCTGTACTATTGTTACACTCATTCCTAGTGGCTCTCACTATGTCAATATGAACAACCAATAGGCAGTGTTGCTTGTGTCTAATCCAATAGATGATCTTGTTTTTAAGTGAGTCCTTGTTCTCCCAACTGTTCTGATTGATCTTAGGAGCATTTGTTATAAAAAAGCTGTTCTTGTATAGTCCCTAAAATGTTGCTAGCTGCTAATTTGATATCTTTGGCCATACTCTGCCATGTTTTGTAGGCGATATGTATCTTGATGTCCCATCTGATATGTGAGTAACCTAAAGTATTGTGGCGCCTTAAAAGGAGCATTCACTTTTGTTTTTTTATGCTGGGGGTGCCCCCTTTGGGAAGGGTCGCCCCCCTAAAGGGGGCACAGAGGTGTTGCCCATTTCTGCCCCCCTTGGGGGCAGATTGGGCAATTTATTTACGCCCATCTGCCCCCAAGGGGGGCAGGATCCACTTAGGTACCAGGGACAACTTCTAAGTTCTTGGTGGTGGGGTGTTTGTCAACTGGCGAAGTATTTGTATTTGTGATTATAACAATTTATTTCTTCTTTTTCTTCTAGTTCAATGCTTTTGCTTCCTTTGCTGTGGATCCTTGTGGTTTTGGCAGTAGTTGTCCTGCGGTTTGCATAGTTGCATGTTTTAGGTAAGTGAAAGCAATTTACTACAAAGGAGTATTGTTGACATGCATGAATGACATGTTTGTAGGTGGTGTACTAAATGCAGTATTGTGTGTTTGAAATTGTCCTTAGATTTGAGCACAATGATATTTGTGTTGTCATATGTCTAATTTGCTTTTTTCCTTTTTCTTTTTAGTGGGATATCATTGGTGATTGCTGTGTCTGTGCAGAGTAGTTGCTTGGTGAGTAGCTTTTTCAGGCAAGTGAGTGGTACAGTTTTTTAGTACATAACTCTTTGTGATAAAGCTACACTTTGTTTATTACTTATTTTAGTGCTAGTTGTTGTTGGCAATCCATTTGTTGTTAGTGAGGATCATGGCTAGCCGCAGAGTGACCGCTCAGCAGGTTGTTCGCATGCTCTTTGAGTCGTCTTCAGACCATGATTACGAGACTGACTCTGCATCTGAGGCAGAGGCGGAAGCGGGGGATTCTGGAAGTGAGTTTTATGTCCAAGAGTATTCTTCTGATGAGGAAGCTACTCTCAGTGTAGATGAAGGGCCTGTGTTAGAGGAGGACATTGATGTGCCGAGAGTGCAGCAGCCTGGGGCTGAAGGGTTTCCCATTAGAAGACCTGACACCTGGATTGCCCCAAACATGGAGCAGCCACAGTTACCTGCATTTACTGGTCTCCCAGGGTGTAGAGTTAATACGGAAAACTTTTTGCCTGTCCATTTCTTTCACTTGTTTATGGACGATGTATTTTTGGAAGAGATTGTGGAGCAGACAAATGTGTATGCAGAGCAATATTTACGGGACAACGCTGCCAGACTCAAGCCTCAGTCTAGAGCTACTCAGTGGGTTCCCACATATCTGGAAGAGATGAAAAAGTTTTTAGGTTTGTCTTTTTTGATGGGGTTGATCAGGAAGCCGTCACTGGCTTCTTATTGGCCTACTAGTCCCTTGATGGCAACGCTATATTTCCTGCAACTATGACACGTAATCGGTATTTGCTTCTTCTTCGTATGCTTCATTTTGTAGTCGATGCTTTAGCCTTGCCACGAGATCACCCTGATTGTGACCGTCTTTTTAAGATTAGGCCTGTCCTTGATAATTTTGTAGATCGGTTTTCAGAGGTTTATGTTCCAGGCAAAGAGATAAATGTGGACGAGTCTTTGGTCCTTTTCAAGGGGCGTTTAGTTTTTAAGCAGTACATTCCAAGTAAGAGGGTACGGTATGGGATTAAATTGTATCTGCTGTCAGAAAGCAGTACAGGATATGTGTATAATTTCTGGGTCTACACTGGTAGGGATTCCAGTATTGACCCTCCTGGTTGTCCGGCCACTTTTGGAGTTAGCGAAAAAATTGTGTGGGAACTTGCTAGACGGCTGTTTAACAAAGGTCACCATTTGTACGTAGATAATTTCTACACTGGAGTGCAGTTGTTCAAGGAGTTGTTTAGAGTGGACACTGTTGCTTGTGTTGCTTGTGGCACAATCCGTTCTAACCGGAAAGGCTATCCAAGGGAGCTTGTCTGTAAAAATCTTGAGAGGGGACAGTGCAGTGCCTTGCGGAATAATGAGATTCTAGCTCTGAAATTTTCTGACAGGAGGGACGTGTACTTGCTATCTACCATCCATGATGAGAGTACTTCCTCTGTGACTGTTTGGGGTCAGGTGGCGGAAGTGCGCAAACCTGCGTGCATTTTGGACTACAATAGGCACATGGGTGGTGTTGATAGAGTAGATCAGAGGTTGGAACCTTACACTGCTCTTCGTAAGTCTTACGTGTGGTAGAAAAAGTTGGCCCTACATTTATTTCATTTGGCAACTTTTAATGCCTTTATTGTATACAAGTCAAGGATGACATTTGTTAAATTTCAGGAGTCGGTGATAGAAAGCCTTATTGTGGTGGAACCGGCAAGAGTTCCTAGAGTAGAAGTGATGGAGGATGTGGCTAGATTGAAAGATCGGCACTTTCCAGATCACATTCCTCCCACTCCCAAAAAAGACTTGCCCACAAAGAAATGTAGAGTATGTGCCCGGAGATTAATCCGGAGGGAGAGCCGGATGTACTGCCCCGAATGCCCTTCAAAGCCTGGGCTGTGTGTGCCCAGCTGTTATAGAAGTTACCACACAAAGAAAAACTTCTGGGAAATACCGTGAGTGTAAGCTGTCTGTTTTATATTTTCACATGTTTCACGGTTGGCATCTCTGTCATGTATTTAGTTAGAGCTTTTGTGTTTGTCGTTTTGTGCTTATTTTATAATTAGTTAGTGGTTTCTTTGTTGTTTATAAACAAAAAAAAAGTGATGGCGGTGTGCGTGGGGTGACGCTTGGCTGGCGGTGTGCGTGGGGTGGCGCTTGGCTGGCGGTGTGCGTGGGGTGGGGCTTGGAAGGCGGTGTGCGTGGGGTGGGGCTTGGGAGGCGGTGTGCTTGGGGTGGGGCTTGGCTGGTGGTGTGCTTGGGGTGGGGCTTGGCTGGCGGTGTGCTTGGGGTGGTGCTTGGCTGGCGGTGTGCGTGGGGTGGCGCTTGGCTGGTGGTGTGCGTGGGGTGGGGCTTGGAAGGCGGTGTGCTTGGGGTGGGGCTTGGCTGGCGGTGTGCTTGGGGTGGCACTTGGCTGGCGGTGCCAGCCAAACGCCAGTCCACACTCCCATCAGCTGGTGTGATTCTTGTATCAGGCATGTGGGCGTATGTAAGTGATGGGCCCTTGAGTGGCGCGGTCTGTCGATGTGAGTGTTGTAATGGGCTGGGCCCGTGGCTGGCGGTGTGAATGGTCTTGTGCGTGTCATGTATGAAAGGTGTGTGAATGGACTGTAAAGCGGTTGGTGCCTTGTTGCGGCTTTACAGCTCACGAGCTGTGAGTCATTGGTTCAGTTTTTTGCCTTTCAGTTATTAACAGTGCATTTCATTTTTGTGAAATCTCTTGTTAATAAAATTTGATCCACTGAACCATCACTCACCCTCGTGCCAAATCCAACCAGTATGTGTGGTAAAAATGACAAAACCTGCTCCGCTGTAATCAGGCGTAGCAGCACACCTGTGACACCCTAGGTGCCTCGGGTGGGACCCAGATGATGAAGCATGCCACCAACTTGGTTGGTGGGTGAGGGGTCTTTTTCACATAACCTAAGTGCGTTTCTTTTCACAATTATAGTGTTTGGCACATCACAGACGTATGTGGACACATCAAAATGATATATTACAAAACTACCTGTGTTTGGGGAGGAGGGGGCACCTACGCTTTTGGTCCTGGGTGCGGCCTTCATCTAGGGAAACCTACAAAACCCAGACATTTTTTTAAACTAGACACCCCAAGGAGTCCAGGGAAGTGTGGCTTGCGTGGCTCCCCCAACATTTTCTTACCCAGACTCCTCTGTAAACCTCAAAATTTGCTTAAAAAAGCATATTTTCCTGACTTTTCTTAGTAGGATCACCGCTCCAGCACAAAATTCCTACTCCACAGTTTTCCCCTCAGTCTCCCAAGTAAAATGACACCTCACTTATGTGGGTCCCCAAAGCAGAGTCAGTCTAAAGATGTATAAAAGAATATGTCCTTATAAATTTGCTGTGCTATCCCCTTTATCTCTACAAGTTTTGGGCCTTATTCTGTTGCAGGCACCTGGCCCACCCACACAAGTGAGGTATCATTTTTATCGGGAGACTTGGGGGAACGCTGGGTGGAAGGAAATTTGTGGCTCCTCTCAGATTCCAGGACTTTCTGTCACCGAAATGAGAGGAAAAGGTATTTTTTTAGCCAAATTTTGAGGTTTGCAAAGGAATCTGGGTAACAGAACCTGGTCAGAGCCCCACAAGTCACCCCTTCTTGGATTCCTCTAGGTCTCTAGTTTTCAAAAATACACAGGTTTGGTAGGTTTCCCTAGGTGCCGGCTGAGCCACAGGCCAAAATCCACAGGTAGGCACTGTTTTCTATGAAAACATGTCATGTGTCCATGTTCTGTTTTGGGCCATTTCCTGTCGCGGACGCTAGGCCTACCCACACAAGTGAGGTATCATTTTTATCGGGAGACTTGGGGGAACACTGGGTGGAAGGAAATTTGTGGCTCCTCTCAGATTCCAGAACTTTCTGTAACCATAATGTGAGGAAAATGTGTTTTTTAGCCAAATTTTGAGGTTTGCAAAGGATTCTGGGTAACAGAACCTTGTCAGAGCCCCACAAGTCACCCCATCTTGGATTCCCCTAGGTCTCTAGTTTTCAAAAATGCACAGGTTTGGTAGGTTTCCTTAGGTGCCAGCTGAGTTAGAGGCCAAAATCTACAGGTAGGCACTTTGCAAAAAACAGCTCTGTTTTCTTTCAAAAAATGGGATGTGTCCACGTTGTGCTTTGGGGCATTTCCTGTCGCGGGCGCTAGGCCTACCCACACAAGTGAGGTATCATTTTTATCGGGAGACTTGGGGGAACGCTGGGTGGAAGGACATTTGTGGCTCCTCTAGATTCCAGAACTTTCTGTCACCATAATGTGAGGAAAATGTGTTTTTTTAGCCACATTTTGAGGTTTACAAAGGATTCTGGGTAACAGAACCTGGTCAGAGCCCCACAAGTCACCCCATCTTAGATTCCCCTAGGAGTCTCTAGTTTTCAAAAATGCACAGGTTTGGTAGGTTTCCCTAGGTGCCGGCTGAGCTAGAGGCCAAAATCTACAGCTAGGCACTTTGCAAAAAACAGCTCTGTTTTCTTTGTGAGAATGTGATGTGTCCACGTTGGGTTTTGGGGCATTTCCTGTCACGAGCACGAGGCCTACCCACACAAGTGAGGTATAATTTTTATCAGGAGGCTTGGGGGAACGCTGGGTGGAAGGAAATTTCTGGATCCTCTCAGATTCCATAACTTTCTGTCACCGAAATGTGAGGAAAAAATGTTTATAGGGCTACTCATGTGGGTTGCACAATCAGTGCTGCGGGCCCACTAGTAGCATTTGATTGACAGGTCCTGGGTACCTCGAGTGCATTTTACTAGGGACTTACTAGCAAATCAAGTCAATTACACATACAATTTAAACAGGGAACACTTGCACTTTAGCACTGGTCAGTAGTGGTAAAGTGTCCAGAGTCTCAAAAATGGCAAAAATTAAGTCCAGCACACATTCAAAAAATAGAAAGCAGAGGCAAAAAAGACAGGGGGACCACACCAAGGATGCCAGATTTAACAGGAACATTTGGGTATAAGTGCTGGACCTCTGACCCAACTCCATACAATGCTGGACCCGTGAAGAATTCTGCCAGGAAGAAGGACTGCTGTACTGCTACAAGGACTGCCACTCTGAACTGCTGCTCTTGAAGAACTGCTTTTCTGCCTTGCTGCCCTGCTGCCCTCTGCCCTGCTGGGAATGGACTGGACCCATCACACTTGAACCTAGAGTGATTTCAAGGGCTTGATGCTTGTCTCCTGTTTGCCTTGCCTCCTGTATTCTGGAGTCTCAGAGACACAAAAGAGTTTCAACTCACCTGCTTTAGCTCCTGGACCCATCTTCAATCCTTTCCTGACTCCCTTATGAGGTGCCTCTCAAGTTATGGGCCCTTAAAAGGTTTTTTTGACTCCTGAAATAAAGCTTTTTTTGCTCCTTGTGACTGTAAGCTGGCCCGCTCGCACCATAACTGCGCCATAAACCTGGAGTCAATGTGAGTCGCCATAAGTTTGTCTCCTCGCTCAGCAAGTATTGCTGCTCATGACCGCAAAGCTCCAGTCTGCCCATTCACAATGCCCAGATAACACTTTGAGCCCATGGACCACTGCATCTAGGCCGGCCGACCGCACCCAAATAGCCCTGGTTTTATGCTTTTGAGCAATACATTTCAGTTTATTCTTTAAAAATTAATATCTCAACTTTTCCTTATTGGATTTTTGTCATTTGTATCTTGTTTTACTCATAAAAATATAATCTATTATTCTAAGCTGGTATGGAGTATTTTTGTCGTTACAGTCGCTGTCTTACTGTTTGCAGTGTTCCACAAATGTTTTACAAATTGCCTCTTAAGTTGTGACTGACTACTCTGTGCCAAGCTACCAGGGGGTGAGCACAGGTTAATTTAGGGTGTTATTTACCCTTGCTAGGATTGTAGTTCCTGCTTAGACAGGGTGCATACCTCTGCAAACTACCAGAAACCCAAATTATAACAATAGCTATAAAGTACCCTTAAAGAGCTTTTACATCTCCAGCAGGGCACACAAATGAATAACAAGCTGAGATAATTTATTCTTCTCAATTCATAACAGAGTTTGATATAAAATATTTCATCCTTGTGCCTTAAGAGAGAAACAGAGGGTCCGGTGATCGGGTCTGCAACCAGAGGATTTCATATTTTAGATCAGTAAAATATATCCTTAAGGGCTCTTAAAGGCTCCATTTCCAAACAACAGGATTAATTCCTGTACAATTATGCAAATGTGAACAGGGGGAGGTGGTGCAATGCTCAGTGCCTTAGGTAGGGGCAGCCTCTTTCAATTTCAATTCAAAATAAACCTAAGTACCTCTTGTAAAGGTGAAAAGGCCAGACTAAGGGCCTGATTTAGAACTTGATGGACAGGTTATTCCACCAGTCACTGTGTTACTGTTTGAAGTGTTCCACAATGTTTTAAAAATTGCCTCTTATGTTAGGCTGGACTACTCAGTGCCAAGCTACCAGGGGGTGAGCAAAGGTTAATTTAGGGTGTGTTTGTGACTTACCCTGGCTAGGAGTGTGGTACCTGCTTAGACAGGGTGCATACCTCTGCCTACTACCACAAACCCAAATTATAACAATAGATATAAAATACCCTTAAAGAGATTTTGCATCTCCATCTAGCAAACAAATTAATAACAAGCTGAGATAATTTCTTCTTCTCAATTCATAACAGTGTTTGATATAAAATATTTCATCCTTGTACCTTAAGAGAGAAACAGAGGGTGCGGTGATCGGGTCTGCCACCAGAGGATTTTATATTTTAGATCAGTGAAATATATCCTTAAGGGCTCTTAAAGGCTCTATTTCCAGACAACAGGATTAATTCCTGTAAAATTATGCAAATATGGACAGAGGGAGGTGGTGCAATGATCAGTGCCCCAGGTAAGGCCAGCCTCTTTCAATTTCAATTCAAAATAACCTAAGTACCTCTTGTAAAGGTGAAAAGGCCAGAATAAGGGCCTGATTTAGAACTCGATGGACAGGTTACTCCACCACAACGGGTACGGATATCCTATACACTGGAATCTAAATCCCATTCTATCCGATGGGATTTAAATTTTGACGAACGGGATATCCGTCACCGCTGTGACAGAGTAACCCATCCACTGAGTTCTAAATCAGGCACTAAGGCCCGTATTTATACTCCCTTTGCGCCGAATTAGCGTCGTTTTTTTCGACGCAAATTCGGCGCAAAACTAACGCCATATTTATACTTTGGCGTTAGACGCGTCTAGCGCCAAAGTATGGGCAAATAGCGTCATTTTTTTGCGTGAACGCCTTCCTTGCGTTAATGAGATGCAAGGAAGGCGTTCCCGTCTAAAAAAATGACGGCGACGCAAATGCGTCGTATTTATACTCCCGGGCAAAAATCACGCCCGGGAGGTGGCGGGTCAAAAAACCCCGCATTTGCGCCACTATTTAACGCCTGGGTCAGGGTAGGCGTTAAGGGGCCTGTGGGCTCAAAATGAGCCCACAGGTGCCCTCCCCTGCCCCCAGGGACCCCCCCTGCCACCCCTGCCCACCCCAGGAGGACACCCAAGGATGGAGGGACCCACCCCAGGGACATTCAGGTAAGTTCAGGTAAGTATAATTTTTTATATTTTTTTATATTTTTTGGGTGGCATAGGGGGGCCTTATTTGTGCCCCCCTACATGCCACTATGCCCAATGACCATGCCCAGGGGACACAAGTCCCCTGGGCATGGCCATTGGGCAAGGGGGCATGACTCCTGTCTTTACTAAGACAGGAGTCATGAAATGGCGTCTGGGCGTCGTAAACAAATGGCGCAAATCGGGTTGAGGCGATTTTTTTGCCTCAACCTGACTTGCCCCATTTTAAGACGCCCTAACGTCATTTTTTGCCAACGCCGGCGCTGCCTGGTCTACGTGGTTTTTTTCCACGCACACCAGGCAGCGCCGGTCTGCTTGCGCCGGCTAACGCCATTCCATAAATACGGCGCCCGCATGGCGCTTCAGAATGGCGTTAGACGGCGCTAAATTTTTTGACGCTAAACTGCGTTAGCGCAGTTTAGCGTCAAAAAGTATAAATATGGGCCTAAGTTCCTGCAGGTTTCCGAGTTTGAGGGCATGTTAGAAACTGTGTGCAGCTTCTAGTACATTAGAGGGAGTACTGCTCTACACCCAGAAAGTAGCTTAAGGGGAGGTGTTTGGGGTGTTACACCCCCTATTAAATGTAATTTTTGATGACTAGTTGGGTACAGGTGCTTTCAATAGGGCATGGTGAGGTGGCTGTCTGATTTCACAAATAATTTTCACATACCCAAAGACAGAAACACACATGCACTCTCTCCTTTTCTGTTTTGAAAGTGTTACAAAAATAGAAAATATATCCTCTCACTTAGTACCCCTACTGGCCTCATTCACCTCCCTTTCCACTGTGCATTTAGCCACCCTCATGCACCCTACTTGTCCTATAAAACCAGCTTAATTGTTGGAAAATCTAAAACTCACCCCCTCCGAAACGTATTACCCTGCACCCTGAGGGGTAAGCTGGCTACGGATGCAGATAATCACCATGGAGGGAACATTGCTCTGCACCCAGTAGCATTACTACTTCTGGACATAGATTTAACATGTAGTCACATGTGTGAGAACCGGAAGTACTCCAAAGTATGGGTTTTACCAAGTGCTGAATTACTGCAGCTGGTATGAAGCTAATTGGTAACATGGAACAAAGTGGAAATGATCAGAGCAGTAATCATTACATCACTTTAGTTCAATTACTTTATATGGGCTATAAACCATTAAATTATACACAAAATACATTTCAACAAATACATATTTAAAATACATTAGTTACTAGAAAGTTCTACTACTAAAAGCAATACAGGAATATGGACATCCATTAATATTTCATTAAATCAACTTTTAGAAAATAAACAATAAGTTTGTATTGGCTAAAATGTCTGGCCCATCTTCCTGCGTGTGAAACCCACTGCAAGTAAATATTTACGTATGCCATATACTGTATAAGGGATTGCTTCATACATTCCTACAGATGGGTCTAATCCATTTCCTTCTATGCTTGCCATAAACTGTGCAAAAAACAACACATGTGCAATGTTTTCAGTGCAACCTAAAGTGCATAGTGTGCAAAGTGCAGCTTATTTGGCATTATCAATTGATTTCCATTTTACACTCAGTGCTCTTACTTGGAGGACTTCAAAATGGAATTTCAAATACACAGTCTTAGCTAGCTGAGGTTGAACCATATTGAGGAACTTTTCAAAACCTGGGTTTGGGTTAACCATAAGAAAATGTGTTAACAGCCTACCTGGGCTAGAGGTCTGTTGTAATGCCTCCCAGTACATTTGTTTCAGCAGGGTGTTTGATCTCATTGTCAGTGTATGAGGTTCGTTCCAAAAAGAAAGTAAATGAAGCCTATGAAACCAAGGCCACTTTTTATACTTTTTTAGCGCCGCATTTGTGTCATTTTTAATGCAAAATCGGCACAAACTTACAAAATACAATTGGTGCAATGCGGGGCTAAAAAAGTATAAATATGGGCCCAAGTACTATATATGATGAAGCCAAGGAAAAGTTAAAAAGCTATCAAGTTCCATTAATTCCTCAAAGCCTTCCCTATAATGGGTCAGTTTTCGAGTTGGCCATACTCTAACTTGTTTTCAATCAACGTGAGCTGTTTTAGATCACCTATACCCCATAAGTCAGCCGCCCCATATAATGCAGCGGCTTGAGCCTTGTGCTTATATAACTCTAGGCTGGGGTAACCGTTTTAATTTTAGAACCTTGATGTTTCCTAGTAATAGCCCTTGCATTATGAACTAGCATTGTTTTTGTTTTGGTTGAATGGGGGAGCTGTGAGAGCTTCAATCTAGAGTTATACCCAGATACCTAAAGTTGGGCACAACCTCTAGCTTTTGCTCTTGGATTTTTAGTTTTATCTTTGAAATCCTATGAGGCTTAATGGCCATGCACTTTGTTTTAATAGGATTTATTTCTAGTCCCCTTCCCTTACAGTATGCATTGAATTCATTGAGTAGGCACTGCAGGCCCCTGGCATCTGTGAGACAAAAATGGTATAGTCTGCAAAGAGTAATGCAGGAACAAGTGACAAATTAAGCTTTGGGGTGTCATGATTGCATTTTTAGGTGGTCAACCATGTTGTTCACGAAGAGTGAGAACAGGGTCGGTGCAAGCACACATCCTTGCCTCACTCCCTTATTGATGGAGATTGGCTCTGTGAGTTCACCATGGGCTACCCACTTCGCTTGGAATTCGTTGTCTTTGTCCAATCTTGTAATTTGAATAAAAAGGTCATCATGCACTCCCTATCTCTTAAGCATGGTTCATAAAGAGCCTCTCAGAACAAGATCAAAGGCTGCCCTGAGATCTATGAATGCAATATACATTTGCCCTCTTGTGACTTTAATATATTTCCATAAAATGCAAAAGAGCCTAAACCCTTGATCAACTGTGTTCACACAGGTTCTAAACCCTGCCTGATATGATGAGAATAAGTTGTTATCATCCATCCACTCACTCAATTTCCTTAGTACCTCCTTTGCATACACTTTTTGCAAATGAGGGCTCCATGTCACTTATTTAATTTGTCAATGCTTGATTGAGGAAGGATTGTATCATTTTAAAAACAAAACCAGTAATGATAAGTTATAAATGTTCAAAACACATTAATCAACTGTTATATAGGTCTACACAGAGTTTTCACTCTTTCATCTATAAGACTAATTGGTCTATAATTGCCTGGTTCTTGCTCTCTTTCTTATAGTCCGGATCTATTTCAGCTTCTTTCCATGTTCGGCAGACTGGCGTTCCTGAGGCCACTGAATTGCTAATCAAGTTAAGGTATGGAGCCATTACCTCATTATTATGCTTGGATAAGTCCTCTGGTATTTTGTCCAGACTGGGAGCTTTGCCTGGTTTAATAGCCCCTATAGCCTCATGCATTTCCTCAATGCTAAAATATTTACTAGGTATCATAGTTCTCTCAATGGAGTTGAAAAAATAACCCTGTCTCTCTAGAGTATGTCCTGCGGGCTCAGAATACAAATCTGCAAAGTGTTGAATCCAAGTACCAGGATCCAAGTGAAGTTCGGTGCGAGTTGATGATTTTTTACTTCCATGGGCAATTATTTATCAGGATGTAAGGGTGTACCTACACTTTGCTGCTTCAAGCAAATCCTCCCAGTTCCGTTCCTCCCAGTTATTTTCTGCCTTACATAAATTTTCTTGTATTTAGTCCTTGCCTACCACACCCCTATTGTGTCTCCTTTATTAAGAGCTTTAAGTAGTGACTTCTTGGCCCCTTTACATTCCTTCAAGTACCAGGGGCTAGACTGGGAGGCTCTCTTGGCAACTTGCCTTTTTTACATGCACGTAAATTTGTCAAATATGTCCTAGGGGCCATGACTAGGGACTGATGGAGTTCCAAAATGAGATATCATGAGAGCTCTAGTGTACATATGGACCCACTACCTCCACAAATCTGTTGTAAATACTAGTTAAAGTTTCTGGAGTTTTCAAAACAGCAGACCATCTTATTGTCCTATGATTATTCCCAATTATCGGCTACATACATACTTTACTTGTACCTGGTGTTCGTGCTTTAGTGGGGCTCCCAACTAGCATCAAACATAATGGAAAATGGTCGCTATCCTCTCTTGGATCAATTTTAAAGACTATTAATGTGTCCCATAGATTTATACTACAAGAAATACAATCTATTCTTGATTGGGCATTTCCCCTCTTAAAGGTATACAAATTGGCATTATCTGGGCTCAATCTACCATTACATGCTCGCAGACCATGTGCTAATGTAAGATGCAACAGTTGCATACCAGCAACCGTACAAGGGACCAGCGAGCATGCTCTTAGTGATGGAATTCCTCCAGCTGTGTCCTCATCTTCCATAATGGAGTCCAAACCCAATGTTAGTTCATGTGCATAATTGAAATCACCCCCTATAATGACTGTCTCCTTGTCTGGTATAGTTTTAAGGGCATTATCTAATGTTTCCACAGTCTGATTCCTGGGTACTCCCTTGCAGTCTCATGTACACAAAAAACACATGCAATGCATCCATATTATAAAAACATAATTTTACTCCTTGGATATCCAACACATCTACAGGCTGCACAGTTATTGTAGCATTTAGTGAGATCTTTATCCAAAGGACTAGGCCCCCTGAAGGCCAGATATCCCATTAATATAATATGTTGTATATAATAGTTTATAGGATGAATCAACTAACCAAGTCTTTTGAAAGCAACAAAAATGAAACTCTTCAATGTATTCATGCCAATCTGTGTCTCTTACTTACGTTTCAAACCCGCTACAATCCATGAAACTGAACGGACAGACTCTAATTCAAATGTTTTCAGAGCAAGCTCTATGCCATGGGTGTCTGCATTTTCTCCCCTTCCTTTCTTTTACCAGGTCTGTGATATGGCCCTATCAGTATTGACAACTCTAGTTCCTCCCCAGGTTTGGACCAAGTTGCCTTCTTGTTCCCTAGCCTCTGTTGTAGACAGTAGGGCTGGAATTCAGTCAATCTACTACCTCCAGGTGTTCGGTATATTGGCTGCAACTTTGCTGGCTGGCCTAAAAAATGCTGGCCCCTAGTAATGTGCTTTCCTCAGTTGGCAAATTTATAGGGTTCAAACCAGATTGTAGATTTTATGAGTGAACTGGATCTTAAATCCATAGCAATCAGGCTGTCTGCTATTGCTTTATCATTAACCATGAGTGCTGTACTATTGTTACACACATTCCTAGGTGGCACTCCTATGTCAATATGAACAACCAATAGGCAGTGTTTGCTTGTGTCTAATCCAATAGATGAATCTTGTTTTTAAGTGAGTCCTTGTTCTCCCAAACTGTTCTGATTGATCTTAGGAGCATTTGTTATAAAAAGCTGGTTCTTGTATAGTCCCTAAAATGTTGCTAGCTGCTAATTTGATATCCTTTGGCCATACTCTGCCCTGTTTTGTAGGCGATAATGTATCTTGATGTCCCATCTGATATGTGAGTAACCTAAAGTATTGTGTCGCCTTAAAGGAGCATTCACTGCAAAATGGCGGATCTGCCCCCGGGGGGGGGGTGGTGGGGGGGGCGAAATCCACTAGCCACCAGGGATTTTGTTTTGTTTGTGTATTTTGGGGGCGACCCCTTGGGCAAGGGTTTGCTCCCCTGGGGGGCTATTTTTTTTTCTGTTTTCAGCCCCCCCGATGGCAGACCAGCCATTTTTTTGGACGATCTGGCCCCCGGGGGTGGAAGCACACTAGGCGTCAGGGATTGTGTGGTGTGTGTTTGGGGGCACCCTTTGGGCAACGGTCGCCCCCCAAAGTGGGGAAAATTCGTATTGGCCATCTCTGCCCCTATTTTTTAGGCCCATCTGCCCCCAAGGAGGGCAGAAACCACCAATACGGCAGGGATTTTTTTTTTTCCCCCTTTTTTGTTTTTTATGCTGGGGGTGCCCCCTTTGGGGAAGGGTCGCCCCCCTAAAGGGGGCACAGAGGTGTTGCCCATTTCTGCCCCCCTTGGGGGCAGATTGGGCAATTTATTTACGCCCATCTGCCCCCAAGGGGGGCAGGATCCACTTAGGTACCAGGGACAACTTCTAAGTTCTTGGTGGTGGGGTGTTTTGTCAACTGGCGAAGTATTTGTATTTGTGATTATAACAATTTATTTCTTCTTTTTCTTCTAGTTCAATGCTTTTGCTTCCTTTGCTGTGGATCCTTGTGGTTTTGGCAGTAGTTGTCCTGCGGTTTGCATAGTTGCATGTTTTAGGTAAGTGAAAGCAATTTACTACAAAGGAGTATTGTTGACATGCAATGAATGACATGTTTGTAGGTGGTGTACTAAATGCAGTATTGTGTGTTTGAAATTGTCCTTAGATTTGAGCACAATGATATTTGTGTTGTCATATGTCTAATTTGCTTTTTTCCTTTTTCTTTTTAGTGGGATATCATTGGTGATTGCTGTGTCTGTGCAGAGTAGTTGCTTGGTGAGTAGCTTTTTCAGGCAAGTGAGTGGTACAGTTTTTTAGTACATAACTCTTTGTGATAAAGCTACACTTTGTTTATTACTTATTTTAGTGCTAGTTGTTGTTGGCAATCCATTTGTTGTTAGTGAGGATCATGGCTAGCCGCAGAGTGACCGCTCAGCAGGTTGTTCGCATGCTCTTTGAGTCGTCTTCAGACCATGATTACGAGACTGACTCTGCATCTGAGGCAGAGGCGGAAGCGGGGGATTCTGGAAGTGAGTTTTATGTCCAAGAGTATTCTTCTGATGAGGAAGCTACTCTCAGTGTAGATGAAGGGCCTGTGTTAGAGGAGGACATTGATGTGCCGAGAGTGCAGCAGCCTGGGGCTGAAGGGTTTCCCATTAGAAGACCTGACACCTGGATTGCCCCAAACATGGAGCAGCCACAGTTACCTGCATTTACTGGTCTCCCAGGGTGTAGAGTTAATACGGAAAACTTTTTGCCTGTCCATTTCTTTCACTTGTTTATGGACGATGTATTTTTGGAAGAGATTGTGGAGCAGACAAATGTGTATGCAGAGCAATATTTACGGGACAACGCTGCCAGACTCAAGCCTCAGTCTAGAGCTACTCAGTGGGTTCCCACATATCTGGAAGAGATGAAAAAGTTTTTAGGTTTGTCTTTTTTGATGGGGTTGATCAGGAAGCCGTCACTGGCTTCTTATTGGCCTACTAGTCCCTTGATGGCAACGCTATATTTCCTGCAACTATGACACGTAATCGGTATTTGCTTCTTCTTCGTATGCTTCATTTTGTAGTCGATGCTTTAGCCTTGCCACGAGATCACCCTGATTGTGACCGTCTTTTTAAGATTAGGCCTGTCCTTGATAATTTTGTAGATCGGTTTTCAGAGGTTTATGTTCCAGGCAAAGAGATAAATGTGGACGAGTCTTTGGTCCTTTTCAAGGGGCGTTTAGTTTTTAAGCAGTACATTCCAAGTAAGAGGGTACGGTATGGGATTAAATTGTATCTGCTGTCAGAAAGCAGTACAGGATATGTGTATAATTTCTGGGTCTACACTGGTAGGGATTCCAGTATTGACCCTCCTGGTTGTCCGGCCACTTTTGGAGTTAGCGAAAAAATTGTGTGGGAACTTGCTAGACGGCTGTTTAACAAAGGTCACCATTTGTACGTAGATAATTTCTACACTGGAGTGCAGTTGTTCAAGGAGTTGTTTAGAGTGGACACTGTTGCTTGTGTTGCTTGTGGCACAATCCGTTCTAACCGGAAAGGCTATCCAAGGGAGCTTGTCTGTAAAAATCTTGAGAGGGGACAGTGCAGTGCCTTGCGGAATAATGAGATTCTAGCTCTGAAATTTTCCGACAGGAGGGACGTGTACTTGCTATCTACCATCCATGATGAGAGTACTTCCTCTGTGACTGTTTGGGGTCAGGTGGCGGAAGTGCGCAAACCTGCGTGCATTTTGGACTACAATAGGCACATGGGTGGTGTTGATAGAGTAGATCAGAGGTTGGAACCTTACACTGCTCTTCGTAAGTCTTACGTGTGGTAGAAAAAGTTGGCCCTACATTTATTTCATTTGGCAACTTTTAATGCCTTTATTGTATACAAGTCAAGGATGACATTTGTTAAATTTCAGGAGTCGGTGATAGAAAGCCTTATTGTGGTGGAACCGGCAAGAGTTCCTAGAGTAGAAGTGATGGAGGATGTGGCTAGATTGAAAGATCGGCACTTTCCAGATCACATTCCTCCCACTCCCAAAAAAGACTTGCCCACAAAGAAATGTAGAGTATGTGCCCGGAGATTAATCCGGAGGGAGAGCCGGATGTACTGCCCCGAATGCCCTTCAAAGCCTGGGCTGTGTGTGCCCAGCTGTTATAGAAGTTACCACACAAAGAAAAACTTCTGGGAAATACCGTGAGTGTAAGCTGTCTGTTTTATATTTTCACATGTTTCACGGTTGGCATCTCTGTCATGTATTTAGTTAGAGCTTTTGTGTTTGTCGTTTTGTGCTTATTTTATAATTAGTTAGTGGTTTCTTTGTTGTTTATAAACAAAAAAAAAGTGATGGCGGTGTGCGTGGGGTGACGCTTGGCTGGCGGTGTGCGTGGGGTGGCGCTTGGCTGGCGGTGTGCGTGGGGTGGGGCTTGGAAGGCGGTGTGCGTGGGGTGGGGCTTGGGAGGCGGTGTGCTTGGGGTGGGGCTTGGCTGGTGGTGTGCTTGGGGTGGGGCTTGGCTGGCGGTGTGCTTGGGGTGGTGCTTGGCTGGCGGTGTGCGTGTGGTGGCGCTTGGCTGGTGGTGTGCGTGGGGTGGGGCTTGGAAGGCGGTGTGCTTGGGGTGGGGCTTGGCTGGCGGTGTGCTTGGGGTGGCGCTTGGCTGGCGGTGCCAGCCAAACGCCAGTCCACACTCCCATCAGCTGGTGTGATTCTTGTATCAGGCATGTGGGCGTATGTAAGTGATGGGCCCTTGAGTGGCGCGGTCTGTCGATGTGAGTGTTGTAATGGGCTGGGCCCGTGGCTGGCGGTGTGAATGGTCTTGTGCGTGTCATGTATGAAAGGTGTGTGAATGGACTGTAAAGCGGTTGGTGCCTTGTCGCGGCTTTACAGCTCACGAGCTGTGAGTCATTGGTTCAGTTTTTTGCCTTTCAGTTATTAACAGTGCATTTCATTTTTGTGAAATCTCTTGTTAATAAAATTTGATCCACTGAACCATCACTCACCCTCGTGCCAAATCCAACCAGTATGTGTGGTAAAAATGACAAAACCTGCTCCGCTGTAATCAGGCGTCGCAGCACACCTGTGACACCCTAGGTGCCTCGGGTGGGACCCAGATGATGAAGCATGCCACCAACTTGGTTGGTGGGTGAGGGGTCTTTTTCACATAACCTAAGTGCGTTTCTTTTCACAATTATAGTGTTTGGCACATCACAGACGTATGTGGACACATCAAAATGATATATTACAAAACTACCTGTGTTTGGGGGGGAGGGGGCACCTACGTTTTTGGTCCTGGGTGCGGCCTTCATCTAGGGAAACCTACAAAACCCAGACATTTTTTTAAACTAGACACCCCAAGGAGTCCAGGGAAGTGTGGCTTGCGTGGCTCCCCCAACATTTTCTTACCCAGACTCCTCTGTAAACCTCAAAATTTGCTTAAAAAAGCATATTTTCCTGACTTTTCTTAGTAGGATCACCGCTCCAGCACAAAATTCCTACTCCACAGTTTTCCCCTCAGTCTCCCAAGTAAAATGACACCTCACTTATGTGGGTCCCCAAAGCAGAGTCAGTCTAAAGATGTATAAAAGAATATGTCCTTATAAATTTGCTGTGCTATCCCCTTTATCTCTACAAGTTTTGGGCCTTATTCTGTTGCAGGCACCTGGCCCACCCACACAAGTGAGGTATCATTTTTATCGGGAGACTTGGGGGAACGCTGGGTGGAAGGAAATTTGTGGCTCCTCTCAGATTCCAGGACTTTCTGTCACCGAAATGAGAGGAAAAGGTGTTTTTTTAGCCAAATTTTGAGGTTTGCAAAGGAATCTGGGTAACAGAACCTGGTCAGAGCCCCACAAGTCACCCCTTCTTGGATTCCTCTAGGTCTCTAGTTTTCAAAAATGCACAGGTTTGGTAGGTTTCCCTAGGTGCCGGCTGAGCCACAGGCCAAAATCCACAGGTAGGCACTGTTTTCTATGAAAACATGTCATGTGTCCATGTTCTGTTTTGGGCCATTTCCTGTCGCGGACGCTAGGCCTACCCACACAAGTGAGGTATCATTTTTATCGGGAGACTTGGGGGAACACTGGGTGGAAGGAAATTTGTGGCTCCTCTCAGATTCCAGAACTTTCTGTCACCATAATGTGAGGAAAATGTGTTTTGTAGCCAAATTTTGAGGTTTGCAAAGGATTCTGGGTAACAGAACCTTGTCAGAGCCCCACAAGTCACCCCATCTTGGATTCCCCTAGGTCTCTAGTTTTCAAAAATGCACAGGTTTGGTAGGTTTCCTTAGGTGCCAGCTGAGCTAGAGGCCAAAATCTACAGGTAGGCACTTTGCAAAAAACAGCTCTGTTTTCTTTCAAAAAATGGGATGTGTCCACGTTGTGCTTTGGGGCATTTCCTGTCGCGGGCGCTAGGCCTACCCACACAAGTGAGGTATCATTTTTATCGGGAGACTTGGGGGAACGCTGGGTGGAAGGACATTTGTGGCTCCTCTAGATTCCAGAACTTTCTGTCACCATAATGTGAGGAAAATGTGTTTTTTTAGCCACATTTTGAGGTTTACAAAGGATTCTGGGTAACAGAACCTGGTCAGAGCCCCACAAGTCACCCCATCTTAGATTCCCCTAGGAGTCTCTAGTTTTCAAAAATGCACAGGTTTGGTAGGTTTCCCTAGGTGCCGGCTGAGCTAGAGGCCAAAATCTACAGCTAGGCACTTTGCAAAAAACAGCTCTGTTTTCTTTGTGAGAATGTGATGTGTCCACGTTGGGTTTTGGGGCATTTCCTGTCACGAGCACGAGGCCTACCCACACAAGTGAGGTATAATTTTTATCAGGAGGCTTGGGGGAACGCTGGGTGGAAGGAAATTTCTGGATCCTCTCAGATTCCATAACTTTCTGTCACCGAAATGTGAGGAAAAAATGTTTATAGGGCTACTCATGTGGGTTGCACAATCAGTGCTGCGGGCCCACTAGTAGCATTTGATTGACAGGTCCTGGGTACCTCGAGTGCATTTTACTAGGGACTTACTAGCAAATCAAGTCAATTACACATACAATTTAAACAGGGAACACTTGCACTTTAGCACTGGTCAGTAGTGGTAAAGTGTCCAGAGTCTCAAAAATGGCAAAAATTAAGTCCAGCACACATTCAAAAAATAGAAAGCAGAGGCAAAAAAGACAGGGGGACCACACCAAGGATGCCAGATTTAACAGGAACATTTGGGTATAAGTGCTGGACCTCTGACCCAACTCCATACAATGCTGGACCCGTGAAGAATTCTGCCAGGAAGAAGGACTGCTGTACTGCTACAAGGACTGCCACTCTGAACTGCTGCTCTTGAAGAACTGCTTTTCTGCCTTGCTGCCCTGCTGCCCTCTGCCCTGCTGGGAATGGACTGGACCCATCACACTTGAACCTAGAGTGATTTCAAGGGCTTGATGCTTGTCTCCTGTTTGCCTTGCCTCCTGTATTCTGGAGTCTCAGAGACACAAAAGAGTTTCAACTCACCTGCTTTAGCTCCTGGACCCATCTTCAATCCTTTCCTGACTCCCTTATGAGGTGCCTCTCAAGTTATGGGCCCTTAAAAGGTTTTTTTGACTCCTGAAATAAAGCTTTTTTTGCTCCTTGTGACTGTAAGCTGGCCCGCTCGCACCATAACTGCGCCATAAACCTGGAGTCAATGTGAGTCGCCATAAGTTTGTCTCCTCGCTCAGCAAGTATTGCTGCTCATGACCGCAAAGCTCCAGTCTGCCCATTCACAATGCCCAGATAACACTTTGAGCCCATGGACCACTGCATCTAGGCCGGCCGACCGCACCCAAATAGCCCTGGTTATATGCTTTTGAGCAATACATTTCAGTTTATTCTTTAAAAATTAATATCTCAACTTTTCCTTATTGGATTTTTGTCATTTGTATCTTGTTTTACTCATAAAAATATAATCTATTATTCTAAGCTGGTATGGAGTATTTTTGTCGTTACAGTCGCTGTCTTACTGTTTGCAGTGTTCCACAAATGTTTTACAAATTGCCTCTTAAGTTGTGACTGACTACTCTGTGCCAAGCTACCAGGGGGTGAGCACAGGTTAATTTAGGGTGTTATTTACCCTTGCTAGGATTGTAGTTCCTGCTTAGACAGGGTGCATACCTCTGCAAACTACCAGAAACCCAAATTATAACAATAGCTATAAAGTACCCTTAAAGAGCTTTTACATCTCCAGCAGGGCACACAAATGAATAACAAGCTGAGATAATTTATTCTTCTCAATTCATAACAGAGTTTGATATAAAATATTTCATCCTTGTGCCTTAAGAGAGAAACAGAGGGTCCGGTGATCGGGTCTGCAACCAGAGGATTTCATATTTTAGATCAGTAAAATATATCCTTAAGGGCTCTTAAAGGCTCCATTTCCAAACAACAGGATTAATTCCTGTACAATTATGCAAATGTGAACAGGGGGAGGTGGTGCAATGCTCAGTGCCTTAGGTAGGGGCAGCCTCTTTCAATTTCAATTCAAAATAAACCTAAGTACCTCTTGTAAAGGTGAAAAGGCCAGACTAAGGGCCTGATTTAGAACTTGATGGACAGGTTATTCCACCAGTCACTGTGTTACTGTTTGAAGTGTTCCACAATGTTTTAAAAATTGCCTCTTATGTTAGGCTGGACTACTCAGTGCCAAGCTACCAGGGGGTGAGCAAAGGTTAATTTAGGGTGTGTTTGTGACTTACCCTGGCTAGGAGTGTGGTACCTGCTTAGACAGGGTGCATACCTCTGCCTACTACCACAAACCCAAATTATAACAATAGATATAAAATACCCTTAAAGAGATTTTGCATCTCCATCTAGCAAACAAATTAATAACAAGCTGAGATAATTTCTTCTTCTCAATTCATAACAGTGTTTGATATAAAATATTTCATCCTTGTACCTTAAGAGAGAAACAGAGGGTGCGGTGATCGGGTCTGCCACCAGAGGATTTTATATTTTAGATCAGTGAAATATATCCTTAAGGGCTCTTAAAGGCTCTATTTCCAGACAACAGGATTAATTCCTGTAAAATTATGCAAATATGGACAGAGGGAGGTGGTGCAATGATCAGTGCCCCAGGTAAGGCCAGCCTCTTTCAATTTCAATTCAAAATAACCTAAGTACCTCTTGTAAAGGTGAAAAGGCCAGAATAAGGGCCTGATTTAGAACTCGATGGACAGGTTACTCCACCACAACGGGTACGGATATCCTATACACTGGAATCTAAATCCCATTCTATCCGATGGGATTTAAATTTTGACGAACGGGATATCCGTCACCGCTGTGACAGAGTAACCCATCCACTGAGTTCTAAATCAGGCACTAAGGCCCGTATTTATACTCCGTTTGCACCGAATTAGCGTCGTTTTTTTCGACGCAAATTCGGCGCAAAACTAACGCCATATTTATACTTTGGCGTTAGACGCGTCTAGCGCCAAAGTATGGGCAAATAGCGTCATTTTTTTGCGTGAACGCCTTCCTTGCGTTAATGAGATGCAAGGAAGGCGTTCCCGTCTAAAAAAATGACGGCGACGCAAATGCGTCGTATTTATACTCCCGGGCAAAAATCACGCCCGGGAGGTGGCGGGTCAAAAAACCCCGCATTTGCGCCACTATTTAACGCCTGGGTCAGGGTAGGCGTTAAGGGGCCTGTGGGCTCAAAATGAGCCCACAGGTGCCCTCCCCTGCCCCCAGGGACCCCCCCTGCCACCCCTGCCCACCCCAGGAGGACACCCAAGGATGGAGGGACCCACCCCAGGGACATTCAGGTAAGTTCAGGTAAGTATAATTTTTTATATTTTTTTATATTTTTTGGGTGGCATAGGGGGGCCTTATTTGTGCCCCCCTACATGCCACTCTGCCCAATGACCATGCCCAGGGGACACAAGTCCCCTGGGCATGGCCATTGGGCAAGGGGGCATGACTCCTGTCTTTACTAAGACAGGAGTCATGAAATGGCGTCTGGGCGTCGTAAAAAAATGGCGCAAATCGGGTTGAGGCGATTTTTTTGCCTCAACCTGATTTGCCCCATTTTAAGACGCCCTAACGTCATTTTTTGCCAACGCCGGCGCTGCCTGGTCTACGTGGTTTTTTTCCACGCACACCAGGCAGCGCCGGTCTGCTTGCGCCGGCTAACGCCATTCCATAAATACGGCGCCCGCATGGCGCTTCAGAATGGCGTTAGACGGCGCTAAATTTTTTGACGCTAAACTGCGTTAGCGCAGTTTAGCGTCAAAAAGTATAAATATGGGCCTAATTTCCTGCAGGTTTCCGAGTTTGAGGGCATGTTAGAAACTGTGTGCAGCTTCTAGTACATTAGAGGGAGTACTGCTCTACACCCAGAAAGTAGCTTAAGGGGAGGTGTTTGGGGTGTTACACCCCCTATTAAATGTAATTTTTGATGACTAGTTGGGTACAGGTGCTTTCAATAGGGCATGGTGAGGTGGCTGTCTGATTTCACAAATAATTTTCACATACCCAAAGACAGAAACACACATGCACTCTCTCCTTTTCTGTTTTGAAAGTGTTACAAAAATAGAAAATATATCCTCTCACTTAGTACCCCTACTGGCCTCATTCACCTCCCTTTCCACTGTGCATTTAGCCACCCTCATGCACCCTACTTGTCCTATAAAACCAGCTTAATTGTTGGAAAATCTAAAACTCACCCCCTCCGAAACGTATTACCCTGCACCCTGAGGGGTAAGCTGGCTACGGATGCAGATAATCACCATGGAGGGAACATTGCTCTGCACCCAGTAGCATTACTACTTCTGGACATAGATTTAACATGTAGTCACATGTGTGAGAACCGGAAGTACTCCAAAGTATGGGTTTTACCAAGTGCTGAATTACTGCAGCTGGTATGAAGCTAATTGGTAACATGGAACAAAGTGGAAATGATCAGAGCAGTAATCATTACATCACTTTAGTTCAATTACTTTATATGGGCTATAAACCATTAAATTATACACAAAATACATTTCAACAAATACATATTTAAAATACATTAGTTACTAGAAAGTTCTACTACTAAAAGCAATACAGGAATATGGACATCCATTAATATTTCATTAAATCAACTTTTAGAAAATAAACAATAAGTTTGTATTGGCTAAAATGTCTGGCCCATCTTCCTGCGTGTGAAACCCACTGCAAGTAAATATTTACGTATGCCATATACTGTATAAGGGATTGCTTCATACATTCCTACAGATGGGTCTAATCCATTTCCTTCTATGCTTGCCATAAACTGTGCAAAAAACAACACATGTGCAATGTTTTCAGTGCAACCTAAAGTGCATAGTGTGCAAAGTGCAGCTTATTTGGCATTATCAATTGATTTCCATTTTACACTCAGTGCTCTTACTTGGAGGACTTCAAAATGGAATTTCAAATACACAGTCTTAGCTAGCTGAGGTTGAACCATATTGAGGAACTTTTCAAAACCTGGGTTTGGGTTAACCATAAGAAAATGTGTTAACAGCCTACCTGGGCTAGAGGTCTGTTGTAATGCCTCCCAGTACATTTGTTTCAGCAGGGTGTTTGATCTCATTGTCAGTGTATGAGGTTCGTTCCAAAAAGAAAGTAAATGAAGCCTATGAAACCAAGGCCACTTTTTATACTTTTTTAGCGCCGCATTTGTGTCATTTTTAATGCAAAATCGGCACAAACTTACAAAATACAATTGGTGCAATGCGGGGCTAAAAAAGTATAAATATGGGCCCAAGTACAGTATATATGATGAAGCCAAGGAAAAGTTAAAAAGCTATCAAGTTCCATTAATTCCTCAAAGCCTTCCCTATAATGGGTCAGTTTTCGAGTTGGCCATACTCTAACTTGTTTTCAATCAACGTGAGCTGTTTTAGATCACCTATACCCCATAAGTCAGCCCCATATAATGCAGCGGCTTGAGCCTTGTGCTTATATAACTCTAGGGCTGGGGTAACCGTTTTAATTTTAGAACCTTGATGTTTCCTAGTAATAGCCCTTGCATTATGAACTAGCATTGTTTTTGTTTTGGTTGAATGGGGGAGCTGTGAGAGCTTCAAATCTAGAGTTATACCCAGATACCTAAAGTTGGGCACAACCTCTAGCTTTTGCTCTTGGATTTTTAGTTTTATCTTTGAAATCCTATGAGGCTTAATGGCCATGCACTTTGTTTTAATAGGATTTATTTCTAGTCCCCTTCCCTTACAGTATGCATTGAATTCATTGAGTAGGCACTGCAGGCCCCTGGGCATCTGTGAGACAAAAATGGTATAGTCTGCAAAGAGTAATGCAGGAACAAGTGACAAATTAAGCTTTGGGGTGTCATGATTGCATTTTTAGGTGGTCAACCATGTTGTTCACGAAGAGTGAGAACAGGGTCGGTGCAAGCACACATCCTTGCCTCACTCCCTTATTGATGGAGATTGGCTCTGTGAGTTCACCATGGGCTACCCACTTCGCTTGGAATTCGTTGTCTTTGTCCAATCTTGTAATTTGAATAAAAAGGTCATCATGCACTCCCTATCTCTTAAGCATGGTTCATAAAGAGCCTCTCAGAACAAGATCAAAGGCTGCCCTGAGATCTATGAATGCAATATACATTTGCCCTCTTGTGACTTTAATATATTTCCATAAAATGCAAAAGAGCCTAAACCCTTGATCAACTGTGTTCACACAGGTTCTAAACCCTGCCTGATATGATGAGAATAAGTTGTTATCATCCATCCACTCACTCAATTTCCTTAGTACCTCCTTTGCATACACTTTTTGCAAATGAGGGCTCCATGTCACTTATTTAATTTGTCAATGCTTGATTGAGGAAGGATTGTATCATTTTAAAAACAAAACCAGTAATGATAAGTTATAAATGTTCAAAACACATTAATCAACTGTTATATAGGTCTACACAGAGTTTTCACTCTTTCATCTATAAGACTAATTGGTCTATAATTGCCTGGTTCTTGCTCTCTTTCTTATAGTCCGGATCTATTTCAGCTTCTTTCCATGTTCGGCAGACTGGCGTTCCTGAGGCCACTGAATTGCTAATCAAGTTAAGGTATGGAGCCATTACCTCATTATTATGCTTGGATAAGTCCTCTGGTATTTTGTCCAGACTGGGAGCTTTGCCTGGTTTAATAGCCCCTATAGCCTCATGCATTTCCTCAATGCTAAAATATTTACTAGGTATCATAGTTCTCTCAATGGAGTTGAAAAAATAACCCTGTCTCTCTAGAGTATGTCCTGCGGGCTCAGAATACAAATCTGCAAAGTGTTGAATCCAAGTACCAGGATCCAAGTGAAGTTCGGTGCGAGTTGATGATTTTTTACTTCCATGGGCAATTATTTATCAGGATGTAAGGGTGTACCTACACTTTGCTGCTTCAAGCAAATCCTCCCAGTTCCGTTCCTCCCAGTTATTTTCTGCCTTACATAAATTTTCTTGTATTTAGTCCTTGCCTACCACACCCCTATTGTGTCTTCTTTATTAAGAGCTTTAAGTAGTGACTTCTTGGCCCCTTTACATTCCTTCAAGTACCAGGGGCTAGACTGGGAGGCTCTCTTGGCAACTTGCCTTTTTTACATGCACGTAAATTTGTCAAATATGTCCTAGGGGCCATGACTAGGGACTGATGGAGTTCCAAAATGAGATATCATGAGAGCTCTAGTGTACATATGGACCCACTACCTCCACAAATCTGTTGTAAATACTAGTTAAAGTTTCTGGAGTTTTCAAAACAGCAGACCATCTTATTGTCCTATGATTATTCCCAATTATCGGCTACATACATACTTTACTTGTACCTGGTGTTCGTGCTTTAGTGGGGCTCCCAACTAGCATCAAACATAATGGAAAATGGTCGCTATCCTCTCTTGGATCAATTTTAAAGACTATTAATGTGTCCCATAGATTTATACTACAAGAAATACAATCTATTCTTGATTGGGCATTTCCCCTCTTAAAGGTATACAAATTGGCATTATCTGGGCTCAATCTACCATTACATGCTCGCAGACCATGTGCTAATGTAAGATGCAACAGTTGCATACCAGCAACCGTACAAGGGACCAGCGAGCATGCTCTTAGTGATGGAATTCCTCCAGCTGTGTCCTCATCTTCCATAATGGAGTCCAAACCCAATGTTAGTTCATGTGCATAATTGAAATCACCCCCTATAATGACTGTCTCCTTGTCTGGTATAGTTTTAAGGGCATTATCTAATGTTTCCACAGTCTGATTCCTGGGTACTCCCTTGCAGTCTCATGTACACAAAAAACACATGCAATGCATCCATATTATAAAAACATAATTTTACTCCTTGGATATCCAACACATCTACAGGCTGCACAGTTATTGTAGCATTTAGTGAGATCTTTATCCAAAGGACTAGGCCCCCTGAAGGCCTCCTATGCAGCAAAGATATCCCTTTAATATAATATGTTGTATATAATAGTTTATAGGATGAATCAACTAACCAAGTCTTTTGAAAGCAACAAAAATGAAACTCTTCAATGTATTCATGCCAATCTGTGTCTCTTACTTACGTTTCAAACCCGCTACAATCCATGAAACTGAACGGACAGACTCTAATTCAAATGTTTTCAGAGCAAGCTCTATGCCATGGGTGTCTGCATTTTCTCCCCTTCCTTTCTTTTACCAGGTCTGTGATATGGCCCTATCAGTATTGACAACTCTAGTTCCTCCCCAGGTTTGGACCAAGTTGCCTTCTTGTTCCCTAGCCTCTGTTGTAGACAGTAGGCTGGAATTCAGTCAATCTACTACCTCCAGGTGTACGGTATATTGGCTGCAACTTTGCTGGCTGGCCTAAAAATGCTGGCCCCTAGTAATGTGCTTTCCTCAGTTGGCAAATTATAGGGTTCAAACCAGATTGTAGATTTTATGAGTGAACTGGATCTTAAATCCATAGCAATCAGGCTGTCTGCTATTGCTTTATCATTAACCATGAGTGCTGTACTATTGTTACACTCATTCCTAGTGGCTCTCACTATGTCAATATGAACAACCAATAGGCAGTGTTGCTTGTGTCTAATCCAATAGATGATCTTGTTTTTAAGTGAGTCCTTGTTCTCCCAACTGTTCTGATTGATCTTAGGAGCATTTGTTATAAAAAAGCTGTTCTTGTATAGTCCCTAAAATGTTGCTAGCTGCTAATTTGATATCTTTGGCCATACTCTGCCCTGTTTTGTAGGCGATATGTATCTTGATGTCCCATCTGATATGTGAGTAACCTAAAGTATTGTGGCACCTTAAAAGGAGCATTCACTGCAAAATGGCGGATCTGCCCCCAGGGGGGTGGTGGGGGGGCGAAATCCACTAGCCACCAGGGATTTTGTTTTGTTTGTGTATTTTGGGGGCGACCCCTTGGGCAAGGGTTGCTCCCCTGGGGGGCTATTTTTTTTTCTGTTTCAGCCCCCCCGATGGCAGACCAGCCATTTTTTTGGACGATCTGGCCCCCGGGGGGTGGAAGCACACTAGGCGCCAGGGATTGTGTGGTGTGTGTTTGGGGGCACCCTTTGGGCAACGGTCGCCCCCCAAAGTGGGGAAAATTCGTATTGGCCATCTCTGCCCCTATTTTTTAGGCCCATCTGCCCCCAAGGAGGGCAGAAACCACCAATACAGCAGGGATTTTTTTTTTCCCCCCTTTTTTGTTTTTTTATGCTGGGGGTGCCCCCTTTGGGAAGGGTCGCCCCCCTAAAGGGGGCACAGAGGTGTTGCCCATTTCTGCCCCCCTTGGGGGCAGATTGGGCAATTTATTTACGCCCATCTGCCCCCAAGGGGGGCAGGATCCACTTAGGTACCAGGGACAACTTCTAAGTTCTTGGTGGTGGGGTGTTTGTCAACTGGCGAAGTATTTGTATTTGTGATTATAACAATTTATTTCTTCTTTTTCTTCTAGTTCAATGCTTTTGCTTCCTTTGCTGTGGATCCTTGTGGTTTTGGCAGTAGTTGTCCTGCGGTTTGCATAGTTGCATGTTTTAGGTAAGTGAAAGCAATTTACTACAAAGGAGTATTGTTGACATGCATGAATGACATGTTTGTAGGTGGTGTACTAAATGCAGTATTGTGTGTTTGAAATTGTCCTTAGATTTGAGCACAATGATATTTGTGTTGTCATATGTCTAATTTGCTTTTTTCTTTTTTCTTTTTAGTGGGATATCATTGGTGATTGCTGTGTCTGTGCAGAGTAGTTGCTTGGTGAGTAGCTTTTTCAGGCAAGTGAGTGGTACAGTTTTTTAGTACATAACTCTTTGTGATAAAGCTACACTTTGTTTATTACTTATTTTAGTGCTAGTTGTTGTTGGCAATCCATTTGTTGTTAGTGAGGATCATGGCTAGCCGCAGAGTGACCGCTCAGCAGGTTGTTCGCATGCTCTTTGAGTCGTCTTCAGACCATGATTACGAGACTGACTCTGCATCTGAGGCAGAGGCGGAAGCGGGGGATTCTGGAAGTGAGTTTTATGTCCAAGAGTATTCTTCTGATGAGGAAGCTACTCTCAGTGTAGATGAAGGGCCTGTGTTAGAGGAGGACATTGATGTGCCGAGAGTGCAGCAGCCTGGGGCTGAAGGGTTTCCCATTAGAAGACCTGACACCTGGATTGCCCCAAACATGGAGCAGCCACAGTTACCTGCATTTACTGGTCTCCCAGGGTGTAGAGTTAATACGGAAAACTTTTTGCCTGTCCATTTCTTTCACTTGTTTATGGACGATGTATTTTTGGAAGAGATTGTGGAGCAGACAAATGTGTATGCAGAGCAATATTTACGGGACAACGCTGCCAGACTCAAGCCTCAGTCTAGAGCTACTCAGTGGGTTCCCACATATCTGGAAGAGATGAAAAAGTTTTTAGGTTTGTCTTTTTTGATGGGGTTGATCAGGAAGCCGTCACTGGCTTCTTATTGGCCTACTAGTCCCTTGATGGCAACGCTATATTTCCTGCAACTATGACACGTAATCGGTATTTGCTTCTTCTTCGTATGCTTCATTTTGTAGTCGATGCTTTAGCCTTGCCACGAGATCACCCTGATTGTGACCGTCTTTTTAAGATTAGGCCTGTCCTTGATAATTTTGTAGATCGGTTTTCAGAGGTTTATGTTCCAGGCAAAGAGATAAATGTGGACGAGTCTTTGGTCCTTTTCAAGGGGCGTTTAGTTTTTAAGCAGTACATTCCAAGTAAGAGGGTACGGTATGGGATTAAATTGTATCTGCTGTCAGAAAGCAGTACAGGATATGTGTATAATTTCTGGGTCTACACTGGTAGGGATTCCAGTATTGACCCTCCTGGTTGTCCGGCCACTTTTGGAGTTAGCGAAAAAATTGTGTGGGAACTTGCTAGACGGCTGTTTAACAAAGGTCACCATTTGTACGTAGATAATTTCTACACTGGAGTGCAGTTGTTCAAGGAGTTGTTTAGAGTGGACACTGTTGCTTGTGTTGCTTGTGGCACAATCCGTTCTAACCGGAAAGGCTATCCAAGGGAGCTTGTCTGTAAAAATCTTGAGAGGGGACAGTGCAGTGCCTTGCGGAATAATGAGATTCTAGCTCTGAAATTTTCTGACAGGAGGGACGTGTACTTGCTATCTACCATCCATGATGAGAGTACTTCCTCTGTGACTGTTTGGGGTCAGGTGGCGGAAGTGCGCAAACCTGCGTGCATTTTGGACTACAATAGGCACATGGGTGGTGTTGATAGAGTAGATCAGAGGTTGGAACCTTACACTGCTCTTCGTAAGTCTTACGTGTGGTAGAAAAAGTTGGCCCTACATTTATTTCATTTGGCAACTTTTAATGCCTTTATTGTATACAAGTCAAGGATGACATTTGTTAAATTTCAGGAGTCGGTGATAGAAAGCCTTATTGTGGTGGAACCGGCAAGAGTTCCTAGAGTAGAAGTGATGGAGGATGTGGCTAGATTGAAAGATCGGCACTTTCCAGATCACATTCCTCCCACTCCCAAAAAAGACTTGCCCACAAAGAAATGTAGAGTATGTGCCCGGAGATTAATCCGGAGGGAGAGCCGGATGTACTGCCCCGAATGCCCTTCAAAGCCTGGGCTGTGTGTGCCCAGCTGTTATAGAAGTTACCACACAAAGAAAAACTTCTGGGAAATACCGTGAGTGTAAGCTGTCTGTTTTATATTTTCACATGTTTCACGGTTGGCATCTCTGTCATGTATTTAGTTAGAGCTTTTGTGTTTGTCGTTTTGTGCTTATTTTATAATTAGTTAGTGGTTTCTTTGTTGTTTATAAACAAAAAAAAAGTGATGGCGGTGTGCGTGGGGTGACGCTTGGCTGGCGGTGTGCGTGGGGTGGCGCTTGGCTGGCGGTGTGCGTGGGGTGGGGCTTGGAAGGCGGTGTGCGTGGGGTGGGGCTTGGGAGGCGGTGTGCTTGGGGTGGGGCTTGGCTGGTGGTGTGCTTGGGGTGGGGCTTGGCTGGCGGTGTGCTTGGGGTGGTGCTTGGCTGGCGGTGTGCGTGGGGTGGCGCTTGGCTGGTGGTGTGCGTGGGGTGGGGCTTGGAAGGCGGTGTGCTTGGGGTGGGGCTTGGCTGGCGGTGTGCTTGGGGTGGCGCTTGGCTGGCGGTGCCAGCCAAACGCCAGTCCACACTCCCATCAGCTGGTGTGATTCTTGTATCAGGCATGTGGGCGTATGTAAGTGATGGGCCCTTGAGTGGCGCGGTCTGTCGATGTGAGTGTTGTAATGGGCTGGGCCCGTGGCTGGCGGTGTGAATGGTCTTGTGCGTGTCATGTATGAAAGGTGTGTGAATGGACTGTAAAGCGGTTGGTGCCTTGTCGCGGCTTTACAGCTCACGAGCTGTGAGTCATTGGTTCAGTTTTTTGCCTTTCAGTTATTAACAGTGCATTTCATTTTTGTGAAATCTCTTGTTAATAAAATTTGATCCACTGAACCATCACTCACCCTCGTGCCAAATCCAACCAGTATGTGTGGTAAAAATGACAAAACCTGCTCCGCTGTAATCAGGCGTCGCAGCACACCTGTGACACCCTAGGTGCCTCGGGTGGGACCCAGATGATGAAGCATGCCACCAACTTGGTTGGTGGGTGAGGGGTCTTTTTCACATAACCTAAGTGCGTTTCTTTTCACAATTATAGTGTTTGGCACATCACAGACGTATGTGGACACATCAAAATGATATATTACAAAACTACCTGTGTTTGGGGGGGGAGGGGGCACCTACGTTTTTGGTCCTGGGTGCGGCCTTCATCTAGGGAAACCTACAAAACCCAGACATTTTTTTAAACTAGACACCCCAAGGAGTCCAGGGAAGTGTGGCTTGCGTGGCTCCCCCAACATTTTCTTACCCAGACTCCTCTGTAAACCTCAAAATTTGCTTAAAAAAGCATATTTTCCTGACTTTTCTTAGTAGGATCACCGCTCCAGCACAAAATTCCTACTCCACAGTTTTCCCCTCAGTCTCCCAAGTAAAATGACACCTCACTTATGTGGGTCCCCAAAGCAGAGTCAGTCTAAAGATGTATAAAAGAATATGTCCTTATAAATTTGCTGTGCTATCCCCTTTATCTCTACAAGTTTTGGGCCTTATTCTGTTGCAGGCACCTGGCCCACCCACACAAGTGAGGTATCATTTTTATCGGGAGACTTGGGGGAACGCTGGGTGGAAGGAAATTTGTGGCTCCTCTCAGATTCCAGGACTTTCTGTCACCGAAATGAGAGGAAAAGGTGTTTTTTTAGCCAAATTTTGAGGTTTGCAAAGGAATCTGGGTAACAGAACCTGGTCAGAGCCCCACAAGTCACCCCTTCTTGGATTCCTCTAGGTCTCTAGTTTTCAAAAATGCACAGGTTTGGTAGGTTTCCCTAGGTGCCGGCTGAGCCACAGGCCAAAATCCACAGGTAGGCACTGTTTTCTATGAAAACATGTCATGTGTCCATGTTCTGTTTTGGGCCATTTCCTGTCGCGGACGCTAGGCCTACCCACACAAGTGAGGTATCATTTTTATCGGGAGACTTGGGGGAACACTGGGTGGAAGGAAATTTGTGGCTCCTCTCAGATTCCAGAACTTTCTGTCACCATAATGTGAGGAAAATGTGTTTTTTAGCCAAATTTTGAGGTTTGCAAAGGATTCTGGGTAACAGAACCTTGTCAGAGCCCCACAAGTCACCCCATCTTGGATTCCCCTAGGTCTCTAGTTTTCAAAAATGCACAGGTTTGGTAGGTTTCCTTAGGTGCCAGCTGAGCTAGAGGCCAAAATCTACAGGTAGGCACTTTGCAAAAAACAGCTCTGTTTTCTTTCAAAAAATGGGATGTGTCCACGTTGTGCTTTGGGGCATTTCCTGTCGCGGGCGCTAGGCCTACCCACACAAGTGAGGTATCATTTTTATCGGGAGACTTGGGGGAACGCTGGGTGGAAGGAAATTTGTGGCTCCTCTAGATTCCAGAACTTTCTGTCACCATAATGTGAGGAAAATGTGTTTTTTTAGCCACATTTTGAGGTTTACAAAGGATTCTGGGTAACAGAACCTGGTCAGAGCCCCACAAGTCACCCCATCTTAGATTCCCCTAGGAGTCTCTAGTTTTCAAAAATGCACAGGTTTGGTAGGTTTCCCTAGGTGCCGGCTGAGCTAGAGGCCAAAATCTACAGCTAGGCACTTTGCAAAAAACAGCTCTGTTTTCTTTGTGAGAATGTGATGTGTCCACGTTGGGTTTTGGGGCATTTCCTGTCACGAGCACGAGGCCTACCCACACAAGTGAGGTATAATTTTTATCAGGAGGCTTGGGGGAACGCTGGGTGGAAGGAAATTTCTGGATCCTCTCAGATTCCATAACTTTCTGTCACCGAAATGTGAGGAAAAAATGTTTTTTTGGCCACATTTTGAGGTTTGCAAAGGATTCTGGGTAACAGAACCGGATCAGAACCCCACAAGTCAGCCCATCCTGGATTCCCCTAGGAGTCTAGTTTTCAAAAATGTGCAGGTTTGGTAGGTTTCCCTAGGTGTCGGCTGAGCTAGAGGCCAAAATCCACAGCTAGGCACTTTGCAAAAAACACATCAGATTTCAATGTAAAAATGTGATGTGTCCATGTTGCCTTTCTTGTCGCGAGCATTAGGCCTACCTACACAAGTGAGGTACCATTTTTATCTGGAGACTTGGGGGAACACAGAATAGCACAACAAGTGTTATTGCCCCTTGTCTTTCTCTACATTTTTTCCTTACAAATGTAAGACAGTGTGTAAAAAAGACGTCTATTTGAGAAATGGCCTGTAATTCACATGCTAGTATGGGCACCCCGGAATTCAGAGATGGGCAAATAACCACTGCTGCTCAATACGTTATCTTATGTCCATTTTGGAAATACAAAAGTTTTCTTGATACCTATTTTTCACTCTTTATATTTCAGCAAATTAATTGCTGTATACCCGGTATAGAATGAAAACCCATTGCATGGTGCAGCTCCTTTATTGGCTCTGGGTACCTAGGGATCTTGATGAACCTACAAGCTCTACATATCCCTGCAACCAGAAGAGTCCAGCACACGTAACGGTATATTGCTTTAAAAAATCTGACATTGCAGGAAAAAGTTACAGAGTAAAACGCTGAGAAAAATTGCTGTTTTTTAGCTCAATTTCAATATTTGTTTTTCAGCTGTTATTATCTGTAGGAAAACCTTGTAGTATCTACACAAATGACCCCTTGAAGAATTCAGAATGTTATCTACTTTTCAGAAATACTTAGTTTTCCGGGATCCAGTGTTAGTTTCACACCCATTCCTGTCACTAACTGGAAGAAAGATGAAAGCACCAAAAATAGTAAAAATGAAATATGTCCCAGTAAAATGCCAAAATTGTGTTGAAAAATGTGGTTTTCTGATTCAACTCTGCCTGTTCCTGAAAGCTGGGAAGATGATGATTTTAGCACCGCAAACCCTTTGTTGATGCCATTTTCAGGGTAAAAATCACAAGCCTTCTTCAGCAGACCTTTTTTCCCATTTTAAAAATAAAAATAAAAATTGTAGGTGTATTTTGGCTAATTTCTTGTTCTCCTCCAGGTGAACCCAGAAACTCTGGGTACCTTTGGAATCCCTAGGATGTTTGAAAAAAAGATCGCAAATTTGCCGTGGATAGCTTATGTGGACAAAAAGTTATGTAGGCCTAAGCGCGAACTACCCCAAATAGCCAAAAAAGGGCTCAGCACGGGGGGGCGAAAGGCCCAGCAGCTAAAAGTTTAAGTATGTAACAATAACAACATAAATAATAATGCTAGGCATAGCAACCCAAAATGAAATATGGCCTCTGCTTGTTAGCCACGCTGTAATCAAACCTTTCATTTCTTAGATGAAAAAACATTATACATAAATGTTAGAAAAAGATACCCTTCCAATAGCTAAATTGTGTAGTGTGAAAAGGTAAAATCTGGGCTAAATCTCAACTTCTCTGTTTCACCAACTGGTGTGATTTTAGGGCAAATACAAATCCTGTGTTTCACAGAGTCTCCTTTATAGCCTGCAGTCAAGTTGAGTGGGACTCTGTTTACTCTTTAGACCTTCCTCATTGTCCTGCAGCGCTCCTCTTCAAGGCGTCCTGAATCGCTCCTCTTCAAAGCGGCAGGTAAGGGTAGGGCTTAGGATGCAGACAGCAATCATCAAAAACTCTTTTCACCTCCTCGCTCCCTTTGTACTCATGGGCCGTTAATGCCCATAGCTGTAAACAGGACAAATAAGAGGGCAGAGGGAGTAGGGGGCTTCCTGACTCACCTACATTCTGTGACCAACAGATTGGAGGGAGGCCAGCAGTTCAGGTGCAGGGCCATTATAAGTAGCACTTTTGCACGCTAATGGCCCTGTGAATAATAGAAATGAGAGGGAAAATGATGTTGTCCCCTTGTACACCCAATCCTCGTCCCCCGTGTCCCCCATTCTCCAAAATCTGGGGGGGATACACCCCCCGCATCCCTCACACTTCCTATGCCCATCGGCAGAAGTACACCCTGGTGCGGTTGGTCCCACCAGGGTGAGAATGGCTCCCTCTATGATTTGCTCCTGAGCACAGTTGCGTCCCGCACCGCAGAGTAAGAGGCAGCGCTTTATGCGCGATGTAGGCACCTCACACGGCTCATGTCACTTCAGAAGCAAGGCACCCTGGGACATGTAGCCCCATCAGGGCTGCTAGCCGGCAACGAATGTCAATAGACAGCTAACAAATGTTACAAACCTGGGGGGGGGGGAGTACCCATTGGGACGGTCGGTCCCAATAAGGTGAGAATGGCTCCCTCTGCAATTTGACCCCGAGAACAGTTGTGTCCCCTCTTGAAAACTGTAGCAATAGATAGACAGACCTATCTTTTCCATGAATCTGCAGATTCTACAAACAAAAGCATTGGCCA
This sequence comes from Pleurodeles waltl, assembly GCF_031143425.1. Classification (NCBI taxonomy): domain Eukaryota; kingdom Metazoa; phylum Chordata; class Amphibia; order Caudata; family Salamandridae; genus Pleurodeles; species Pleurodeles waltl. The sequence goes on from NC_090451.1 coordinate 476,305,647, forward strand.
AAGACTTTTCTTCAAGTTGAACAGGTAAAAGCACATTGCCTTCGGTGGAGCCAAAAATAAAATAAACAATGCCCTATCCCATATCACTTCTAAAAGCGTCAGTAACATCTTAATCTAACACGCCAGAATGAGACGGAAAAAATGTCGTAAAAATGAATTAATTCAATGCATTTCTTGTCTCAATCTACTTTGCTTCTAGGCAGACAATGAGCCGCTAGCACGTTTGAAATGCACTGCTCACCCGCTCCTCAGAATTGAGTGCCTTCTCTCATTTATAAAACAAGGGCCATCCTGGTGAAGACCCATAGGAACATTTCCCTGCTCACTCACCAAACACATACTGCCCAAATGTTACAGACAGTCGTGCCTGGGGCAAAGATTAAATTCTGCCGCCACTCCCGTGTCATCCAAGTGCCAGGAATGAATAATGACATAACCATCCACCACCTCGGTAAGGGATCCATTGGGGCCGTTTTCGGGTCTAGAACATGAATATTTCCAGAGCAGCCATAAAGCTGGAATCGGAAAGGTAGGCTGCGATGTTTTTGAAAGAGGGAGTTTCGCAGAACGACGCCTGATACTGGAAACGCTTTGTCATCCATGTATTTAGAGTGACATCTGGAGATCACCAGTAATGCGCGGTCCTGATTAGGCAGAGTCCGCCTCGGATTTACGGCAAGATTAAGCTTTAATACAATGGGACCAAACTGGCCATAGCATCACTATATCGAGCAAGTCAATTTGAATCGTATCAAAATCAGCAACTGGAAAGCAAAAAGGAATTTACTATAATCAATCAAAAATAATGAAAAAAAGGATCAGCTGAACAAAAATATCTTGGTTGTATTTATACATAATATTTAAATATATGATAATGATACTGGTTGGCATTATGCTAGAAACGGTTGTTTCGTGTATTCCTATTGTGAGGTGGTACAAACATAACACAACATGATCTTGAAAACAGATTCATGGCTGTTCGAAAAATGAGATAGCTTTAAACCATTAATAACATATGTTTTGGGGAATAATATGAACATGTTGGCTACTGAGTGCGTCTGAAACTGATTAAGAGAGACTTTCATACATGATTTGAAGTCTCTGGCCTTCTCCAAATCATTGCCAGATGAAAAGTATTATTCTTGGTTAGTGGGCAGGGCTGGGCTCATCTCTAGCTGCATAATTCAAAATAAAATAACAAAACTGAAATGACCGAGGGGTTTAAAGTTCTTTTAACTTGACTCGTCTCTATATTTATATCAGAAGTATACTTTTGGCAGCTCTTTAAAAACAAATATGGGCATCAGGCTTTGTATAAAATGCATGTATTTTGCATGAACACAGAAAACAAATTGCGAAAGCAGTAAAATGAAACTTTCATTATCAACACACATTCTTCAAACATCTAGCCCCTGTGCAGGAAATTCCAACATCTGAGAAATAAAACACCGCAAAGCCCTCTTCAAAGCGTTTTTCCTGCAGTCTAAACTTGGCCTGTTGCTTAGGCTTTAAATAAGTAGCAGGTGAGTATGTCAATGAAAACCACGCTTGTCAGAGCTCACTTTGAGTCACAGGCTAGTGGGCACAGTCTGGAAACTAATCTTCAAAGCATTAAGTGTAGGCAGAGATCCCTGATCCTGTGGGTGCTGACGAACTATCAGATAAAGAAAGCAGGTTTATGCACCTAATACATTGCCACTGTCTTTTATCCGTGGTCTGCAGAAGAAGTTCTAGGAAACTGTGTTAATCACGAGCTGTGCCCTGTTAAAACAACTTCTTCCTCTGAATAGTCCTCCTGAAAGTGAACAACATTGTAGGCCTGATTCAAAAATTGCGCTTTGTAGTATGTTTTCTGGTGCTACAGTAGTACTATAAAATGTACGACAAAGTGTTACTCATAGTAACTGATACTTTTGTTGTAGGTCCCTACCTCCATCACTCTCTTTGAGGGGGTGTTGCACTACCAATGGTTGCCATGTGTAGTGCTGGACCTACTACAAAACTGTAAGGCACAACAAAAAAGTGCAAGTTACCATAAAAATATAGTTTGTGAATACTGAAAAGTAGGAGACATAGCCAAAAGTGTAAGTTACCTATATGAATCAGGCCTTCTGTGTCTGGTTCTTGCTGCTAAGTATTCACAAAAGGATATACCTTGTAGGTATAAACCAATTTAGCCCTGAGTACAACTTTGAACAATTATGGGATGTCACTACCGCACATCGGGTGAGAAATAGACATCTAATGGCATTGTGATTTCATGAAATCTGTCAATTTGCGAACATTTAAAAACTCATCACCAACCCTTTCCAGTGCTGGAATTGTTTGGAGATTTTCCCCTGCAATCCCTTCTGAACTGAGCACTCAACCCTTTCTGTGGGTGTAGGGGATGGGGGTTGTTCTTCGTGAACTATGTTTTCCTGTGGAGAAAATAAAATAAAATAAATGTTCTTGTACTTGTGAGTGGGGTTCATCCAAGGCTGACTTGTAAAATCTAATATGACAATTCCATTCCACATTGTGAAACACAAGCATAAGTGAGAATTACATGAATTACCATTAGTATGCCTAGAAAATTATAACTGGCGCAGTTTTCCACACATCTAGTGCATGGGTACTCGCAAACATTTTCCCCTGGGCCAAAAAGTGTGGTCTGTTGTGTAACCAAGGGCTGCATTGATGCAGCATGGTGGGGACTATTGGAAAGGGTGGGGGAATGGAAGGTGGGTGATGGGAATGTAAAGCATGTACATCAGTGAATCTTGGAAATGTTTGAGGGTTTTTCCACACTGCCCTCTAAATGAAGCCTTTGGCTAGTCTTTAGAAGAGTCATGGATTTGACAATGCTGTGTTAGGTTGTATCTGAGCCACTATTCCTCTACTGCAACATGGGGTAAGGCTTCTGTGCTTGATATCGGTACCTCTGGTGTTTCAAGTGCAGAAATAAAATAACTTGATTATTGAATCAGAATAAAATAGAATCTCAGGTCTCACAATCTCCACATGCCTTTAGTCTCTTATTGGTAAACATTTGAACTACTTAGAAACAGCTCTGTTATGGCCGCAAGTGCTACAGAAACCCACGACAAAGACCCCCCAACAAGTTGTGCAATTCACAGAGGTGGGAAGACTCAAGCACTCAACCTCCACCACTAAACATTGGACAGTGGAACGTTTTAGCCATGTCACTATGAAAGAGACTTCAAATTTAATCCTGGTTTTACCACTTTACAAAAATTGCTGGTTGTGAAATTAATGTCTGATGAGATTCCACAGCACAGTGGCATATCTTTGGAGAGAGTTGCAACTCTGTCTCACCATGAGAACCACTACCAAACACCCCTGCTGTTGGGTAATGATCAAGATGGAAACAATGGAACTATAAGGCTTGTTTTCTTTATTAATCTTGTCCTTCCCTTATGATAAACTGTGCACTCATGGTAATCACTTTCTGAACATATTTCTCTGTTTCTTTTTTTAGCAGAGCAAAGAAAAACTTACACCAGACAATGATAGTAGGGAGGAAGAAAATAGGACTGTAACCCAACAGTCATTTTATTTCATCTGGTAGGGAGAGAACAACCAATCTCATTGTCCACTCTCTTAAATATGGTTTAGAGACAAAGTTACAAAACTTAAAACAAGGAGGTCGGCACTCCGGCATTGGTACCTCTGATTCACCAAATTGTGTGTTGATAGTCATATCATATCCTTACTATGCATTTGTCTCTATAATTTCAAATATGTTATAGAGATGGGCAAACTTCTGAAGACTAGACCCAAACTTGGGTCAGATGCCTTGCTCTGGCTCAGCTCGAGGTACTCTTGGAACCTCAGAATCAAAATGAGCTGTGCCTTCTGTACACCACCCACACTAACCTCAAGCACCACTAGCGCTGGAAAGAGATAACCATATAGTGACTGGACTGCACAATTTGAAACCAGAAAACCTGGGATCAATTCCGGCTTTCAAACCTCATAAACTGTGTTATCCGAGGCAACTGTTTTATTTCAATTTACACTCTTTTTTTTCTAATAACGTAGGCCATATAGAGTGTGAACATGACAACTGACTTACCTCTTGGTTCATTAGTGTAATGGTTTCAAGGCAAGGAGGGCTTGAATGTTTCTAAATTACAAGTTTGAAAAGTATCCCTTTTAGTAATTTTTTTTTAATTCAGTGATATAATCTGATGCACTAAGATGAAACGCATTGACATATTAGTATTTTTTTTTACATTTTCAAGATTCTTTATAACATTTTTGTTTATGTTGCACAATGTCTTAAAAAGTGAAGGTGTTCCTAAAGATATCTTGTGATGACACCTTTTTTTCTTATTTTCCTTTTACTTCAGTTAGTGTGAAAATAATTACTTACCTCTTGATATCTTTTTTAATGTTAGTGTTAAGACAATTAAACAGCAGTCCAGAGGACTAGATGTAAAGGTCAGTTGGGCTACAAATGGCCCCAGCCCTACTTCTAGTATCCCTGTTCTAAATGAATGTCTGTGAGTTTTTACAAAAAGTGCAAAAGTTTGCTGAACCAGAAGATTAAGGGGCATATTTATACTCTGTTTGCGCCGGAATTGCGTCGTTTTGTTTGACGCAATTCCGACGCAAAACTAACTCCATATTTATACTTTGGCGTTAGACCCACCTAGCGCCAAAGATCTTGGAGTTTGCGTCATTTTTTAGCGTGGACACCTACCTTTCCGTTAATGATATGCAAGGTAGGCGTTCCCGTCTAAAAAATGACTCCGAGGCATGTGTGCCGTATTTACACTCCCGGGCAAAAATGACGCCCGGGAGTGGGCGGGTCAAAAAAAATGACGTCCAGCCGTTTTAGCGTCATTTTTTAACGCCTGGTCAGGGCAGGCGTTAAGGGACCTGTGGGCTCGGAAGGAGCCCAGAGGTGCCCTCCCATGCCCCCAGGGACACCCCCTGCCACCCTTGCCCACCGCAGGAGGACACCCAAGGATGGAGGGACCCATCCCAGGGAACTTAAGGTAAGTTCAGGTAAGTATTATTTTTTTTTTTTTTTGTGGCATAGGGGGGCCTGATTTGTGCCCCCCTACATGTCACTATGCCCAATGACCATGCCCAGGGGACATAAGTCCCCTGGGCATGGCCATTGGGCAAGGGGGCATGACTCCTGTCTTTGCTAAGACAGGAGTCATTTCAATGGGGGTTGGGAGTAAAAAAAAATGGCGCTAATCGGGTTGAGGCGAAAATTTTGCCTCAGCCTGACTTGCCCCATTTTTTGGCGCCCAAGCTCCATTTTCCCCTACGCCGGCGCTGCCTGGTGTAAGTAATTTTTTTTTACGTACACCAGGCAGCTCCGCCGGCTAACGTCATTCCATAAATAAGGCGCCCGCATGGTGCTTTGGAATGGCGTTAGCCGGCGTTAAATTTTTTGACGCACAACTGCGTTGGCGCAGTTGTGCGCCAAAAAGTATAAATATGGCCCTAAATCTCTGCACTTACTTCTGCACTTTCTTTTGTGACTAGGGCTCAGACGCTATAGACATAACATAACTGTATGCCTACCTGTTTTTATCTACCTTTATGAATTCTAAAATGATAGGTTCATGTGGTTGCAACCTTCTTATAAAGCAAAAGCCACACTTGAGCCCTCCCTAAAATGAAGTAGCATGCCTCTGCAAGTGCGCCATCTTCTATTCTTTACATTTCTGAACTTATTTGTGCTTTATTAACTCCTACTAGAATGTAATGTTGAGATGAGCACCACAACATTAAAACTGTGACTTACATGCAAAAAACTCTGGGTATAATAATCGAAAAATAGTTTACATGCTTAATGAACTTGTTGAAGAGATTTCATATTTGAATCATCACAAAATAGTTTAACAATACTATGCTAAACACTGCATGTAACATGCAGGTCACACGTTCAAATGTTAAAAGCATGGCTTAGTGACATCCAGTAATTTTTGCAATGGGCTTTTTGTAATTGACAGGTCACAACTTTATATCCTGTCACATGGTTCATGTGGTCATTGTAGGTCAGGTGCTAACCTCTACCAATAACCAGAATGGTCAATTTTCGAAGCTTTGTGAGTCTAACCAAAGTTTTACTTGTCTGAGCTATTCTGGCTGGTTAAACATACTGTGGGTACCCCAACAAACTAACTTTACAATCTCACACAAACAACAGGGACCCCCCCCAGAGCGCACTTAGACCACCACACAGCTCTGCATGTGGGCCTACTTTTCATGTCTTTCCTTTCCTAAATCCACCCAGGAAACAGCAGAGAAACGGCTCCGGCATCGCTGGGGTCACTGTGGTGTCATCATGCAGAAAGGGCTGCAGCCGCCGAGGTCTCATGAACTCAAGTCAACTACCCCGCCCCAACTCCACATGTGTACTAGTACCACCTGTAGTGGGCTTTCCCCAGCTCCTTCTACAGCCCTGGTCTTGATTTCAGCCAGCGTCACCTGACCCGTGCAGCCTCTTGCGGCTGTCAACCCCTGAGATACTCTATTGTGGTGTACTTTGATGAGGGTGCAGCAGCCAGTGGGAAGGTGCAGACACGAATCCCTGATTTCAACATTGCCTTAAGAGAAGTTCACCTACCTGTCAGAGGGTGGAGACAGTGGCAGAGTGGAGAAAAGTTTTATCCATTTGGTGCATCCACCCTGTCTACATCAGCAGGGCTCAGTAGTGCGTCCAATAAATACATCTGACTTTTGACCCCACCAGCTGCACTCCTCAATGGTCCTGCACCTTGCGTATTCTGCATATTGACCTTAAAAGAGGGCAGGAGTGAGCTTCTCTGATAAAACTGTTCTCTGTAACCTGGAATTGCCCAAAAATCGTAAGAGAGGTGGAATCAGGCATATGCCGACGTACAATAATCTCTATTAACACTTTTCAACTCACAGCAACCAAGAGCAGCCTTACATTCACGCACACTTGACACCTTGGGCTGCAGTCTAGTACACCATAAAAATAAGGCTGTAGGAGCCTTGGTGTACTCAGCAGCACTTCTGGTTTTTTTAACTATGCTTTTTAGTTATAATCTGACCAACCAAAACAGGGCTTCCAAAAGGCCCAAAGTTTTTGAAACAAATTGTAAACCCTCACATAAAATGTTACTAACAGGACATAAACACATGGGCAACAACAAATCAGGAAGAAGCAGAATGGCTACTAGATTCCCAGGGGAAAATCATCTCATAAAATCAAACTGGATCACAGTTACCACAAACAGATCTCAGAGCAGAAGCCAGCAGCTCCAACCACAGCTAGCTAAGGACTCTCAAAATAGAAGTAAGGATTTTGTGACCAAGTCCTCGAACCTCTAATATGGCAGGAATATGGAAAATGGAATCAATTATTTTACTAACAACATGAAAAAGGATCCATCACAGTAAACAGGCACCATCAGGGGCAACAAACCAGACCCACCTCACAACCGAAAGATAGAGACAATGGCTCAAGAACATCACAGTAATGCCAAACTTGTGAGACTTCCAGACATACATACAATAGAAACATCCTGTATCTCCACGCATGATAGCACCCTGTAACCCATTCCAAGGGTGAATACAATGGACTACTCTTCCAGCTTCGCATTAAGTGATGCAGACATTAGGTTGCTTGACAAAACTGAAGCAACACAAGGGGAATTTAGTAAAGCGATTACACCACTGTTCTCTACTTGTGTGGTGGATCACTCAATACTAACAATAATTAACTCAACCTTCCCTGCAGCAACCAATGCATTAGCCTGGCAGTCACACAAACTTGAACTGCAGGTGGGCCTAATGCAATTAAATCACATACTGGAAATAGTATCTCAAATCTGTACATAATGGTCAGTTTTAAACTAAGCAATGTAAATGATCAAAGGTCATTGCACTTGTGCCCCCACTGTGAACAGACTCTGCACTTTTTCTGACATGTTAGCGCTTATGGTGGAGAATCTAAAGAAAATGACTCACAACAACAGAGACTGTGTTGAACTCAAACAAGGAAACTACTCAGTGTCCACTTTGTGACATGCATTCAAACCCACTGCATCCATAAATACTATTATATGTTCAAAACCAACATCTGAAAAACCAAATCAAGAGACTCAAGAAAGTAGCTCTGGCACCAAAGGCACCTCTAGCTGCTTGGAATTTACAGTGTTAGTGGGAACCCGGCCTGTAAAATTAGCAACCTCAGAGCCAGAACATATCAACAATAAAAAGAAGCCCAGCATGAGCTTGTTGAACCAAGCAGAATTCTATCAAGGAAAGAAATAAAGGGTCGAAAAAAAATAGGAAAAACTAGGTCAGGTGCAGGATCGGTTAAAGCCTGAATATTTTGAGGCAACTAAAGGAGTAACAAGGAGTCTGTATTAGCCAATGTTCATTGATGTAAAGACTAAGCAGAAAATATTAATTCAGGGAAAACCATCAAGTGTCAGCCCCAACATGGACACATCGCCTGCAGCTTCAACAGCTAATCAAAACAATCTACGAAAATAAAATAGCCCATCAGCCACATTCAGCATTGGCATAACAGAGCAAGTGAAGCCACCCGCAGCAAGCAACAGTACAACATGGCAACTAGCTGGGGGGGGGGGGGGGGGTGAAGAATAGCCCCACAGTACAAATGATTGACTATTACAACAACACCCATTCCTGCTCAAGGAAGCAGCAGGAGTAGATAGCCCCACCACTCTTAAATAATGAAACCACCCTACTATAACCACGAATTCGATTTACAAAGTCAAACCAAAACTTTAAAGCACATAAAATAAGGGGACATAGCCAGAATAGGTTTCGTCATCATCAAAAACATGCTTGTAACAAATTCCACAATTGTATCTTGGTCCGCAAGGGCCAGGGCCACCATGATCCCAGCGGACACACAACGTTCGCCAATGGAGTATTGACATCAAGCCCATGGAAACAGAGATATACACCTTTCTATTACCAAACCCATATGCAGCCATAGATCAACGCACAAAGGGAAACAGTATCCTAAATGGTATGAAATACCGTAGGACCGAATTCTTCAATGAGGCGTCTGAATTTCGTATTCACGTTAATGGAAATAATACTAGGTAATGTGTCATCTCAAATTCACACAAAGAACGAGCAGAGTCGGAGTGGAGCTGTTTGGCAACCACTGTCATCAAAGAGGCAACTGCATACCTAATACCGACCCCCCATATCAACTATGATCAGAGCATGTCCACAAAGCATTTAACACTGATATCCTGGAAGGTGGCGAGTCTAAATCAAATAATTCAACAATACGACTGACTCTTTTAACTTCCTTAATTCTGGGGACGTCTTCCAGGTCCAAGAAACCTGTTGCCAGAGCTCACTGCTACTAGATGGACACCAATAATAATTCTAACCAGCAGAGAAAAACAACCTACACAAATCCATCCGGTGGTCTAGCAATTTACGTTTCTACAGCCTTAAAGTCCTTCTAAGAGATAGAAGAAAAAACAACATTTAAAGTGCTAGCCTTAGGAAAAGACGGCTTAGGAGTATTGCTCAAGACAATATTCATTATGAAAGTCTGTCTGATCCTGTCCAAAGGGTCAAAAGAGGAAACATTAAGCACCTTCTGGAAGTGGTTGGAGGACTTGTTGTGCAGATTCTCAACTCATGAGATTTTACTTGTGGGCGACTTTAATCTAAAAAGTCTGTCGCAAAAGGCTTCAAACTCAAATAGCGCAGAGGAAAGAGAGTGCAATCTAAAACATATCTTTAAGGTTCACAATCTTCTCTCCCTACAGGATCTGCACACTAGAAGCAATTCAAGCCGAAGCACACATAAGGAGGGGTATTTTTACTTCGCCACTTCTCGGCATGCACCACAGGCAATTGGCAATCTTGCAGCGCGGAGAAAGCAGCACTTTTCCCTTAGTAGCTTACTTCGATATCACACAGAAAGGTGGAACAAGCTTACCTACAACTGGTACTTCAAACGGCAAAGAAAAGTTCCAAGTGATGAAGAGAATACATTGATGTAACCTCACAGAAGATAAGGTAAAACACAGGTAAACCGACTCATCACAAGTTTTAATCCAGTTACAAGATAGTCAGATATAATTGCCTCATTCCGCAGGTCATTAGTGGGTAATAGGTGTAACTGCATGACCAAACACAACACCTCTTATGGTAGCACAGACAAAATACCCTTGTTCTATCAAGGGCTCAAAAGAGCCAAAGAAGACCTAAGGAAAGCTAATAGGACGTGCATGCAAGACATAACAAATGAAAACAAAATCCATCCTAATTGAAAGAAGAAGTTTATACAGCAAAAGTCCATGGGAGGCAAAAAAACGAAGGACAAAGGCTAAAACTGCATACACTATTTGGGAGTAGATATCAGTCAAAGTGTTGGCACTTCATTAATAGCCTACGAAAAACTGTGTATAAAAAAATAAAAGTGTGCTACAGGAAACATGGGTGGAGAATAGAAAGACTCTATACAAAACTGGTGACACAACCCCAGCAAACACATGGCCTCCTCTTGAGAGGAACTCTATATCTACCCAATTAGAGAAGCATATTAATGCAAAATTGGTAAAAGAAGCCCTTTAGTCAACTGTTGGACCTGGCTTTTTGACAGGGTCATCCCCAAACTTTTTGCCTCCTTCCTCCTATTTTTTCTGACCTGTTGTTGGTTTTTTAACTCTGGGCACTTTACCACTGCTAACCAGTGCTAAAGTGCATATGCTCTCTGTGTAAATTGTACTGTTGATTGGTTTATCCCTGATTGGCTATTTGATTTACTTGTAAGACCCTAGTAGAGTGCACTATATGTGCCTAGAGCCTGTAGATTAAATGCTACTAGAAGGCCTGCAGCACTGGTTGTGCCACCCACTTAAGTAGCCCCTTCACCTTGTCTCAGGCCTGCCATTGCAAGGATTGTGTGTGCAGTTTCACTGCCACTTCGACTTGGCATTTAAAAGTACTTGCCAAGCCTAAAACTCCCCTTTTTCTACATATAAGTCACCCCTAATGTGTGCCCTAGGTAACCCCTAGAGCAGGGTGTTATGTGGGTAAAAGGCAGGACAGGTACATGTGTAGTTTATATGTCCTGATAGTGTAAAACTCCTAAATTCGTTTTTACACTACTGTGAGGCCTGCTCCCTTCATAGGCTAACATTGGGGCTGCCCTCATACATTGGTGAAGTGGCAGCTGCTGATCTGAAAGGAGCAGGAGGGTCATATTTAGTATGGCCAGAATGGTAATACAAAATCCTGCTGACTGGTGAAGTCGGATTTAATATTACTATTCTAGAAATTCCACTTTTAGAAAGTGAGCATTTCTTTGCACTTAAATCTTTCTGTGCCTTACAATCCACGTCTGGCTAGGTTTAGTTGACAGCTCCTTGTGCATTCACTCAGACACACCCCAAACACAGGGTACTCAGCCTCACTTGCATAAATATGCATTTTGAATGGGTCTTCCTGGGATGGGAGGGTGGAGGGCCTGCCCTCCTACAAAGGACTTCCACACCCCCTACTGGGACCCTGGCAGACAGGACTGAACTGAAAGGGGACCTGGTGCACTTCTTAGCCACTCTTTGAAGTCACCCCCACTTCAAAGGCACAATTTAGTATAAAACAGGGCCTCTGCCCTACCACCTCAGACACTTGCTGGAGAAGAAACCTGAACCAGAACCTGCATCCTGCCAAGAAGAACTGCCTGGCTGCTCAAAGGACTCACCTGACTGCTTTCTACAAAGGACTGCTGCCTTGCTGTTGGCCTGCTGCCTTGCTGAACTCTTGTCTGGCTGTAAAAGTGCTCTCCAAGGTCTTGGATAGAGCTTGCCTCCTGTTCCCTGAAGTCTCAGGACCAAAAAGACTTCTCTTTTTCAACTGGACTCCTTGTGTGCCAAAAATTTCGACGCACTGCTTGCTCCGTGGTGAAAAATGCACTGCACGCCGATCCAGAAAGACGCCACTTGATGCAACACCTGCGGTGCGACCGGAACTTCGACGCACGGCCTCGCATGGACAGCGCCGCCCGACTTCCAGAGAGGAAATCGACGCGACGCCTGCCGTGAGAAAGAAAATTCCACGCACAGCCCCCTGCCGGAGAACAAGCCGAGGAATCCACGCACAGACCCTGGGACCTCTGGTAATCCCACGATCCACAGAAGGAGATAGTCCGCGTGCTGGAAAATGACACACGTCTTCCCCGAGTGAAAAATAACGACGCAAGTCCGTGTGTGAAGGGGCGTAACCGACGCACACACCATTTTTCCACGCATCTCCTCTTCTGCGGCCCTCTGCGGAGATTTTCCACTCCAAACCAGGTACTTTGTGCTTGAAAGAGACTTTGTTTACTTTTTAAAGACTTAAGACACTTCATATCAATTTTCAGTGATATCTTTACAAATTCATATTGCATCTTTGATCGTTTTGACCTGCAAATAACCAGATAAATATTATATATTTTTCTAAACACTGTGTGGTGTATTTTTGTGGTGCTATCTTGTGTTATTGTATGATTTATTGCACAAATGCTTCACACATTGCCTTCTAAGTTAAGCCTGACTGCTCAGTGACAAGCTACCAGAGGGTGGGCACAGGATAATTTGGATTGTGTGTGACTTGAGTGAGGGTTCTTGCTTGGACAAAGGGTAACCTGACTGTCAACCAAAAACCCCATTTCTAACATCAACCTGGCCTGCCAGGTTCTCTTTTCAAATCTGAGATCGACTTTTGGACTAAGCATCTAACGCCATTGATCCATGCAGCTAACATGCATGCTGATATCCCCGACTTGTGGCATGGGTCAATGTTGCATCCCATACATAAAAAGAGGGATGCAAAAGACCCGACCAACTACCTTCTGATAGCATTATTGGATGCAATAATTCTGCTGATTTGAATTTTACTAGAAAATACCGATTCTTACAAGGCAGACACGACCTTAACATGGAAAACAGTTTTCTTTATTCATATCCTGGAGTTTGCACAGGTCTACTCTGTGAGGCTCTCTTAGCATTTGAAGTGTGTATTTTATGTGGGTTCAGGATGATGGTCTGCAACTTTAAATTGTACTTCTTTCTTCTCTATATCACTCTGGTCTTGGTACTTTGTATTGTTTAGGATTTTAATTAATCAATCAATAAATACTTTGACTGCTTGACTGTAATCTGTGCAGTATAAATTGCCATTTTGGTATGACTTAACACAAACAATCGCATAGGTGGAGTACATTGAAATGAAAAATCATCAGTGGGATAGCTTAGGCATTGAAATTCGAGGATGTGAATCTCAGTTTTCCCAACTAAAAAAGTAGTAGGCTACAGGATGTACAGGTGAGATGACCACGGTTTGGGATGGGCTTTTCCATGAGGAACAGGGACACTACTGGTTGCATTAGTGGGTCTCTGTCTAGAGTGGCACGGTGGGCAAAAATCATCGGTTGGAATGCTACTCTGAGCAACTGCTAGTGGGTAGACTATGTGCAAGCATTCCTCGCATCTCCTTTTATGTTTTGAGTCCCTTTTGAACACCTGGAAACTTCAGACTGGTGCAACTTTCCAAGCCTATTACTGCCAATGTTTGTGAATTCCAAAAAGAAGTACATTTTCACCCATTCACGGATTACTTCAATGGCTGCAAATTTACAACTTTTTAAATTAATATACTTATCCAAAAACTGAACAGGTTAAAAACTCCTAATGTAATGCAAATTACAGGAAAAACTGACATTAGACATAGCAGAACTGACCCAGACCCCTGAGATCCAGCTAGCAAACAAACAATACCATTAAGTGGTGTCACACCCCAAACATCCCCTGAAGCTATTCCCTGGCTGTCCCACCTGGCCTGGTAGTTCTCCGGGGTAACTCATGACTCCAATAATGTACAACACAATGGCCTTAAGTCCCTGTACTTGGATCAATGTATTTTCACTGCACTCTCTTCTTAGTCTCTGATACGAAAAGCCTTGATGGTAGAGTTGTTGTACATGTGGGCTGGGCTCCGTGTTTCTAGTCCTCACTTTTTACAAATCATTTTAGCAAGTGACTTATGGCTGCATGTGCTAAGCCCAAGTTGCACACAGAGGAAGGCATACTGGCAATTTGTTAGGGAAGGCCAAGCCAGAGCACCGCCATGGATATGGCTTGGCTCTGAGAGTTTGTGCACATGCCAAGCCATAAAAAGGTGTGGAATGTACATTGTGCAACAAACATAATGTAAAAATATGATACAAACATGCGGAAGTGTTCCACATTAGGACATTAGATTATATTGCTGCTTAAAGAGACATTTATGAAAGAGGTTTTAGAAACATTCATAACTCGCCCCCCAACAACTAGGCCATTAGTGAACTAGGAGACAAGTCAGTAGTCAGGTAACCCCTAAATTCTAAACATGGCCTAGATTCTTATTTTATGTGGAGCAAAATTACAGTCTATTATATCAAATGTACGACGTGCAGCAAACATCCACATCTTCAGCTCAAGTATTTAAATGAAAATGTAACCAAAATAAAATAACTGTGGGTGCTTCACAGCATAAGCTTATACATCAGCAGCCATCCTAGAATGCATTTTTATCAGAAAAAACAGTTACCGTCTGAGAAAGACTTGTGTTCAAAAGCAAAAACATTCCAAGTTGGCTACCCAAGCATGCGCATGCATAAGCTAGTATCATAACACACTGGTGGCCTTTTCAATTGTTTCTCTGTTTTTTTGGCACTGCCAATGCACACAGTCATCAGTAAGTGGCAATAGATTGGCCAACACTTTTCAAAGGTTACAGTTAATTGCGTTTCCAGTGCTTGTTTTACTCGAGCAACCATTGAAGTCTTATAGTGAATGTTTTGTGTGCAACAAGCATTCACTGGTACTAGGAGACATGTTGGCTGCATACATGCAACCCATGGAAAATATAGGATCTAAGGGCCAGATGTAGCAAAGGTTTGTCCCTATTCTGTGTCTATGGGAAAAAGTGTTCGTACATATGGCCCTAAATATCAGTGAAGTGTAAATGGTGCATTATTCCAAATGTTTTATTCCAGAAAATATCTGCAAACTTACTTTTGGCTTCACTTTTGAATACTTTTCTTTCCCATCACCTTAAGTCATCTTAACTGTACCTTAAGGTCTAAACGATATGTTGTGAGTTGAAAATTCCCAAAAGAAATACATCAATAGCTATACTTTGTGTTTACAATTCACACAGGAAACTAATATTATAGTTGGTTTGCTTTCTAAACATCTGATTGCTGTGCAGGTTTGCTAGTGCAATTGATGAAACAGAAAATGAAGGTTTTACATTTATTAACGCATAAACGTAGTGTGAAATAATCATGTGTGACTTTAACCGAACTAATAAAGATTGTACGGGGACAAAATGTGCCCTCAGAGTAGTTTGCCAACATTTATAAGCGTGCTTTATATAACGTGGTGTATTAGAATTGCACTAATCCGACATAATCGTAGACGTGTGCTATGATTTGCTTGTTTGAAATGTTTTAGCTTAGCATTACTTTAGTGCAGGCTTCGGCCTAGTGGCCTGGTCTCACGGTTTAGATGCTCGTATTTTTCCAATGTGCTATTAAACGTGTACTTTTGCTTGAAGCTGTACTTTTCCACTGAGACCGTTCACATGCTTATCTTAAGGTTTCGTGCCAGCCTGGCATATTTTCTCTTTACTCCAAGGTCGATCTGCAGGTGCGGACAATGGAGGCTCTGAAAGTGAGTTAATTGGTATAAAATGTTGCAACTTGCGTACCCATCTCCAAGGATAATGTATGCTTAAGTAAAAGCTTGAGAACTGTCGTTTTTGATTGGACAATTTGAAGCTAACCTATGAACCCTCCAATGGAAGACCCTACTGGATTTGAACTGTTGTCTATAAAAACCAGGTGCACGAGAAGAAGGTAGCCATTGTGCTATCATCCGCCATTACCAGCTCGATACCCGCCATTTTGCAGGACATTGCAGCTATTATGGCCCACTTTGCTGCGACGCCATTTTGAAAGAGACTTTGATGCTTTCTCTAATCAAGAGAAAGAGACTTTAAATGATTCTTGCCCTAGAGACTTTAACTTTGATCCCTTTGCATGAAGTAGTAGTTTTATTCTGCCGCCGTGAGGCAATTGCCCCGTCCACCCCTGCCCCTTTGCCCCGTCCCATGCTGATCGAGAAACGGTACCTGTGAGACGAAGACTTCCTTGATTGCTGATCGTAATTGGTAAATATGAAAGGAAATTGTAAAATTGCATTGTGTTTCTTTTAGGTAACCAACTGCTGATTTTGATAAGGGCCCTAGTTAGGAGTTTTCTAAATTAATGTTGTTAAATTGTTTTTGCATGAAGTCCCACATGCCGATGCTAATTTGAGGTTAGACGAGGATTCCATATGTCGCACGATGCAATTTGAGATCTTGTTATGCTGACTAAATGTATGCAATTAGTTCGTTACAGATTATCGTATTAGTGATTTGCATTGCTATTATCGAATGCCTTGTGATTCAAATGCTACATAGATTGCACCTGTTTCACCGCTATGGACAGCTATTAATGTTCATTTATGTTTATCATTTGGTGTTGAGACACATCTATATTGTGCTAGCTTTGTTAATATAGGGAAATAAAATTCACTAACTTTGAATAAACTGGTGTGGTTATTCCTGACTGAAAGGTCAGGGTTCGCCGAAAATGTATTCTGGATTAATTGTTAAGTGTTATGTTGATCAAGGTATTGCTTATGTTCGTTATTAATTATTGATTTAAGGAAGTTGACCGATATAGAGTACAGAGAGTCCCACTTAGTCAAAAGATTCATCGGCCTAAAGAGCGTCCGAACACAGGTAAAATTATTAGTACGGACCGCTCTATCAGTAGATGGTAGCAGAGGATGGTTTCGTCTTTTGGGACCCTGTACTCTTAAAGTACATGGTGTTGAATTAACGGTTACGCATTTTGAGACCCCACTCGAGAAGTTGAATTAGATTTTTCTTGGGTAAAACAGATTGACAGAATGATGATGGGCTAGGTCCACCGCGACTTTCCCGGGATCTCGGAGCTTGCGAATGGAGAGAATGGAGGTGTGGATTCGGCGTTGGCGGTACTAGTGATGGTATGAGTGAAGTTAGGGTTTTGCGCTTGCACAGCTTATTGCCGCAGGGTGTGTGAAAAGGTTGCGAGGATTTTTCTTTTAGAAGAAAGCGGAGGTGCGACTCCGAGTGTAGAAGTAGATAAGTCGTCGAACTTCATAGAAATAGCGGAGGTGCGACTCCGAGTGTGAGAGTAGGTAAGTCGTCGAACTTCATGTGCGTGTGGCGCTTCGTGCATAAAAAGGTCCACGTGGTTGTTGTTGTTGAGACGGGCCCTGCGAGGTCAAGAGACTCCGGAGTATGTTGTTTTATGTTGTGGTCTGGGCGGTTTAGTAGGTTGATCGGGCGTGGTCAACGAGTCGGTACGTGTGTAAGGGAGTGAAAGAAACTTTGACTTCGGGCTTTGACAAGATTCTAAGTGCACTAGAATAGATCATTGACAAGTTGAGAGTAGGTCTGCGGGTCAGATTTGCTTGCGAACGTGGGGACCGAGAAAGATGGAATAACTGCCGAGGCTAGTGAAAAATCCCTAAGGTCCTGAAGCGACTGTGTTACCCTTCCTGTAGTAAACCGACAGATCTGTTTTATTTTTGGTAGCTCGCGATACATGCCAGAAGTTGTTACGAGAGGAGCTAAGTGAAGGAGGACTAGCCGCGAGGCTTTGTCAGCCGCAGTGTGTGTGAGTGTGACGTCACTAGGAGCCGCGCTGGGATAGGTTGGTTGCAGAGAAGGGTCGCGCACGGATTGGACGCAGTCCGTGGGACTCGATTGGAAGGGGAAAGGCAAGCGAAGAGTATTCCGGGAATTAAAGTCACCTATTGATTACAAACTTTGTGAAATAAAAGACGAGAAAATGAAATTCTTTAAGGCATTTAGGAGTGCGATGAAGGGGGAGTCTTACATTAAAGCGAGCGTAGGAGAGGAGACGCCGCCCGAGGGCACACCAGCTTACATTGTAATGGAAGAGAAGGGGGTAGCTCCGTGTCTTTGGCTAAAGCAATGGCACAAACTGACAGAGAAACATGGGAGCGTAGCGTTCCCGATACATGGGACATTCAATATAAGGATCCTAGAGAATTTGAGATTCACGATGTACGACATGAAGGTGCCTCCAAGGCCAGCCCAGTTTGAGGCTCTAGCGATTTGGGAACTAATGGCCAGACAGCAACAGCAGAAGAAGTTTGAGACCAGGATGAGAAAGGTAGAAAAGACACTAGCGGATGCTAGGTGGGATAATGCACAGAAGGTGTGGAGGTCAGATGTATTGCAGGGGATAAAATTGTTTCCCGCAATTACTAAGGAAGAAGGGGAGGCAGGTAAGAAAGCTACCTGTAAGACAGACAGGAAGTGTTCCAAGGATAGAGAGGACGAGGAAAAGTTGAGAAGAGGAGTTAGAGGATGAGGAGTTAATAATGCAATTGCTGAACGACCGTCCACCACCTTATGCGGAGAATGGACAAGGTCCAAGTACCAGTTCTGCCCCTCCGGCACCGGTATGGAACAGTGAAACCCAGAGTTCAGGAGCGTCATCGGGATCTAAGGACCCGAGTTTATTGTTCACCCCGCAGATACCGCAGGTTAGGAGAATATATCCAGATGTGCCCATGTTGAAACCAGCAGAAACTTATCAGCCGCAGATGCCAGGGTACTACAGCAGTGACAACAGTGGAGGAATGATTCTAGAACAAACCGTAAGGGGAGTACAGAATGGTCACAACCAGACATTGGCACAAGCTGAATCAACTCAGTTTTTGATGCCCCAAAAGCAGATGCAGGGGGGAAACGCACATGCTCAAATGACGGGGAGTCAGATGGGCATGCCGGCAATGATGACCCATGGTGTGGGAATGAACATGCCTCAGAACATGGGAAATGGACAAAACCCAGATGCGATATCACTACCCATTACTGTAGGTCCACCGGTACCTTTGTATAGTCAGCCTAACTTAGGTATGAGCGGTCAGGGATCAATGCTGCAGAATGGGACTGAAAGGAGGTGCATAGAAAACACTCCAGGGATAACTCTGATAGCGGCTCAGCCAAATGGATCTGGGTCCTTGATGGAGTTTAGTCCCATGTGTGCTCAGTCAACACTGGTGAGGTCGAGCCCCCCCTGATAATACCTCTAACATCGAACACTGAAAAGTTGCCGCAACCATCAATGGCAGTCGATGTGAACGCTACACTGATGGGGGTGAATGCGCAACAGCTGACACAGTGGTTCAACAGTTTGAATTCCACCCAGGGCTCAGCCAGTGGGAAAGGAGAAGATTATCTGAATAGGATGAGGTTAAACATGGAAGCACAAGAATTGGTGGAAGGGACTATGGGTGTGAATAGGTTAGAGTCCTACTCGGAAGAGGAGCTGAGGTATCTATGTCCAAAGATTACGAAGGAAGTGAACAAGGTACATAAAAGCTTTCAGGAAATAGCTGACAAAAACGGGGTTGACATAGACAAGACAAAACACTTGAGCAGAAGCTACAGGTTGGATTTTGGGACCACAGATTTTGAACACATGAGGTCAGCAGGCATGAAGGCACACCTTAGAGAATTGTTGCAGAGTGCACAAGTGTGGAGGTGTTTAGACAAGTGGGAAAGCAGGTGGGTAAAGAGAAAGGAAAAGAGGAGGGACAGCGCTACAGAGCACAATGAGAAAAGACCACAGAGCAGTGATACAGTAACTATGTTACCAATGAGGGAGACAGCAGGGGGAAAATTAATACATGTACCATGGCACAGAAGTGACATTCAGTCTTTTACGGACGATTTTCCCAAACTGAGAGAGAAACCGATCGAATGGTATCAACAGACTGATAGGTTTGTGAAGCTTGCAAAATGTCTCTGGGAAGACCTGAACACTCTCTTTGAGATTGTGGTTCCGGCAGATTTGTGGGAGGATTGCAAAAGAGCTGTAGGTTGGCCGACAAGTGAACCAGAGGGAGACGGGTGCACCATCACCTATGGTGATGAGCTTGTACTATAAGGTGATTGAGCATTTAAAGACGAAGGTGGCCGCGAAAAATGTGGATTGGCAGAAGATTGATCGAACTGCCCAAGAGGCTAAAGAGTCGATTCATAGTTACTATGAGAGGTTGTTGAAGGCGTTTAAGAACTACAGCGGCACGGAGACAATAGAGGCGAAGGACATGCTTCATTTTGTGTTCAGATTTGTGGAAGGGCTGAGACCAGAGGTAAGCCAGATGATAAAGTCGCATTTGATTTGTTGGCAGTCGAAACCGATAGATGAGGTGTTGAATTATGCGAAATACTGTAGCGACGAAATTGAAGTGAAACAGAAAAGGTTGAAAGAGAAGGTGATGATGATGCAGCTTAAGGCAGCTCAGACAGGTCTGCAAGGTTTGCAAGGGATGCAAGGGTTCCAACAACAGGTACCGCAACCGCAGCCGCAGTTGCAGGGGAATTTGGCGTTTCAGCCACAGGCCAAAGGCAGAGGCAGAGGAGGTTTTGTGAATAATGGTCCGGATTTGAACACTGTTGTGACTGGTGTGCAGGCAATGAAAAAGGTGATGCCGTGTCACGTGTGCGGAATCGTAGGTCATTGGAAACGTGAGTGCCCGATGGTGGTGCAGGAAGGTGCAGGTACAGGTGTTGGTCAGCAAAACAATGATGTCAATGCATTTCAGACAATGAGGGGACCGAAAATGAGAGGTCCAAACCCAAATTTTCAGACCGTAAATCAGTTGCAGGGATTACAACCTATGCAGCTGCAGCAGATGCAGATGCCTCGTATGCAGATGACGCAAATGCAGCCAATGCAACAGCAGTTAACCATGGTACCTAATCAGCAAATGCAAATACCTTTGGCACCAATGAGTCAGCAGCAAGTGATGGTTCCTCCACAGGTCTCGGGTCAGGTAGTGAGTACAAATGGCACCGTACAACAGTTCCCATTACACAGTGAGAGTGGAATAAACAATGTATGGGAGAGTGAAAGTTCAGAAGAAGAAGGAGATTGTGTGCTTGCAGCATCCTTGGAAGTTGATCAAAAGGGTCCGTACGTGGAGGGAAGAGTGATGGGTCATCGTGTCTCATTCTTGGTTGACACGGGAGCCACACGTTCAACTGTTAAGAGCAGTGAAGTACCAAATTTGCCACTCTCAGGGAGGACAGTTCAAGTGGTGGGAGTAGCAAACAGGCACCTGACAAACCCAATTACAGATCCGGTACCAGTCAGCATCGGTAACTGTCAAGGGGTACATCAGTTTGTGGTATGTGACTCAAGCCCGATAGCACTATTAGGGAGAGACCTATTGTGCAAATTGGGTTGTTCGATCATGTGTTCGAACGAAGGAATAACAATACAGACGAGCAGTGATGGGGAAGAAGAGGACAGTGTAGAGGGGGATGAGATGGAAACTGTAGATGAAGAGTATCCTCTGATTTGTCTTTTCCCGATGATAACTGAAGAAGATATTCCAGCCGAATTACGGGAGACAGTCGGAAAGGAAGTGTGGGACATGACAGGGAAAGAGGTGGGATTGATGAAAGGAGTGGAACCAGTGAAAGTGACTGTAAAGCCCAATGCAATCTTTCCCCAGACCCCACAATACCACATGGCACAAGACACCCTCATGAAAGTTGCCCAACTTATTGACGAATTTGTAAAACAGGGAGTACTGAAAGAAGTGTTAAGCAGCCCATGTAATTCACCAATAATGGGACTAATAAAGCCGAGTGGAAAGGTCCGACTCATGCAGGACTTGAGGAAAATAAATGACATCATAGTCAAATGCTGCCCAGTAGTACCGAATCCAGCTGTGATAATGTTCCAGGTCCCTTGCGATGCTGAGTGGTTCTCAGTCATCGATTTGTCACAAGCATTCTTCTCGGTGCCTCTTCATGAGGACAGCCAATTTCTCTTTTGTTTCAAATTCTTAGACAGAGTGTACAGTTGGTGTCGAATTCCTCAAGGGTTTTCTGAGTCACCGTCAATCTTCAATCAGATCCTAAAGAAAGATTTGGAAGCATTAGAATTGCCATTCGAGTCAACCCTAGTACAGTACATTGATGACTTACTGGTTGCATCAAAGACAGAAAGTGGCTGCACAGCCGATACCATTGCTCTGTTGAATCATTTGGGAAGGAATGGACATAAAGTGTCTCCTTCCAAATTGCAGTTCTGTCAGAAGAAAGTGAAATACTTGGGTCACCAATTAGAGAAAGGGTCAAGGAGAATAATGAAGGAAAGAATAACGAGTGTACTTCAAATGAGTCCACCAAAGACAAGGAGGGAGGTGAGGAAGTTTTTGGGAATGGTGGGCTACTGTCGCCAGTGGATTCCCAACTTCTCAACTCTAGCAAAGCCTTTACTGAAACTGACCCAGAAGGATGCTTTGGATCAAATTGAGTTGAAAGGAGATGAGATGGATGCTTTTGTTGAATTGAAAGAGTGCATGTGCAGGGCTCCAGCTTTAGGTATGCCTGACTACACAAAGCCTTTCACATTGTTTTGTCATGAACGTGATGCATGTTCTTTGTCTGTCTTGACCCAAGCCCATGGTGGCATAAACAGACCAGTAGCGTATTTTTCAGCTACTTTGGATCCGGTCGCAGCAGCACTCCCAGGGTGTTTGCGCGCCGTAGCAGCAGTTGGTATCAGCCTCACTCAGAGTGAAGGAATAGTGATGGGACACCCAGTAACAGTCATGGTCCCTCACTCAGTTGAGATACTTTTGACCCGCTCCCGAACGCAACACATGACCGGAGCGAGACTTACAAGATATGAAACGATAATTCTGGGCTCACCGAATGTGCAGCTGAAAAGGTGCACTACGTTGAATCCAGCAACCTTGCTCCCTGGAGAAAATGCCGAAATTGAGAACGCTGAAGACGTCGAGCATGACTGCCTTCAGGTGACTGAATTTTGCACAAAACCTCGACCGGACATTAAGGACACTAAGCTTGATGAAAATGACCAAATTCTTTTTGTTGATGGTTCATGTCTAAGAGACGGGATGGGGATTTTGAAAGCAGGATATGCTGTGTGTACTGTAACAGGGGTCTTGGAAGCGGGATGGCTTCAAGGAGTCTATTCTGCACAAGTAGCAGAACTTGTAGCCCTTACCAGAGCATGTCAACTGTCTGCATTGATGAAAGTCACCATTTACACTGATAGTCAATGCGGGTTTGGGATTGTGCATGACTTTGGACAACTATGGTCACAGAGAGGTTTCCTGACTTCTTCAGGATCCCCAGTGAAGAACGGGGAGAGGATAAGGGAATTGTTACACGCCATTCAAGTGCCAGCCGAAGTTGCAGTGGTAAAGTGCAGTGCTCACACGAAAGGGCAGGACTATGTTTCTCTGGGAAATGCATATGCCGATCAAGTCGCGAGATTTTGTGCCTTGAGCTGTATATTACTCAGGGACGAATGGAATTCAATAAGTGAGCCAGAACTAGAACCAGCTGAAGCATTTGCCTTGAAGGTCGTAGATACAATAGATGAATTAAAAGCATTACAAAATAATGTCAGGGAGGATGAAAGAGATTCCTGGATTAAATCACAATGTATAAAAAGACCAGATGAGTTATGGGTTTCAAATGAGGGAAAATTTGTTTTGCCAAATAGTCTCTTATCACAGCTTGCGCGGTTCTATCATGGGCAAGCTCACCTAGGGAGAGATGCCATGATAAGATTGTTCAAAACTGATTGGTTTAACCCCAGATTTCGTCAAGCTGCAGAAGCAGTTTGCCATTGATGTGTCACTTGCCAGCAGATGAACCCAGGAAAGGGAACAGTTGTGAACGCGAGCTACATTGGCAGAGCCAGTGGACCATTTAGTCGTATGCAGATGGACTTCATTGAGATGCCTGTGCATGGAGGTCTGAAGTATGTGTTGGTGATTGTGTGCATTTTTAGTCATTGGATTGAGGCATACCCCACACGTAGAAATGACAGCCTTACAGTTGCAAAGCAATTGTTGAGAGAGTTAATACCACGTTTCGGATTCCCGATCTCTTTAGAATCAGATAGGGGAAGTCACTTCAATAACGAGGTGATAAAGTTACTCTGCGAAGCGCTGAACATTGAGCAAAAACTACATTGTAGCTATCGCCCTGAAGCCTCAGGACTGGTGGAGCAAATGAATGGTACACTGAAATCAAGAATGGCGAAAATATGTGCATCGACAAATTTGAAATGGCCTGACGCATTGCCCTTAGTGCTAATGTCAATGAGAAACACCCCTGATAGAAAGACTGGATTGTCTCCGCACGAAATTCTCATGGGCAGGGCTATGAGACTTCCTGCAGTTCCCGCAAACGCGCTTTTGAATATTACAGATGATATGGTGTTAGACTACTGCAAGGGTCTGGCTGACGTGGTTCGCTCTTTCTCTCACCAGGTGGAAGCGACCACCTTGCCACCGATCCAAGGTCCAGGACACGCACTGAAAGCAGGTGACTGGGTCGTGGTAAAGAAGCACGTGAGAAAGTCGTGTCTGGAACCCCGTTGGAAAGGCCCTTTCCAAGTGATCCTGACGACAACCACTGCTGTGAAGTGTGCGGGGGTTCCCAACTGGATTCACGCCAGTCACACAAAGAAGGTGTTGTGTCCCACAGATGAGGAAGTTGAAGCGCTAAAACTGCCAGTGCCTGACAAAACAGTGCTGAGTGCTGAGACAGAGCAAAACCGAACTGAAAGCGAACAGGCAGAAACGGGAGAGAGAGAGATATTCTCTGAGGACGAAGAGACCAACTCGCTTGGGGAAGACCAAGGAGAAAGTTCAGACAGCGACGAAGCAGCTGAAGGTGACAAAGAGCCTGAAGCAGCTGAGGGTAGCAAAGAGCCTGAAGCAGCTGAAGGTGACAAAGAACCTGAAGCAGCTGAAAGTGATACAGAGCCTGACGAAAGTAACGGTGAAGAAGGGCTCGAAAAAGGTGAAAAAGCAGGAGGGCCTGATCAGAGGAGGGCTTTCCCAGAAGCAGACGATACAGAAAAAGAAAAAGAGAACGTGATTGATTCCCCAGAAGGAGGGGACAAGGCAGAACAGAACGAAAAAGTTCAAGCCTCCACAGAAAAGGTCGCAGGTCCGTCAAATGGACATGGTGCAAAGAGGAGACTAAGTATATCACCAGTAAAACAAAGGACTAAAGAAAGTTTGAACGACGGAGAAAGGCCAAAAGTGAAAGAGAAAAGAAAGGAAGTGACTGTTGTGGAACAATCCTCAAGTGAAGAAAAAGACTTGACAAAAGAGGAAAGTACCAGCGAAGCAGAATAAAAAAGAGAAGCAAAATTGAAAAGGAAAAGGATACCAAACAGGAGGTATTCCGGTCCTGAATGGGCATATGTAGTCAATGACGATTGGACTGACGAGTTTGTATCTCTAAGCATCGAGAACGAAGAAGAAGAAGAGATACCAATAGAAAAGAAAAGTTTTATGGACTCTGTCGATTGAAAGGGTAATAAATGATATTGCTTGCTACAATCTAACGTGAAACAAACAACCAGCTGAGACATATTGCTAAACCGGATAAGACTTGCTGAACTGATAAAGACTGAGTTATTGCCGAATTGAGACAAATGCTGCTAACCGATAAGTGACTGGCCTCCTGAAGAAGACGGTGTGAACATTGTGCTCGTTCAGCTTTGTAACTGAATTGCGAGATAGTTTAATTTACAAGTGCTTCTAGCTCTCTGATTCTATACAGATCATGACGCAAAACAATAGAAAGAAATATTGTAAATATGTGTGTATAGGCTTGATAATTGCATGTGTACTAATAATAACGGCAATTGTACTTGGAATACATGGTAAGACTGAGAATGAGAGAATTGATGCTTCTAATCTTGCTCCTGTTACTGTCACCGAACTAACCGCATTGAAAAGACTAGCATTGGATGAGAGACTCTTGCACGATAAGAAAGAGCTTTCGTATAACGTTTTCTATCGCTTGCTAACAGAATATGTTGAGACTATGGATGCAAAAGATTGTTATGTGTGTACACAGATACCGACATCAGTGAAGGAAGGGGTGACATATCACCACATGCCTCTTACATACGGGATTACATGTAGTATAGTAATGTCTAGATTTTATGGTCAGACTAACATACAGTATTTTTACTCAAATTATGATGTCACCTTTGCATATGTTCCTATAATAGCGCAGCTAAGCCAGATTGCTAAAGATTGGGATGCTAAAATAATGAGGGAATTTTTCGAGCCAATGCAACCTTTTGAAACGGCTCACGCTCATAGGGAAAACCTTACCTGCTCGCTCTCTGCAGTAGAAATAAGCTTTTTAGATCGCACAGATGATAGAAGGGCACAAATGAATGCGAAATTAGAAAAGGAGCTACATAAGAGGACTTCAGTAGATAATTATGATTTTGCTGCAATAAAGACACAAGGGAAAATAGCTTTAGATGCTTGGCATGTAGGGAAATTTTGTATATATCGAGGTGAATCTTATTATGACAACATTTTTGTAGGAGCGAGTGAGTGTAAACATACGTTTATCTTTAAGGCCAAATGGACATTCATGATGGACGGACTTGACCCTGTCATTCCAGGTGTATATTACATTTGTGGGTATAATGCCTATTATCGTCTTCCAAAGGGATGGTGGGGGAGATGTTATTTGGGTATAGTGTTCCCAAAGGTTTATCAACTGGATGACCTATCGTTGATTCAAAAGACATCTGGATCCCATCGTATCCAGAAAAGAGAGACCGCAGCTGCTGTGGTAGGAGATATATTTGGAGCCATGATTCCTTCGTTGGGAGTCATGTTGAATTCCATCAAAATAAGAAAGTTGTCTATTATAGTGGATAACATGTTGACGAAGTTTTCAGGTGCTATAATCCTGATAGATGCTGAACTTGCAGCAGAAAGAGCTATGACTCTTCAAAATAGGCTTGCTTTAGACATTCTTTTAGCAAAGGATGGTGGCGTTTGCAAAATGCTTGGTGCACGACACTGTTGTACATATATTCCTGACAATAGTGTGAAAATTAAAACTATGCTTGCTAATCTAACAAAAGAGAGTGCAGATTTGAAGGAACTGAAAGAACCAGGAGTGTGGGAGAAGGTTGGAAAAGGACTTGCTTCAGTGGGACATTGGATTGGGGGAATTTGGAATGCAATATTGCTAAAAATAATAGAGGGAATTTTAATAGTTATAATTTGCATATTTGGAATTTGGGGAATAAAAAGGGGAATAATAATGATTATGGAAAGAATTAAGAGAAGAAAGGAAGAGAAAATTATGAAAAGAATGGCAGAAGAATACAAAGCGCAAACTAGGGGAACTAAAAGGAAAAGAGAACTGACAGAATTTTAATGGAATAAAATTTGTGGGCATGATTTGGTGTGATGACAAGTAGTCATCAGAGGAGGGATTGATGAAGCAGAAAATGAAGGTTTTACATTTATTAACGCATAAATGTAGTGTGAAATAATCATGTGTGACTTTAACCGAACTAATAAAGATTGTACGGGGACAAAATGTGCCCTCAGAGTAGTTTGCCAACATTTATAAGCGTGCTTTATATAACGTGGTGTATTAGAATTGCACTAATCCGACATAATCGTAGACGTGTGCTATGATTTGCTTGTTTGAAATGTTTTAGCTTAGCATTACTTTAGTGCAGGCTTCGGCCTAGTGGCCTGGTCTCACGGTTTAGATGCTCGCATTTTTCCAATGTGCTATTAAACGTGTACTTTTGCTTGAAGCTGTACTTTTCCACTGAGACCGTTCACATGCTTATCTTAAGGTTTCGTGCCAGCCTGGCATATTTTCTCTTTACTCCAAGGTCGATCTGCAGGTGCGGACAATGGAGGCTCTGAAAGTGAGTTAATTGGTATAAAATGTTGCAACTTGCGTACCCATCTCCAAGGATAATGTATGCTTAAGTAAAAGCTTGAGAACTGTCGTTTTTGATTGGACAATTTGAAGCTAACCTATGAACCCTCCAATGGAAGACCCTACTGGATTTGAACTGTTGTCTATAAAAACCAGGTGCACGAGAAGAAGGTAGCCATTGTGCTATCATCCGCCATTACCAGCTCGATACCCGCCATTTTGCAGGACATTGCAGCTATTATGGCCCACTTTGCTGCGACGCCATTTTGAAAGAGACTTTGATGCTTTCTCTAATCGAGAGAAAGAGACTTTAAATGATTCTTGCCCTAGAGACTTTAACTTTGATCCCTTTGCATGAAGTAGTAGTTTTATTCTGCCGCGGTGAGGCAATTGCCCCGTCCACCCCTGCCCCTTTGCCCCGTCCCATGCTGATCGAGAAACGGTACCTGTGAGACGAAGACTTCCTTGATTGCTGATCGTAATTGGTAAATATGAAAGGAAATTGTAAAATTGCATTGTGTTTCTTTTAGGTAACCAACTGCTGATTTTGATAAGGGCCCTAGTTAGGAGTTTTCTAAATTAATGTTGTTAAATTGTTTTTGCATGAAGTCCCACATGCCGATGCTAATTTGAGGTTAGACGAGGATTCCATATGTCGCACGATGCAATTTGAGATCTTGTTATGCTGACTAAATGTATGCAATTAGTTCGTTACAGATTATCGTATTAGTGATTTGCATTGCTATTATCGAATGCCTTGTGATTCAAATGCTACATAGATTGCACCTGTTTCGCCGCTATGGACAGCTATTAATGTTCATTTATGTTTATCATTTGGTGTTGAGACACATCTATATTGTGCTAGCTTTGTTAATATAGGGAAATAAAATTCACTAACTTTGAATAAACTGGTGTGGTTATTCCTGACTGAAAGGTCAGGGTTCGCCGAAAATGTATTCTGGATTAATTGTTAAGTGTTATGTTGATCAAGGTATTGCTTATGTTCGTTATTAATTATTGATTTAAGGAAGTTGACCGATATAGAGTACAGAGAGTCCCACTTAGTCAAAAGATTCATCGGCCGAAAGAGCGTCCGAACACAGGTAAAATTATTAGTACGGACCGCTCTATCACAATCAATTGCGTTGCTTTGAAATGGCACTGGCACAAAATGGTGTTCAACATTTTACGTGCACACATAAACACCATTTCAGCTACATATTGTGAATCATTTGCAGCTACTCAAACAGGCCTGTCGAAAGATAGTAAGAATTCTCTAGCAGTGGTGTCTAAAATTAACTGTTAGAGCTTAGGTAGCTTCACTCATCTGTCTGGTGAGCTTACTGTGTAGTTGATATTTTCCAAGCACTGCTGTGCACTCCTTGTATACCTATCATCCAGTTAAGAAAAAAAATCCTGGGTTCTTTTCAGGCTTGTCAACCAAAGTGAAAGAGGTCCATCTTTTACTGCCTGGAAGTACAGACAATATACTACTCCTCAGAAGCAATATTTGGCACTGGATGTTTGTTTTAGGCATTTAACTAGACGATTCCTCTTGCATTAATATTACATTGAATTTATACAAAATGGTAGTCCTCTAATTATTGACGTCTTTGTGTAAAAAAATCACTCTTTTCCATCTCTCAGTTAATGTTCATCTTAGAGGCATGTTTGCCCACAAAACAAATAAAAAGTTAAAGTAGAAAAATTGGTAGTATTCTCTGTGTGTTATTGACTGTCCGATCGGGTACAAGTTCATTTTAAGTGTGCCTTCTGTTTATCATCTATATTTTTGGTAGTTCTTGTGTTGGTACACTACTTGCTAAACCCAGGAGAAAGGTAATAGAGGAGGTCCTATTGTGAAGGCCTGGCAAACGATGTGCTGAATGCAATGGGCTTCACAGTGGGTACACAAAATTGGCCCCAGTTGCACCCTTAACATATTATCAACACGTTTTGACCCCTAATACTTCCAGGGCCTCATCAGGACATGGGCTGGTGATTTATATCTTAGCTGTCAATCACTAAAGTAATACCTTGTGTTTAAGTGCGGCAGGTGCTTGCAGACTCCTTTCTCCTTGTCTCATAAGTCAAAGTCAAAAGTCTATGTGCCTCTTGTCCTTAATGAATGACAAAATGGTCAGCTCTGTTCAATGTATTTGAGAGGTGCGTGTTTTTAATCTTTTGAGAGTGTTATGATGTTCGATTACTTTCTGTAGTTTTTGAATTACTGCACTAAAGTTTACTGTTACATATAGTGCAGGTCATGGTAGTAACTGCCCTAGTCAGGAGAGTCATCTATTTCATCAGTATTCAAACTGAGCCAATTCTCTCTCATCCAGTTTTGAATGAAAGTCAGGCCCTAGGGCACCTTCCATACAGTTACTGGGGAATTCCAACAAACTTAAGTACATTTCACACTATAAACCAAGCCATTCATTAAAAGTATATGACAACTCCTGATTCAGCCAGTAACTCATGAATCCGAGGGTGACAATTTAGAATTCCATGGTAATTCCATACGCCAAAATTACTGGTACCTGTGGTAACAATTCAAGTGCGAAATTTTCACAGTGAATTTAATGATGCACTTGGATTGAGTTCCCAAGCCTCACTCATTCTCCTCCACTTCCCGTTAACTGTAACACAAACCTTTGCTATAATTAATGACATGATTGTTCTCCGTGTTAATGACATAATTGACCTGCATTGGCACCCCGTCAACAAGAGAATCACCTTCAAACTCCTCACGCTCACAAGGCACTGCACAACACCGGACCAGAATACCTCAACATACGGCTCTCCTTCTACACCCGACCCGACAGCTTGGCTCTGTCAACCTTGCCCTCGCCACCGTCCCATGCATCCGCAGAACATCCATTGGCGGCAGATCATTCTCGCACCTCGCTGCCAAGACGTGGAACACTCTTTCCACCTACCTGCATCAGACCAAGGACCTCCTTACTTTCAGGTGACTTCTCAAGACTTGGCTGTTTGAGCAGTAGCAGCCCCCTCTCCAACCCCCCCCCCAGCACCTTGACCCTCACGGGTGAGTAGGGCACTTTACAAATTCCCTGATTGATTGATTCATTGATTGATTGTTTATAATACAGAATGGTCTAGCTATGAAGACTAAAATGACAGAAAGAAATTTCCCATACATTTATATGGCCTGCAGCAGCTGCCAAAGAGAGGCTGGCATCAAAGCCTTTTCTTGAAGTAAGCATAGTCCCTTGGCAGATGTAAATATTGCATATATCTATGTCGAATGTATGTCGGAACAACGCCTGCCGGAACAACGAATGCCTGAACAACGAGGTCGGAACAACGACCTTGTTGTTACCACTAATGCCTTTACCACGAATGCTTTAAAATCAATTTTTCGTTGTAAAGGCATTCCTGATAAAGGCATTAGTGATAGGCATGCATTGTTCCTGCATGCGTCTCCCCTGGCCCCCCACCCCTAAAAATGACTGTGACCCCCCCACCCCACCCCTTAAACTGAAAATACCCCAACCCCCTACCCCACCCCTAAAAAAAAAAAAAACCCCACCACCCCACCCCTAAAACTGAAAATACCCCAACCCCCACCCCGCCCCTAAAACTAAAACCCCGACCCCCCACCCTAGCCCCTAAAACTGAAAATACCCCCGCCCCTAAAACTGAAAATACCCTGACCCCCCAACCCCGCCCAAAATTAAAACCCCGACCCCCACCCCTAAAACTGAAAATACCCCGATCCCCACCCCGTCCCTAAAACTAAAACCCCACCCCAGCCCCACTTACCTGAGTCGTCACCTCATCATCCTTGTCAGCCGACTCTCTTGTTTGTGCCTTAACCACGCATGTGCATTGTTCAGCACATGCGTGGTTAAGGCACAAAACAACAAAGTCGTGGTTAAGGAAATCGTAGTCCCGCTTTCATTGGCCACGACTTCGTTGTTCCGGAGTCAGCCTTCAGGGCGTTTCCCATCTATGTCCAATGTACAGTGGTGGTCACATATTCTATTTTCACATGTATTTTATATGTTGCTTTTATTTTATTTTTCACCGAAATAAAGCTGAACTGATCGATTAATCACATGATTAGATCTTTAAATATATATACCTATATGGCCAAATCCTTCCCAAGACTTCCTTCAGAAAAAAGATCTAGTCAGGAAGTCTGTAATTAGGAAATTTTAAAGAGCGCCTATAGTAAATCAAAGAAATTCTCCTCACCAATCCGTTTTAGCTATGTGAAATCCACTCAATCTTCCCGGGAGTCAAGTATTCTGCTTTTAGTGCTTTGCTAAGCCAACAATCCTGGATCTGAACCACTTCTAGTCTTTCGTTGCAGGACAAGCATTCCCTGTTAAACGGATGTATCACCAAGTAGTCGCAAGGATGATATCTCCCGCATTGTAGCAATAAACATGTTTTAAGCATCTGCTTCATCCTGTTCCTGACTTTGCATAATGCTGTTTCGGTAATGCCAACAGCCATGGCTCTGTCTTCAAAACTCCAGTTGGGATTCCATCTTGGATTGCTCCTTAATTTTGCCACGATTCTTTTTTTTTCCTTTTTACATCAACATAGTTTTGCCTACAGCACAAACAGAAGGTCTCATTTATTTTTGTTTTTCTTATCTTTATGTGTAACTTTTGGTTACAGGAGTCTGGTTTAAGAAGGAACAGTCGCGAGATAACTGTTAAGATGGGTGCATACTAAGGCCGCGTGACCCGTGTGAGGATAGTTTAGTACGATTGTAGAAGCTACACATTGAGCAGGTCTCTCGGGTGCCCTTGGTATTTGATGGCATACGTCACACATAATTTCATGACGTAGACTGCCAAAGCATATTTCAAATAGTAAACACAATTTTTGTGAAAGTTATGTGTAGAAAAAGTGCACAATTGTGCCCACTCCTAGTTTTAACCACAACGTACGAGTGCAACTTCTGTGAAGGCGCTTAGGTAAGTAAATGCTGAATATATTGTGGAGCTGTCCTTTGGCGTGCTGGTTTGTGCAACTGAACCAGTTAAAATTCCCTGTGAATCTTTATATGTTTTTTGTCTTCTGCATGTTTTTTATACATTGAATGGATGCAGCAGTTTTGAATGCTGACTTTGAAATTCTTGTCAGAGCTGCGTTTTTCTCTGCCCCACTTTAGCACGCAGCCACATCTCTGCTCCATTCTGATGAACTATAACATATTGTTTATCTTCAATCTCTGATATGAACTGTTTGAGTCTTCCTTGTCTGCCACAGTCTGTCTTACTTTGCCCTATCTTCTTTTTCTCCCCTCTAACTTAATTTTTGATTCGGTGAATTGTTTGGCTTGCATAGCTCCCCCTACGGGCTCTACGGCCCCAGCTGACCCTTATTATACACTTCTAGTATAAGATGTAGATTTTAATTTAGAAGAAGCAATGTTTGTCTCTTTTGCTTGCCATTTCAGTCTTTAGTGTATTTGCATCTGGCCTGTGTTATTTCATCAGGAAGCTTGATTTAAAAAAAAATATGTGTTAATAATTTATGTTGTGATTGAATATTTTCTTTACGTTTACAGCTAGGTTAAGTCTGTACTTGACAATACCAAAGCAATCTTCTTTCGGGAATTAATATTTTCTTAAAATAAGCACCTATGATGGCGATATTGACTTTGCTCAAAGAGCTCGTATATCAGATGCCTGCCCACGATTAACTGAAAGTAAACATTCTGTAAGAACGGGAAAAACTAACATTTTTACCCATGTCTGCAGCATTAACTATTCATTTGTATATGCGTGAGGAATAGTGCAGATCATGTCAATGTGACACCCACATTTGAAAGGG
The DNA here is from genome assembly GCF_031143425.1 of Pleurodeles waltl. Taxonomy (NCBI): domain Eukaryota; kingdom Metazoa; phylum Chordata; class Amphibia; order Caudata; family Salamandridae; genus Pleurodeles; species Pleurodeles waltl. Next base: position 476,339,358 of record NC_090451.1, read on the forward strand.
GAGTGTGCCCGTTCTGCTGACTTCGAGTCTTTGTCAGATTCGCTTGTAAATTCCAAGTATTCTTTCTCTAGTGCCAAGAGACAGGTGGTTGGTCATGTGCTGTTGAACAAATGATGGCTCCCAAGTTTAGAACAGTAGAGCCGTCAGAGGCCCCCTTGCAGATATCTTACCAAGATGGTGCTCAGGGACAAATGGACCAGAATTATCTGGGTCTTACACAAGAAGAGAATAGAGTGGTCCCAGAGTGCCGAAATGCACCTCTACAGAGGACGGGCAGAAGGGGATCCCATTTTTTGATGAGGCTCTGTACATATATGGAGTCCTTTGACCTCTGGAAAGGTTGTCTTGGTTGGTTTGCTCGGCTGAGGCTAAGTGCAGGAGAAGAAATGGAGGCCTGCTCCAGAGGCCCATGTTCAGTGACAACATTTCTTGCATGATTGAGAAAGCTGTTGCACTGACGTTTCTGCCTTGTGTCTGTTTTACTCCAGTGAACACGGTAATTTGTGAGTCTGCTGGAGGTGTTCCAGTATTTTGACATATTTGAAAACAGCACCTGTGCCCACATGTGCTTCCCTCCATATTCGAAGGGGCTGGTGTCCTCTCATAACAGACTGAGGCCCATATTTATACTTTTTTAGCGCCGCATTTGCGTCCTTTTTTTACGCAAAAGCAGCGCAAACTTCCAAAATACAATTGTATTCTGTGAGTTTGCGCCGATTTTGCTTAAAAAAACGAAGCAAATGCGGCGCAAAAAAGTATAAATATGGGCCTGATGTTTTTAACCCTGATTGCGAACTCAGCAATCCTGATTCAGCAACGCACAGTGCTGAAAAATCTCTGAATACTGTTCTGTCATACATGGCACATTATTATACTATATAGGTAGCATAACAATAAAGCATATTAGATATAGGTAGGGTGACCAGACGGGGCGGATTTCCCCGGACAGTCCCGGTTTTTAGAGGACTGGCCCAGTGTCACAACGCTTCTCTTAATTTTGAACAAATGTCCCGGTTTTTAGGACAAAGGTCAGATCATTACATAAATGTCCCGGTTTTGAGGACAAAGGTCAGATTATCTAGGGAAGCATACATTGAAGGTATGCTCTCCTTTAACAGACGCCTACAAAGTATGCAATAATTAAAGTAATTAATCTGTTACTGTCAGGCAACCCAGTCCCCTGTCAGTTCCCAGCAGAGAGACGGACCTGGGGGGCAGAGATAGGTGGGTGGGGGCAGGTTGTGGGTGCAGGGTGGGAGGTCAAGCCACAGCTAATTTTATATATGTAGCCTTGTAAATGTAGTCTTGTAAATGTGTGTGTGTGTATATATGTGTGTGTGTGTGTGTATATATATATACATACACACACACACACACACACACACACATGTATTGGCACACATTCACAAAGCTACAGGCCAGATATAAAAGTGAGTGTAAAGTCGTTTGTCCATCTTTTATGTCTGACCTGTCCCGGTTTTTGCTCCTCAAAATCTGGTCACCCTAGATATAGGTACATCACAAACTACAATGTCTACTTCGACAAAGTAAAACAAGACACATACGTGTTAATGACACCGACGTTAAAAAGTTACAAATCACATTTATTTTATAATCAATGAAACAGGTTAATATATGTTTTTATTTGTTTAACCCAGCATGATTGCCTGCATTAACGTATAAACAATAGCTCAACATATCTTAAAGTTACCAATTATGTTCAAAATTTCCTTAGTACAAGAAAAGGTGTGCGGAGAGTTTTGACCAAGCTTGAGTGGCAGTAATTTTGTTCAGGACGGAAGTAAGCTGTTTGATTTGCAAGTGTTAGGGTCGCCATGTCAGGTGTGAAAAGGGGGCGATTAAATGAAATGCGGTTAAGACAGGTTTTGGTAGACAAGTGCAAGTTTAAACTAGGCAAGGCTGAAACTTTTTATAATTTCCTTTGCGAAATTACGTGAAATGTTAAAACCATTCCACAAAAGTCCACAAAATGCTACTATCATTTTGCTCAATAATTTGCGTGGAATGTATCCACACATAGAGAACTGCACGTGGCTCAAGTAGCCGTCACTTAAAATCTAATTGCTTATGTTGTACCTGTGCTCCTGCAAATTCTTACCTGAAGGACATCTCAATTATGCGATGTCTCAGCTCATATGACATGCGTGATGTGAAATGTTTAGTTTAGTTTAGTTTAGTTTTAAGGATTTATAAAGCGCGTAGTGACCCGAAGGCATCCCAGCGCTAAACCTAACCTGACCAGTGCTAGCAATAGGAGAATTCAGAGAGGTACCTACAGAAAAGAATGGTCTTAAGTTTTTTGCAAACAATTATGCAAACAATTATGTAAAGTAATCCCGGCACAAACAACATTTCACGTCAGCCTCTGTAAAACAGAACGATCGCCAGGCTTTATTTTAGAGGACACTGTATATTCAGGGCAACATATTCTTCATGTGCCATGGGAAGTCTTGAATAGATTTTCAGATTCTTTTGCTCTCAGTACATGCAGTTTCCAACTTGGGATAATCAATCAGAGCCTTTAACAATTCGTTTCATGTCCTGCTTCTGTTGCTATTGTAAATGCTAAAAGCCTCCTAAATAACGTGATGTGCTTCTACAAAGGACTGGCTTCACCAGAAAAATAAAATGCATCTCTGTCAAATTTGTTTTCATGCCTTTCTCCAGCAAAACTTTCATGTATCCTTTCTTTATTTGTCATTGAGCCGTCAATTTTTTTATCAGATAAAAGGACATTCATCTTCTACTGTTTTCAATTTTTCTTTATACATTTTAAAAATCAGCATATCAAATGTAATCTTTATTGTCCAAAGTGGCAAAGAAAGCTTGTGACTTTGACTTTCCTTCACCAAGTATTGCTTCAAACAAGGCAGGAAACAAAATAAGTGCACAGCATTTATTATTATTTTCTCAGTGCTCTCATAATAGCAGGAGCCAGAAAAGAGTATTTTGGTGAAGTGCAGCAAATCCTTCAAACAGAAGGACCGCGTCATTCCAATTAGTACTTTATAATAAGCTCTGAGATAACCACGTTGATTGGTTGTACCTGAAATTTGCATTACCACTGGCACCAGCAACTCTGTATATTCAATGTTCTTTCCATAAACGGGGAAAGCTCATTGTTGCGTGAAATAACGGGAGTTACAACACACATTTGTATTATCATACAGGACCTAACCAGTAATTTCAATTTTTTCTGCTGTTTCCTAGGCAGGAACCAATCTTTATCTGGTGATATATCCAGTGACAAAGAGACAGCCTTGTGCAGTAGTTTCATACAAATTGAAATTCCTGATTTAGCCTTGAACACCATTTCCAGGTGAAGTAGTAGTTACGCTGTAGGAAAGTGGAGTATTATGGATTAATGGTGGTTAGGCTTCACTATGTAATATTCTCACAATATTCCAAAGATGGTCCTTGAATTTACAATAATGAATCTTTAGCTCATTCCAGGTAGTGTGGCAAAGAGCAGTCAGGCTTAACTAGAGGAACATGTGTTAAGGATTTCTGAGTACCAACATGGACAATAAGTAATTGACACAACTCGAAAGAAATCCAACACCAAATTATAAAATGATAGCAGATTTTTATATTAATATACACACCCAAATGAAGTAGATCAGATACTTATAACCAGAGTTGTGGAATTTCAAGTGAAAATGAAATCAGTACATCACAAGTTGTCAAACTTTATCATTGCAGTCAATGGGAAAAATTACTGGTAACACTCGGCCACTTGCAGGGGAAAACCAGAAGAACCCACTTCAAATTAATGTGATGCAGGTCCCGGCACCACGCTTTGACAGTTAGACCAACTTTGCATGGCTCGTGAGGCCCTGGTGCAGAGGTCTTCTGGCTGTCCTTGGTGCTAAATGCAGCAGCCGAGGATGCACTTGCAAGTTGTGTTTGTGGGAGCCCACTAGGGGTTGTGCTTGTGTAGGCCCCTGGACCAGGATCCACCAGGCAGAACAACTGTACTTAGCTTGGGCATCTCAGGTGCAGAGGTGTGCCTGATTGTCCCTAGTGGTGAAAGGGCTACTGGTGCTGGCTATACCAATGGACAGTGCTGGCGAGGAAGCAGATGCAAACACTGAACAATAGAGCCACTGAGGTGGGTAGTTGGAGTCGCAGTGGTGTTCCCTCGAGGTGCAGTGTCAAACAAAGGGGTCAGTAGCCAAACTCGCACCAACAAACCTTGGCAGTGGCAAATACAGCACTTGGCAATGTCAATGTCCCGGAGCCCTTGGGAAGGTGGTAGTGGGCTGAAATACGCTGGAGGTCAGGACTACATCCCCAAAAGGCAACTGACCATTTACTTTCAGGCGATCCCTTGATGGGCCCAATGGCCAGTACTTTCTTGGTTCTGGGGGTTTGGTTTCTCCCTGCAGGATTCAAGGGTCTAGTATTTCTAGCCTCTAGCCTAGTCTAATGATGCCTAGAGGCTGCAGAGGTGTTATCCTTCCTTTTGGAAAAGGTGCAGAGTTTCACTCCTTTTTCTTTGTGGAGTCCTAGTGGTGTAGACACAGGTCTCTTCTTTGTCCTTGGTTGCAGTTCAGAGCAGATGTGAGACTCTGCTGTCAGGGGGGCCCCTTAAACCCTGGAGCTAGGGATGTTATGGATGTGGGGACAAGAGGCCGGTGGCTACAAGTCCCTGTAGCTAATCTGTCCCTGAAGTGACTACATCCAGTGGTGTATGTCACCTTTTCTGCTCAGTACCCCTATTTCGCCACTTTCCAAGGTGACAAAACACATTCTCAGCCGTACAGACCAGATAGCCTCCCCAGAGGTGTAGCTAACCTTTTGGGGTGTACGTCTCCTGACTACCTAATTTTCCTGCCTGCCCAGGCACAAATGTGCTTGGGGGCAAGGGGATGACTTTGTCCTCCTCTGGGGGACAGCCTACTTGCATACCCAAGGCAGTGTGCCCTTTGAAGCTCACTGCCTTGTTGTGCCACTTCACCAGCGTCCCTGCCAGAAAGGGAGGTGACACCTCCAGCCAAAGCAGGCCTTTGTTCCTGACTCCGGGCAGGATTCACAGCCCCTTGCAGAGGACCTTGATAGTGAGGCCTGCCGGTTTCAGTGCCTGTACAACTTCTCTCACGTGGACCAGGTGATCCTCCAAGGTGGAGCTAAAGACAACAATGTCTTCAAGATATGCTGCACTAGAGTCCACCAATCCTAAACAAACTCTATTCATCAATCTTTGAAAAGTGGCAGGTGCACTTTTCAAACCAAAATGCATCACTTTTAATTGAAAGTGTCCTTCAGGGATAGGACATGCAGATCTCTCCTTTGGTCATTGGGTGAGCCCAATCTGACAATACCCTGATGGTATATCAAGGGTACTTAGAAAATTAGCTGCACCTGTCTCATCAGTAAACTCATATGCTCTTGGTATGGAATATAAGTCAATTTTAGTGACTGCATTCAAACCCCGGCAATCCACACAAAACCTCAGCTCTATTTTTCCACCCTTTTCGTGAGGCTTGAGGAGCAGTAACGCTGGGGTCTGCACCAGGGGCTGTCAGAGGCTTCAAACACCTCTAGCATCTTGCTTACTTCAGCTTTGATGCATGCTTTGACTTAATGAGATAGTTGATATATTTTGTTCTTGACAGGAAGGCTGTCACATGTGTCCACATCATGGACACACCAGGTTGTCTGATCAGGGGTCAGAGAGAAAAGCTTTAAAAACTGGCTGAGGACTTGCCTGCAGTCAGTCTACTGCAGTGCAGTGAGGGTGTCAGACAGAACAACACATTCAACTGAACCAGTCTCTGGTCCAGGACTAATCATGATTATGCAGGTGCAGGGTGGCTGAAAGAAGTTCAGAGTTTTGCAACTTTACTTTTGGAGTTCTGGTGATGCAGACATGGGTCTCTTTTTTGTCCTTTCTCACAGATCAGAGCAGATCTGAGATTCCGGGTTCGGGAGAGCCCCTTAAATCCTAGCTAGTCCCTGCAGCCAATCCACCCCTGAGATAATCACATGCGGGGGTCACCTTTCCTACCCAGAACCCTCTATTTTGCCACGTTTCAAGATGGCAAACCCCATCTTTGTCAGTACAGACCAGATAGCACACCCTAGAGGTGTGGCTAGCCTCTTAGGAGGTGTACACCTCCTGACTACCTAATTTGTGTGCCTGCCTGGGTGCTAGGGTAGTGTGATGGCTCTGTCCTCCTCTGGGCAACAGCCTACTTGCATATCAGAAGCAGTGTGCCCTTTGAAGCTCATTGTCTTGATATGCCACTTCCCTAGCATTATTGCCAGGAAGGGATGTGATACCACCCACCAAGGCAGGCTTTTGCTTCAGACTCCTGGGAGTGTTCTCACTTCCTTGCAGGCATTCAGAATCCTGTCTTGGCTGCAACAGTCAGAGCACAGGAAAGATGGGGCAACCAGGTGGGCAAACCTCGCCAATTGGGTGCATGCACTTTGCCCTCAACAACAGATACATGTCAGGGGTGAGAAGGCACACTGATTGATATCAAACCCGACATATTCTGGTGGTATCATAATGGAGCTGGCAACCTTGTGGTTGTCTGTGTGCCAGCTTTTGCCATCCTATGAACTGCCTAGCACTAACAGTAACCTCTATTGGAAAAGGCTACTATAGAGACATATAAGCTTGTGCTTATATGTCCACATGTTTAAAATAATGCACCCTGCCTGCTGGGCTCAGGAGGCCTTCATAAGCAGGGGCTGACATGTATTAAAAATAGTGCATTGATTTTCCACACACAGTGTGGGCAAAGTCGAGTTCAAGCAGATTACACTGCTCCTGTGGTCTGCAATGGCAGGCCTGCTGTCAGTATTTTACTTGGGTTACCCATGGTGTCACAAACAGTGCTTCAGGCCCTGGTGACCCCTTTAATGCCCATGCTTTGGTTCTAAAAATTCTGGACCCATGTAATCTGCTTTGCCACAGCAGTACGATTTTAGTATCAAAAGACCGATAATGACTAGTACACTAAGCATGAGCATTTTCGCTCAATTCCAGCAGCGTTTTCACCCCGAAATCGCCATTTTCGTCCTGCACTCGTGGCTCCCATTTTATACACGACAGCCATTTTAAAAGTTGCCCTCACATAGGCTTATAATACAGTCAGATTTGATTCCAAGGACACGTACACCTTGATTGACTTTTCTCTGACCCGGGCAAGCTGGAACCATTGCCTCAGGCCAAACCTGTTTGGTCAGTCCCTCTCCCAGTGGCCGAATCAGATAGCATCAAGGCACACCAGGCCATAAAACCCTTATTATCGCTCACACACCCTGCCTAACTTGCTCACACCTGCACCTACTCTTTTCTTCTTCTTACTTTACGAGGGGGAGGTGCCCGTTTTTATTGGGGGTCCACACTTATCTGATGTGAAATTCTAGGCCTTGCCGGGTAATTTATTATGGGTTGGATGACATGAAATATGAGGTTTCATCATGACACTGTTTTTTCCTTTGTAGTGAAAACATGTGAATGACCAACCAAAATGTCAAGAATGTTTGCCTGAAGCTTAAAAAACTGTATATAAGGAAACCTGATTTTGCATTGACACACAGTCTCCTGAGAACATACAAGTCGTGCTGTTGTACTTCTAGGACGCCTGTCAATTGGTTGCAGCCAATAAATTCGATCTTTGACTTCACCTAGAAGACTCTGAGTTTCTGTAGTCTGAATCAGGAAAGTACCCGAGGTCTTTGGGTGTACCCTGGCACCGCTGGGTTACCGGATCAGTACCGGTTCTGAAAAACCCAGTACCTCAGTTGGCGCCCAACGTGGGGCGATACCAGCGGTACCGGTCCAAGCCTGAGTTTCGTGAGGAGCTTCGTGTGAAAATTCTGGAGGAAGGCCGCCACTTCATCGACCCCTGCATGTCGACGTGGTCCGAAAGTCTTTGCTGCGAGGTTCCCCGCTTCCAGACGGCTACGAAGGACTACTGCCCTGGCTATCGCCCTGATTTGGACCCTTGATTTTTGGTAGAGCGAAACGATAAGACGAGTCTTCTGGTGACGTCATTGATACTTTCAGTTAAGTATAAGTGGAGCGTCTCCCAGTCCTTAGTTGGACACTTGGTTTGGTCCTTAGTTGGACACTTGTTTTGGTCCTTAGTTGGACACTTGGTTTGGTCCTTAAGTTGGACATTTGGTTTGGTATCCCTTCGGGATCACTTTGATTTGGAACTTGCAAGTACCAAAGCCGAAGGACTCGTGTATTCACGAGACTATCGTAAACGATAATCCTTTGAAGTTTGAAGCTAGACTAGTGAGCGAAGATGCCTGGTCTTAGCAGACTTGGAAATTTGTTTTGTCTTGGTTGTAAAAGGGACTCCCGGTTGGAGGACTCATGTCTGGTTCCTCCGTTTGGAACTCCAACTTATGAACTATACAGTATGTGAAGCACGGAGTAGGCCCCATCACATATAATGAAGTATGGATCCGTTACTCCAGAAAAGATGGTGTTTTAAAATGGCCCCAAAATGGTAGCTTTGACACAGAAATCTTAGATAACCTCGAAGTTAGACTTTTTAAGAAGAAAGCCCGGCCGGCAATGTTTGATTCTTTCCGCTTATGGCGTAAAGAAGCCAAGCAAAAGGAAATTAAATTAGCTAAGAAAAATAAGAGAGAAAAAGGTATTTCGATTATGCAAGCTGCTATACAGTTTAAAGATAACGAAGCAGAACAGTTGAATGAGCAGTTGCATAGGCGACATAAAATGACAGTAGATAAATGCTATCCAGTTTTGTCGCCTCTTCAGCAAGATGCAGCAAAAGACAGTGAAAAAGATCCCCTAATGTCGCATTTGCTAAGTTCGCCACCACCCTATGCGCAGAATGCAACGGCACCTCCGCAACCTCTAGTTGCACAACCAGTGGTTGCATTGCCTCCTGCTCCTCCCCAGCACCCACCAGCTATTCTTCAGTTGGTTCCTATTCCTCCGGTGCAGCCTTCTCAAGGGCCACCGGCTTTGACATCTGCTCTGCCTTTACTTCCTACTACTTTGACTACTATAGCGACTACCACTCCTGGTATTGTTTCTGATACTGCTTCTGTCTCTGCCTTGTCTCATTCTGTTTTTCCTCCTGCTCATTTGTCAACCTCTCCCTCTATCCGTCAGAGAATGACAAACACTGTGACTAGTCTTTTATCCCCTCTCTTTGGGTCATTAGCTACGACCCCAGTTACAGAGCGTAAGCAATTGCGTAGCCAATTGCCTGATGGTATGGAGAAAGAGACACTGAATTATTTGGCGCATAAATGGGTTACTGAACCAGCGAGATATGAACTAGAGTCTGTTATGGATGTCTTCCATCAGTGGGAAGAACCGAAACAGAGATACGTTTTTGAGAAAATGTGTACTTTTCTTTCTGAGGATTTAGAGGAAAATGGTTTGGAGCCCAATCCGCCTAAATTGTGTCGTGTACGGTTTGATTTTTCGACAGGTTTGATTGTGGGTTCAGATGTCGAGAAAGCAGTTGCGACGTTATTGTCGTTTAGGACTGAAGGTGTTTCCAGGTTATTGTTTAAATATGATTCTTCTGCTAAAAAGAAAGGGAAACAGTACCCCATGAGAGAAGTTCCCCCACAGTGGAGGGAAGGGGACCCAAATGCTAATCCACCTGTCCTGCCTCACTTCCAGCGTGTATGGGTACATGTTCCATGGAAGCGAGCTGAAGTTTTAGCCCTTAAGCAGACATTGCCTGATCCCCGTAAGAACCCTACAGGGTATTACAAGGAATTGTCACAGACTGCGGGGTCTTGCATTATGAATTTAGCGGACATAGACATGTTGTTTGGGAATGTTGTTCCACAGCCTTTATGGGGAAAGATTCGCCATGCAGACCATGCTCAAGAATTAGGTGACACATGGGCTAATATTGCTGTTGCAGATGCCCGACAAATTGGTGGTGCTAAACCTGAGCCTTTAGTGACAGAACTTCCTGGTAGAATTATTGATTACATGAAAACTATAATGCCTGCGATGCGTGTAAACTGGGATAAATTGTCTGCATGTAAGCAAAAGAAAGAAGAAACGGTATCAGATTTCTTCACCAGGTTTGAAGAAACGTTTGTGGACCACAGTGGTCAAGATATGAGCACGGAAGGTGGTCAACGTTTGTTCGTCGATAAATTTGTGCATAATCTGCTTCCTGAGTTGTGTAAAAAGTTAAAAGATTCAGAAAGTTCTTGGGCAGTTTCCTCTTCAGCGCAGATATTGGCTACTGCACAGTACTACGAAAATAGAGATAAAGATGAGAGAGATAGAATAGAGAAGAAAACAAAAGATTTGAAAACGAAGGTTCTGTTACAACAAGCGTACCCGCCACATGGTGGTCAGAATAGTGGTGTACAGAACAACTATCAGAATAACTATCAGCCCCAACCGTTTCAGAGAAACTCGCAAAGAGACGAGTATGCTCAACCACGTATCCCAGTAGGTCCCAATCAGTGTTCATATTGCAAGGAAGAGGGTCATTTCAAGTATAGTTGCCCTGCTTTGCTGCAGCGCGCAAACGGTACTTCCGGTTTAAGAGGTCGAGGTGTTCCACAAGCACCTAGAGGAAGAGGACGTGGATATGTTCCCCAGAACGCGCGCCCATTCCTCCCTCAAAACTCAATGAACAGATTTGATCAACAAGTTAATGCATCCGGTAGGACGGCTCAGTACTATACTGATGATTACTATACAGAGGGTGAGCATTTGGACAGTAATGATTGCTAGGACAGCCATAGACAAAGAGAGGGAGTTGTTTCAGTTCCAGTAGATCAGAGTGGGCCTTATGTTGAGGTGATTGCATCAGGTGTGTCAGAACCTTTTCTGTTGGATACTGGTGCTACCAAGAGTTCTATTATGCACTCAAAACTCCCTGGCGCACCTTTGTCTGGCGAAACAAATGTATCAGTAGGTTTTTCCGGCGCCCCAGTTAGAAATCCGATTTCTAACCCTATATCTCTTTCTGTTGGACCTTGTAAATTTGAAACACCCCTTATTTTGACGACAGGTTGTGGCGAGAACTTGTTAGGATTAGATTTGTTAAAAAGATTGTATGCAACATTGTATTGCTCTCCTTCTGGAGTGCAACTCACATTGGGTAAGAAAGTGGTTTCACCAATGTATTTGTCAAAGGACAGATTTCCACCAGAATTTTCGTCTCTTCCTAATACTCTTTGGGCTACTGGACCTAATGATGTAGGTCTTTTGGAAATTCAGCCATATGTGATAACATTAAAAGCCAATGTTAAAATGCCACGTATTCCCCAATACAAGATCTCTAGTGAAGGGGAAAAAGCGTTGATGGCAATTATTCGTGATCTGATTGAGAAGGATGTAATTGAAGAGACAAGAGGCAACGTTTGCAATAGTCCTGTTTTGCCTGTCTTGAAGCACACTGACCCTACTCAGCCACCTGTTTATAGGTTTGTAATTGATCTTAGAGAGGTGAACAAAATAGTTGTGCCACAGTTTCCAGTCGTCCCCGATATCACTGCATTGTTGACAATGATTCCGGCTTCAGCCACTTGGTTCTCAGTAATAGACCTGAAGAATGCTTTCTTCAGCATCCCTATTGCAGAAGAGAGCAGGGACATTTTTGGCTTCAATTTGGGAGGACGAAGCTTCAGATTTAAGAGAGCTCCTCAAGGCTATTGTGAAAGTACATCCATCTATAGTCAGGCTTTGAAAGCACAACTTGACACTCTTATGTTACCTGATGGCGCCACTCTCATTCAATATGTCGATGATTTGCTAGTTGCCGCAGATACTAAGGAGATCTGCAAAGAAGCAACATTGTCATTATTGCGTCATTTGTCTGATTTACACCACAAAGTGTCCCTTTCAAAGTTACAGTATTGTCAAAAAGAAGTGACCTATTTAGGTCATCTCTTTTCGAAGGAGGGAAGGCAACTGACCCCAGAGAGAATCAGAGCTGTTGCAGCAATGAGTGTGCCAAGAACACAAAGAGAAGTGCGTGCTTTCTTGGGTATTACATCATATTGCAGACAATGGATACCTAATTTTTCGTTAATAGCCAAACCCTTGGTGGCATTAACTTGTAAAGATATACCGAATCCCGTCCCATGGGCTGAAGATTGTCAGAAAAGTTTTGTCGAATTACGTGATGCATTATGTTCAGCTCCTGTGTTGGGTACCCCCAACTACAGCAAGCCTTTTACATTGTATGTCCATGAGAAAGAAGGTTGTGCGTTAGCAGTTTTGACACAACAGTTTGGAGACAGGGAGCGTCCATGCGCCTATTTCTCTTCAACCTTAGACCCAGTAGCTAAGGCACTACCGAGCTGCTTAAGAGCGGCAGCGGCAGCTGCTGTTTCTATCCGACAGTCTGCTGGTTTAGTGATGAATAACACATTAGTCGTAATGGTTCCACATGCAGTGGACACGTTGTTAAACAGAACCAAGACACAGCATTTAACTAGTGCTCGATTGTCAGGTTACGAGTTGACATTGTTAGCAAGCCATGTACATATAAAAAGATGCACTACACTTAACCCAGCTACGTTATTGCCAATTGTGATGGAGTTAGATACTTCTGAACAACATGATTGTCTCCGTAGAACAGAAGAGGAAACGAAAGGGAGAATAGACCTTCTGGACACTCCCATTGCAAAGAGTGATGGTACTTTGTGGGTGGATGGTTCATGCTTTAAGCTCCCGAATGGTGACACGACTGCGGCGTATGCTGTGACAACTTTGTGTACGATTGTTGAAGCTGCACGTATCCCACATAATTCAGCCCAAGCAGCTGAGTTAATAGCCCTAACAAGAGCATGTACAGTATCAAAAGGAAAGAAAGTGACTATCTATACCGATAGCCAATATGCGTTTGGTGTGGCCCATAGTTTTGGGCGTTTGTGGAAGGAACGTGGGTTCCTGACCTCGCATGGAACTAAAATACAGCATGGTCAGTTGGTAAATGAGCTCCTTGATTCACTTACTTTACCGTTGCAAGTTGCGATTGTGAAGTGTAGCGCACATAAAAAGGTGACTGATGATGTTGGTCGTGGGAATGCATTTGCTGACGAGGTCGCAAAAGAAACGGCAAGGAATGTGATGAGCCGAATGTATGTCGCGAGCCCTGCAAGATGGATTGGTGATGTTGGAATGTGTGAAGACACGATAGAAAGCGTGAAATCGATTCAAGCTGAAGCCACAGAGAGAGAATTGAGTGTGTGGAGAGAAAGTACGGGTAAATTGGATGCGAATGGTTGTTGGGTCGAGTTGTCAGAACATCAGAGATGGTTGCTACCCGATTCGTATGTGCTTGCAGTAGTTACAATGGCTCATGGAATGGCTCACATCAGTGTGAAAGGAATTTGTAAGTTGTTGGCCCCAGTATGGCAAAATGCAGGAATTCCCAAGTGCGCAGAAAATGTAGTTAAAAATTGCATGGTATGCTTGAAACACAACCCTGGTAGAGGAACCCCAACTCCAGCTGGTCATTTTGCACCTCCTACGTATCCGTTTGAGGTTTTGCAGCTAGATTTCATCCACATGGAGAGGTGCAACAACTTAAAATATGTACTCGTTGTTGTTTGTGCCTTTTCAAGATGGGTGGAAGCCTATCCCCTAAAAGACAATACTGCGCTATCCACAGCCAAAGCCCTTGTGAAAGAGTTCTTCCCTAGGTTCGGAATGCCGAGAATGATCTGGAGTGACAATGGAAGTGAATTTGTGGGTCAAGTGATGAAGAAAGTATGCGAAGGGCTAGGCATCAACCAAAAGTTTCACGCTGCAAATCACCCCCAATCAGCTGGATTAGTGGAGTGCTATAACGGCACTCTAAAGCTAAAATTGGCCAAGATACAAGCGAGCTCTGGTCTCAAATGGCCTGACGATCTACCCTTAGCACTCCTATCAACCAGAATGACTGTGCATTCACGAGTGAAACTTAGTCCTTACGAAATAGTCTTTGGCCGCCCGGCCAATATATGGGGAGTGCCTAGGCCCAAGAAATTCAGCGAGATAGAGCATCCTGTCTTGCTTGACTATCTGTATGAATTGACGGCTAAATTGCGTGTCTTACATCAACAGGTCCACGACACCTTGCCTCCGGTCTCTGAATCTCCAGGTCATCCCATTGAGCCTGGATCCTGGGTTTTAATAAAGAACTTTCAGCGAACCAAAAACGAGCAGCCCAGGTGGACCGGACCGCACCTCGTTCTTCTCTCCACAAGATCAGCTGTTCGAGTAGAAGGGAAGAAACACTGGATCCATGGGACCCATTGCAAAAGGGTACCCCTACCTCTGACATGTGACCGGTGGGTCCAGGAAGGTATCGCCGACTCAGAGACTGAAACCGTGCCACGTTTTTTGCCTTTCAGCGATGCACGAATAAAAGGAACACTCACTGAGAAAGAAAGTGATGACATTTTACAATCAGCAGTATCACCGTCAGTCCGATTGGACACTACAGAACCTGAACTCCTTTTTCAGGACCACACGATACCTGGGACTAACCGTTATAATCTACGACCAAGAATAAAGGACAAATAAAACAGTTTACTTTTCTTCTCTTTAACAAAGTTCTCCAATATGGAAAATTATTTTTGAATGACTTTTTGCTTTTTGTATTTTTTGAACCTCCATCCGGGTTCAGCTGTAGGATCGTGGCTGAAAAGACTTAGGGGGTAGCCTGTGGACACAAGGTCTACAGGTCTGGTTTGTTCTAGGACGGCCTGGAACATTCAGAACACTCCTAAGTGAAGTAAACCAACCGCCACGAGCGGCAACGGTTAGAGGATGGAATCTTTCCAAAATGGAGAACATGTTGAAAGACTGAGTTTCAAGAAGAGAATATGTGAAACGATAACCAGGAAACGGTTTTTGCTGCTGTGCATTTTTATGTTATTTAGTATACTTATGTTTTTTATAGGATATATTTTATTCTGTTTTAATGTGATATTGGCACCCACTACCTCGTCTGCACCTCCTCCTTCCACTGTTTCCCCACATTCTTTTCAACTCCTCCCTAAACATGAATCTGCTAGGAGACTAGAGTTCATTAATAACTCCTTCATCCAGCTTTTGCACCAACACCAACTAGTGATAAATACAACTAACTGTTGGGTGTGTGGCCTTATGCCTCACACAGCAGATAAAGGTATCCCTTATCTGATCCTGCCTTTTAGCCACAATGGTTCCGTGTGGGCATTCAGAACGATATTCATCTATGCACACTACCCCCTACGTTTTGCGGAAGACAACCCTAAGAAAAATGCTTTGGTTAAAGGAATCATAGACATGATGAAGGACAATATCTCCTACGAGGCTATCCCCAGAGATGAGACAATGGCATATATAGGATGGAACATGACCGGATATGAAGCCACAATGAATGAGAAACAGCAAGCTAAGATATCTTCCCTGATTTGGGTTGTACCCCATCAGGGTCACCTGTGTCTGCAAGGTACTGGCAAGAATCCCAGAGCTCAGCTAGGGGAAAGTGTCTGCACTGAGACATATGTCTTCGCATCTCAGACCTCCCCTCCGCTTTTGGCAGCTAAGGGTACCTATTTCATCTGCCATGATAGAGCCTTTACATGGTTGCCCCCTGACTTTTCGGGCACATGCTTCGTTTCGTTCCGGTTGCCCCCTACCTACACAGCAGCGGCAGATTACCACAAGACAAGGATAGTTAGAGGCGTCTTCAGTGAAGAAGACACTGCAGGACAAGAATTTGGGGACTTCGTAAAGGGTTTTCTGCCGTTCTGGGGACAAATAAGTAACAGCAGGAGTATAAGGCAATTGATAAGAGTGGTTGAATCCACTGTGGCTGAAACCACTGGTGCCCTTGGTAACTTGACTGCTGAGCTCCAGTCGGATCGTCTTATGACCCTTCAGAACAGGGTCGCATTAGATGTCATACTTGCAGACCGGGGTGGAGTATGTACATTGATCCAGTCGAGTTGCTGTGTTTTTGTCCCAGATAACGCTCCAACAGTATACCAGGCCATCTCCAAACTGCATAGAATTTCCGAATCTATTCATTTAGATAAAGGAGATTGGTCATTAATGGGATGGCTCTGGGAACTGATATCAGCATGGGGATGGAAGATTCTGATGGTCATTGGGATGATCTTGGCCATTCTTTTCCTGTTCTGTCTATGCGTGCAGTGTGCTCCTGCGATATGTGGCCTCTGTGTTACATCATGCATAAGGAAACCTGCACCAAGAGACGAGCTAAATACTAGGATGATGTTACAGCAACATCTCAACGACTTTAGAAACATAGACCTGGACTCAGATTAGCATGAGAATAGGTTTATTGCCTATGTAAGGGCAAAAGGAGGGTTTGTGGTTCTAAAAATTCTGGACCCATGTAATCTGCTTTGCCACAGCAGTACGATTTTAGTATCAAAAGACCGATAATGACTAGTACACTAAGCATGAGCATTTTCGCTCAATTCCAGCAGCGTTTTCACCCCGAAATCGCCATTTTCGTCCTGCACTCGTGGCTCCCATTTTATACACGACAGCCATTTTAAAAGTTGCCCTCACATAGGCTTATAATACAGTCAGATTTGATTCCAAGGACACGTACACCTTGATTGACTTTTCTCTGACCTGGGCAAGCTGGAACCATTGCCTCAGGCCAAACCTGTTTGGTCAGTCCCTCTCCCAGTGGCCGAATCAGATAGCATCAAGGCACACCAGGCCATAAAACCCTTATTATCGCTCACACACCCTGCCTAACTTGCTCACACCTGCACCTGCTCTTTTCTTCTTCTTACTTTACGAGGGGGAGGTGCCCGTTTTTATTGGGGGTCCACACTTATCTGATGTGAAATTCTAGGCCTTGCCGGGTAATTTATTATGGGTTGGATGACATGAAATATGAGGTTTCATCATGACACTGTTTTTTCCTTTGTAGTGAAAACATGTGAATGACCAACCAAAATGTCAAGAATGTTTGCCTGAAGCTTAAAAAACTGTATATAAGGAAACCTGATTTTGCATTGACACACAGTCTCCTGAGAACATACAAGTCGTGCTGTTGTACTTCTAGGACGCCTGTCAATTGGTTGCAGCCAATAAATTCGATCTTTGACTTCACCTAGAAGACTTTGAGTTTCTGTAGTCTGAATCAGGAAAGTACCCGAGGTCTTTGGGTGTACCCTGGCACCGCTGGGTTACCGGATCAGTACCGGTTCTGAAAAACCCAGTACCTCAATGCTCTGTGTATAACTTGCTCTATACTCCAAGGACTTATAAAGGGGGTGTAAAGTCCTTTCCTATTGTGGATACCGGTTCATATACACCAAGAGAGCACTGTCACTGGGGCCTGGCTAGTAGGCTCCAGCACACTTTCAGAGTCATAATTAACAGCATCTGGAGCAAACACTGTGGGGATGACCATCAAAAAAGGCATTTTCCTGCATACACTAACCTGAAATCTGTGCTCTATTGGTACAGTGATTTTCATACTTCAGCAATAAAGTACCACAGCCCATACCATTAAGGATGATCATTATCAAACATTTCATCTCCTGTGAACTGTTTACATATATTTCTCACTCACAATTGTGCAAGATTAACCAGGGGCATAGCTTCAGAGGGGTGTTTGGATTGTTCTACATCCCAAATAAATGTATCATATCATACATAAATAATTGGGTGCGGGAGCTTTCAGTCAGGTACAGTAATTTGTCTGTCATATTTCACCTTAGATTTTGAAATACTCACACACACAAACACACATACACACTCTCTTGTCTCTGCCTTGAATGTCATAAGTTTTGGTCATTTTCTAAGACATTGGCCCTCATTCTGACCTTGGCGGGCGGCGGAGGCCGCCCGCCAAAGTCCCGCCGTCAGGTTACCGTTCCGCGGTCGAAAGACCGCGGCGGTAATTCTGACTTTCCCGCTGGGCTGGCGGGCGGTCGCCTTCAGACCGCCAGCCAGCCCAGCGGGAAAGAGGCTTCCACGATGAAGCCGGCTCGGAATCGAGCCGGCGGAGTGGAAGCTGTGCGACGGGTGCAGTTGCACCCGTCGTGTATTTCACTGTCTGCGCAGCAGACAGTGAAATACATGTAGGGGCCCTCTTACGGGGGCCCCTGCAATGCCCATGCCAGTGGCATGGGCACTGCAGGGGCCCCCAGGGGCCCCACGACCCCCCCTACCGCCATCCGGATCTCGGCGGTCCGACCGCCGGGATCTGGATGGCGGTAGGGGGGGTCGGAATCCCCGCGGCGGTGCAGCAAGCTGCGCCGCCGCGGAGGATTCAATGGGGCCGCGGTACACTGGCGGGACCCCGCCAGTGGTGCCGGTCCGACCGCGGCTTTACCGCCGCGGTCGGAATCCCCATTGGAGCACCGCCGGCCTGTCGGCGGTGCTCCCGCGGTCCTCCGCCCTGGCGGTCAAAGACCGCCAGGGTCAGAATGACCACCATTGTGTTTTAAGTACCTGGAACAATCTGCACTCCTTTCCCTTTCCACTGTCTCTTAAGCCACCGTGATGTGGCGAATCTCATATAATGTCTAACATGATATGCCAACATGATTGTCAGAGAATCAGAAGCTCACACGCCCCCAATCACTACACCCCTGAGATTAACACTAGAGATCCCCTGTTGCTGACTTATGAGGGTAGCGCAGCAGTCATTTATTCTGTAATTGTTTGTTGTCTTCATCTAATTATCCACACATGGCTCTTAAATCACAACGGGAGATAAACTGCATTTGTTTCTGATAAATACCTTGCTGTAAACCTTTTGTGTAAGTATTACCAACATGAAAAGAAACTCAGGGAGGTGAAGACAGTTCCTATCTTCAATGTGACACTATTTCTTCTCACCAGTTATTTAACCTCCTGGTATCTTTGTGTAAACCACAGAGTTATTTTTCACTATTGTACTAAATAATAAATAGCATATTCTTTATTAAAAGTATACAAAAATATATAATAACTTGGCACAGTCATGTACTTAGCTTTACAATGCAGACAGCAGCTTCAAAACATTCTCACTTCTACAGATGTTGCACTTAGCATAAGAATATACAACTTCACTAAAATTCCACCATCTTTAAAAAAACAATTAAGCCTTTCTTTTTTTCTTTAGACAATCAATGAGTGCAGTTTATTTTTTAACTGTTTTCAAATAAACATTTCATTTAAAAACAAATATGTGGACGAAGTTCTAGATATTCTATTGAAGAACAATGAGTGGAACTAATCAGCTATGGCACCGGGTCCAAATGGCTTACCCGCTACTCTGTCTATGAAGGTGCTAGGCATTGGGCACAATGGATCTATGGTGTTGTGAACGTGCGCTGTATTTAAACAGCCATGATCCTTGACTTGTGGAGGGGATACATTTTACATCTTCTCTTTTCTTCAAAATAGCAGTCTGATGAATCCACCTCCTTACAATTTTAGATGTCGAGGGAGAGTTTTATGTTTAGATATTCTTATTCGTGTCCAGGAAATAATGGTTATGTTTCAATGACTCATATGTAAATCACTGCCTTTTGCTCCTTTCCAACACTGAACTTTACCATTACGTCCAATGAGCCATGCCTAACATACCTAAATATGGTGTGTTTTTTTAAATTCTCTATTTTATATATTACCATTTAATTCTTGGTTTATCCCTTCAGATTGGCCACCGCCTGCCCACAATAATGTGAAAATATTGCCATGAGGGGTCATTTTACCCCCACTGACATCTGCCTTTTCAGTTTATCCCACAAATCCCCTATGTCCCCATTGGTGGCCCAACCTGCTCTTTGGCTATTGTGGCCTCAAAAATTTGCTCAGTTGCACCTCACACCTCTTTTATTTGGTCAAGGACTTACTATACCTTTGAGACTCACCTTCTCTAACCTAAGCCACTGCTACAGGCATGATGTCATGATGTAGTGATTCCTCCAGATGCTGACTCCTTTAAGAGCTAAGTTGACATTTGAACAACATAGCTTTATGGAATGGAAAACCATCTTTGGCTCTTATCCTGATGATCTTGGCATTGAATGCCAGCCGGTTGGGTTGAGAAGTCAAACAACCGCACCAAAACAAAGGAGGGCTTTGGTCCTTTGAACAGTTATCTCTCCACATCAATTACTGTGAGCTGCTGATGGGGATATTCATGAAAAAGAGACATGCCATGGATAATACACATTGCATCATTCTGCATCAGCTAGACAGCAGTTCTGCTATCTGTTATATTAACAAGCTCAGAAGGAGCAGGCCAAAGAGCTAGACAGTACTAGCCAAGAATATCTGTAATTTTGCCTGTCAAGGCCCCTCAGTCTTAGGGAGAATTCCTTCTGTATCGCTCCAACTCTATTAGCAGCTGGTATTCAAGGAACCTGAAGGACCAAAGTGACTGGATTTTGGATCCCTATATATTTCTCACTCCTAGAACCTTTGGGCCCTTAGAGGTGGGTCTATTTTCTTGCAGTCTCAAGTGCCAGTTACCTTATATCAGATGAACCTTCTATTATTCAGCATCCCAAGTAAAACTCAACTCTCTGGTCCTAGAGATCATCTCACCATTCCTGGCTTGGGTTGGTTTCAGAAGTCATAGCCAACTCTGAGACGTTTAATATGAAACCTTGAAGTTTGTTTTCAACTATTTACCTTCAGGCAAAAGAAAGCCTGCAAATCAGTACATAGGACTTCATGGCTAGCCACTTTCAGACTATAGACCACAGAGACCTAACACCCTGCCATTCTTAATGAGGCAGCCATTGCACAACTTGCATGCTCACTGTTATGGACAAAGAATTTGATGACAATTGCTTTCAACTGCTATATACATTTTTTTTTTTAAATCCCCAGGCTTGCGTGCCACACATGGGGCGAAACACATGTTGACTGGTCCACCAATCTTTAAGACATGCCCAATGAATTCAAACCTTCTATTTTATAAACACATCATTGAACAGAGATTCACTATAAATTCTGGTTATGTTTACAACTGTTGAACCTAAACACTTCTTGTTGTGTTTGTATTTGTGAGCTATAGGACTACTTCCCACCTCCAAGGTATGACAGTTCAAACTGAAACTACAGCCTGTCAAGGGAAGTCTGGCCTCTAGATATTACCTCATCCCACCCATTTAGATACAAATCCGCCTGGTAGGCTTGGATGGGCTGGTGCCTCAAGTGCATGCATTCCTATCCTTCACAGGCTGACACATTTTTGTATTCCCTCCATGTGATGAGTCTTTAATATAGTATCATTAACACCTATAGCTCAGCAGTTTCTTCTGACCACCCACCCTGGGCTTTACTCATCCTGGTAAAGACTCAGTAACTTGTACATTAATGAACAAGATTTGTATCACTTGTCTCAAATACTCTTCAACTTGGGACATCAATCTCATATTTTCCCTGTTGACTCACTGACCTTTTTATTTCACCTCCTCTCATTTGAAATGTTTCTGCCACAAGTTAGCCACCATTTCTTTGGCCGGTTTCCAATAATGTATTACTATGAATGACTTAAGACTGGCTGTTTGCCTGTCCTGCATCTGAGCTTCCCAGCTTACCACAAATTGTGTGTGGCCCATTGCCTTAAGGAGCATGTCAAGATTTGGCGGTGTTCACTCCTATCATGGTACTGTGGCATCCAAGGACGTTGTTGCTGGCTGAGATCGCACCAATCCACTCAAAATGGATGATTTGTGCAGTGCTTCAACCATCAGGGAATTCTAGTTTAAACTCATAGAGCAAGCTACCACTTTCATTTAGGATACCCTATGTCGTATAATGATGTCACCTTGGTCTTGTTGGACAGTGAAGATTTTTCTAGCCTCTGCTGAGAAATCATATTTATAATAAAGACAAGGAGCAGGAAAATATTTCTCTTCAGCTACACTTTTAACATTATTTTTACGAGTCTTTAGTTTCTTTGGCTACATCTTTCAGCAATGCAATTTTCACTGTCCACAACTTTGCCTGTTCATGCCCTTGTTTGCCAAGTGTCTTTCTCTTCTCTGATGGGGTCCCATTTCTAATTCTTTTCTTCCTCTCAAATTAGAATATGTTCTGCTTTTCTGCATTGGTACTGGAGCTGTCTTGGTCCATTCCAGATTGCCTCCTCTACAGCCTTCTTCCTTGAATCCTCATTATTGCCTACACGTCCTCTTATTCTCAGGTAGAGTCTTCCATGTTTCCACCCACCCTGCTGGTCCTGAAGTTGGAAAGTGGTGGTTTTGCCATTCACCTTCACGTTGGATGGTCTTGATCTTGTCAAATGGCCTGTATCTGTTATTTTAGTTTAAATTCCAATTATTTCATCAGTCAAAAGTAGACTTGGTACTATAATATTAGCCTTCCTTTCTTTTAGTTTGATTTCACTCATCTATTGGGGATGTCAAATGTTGTTAAGTGGCAATTAAAGGAAACGTTGTCTCTTATAAAATCATGATTTTGTGGATGCAGGTTACAAAAATCACAAATATATATATCCCTTTAAAACTGGAAGCCTGGTACATCCATGAACTTACTACACCATTGGTTAAAAACTGCCGGAACAATTAGAAGCTTGAGTGCAAAATGCCAGTTTACTTCCACGCATCAAAAATGGTTCTGTCCCAATTGTTGCATTCCAGACAATATACTGGTCCCTTACTTTCTCATCCAACATGCTGTCTATGTCATTACAAAATTACTTGATGCCCTCTATATTAATAGGTGTATCTGGATAAAATTCAGTGGAAGGTCAACTATTTCAAAGAGGATCACAACTACTCTGGGACTGAAGGAAGGTCGGCTCTCACTTTCTACACTGCTGACAATTGGAGGGAAACCACTAATTAAAGAGTGATTCCAACCAAAGCTGGACCTACACCCACATGTCCAGCTCCAAATTAAGGACACTCACATTTCCCAGTCTCAGGGATGGTGGGAATTGAAAGTTAGGGCCCATCTGAATTCCAGACAGGGTTTAGGGCTTTTTTTAAGTTCAAGAGAGGTCGGATGTGGAGATTTTGAAAAATGGGAATCACATTAAGAAGATTTTTTAGATGTTACAACTTGGAGTCAGTGGATGGTCTTCTAGGGCATAAAAGGAAGGAAGAAGTAGTAGACACCTCTTTCAGGTACCTGCCAGGAGCCTTGCAGGAAGCATTACTTGCTGTTTTGGCTTTCCACTGTTGTATCCGATTGTTACCCAAGTTTATGTGCACGCAACTGTAATTTGGTTCCATGCACTCTCACCTTTCTTATCATAAAGACCTTGGTCCTGTGCTTGCAGTCCTCAGGTAGCTGTTGTGGCATCTGCACTGCCTACCCATAACTGTCCATCAGAGTCCTGCTTAATATGCTTTAGTTAGCTTCAAGAGTGCAACTGATTTGCTACCATCTACTCGTGTATCTTTCTCAGATTCCTGGTAAGACCAGGGTTCATTAAAACATTAGTGTATCTCAAAAAGCTTAAGCCATAATTTCTAAACCTATGTGTCATGAGCAGTGGTACTACAAAGGTCAAAAGTCATAGTTAATGCTGTTGTGAACCAGAGTCTTTAGTGCCTCACCCTTTCCTACACTTTTCCCTGATTTGTAAATGAAATAAAATTAATATGCATCTTGGTTGGAACAGGTGGATTACTGGGATTGTAGGCTATATATAGCTAGTGTCTCCCAATATCTTTCACAAACATGGTACCCAGGTCAATGCATTAGCAGCTCATCCAGTTCATGGTTTTGCTTAGCATTTTGAGACCTACATCCCTGATACCCTAACGGAATTGTTAGGAACAAAAATGTGAAGTAAAAATCTGGAGAGTATCAGTTACCTGAGAGAGCATAACTTGACTGTGCCATCCTGTGTTCCAGAGGTGACAACATGCAAATATAATCAATAACATATGTAATGTGTGCTTAATTTGTTCAAATGTCTTCATAATAATGTGGTGCATCACAAATCATATTATACAAGGTACACCTATTAGTAGAAACGTAGAAAAGTTATATGTGCCTTTTGTAATTACACTTATCGATTAGAAAATAATACATGTACGCATTCATATTCAAATGTATTTGGATTATGGTGTTATAGTCAATTGTTATGTCATTGCATTTATTCAACACTCATTGTATTCATGGAGGTATATGTATGCATAATCATGTGTTCAAATGTGCATTAAATTCCAGGTTGAGTTGGCTGGATTTGATGCCTGAAATGTTTTTTTGTGTTTAACCTTCAACGTGGAGTTTTGCCTGTATGACTTAATTCTCTATATCTGCAGGGGCATCTGCACGGATCCACCGTTAATGAAGAGCTTATTGTTAGTTCAAGGCAAAGGGGGTATGGGAAGATAGGTTGCCAAGGACTGGAGCGGTAACAAAGAGAATGTGAAGATGAACTCCCTTCTGAGCACCTGGACATTGGAGGTGTCCAAGGCTATCCTGATGTTCTGTTCGTGAGACGAAAGTTTATTGGGATTTGCAGATTCCAATTTGTGTGTATGAAGTGAAAAGTTACTGGCAATACTGATGTCAGCTTTTAGGTGTTCTGCCAGGTTTAAAGTTGTGTTTAATTAGTTAGGGCTTGCAGATTTTATTATGCCCTTTGACTAGTGCAGACGCTTAGAGAGGTTCAGATCTCTCTAGTTTGCTTTGGCTGAAGTGGCTTTATGCTACGCACATCTCTCTTGTGGAGCTTCTACTGAGGTATTTGTTCTGCTGTTATTTTTTCAACAATAATCCTACTCTCAACTTTAGAGATGTCTTTAAACTTCCTTTGAGTTAGGTAGCTTATTTAGATTTAATTAGTTTCAATGATTAGACAGGAGAATTACAATTTGGACTCTGATCATCAAGTACTTTTTCCCATTCTGTATGTTGCCACCTCTGAAATATTGGTATGCCTAATGCGTTTATTATTTAATCTGATTAGATGTTTGTATTTCCCTTTGGTGAATCTGTACTTATATAGTATGCTTCTGAGGCTCATTTACATCATTTTGGAGTTGAATTTGTAATAAAAGCTTTGTACTCTAATTCCCGCTTCCGTGATTCAATGTGTGACTAAATGGATTACACTGTAAATTGAATGAAATATTGATGTTCTCCTTATCCTTTGGAACTCCTAAAAATATTCATCAGATTTATAAAAACTAGAAAAAGGTAGAGATGCCTTTACATACTCATGCATAAACCTGATAAACTTCAGAGCTCTCAATTTGCAGATAAATTGGTCATGCTCAACCACACTTGCATAGCATTACAAAGATGCGCTGTCCGCTTTAGAGTGCAACAGTAGAGCTTATAAATTGGTCCTGAGCATTGAGAAAGCAAAAATTATTATCTTCAGTTATATACAATGAACAATGTGAAGACGGCTCTTAATAACATGAGGTTAAAGCTGATAACACTTATAACTTCCTGGGTTAATAGTTTGAGTAATAGGAAAGACATAAGTAAAATTTGACAACAGTGCGAAAGAAAGAAGCATGTTTTAAAATTTGCATTAATAAAAATAGGCACACAGTTGTTACGTGAATCTCTTTCCTTATTTTAAGTCTTGTTGCAACATAACTGATGGCCGAAATGGTATATGGAAAGAAGCTTTCTAGGGAAGGCTAAATGGTTTGCTCTGGCACAATGCTCAAAATATAGGTAGGTTACGGGTTGGGCTACTAAGCTCTTCCATTCAAGGTCATAGCCTTCTTGAGTTCATTTTATTAGAAGCGAGCATTAATAGCCTCGAAAAGCAGTTCTTTGGATCACATACTGCCTTATAAAAATCCAAGTTCCTCCTATTTAACAATTGCTCTTCAGAAATGTAACCTGAGGCCGGCGTAGGAAAGTCATTACAATTAAAGAGGTGATAGCTGAAAAGTAAAATCTGAGCTTTAAATTACGTGCAAAGAATTATAGAGAATTCACACAAAAATATGTTCAGGGTACGTTTTGGATGTTGATTCAGCTGTGCACCTCTGACGTTACTTCTATGAATCGTTACCCAAATCCACAAGTTGGGAGTTTATCTGTTTGAAATTTCCCTAATTTCCAAAAGAGTGCTTTAAGTGGGTTGAAAGTACTCAATTACTACCAAACGGAATGTATTTCTGTGGTTACAGGAAGGAGACATTGCCCTGTGTGTTGTGTGTCTACCCGGTAACAGGCAAAGAGCTCAAACACTTGTTACAATCTGTTTTTAAAAATCCGGTCAGCCAGTACTCCAGTCAGTATTCTATTTTGTATTGAGGGAAAGACCTCCCCTAAATGATCAGAATATTTACTAAATGTATCACTGCAGTCCTAAAATGTTTTGCAAAAATTACGTTCACTGCTTTGCAGGAATTGAATCGAACTTTCATCCCTGATTAATTGATATTTTGGAGCGGTACCGTTCTAATTTGATTTGTTTGTGGCAAATATGTCATCGTTTGGGGGCGAGAGGATGGTCAGTAGTTTTAATGATTATTTCAAGAGTTGAATTTTAATCTGATACTCAATCCTAATCATCAATATGGTTTTGATGAACCTCTGATTACATTATTATATTATTGTTAATTTTCTTAGCGCATCAGCTGTGATTAAAGTGATATTTTATATTTTCTATAAAGTGCTGAGATCTGCACCAAAGAGATACACTTGCAGGCGTAATGCTTTTATTCAACCAAACAAATAATGTATTAGAAATCTAAAAATATTTAATTGATAACGTTTAATTACTGTGCTCCAAGTTAGTGATACTTCAAACTACTCAAAAATTAGGTCCCGTGAATGTTTTGTCCCCATAATTTGATGACATTATGGAACCATAATTCTCCTCGTGTGGGGAAGGTTTATTCACATAGATATTCCCTTTCACCTTCCTACTATTTACAGAAATGGTACCTGAGGCGAACATACAAAGTAAGGTAGTATGAACTATAGTTCGTCAAGTTAATGCACATTTCTAGTCACATACCTCCACTTAACACGAGGACTTTAATATCTTCTCGTCAGGGTGCTTTGTCCAATGACCTGCCATCTTGTTAGCAGCGGTGACAGAGGAGTTGTAACCCTAATAATTCAGCTGTAGGATACTTTGTTTGATAAAAATCATCTGGAATCTCCCTTGTCATATTTTAAATCAGGTCTATAATCCTGTTTCTTTCCATAGATGCTTATTCTCTCTGTGTCAATAAAACATATTTTGTGTTGAGTGGCACAAAAGCACACCAGATAATATTGGGTACAATTTGTGTGCTTTAAAAAGGAAAATGTACAGTAGTCTCAATTTCGAGGTGCCCTACATTTAATGGGTTGGGGGTTAAATCAGTTCCAGTATAAACTGATCTCTGCAGTATTAATGTTTAGCAGATGTGCTATCATTTCCAAGAATAATAGATATATTGGAATGAGTAAAAATGAGTAAAAAAGAAGATAAACAGGTAGTGGAAAACTATTTAAGACGCATCCTCAACTAACTCAACAAATAAAACTATGATAGCCTGACTCATGCACAATTATACGTTTAAATATGTATTACATACTGCCATAAGGTATTCCTATTGACTTAGGAATAGTGGGATGCTACAACCTTGACAATCATGGAAGTGTGTAAAACATATTGCAAGGCTGCAAAGGAAGACATGGCTCTTCTAAAAAAACTTAGGGACTCCTCAGCGAAGCACTATGGTGAGATCTAAATAGGAATATTAGGCTCCCAGGTTTCTCTTCACTGGTGTCCCCCTAGAATGGACAAGTGGTGGTAACCAGGGGATTCCTGATCTCTTCCCCCTGCTGCCTCTTATCTTGTGCCTAATTAAGCCCAAGTGGTGATGTGCAGATTTTACTTGTATCTTTCTGTCAACTTGTCATCACCTATATATGTTGAAGAATTGGCTTTCCCTTGCTGGTGTTTGACCCATAATGTCTATCCCTCTCCATATCACCACTGAAGTTACTGAACAGGATCAACCAGGTTGATGGTTTCTTCATTTCTGCTGCCGGTAATTCTGGGTATGCCTTCCCTACTGGCCTCCACCCATGTGGTCTCCCCCACACACCTGCACTGATCGTCTGTTGTGCATTTCCCCTCACAGCCTGTCCATATTAGGATATAAGCAATTGGATATTGTTTGCAAGTAGTCATGCCAATCAGACATCTCATTAACCTCATCTAACATATACCGTGGCTTCTGGTGGTGCAGACTTTCTCCCACAATCACTTAGTGAAGGTGGGACCTATTTGTCTAAGCCACTTTCTGTGCTCCAGCAGCGCCTCTTATGCTTACTGCCTCAAGAACTGGTGGTGTGTGGCTAAAGATTTACCCTCTGCAATTATTCCTTATGCCTTTTGGGAACACTACCTAGGAAACTCTACCCCTTTTGAGTGACAATGAAGAACACATTGGGGCATGCATGAAGACAGGATGCTATCAAGTAAATGGATTTCATGGTCTAAGTAACATGAGGACAGCTAAGTAGCCTAAATATTCTGACTGGGTGCTGAACTAATATATTCCGGTCTGCCTGAAAAATACTTAGGTTATTTGGACGTTTAACTTGTACATTTTGTGTAGCCTGGAAGATAGTTCTACTCTCTACTTACATATCCATTTAGTACTGTGGAGCTTGTGGTTGGATTGTGGTGTAGAGAGTTTAACAAGGGAGATGCAGCACTAGCAGACAATGAAAGTGTTTTGTTTTTTACTTTTTAATTGAGATATGGTGTTTGTGGTTTAGCTCCTATCAAACCATTTAAATTTCTGGTACCCAGGTGACAGATGGGCCACCAGATTTAGACTTGACTAGCACTGTGGCAAATACATGCACCTCAAAACAGCTCTGCTTGCATGAGGGTTATGCAACATGGTGGACTTCCCACCACCAAGTAAATCTTGAAAGAGGCACTGTCAGAAATTGAGATCTGTAACTAGCAGAGGTATGCACCCTGTCCAAGTAGGGACCACAATCCTAGTCAGGGTAAGTCAGATACACACTCTAAATTAGCCTCTGCCCCTTCTCTGGCAGCTTGGCACAGAGCAGTCAGGCTTAACGTAGCAGGCAATGTGTGAAGTATTTGTGCACCACGTAAGTACAGTAACACATTGAAACACGACAAAAAGGCTCCACACCAGTGTAGGAAAATAAAGTATCCCTATCAGGTTAGAAAAAGACCAAAGCAACAAACATCCAATCAATATTTCTCAAGTGATAATTAATTAAAAGCAAGTGTGCAATCGTAGTGCTTCAGAACACATGCACATCTCTTAAGGTGATTTCAGTAATTCTAGTCCAAGTATTTTGGGCTCCTCATGAGGAATGGACAGCAGAACCGTCCCATTGTGGAATTGCCAGCAAGGTAGGAAGTATTTTAAAAAAGGCCTTCCCAGCCACTTGCGATATGCCGATAGGCAGCAAGAACCACCGAATTCCACAGTACCTGAGCTCAGGCTGGAGCATCAGAATGTCGGTCTCCTGGGTCAGGGTTGGTCATGCCAATCCCCCGAGCTGAATGCCAGACAGAAGTCGACTATCTGGCAGACAGAAGACAGGCAAGACCGGTAGCCCGAGTAGGTTCAGGGTCCCGGTGCAGCGATTTTATTCACAGTTGACCCCGCTCTCCTAAACGTGGCATCGGCGGGCATTCCATTACATTTGGAATCCCTGGTTGTTAAGGTGATGCTGAGGTCCACACATGAAGGCTTCCCTCTGCGCTGCACTGTGGTGTCGGCTCACACACAGCATGAATGGTATGATCGGTGCAGAGCTCAGGTCATTGTTGTTTGTACTTGGAGGTCAAACAGCTAATGCTTGGAACTTTGCAGAGCCTTGTGCTTGATTTGGTGGAAAAACGTCTTTGGTGGCTCTGAGACTTTGCCAATAGGGTGAAGCCACCAAGCCCTTGGAGTACTTGGGTAGCAAAAAGGTTGTAGAGGGCAGTTTCAATCCTCCTTCATTGCCAGAGGTAGCAGGCAGCAGGCCAACACACCAGAGCAAGTTGCGAAGTGGTAATCCCTCCTGACAACACAGCAATCAGCAGGCACCAGACCAGAACAAGTAAGTAGCAAAGTTGCAGCCCCTCCTGTCAGCACTGCTCTTCTCCTTGGCAGAGTCTCCTCAGGACCCAAAAGTGAACTGATGTGGTGGAGGCCTTTGAAGACCACAAGGTCCCTTCCCTCCTTACCTGGATCCAGCCACTCTACAGTGGGTATGCAGCCTTTGTGTGTGAAGAGGCACAGCCCTATTCAGGTGTAGCTGTTAGCTCCTCTCCCGATCTTTCCCAGGAAGACCCATCAGCCAGGTCATGACCATCAGGATTCAACTGTCACATCTAAGCTCCCTTTGTGTGTGACTGTCTAAAGGGAATGTACATTCTACCCCAGTCATGTATTAAAAGAAAGGCAGAGGTACAGAATGGTTAAAGTAAGGAAATGTCAACTTTCTAAAAGTGGCATTTTCAGACTTACATTTTAAAATCCGACTTCACCATGAGTTGTGATGTTTAATTGTGAGTCCAGAGACACCACATACCACGTTTCAATGTTTCCCAATTAGAAGTTATGATTAAAGGATGCTTCAAGGTAACCCCATATGTTAACCTATGGGAGAGACAGACCTTGCAGTGGTGAAAAACAATTCTAACAGTGTTTCACTACCTGGACATTTTAATCTTAAAAGTACATGTCCAATTTTTCAAATACACTGCACCCTGCCCTTCAGGCTGTCTAGGGCCTACATTAGGGGTTACATATGTAATAAAAAGGAAGGTTTGGGCCTAGCAAGTGGGTACACTGGCCAGGGCGAAATGGCAGTTTAAAACTGGACACACAGACTCAGCAGTGGCACCCCTGCAACATGTTTATAGGGCTACTGTAGTGGGTGGCACAATCAGTGCTGCAGGCCACGAGTAGCTTTTAATTTACAGGCTCTGGGCACAAATAGTGCACTTTAATGGGGTCTTACAACTAAATTGAATATGCCAATTATAGATAAGCGAATGTTGACATAGTTTAGAGTACAGAGCGTCTACACTTTACCACTGGTCAACCATGCTAAAGTAACCAGAATTCTAAAAGCCAGCAAATGAAGTCAGAAAACAGGAGGACAGAGGGTGAAAAGTTAGAGGAAACCACATCAAGCATGTCAGGTCTAACAGTAACCCAAAGTCAGGATCTGTGTGCATCACATACAAAACAAATGCATTTTCATCCAGTACATAGGTATATTTAGAGGTTTTCCTGTCCAGGGTCACTATGTTTTCAACAGAATTGCTGGATAGAAGGTTCATTATCCACATCAAATGGCATACCAATTAAGAACACCACTTCAATGCCATTTATAATTGACATTTGATTTTGTGCCAGGATGGCCAAAACAATCAGACTTTTCTTGCACTCTAAACGAGGCAGAACAATACAGAGATGGATGTAGGGATACTTGGAATTTCTTAGTACAATCTCTATATCCCCATCTCTATATGACACTCATAGCCTTATCACACAATTCTCCACATCAAGAATTGGACCCTGCACTCCCTGAAGACTTCTGTAAATCCCGTTTTACTGCAGCAATACCATCTCACACCAACTGATGCGTTTCGACTCCCAAAGTCTTGCTCATGGTTAGTGAGTCCTTCTTCTCTGTCTCTTTATATGCTTTAAGCAACTACCAACAATTGTAAGGCATCCTGGGATTAGTAGTCCTTCAACATACATCTACACAATCATGTGTTTTACGGGCACTATATACTCTATGTATAGTGCTATACATCCCATTTTGGTGCATATATTTTTTATTTTTTTCCGAACATGGTCATCAATACATTGTATGACTTGATTAGGATGTCATCATAGCTACGATCTTATTACATCTCAATAGTCATGCACAAGTTTCTGGAGCAGTTATGTATATGTATGTATTGTTATCGTTGTGCTATACACCATGGATCTCAGAATTGCCACAATAACTATTTATCTCATTAACCACACACATATTGTTATCATAGACAAGTATTTAGTATGAAGCTATCCATCTATAACAGCACTGTCCATCATTTTTATTGGCTTAATGCCTTAATGTCGATTTCAATAATATAACATAATAAACTACAGGTTCAAGTCCTTAGGGCATCTTAAAAAAGAAGTAAAGAAAGGAAAAAGAGATATAAGAGAAAAAGATAAACCTCTGCAAACAATTACTAAAGAACAAACTTCTTGTGCAGTTAAAACTAGAAAACATCAATTAGGGAGAGATCAATGTTCAGGTTTTTTCAGCACTGTCATATGGTATAGACTCCTTCACAGAAGTGTGTATAGTTCCTCATCTGCATTAACACCTTGCGGGGTATTGGGTCTCAATTTGATAATATTTATTCCATTCGATAAAACTTCAGGGTTCTGTCGCCACCTCTTTCATTCCTGGGTACACATGATATCCCATAGCTGTGCATAGTTTTCCAATTCCTACTGTGCTATTGTAGGCAGTGTTTTGCAATAGCATAGCTCACACCTGTATTCTGTATGGCTCTTATGTGTCAAGAACCTTTTTTTTAAACCACATGTTGTGCTCCCCATATATTTCATGCTGCATTCACATTCTAGGGCCTATGCCACATTGCCAGTGTCACAGGTGATTCTCTAATTTATGTGAATCGTATGACCTTAGTTGTCCTTTACTTCTCTCTTGTTCAGGCCAATTCTGCATACTTTGCAATTTTTGACATTTGATGAACTCTGCTCTTTGTTTGTCAAGCCATCTTTGGTGTGGTTCAGTAAAGAAGTGCCTTCTCACTAATCAATCACTTAAGGACGCAACTTTCCTGTATGTTATATTAGGTCTTTCTCACGCTAGGTGGCCTATGTCATTCCTTATTAGTTTCCAGTGTCCCTTGCAAATTTCTTTTTCCTCCTGACTGTATGTTAGTATTATGCTTATGATCTGGTTCTTATTGATATCTTCTTCCTTTTTTTGGTTCTTTTCAATCAATATCTGTGGCCTTTCAGGTGAAACTGCTCACAGGTCCCACTCCAAATATTAAACAAGTCATCTATTCAACTCAGCCATAAGACCACCTTGTTGACTTATCTCTTGTTATCTTCTTTTCAAGCTATCTCTGTCTCCCACCACCCCATAGTGAGGTTGGCATAGAGTGGAGAGAAGGAAACTCCCATCGCAGTCCCACATGTTTCCAAAAACATTTCATGGTTGAAAAGAAAAATATTATTTTCCAGACACATCTCAATCATGGATAGTAACATTTGTGAGTTGTAATTCTTTGATGTTACGTTGTTTCAAAAAATATTCTATTGCTTGCAGACCAATTTCATTTTTTATTGATGCATATAAGGATACCACATCCACTGTGACTAGTAAACAATTATCTTGCCTAACAAAGTCAGCCAAAATTCTCAAGAAGTCTCCCGTATATTTTATGCAGGATCTCAATGGTGAAACCAAAGGTGCTAAATAGTAGTATATGCATGTAGGAGCTTTCTCATACTGTGATCCACAACTAGATATTATTGGTCTTCCTCGAAGATCTGTTAATGTTTTTTCAATTTTGGGCAGGAAATAAATGGTGGGGATTGCCCGGAAATCCTGTTGTTAAATATAGATACTTGTCCTCATTGATCAAAGTTTCATCTGGCCATTTTTTTAACCTGTCATTTAATTCCATTGTTCGTTTATTGATTGGGTCTTCCATTATCCTCTGATCATTCTCAACGTCATTTAATAAACAGTCTGCCTCCCCCATTAAATCCTGTTTGTCCAGAATGAAGATAGATAATACCACTTTTGTGTGGCAGTTTTATTTTTAAGGAGTTTTCATTGTTTAGGTATCCCAGGGCTCTCCTTTCTCCTACTGTT
This sequence comes from Pleurodeles waltl, assembly GCF_031143425.1. Lineage (NCBI taxonomy): Eukaryota > Metazoa > Chordata > Amphibia > Caudata > Salamandridae > Pleurodeles > Pleurodeles waltl. The sequence goes on from NC_090451.1 coordinate 476,373,148, forward strand.
AGATTTTCTTTTATACAGTCATGTTGTGTATTTTCTAATTAATCCAGATCTGATATTACTAGATCATAGAAAGTATCAATCTTGTTTCCAGGGGTTAAAGTTGGCCAAACTTTGTATTGTTTTTTCAGAGTGCTCCATTTATATGATCAGTTCTGATTGTCTAAATGATTCAATACTTGTGTTTCAGTGAGGACGTCATCTTCTAAATCATACATTAAGTCAAAGAGGGTTTTCACATCTGATGCTTCTTTAATTATAAGCTTGGTGTTTTAATTGATTCCTGTTTGTTGGTTTTTTGTTCCTGTTCCCATCTGCTTTAGAGAAGAATTTTGCTAATTTCAGTTTTCTCACAAATTTGTAAATGTCAATTTTTGGTTCTGCATAGTCCAAATGTCTGTCAGTACAGAAAGATAATCATTTATTCAAAAGTGTTTATTCATTCATTGTTATTTGATGTTGTGATAAGTTCACTACCAGATTTTCCTCTTCCTGCTTGGTTGTTTCAACACTTTCTGACGGTTGCCAAGTTGATAACTCTTTTGTCCTACAGTTTCTTCTTCTTTTGTGGTGTTTTTGGTGGTGGGTGTTCCCTTTCCAGGCCCAGTCCTCTGGGTGTGTGCTGATCTAAATATAGCAATTTCATCTCCTCTAAAAACATTGTCTTATTGTTATTTTTGAGGACGTCTTCTTCACTTATCTCAGCATCAGACTCGCTTATTGTTTTATTGGATGAGGCAATTCCTGATAACTAGCCTGATGATAATTGTTTCTTGAGACTGTCAAAGCATCTGGCAAATGTTAATACTCTCCAATCAATGTAATCCTGCTCATCCCTAGGAAACGTCCTCTGTTTGCGAGCATCAATCTCTGCTTCATGCTTGTCTATTTTCCATGGCTTGTCATCATTTTTTCCTTTCTTCCTCTCGTACCATGGCACTGATGTGATTCTCTATTTCTTTGATTTATGTAGGGATGTCCTCAATGTCCATTTTAGCATAGTTAATTATTTTTGGTATCATGTTTTTCAAGCATTGCATGCTGTTTTCCCCCCATTCATGTAACATTTCCGGTCTGGAATCAGGGTGATTTGGTAAAGTAAGGATTCTCAGTCCTCTGGGGACCTTCCCATTTCAAAATATTTCTCCAGCATTAGAATGTTCGTTCATTAGTTCCAGTTTCTCTACTCGCCCCCTCCATTTGTGTACTGGCTCAATTACTTTGACGAAATGTCACTTTTGCCATCTGCTTCTTCTCACTTCAGAGCGCTCTTTCCTGCATCTACCTCTTCTTTCTTCAAAATCCACTTAGTCCTGTATCGCCCACTCATAATCTTCTGGTGCCTTGAGGTCTCTTGTTTGCCTCTCCCATCCACAAGCAAGATTACATTTGGGATTTATGGCTGTTCTGTTGACATGGTGACTTAATTCGCATGATACTCATAATGAAATAAGAAACTATGAGCCAGATTTTTGAAAAGTGGGGCTACATTGCATGTAGCCCCACTTTTCTTACAGCCCTTTGCGCTCCCCTACCGCCATCATGTGTGCCCCGTATTTAAAATATGGACACCATGGTGCAAAGTAGGGGGCAATAGTGTCAGAATTTCAGACGCTATTGATGTACTGTTCTGGGTTAGCGCCAACATTTTGGGCTAACCCTGAACAGTACATAGGAGCCCATTGAAAACAATAGCATGCCCTTGTTTAACCCCTACTCTGAGCAGGCATTACAAATGCCTAAAAAATGACAGAAATAAGTCTTTTAGATTTCTTTGTGCCATTTTTTCGGATCCCCTTATGGGGGAACACTCTCCTTGCATACATTATGCCTGGTATAGGGATAATGTAGTGCAAGGGGTTACAAAGTGGTGCAATGCATGCATTGCACCACTTTGTAAATTTACCCTCGTTGGGCCACATTAGCATAAAAAAAATGATGCTAATGTGGAGCAAGGAGGTACTAATGGCTCTTAAATGTGCCCCTATAATTAGAATAACAAAACTTCAGAATTAAACATCCAAATATAATTAAGGTTCTAAGTGTTGCTAATTTTCATAGATAAAAACAGATAGAAAGCAGTGTGTTTCTGGTCTGTTTGTATTTTTAAACTCAGAAAAATAGAGAAAATCCGGCTCATTTTAAATGAGTATCCATGTTGTCATTCACAAATTCCAGGCCCATGGCTGTGCATATTGAAAACATGCAGAGTTAAAAAGCCACAGGATGAGATTTGCTTAATTGCCTGCATATCTCAATGTGTGCTTGTGCTCTAATGCCAATATTCTCATCTGGGTATACTGTTTTATTATATTTGGCTGCATAATGTGCTAAAATATGGCTGGCATCAAAGTACAAGTGCACATTTATTTTTTAGATAAATGTGAACTATACAAGTTCTAGCTTCATTTATTCACAATGTACTAAATAAATAGATAAACAACAAGACGGCAAATAATAAATATGGACAGAAGTGTTGAGAAAATAAATACCAAAACACCGGGAGATCTAATACTAAACTCCATACAAATAATTTTGATGGTTATAGCTGTAAAGCAATTACATAATACCTTGCCTCGTGAGAGGTTTGCTGGTATCAAATTTACCTTTTTCATTCATGCCAACTGTAACAATAACCTCTGCTAAAATATCTAAGTGTGTGGTGTCTTCATTCATCCTAAAAGACACCCTAATCATCCAACAGAACACATTAGACAGAGCATATAAAATACATCCAAAATACCTCAAATATCCTTTTGGTCAGCTAATTCATAGCTCCAGAACTAACCAAAAGACAATGCACAAGCATAAGACAGAAGATCATTCATATCTAATACTAAGGCCAGCTGTGCCATGTTTTCAGATACCATATAGCTCAAAGGAGTGTTGTTCACTAATATACATGACGCACCAAACAACAAGCCAAAAGCATCAGATGGCCAGGCCTTTCTTGTGCTGTTCTCTGCACAATTAACTCTGAATAACATGCTGTTGAGTTCGGGAATCTCTAGGGATTTCTCTCCAGTGGCACATACCACACTCTAAAACACCGCTGAAGTGTAAGGCCAATACTTATACTTTTTTTACGCTCCATTTGCATCATTTTCTGACGCAAAAGTGTCGCAAACTTAGAAAATACAATTATATTTTGTAAGTTTGAGCTGCTTTTGCATCAAAAATGATGCAAATGCGGTGCAAAAAAAGTTTCAATATGGGCCTTAAAGCATAATAGAGCATGGGGCAAAGCCAGCCCCGACATACAGGTTAGCCCCTAGTATTGGGTCGGTGACATGCCTTCTGGTGGATACATCATGCTGAATTTGCAGTTGGTTCCACAAAAAAATTTAGTTTTTTTTCAGATTTGACAAAGTAGTGACCCTTTTCCTATAAGGGTCAGAGTTATCATTAAGTAATTAAAATGCCTTTGGTCTTAAAAATCTACTCTCTGAAACTGCTGTTATCGACAACATAAAGCAAAGTTCAGTCTTTTGAAAGAGGAACCAGCATTATTTTTTACAACAAAATACAGTGAAGGTCTTATTCACAAAGGCACAATGTTGCAGGTAATGTAGTAGTCATATGTTTCTCTTTTACTACTCTTACATGCCTTTGCGAACTGGCCCTTAAACATCTAAAATGGGAATAAAATAGGACTTGTCAGGAAATATTCACATGCAGTTGGTACAAACACAAAGAACTGTCCCCTTTTTGGACTTAGACATTTCTGGTCCTATTAGCAAATGGCTTGTAATGGTACTTAAACGAGTTCTCGCTTAGGACTAGCTTCAAGCTTTTGTAAGTCGTCTGCTTAGACTACAAAAGACCAGGACATAAAGACATTTTACTCCAGTGTTATAATTTATTGATGATTTCTTTTGTATAAATTGTGAAATCTCCCGTCACCTGAAAACACAAGGGTGTGTAATGAACCATGCATGCCACATACTCTCAGATATACGTTGTTCCAAATTAAGACACATCAAACGGATCTCCAGTGATTTGAGCTGAATGTAGCATTAATAATTTACAGCCAAAGAACATGTCACTCGTCAAAGTCTTTTGCTGGATTTTACTTTTGGTTTTGATTTTTGTTACACAATTGACATTCTCTCGTGTTTAAGTAAGTGACTGCAACAACACATACAACTCGACAGTGGAAAAAGCCTCAGAAATGTCTTAGATACAAATGCAGTGAAAAACAACCCAATTCCAGGGGGTCGACATAACTGACAAAACTGCTGTATTTCCATGCACTAAAGACAAATGTATTTTTTATTTCCCAGAGAAGCCCCAGAAGTAAAAGAAAGGAACAAACTTATATGGACAAATATAGGGCCTGATTACAACTTTGGAGGAGGGTGTTATTCCGTCCCAAATGCGACGGATATCCTGCCCACCGTATTACGAGTTCCATAGGATATAATGGACTCGGAATACGGCGGGTGGTATATCCGTCACAAAAGTTTTAATCAGACCCAAAATGTCTTCATGTCCATTGTCTAACGACTTGCTTTTGATACTGAGAACGCATAACTTGACTGTGCTATTATGGCTACAGGAGTGAGACAAAGTGTAATTAACAAAACATATACAGTGCACTTTATTGTTACTAGTGTCAAGTGGTGCATCTAAATCAAATTGTTCAATGTGCACTCACAAGTAGAAAGGTAATAATGTATATGTCTGTTTTAATAATGCCTTTAGTCGGTTGAAATATACCATTTGTAGCATTTAAATTCATGTGTCTGGATTATGGTATTATGACGGAGAGATGCATAATCACAGTTATTCATAACAATGTTACACCTATGAATGGAAATGCACATATATCTATGTATCTGAAATGTGCACTGAATCATTTACTAAGTTTGCTCAATTGAATGCCTGAAATGTTGTTTTCCTATGCTTAACCTTCAGCATGGCATTTTGCACGTGTTGTATTATTTTTTATCCATCTGCAAGAGTCTACAGTTAATGAAAGGCATGTTGTGTATTTGAGATAGTGGGGTATGGGAGGATATGTTGGCAAGGGCAAGGAGCACTAATGAACTGGAAAAAAAATCCCCCTGTGTGCACCAGGATCTTGATGTTTGTTTCATGGGTTGAAAGTCTGATGGGAGTTGCAATTCCAATTGAGCACAGAAGATGGAGGACTACTGGTGCTTGAAGATGTGGACTCTCCAAGTTTCTGCAAGGTCTAAATTGGTTTTCAGTTAGTTAGACAAGAGCAGACCCTTTTTACCCTTTGACTAGAGTGGATTCCATGAGGCTCAGAGAGGTATAGACCTCTCTGTTCTAAATTTGTATGAGTGGCTTTATCAATTTCTTTCCCATAATCCTGAGAGATAATTAGGACTTTCCCCATAGCGTAGTTAGGATATTCAGATTGAATTAGTCTTCAAATGATAAGACAAGAGGATTGTGATTTATATACTAACCATCAGATTGTGTTCCTCATCTTTTGTATTGATGAAACTAAGATTCTTGTATGCCTTATGGTTGTGTGATATAATATGGGTTGATGCTTTACTTTACCTTTGGTGATTCTCTACATTTATATAATGTTCTTGAGACTCATTTCCATTGGCTCGGCCTTAAATTTGTAATGAACCTTAGTACTTTAATCTCCGAATTAATGTATGACCAGATAAGTTCAGTTATAAATTGATTAAAAGTGTTGATTTTGACTTTCTTCACCCCTCAGAGCTCCTAAAAAGGCCTGATGAAAGAAGAGAAATCAGAAGACGGGCTTGTAGCATTCTTAATACATCTAAACAAACATTGGCTCATCACAGTTGAATTTGCTATACAGGTAAATAAATATTATAGCCCTATAGCCCACTGCTGAGGGCTATACCAGTAGTTAAAGGCCCTGAACCTGAGGTCCTATTATAAGGGAAGGGCCTTTAATAACCAATATATCCTGAGGCAGAAGAGGTATGAATCTATTAGAACATTCCACCCACTAAGGGTCGAATTTTCTAAATTGAAAAGGAAGAAGCATGAAGCCGAACATTAGAATTTGGGAGCTTCAGGCTTGTACCAGGCATAATAAGCACTGAGCTACCCCACTGTCTTCAAAGGAGCTCTCAACATTCCAATGTTCTTATAAAAAAAAAAATATATATATTTTTCTTATTAGTCTATAAGTCTCTCTGCTAAAGATGAGATTGCAATAGGACTTGCATTGGTCTTCAGATTGTGCACTATTGTTCTGAGCCATAAACTTCTGCAGTCAAATACTTACCATTGTCATATGGCCTGGTTAGTGGCTGGCTAAGCTCAAAAGTGGCAGGAAGTCACAGTTTCATTATGATGCAGAACATGCAGAGCCATTATACGCAGGTTCATGATATGAATATTTATTGGGAAAATACCAAATTGGTTTACTAGGTTCAGCCCACATCATTGAGCACCCATGTCATGCACTTAACATCTACACCGTAAAAAATGTCTCATGGCTGGCTGAAATGTAGATCATTACTTCTTGAATTACTGATATCAAACATTTTAAGAAGTACAGAAGTGTAATTGTAAGATCTATGTTAAACTAAATTTCACAAGTTCAACACTGAGTTGCTCTCTCATTGAGTTAAATGCTCACTGCTGTTTGTTATGGGGATCTATAGGTCACATGTTTTAATAATGCTAAGGCTGACTCAGCCTTCCATCCTTCCCAAGTCGGTATATTAAGTTCTATTAACTTATGTAAGAGTAACAGCTGTTATTTAAACTGATTAGGATTAATCCAGATGCAGTATTAGGTCTTATATACAAAATGGTATGGTGGTTGGCTGAGTAAGTCAATCTTTCTAGGTATAGTGTTGCCACATTGCAGCAAGTATCAATTGCAATTATTACGTCATATGTAATGGGAGAACAAAGTTTCTCCTAGTTACCTTTTCAGCTAGCAAAAGTGTGTCATTGCCCCTTAGCAGCAACTTGACTAATGTCATGGGACATTGTGACACATTTTCCTTGAAAGCAAATTGAAGTGTTGTCCTCACTGTCATAGCTAGTACACTATATGAAAGCTTGGAGCATAGAGTTGTTTAAGCTCTTCATCTGTCCAAAGCCAGTTTTAACTTCCTGGTCTGCCACCTTTTCAATGACCAATGACACTTAACTTGAATAAATGAATGAAGTTCAATTTATCAGAGTGCACAAATACCCAGAGTCATTGAGGCACTAAAATCTTGGTAGTTCAAATGAAAAAAAAATATGTATTGGGGCAAGAATCTTAGCCCCATATCTAGGGAGTTGCAGAGTGAAGAGCCAAATTTAAAGGGATATTCTAAAGGATGCATGTGTCTTCAAAATAGAGACCTGCTGTTGAAGAGAGTTCTATAACTTGGCCATAGCCATTAAGAAGACTTTACTTCCCCATCTTGTCTTGCTTAATTTGGGGGCAACTATCAGATTTTGATTTGCCGAACCAAGTTGTCTGGTAGGGACGTACCACTGGAACATAGATCTCATTACTCCAGGACCTGATTTATATAGAGACATGTGAGCAGGGCACAGGGCCTTAAACATAATGTGCTTTCTCACAGGCAACCAGGGGAGCTTAATTATTTCGGCTAGGACTGAGTAGTGTTTAGGGATGTCTAGTACCAGTTTGGCTGCTGCATTTTGAACTGTTTGCAGCTTGATTAAGGCTGATTTGTTTATGCTCAAAAAGAGTGCAATGCAATAGTCAAGCCTGGACCACTTGTTTAGGGGCTGCCATTGGAATGAATGAAAATACTTTATAGAGGATCCTAATGATGCAGACACAGGTAAAAACTATTCCTGACAGACAAAGGTCAGATTTATGTCCACGATCGCCCTTAGATTGTTAGCCGAGTCAGAACTTCAAACTATTAGTCCGTAGTCCATCGGGCACCACCAACCAGAATCTTAGCATCCAAAAAGTGACATGGGGTACATCCATGTAGCAAATAGGTCCCAGCCATTAGGTGACCAAGACTTTTCTCTGTTGATTAGCAAGTTTTTGGACTTTTACTTTGAGTCTCACTACCTAAGTCCCACTCACTGTAAATCAATGGTAATTAAACTGAGTGTAGTAACTAACAGTGTCTACCTTCTAAGATATTGCTGTGCAGCTAGGGAAAGGGGCACTGGGCTGGTTACAGGTGAACATATGAGCACGTGCATGTGCACACATGTGAAGACTGCATGTGTGAGACTACTGTCGTGCACAGACAGGTGTTTTCACACAGGTAGCCTTGTGCAGAAAGGACTCTGCAAGGATTGATACCGACTTGGGGTAGGCCTTATAGAATAAGTGGGCATTCATAGTGTACATCTGCAGTGCTTACTAGAAAATCTGTGTTTTTTCATTGCATTACACATATAGGTGAAAGCTGCCCTAAAGTACAGATGCACTCTACTTAGGCCTAAAGGGTCCAGCAAGATACCCAACTCGGGTTAAAATATGCTCTGCAAGTTTGATTTTATAATTCCCAGTAACACACATGCAAATCTTAAAGACCTTAGGATTTATCCTATTTCTCTATCTCTGTTCATAATCATATTCCAGGACTTTTTTCCACCTACTGGGCCAAGTTAATTACTCTGCTACCCAGTGGACCGATCTAAGGCCTTGCCACAAAAAAGGAGCATTCAATAGCAATTGTTTGGTTTGTTGTAATTAGTAAGCGTGCAAATCCACCAGTGTCCTCTGGTCAAGCTATGGGAGGGTTGTTGACTCTTGAGTCCCTTCTCTTTATTAAGCAACCTATCCATCTAGAGACAACATGTTCCTGGTTAGCTTGTTCAATCTTGCTGCCAAACGCTGCTAATGCTGATGACCTATTGTCATGTTTAAATGTTTATATTCCACCTAACTGCAATACATTTGAGGCTGAATTTATGATGTAACAGGATCTGTCAGTGATCTACTGTCACTTTGCCTCTGCACAGATTAGTCTAGCAAGATATTTCAAATTAAGCCCTCCTCTTAGTGTTTTCAATGAGTGTGTATAGGATGTATTAAGTTGCTATAGTGTTTTACCTGCCTCATTTCCTACAAAGGGCTCTTCTTCAAAAGCACCCTGGCTAGCATTAGCCCTTGCTCAATACAATCTAATTAATCTTAATGAGTGCTTTCCGAACCACAGTCCAGCTAGATTAACTTTTAGGTATGGAGCATAAATTTTATTGATTATATTTGTACATCTGTAAAGCATTTTGGTCATGTGTGTTCATTTGAGGTACGGGACCTAGGACTGAGAGACCCCTTTGCAATGGAGCTCAGTATCCCACAGGATCCCTTTCCTAGAAGAGAGCAGATGGTTGATTTTCCCTTGGTTTATAATAAGGGAATGAGGGTCTCTATTGCTGAGCACAAATTGAGCAAATTAGCTAAAATCATAATTAAGGTTGTTTTTATCACTTGGAGATGGAAAGGGAAATCAAGTGATAAGAGCATCTGATTAAAGAAGTCCAGTCTCTTCTTGACTTCCGCTCACAAAAAAAAGTTGTAGGGAAATTCCAAACTGGATGGTTTGATGAAGAATGCTGTTCTCTGCAACAAGCAGTCAATAAATCAAAAGAACAGTTTTCTTTATGGGTGAGAGAAATTTCCCACTGATTGGAGGTCTCTGAGAACCCAACACCTAGTGTGTTCTCAAAAAAGGAAGGCGTTTTATGAGAGTAATTGGAACAAAATGCAGGATGAAATTGTAAAGGGCAATCCTCGTTTATTCTGGTGGTTGGTGAATAATATCCACCTAAAATCCCCTTTGAAATGAGCATTTCTGGTCTGCGAAGCACAGAGGACAACATTTATTATGGAGCTGTATAAGATGTCATAGTGTAATATAAGAAGCGATAATTTTGATGACCAGTTAGTATGGCCAAATCTTTTCCAAATTCCAGAGACGGGCATCATAGCTAAAGGTATTGGAGATATGACGTCTTCACATTCAGGTGGGCCAGATGGGTTACCAGCAGTACTTTATACAGAAAACTCATTATGGTTAAATTGGTGACAAAAATTGTTTAATACCAGATTCTTGGCAAGGGGCTATAATTAAACCATCTATAAAAGGAAGCCTATGAAGACCATGCAAATTATCAGCTGATATCCCTGCTTGCTGTGGCGTCCAAGATCTTTGCCCAAAACACTGCTGATTGCTCTAAAAGCCTTTAGTATTGGGTGCATTCCAAAAGAGCAAGGTGGTTTCAGTCTGCCTATTCCGCAGTTAATAACTGCTTTGCTCTATGGGATGCTGCTTGGAGAGCAGTCAGTTCAGGAGGAAAATTATGTTGCTGTTTTGTAGACTACAAGGCAGCTTTTGATAGATCTAATCGTGGCCTCCGGTGGTATAAGTTGGCATGTTGGGGCATCGACTGAGGTCTTTTATGAATGAAACAGCAACTACATGATAATAAGTGGCTACAGGTTGATATGAATGGCCTAGACTCTCAAAACAGATAAAATCCTTGTGCATAACAGACTGAGGTAAAGCTGTGTGTTTCCCCCCTGCTCTTTAGCCTTTTTACCTCGGATCTTCCTGAGATGTTAGACAGTGCAAATTCCTGATCCCCAAACATAGGTGAGGTGCACACCCATTATTTGATGTATGCAGATGACTTGGTCTTGATGAACTGCACCTAGGTTGGTTTGAAGTGAAAGTTAGAAACCTTACACACATATTCTGGAAATAACTTTCTTACAGTAAAGGTGGAGAAAACGAAAACCTTTATTTTATCAAAGTGATAGGAAAACTTTGTTTGGTTTCTGGATAATGCCCCACTAAAGTAGGTTGAAGAATAGAATACATATACCTGCCGATTACTTTTGCTAGGATCCCGAGGTGGGCTAGTCACATGAAGAGGGTAAAAGCTGGGTTCCTAAGTACAGGTAATGCACTGAGAAGGTTTGATCTGAGGCATAGCAGTGTATCAGTAGAGGCTTAAACAAAGTAAGTGGTAGGGAAATTACTTCTGCAGGCTCTTTATAGAGCAGAGTTGTTGACTTTGGACCGCAGTGTTCAATGGGACGCACTAGAGCGGCCTTGTTTAAGGGATCACCTGGTTTGGAAGGAGGGGATAGGAAACATAATTACACAGGCTCTTTATGGAGCAGAGTTGTTGGCTTTGGATCGCTGTCTTAACTGGGAGTTGCCAGAGGGTCCCTATTTAAGCACCCTTTTAGGTCTCCGAGTGAGTATGATGTTACAGGCTCTCAGGCTGAAGTTGTTTCTTACCTCCCTAGCCTTGTTGGCCACATCACATGGGGTTAGATTTTCACACACCAGGAAGCCGGACATTACTAACAGCAGACTTTCTTGTGCAATGATGTAAGACATTGGCCAGTGCCCGACTCAGTAATAAGAACTTTTTAGTGTCAGTGGAAGAAATGGGGGAAAAGTTTGGCATAGCATCATTTGAAAATACTCACAGGGCAAATGCCCTTGAGAGGCTCCTTACAAAGGAAGCCATATTAGCTTCCTAAATAGCTGAGTGACTTTATCTAGCCTCCAGAAGCTCATTACTTGGACTTCTTAGGAACAGAGACCTAATTTGCCCTAGGTTCAGGAAAGGCAGATGAGATGTACTGTTCTTCGGGTTTGAGTGGGCATTGGTCCTGACTGGAAAACAGTTGGTTTTAAAAATAGAATTCTGAGTAATAATGGCAATGTTTCTGCACTTTAAAAATGAAGTATTCTGTTGTCCATTTGTTCCGAGATTGTACCCTTTTAAGTGAAAGGAAAAAGATTTTTCACCTTCTCTGGTTAAGACATGGAGTTAGATCAAATAGTGAAGCACTCTGCACTTTATTTGCAATGAATCAATCTGGTTTTGTGGTGTCAACTGCTCGATACATTCAGCTCATACAAAAACAGAAATTTTAAAGGCTCGAATATATTGATGTGGCTTACATGTTAAGGGTGATCTGTGGTATCAGAGCATAAATATTGCTTCTTATCGCATTTCTTAATCATTTAAGCCAAAATGATTATTAATATGTCGAACCTCGTATGTAAAGGGTGCACTATTACTCTGTAGGGTTGCCTTGAGTATGCATATTTATTCTTCTTTTGAGTAATGAAATGGTAATGTTGCTCTTTCGTGCTATAAAATAAATGCATTTGAATGTATTTTAGTCTTTCAAAGACATTGTGATGCATATCTTTCTCTAAGATATATGTCTTGGAAATAAATATACATTGAGTGACTTATTTACTCAGTTCAGGGGAAAGGAAGAGGTGTGGGGGAAATTTGCATCAAATAGTTAGCTTGTCACACAGCCCAGGTCCACTAGAACAAAGGAGGGATCCCAGACCTCTGGGTGCAACACAGGAGGGGCTCACCTTTGAAGTTTTGGTCGGAACAGATCAGTCAGCTCTGTTGGCTGATGTTGCATCACAGGATTGGCTAGGCGTGACTAGCTGCTAAAACATTCCACCCCCTTAAAAATTACAGCACAAGAGAGAGACAGATGAGAAGACCCAGGACCAGGGAGACCACAACAAGCAAAAGGTTGTCTACCTGTAAGGAAAAGTGGCTGAAAGTCCCGCAAGGATTGCCTATGAACTTTGACTCTAGCTGACTCCTCGGACTGGGGTGGGTCTCTCCAGGGCTAGTGATGCTTTCCCGTTAATTGTCAAAGCCCAGCTCACCTGAGTTCTTGTTCAGTTCTGATGGAGGTTGAAGACAATCCGACCCCACCCTGAAACTGCTTGTTCCAGCACACTAGTTTTTAAAACAGTGCACTAAGAACAGAAGCTCAAGGGAAGGGGGGAAGTGGATAAAATAAAAAAAAGAGAGACAACACCGTTCTTGCGTTTCCACTGTTGAAGTGCTGCACAAATCTGCGGCCCTTTCTGACTTCTGTAGAAACTGGTGCCTAATGAAACATAAACAAAGAACAGATAAGTGCAACCTATTCCTAAATGGGTTCCTGACTATCCCTTTATTTATTGGAAATTCTCTTCTAAAAGTACCTCTTGGGTCCTGGTCTCTAGTTTCCAGGTTTGGAATGTGTTACTGCTCTGGGATGTGTTTTCTATTACTGTTAAGCTTCTAAAAAATTAAACAAATACCGTTATCAGAATTACCAATATCAAACATTCATCATAATATAACTAAAGCCTAAATTCCCAATAGCAGACTCACTTTTCGCATATTTCCAGAATCTTTTATAAAACAAATACTGTACTTTTACATCAAAATACAGCATGTAATTTGTGCAAGTCCTTGATTTACTGTTTTCCTTGCTGTCAATGGTTTCCACTGTTCGATTCCCAAAAGTTCCATGAAAAAAAACAATGTCCGCTTCACAAAGTCCTGCAAAATAATCCTGCAACAAAGAGCCTTAATCACAATGCTCGTGGAAGGCACTTCGCCTCAAACTGTCTATACACGAATCCAGAAATTGCCGTCAAAGCTCCCTCAGGTAATAAAAAGTTTTGCACTTACTTGTTGCTGGCAAGAGATACTGATCAGTCTAACCTTGTCTTCTTTCTCTTTTGCAGGTTACTCGTAGGAGAGAGGCTGAGCCAAGGAGGAACCGGAAACCGGAAGAAGGAAGAGCCAGCAGCTGCGCCAATTGAAGTCAAAGAAAGTCTGTAAAGAGCAGGAGTGCCAGCGCCGAGGGATCTGTTCTCAGGTAAGCGGGAGGTAGACGAGCACAAGCACTGGGTGAGGCTCGGGGGATGCCTTTTATAGACAGGGCTGGGTGTGGTTCGAAGAGCTGGGTGTGGTTTGAAGGGCTGGGTGTGGTCCTCACATGCTGCACATGTTCTTGGAAGGTGTGCAGAGCTGGGTGTGGTTTGAAGAGCTGGGTGTGGTCCTCACATGCTGCACATGTTCTTGAAAGGTGTGCAGACTTTCAGTTATTATGCAAATGAGTTGGATTAACACATGGCCTAGGGAGGAGTGTTTTAAAGAAGCCTTGGTAAAATTAAGGCCCAATGTGTAAACAAAACAGCACATTAAACAACATACACAGAAGCCTGGGGGGGGGGAAGGTGAGATAACAAGAAAGGCTTTGAATAGTAAGTTTAAAAGGGAGCTATTACAGAACCCACTAGTGCAGTGAGAGGGGACATGCTCTTTGCTGTGTACAAACCCTAACAGTTGCCCCCCTCAAAGGCCCTCCTACAGGACGGGGTTTTCCTGGATTTTTTAAATAAAACCGTCTAATCAGCTGTGGGGCATGTACATATGATGCTGGTTCCCATGAATTCTCAGATTCATCATATCCTTTCCATTCTACTAAATAAAACAGACGTCCACTAATTCTTTTTGAGTCTTTTATGCTTTTCACTTCATATTCCAGATTTCCTTTAATTGGTATGGGTGGAGGTGGTGGTTCAGGTCGGGTTTTTGAGTTGTACGGCTTAAGCAAGGACACATGGAATGTAGTATGTACTGGATATTCTTTTGGTAAATCTAATTTTACTGTTACCGGGTTTACTATGGCAGTTATACTAAAGGGTCCAATGAAACGTGGTTGCAGCTTTCGGGATCCCTCTATGTTTAGGTTTTTTGTGGAGAGCCATAGCTTGTCACCAATTTTATACATTGGGGCCTCAGACCTGTGTTTGTCTGCTTGTCTTTTCATGCTTTCCTTGTACTTTAATAAATGTTTCCTGGCTTTGTCTTGTATGTCACCTAACCTCGTTAGTCTATCCGTTACTGTAGGCAACAGGGAATCTTCTAACAAAATGGGTATAGCTCTTGGATGATACCCCTGCAAGAAATAGAATGGTGAGCAAAGTAGAGCTGAATGCTCAGTATTATTATAAACAAACTCTGCTACAGGAAGAGCTTCCAACCATTCACTAGAATAATCAGCCAATAAACAACGTAGCGTTTGAAGTAAGGTTTGGTTCAGTCGCTCAGTCTGTCCATCTGTCTCTGGGGGGAAAGCAGTGGATAAGGCCACATCTATTTTCAGTTTTTCACATAATTTTTTCCAAAATCTGGAGTTGAACTGGCTCCCTCGGTCTGACACCACTTTGCTTGGCAAACCATGTAAACGCACAATTTCCCTTAAAAAAATATCGGCAAATTCTGCCGCCGTGGGTAATTTCCGTAATGGTACAAAATGTGCCATTTTAGATAAAAAATCCACTATAACCAACACTGTTGTGAAGGATTTTACAGGTGGTAAACCTACAATAAAGTCTACGCTCACAGTGTGCCAAGGTTGTTTGGGTGTTGGCATTGGTATTAACAAGCCGTCAGGAGCCTTATGAGAAGATTTATGTCTTGCACAAATTGGACAGGTAGTGACAAATTGCTTAATGTCCTTTCTTATAGTGTCCCACCAAAAGTGTTTTTGCACATTTTCCAGGGTTTTTACCCAACCAGGATGACCTGCCAACGGTGAGGCGTGATGCCAAATTATCACCTGTGTTTGTAATTCAGAGGTGGGCACTAACAGCATGTTGTCGTGATACAATAAACCTCGTTGTATTGTGTTATGGGAATCCTTTAACCAATCCTAAGGTGCTATTTGCATGTGTGCATTATATAGATCTGTGATGAAATCCTTCTGTTGTACTGGTGCCAACAACTTTTGGGGAGGAATAATGGGTTCTCCTATTTTATCTTGTTTCATGTCTGAGGTATGTCCGTATCTAGATAACACATCAGATTGAATTTGTTGTGCACCTGGTCTATAGGTTATAACAAAGTCAAATGTGCTAAAAAAATTTAACCAGCGCATCTGACGTGGTGTTAGTGCTTTAAGTGATCCAAAAAACTGTAGGTTCTTATGGTCAGAAAAGATTGTAACTGGGTACTTGGCTCCCATTAAATGGTGCCTCCATTCTGAAAAGGCTACTTTGATAGCTAGTAGTTCCCTTTCAGCCACAGTGTAATTTGTTCAGCTGGTAATAACTTTTTGGAATAGAAGGCTATAGGATGTAACTGGCCATCTACTGCATCTCGTTGAGAGAGAACTCCTCCTAAAGCTACTTGTGAAGCATCCGCTTCAACAAAAAAGGGCAAGTCAGGATCAGGATGTTTCAGAATTGGGGCTGAAGTGAACTTTTGTTTTAGGAGTTGAAAGGCGTGTGCCGCCTCATCAGTCCAAAGAAATCGTTGCCCTTTCCGCAACAAGGTAGTTATTGGGGCTGCAATGTCTGCAAAATGTGCAATAAACCTCCTATAAAAATTGGCGAAACCCAGAAATTTCTGAATATCTTTTACAGAGGATGGTTCTGGCCAATCAGCAATAGCACTGATTTTCTTTACATCCATAGTTATTCCTTGAGGTGACAGGCAGTATCCTAAAAAGTCCACCTTGTTGACATTAAAAGTACACTTTTCTAACTTAGCAAAAAGATGATTTTCTTTTAACTTTGATAATACTGCACGAACATGTTGGGTATGTTCTTCTGAGTTCTTAGAGTAAATGAGGATGTCGTCTATGTATACTATGACACAAACGTCCAGGAATTCGTGTAGGACCTCATTTATAAAGAACTGAAAGGCCGCAGGGGCATTACATAACCCAAAGGGCATTACTGTGTACTCAAATAAACCAAACTTTGTCTTGAAAGCTGTCTTCCACTCATCCCCCTCTTTTACTCGGACCAGGTGGTAAGCTCCCCGCAGATCTAGTTTAGTGTATACAGTAGAATGTCTTAATTGATCCAACAACACAGGTATTAGAGGAAGAGGATATTTATTCTTTATTGTAGCCTTGTTTAGTCCTCTATAATCGATACACGCGCGCAGGGATTTATCCGGCTTCGGGATAAAAAAGAGTGGAGATGACACTGGAGATGTGGAATGACGGATGAACCCAGACTGTAGTAGGTCATCTAGGTAGGTTCTTAAGTATTTGGTTTCTTCGTCAGTCAAAGCATATACTCTGTTATTAGGTAAAGGGGCCCCTGGGATAAGATCTATACGGCAGTCATAAGACCGATGTGGGGGCAGCACACTAGCCTTTACTGGATCAAAGACGTCTTTAAAGTCAGAATATTCAGGAGGGAGACTTGGTTCATCTTGTGTAACACTAGCACAGTGTAGTACTGTGCTCTGTTCTGTACCTGCTTCTTGATAGCAATTGGTTCTACAGAAAGAGGAATCCAAAGTAACAGTTCTATTCACCAAATCAATTTTTGGGTTATGAGTTGTTAACCAGGGTACCCCGAGAATCAAACCAAAATTAGGAGTATCTATCAGATCAAAGCTAATCACCTCTGTGTGCCCGTTCTGACAGACCATAACAAGTGGACTTGTTTGTTTTGTGATTAATCCAGAGGTCAATTCTGACCCATCCACTGCACATACTGCTTCTGGACAAGGCTTTAGGCACATAGGAAGTCCTAAGATTTCAGCTAACTTATTATCCACAAAATTTCCTGTCGCGCCTGAGTCCAGTAGGACAGGGAGAGAATGCCTCACTTGGGTAGTAACAATTAAAACGACCTGAATTATGAAATGTCTAGGTATGTGCGGTACCCTGAAGGCTGCAGCATTAGAGGTTTGATTAAGATGTTTTCTCGAACAAGTAACCTCTCCCCTTGTCGAGCTTAATCGTTTCCCGATTCAGTTGAGGAGGTGGAGGAAACAGCACCCTTTCGTGGAGTTTTAGGCTTTACTGGACATTCTCTGGCAAAGTGACCTGCCCTGCCACAATATAAACATAATTGAAATGTTCTCCTTCTTTCTTTTTCCTCTGATGTGAGTGGACCTCTGAGTGTCCCTATTTGCATAGGCTCTGGTTCAGGGAGTTTATTATCTGTGTCTTTCTTCTCGTGTCTAATAAAAGTTAACCGTGATTCCAGTTTGTATTTATCTCTCTTTCTTTCTCCTAGTCTATGTTCTAATTTCACAACTAAATCTACAAAGTCTGAATAGTCTTTTGGCAAATCAACGATATGAGCCAGCGCGTCTTTTAACTCGTCTCTCAAACCTTTATAAAAAAGGGAGACACGCTTTTCTTCTGGCCACTGTGTCTCGGTGAGTAAACGATTAAAACTAGTGAGATAGGTCAATAAATCCTTGTTACCTTGTTTAAGATTTAAAAGCTCATTATCACTTGCCTGCATGAAAGTGTGTTTTGCAAAAAGGCTGGTCATGGTACGTTTAAATTGATTCCAATTATGGAGAATGGGATCATCTCTATCCACGAAAGGAATTGACCAATTGACTGCTGTGCCACCCAAATAAGACAAGACGAATGCCACTTTCGTATCATCAGTAGGGAACTGTTGTGGCTTACAAATGAAGTGTAATTGACATTGATTGATAAAAACATGGAATTTGTTACTATCTCCATGAAAACGTTCAGGTGCTGCTAAGGGCACAACATTAGGAACATTAACAGTAACCTCAACTGGGGAAGGCAAAGTTGTATGTTTTGATGGCGCCCCTGTCTCTGAGGAGGTTTTAAACAAAGGCGTAGAAGCTGTGTTCCACTGAGATCCCCTAAATTTATACCTGCTTAAATCCTGTTTTAAAGAGGTATTCTCCATCTTTAATCTCTCTATTTCCTCTTGCATATGTTGCAAGATGCCAGACACTGATTCATTATGAGCCAAGTCCTCATTTAGGGCCTGCGCCATATCCGTGACGTCAATGCCCTCTATTTCTTCCCCGGTATTCATCGTCCACCAGAACTGAAATTTGTTTTTTAAGGCTTGTGCTTCTGTCAAAGCCCAGCTCACCTGAGTTCTTGTTCAGTTCTGATGGAGGTTGAAGACAATCCGACCCCACCCTGAAACTGCTTGTTCCAGCACACTAGTTTTTAAAACAGTGCACTAAGAACAGAAGCTCAAGGGAAGGGGGGAAGTGGATAAAATAAAAAAAAGAGAGACAACACCGTTCTTGCGTTTCCACTGTTGAAGTGCTGCACAAATCTGCGGCCCTTTCTGACTTCTGTAGAAACTGGTGCCTAATGAAACATAAACAAAGAACAGATAAGTGCAACCTATTCCTAAATGGGTTCCTGACTATCCCTTTATTTATTGGAAATTCTCTTCTAAAAGTACCTCTTGGATCCTGGTCTCTAGTTTCCAGGTTTGGAATGTGTTACTGCTCTGGGATGTGTTTTCTATTACTGTTAAGCTTCTAAAAAATTAAACAAATACCGTTATCAGAATTACCAATATCAAACATTCATCATAATATAACTAAAGCCTAAATTCCCAATAGCAGACTCACTTTTCGCATATTTCCAGAATCTTTTATAAAACAAATACTGTACTTTTACATCAAAATACAGCATGTAATTTGTGCAAGTCCTTGATTTACTGTTTTCCTTGCTGTCAATGGTTTCCACTGTTGTTCCCAAAAGTTCCATGAAAAAAAACAATGTCCGCTTCACAAAGTCCTGCAAAATAATCCTGCAACAAAGAGCCTTAATCACAATGCTCGTGGAAGGCACTTCGCCTCAAACTGTCTATACACGAATCCAGAAATTGCCGTCAAAGCTCCCTCAGGTAATAAAAAGTTTTGCACTTACTTGTTGCTGGCAAGAGATACTGATCAGTCTAACCTTGTCTTCTTTCTCTTTTGCAGGTTACTCGTAGGAGAGAGGCTGAGCCAAGGAGGAACCGGAAACCGGAAGAAGGAAGAGCCAGCAGCTGCGCCAATTGAAGTCAAAGAAAGTCTGTAAAGAGCAGGAGTGCCAGCGCCGAGGGATCTGTTCTCAGGTAAGCGGGAGGTAGACGAGCACAAGCACTGGGTGAGGCTCGGGGGATGCCTTTTATAGACAGGGCTGGGTGTGGTTCGAAGAGCTGGGTGTGGTTTGAAGGGCTGGGTGTGGTCCTCACATGCTGCACATGTTCTTGGAAGGTGTGCAGAGCTGGGTGTGGTTTGAAGAGCTGGGTGTGGTCCTCACATGCTGCACATGTTCTTGAAAGGTGTGCAGACTTTCAGTTATTATGCAAATGAGTTGGATTAACACATGGCCTAGGGAGGAGTGTTTTAAAGAAGCCTTGGTAAAAGCAAGGCCCAATGTGTAAACAAAACAGCACATTAAACAACATACACAGAAGCCTAGGGGGGGGGGGAAGGTGAGATAACAAGAAAGGCTTTGAATAGCAAGTTTAAAAGGGAGCTATTACAGAACCCACTAGTGCAGTGAGAGGGGACATGCTCTTTGCTGTGTACAAACCCTAACATTAATCCCCTGAAAACCAATTGGCTAAAGGACTTGCTGGTGGACCCTGGATGGTTCCCTGGAACCTTATGTGGACAGGTCCTGGGCTCCACTCACACACTGGTGCCCTTCCATAAGCCAGGAGGCTCTGGAACCAGGGTGTGTCATAATGAGGGTATTTTGCTGGCTGCTTGTGGAAGGACTGCACATTATGTCCCACTAGCACGTGAATCACACCAAGAGCCAGCCACAAGACATGTCTGGTGAAGGGAGCCAGAAAATCCAGCTCCCCCTGAAAAGCACCCAGGCCTGATAGAAATGCACCTAGTAGCTTGGCGTGGCCCAGTTTGGACTAGGGCACTCACTAACAAAAGAATAAATCTGCAAAAAGATATACAGCGCAAGGCTGCTAAACAAAACCGTAAGTGCAGGGAGCCACTCATTTATTATTTATAGGACCCTACTGCACCCCATCAAGCCCTGTGAGGGCTGAAATGTGGATATTTGGCTTTTCATGCTCCCCCATGGAGGTGCAGCACCAATATTTACTAAGGAGTGTTTAGAGAGCTGCAGAAGGACATCACCTCCCTATAATCATTATTACAAGTCACTATAGTACAAGGGCATATAAAAAAGATGATCATGGGAGGGCCTTACAATAGTTTTAAGCACTACCAGGGCTGGAGGAGTTACTTTTAGGCTTATTAGTGCAGGAGCCTAGTTGTTGGTCCTATGGCAACATTATTTGGCCTGTGGCAAGTGAAGAAAGACACATATGTGGTTTGAATTTAAGTGCTTTATTGACAACCTGAATAGTAAACAATGAACATGTATCATGATAATAAATGCTTATAACTAATAGTACTGTTTTAATTAAATCTCATGGTGTTATAAGGTTTAACCATGATGAGGTTGACTTTATTAATGTTGTGTCTCCCTGACAAAGCCAGTAGGCTTTTCTTATAACAGTTGATACCCCTTACAATATGTTAAATTGACAAAGTATAACTTGTGGTTATTATCTCCCCTGACAGTAGGCTTGCAGTATTTAAAAAGAAAAACCCTTATTTTGTGATTTTGCATCTGGTATAGGTTGGGGGTTACTTTAACTATTTGGTTCAAGATCTTCTAGGATTATAATGTGATATTAGGGTGTCGTCAAAGTTATTTTCATCTCTCTGATGTACAAATTTCTAAATTAATGCAGAGTGTTTATCAGTGTGTGTAATTAAAGTGTTTTTCCTTTTTAAAAGAAAAATCGCCAACTGGACAATAATGTATTGTGTTGTTGTTGTGTGCCAGTGAATTGGGATTGCTAGCCTACACTACCTTCCCTAAGTAGGCCAGGAACTTTTCTGAGAAAGCTTTGTGCTACAATGTACTACTTGGTTGTCAGTAATAAGACAATTGTGGACCTATTACATTTGAAGATTCACATCCTTTACAACTAATACCTCAATTTCTTACAATCCACATCTAATTTGCAATTATGAAGGACGCTAAGGGCCAGATGTATTATTGCAGTAGTCACTTAAACTGATAACAATTTCTGACCAGTATTTTTACAACTAGTGTGGAATTTTGCGGACCAACCTATGTACTACTAGATCAATTCATAAAATTCTGAATCTGACTGAGTCTTAAACTAGCTTACCTCATAAATATTCACAAGGTAGATATCAAATTATGACTCACTTTAAGTGGCCACAATCACATGGATGGTGACTTTCATGGGTGAGCAGACTAATTTTTCTGAGATGGCATTTTAATAAAGTATACATATATTTATATATTTAAGCAGTCTGTTTCATAGAGGGAAACATTGCTGCTTTCAAACATAGAAATTTTTTTTTTTAGAAAGTTTCACTGAGAGTGGGCAGTGGTTTCTCGGACCACTGCCTAATTTCAGTGAAACATTTTGTTTACATTCATAAAAACAAAGGTGACCTTTTATTTTCTAAAACAGGTTACTACCCTCAGTTCTGGCCAGGAAATCTTTCAATGGTTTGCAACCTTAAATGGGTTTGCAAACTACTGAAACATTGGATGCAGTGGGGCAGATTTACTAACAATTGGCACAGCGCAGCAAGACAACTTGCTGCACTGTGTTAAACGGAGAGGGTAGGAATGTGCCATATTTGTTTACATATGGAGCACTCCCGCTCTCTCTCTTCACTGTCGCACACAGTGCAACCTAGCGTCAGCTCAGGCAGCCTTGCCCCATGGTACAAGAGTGTATGTGTTAAAGGAAGATTTGTTTTTGTGCAGGAAGAGAAACTTTCCTACACAAAAACAATCCTCTGAGGCATTTTCCATGGGTGGCTGCTTGGGAACACTCATGCTCTACCCAAAGAATGCCTTCCCAGTGCAGAGTAATGCAAGGCAGCAACTTGCACTGCCATGCGTTACCCCAGATTTACTATGTCACGCAGAACCACATTATGTGGCTCTGCAAGGCATGGTAAATCTGACTTAAGGTCTGTGTTGCCTTGTGTGACACAATGACTACGCAAACCCTTAGTAAATTTGGGCCAGTGTCTTTATTTGAAGGAGTGCTTGTAACACGTCCCCTTCCAAATACCGACTCAGTAGCTGATGGCTATCCAATTCGAGTTGGAAGTAAAACTTCGCATACTCCTAAAACAGGATTCAGGCATAGGAAAAAGTACTACTTTGCAGCCACAGACGCTTCTATGTTGTGATCCGGAGTCTTTGCAGCCGTAATGTAGGTTAGGACTTCTGACCCTAAATGCCTATCACGTGTTCTCTATTCACCATTCTAAAGTGGTTTGAACAAGATTGCCTCAACTGCACCAGAATTCCAGACTGTGGTTTGATGATGAGGGACAAAGGCAATTTATTGTCGCTTTGTTTCTGGTGGCACAGTTTCTGCATGCCAAAGGGGTTCTGATACTAGGACGGATCACTGAATCTGACAGATGACTAGTCATTTCCCTGAGATACATGCGCTATAATTTACTGGGTAATAGGACTAGGAGCTCAATGCGCTTTTGACTGTTGGCCGCTACTTATGAATTGAGAAACACTCTTTTTGGCAACTATGAACAGATGAGATAAAATCTGACGAAAACTGGAATTTTCAGCAAATGAGCCAGTGAAATTAAGTGTGTTGCTTTCGTGTCAGTTGCTTGAAAATGACAAGGAATGACAGAGACAGCATCATCCATCATGTGAAAGTTCATGGTCTGAATATTTGTAATCTGTGATTTCTGGGCACCGCTGCAAATAACTGTATAAAGCAGTTTACTGACACAATGTGGAATTGCTACTGACAATGCCCATTCATTCTTTGATTTACAAGAGTAGGCCTGGGGACTTTAGAGGTAGAAATTCCGAATTCTGTAAGTCTATTTGGATGATTGCAACTGGCACTGTTCACGTTCCAATTTTCCCCTGTGCACAGTGTTAAGTATTGTAGCGTGGTTTGAATGAAATATATTTCACTCTATTCAACTTAGAAAATGTGATTTAATTCGTTCTGAAATGTTTTAAGGGATTTGGTGGCTCTCTATGCCTTCAGGTTACAGTAATCAGACTTTTCTGTTTTTTTTTAAGGTTATAGGGTAACCTTTTTCATCTTGCCTGGATGTTGCTTAGGTTATTTTGTGAGCAATAGAACTGTAGCACCTCAGGTGCAGTGACGTAAGGCTACATGACGGGGTCCCTGCAGAACGCGGTGAGGGGCCACTGACACTGTCATTTGTCAAAGATAAACATACTTTTGTACTGAATGAGAGACCACATAATAGTTTGAGGCACCCTGCAGCGCAGAGATTGCACTGGCAAATCAAGTGCACCGTAATTGTGATGTTTTTAGCAAGTTTTGCAGTTAGTTTTGAGGAAAGACGCAACAAAGTGATGCACTAACATGTGAAGTCCTGCGTGTGGCATTACTCAGAAAAATCATACGAATTATTGCAAAGGCTCAGTGCAATGATTTCATTGCACAATTGATAAGTCGGTTGACAGGTCACCTAGCCCCAGATGCAGTGCTTTAAATGGGCCGGTACTCTCCGGTACTGAGTACCGGCACTTTTTTATTTTGAGAGGTAGAGTACCGGCATATCTCAAGATAAACGTAATACTTTTAATTGGAGAGTACCGGCACTTCTCGGAAACAAGCAGGTACTCTATCACAGAGTACCTGCACTTCTATTTTTCCATTTAAAGCACTGCCCAGATGTAGGGTTATGGCTAGTGTGGGGGACACAAGCTAGACAGTGGTTGATAAAAAATATGAATTCACTGAAACTGAATGCTGCGATTCTTTCAACATTCGATTCTCAGCTGCCCACTCCCAGCCTTCTTTCTCTCCTTTTGCTTTACTTGTTCAATCCCCCTCTGTAGTGTTGGCCTCATAAGGGACAACATAATACTATGACGTGAGGAGGGGAGACGGAGAGTCCCCTCTTCCCACTATCAGATATGTGATATTACTGACGTCACGCAGGGAACCAGGTGAGGTCTTTCTGGGGTGTGATACTAGTGATGACGCAGAAATGAAGGTTTTGCATTTATTAGCGCTTAAACGTAGTGTGAAATAATCATGTGTGACTTTAACCGAACTAATAAAGATTGTACGGGGACAAAATGTGCCCTCAGAGTAGTTTGCCAACATTTATAAGCGTGCTTTATATAACGTGATGTATTAGAATTGCACTAATCTGACATAATCGTAAACGTGTGCTATGATTTGCTTGTTTGAAATGCTTTAGCTTAGCCTAACTTTAGTGGAGGCTTCGGCCTAGTTGCCTGGTCTCACGGTTTAGATGCTCGTATTTTTCCAATGTGCTATTAAACGTGTATTTTTGCTTGAAGCTGTACTTTTCCACTGAGATCGTTCACATGCTTATCTTAAGGTTTCGCGCCAGCCTGGCATTTTTCTCTTTGCTCCAAGGTCAATCTGCAGGTGCGGACAATGGAAGCTCTGAAAATGAGTTAATTGGTATAAAATGTTGCAACTTGCATACCCGTCTCCAAGGATAATGTATGCTTAAGTAAAAGCTTGAGAACTGTTGTTTTTGATTGGACAATTTGGAGCCAACCTATGAACCCTCCAATGGAAGACCCTACTGGATTTGAACTGTTGTCTATTTAAACCAGGTGCACGAGAGGAAAGTGGCCATTATTGGACATCCCGCCATTTTGCAGGACATTGCAGCTATTATGGCCCACCTTGCTGCGACGCCATTTTGAAAGAGACTTTGATGCTTTCTCTAATCGAGAGAAAGAGACTTAAATGATTCTTACCCTAGAGACTTTAACTTTGATTTGTCCCTTTGCATGAAGTAGTAGTTTATCTTGCCGCCGTGAGGCAATTGCCCCGTCCACCCCTGCCCCTTTGCCCCGTCCCATGCTGATCGAGAAACGGTACCTGTGAGACGAAGACTTCCTTGAATGCTGATTGTAATTGGTAAATATGAAAGGAAATTGTACAATTGCATTGTGTTCCTTTTAGGTAACCAACTGCTGATTTTTGATAAGAGCCCTAGTCAGGAGTTTTTCTAAATTAATGTTGCTAAATTGTTTTTGCATGAAGTCCCACATGCTGATGCTAATTTGAGGTTAGATGAGGATTCCTTTTGTTGCACGATGCAATTTGAGACCTTGTTATGCTGACTAAATGTATGCAATTAGCTCATTACAGATTATAGTTTTAGTGATTTGCATGGCTATTATCGAATGCCTTGTTATTCAAATGCTGCATAGATTGCACCTGTTTCGTCGTTATGGACAGCTATTAATGTTCATTTACGTTTATCATTTGGTGTTGAGACACATCTATATTGTGCTAGCTTTGTTAATATAGGGAAATAAATTCACTAACTTTGAATAAACTGGTGTGGTTATTCCTGACTGAAAGGTCAGGGTTCGCCGAAATGTATTCTGGATTAATTGTTAAGTGTTATGTTGATCAGGGTATTGCTTATGTTCGTTATTGATTATTGGTTTGATTAAATTGACTGATTTCTAGTGGAGAGGGTCCCACTTAACCAAAAGATTCATCGGCCTAAAGAGCGTCCAAGTACAGGTAAATTATTAGTACGGAACGCTCTATCACTAGCAAGATGAATAAAGTTTCCTGCCAGCACATCTGGAGTCCTGTCTCTAAGGGGCCTATTATACACCCTTCACCTTCACCTTCACTTCCTTATCTGTCCTCTCTCACTGGAAGGCATAACTTCATATTTGTATAGCACACTCTGTAAACTAAATTAACTCTAACCAGTGCTTAACATGAGCCAGTGGTTGCATCGGAACTAATTTTATGGGCCTGGCTCCTATTTCTACTCAGTTTGAGCAAGAGCGCAAAAAACACAGAAGGGGGAAGAATGAGGAAGAGACTGACGGAAAAACAATGACAGAAAGACAAACAAGGAGCCTGCAAGAGTGCGATACAGAGGCAGGGACTGTCTGGTGGTTGACGAAAGAGACACGAGGTTGAATCAAAACGGCACTGCCTTGGCATTCAGCTCACCAACATTCAGTAAAGCCGAGTGCAGGCTTCTGAGCAAAACATTAGGTATGGCAGTTTTACAAATTAGCCACTGCCTCTAAGTCATCCAATTTTTAGCCGATTAGAAAATTAGGCTCAGGGAGAAAAGTAATTTACAATTCTCCCATACTTTGTTTAAGTAAGAAAACTAGACTTATCCAGTACAATTCAATGCTTATGGCTTGATTTGGAGTTGGTTGGTGATCGAAAATCCTCTGATTTCAGATGTTAAACGCGAAGGAGAATCTACAGGCAAAATGTCCTCAAAAAGAAATGTCATTGGCGGGTTGTTCTCCTGATTTAGCATTTTCTCCAAACATTTGATGGATTATCTACTATTATCCAATTCAAAATCAGGCCAGTTTTGTTCAATACAGTCATTACACCCCATTGCCTCACCATTACAGATGTGCACTCACCTTCTCGATTTCTCCTTCAATGGTCCTTTTTGCCTCTCTCATCTGGATTATTTACTCCTTTCCCTCCTTCTATTTTATGACAAATATCCTCAGTCCTTCTGTCCCTCTCATATGCCTACCAAAACATCCTCCCTACTTGCGTCAGTTCTTTTACTTCGCCCATCCCAACTCTTTCCACATCTCTCAGAGGTGGGCAAGCCTTTTGATCATATCAAATGCACATGTACTTGAGAGCCTGGCAGGAATGGGGCAGAGTCAGTCATAAGCCATATTTGCCTATTGCCACTGACAATTTGCCAGTAATTCAGAGACCTCTCTTTCTCATTCTTGCTTTGTTGTTCTTTCATTCTCTTTTTTTGTTTCGTCGTTCACCAACATTTCTTGAAAAGGACGATGCATGGTGCTGGGAGCAGATGAATCTAGTCTTACCCTTCCTTGCACAATCCATAGACCAAGGGTTTGGATTAAGAGGATGAGGGCAAGGAACGGAATTATACACAAGTGCAGCCGTCCTTTCCCAAGTTCCTGCAGTGCACTCCTGTCAGGTCACTAATGGTGTGTAATGATGTTTTATTCTCACAATTATATATATTTGGCAATTCCACACTTTTCAACCTTTACAAACTTTGTTAAGATTCCGGTAACCTCTGCCTGCGAAAATTCTTCAAATCACTTTCACCGTCTAGAGAAATAATTTTGACTCAAATCACATGTTACCACACTGGAAATGTATGTCAATGCATTTGTGCTGCTTTACCCTTTGCAAAGGTTTTCATTGACAATAGCATGGTTTCCAGATGTTAAAAGAAAGTCAATTCAATACTTTATTCAGTTTCAACAGAACCATAAAAGTTCATACTTGATAACAATAATAAAATCCATATCATAACAATAAAACGATAATAAACATGCACCATTGCTGTAATACAATCCAAATCATACAATCTTGTATAAGATATATAATATGATGCAACCTAAATATAAAAGGTTTAAATCCATTATAAATCCTCACCCTACCGTTTGACTCAGTGGTACAGTACCAAAGATTGAAATGAATTAAAAATAATCTAGCAGCATCTTTTCCTACTTTTCCTGACTTGTACAAAAAAGCTAGCTACAGAGTTACATATAACACTTGTATGAAGTTGCTGAAGATAAACAAGTGTTTCTCTACTTTGCACAAAGTGTAAATGTTTGACTACAGGGATGATCCGCTCTCTCCTAAGTTTCATGTAAAAACCACAAAACAACATGCATCCATAGTGCTTTGTTCTGAAACGTTATTACAAGGACAGGGCAGGAGAGACCATCTCATCACCTCTGGTTGGGGAAAAGTAAATAAGCGATGTACATTTTTCAAGCAAAATCTGGTTAAGAAAAAAAAAACCTATGATCTACATTTGTGACCACTGTAATATAGGGTTGAGTGCCTGGATGAATAAGTAAACGGGTGTGATCATATACGGTTTTTTTTTTTTAGTTCAACAGTCTAACTCTCCCTCCAAACCAGGTCGAGAAAGTTTGTTTTTAAATCCCTCTTGCTCACACCAGCGATTTCGTCTAGATCTAGGCAACAGCTGTTCTTGCAGATGTTCCCACGCTTATTCCTGAATTATTTTAGTCAGGAAGTTACATCCACCTTATCTAAAGCCAAACAGTTTTTGATAATTAACCGATCCAGAGAGACGACCAGCTTACTCCATACTGCTCGCCACAGAAATAGAGGTGCAAGATGGATCCTATACTCGAGGTATAGGAATCCTAATTCTTTGCTGTAAATAAGAAGAGCACAGCAGGGAGCGTCTATCTCAAGCATGTATTTTCTATTTTTTGAAGACTTTTCACATCTGCCCATCCCTATGGTCCCTCCACATAGGTTGCCCGCCACACATTTGCAGTCAATAACTTTCAATGGTTTGGATCCTATCTTTGTTGCCAATCTAAAAACTGCTTCAATATTTCTTTGGAATGACATACTACTCACTGTCAGCAATGAATTCCAAATATTGTGACAGTTAAATAAAAAACCCAAATAAGAAACAGCATCGGTGTTAGCCATCTTCTTTCTTTTAACCCCTTCGCTGCCAGGGCTTTTCCCCTCCTGTGCCAAGCCTTTTTTTGGCTATTTGGAGCAGTTCGTGCTTAGGCACTCATAACTTTTTCTCCACATTAGCTACCCATACTAAATTTGCATCCTTTTTTACAAACATCCTAGGGATTCCAGAGGTACCCAGACTTTGTGGGTTCCCCTGAAGGAGACCAAGAAATTAGCCAAAATACAGCGAAAATTTCGTTTTTTGAAAAAGAAAATGGGAACAAAGGGCTGCAGAAGAAGGCTTGTGGTTTTTCCCTTGAAAATGGCATCAACAAAGGGTTTGCAGTGGTAAAATCATCACCTTCCCAGCTTTCAGGAACAGGCAGACTTGTATTAGAAAAACCAATTTTTCAACACAATTTTGACATTTTACTGGGACATACCCCATTTTTACTATTTTTTGTGCTTTCAGCCTCCTTCCAGTTAGTGACAGAAATGGGTAAGAAACCAATGCTGGATCCCAGAAAGCTAACCATTTCTGAAAAGTAGACAAAATTCTGAATTCAGCATGGGGTCATTTTTGTAGATCCTACAAATGTTTCCTACAGAAACTAACAGCTGAAATAAAAGAATATTGCAATTGAGGTTAAAAAACAGCAATTTTTCTCCACATTTTACTCTGTAACTTTTTCCAGCAATGTCAGATTTTTTTTAAGCAATATACTGTTATGTCAGCTGGACTCTTCTGTTTGCAGGGATATATAGGGCTTGTAGTTTAATCAAGAACCCTAGGTACCAAGAGCCAATAAATGAGGTGCACCTTGCAATGGATTTTCATTCTATACCGGGTACACAGCAATTTATTTGCTGAAATATAAAAAGTGAAAAATAGGTATCAAGAAAACCTTTGTATTTCCAAAATGGCCACCAGATAAGGTGTTTAGAAGCAGTGGTCATTTGCACATCTCTGAATTACAGGGTGATCATACTAGCATGTGAATTACAGGGCATTTCTCAAAAATACGTCTTTTTTACACACTGTCTTACATTTGGAAGGAAAAAAAATGTAGAGAAAGACAAGGGGCAATAACACTTGTTTTGCTATTCTGTGATCCCCCCAGTCTCTCGATAAAAATGGTACCTCACTTGCGTGGGTAGGCCTGGAGCTCCCGACAGGAAATGCCCCAAAACACAACGTGGACACATCACATTTTCACAAAGAAAACAGAGCTGTTTTTTGCAAAGTGCCTAGATGTGGATTTTGGCCTCTAGCTCAGCCGGCACCTAGGGAAACCTAGCAAACCTGCACTGGTTTGAAAACTAGACACCTAGGGGAATCCAAGATGAGGTGACTTGTGGGGCTCTGACCAGGTTCTGTTACCCAGAATCCTTTGCAAACCTCAAAATTTGGCAAAATAAATCACTTTTTCCACTTATTTCGGTGACAGAAAGTTCTGTAATCAGAGAGGAGCCACAAATGTCCTTCCACCCATTGTTCCCCCAAGTCTCCCGATAAAAATGGAACCTCCCTTTTGTGGGTAGGCCTACTGCCCGTGAAAGGAAATGCCCCAAAACACTCTCTGGACGCATCAAAATTATCAATTACAAAACTACATGTTGCGTTATTGGTCCTGGGCTCAGCAGCCATCTAGGGAAACCTACCAAACCCAGACAGTTCTGAAAACTAGTCACCTGAGGGAGTCCAAGGAAGGTGTGACTTTGGTGGATCCCCCAATGTTTTCTTACCCAGAATCCTCAGCAAACCTCAAATTTAGCTAAAAACTCACACCGGGACAAATTTCATATCACCCAACGTTCCCCTCAGTCTCCCGGTAAAAATGATAAGTCATTTCTGTAGGTGGGCCAAGTGCTTGTGACAGGGAAGAGCCAAAAACATTGAGAGGGAACCAAAGCCGGTCCAAAAGGGCAGTTTGAAAAAAAGAAAATTTTTAGGCTGACAAGTTCAGCAGGATTTGTATCGGTATAGATGAGACAATGCTAGGTGGTAGGTATTTTGTGGATTCCTGCAGATTCTGGAATGTTCCATCACAAAAACGTAGGAAAAATGTGTGATTTCCAGCAAAGTTGGAGGTTTGCAGGGCATTGTGGGTAAGAAAATGGTGCGGGGTGCATGTGACAGACACACACCGTAGAATCACCCAGATGTTTAGTTTCCATATGTGTCTAGTTCTTGTGGATTTTTCTACATGGCAGCGTCCCAAAGTCCATAAAGTGCAGCCCTCACAATTCCAAGTGGGCCGATTTTGATGGCCCAAATGTAAAACTACAACCCAAAATAATCAAATGTCTTCTTGCTTGCTGTGGGATAAGATGTTTTAGAGTGCGGGGGAGAGCTGCTGAAAGACTGTTACCCCCTTCAGTTGGGGTGGGGGCATAACCAGGCCCATACTGGTCGGTAGCCACCACCCCACTATTTTTAGTTTTTTTTCTAAATTCCCTGGCATCTAGTAGACTTTCTGCCCCCGGGGTGTGGATCAGGGGTAATTGCCCCATCTGCCCACTGGTGGTCAGAACAGCTTTGGCCCCATTTATT
This sequence comes from Pleurodeles waltl, assembly GCF_031143425.1. Classification (NCBI taxonomy): domain Eukaryota; kingdom Metazoa; phylum Chordata; class Amphibia; order Caudata; family Salamandridae; genus Pleurodeles; species Pleurodeles waltl. The sequence goes on from NC_090451.1 coordinate 476,404,750, forward strand.
TGGGGTGGGGGTATGGCCATACCCCCACCCTCCCATTTTGGAAAAACAAACTTCCCTGGTCTCTGGTGGGCTTTCTGACCCCCTATTGGGGGCAGATGGGCCTTCCAAAAATAGGCCAATCTGCCCCAAAGGGGGGCAGATATGGCCAACAGTAATGTGCCCCCATGGGAAGCGACCCTTAACCAAGGGGCTGCCCCCCTAAAGAAAACACACACATACACACACACCAATCCCTGGTGCCTAAGTGGTTTCTGCCCCACCGAGGCAGATCGGCCTAATAGATATACGCCGATCTGCCCCCAAGGGGAGCAGAAATGGCCAAAAATAAATTCCCCCCCTCCCCAAGGGAGCGACCCCTGCCTAAGGAGTCGCTCCCCACCTCTAAAAAAAATAAAAAAAAAAAAAAAAAAAAAATGGTCCCTGGCGCCTAGAGGTTTCTGCCTCCCCTTGGGCAGATCGGCATAATAACAATAGGCCGATTTGCCCCGGGGGGGCAGAAATGGGCTAAAATAAATTCCCCCGCCCCGGGGAGCTACCCATGCCAAAGGGGTCACGCCCTCGAGTGAAATTGGCGGAAAAAATAATAATCCCCAATGCTTAGTGGTTTCTGTACCCCTTGGGGGCAGACTGGCATCATAAAAATAGGCGATCTGCTACCAAGGGGGGCAGAAATGGTCTAAATACAATTTCTCCCCCAGGAGCGACCCTTGCCTAAGGGGTGGCTCCCCAACTCTAAAAAACAAAACAAAACAAAAAGAAAAAGTTCCCTGGCGCCTAGTGGTTTCTGCCCCCCCCGGGACAGATCGGCCTAATAACAATAGGCCAATCTGCCCCCAGGGGGGGAAGAAATAAATTGCCCCCCTGGGGAGCGGGTTGTTCTCCTTATGCCAATTTCCTTTTCACAATAAATCCCTGGTGTCTAGTGGGCATTTCAGAAGCCGGATCGCTTTACGATCTGGCTTCTGGAATGCTCTAAGAGACTTCAAAGGGAAGGAAATTCCTTTCCTTCTCTTTGAAGCCTCTCGGGCCCCCATCACATGATCAGAAGCTTCCAGCGCAATGGGGAAGTGGCCTCTGATGATTCGGGTGCTGACATCATCAGAGATCACTGGGGGTGTTGAGGGGGTTCGGGGTGGAAGGGGAAGGGCTTCCCCTTCCATCCCTGCATTGGGGGTGTGGGAGGGAAGCCCAGAAAGGGAGCACTAGAGCTCCATGCCGAGGACATAATGGTTACGTTCTCATCACAGGAGCACTGTGCCATTGAACGTAACCATTACATCCCTGGCACAGAAGGGGTTAAGAAAATGTGAGCCTGTCTTTTTCTTAGCTGCCCCTACTACCATTCTGAAGGATTTACTTTGATTCACACTCAGTCCTAATTCCTCCACAAAATTCACAAAGTGGTCAGGCAGTGACTGCAGGGCATTTCCCTGTGGGCCATCAACACTGTGTCATCTGCATATAACAGGATTGGCAGATGTCAGACCCAACCTGAGGCAGATCACATGCTTTATCCACCAGGTATTCTCCTATGTTTATAATAAATAAGGAGAATAAAAACAGGGCCAGGATACAGCCCTGTCTCACTCCCTTCTACAGAGTAAAAGAAACGCAGTACACTTCCTCCTTATTTCTGTATCTTTCACAAGCTGTTATCCCTGTGTACAGTTGCCTTAAGAATGAAGTAATTGTCATCTCTAGTCCCCTATTCATCAGAATGTCCCATGATTTACTATGGTTCACATTGTCGAAAACCCATGACAGGTCCATGAATGCCATGGATAATGAACCATTATCGCCTGGGTGTATTTGCTGATTAAAAGGTGTAATTTCAAACCGTGCTCAATAGTGCTCAATTCCTTAAAAACCGTACTGTGTATCACAAGGTATATTTTATTCTTCAGCCCACACCTCTAACCTGGTTAGTAGGATCCTACACACCCCTTTAAGGTCGGATTCCAGCACGGGGATTGGTCTGTAACAACCTGGGTCTATCTCATTACCCTTTTTAACGATGGGCACAATCAATGACTGACATCAAGTAGGTAGTCGGACAAGTTTTACCACAGATTTCAAAACATTTGTGATTAATGGCACGCAGAACTCAATATTTTACATAAACATATCCAAGGGTAAGACGTCTGGCCCGGGAGCTTTGCCTTTTCTTTCCTCCTTCAATAGCTATTCTAGGCACCCATAAATTCAGCTCCAATTGAGCCAAATCTAAACACTGGGAAGTTTCTGTGGCACCTTTGCATTAGAACACTCGTCAATCTTCTCGCTGTAAATAGCTGCAAAATGCTTCACCCACTCCCCTGGAGTATGACTGTTTCCACTGACAGCGTTTCCATATACCTAAAATATGGTTTATTAACTGTCCTCCAAAAGGTCTTACAGTCTGATTCCTTACATGCTTTCTGCAGCATCTCCCATGCCTCCTCTTTTATGAAGTCCCATGTTTGTTCAGTGCATCTTTATCAGCCTCCTTTATTCAGTTACCTAGCCTGTATACCTTAGGTTAGCCTTTAATGCCTCTTTAACGTCTTGTGAACGTTTGTACAATGTGCATCAAACAACTCATGTGCTTTCCCTGGGCTATTTCTAGGTCACAGCAATAAGGGCTCCCTTATATTATTACCTAGCTTCATGAAAGCCCTAACAATGGAGCACGCCTCAGAAGTCTCATCAAGGCAGATGTACACCTGTTCCCGGTTCCTCTTAATTACATCCTGTAGGAGCTTCCCTGAATTGATTGTATCCCACTTGAGTGTAAGCCCGTTCTTCCTTCCTACCTCTAGATCTTCTCCTGACAGACTCGACAAAGCACCCTGTTAGACCCAATTAATGGTTAATACTAGTGGGTTGTGATCACTAACCCAGGATGGCACTATTTGAAACCTTTTAATAAAAAGATATACTGCTTTCTGAGAGAAGCACAAAGCGAATTGTACTCGAACAAGCCCACCTTACAAAGATTGGCAGGTTTCCTTCATGTAAATTGCGAACATCATTAATAATACACACATTCATTTTCATTAAAAATTTGATCAAAACATTCCCATAAATATCATAAGTAACATTCATCATCCCTTCACCTGAGTTATCTGTCTGGCCACAAACAACCTTTGCATCATGTGGGAATGCATTAGTGCTAAAATCCCCAGGCCATGTAATGAGACAGTCTCTTCCCTTTTTATCTAAAAGTTTTTCAGATAATTTTCTAAAGCGTTTACCACATTAGTCCTAGAGCTATCAAAAATGTTGTTACAATAATTAATTAACACAATGTCCCCTGTGCCCTTCAGACTAGCCCTAATGATCTGATACTGTGGCGAGTGTCCAACCGTCTCGATTACTCTGCCTTGAATGGGTAGAGATAGCAGGATGGCTAATCCCCCTTTCATCCTCTAATGATTTGTTCTAATGGCTGCTGAATGGAAGGAGTGGAATTTAACCAATCTGGATTTTGTAACTTTTACCAGATACCCTCTACATCCCAGCATATTCCTTCTATGGATACATCTGGTATGTTACTACCTAACTCAGTAGCATGCCCCCAGCCCCATCGCCCATTTCGGCACTCATCTCCCTAACTGTTATACCGGTAGCTACAGGGTTTACTAAAGCTGAAGTCTCTTCAACTTCTACCACGTGTCATCCCGGCGAGGAGGGGTGGCGGTACTCCATGAACAGAGTATATCGATTGTATGTACTTACTCCAAATTGCAATCTAATGGGATAAAGGGATGAACACTGCTTAGGCGGCCCGCTAGCTTACTCCTAATTCCCCTGGGTGCTAGACCATTATCATATATGTCAAATACTCGCTAGTAATAACCTAGTGGGACAACTGAGATCCAGTGTACTGGTGGAAAATGGGTCAATGAGAGGACAAGCGTTCTTTCTGCGAAGGGTGCTAAACAAAAATTTACTACCACGCAGTCCTCCTTACATATTTTTGGGCATGGCCCAATCCATGGTATGCAGCGTACCATTTTTATCTCATCCAGTAACTGTTGCTCTCTTCTTCCTTTACTAGCCAGCTAGTATCTAACTATTTTCTTTAACTCTCTTCAACCCACTTTTTAATCTGTGTTTAATCTGGGCACCCACTGTAAGGTGTAGATGTTCCCTTCCTGAGTTAGGTGGACCTGTGGACCCGAGCCTTGTTACTCTTCACAAGGCCGCACTCCTCTTGGCTGGCACTGTCTCTCAACCTTCACCCTGGCTCACAAGTGTTATAAGCTAGAATTCCTCACACCTTCTCTCGTCTGGATGATTCACAGATCATGGGTTACATCCCCACTACATTTCCTCCCTTAGCAGGGTGCAGGTAAATTGGCTAATTTTAAAACTTAATTTGCCCTCGTTTCTAGGGAGTCAATCCTATTAAAAACCTGCTTGAGGGAGCCTCCAACCAAAGTTTTCAATGAGCATAAAGAAGTGCCCACAGTGTCCATCAATGATTGTTTGAAAGATGCTATGTCTTTCCTCTTGGGCTCTATTATGCCATCATCCTCCATGCTCCGCGACTTCTTCACCTGAGATACGGCAATCCCTGATTGTCCGCTGGAGATGCTAGGTCAGTTGACTGTGGGTCGACCTATACACACAGGAAGTAATAAATCTGCAGAGACAGAGCCGCGCCCTTGTCATGCCCTTGCATGGGTGCACATCTATGACATCCAGTAATTCTAAAAGCTTTTTAGTAGTACAACCCGATTACCATGGTCATTGATTTTAAGGCATGCTTCTGGAATTATATTTTCTCATGTGAAAATGTACACGTTTATATTCACATGAAATATTCAGTAATACCACTGCAAATGCATGCTCTAACTCCTTTCTGTTTTTAACCTTCACGTAAAACATTTTCCCCACGGAAAATTCCCTTCCCATACTGTCCCACCCATTGTTGGGGTAACTTTCCTCCTTCCAACCCAGACAGGGCCTTACTCCTGCTCTTGACAGAAATGATTTGTGTAAAACCCATCCCCCCACCAACTTCTGCCTCTGCTTAAGATTAACACAAAACTTTTTGAGAATAAATCATTATTACAAGCGCAAAACCAGCCATTATGAATTACTAAAATCTGTTTTACATTCATAGAAATGAAACCTGCACATGAAACTAAACTCATTCATAAAATTGGCTTTCTGAATCACACTCTAATAGTTTTCTGTGAACAGTACATTTTGCAGCGTTATAGAAGTGGGAAAGAGAAACCCTTTTTGTTGTGAAATTGTTTCAGTGATCTTGAGGGAGATGCCAAAAAACCCAGACAGAAATTATATACATAAACTGAACAAATTATAAAAACATAGATGTGGTTTAAGTTGCTTAGTTTTTTTTAGAAAAAGGAGAAGCTTATTATATATCAAACAGAAGCTGTTTTTGCTTTAGCAATTTCTTTACCCATCCGTACCACAGCTGTGCATGGAAGTTGTAGTTTCAGTGAGTCCCACAACGGCCTTTCAAGTAGAAAGAACCCTGTGCCCTTTTTCAGCCTCCAGATGCTTTACCATGACCATACCAACATTAGGGTTCCTATTTCTACAGACATGTTAGTAAACTCCCCTTTTTCCTCTACTACAGGCAAAGAGATACAAGAAACACCTGTGCAAAGGGCACCAGAGGCATGATTGCACAAACGACCAAGACCACTTACTGTGGGCGACAATGTCTATGAGCCATAGAACCCGGCGGTACTGAGCATGCTATGCACTCCCTAGACGTGGACAAAGAAAAGAGAACAGCTTTGCTTTTACGTTTGCTGTCACTATCACTAAACCAGGCATAATCATGCAACTGCCATGTTCCATCCTCATAATAGTCACCTCCAATGATATTGTGCAAGAAAAGAGCAGGCACAGAAGCAAGCATACGGTACATGGGGATGGAGGCAGTGAAAGCCGGGTTAGTAGAAACTGAAGCGATTTGGATCACTAGGCTCTAACTGACTGAAACTGCAGTCACTTACTACCTGGTCACTTCAGTGGTACAGGTGGTACATTCAAGACTGTGTTGTGAGTTGCAGTAGTTCGCAATTTCACACTCATAATAGTCCATCACATTAGTGTTTTCTTTGGTTTAAGTTTCCCTTAGGCCTCTAATCTCACTGTGCTCCATCTTGTGTGTTTCCTCTCTCACCTACCTCCTAGGTTCTGACCGGTGAAATTGTGGAGCCATCCTGGAATCTTCAACTAGGTTCAGTTCGGAAAAAAAATCATCAAAGTAACATCCATCAATAGAACCTGCAAGTTCCCTATTACAGTTGAAGTAGGACTATTCAAACTGCCTGATATTACTTACCTGTTGTTTCCTAACACTTTAACTGCCCCTTCAGTAAAACTTCTCTCTGCAACATCGAGAGCTATGCCGTCTCTCATCTGAGAAGATTTGTTAGTGCAGTGAGGTCCAGTTCAGTATTTCTCTATCTCACTCCCTTTCTTTGTTTCCTCAGACTCCTACTATAGATAGCAATTTCATCTTTGTTTACCTTCGCAGGTGATAGAGTGTTCCGTACTAATAATTTACCTGTATTTGGACGCTCTTTAGGCCGATGAATCTTTTGGCTAAGTGGGACCCTCGACACCCTTAATCAGTCAATTTCATTAAATCAATAATCAATAACGAACATAAGCAATACCCTGATCAACATAACACTTAACAATTAATCCGGAATACATTTCGGCGAACTCTGACCTTTCAGTCAGGAATAACCACACCAGTTTATTCAAAGTTAGTGAATTTATTTCCCTATATTAACAAAGCTAGCACAATATAGATGTGTCTCAACACCAAATGATAAACATAAATGAACATTAATAGCTGTCCATAGCGGCGAAACAGGTGCAATCTATGCAGCATTTGAATAACAAGGCATTCAATAATAGCAATACAAATCACTAATACTATAATCTGTAATGAACTAATTGCATACATTTAGTCAGCATAACAAGGTCTCAAATTGCATCGTGCAACAAAAGGAATCCTCATCTAACCTCAAATTAGCATCAGCATGTGGGACTTCATGCAAAAACAATTTAGCAACATTAATTTGGAAAAACTCCTAACTAGGGTTCTTATCAAAAATCAGCAGTTGGTTACCTAAAAGAAACACAATGCAATTTTACAATTTTCCTTTCATATTTACCAATTACGATCAGCATTCAAGGAAGTCTTCGTCTCACAGGTACCGTTTCTCGATCAGCATGGGACAGGGCAAGGGGCAGGGGTGGACGGGGCAATTGCCTCACGGCGGCAAGGTAAAACTACTACTTCATGCAAAGGGATCAAAGTTAAAGTCTCTAGGGCAAGAATCATTTAAAGTCTCTTTCTCTCGATTAGAGAAAGAATCAAAGTCTCTTTCAAAATGGCGTCGCAGCAAAGTGGGCCATAATAGCTACAGTGTCCTGCAAAATGGCGGGTATCGAGCTGGTAATGGCTACTTTCTTCTCGTGCACCTGGTTTAAATAGACAACAGTTCAAATCCAGTAGGGTCTTCCATTGGAGGGTTCATAGGTTAGCTTCAAATTGTCCAATCAGAAACGACAGTTCTCAAGCTTTTACTTAAGCATACATTATCCTTGGAGATGGGTACGCAAGTTGCAACATTTTATACCAATTAACTCACTTTCAGAGCTTCCATTGTCCGCACCTGCAGATCGACCTTGGAGCAAAGAGAAAAATGCCAAGCTGGCACGAAACTTTAAGATAAGCATGTGAACGATCTCAGTGGAAAAGTACAGCTTCAAGCAAAAATACACGTTTATTAGCACATTGGAAAAATACGAGCATCTAAATCGTGAGACCAGGCAACTAGGCCAAAGCCTCCACCAAAGTTATGCTAAGCTAAAACATTTCAAACAAGCAAATCATAGCACACGTTTACGATTATGTCGGATTAGTGCAATTCTAATACATCACGTTATATAAAGCACGCTTATAAATGTTGGCAAACTACTCTAAGGGCACATTTTGTCCCCGTACAATCTTTATTATTTCGGTTAAAGTCACACATGATTATTTCAACACTACGTTTAAGCGCTAATAAATGTAAAACCTTCATTTCTGCTTCATCAATCCCTCCTCTGATGACTACTTGTCATCACACAAACTATTCCCACAAATTTTATTCCATTAAAATTCTGTCAGTTCTCTTTTCCTTTTAATTCCCCTAGTTTTCGCTTTGTATTCTTCTGCCATTCTTTTCATCATTTTCTCTTCCTTCCTTCTTTTAATTCTTTCCATAATCATTATTATTCCCCTTTTTATTCCCCAAATTCCAAATATGCAAATCAGTACAATTAATATTCCCTGTATTATTTTTAGTAATATTCCATTCCAAATGCCACCAAGCCAATTTCCCACTGAAGCAAGTCCTTTTCCAACCTTCTCCCACACTCCTGGTTCTTTCAATTCCTTCAAATCTGCACTCTCTTTTGTTAGATTAGCAAGCATAGTTTTAATTTTCACACTGTTATCGGGAATATACGTGCAACAGTGTCGTGCACCAAGCATTTTGCAAACGCCGCCATCCTTTGCTAAAAGAATGTCTAAGGCAAGCCTATTTTGAAGAGTCATAGCTCTCTCCGCTGCAAGTTCAGCATCTATCAGGATTATAGCACCTGAAAACTTTGTCAACATGTTATCCACTATAGTAGACAACTTTCTTATTTTGATGGAATTCAGCACAACTCCCAATGAAGGAATCATGGCTCCAAATATATCTCCTACCACAGCAGCTGCGGTCTCTCTTTTCTGGATACGATGGGATCCAGATGTCTTTTGAATCATCGATAGGTCATCCAGTTGATAAACCTTTGGGAACACTATACCCAAATAACATCTCCCCCACCATCCTTTCGGAAGACGATAATAGGCATTATACCCACAAATGTAATATACACCTGGAATGACAGGGTCAAGTCCGTTCATCATGAATGTCCATTTGGCCTTAAAGATAAAGGTATGTTTACACTCACTCGCTCCTACAAAAATGTTGTCATAATAAGATTCACCTTGATATATACAAAATTTCCCTACATGCCAAGCATCTAAAGCTATTCTCCCTTGTGTCTTTATTGCGGCAAAATCATAATTATCTACTGAAGCCCTCTTATGTAGCTCTTTTTCTAATTTCGCATTCATTTGTGCCCTTCTATCATCTGTACGATCTAAAAAGCTTATTTCTACTGCAGAGAGCGAGCAGGTAAGATTTTCCCTATGAGCGTGAGCCGTTTCAAAAGGTAGCATTGGCTCAAAAAATTCCCTCATTATTTTAGCATCCCAATCTTTAGCAATCTGGCTTAGCTGCGCTATTATAGGAACATATGCAAAGGTAACATCATAATTTGAGTAAAAATACTGTATGTTAGTTTGACCATAAAATCTAGACATTACTATACTACATGTAATCCCGTATGTAAGAGGCATGTGGTGATAAGTCACCCCTTCCTTTACTGATGTCGGTATCTGTGTACACACATAACAATCTTTCGCATCCATAGTCTCAACATATTCTGTTAGCAAGCGATAGAAAACATTATACGAAAGCTCCTTCTTATCATGCAAGTGTCTCTCATCTAATTCTAGTCTTTTCAATGCGGTTAGTTCAGTGACAGTAACAGGAGCAAAAGTAGAAGCATCAATTTTCTCATTCTCACCCTTTCCATGCATTGCAAGCACTATTGCCATTATTATTAGTACACATGCAATTATCAAGCCTATACACACATATTTACAATATTTCTTTCTACTGTTTTGCGTCATGATCTGTATAGAATCAGAGAGCTAGAAGCACCTATAAAGAAACTATTTAGCAATTCAGTTACAAAGCTGAACGAGCTCAATGTTCACACAGTCTTCTTCAAGAGGCCAGTCACTTATCGGTTAGCAGCATTTGTCTCAATTCGGCAATAACTCAGTCTTTTATCGGTTTAGCAAATGTCTCATCCGGTTTAGCAATGTCTCAGCTGGTTGTATTACTTTAGATTGTAGCAAGCAATGTCATTTATCACCCTTTCAATCAACACTGTCCATAAAACTTTTCTTTTCTATTGGTATCTCTTCTTCTTCGTTCTCGAGGCTTAGAGATACAAACTCGTCAGTCCAATCGTCATTGACTGCATATGCCCATTCTGGACCGGAATATCTCCTATTCGGTATCCTTTTCCTTTTCAATTTTGCTTCTCTTTTCGATTCTGCCTCACTGGTACTTTCCTCTTTGGCCAAGTCTTTTCCTTCACTTGAGGATGGTACCACGACAGTTACTTCTTTTCTTTTCTCTTTCACTTTTGGCCTTTCTCCGTCGTTCAAACTTTCTTCAGTCCTTTGTTTTACTGGTGATATACTTAGTCTCCTCTTTGCACCATGTCCATTTGATGGACCTGCAACCCTTTCTGTGGAAGTTTGAACCTTTTCGTTCTATCCTGCCTTGTCCCCTCCTTCTGGGGAATCGATCACGTTCTCTTTTTCTTTTTCTGTATCGTCTGCTTCTGGGAAAGCCCTCCTCTGATCAGGCTCTCCTGCTTTTTCACCTTTTTCGAGCCCTTCGTCACCGTTACTTTCGTCAGGCTCTGTATCACTTTCAGCTGCTTCAGGTTCTTTGTCACCTTCAGCTGCTTCAGGCTCTTTGCTACCCTCAGCTGCTTCAGGTTCTTTGTCACCTTCAGCTGCTTCGTCGCTGTCTGAACTTTCTCCTTGGTCTTCCCCAAGTGAGTCAGTCTCTTCGTTCTCAGAGAATATTTCTCTCTCTCCTGTTTCTGCCTGTTCGCTTTCAGTTCGGTTTTGTTCTGCCTCAGCACTCAGCACTGTTTTATCAGGCACTGGCAGTTTCAGCGCTTCAACTTCCTCATCTGTGGGACACAACACTTTCTTTGTGTGACTGGCGTGAATCCAGTTGGGAACCCCCGCAAACTTCACAGCGATAGTTGTCGTCAGGATCACTTGGAAAGGGCCTTTCCAACGGGGTTCCAGACACGACTTCCTCACGTGCTTCTTTACCACGACCCAGTCACCTGCTTTCAGTGCGTGTCCTGGACCTTGGATCGGTGGCAAGGTGGTTGCTTCCACCTGGTGAGAGAAAGAGCGAACCACGTCAGCCAGACCCTTGCAGTAGTCTAACACCATATCATCTGTAATATTCAAAAGCGCATTTGCGGGAACTGCAGGAAGTCTCATAGCCCTGCCCATGAGAATTTCATGCGGAGACAATCCAGTCTTTCTATCAGGGGTGTTTCTCATTGACATTAGCACCAAGGGCAATGCGTCAGGCCATTTAAAATTTGTCGATGCACATATTTTCGCCATTCTTGATTTCAGTGTACCATTCATCTGCTCCACCAGTCCTGATGCTTCAGGGCGATAGCTACAATGCAGTTTTTGCTCAATGTTCAGCGCTTCGCAAAGTAACTTTATCACCTCGTTATTGAAGTGACTTCCCCTATCTGATTCTAAAGAGATCGGGAATCCGAAGCGTGGTATCAACTCTCTCAACAATAGCTTTGCAACTGTAAGGCTGTCATTTCTACGTGTGGGGTATGCTTCAATCCAGTGACTAAAAATGCACACAATCACCAACACATTCAGACCTCCATGCACAGGCATCTCAATAAAGTCCATCTGCATTCGACTAAACGGGCCACTTGCTCTACCAATGTGGCTCGCGTTCACAACTGTTCCCTTCCCCGGGTTCATCTGCTGGCAAGTGACACATCGATGGCAAACTGCTTCTGCAGCTTGACGAAACCTGGGGTTAAACCAATCAGTTTTGAACAATCTTATCATGGCATCTCTCCCTAGGTGAGCTTGCCCATGATAGAACCGCGCAAGCTGTGATAAGAGACTATTTGGCAAAACAAATTTTCCCTCATTTGAAACCCATAACTCGTCTGGTCTCTTTATACATTGTGATTTAATCCAGGAATCTCTTTCATCCTCCCTGACGTTATTCTGTAGTGCTTTTAATTCATCTATTGTATCTACAACTTTCAAGGCAAATGCTTCAGCTGGTTCGAGTTCTGGTTCATTTATCGAATTCCATTCATCCCTGAGTAATATACAGTTCAAGGCACAAAATCTTGCGACTTGATCCGCATATGCATTTCCCAGAGAAACATAGTCCTGTCCTTTTGTATGAGCACTACACTTTACCACTGCAACTTCGGCTGGCATTTGAATGGCGTGTAACAATTCCCTTATTCTCTCCCCGTTTTTCACTGGGGATCCTGAAGAAGTCAGGAAACCTCTCTGTGACCATAGTTGTCCAAAGTCATGCACAATCCCAAACCCGTACTGACTATCAGTGTAAATGGTGACTTTCATCAATGCAGACAGTTGACATGCTCTTGTAAGGGCTACAAGTTCTGCTACTTGTGCAGAATAGACTCATTGAAGCCAGCCCGCTTCCAAGACACCTGTTACAGTACATACAGCATATCCTGCTTTCAAAATCCCCATCCCATCTCTTAGACATGAACCAACAACGAAAACAATTTGGTCATTTTCATCAAGCTTAGTATCCTTAATGTCAGGTCGAGGTTTTGTGCAAAATTCAGTCACCTGAAGGCAGTCATGCTCGATGTCCTCAGCGTTCTCAATTTCAGCATTTTCACCAGGAAGCAATGTTGCTGGATTCAACGTAGTGCACCTTTTCAGCTGCACGTTCGGTGAGCCCAGAATTACCGTTTCATACCTTGTGAGTCTTGCTCCAGTCATGTGTTGCGTTCGGGAGCGGGTCAAAAGTATCTCAACTGAGTGAGGGACCATGACTGTTACTGGGTGTCCCATCACTATTCCTTCACTCTGAGTGAGGCTGATACCAACTGCTGCTACGGCGCGCAAACACCCTGGAAGTGCTGCTGCGACTGGATCCAAAGTAGCTGAAAAATACGCTACTGGTCTGGTTATGCCACCATGGGCTTGAGTCAAGACAGACAGAGAACATGCATCACGTTCATGACAAAACAATGTGAAAGGCTTTGTGTAGTCAGGCATACCTAAAGCTGGAGCCCTGCACATGCATTCTTTCAATTCAATAAAAGCATCCATCTCATCTCCTTTCAACTCAATTTGATCCAAGGCATCCTTCTGGGTCAGTTTCAGTAAAGGCTTTGCGAGAGTTGAGAAGTTGGGAATCCACTGGCGACAGTAGCCCACCATTCCCAAAAACTTCCTCACCTCCCTCCTTGTCTTGGGTGGACTCATTTGAAGTACACTCGTTATTCTTTCCTTCATTATTCTCCGTGACCCTTTCTCTATCTGGTGACCCAAGTATTTCACTTTCTTCTGACAGAACTGCAATTTGGAAGGAGACACCTTGTGTCCATTCCTTCCCAAATGGTTCAACAGAGCAATGGTGTCGGCTGTGCAGCCACTTTCTGTCTTTGATGCAACCAGTAAGTCATCAATGTACTGTACTAGGGTTGACTCGAATGGCAATTCTAATGCTTCCAAATCTTTCTTTAGAATCTGATTGAAGATTGATGGTGACTCAGAGAACCCTTGAGGAATTCGACACCAACTGTACACTCTGTCTAGGAATTTGAAACAAAAGAGGAATTGGCTGTCCTCATGAAGAGGCACAGAAAAGAATGCCTGTGACAAGTCAATGACTGAGAACCACTCGGCATCGCAAGGGACTTGCAACATTATCACAGCTGGATTTGGTACGACAGGGCAACATTTAATTATGATGTCATTTATTTTCCTCAAGTCCTGCACTAGTTGGACCTTTCCACTTGGCTTTATTAGTCCCATTATTGGTGAATTACATGGATTGCTTAACACTTCTTTCAGTACTCCCTGTTTTACAAATTTGTCAATAAGTTGGGCAACTTTCATGAGGGTGTCTTGTGCCATGTGGTATTGTGGGGTCTGGGGAAAGATTGCATTGGGCTTTACAGTCACTTTCACTGGTTCCACTCCTTTCATCAATCCCACCTCTTTCCCTGTCATATCCCACACTTCCTTTCCGACTGTTTCCCGTAATTCAGCTGGAATATCTTCTTCAGTTATCATCGATAAAAGACAAATCAGAGGATACTCTTCATCAACAGTTTCCATCTCATCCCCCTCTACACTGTCCTCTTCTTCCCCATCACTGCTCGTCTGAATTTTTATTCCCTCGTTCGAACACATAATCGAACAACCCAATTTGCACAACAAGTCTCTCCCTAACAGTGCTATCGGGCTTGAATCACATACCACAAACTGATGTACCCCTTGATAGTTACCGATGCTGACTGGTACCGGATCTGTTATTGGGTTCGTCAGGTGCCTGTTTGCTACTCCCACCACTTGAACTGTCCTCCATGAGAGTGGCAAATTTGGTACTTCACTGCTCTTAACAGTTGAACGTGTGGCTCCTGTGTCAACCAAGAATGAAACACGATGACCCATTACTCTTCCCTCTACGTACGGACCTTTTTGATCAACTTCCAAGGATGCCGCAAGCACACAATCTCCTTCTTCTTCTGAACTTTCACTCTCCCATACATTGTTTATTCCACTCTCACTGTGTAGTGGGAACTGTTGTACGGTGCCATTTGTACTCATTACCTGACCCGAGACCTGTGGAGGAACCATCACTTGCTGCTGACTCATTGGTGCCAAAGGTATTTGCATTTGCTGATTAGGTACCATGGGTAACTGCTGTTGCATTGGTTGCATTTGCGTCACCTGCATACGAGGCATCTGCATCTGCTGCGGCTGCATAGGTTGTAATCCCTGCAACTGATTTACGGTCTGAAAATTTGGGTTTGGACCTCTCATTTTCGGTCCCCTCATTGTCTGAAATGCATTGACATCATTGTTTTGCTGACCAACACCTGTACCTTCCTGCACCACCATCGGGCACTCGCGTTTCCAATGACCGATAATTCCGCACACGTGACATGGCATCACCTTCTTCATTGCCTGCACACCATTCACACCAGTGTTCAAATCCGGACCATTATTCGCAAAACCTCCTCTACCTCTGTCTCTGGCCTGTGGCTGAAACGCCATGTTTCCCTGCAACTGCGGCTGCGGTTGCGGTACCTGCTGTTGGAACCCTTGCAACCCTTGCAAACCTTGCAGACCTGTCTGAGCTGCTTTAAGTTGCATCATCATCACCTTCTCTTTCAACTTTTTCTGTTTCACTTCAATTTCGTCGCTACAGTATTTCGCATAATTCAACACCTCATCAATAGGTTTCGACTGCCAACAAATCAAATGCGACTTTATCATCTGACTTATCTCTGGTCTCAGCCCTTCCACAAATCTAAACACAAAATGAAGCATGTCCTTCGCCTCTATTGTTTCCGTGCCACTGTAGTTCTTGAACGCCTTCAACAACCTCTCATAGTAACTATGAATCGACTCTTTAGCCTCTTGGGCAGTTCGATCGATCTTCTGCCAATCCACATTTTTCGCGGCAACCTTCGTCTTCAAATGCTCAATTACCTTATAGTACAGGCTCATTACCATAGGTGATGGTGCACCCGTCTCCCTGTCTCTCTCTGGTTCACTTGTCGGCCAACCTACAGCTCTTTTGCAATCCTCCCATAAATCTGCCGGAACCACAATCTCAAAGAGGGTGTTCACGTCTTCCCAGAGACATTTTGCAAGCTTCACAAACCTATCAGTCTGTTGATACCATTCAATCGGCTTCTCTCTCAGTTTGGGAAAATCATCCGTAAAAGACTGAATGTCGCTTCTGTGCCATGGTACATGTATTAATTTTCCCCCTGCTGTCTCCCTCATTGGTAACATGGTTACTGCCTCGCTACTCTGTGGTCTTTTCTCGTTGAGCTCTGTAGCACTGTCCCTCCTCTTCTCCTTTCTCTTTACCCATCTGCTTTCCCATTTGTCTAAGCACCTCCACACTTGTGCACTCTGCAGCAATTCTCTAAGGTGCGCCTTCATGCCTGCTGACCTCATGTGTTCAAAGTCTGTGGTCCCAAAATCCAATCTGTAGCTCCTGCTCAAGTGTTTTGTTTTGTCTATATCCACCCCGTTTTTGTCAGCTATTTCCTGCAAGCTTTTATGTACCTTATTCACTTCTTTCGTTATCCTGGGACATAGATACCTCAGCTCTTCTTCCGAGTAGGACTCTAACCTATTCACACCCATAGTCCCTTCCACCAATTCTTGTGCTTCCATGTTCAACCTCATCCTATTCATATAGTCTTCTCCCTTCCCACTGGCTGAGCTTTGAGTGGAATTCAGACTGTTGAACCACTGTGTCAGCTGTTGTGCATTCAACCCCATCAGTGTAGCATTCACATCGACTGCCATTGAAGGTTGCGGCAACTCTTCAGTATTCGATGACAGCGGTATCATCAGTGGGGGACTCGACCTCACCAGTGTTGACTGAGCACATATGGGACTAAACTCCATCAAGGATCCGGATCCAGTTGGCTGAGCCGCTATCGGAGTTATCCCTGGAGTGTTTTCTATGCACCTCCTTTCTGTCCCATTCTGCAGCATTGATCCCTGACCGCTCATACCTAAGTTAGGCTGACTGTAAAGAGGTACTGGTGGACCTACAGTAATGGGTAGGGATATCGCATCTGGGTTCTGTCCATTTCCCATGTTCTGAGACATGTTCATTCCCACACTATGGGTCATCATTGCCGGCATGCCCATCTGACTCCCCGTCATCTGAGCATGTGCATTTCCCCCTTGCATCTGCTTTTGAGGCATCAAAAACTGGGTTGATTCGGCTTGTGCCAATGTCGGGTTGTGACCATTCTGTACTCCCCTTACGGTTGGATCTAGAATCATTCCTGCACTGTTGTCATTGCTATAGTATCCTGGGATCTGCGGCTGATAATTTTCTGCTGGTTTCAACATGGGCACATCTGGATATATTCTCCTCACCTGCGGTATCTGCGGGGTGAACAGTAAACTCGGGTCCTTAGATCCCGATGATGCTCCTGAACTCTGACTTTCACTGTTCTGTACCGATGCCGGAGGGGCAGAACTGGTACTTGGACCTTGTCCACTCTCTGCATAAGGTGGTGGACGGTCCTTCAGCAATTGCATGATTAACTCCTCATCCTCTAACTCCTCTTCTCTTCTCAACTTTTCCTCGTCCTCTCTATCCTTGGAACACCTCCTGTTTGTCTTACAGGTAGCTTTCTTACCTGTCTCCTCTTCTTCCTTAGTAATTGCGGGAAACAATTTTATCCCCTGCAATATATCTGACCTCCACACCTTCTGTGCATTATCCCACCTAGCGTCCGCTAGTGTCTTTTCTACCTTCCTTATCCTAGTCTCGAACTTATTTTGCTGTTGCTGTCTAGCCATCAGTTCCCAAATTGCTAGAGCCTCAAACTGTGCTGGCCTTGGAGGTACCTTCATGTCGTACATCGCGAATCTCAAATTCTCTAGGATCCTTACATTGAATGTCCCATGGATCGGGAACGCTACGCTCCCATGCTTCTCTGTCAGCTTGTGCCATTGCTTTAGCCAAAGGCACGGAGCTACCCCTTTTTCCTCCATTACAATGTAAGCTGGTGTACCTTCGGGCGGCGTCTCCTCTCCTACGCTCGCTTTAATGTAAGACTCCCCCTTCATCGCACTCCTTAATGCTTTAAAAAATTTCATTTTCTCGTCTTTTATTTCACAAAATTTGTAATCAATAGGTGACTTTAATTCCCGGAATACTCTACGCTTGCCTTTCCCCTTCCAATCGAGCCCCACGGACTGCGTCCAATCCGTGTGCGACCCTTCTCTCCAACCAACCTATCCCAGCGCGGCTCCTAGTGACGTCACACTCACACACACTGCGGCTGACAAAGCCTCGCGGCTAGTCCTCCTTCACTCAGCTCCTCTCGTAACAACTTCTTGCATGTATCGCGAGCTACCAAAAATATAAAACAGATCTGTCGGTTTACTACAGGAAGGGTAACACAACCGCTTCAGGACCTTAGGGATTTTTCACTAGCCTCGGCAGTTATTCCATCTTTCTCGGTCCCCACGTTCGCAAGCAAATCTGACCCGCAGACCTACTCTCAACTTGTCAATGATCTATTCTAGTGCACTTAGAATTTTGTCAAAGCCCGAAGTCGAAGTTTCTTTCACTCCCTTAACACACGTACCGACTCGTTGACCACGCCCGATCAACCTACTAAACCGCCCAGACCACAACATAAAACAACATACTCCGGAGTCTCTTGACCTCGCAGGGCCCGTCTCAACAACAACAACCACGTGGACCTTTTTATGCACAAAGCGCCACACGCACATGAAGTTCGACGACTTCCCTACTCTCACACTTGGAGTCGCACCTCTGCTATTTCTATGAAGTTCGACGACTTCTCTACTTCTACACTCGGAGTCGCACCTCCGCTATCCTCTAAAAAAGAAAAAAAAAATTCCTCGCAACCTTTTCACCCAATCTGCGGCAATAAGCTGTGCAAGCGCAAAACCCTAATTTCACTCATACCATCACTAGTACCGCCAACGCTGATTCCACACCTCCGTTCTCTCCATTCGCAAGCTCCGAGATCCCGGGAAAGTCGCGGTGGACCTAGCCCATCATCATTCTGTCAATCTATTTTACCCAAGAAAAATCTAATTCAACTTCTGGAATGGGGTCTCAAAGGGCGTAACCGTTAATTCAACACCATGTACTTTAAGAGTACGGGGTCCCAAAAGGCGAAACCGTCCTCTGCTACCATCTACTGATAGAGCGTTCCTTACTAATAATTTACCTGTATTTGGACGCTCTTTAGGCCGATGAATCTTTTGGCTAAGTGGGACCCTCGACACCCTTAATCAGTCAATTTCATTAAATCAATAATCAATAACGAACATAAGCAATACCCTGATCAACATAACACTTAACAATTAATCCGGAATACATTTCGGCGAACTCTGACCTTTCAGTCAGGAATAACCACACCAGTTTATTCAAAGTTAGTGAATTTATTTCCCTATATTAACAAAGCTAGCACAATATAGATGTGTCTCAACACCAAATGATAAACATAAATGAACATTAATAGCTGTCCATAGCGGCGAAACAGGTGCAATCTATGCAGCATTTGAATAACAAGGCATTCAATAATAGCAATACAAATCACTAATACTATAATCTGTAATGAACTAATTGCATACATTTAGTCAGCATAACAAGGTCTCAAATTGCATCGTGCAACAAAAGGAATCCTCATCTAACCTCAAATTAGCATCGGCATGTGGGACTTCATGCAAAAACAATTTAGCAACATTAATTTGGAAAAACTCCTAACTAGGGTTCTTATCAAAAATCAGCAGTTGGTTACCTAAAAGAAACACAATGCAATTTTACAATTTTCCTTTCATATTTACCAATTACGATCAGCATTCAAGGAAGTCTTCGTCTCACAGGTACCGTTTCTCGATCAGCATGGGACAGGGCAAGGGGCAGGGGTGGACGGGGCAATTGCCTCACGGCGGCAAGGTAAAACTACTACTTCATGCAAAGGGATCAAAGTTAAAGTCTCTAGGGCAAGAATCATTTAAAGTCTCTTTCTCTCGATTAGAGAAAGAATCAAAGTCTCTTTCAAAATGGCGTCGCAGCAAAGTGGGCCATAATAGCTACAGTGTCCTGCAAAATGGCGGGTATCGAGCTGGTAATGGCTACTTTCTTCTCGTGCACCTGGTTTAAATAGACAACAGTTCAAATCCAGTAGGGTCTTCCATTGGAGGGTTCATAGGTTAGCTTCAAATTGTCCAATCAGAAACGACAGTTCTCAAGCTTTTACTTAAGCATACATTATCCTTGGAGATGGGTACGCAAGTTGCAACATTTTATACCAATTAACTCACTTTCAGAGCTTCCATTGTCCGCACCTGCAGATCGACCTTGGAGCAAAGAGAAAAATGCCAAGCTGGCACGAAACTTTAAGATAAGCATGTGAACGATCTCAGTGGAAAAGTACAGCTTCAAGCAAAAATACACGTTTATTAGCACATTGGAAAAATACGAGCATCTAAATCGTGAGACCAGGCAACTAGGCCAAAGCCTCCACCAAAGTTATGCTAAGCTAAAACATTTCAAACAAGCAAATCATAGCACACGTTTACGATTATGTCGGATTAGTGCAATTCTAATACATCACGTTATATAAAGCACGCTTATAAATGTTGGCAAACTACTCTAAGGGCACATTTTGTCCCCGTACAATCTTTATTAGTTCGGTTAAAGTCACACATGATTATTTCAACACTACGTTTAAGCGCTAATAAATGTAAAACCTTCATTTCTGCTTCATCACAGGTATTCAGGTAAAGCAAAGACGTTCAATGAATCAAACAATCTGAAACTTGACACATTGTGAAATCCCCACCAGCATCCGTGTCTAACTATTTCTTTTAAATGTGATTTCCACTGGACTTTGTTTCAATCCCCTCTTTCTTTCTTTTTTTCTTAAATATCCCCTCATGATCCAAACTTTGCCCATGGCAAGACATGCAGATAAAGGGCCCTCACACCCTCTTTTTCTGTTTTTTTTGTCTGTCTGCAAGACCCTTTCCACCTTTCCTCTTTCATCATTTTTTCTTTGTCGGCCTCACCTTCTTTGACTCTCTTCTTTTGCTTCTTTCTTGACCTCCTTTTTTCTATTGAAGGTCAAATTAGGCATAGAAAACTGATTGTTGGGGATGAGTCAGGATGGTCACTGAAGAGGACCCACCTTGCTGTAGCTCTGACCATTACTGGTGTTGGGACCTCCCTCGGCCCCACTGGGGATTGCAATGGACTGTTTGGAGCCTGCTGGTGTGACCCCCTAATCAGAGGATGATACTGGTGAGGCACTGTGACCCCCAAGATGAGCGTGCCGCTTGAGAAGAGCCTAGCTCTGGATGCAGCCACGATGGCCTGACTCAGCACCAGAGTCATGTCTGTGATGCAGACCATGGAAACAGTGGACCCACAGTGCATTGGAACTTGGAGCCCCAGGAAGGTTGCCTGAAGGTACGGACTGGGCCACCAGCAGTCAGCGGAGAGCAACATGGTCCCTCTGCGGGGGACAGTGACAGCCTCGGGCGATATCACGTGAGAAGCGCAGCACGGGGCAACAGGGGCTACTTAGAGGTGCCACACATGAGCCTTGAATTGTAATGACTCTGAAACAATCTGGATTAATCCCCTCCCCCGCCACCAACATCTGCAAGACCTGGGGGGCACAGGAGTGCACCCCAACTCAGTTCAGGGCAGGGGACAGCGTTAACGCAATCCCAAATGAAGCGGGGAGGGACAGTGCAGTGCATCAGCAGCTCGTCCTGGAGTGCCTGAGACTATCACAGTGAAGCACACTGATGATTCACTGAACACAGAGGTCTCCAGGACAGTGAATGAGGCCTCTCTTCACCCGGCAGAGAAACCCACACTGGAAGGGTTGGGATAATGAGGAAATTGCCCCAACATTCACAAAGGAGGTGAAAGAGCAAAGGCCTGAGCACTCCATGCTGTGGGGATATGTGGATGTGCTTTCCCCCGATTTCTTTCTGGCTGGGCTATCTAAACAATGAATGGGGTGACGCTGAGCTCTCCCGGTAGATGGCTTCCAAGTGACGAATCGGGGGACCCACATTTGGATGAGATTTCTACCCAGGATGGTATCACACCCCTGCAATCACACATGATTCCATAGCCCATTGCATGAAGCTCTGGGGTTGGAATTGATGCCTGTCATGGTGGTAGCTCTGAGGGGCCTCCCTTGCCTTCACATGTGGTTCAACACATGATGTCCCCTTCTTGTCTCCATTGTGAATAGTTGGGGCAAGACTGACTTGCCATTAGCCCTGAACTTGTCAGTGATTCCATTTAGTCCATGGCATGGGCCCTAAGTCTTGCCATCTGACTGGGGAGGGACTGACTACAATGGCACAGTGTGCTGCTTCTAACGAGCGAGCCTAATGTGTGGGTCCTCTCACCTCCATTTAATATGGAATTTAAAAATCTAATTCTGGAGGGAAATAAGGTCATCACAGAGAAATTAGATAGGTGGCTATCATGGTGGTATTATTATGCCAAGACATGGACAAGATAAGGGAGTGTATGAAAGATTTGGGAACAAGAGCTAATGGCACAGATGATGTACTGGGGGCACACACTAGCCAATTGGCTGATCACATGAGGTGACTGCAGATGTAGTAGGCAAGGCTGGCAGACTTGTAGGACGAATCAAGATGCAACAATGTTTGCATACTTGTCCCATCTGAGGGGACAGAAACACTCCAGTGGAGCAGTTCCTAAAAACATGGGTTCCTGAAATGTTCCCCGGCTGGAGGGCAAGGGGGAGTTGCCAGTTGACAGTGCTCACAAAACCCCAGGTGGCAGACCCAAACCGGGGGCCCGCCAAGAATGTTGATAGCTTCAATGCTACTGTACAAAGACAAGGTGGTCATACTGGCAGCGGCACAACAGCAGGACAATGTGGAGTATAAGGGAAACCAAATCTCTTTCTACCCAGACTATGGTGTAGCAACCCAAAGGAGGCAGAGGTTACTCATGGAGGTGAAGAAGAATCTCAGGGATCAAGGTCTAGATTATGCACTGGTGCCTCCAGCACATCTTGAAGTGTATCAATCAATCAATCAGAAATTTGTGGAGCGCCTCCAACCACCCAGAGGGTCTCAAGGTGCTGCTTATGGGTATGCTGCTCAGTCGAAGAGCCAGGTCTGGAGGTCCTTCATGAACTGGTTCAATGATGCATTCTGCCTGAGCTTGAGTGGTAGCATATTCCATGTCTGGGCTGCTAGGTAGGAGAAGGATCTTCCTCCTGCTGTGCTTTTCCAGATCTTGGGGACGGCTGCAATGGCGAGCTGGGAAAAACTGAGATGCCTGTTGGGTATGTAAAATGCAAGACGTGGTTGAGGTATGCCGGTCCTATGTTTGCGGTGCCTTGTAGGTGTGGATCAGGAGTTTCAATGTGATGTGCTTGTTGACTGGGAGCCAGTGTAGGTCTCTGAGGTTGGAGGAGATGTGGCTGTGTCTGGGGATGTCCAGGATGAGTCTGGCAGTTGCATTCTGGATTCTGTGTAGTCTTGATTGAGTTTTCTTGGTGATGCCGACATAGGGTGTGTTGCCGTAGTTCAATTTACTAGTGATGAGTGCGTAGGAGACTGTCTTTCTCGTGTCGGAAGGGGATCCACTTGAAAATATTCCTCAGGAGTCGGAGGGTGTGGAAGCATGACGAAGACACTGCGTTGGCTTGGTGGATGTCCAGGTTGAGTGCTTGGTTCGTGGGGGCAGGGGCGTTTCCCAATGCAATGGGCCACCAGGAATTGTTCCAGGCAGAAGGGTGGAGCCCATTACGAGGATATATGTCTTGTGTGAGTTTTGTTTGAGGCAGATGGCTCCCACGGAGGCGGTGACTGCTCTAATCCCGTTGTGGAAATTTCTCTTGGCCTTTTCAGAGTCCTTGAACAGGGAAACGATCAGTTGGGTATTTTCAGCTTAAGAGAGTATGTTTAGCCCATGTTGTTTGATGATCTTGGCAAGCAGGACCATGTAGTTGTTGAAAAGTGTTGGGCTGAGTGAAGATCCTTGCGGCACTCTGCAGCATGTGTCTTTGGGTTCTGACGTGAACAGCGGTAGTCTGTCACTCTGTGTTCTTCCGGTGAGAAAGGACCTGATCCATTCCAGTGCATTATCCTGGATACCGGTGTCATGTAGTCCGTCGCAGAGGGTGGAGTGGAGTGTAACAACACCACAAACCCACTTTCTCCTCAAAATCTGCAATCTCAATGAACACCCACTCATCCCACCAGCCCATAAACGAACTTGCATAGCTGTGGGCGAAGCAAGTGCCCATCGCCGTCCCTTGTAGTTGCCTATATTCTCAATTGTCAAATAAAAAAAGATTGTTAGTGAGACAACATCTAATCATGTCACAGATCATCTCATTGTGCAACAGTAATGAAATGGATCTAGTTCTCATATAATGTCTAACTGCTTCCAGCCCTAAATCATGTTGGATAGAAGTATAGAGGCTAGTGACATCAAGTGTTAATAATAGATCATCCCATCGTAAGCCCTCAATGATTTTTTTTAAATGTGTGGTATTCTTTACCAGTTGAGGATAGTTTTATTGATATTTAAATACAGCAAATTGCAATAGTCCAGCCGATTAGTAATCAGGGTGATAACCACTACCACCCTAAGATCAACAGGATTGAAGGGAAAGAGCTTTTTAAATATTCTATTAATAAAAATAGGCCCTCACTGTCTTGGCCTGGGAGTTGATAAAGCGGGTGCTGTCAAGGATAACTCCTATATTTCTGGCTTCGGTGACCAGGCATGGCAGTGGGCCACACGTCTCTGGTCACCACAATTCAGACCATACTGATCTTTCTTCACCAAGGTTCAGTATCTCAGTTTTATCTGCATTTAGTTTTATCCAGTTCTCTTTCATACAAGGGCTAATTTTAATCAGAAAGCATTTGAACCTGTCAACTACCTCACATACGTCATCTGTAATAGAGACAATAATGTGGGTGCCATCTGCATATGATAATACTTGGAAACCAAACGATTTTATCAGTTTTGCCAAAGGGGTAACATACATATTGAACAAAGTTGGGCTGAGCGAGGAGCCCTGCAGAACCCCACAAGGCAGTTGATAAGAATCTGATCTGAACTGCCCACAACTCACAGTATGAGTCCTATTCATGAGCAATGACTCCACAGGGCCAGAGCGGAGTCCCTCACACCTGCCAGGAGCAGTGTATATAACAAGCGGGAAGGGGACACCATATCAAATACTTCTGACAAGTGCAATAGTACAAGTATATCAGATCCTCCCTGATCCACCTCGGTGTATATCATCAGTAGCATCCAATAGGACGATTCTCCAAAACTATTTGAAAACTTTTCATCAAGAACCACGTATCCATGACAAGATATGGTGATCACGGAAGAGAATGTGGCACCATGTTGTTTTGAGACAAAGGGTTCAACATTTATCTATCAATCATTTTTCGCTTGCATGGATTTGCTTTTATACCCTAGATCACAAAGTGTGTTCCAATGTGTTTTATTTTTAGAATTGGACAAGCAGTGTTCTTTCATCATTCATACAACCTTTGGCTAGCTTATAAAATATCAAAAGATTCACTCTCTCTATTTGGACACTAATTTTTCATAATGTCAAACATTTTTTGTTTATTTAGACATGTGTCTGGGAATAGGGCAAATCCTTTTCAGTGAGGTGTGTATGACTGTTTGCAAGTAATGCAGTTTTTCATCTAGTTAGCCTTTCGAAGATGCTCATACCCATAGTGCCTTTATTTATATGTATGAACAAATCAAGAATTGGTACCTTTAAAAGATATAGGTGGTCATTATGACCCTGGCGGATTACCGCCACAATGGCCCCCGCGGATGTAATGCGCCAGGGCAGCGCTGCCCAGGGGATTACGAGTCCCCGACCGCCAGCCTTTTTCTGGCGGTCTGAACCGCTAGGAAAAGGCTGGCGGTACGGGGAGTCGTGGGGCCCCTGGGGGCCCCTGCACTGTCCATGCCAGTGGCATGGGCAGTGCAGGGTCCCCCTGACAAGGCCCCATGCGGCTTTTCACTGTCTGCTGTGCAGACAGTGAAAAGCACGACGGGTGCAACTGCACCCATCGCACGGCCGCAACACCGCCGGCTCCATTTGGAGCCGGCTCCCATGTTGCAGCCCACATCCCTGCTGGGCCGGCGGGCGGAAACTTGGTTTCTGCCCACCGTCCCAGCGGGGATGTCCAAATGGGCACCGCGGGAGTGCGGCCGCATTGGCGGCCGCACGGCG
Organism: Pleurodeles waltl; assembly: GCF_031143425.1. Classification (NCBI taxonomy): domain Eukaryota; kingdom Metazoa; phylum Chordata; class Amphibia; order Caudata; family Salamandridae; genus Pleurodeles; species Pleurodeles waltl. Next base: position 476,430,520 of record NC_090451.1, read on the forward strand.
GTTACAGCTTGGCGGGAGGCGCCAATGTTGTAATGAGGCCCATAATTTGGAAAATTATTCAAGATATATGCTCATGAAGATAAAAACATGTTTTCAAATCTTTAACTTAAATGCATTGCATGAAACATAATTTTTTTAGTTATCCTAAAGAACAATTTATGTACCTCCAAAAACACTCTTTCTGGCACATACTTTAACCACAGATTCCTCACATTTAGAATATAACCCAGGAAAGAGATTGGATCCCAAAACCTTTAAAAGCAGTGTTTTTGTGCTGCAAGATGGCGTTGAATATAAACATCACCCTTGAAAGTTGATGTCAGTTCTTGATTAACTCTTTCTGCACCCTCAGAATACCAAACTATTGTCGATACCAGATTGTGGATCTCTAATTTGGGACCATTTTAGAGGTACTTAGAGACCACTCCAAAAACAGGGAGGTGGGAGAGCTGTGAGGAATGTGCTGCTAGTTAGATTATCCACCAGAAACAGTGTTAACAAAGGTAACTTGTTCTTCTGATAAATATTCTAACCATAGATTCCTCACTGTTAGAAACTGGGTTTCTGGTTGGCAGAGGTATGCACTCTGTCCAGCGAGAAGCACAACCCTAGTCAAGGTAAGTCAAATACACATTATAAATAAACCTGTGCTCAACCTCTGATAGCTTGGCACAAAGCAGGCAGACTTAACTTAGAAGACCATGTGGAAAGTATTTGTACAGCACTTGAAACAGTGACAGTGAAAACACAACACAGAAATAATCCACACCATGTTAGTAAAATACATCTTAATTTAATGAAAAAAAAAGAATATGAAAACATCACAAATAAGTAGAAAACGAGATATGAATTTTCAAAGAACTTCTGTCACTGTAATACTTAGAAACTTAGGGGCTCATTTACAAGAAAGTGGTGCAGTGCTGCGCAGTACCAAAATTGGCAATAACTCAATAATGGTGATTTGTTACTTCTATGTGTGCTGCATAGTGCAGCACACATAGAAGTAGCAAATCATCACTATTTAATAATTATTTATGTGCAGGAAGGGACACCTTCATGCCCATTAATTAATTAATGGCTATTTGCTTGAATGCAGTACACATAGAGAAAGCAAAAACATGGAGAAATAAAAGTATTTCTCCTCTTTGCTCCACTCTAATGTCACTCCTGGGGTTGTGTTAGGTTTTGGAGCTGCCTCAGATTTACGATTTCTCATCAATCTGAGGCAGTGTCAAAAGCAAAGGGCGTTGCATGGAACGTCCTCAGCAACACCTATTGTACACCACTCTGTCACAAATTGTGTGGGCAGGGCCGATATTAAGAAGGCAGTGGTAAGTCACGTAAAGTGGAATAGCGCCGCCTTGTAAATATCGAAATGGGCACAGCGCCAATGGAGCGTCACTAAAAGTGACGCTCTAGTTGAACTGGGGACTTCTAAATAAGCCCCTTAAAGCACCAACCAGGGGTTTTTGGTCGAACTAAACCAGAGTAAATACAAAGATCAGGCCAACCACAATGGAGCGAAGACCAGCTATAGGGACCAAGCAGCATTGAAGTCGACAAATGTGGCAGTTCCGAATGGTGCAGTGATGGCAGTGCATGGATTTTCATAGAATACATCAGTGGAACCCACTTCCAAGGGCTGGATCGACACTACTCGGCAGGGTAGGACTCACAGTTGGCAGAATCCAGGGTCTTTGATGTCCCTGAGACTTCAAAACAGGAGGTAAGCCAGCAGGCCTTTGGAGCCGTTTTGGTTCTGGTCTTGTAGAGATTCAGGTCTAGTTCTTCTCACTCTAAGTCAAGGAGGACTGCAGACAGTAGGAAAGGGACAGCAGAGGAGGAGTCCAGCAAACGTTTAGCAGAGTTCATGCAGAGTGACAGTCCCTTTAACACCACAGCAGTCCTTCTCCACAACAGAATGTTGTCAGGTCCAGAGGTGTACTGATTTGGTGGGATTTGGGGTCCAGTACTTATACCCAGTTGTGCCTTTGAAGTGGGGGAGACTTCAAAGAGAGGCCTTTGAAGTGCAAAAAGTCTCTGCCCTTCCTTCAGTGGATCTAAGCACAACACAGGGGGGTTTGCAGCCCTTTGTGAACATTTAGGATCCAGCCAGGTATGTATGTCAGCCCCTCCCTCCCATCCTGCCCAGGATGACCCATAAATATGTTAATGGACTATCAGGATGTGGCTGCCCCATCGGACACACCTATGCTACCTTTGTGTGTGGCTGTCTAGAACAAATGTACAACAGCCCAGTTGTTACCCACCCAGACGTGTATTCAGAGACAGGCAGAGGCAGAGAATTGTTGAAGTGAAAAAAATGACAACTTTTTAAAAGTGGCATTTTCAGACTTGCAACATAAAATCCAACTTCACTATAAGATATGATTTTAAATTTTGAGTCCTGATATACAAAACTCAAAATATCTACCTGGTCCCAATTGGAAATTACACTTATAAAATGTAATAAGGTAATCCCAATCTTAACCTATAGAAGAATAGGCCTTGCGGTAGGGAAAAACGAATTTAAGAGTTTTTCACTACCTTGACATGTGAAACTTTAAAAAAACATGTCCTACTTTTTGAATACACTCCACATTGCCCTTGAGGCTCTCTGTGCTTACCTTAGGGGTGACTTACATGTAGTAAAAAGGAAGGTTCGGGCTGGCGGAGGGTCTAACCTGCCAGGTCTAAATGGCAGTTTAAATCTGCACACCCAAGCTCTGCAATGGCAGGTCTGAACCATATTTGAAGGGCTACTGAAGTGGGTGGCACAATCAGTGCTGCAGGCCCACCAGTAGCATTGAACGTACAGGCCCTAGGCACATGTAGTGCTCTTTACTAGGGACTTATAAGTAAATTAAATATACCAATTGTGGATAAGTCAATGTTACTGTGTTTTAGGGAAACAGCACATGCACTTTAGCACTAGTCAGCCGTGGTAAAGTCTTCAGAATCCTAAACCCAGCAAAAGCGAAGTCAGCAAAACGGGAGGTCAGATTGCAAAACAAGTCAAGGGAAACCAGGCCAAAGATGTCAGGTCTAACTCATGCCCCCCTCAGTTGAATGTGGGAAGAGCTACCCAACATCTTGGGAGTTCTCTTCACTAAGGCAGAAGAACCTGTAGAGACCATCAGCATTGGCGTGGTCTGTTACAGGATGGTCTTCCACCATGAAGTCCATTCCCTCTATGGAGATGGACCACCTCAATAGTTTGGGATTCTCATCCCTCATCTGCATTAACCATCTGAGGGGCCTGTGGTCTGTCTGATCCCAGAAGTGAGTGCCAAACAGGTATGGCCTTAGCTTCTTCAGTGGCCAGACCACAACAAAGCCTTTTACTTTCTATTGTGTTCCATGTCTGTTCCCTGGTAAGTAGCCTCCTACTGATGAAGGCTACAGGCTGATCCAGGACCTCTTCATTTAGCTGTGAGAGCACGGCCCCCACCCCATGGCCTCTGTTTGAACAATAACTTCTTGGTAAAAGTCAAGGGCCTTGAGCACTCATTTCATACAGTTGAGGGGAGCAGCTACATTTACAGATTTCTGTTATCATGGCCTGTGGTGGCTCACTTGACTAACAGTAGCAACTTGGCTTATAGAGCATGGCATGGTTTGACAACGCAGGGGTAACAACATTAAAGAAGTAACATACTTGATTGTTTTTATTCTGGTTCCATAATTTGAAATGCTAAAATCTAAATGGGTATTCGTTTCCGGAAGGTGCTGGTGGGTTGATAATAAAAATAAATCGAATCCAATATGTTTACAGTGGTATGATGAGTTCTGTACATTCAGTAAAAAAATAGTATGCTAATGTACATTCCTGATAGCAATGGCAACTTCTATAGTTTGCTAAACAAGCATTGTCAAAGTTGCTGGGTTTTGATTTTGCTTACTCCATGCAATCAGACATTATATGGGGACACAGGCACATGCACTCAGAGCAATAAACTTTCTTGCACTCTAGTAGTCATCATTGCAGGCAAAAACAGTTTATACATGGACTGCACGGCAAGTGGCACTGGGTTAAGTCAATCTTTTCAATAGATATTGAAATGAAGCAGGGGCATAATGTGATTTGCATCTGGGGCGCCAGATGGTAATGTACAACACAGAAACACAGGATAATGAAACACTGAAGAGCACAGGATTAGGTGAAGCCTGGTCCATAATGTGATGTGATGAGCTGTCAGTGATGTGCATTATGGAGCAATGAATGTAGTGAAGTTCCGCAGTTGATCGCTGTATGCATTGTGGGGAATAGGTGCATGTGTGTCAGGGGCTCCTAGTGTGACAAACAATGGTGGCATATGCTGATGGTTTACAGCAGGTTGACAAATTGATGTGACAGTGTGATCTGTGACATCTTCAGCCAGTTCTGGGTATCTGCTTTTTGCAAGTTGGAACCATTAAGCTTACACATTACTAAGCCTATACTTTTTTGGTAAAAGCGGTACTGCAAGTCCCCAACTGCAGTCTTTTTTTTTTTTTACTAAAATGGCAGAAATGGAGGAAGGAAAGTATCACGCATGAAATGGGCCACCTGGCAGCTGCACACATGGATGGATGAAAAGAAAATAAGATTAATAAATCTGCTTTTTATGGCAAATTGACATATTTATATTTTGCAGCTTTAAACTTCCATATGATTTTCTGAGCCTTGAATTCTAAAAAAATATGTCTTTAGTAATATGTTCATGTGTTTCCATTTGCTGTGCTCCTCCTGATTTTTTATGGGCCAGCGCAAAGCGCTCCATCCATAAAGTAATCTCTCTTTGGGCTTCAAACCACACCCAGGTCACGTCATTCTCTTTCATGGGTTCCTGGGCTTGCTCTTTAAAATCCGCTTGCTTTCATTTGTGAAAGGCATGCATATGTCATGCCTTTCCGGTGTTTAGCCCACCTACACAGCACCGGTAGTTCTACTAGAAACATACCAGGCTCGATGTTTTGAGTATGTTTTCTGGACTACTTTATCTGTTACATAGCGCGATCACGCTCTGTGTTTTCATTTTCAATTTCAGCGCGATCGCGCTGTATTTTACATAGCGCGATCGCGCTGTTTTTTTTTTTTCTTTTAATTTGTGTGGCAAGAAAAGTTAGGTTAGGAGCTTACAATGCAATTAGCTCCAACTGGAGCAAATGCGAGCCCAGTTGCATTGAAAATGCTTGTTTATTTTCTGCTCTTTTTATTTCACCATCGAAAGAAAAAAAAACATTAAGTAAATAGTTGTATGACGTGTGTGAAATATAAAGGACACTCACAGAAACTTTGTTGCCACCTGAAAATGTACTATCGGCCTTGACATGTTTTCTCTACCTGCACCGAACCAATGAAAACATACTCGTGAAGAACTATGTACCCAACACAAAAATGAAAGATAATGCTATTATCTTACAGCACCACTCATATCACGGGCAATGGCATACCCGAATAAAACTTGGAGGCATTCTTAAAGACAAACCTACAAAGTGAAAGAACTGCCTCTTTTAAACATTCTACTCTAATAACAGGTGATGGACTGCTGCAGGGTGGAAGCTTTTAATGGACTACTGACGAAACTACATTTTCTGCTCTGCTTAGACTTTATGAAATACTACCATAATATATCCTCGGGGACAAAATTAAGTGAATCTTCTGTGAGATATCAATTTGCAGTGGACAGGACACGATTACTACGCGGATCAAATAAAGCAAAAATATTTTAGTAAGTGAGACACAGCCTTATCGCTTGGAGTCAAAAATCATGATTGTAATATTTTATTATGTTATTTATATTTTTTGCATGGGCTATTTGTTGGAGTCCCTTTTCACTTTCAAACAGTTCACTGTTAAGCATGTAGCAGTTGCAAATGTCGGATTATTGGTTCAACGCCTAAAGGCCCAGTTTACTCTTCGTACTTGACCATTTAAAGATCAGAACATTTCTTTTGTGTGAACCACATTATTTCTTTATAGGACTCTTATCTCAGCCAACAGCAACCTTTAATTTGTGAAATAAAAAGAGAAAATCGTTTGGTGACAACCTTACTACTGTGATCTTTGGGCTGTGTTAGAATTTGGGATCCTAGTTGGCAGACCTGTGCACCCTGGCTAAGTAGGGACTGCAATCCTAGTCAGGGCAAATCAGATACCCAGCCTAAATACACCTGTGACCACCCCCTGGTAGCTTGGCACAGAGCAGACAGGCTTATCTTTGAAGGCAATTGTAGGAGGATGGCCTGGCTTATAGTTGGGACGTTGTGCCAGGTCCAGTTATCCCTTATTAGTAGATTAGTAGTGTTCTAGCAGCTTAGGCTGATAGAGGTAGCTATAGCAGAACAGCCTATGAACTAGGGGACATGCAAAACTCCTACTATACCACTTATATCATATAGCACTATATCATAAGAAACACAATACTCAGAGTTACTAAAAATAAAGGTACTTTATTTTATTGACAATATGCCAAAAGTATCTCAGAGGATATACTCCGTTAGGAGGTAAGTAAAATACACAAAATATACACACAGACCAAAATCAGGTAAGTAAACTGTTAGAAAAGTAGTGCAAACACTGTAGAATACAATAAGATGCAATAGGGCTATGGGCAACACAAACCATATACTCCAAAAGTGGAATGCGAACCACAAATGGACCCCAGGCCAAGTGTAGTGTGTAGAGGGTCGCTGGGAGTGTAAGAAAACACTAAGGGTGTCCAAGATACCCCACCCCAAGACCCAGAAAAGTAGGAGTGAAGTTACCCTACTACCCCAGAAACGCACTAAAGTCGTGATAGGAGATTCTGCAAAGGCAACAACTGACTGCAAAGCACTGAAGATGGATTCCTGGACCTGAGGACCTGTAAAGGAAGGGGACCAAGTCCAAGAGTCACGGAAGTGTCCAGGGGGGCAGGACCCCACTAAACCCCGGATGAAGGTGCAAAAGGGCTGCCTCTGGGTGGAAGAAGCTGAAGATTCTGCAACAACGGAAGATGCCAGGAACTTCTCTTTTGCACTGGAGATGTCCCAAGGGCGTGCTGGAGGATGCAAAGTTGTTTCCACACAGAAATACTGCAAACAGGCCTTGCTAGCTGCAAGAGTCACGGTTGAAGAAAATGGATGCTGCCCGGGCTCAGGAAGAACCAGGTGGTCACCCCTTGAAGGAGTAGACAGAGGGGGCACTTAGCAGCACAGAGAGCTCACAGAAGCAGACAGCACCCGCAGAAGCACTTGAACAGTCATTAAAAAAATCTGAGCATGGTGGTCATCTCAACACTACAAAAGAGGGTCCCACGAAGCCGGTGGTCAACTCAGTAAGTTGAGCAATGCAGGACGGAGTGCTGGGGACCTGGGCTGTGCTGTGCACGAAGGATTCCTTGCAAAGGTGCACAGAAGCCCTAGCAGCTGCAGTTCACACAGTACACAGGATTACTGTCTGGCATGGGGAGGCAAGGACTTACCTTTACCAAATTTGAACAGAAGGACCACTGGACTGTTGGGGTCACTTGATCCAGCTCCTGTGTTCCAGGCACCACGCTCGTCGAGATGAGAGGGGACCCAGAGGACCGGTGATGCAAAAGTTTGGTGCCTGTATTAGCAGGGGGAAGATTCCGTCGACCCATGGGAGACTTCTTCTTGGATTCCAGTGCAGGGTGAAGACAGACAGCCCTCAGAGCATGCACCACCAGGAAACAGTCGAGAAAGCCGCAGGGATTAGGCGCTACAATGTTGCTGGTAGTTGTCTTGCTACTTTGTTGCGGTTTTGCAGGCATCTTGGAGCAGTCAGCGGTCGATCCTTGGCAGAATTCAAAGAGGGAGATACAGAGGAACTCTGGTGAGCTTTGCATTTGTTATCTGACGAGAAACCCACAGGAGAGACCCTAAATAGCCCTCAGAGGAGGATTGCCCACCGAACCAGGTAAGCACCTATCAGGAGGGGTCTCTGACGTCACCTGCTGGCACTGGCCACTCAGAGGCCTCCACTGTGCCCTCACACCTCTGCCTTCAAGATGGCAGAGGTCTGGGACACACTGGAGAGCTCTGGGCACCACCCCATGGAGTGGTCATGGACAGGGGAGTGGTCACTCCCCTTTCCTTTGTCCAGTTTCACACCAGAGCAGGGCCTGGGGGATCTCTGAACCACTGTAGACTGGCTTACACAAGGAGGGCACCGTCTGTGCCCTTCAAAGCATTTCCAGAGGCTGGGAGAGGCTACTCCTCCCCAGCCCTTAACATCTATTTCCAAAGGGAGAGGGTGTAACAACCTCTCTCAGAGTAAATCTTTTGTTCTGCCTTCCTGGGACTGGGCTGCCCAGACCCCAGGAGGGCAAAAGCCTGTCTGTGGGTTGGCAGCAGCGGTAGCTGCAGTGAAAACCCCAGAGAGCTAGTTTGGCAGTACCCCGTGTCCATGCTGGAGCCCCGGGGATGCATGGGATTGGCACCCCAATACCAGATTTGGCATGGGGGACAATTTCATGATCTTAGACATGTTACATGGCCATATTCAGAGTTACCATTGTGAAGCTACATATGGTTATTGACCTATATGTAGTGTACGCGTGTAATGGTGTCCCCGCACTCACAAAGTCTGGGGAAATTGCCATGAACAATGTGGGGGCACCTTGGGTAATGCCAGGTTGCCCTTACACTTAATAACTTTGCACCTAACCTTCACTAAGTGAGGGTTAGACATATAGGTGACTTATAAGTTTCTTAAGTGCAGTGTAAAATGGCTGTGAAATAACGTGGATGTTATTTCACTCAGGCTGCAGTGGCAGGCCTGTGTAAGAATTGTCCGAGCTCCCTATGGGTGGCAAAAGAAATGCTGCAGTCCATAGGGATCGTCTGGAACCCCAATACCCTGGGTACCTAGGTACCATATACTAGGGAATTATAAGGGTGTTCCAGTGGGCCAATCAGAATTGGTGAAAATGGTCAGTAGCCTGCAGTGACAATTTTAAAAGCAGAGAGAGCATAAACACTGAGGTTCTGGTTAGCCGAGCCTCAGTGATACAGTTAGGCACCACACAGGGAACACATATAGGCCACAAACTATGAGCACTGGGGTCCTGGCTAGCAGGGTCCCGGTGACACATATCAAACACACTGACAAATAGGGTTTCCACTATGAGCACTGGGGCCCTGGCTAGCAGGATCCCAGTGAGACAGTAGAAACACCCTGAAATATACTCACAAACAGGCCAAATGTGGGGGGCAACAAGGCTAGAAAGAGGCTACCTTCCTACAGCAATGTGTAAAGTATTTATGCAACACTTAATTACAATAACGCAGTGAAAGACACCACAAACATACTTCACACCAAATTAGAAAATTATATGTAACTGAGTAAAACAATACCAAAATGGCAAAACTTCAAGTCAGTAGATCCTGATATATGCAGTTTTAAAGATTTAGGTGAAAATAGCACATAGAAGCACAAAGCACCAACATTGGTTATCTGGTCACCCCGAACCAGGGCAAAGTCACAGGTTCAGGCTCACCATGATGGAGTGCAGGCTGTGCAGTGAGGCTTTGTATGCTTTGGTGTCATTTTGGTTTTAATTCTGGGGTGCTGTGTGGTGAGGCATTGTGAGGCTTGGAGTTGCTCTGCGGAGGTTCCGATGAAAACCACAGAAGGAAGACCACCTTAGGCCCTCTTACAAGGGTCCAGGGCTGCAGTGGCACCACTTGGCAGGGTAGACTCACAGATGGCAGGTGCTGTAGCAGGTGAGTTCCAGCAGTCTTTGATGTCCCAGAGACTGCAGAAGAACAGGGGGCAAGTCAAAAAGCCCTTAGAGATTCTTGGTTGCAAAGATGTAGAGAACATCTACCAGTTTGGAAAATGTTAGCTTAAATAATAGGTCTTAGTTATGGAAATCCCAAATTGTAGGGTATGAAGGTTTATTTGAGTGGGATGAAGTTTAACAATGGACGTGCTAGTCGCTGCAGTAATGAAATTGGGATTAACATTCAAAAGTGCATCATAAAGTCTTAAATATTAGTACATAATTTCAAAGAGACTGGGATTTTGAGAAGTGGTTTTACTGGATTCTCTACTTGGAAGAATTTTTTTTGAGAATGACTTTGTCTCCTGGCTACAATGTAAGTGATAGGTCATTTTTAGGGTTCAGCATGCATGAGCAGCATGTACTAGCACATGGGCTCTCACCTGAGAGATGCTCTTGTTTACTAAAAGGGTTGGGAGGCCACACATTGCTTGCAATTCATTGGCTTCAGTCACTCTTCTTTGCTTCTTTATAATTGGACAACGTTTGCCAGGCGTCTTTTCCTGTTTCTTCTCTGTCACATGCACCAAGCACAGATTGAGTCTTTTTAATTAGTGTTTCTCTGCTGCTTGAACTGTGACTGAAGTACTTTTTAGGGCCGGGCTAGACAATCCATGTACTGTTTCAAAGAGACATGTTGTGTATACTTTTTGGGCTTCAGCCTGCCCATAGGCTTCTCATTTGCTGGCTCCATCGCCTCTACTCTACTCTATTCTTCTTCCCATTTGTCCATGGCATGCATTTGTCATGCCTCTGCCTTTGTTTAACCCTCCCAAGAGCATGGATCAATGACACTTGGCCTCCACTGCTCATTTTATGACCATTTTAGGAACTTCTTTTTTCTTTCTTTAAGATCCCACCTCAGGAGCTATGGTGTATTAACTTGCTCAGAGCACCATGCCATTTCATGATCTTATCTTGTTTTCATCTATGTATTCTCCTTTTGTCACCTGGTGGTGTATTCATTCGCCCTGAGTGCCACACAGTTTCATGTTCTTATCTTGCTTATATCTATGTTTTCTTCCTTTGTCACCGGGTGGTGTATTTATTCATTCCGAGGGCGTGCCATTTAATAAAATGATATGTGCAGGTAGTAGTGGTAAAGTTACCGGATCTCCACTAGTTTGAGTAACAATAATAATGGGTATAGTAAATTACAATAAATATAGACCGTGCAGTGCTAATCGGTATTTAAGTCCTGCCACCCAGGGCTTGAAAACCAGAGGTCCCCTAGGGAACTACTAGAACTTATTTTTTGAGCGATACTAGGCACACTCAACATTAAAATCCGATTTTAGTCCTGAGTCCATTCACAGTAAAGACGCATAGGAAACAGATGAAGTGCAAATTCTTCTACAGCCGACATGTGTTTCATCACATCCGTGATTTTTCAAAAGCTAAATATGTTTTTTCTCAAAACTGGTCTTTTCCCGTATTTAGATGGCTTCATAGGGAGATACATATGCGTCTGCAACAAGAGATTTGTTGACCGAGAAAAAACATAATGTAAAAAACATGGACGATGATTAAAGAACTACTGTCATAGAAACAATGAAAGGCAACCTTCCATGAGGCTAGCAGTAAGCATAAAGTAAAATCTTAGCCACTCCAGAGACGTTTACTTCAAACTTGCATTCAATCATATATTAACCTCATAAAGTGATTGCATACGAGTTAAAAAGAGCCAGCAATAAGCAGTGACAGTAATATCCTGTCACATTAGAGGAATCCCAGAGACATCTATTTTAAACTCTAATTTCATCATGTGAAATAGTAACACTATGGCAGGAAAGTAATACTAAAGGTGGTTCGCAGTTCCAAAAATAAGTGAGTATTTGTACAAGACGCCCGATCCCGCATACCGCTACTAGTCATCTGCAGTCGTAGAGAACCCTTACATCGCTCTGCACAGAGACCATGGAAAGTCTCAATCTGAAAAGCGCTGTGTTACGGTGAGATGCAGTGTTCCCAGCCAGAAACGCTACATCTCACCATAAGCCACGAACGCTGCTTCTGTTGAAGAATAACATTTTGTGGATTTGAATTTCATTTGTTTCCTATGCATCCATGTCATTTCATGTTCTTATCTTGTTTTCATTTATGTATTCTTACTTTGTCACCGGTTTCCTTTCTTTTTTCATCCCCCATTACTACCTAACACAGGGTTGTAGGCCCATTTTCCTCACTTGCATTAACACCAGTTGGAGGGTAGAGATCCATGGGGTGGAGCCACTATGCTGGGCTCTGTGTCTTCCTGGTGGAGTCTCTGAAGCTACCTTTTAGATCTCTGAAGCTGAACAAAAGATATAGCAGCAAACATCACCATATAATATGTGCAGCGTGGGACTCCAGTGCCCACCACAGCCTGGCTCACGCTGTGCAAAAGTACATAATTAAATAGATATTAAAAGTTAAATGAAGCTGTTTTACTGGCTAGTATTCTTAAACTGCTTGTCCATCCTTACTGTGACCATGAAGGACAGATTCCATAATGCTTATCAGCAGTGTGATTTACAGGCAATTTGGAAATCCATCCCACTCCGTATCTCGACTGAGACCACCTCACATCACCCATAGCGAGTCATGTCCAGATCACTATGTTTAAATCGTGTACAGCGTTCCACGCATCACCCCACAGCCCTGGAGAGCACCACCTCCCTGGGGCAAATAGTTAAAAATAGAAAGTGGATCTGTTTCAAACCCCCAAGCCCAGGGGAACACCACCTCCCTAGGGCTTCTTCCACACTAGAGGGGGGCTGCATGGTCCCCCTCAGAGAGCCACTGATGGCCCTGGGGACCACCACCCGGTACAGCCAGCTCCTGCTATGTACCAGGGTGCCCACCCTCAGGACAGAGCTGTTTGCTGTGGCTTGATTGCAGCGTTGACATTTGCAGGCAAGTCACAGCAAACACTCCACTTTTGGACAGCTGTCAAAAAGCAAAGTTTTCAACTCTGTTGCCTGCACACAGATATGTGTGCAGTGCACAGAGATGAAAGCATTGCTCCAGCAACCTGGAGCTGCTGGAGCAATGGGACGGCAGGGGAGGCCTTTAGGCTGCACCGCAGTCACAGATACCAAGTAAGAAAGGGCATATTACAAAAATATATATATATTTAGTCAGGGACCATGGGTGAGGCCTTAAGGCTCCCCATGGTCCCAGATAGCCCATAAAGGACTAAAACATAAATAAATAAATAAATAAATAAATAAATAAATATTTAAGTAAATAAATAAATAAATAAATGAAGAACTCAAGTGTGAAGGTCGCAGATCAACACACTGGGCTTTGAGGGTTCGAAACCGGGTGTGTCCGTGGAATTTTCCCTCCTTAATTTTTCTTATTCAAATGTTTAAGGCTAAAAATGAAAGATGATCTTATTCTTTTGAATTGACAAATACATTTTTCTTCAAATTGTGATGAAATTTTCATTCTAAGTATATCATATATCAAAGCCTAAAAAAACTCTCTATCTCTCTTGCTCTCTTTCTTTTCATCTCTTTCTCACTCACACACCCACTCAGACACTTATGCACCCACTCATAGACCCACTCAGACACTCATGCACCCACTCACAGACCCACTCAGACCCACATGCACACACTCAAAACCCCAGTTAGTATCTCACAGCCCACTCACAGACCCATTCAGACAGTTACTCACCAACTCACAGACCCACTCAGACTCTCGCACACCCACTCACAGACCCACTGGCACCCTCATACACCCACTCACAGACCCACGCACTCACTGATGTACCCACTAAAACACTGATGTACGACCACTCACACCCAGACAAACACTCTCACAGCAGTTAGGAAATAGTCCTTGGCAATACTCACCGCCCGCCACCTTCGATTCTCTCATCTCTAAATCCTGTGGGACTGCCTGCACACTTTGTGGGGTGTGAATCCAGTAGGTAAGACAATCATATTCAATTTCTTCAGTAGTTTCACATAAGCTACTGAATAGTGTGACCCAGATATGCAAAAATTGTGTGTGGGTGGTTCTGCTCTCCAGCTTCACACAATTTGTGTTTGTCACTTATTCCTTTGGCAATGATGGCCAGGGCACTCTGTTTCTATATAAGAAATCTCGAACTATAAGAAAATAGAACCAATCATATATTTCCTAATTCGACACACACTATGGAATCAGTCAGTGACCAGCCACATTCCTCTGCATTCCCTTGTCATGTGTCTTTAAGTAGTTTAGTGCTTTGCTGTTTCTTCCATGAACTTTCCTGGCAACAGCTAAAACAATGAAAATTTCTGTCAGCCAGCCAAAGTGCTATAAAAAGAGTATGACAGGGCACAACCAGCTAACTCGTCAGCTAAACTGGTCAATTATTCTGCTAGGATTAGCTTTGTCCCTAATACCTCACAAACATATGTAAGACAATCACAAATGTATTGGCTCAATGATGCAATGAAAAGCTAAGTAATGCATAAAAGGCCGAAGTATCAAATGTTACCTGCTGCTGCATAATATCTTTTCATAACTGGTTAACACTCTGGTGGTGTTCTCCTTTGGAACTGTGGTTGCAGAAGTTGTAACGGTTGACACTGGGCATATTGTGGCATAAACCAACTGAACATTGTGATTGGCCTATTGTAGGTTTACTCATAATGGCCAGAAAATATGGTCTTAATCACAATCTTACACTTCTCTCGATCAGCACATGGTTCAACCCATACACACAAGAAAACAAAAACTGGGAAAGCCAAAAGGTCTGAAACTTGCAAGGGTTACTGGTTTGTCAATCCTTTGTACAGTCATGTTAGACAGCACGGCTGAAAGTTATGAAACAAAAAAGTAAAGGAAACAAAAGTGCTGTGACACTGTCTGTGCTGGTCCCCTTCAACCACTCTCTTATCTTACTTTCTTTTTTCAAAGCCAATAGGTCTTGCCTATGAGACCTACTGGCATTGTCAATGTTTTGAAGCCATGCTGTACAGCAGCGTAGATGCAGTGTGGCTAAAACAAAATTTAAAAAGTGCTATGATGCCGTCAGAACCAAAGTGTTTTTTTTTGGGGGGAAAAAAAAGTTCATTAGCAGTGGATGCATCATAATCCTTTTTTTAAATATAATTTTTTGTTATGCTACAAATCAGCCACAATGCTATACAGCATGGCTACACATCTGCCAAACTTGGCAATGCCCATGCTATACAGCATGAACAAAAGGCAATGGCAGAGACAATAGTCTCAAAGGAGTGACCTCTTGCCTTTGCCAATGCTTGTTGTATTTAATGGATGCTGCACACAAGAATATCCATGTTTTACCTAAGCATTTTCAAGATATTACTGAATTTCTGCCACTGTTTTTCAGATATACATGACTCAAGAGCTGTTTTGCAATCCATATGACAAACATTGTCTCTGTCCTTGCAAAGAATTGATTCAGATACTTCTGTAAGCTTGCTGATTTCTAAGTGCCACGTCTTTAGTCTTTGCTTTTCAGGCGTAGGAAGGTCATTCACTCAAGACTTACTCATGGAGGGTTGGGTGTGGTGGAAGGTAAAGTTTAGGCAGAAGTTGTAATACTCTTGATACTCTTAAGCCCAGATTTACTTAGGTTGTGTCCAGCACAGCAGGCAAATTGTTTTCTCCTGCCCTGGCTCACAAACAGGTTGTCTTGCATGATGCACAGCCTTTCACCATGGAACAGATCTCAATGTGCACTGTCTAAAGTAGAAGTCGTGCAGGTGGTATATACTGATTATATAAACAGAATGATTAGACACATTGCATGTGTGCTGTGTACTGAAGCACACATGCAACTCACCGGTTTCTGGTAGATGAGAGATCCAGTCAGGCTGAGAGCTGTATTCCATACATTGGCCCTCATTACTACCCTGGCGGTTGGCAGGGAAGTGACGGTCTTACCACCAACAGGCTGGCGGTAACAAAAATGGAATTATGACCATGGCGGTTACCGCCATGGTCATCCGCCACTTCTCTGTTCCGACCGCCAGGGTGGAGACGACTGCTGGGCTGGAGACTTGGGTCTCCAGCCCGGAGGACATCACAAGACCACTGGCGGTATCACGACCCAGCTGACCGCCATGTATTTCATGGGGTTGGGAACCTCCATGAAATCCATGGCGGTAAGCACTATCAGTGCCAGGGAATTCTTTCCCTGGCACTGATAGGGGTCTCCCCCACCCCAAGCCCTCCCCCCACACCCTCTACCCCTCTGCCACCCCCAAAGGTGGCAGGACCCCCCTCGCCCACCCTTACCCCCAACATCGCAACCCAGACACACACCGTACACGTATGCAGACACCACCAACACACATACCCGCACACACATCAACAAACATGCCAACAGCCACACACACAGACATACATGCACACATCCATTCAGACATACATACAGACGGACACGCACAAATTTCCAAACATAACACCCCCCGCATGCATACACGCACTCACACACCCCCTCTACATACTCACACGCACACCTCCATGCACACACACAACACACAACCCCCCCCCACCTCCCTCCCCTAACGGACGATCAACTTACCTGGTCCGTTGATCCTCCGGGAGGGGATGGGATTCATGGGGGCTGCTCCGCCGCCAGAACTTTGTCAACAGAACACCACCACGCCGAATCACGGAACGACCTCCACTTCCCCGCTGACCACCAGTATGGCTGCTGGCGGCTCTCTGTCCAGAAAAGGACGGAGGGCAGCCAGCAGTCATGATTCGCCGAGTGGAAAACCGCCTGCACTGGCGGTCTTCAGCACGGCGGTCCCTCGGCGGTCTTCCAAAAAGACCACCGACGTTGTAATAACCACCATTGTGTCCACTTGTGATGGAGTTAGAGAAAACTCCACCCCAGAGACATGACTGACTGACTGACAATATTTGTCATCCCAGGTCCAGCACTCTGCCCTCTGCACTTGGAGTTGCAGTTGTTGTGTAGAAATCCAAAAGTGCATGGTATCCTGCTTATGGACGGATGGTCCTACTAATAGCTTAACAAAGTCAGATGTGCTTGGGGTTATGAGATCCTGATTAGCAGGTTGAATCTTGAGCCTAGTTGTCTGCTGAAATGAACTCCAACACAGTCTTCATTTCTTCACTATGGTACTGAGGTGAGTGGCAGTGGCACTTCCAATGAGAATCTGCTCGCTGTAGTTGCAGAAGTGCCAGCATCAGCCAGTGGTGCTGGAACAATTTTCAGATTAGGGGTCCTGCCATCAATTTTACATCACTGAAGCCATAGGGATTGTGTAACACCCAGTGTTGTACAAAGAGCAAGTGCAGCAAATGTATCCCAAAGGAAAGTGCTGCTAGAGCTCCTGGTCCTTAATAAGTAAACTTACAAGGGGACATGCATAGGTCGATGAACCTTTTGAATTGCATGGAGTATGCTAGCTATGGAATGACCAATGTTCCCCAATAATCAACACACAAAATTCAATAACCATTAGAGAAGTCAATAATCAATAATCAAAAAACATCCCACCATGACCTTTCAGTTATGAATAACCACAACTCAGTATACATATACGTTTTAGTAATTTTATTTCCCTATTAGTTACAATACTAAGTCATGAGAATAATTCAACTCAATTCAATTCAATCAAAATCTGTTATTAATTTATTAGAAGGCATCAAAAACACAACCAAATCAAAACTTGCATCAGAGTACGTTCTAAAGCATTAGCATAAGTCAACAAATGAATCAAAAGCAATAAGTCAAATTGTGTCATGGAGTTCAGCAAATTAGTCTGCCACCCATTCGTCTCTGTAATCTGTCAATCGTCATGGAAGGAAAAGCCTCACCTCACCTAACCCAGATTAGCATCAGCATGTGGGACTTCATGTAAAATAATTTAGAAACAAGAATTTTGAAAGATATCTAGCTAAAAAGACTATTTAGACAGCGCAGTTGGTACCTAGAAAGAAAAGGCACAAAAATATAATTCAGTCACATTGTCATATCTACCTATCCTCGGGATGGGTCAGCAACAGAGCCAGTCTTCGTCCTCAGGTAATCAGTCAATCAGCATCATATCAGGCTCTCAGAGAGTATGAGCCCAAAGACAGAATCTCGAATACATCTACAAACTCGCAGTCTCGCTCCCCTAGTATCTTCTTCTGAACTCTCTTCTCTCTGTCACGTTGTTATATCGAAGTTACCCAGACTATGCCCAGATTGGTAAATTAATTGCAAGTTATGACTCTAGCCATTAGTTGGACTAAGTAAAGCAAGACGATTTTGAAGAGCCATAGCTCTATCTGCAGCCAATTCAGTATCTATCAGGAGCATTGCCCCTGATAAATTTGTCAGCATGTTATCCACAATATTAGACAACATTCGCATCTTGATCGAGTTCAGGATGACTCCCAGTGAAGGAATCACCGCACCAAACATATATCCCACTGTCGTAGGAGAGGATTCTCTCCTCTGTCGCTTATATGTAATTTAGTCAATTTCGGAAACTTTTTCAAGTTCTCTATCTGGTAAATCTTTGGGAACACTATTCCCAAATAACATGTCCCATACCATCCTCTTGGAAGACGGTAATAAGCATTAAGGGCCAGAAGTAGGAAATGCCGTCTTTGCAACTCGCAAATTGTGAGTCTGAGTGACTCGCGATTTGCGAGTCGCAAAGCCGGATACAGGATGGTGTCCCTGACACCATCTGCGAGTCGCAAGGAGGTCACAAAGGCCCACCTCATTAATATTAATGAGGTGGGTCGCAATTTCCGACCCCCTTGCGACTCACAGCACTCACAGGGATGGTGGCCTGCTGGAGACAGCAGACTACCATGTCTGTGACTGCTTTTAAATAAAGCATTTTTTTTTTTTGTAATGCAGCCCGTTTTCCTTAAAGGAAAATGAGATGCATTGCAAACGAAAAAATGAAATGGGTCAGTTTTATTTTTTCAGAGCAGGCAGTGGTCCATAGGACCACTGCCTGCTCTGAAAAAATGTTTTCAGGGCCATTCACAGAGGGGAAGGGGTCCCATGGGAACCCCTTCCCTTTTGCGAATGGGTTACCACCAGTGGGACACTGGTGGTAACTGCGAATTGCTTTGCGACAGCGTTCGCGGTCACACAGCAATTCTGCATCGCGATGCCACTCGCAAATAGGAAGGGGAACACCTCTTCCTATTTGAGACTCGCATTCCCATTTTGCGAGTCGGTAACCAGGTTACCGACTCGCAAAATAGGAATGGGCATCGCAATGTGGCTTTTGCGAGGCGTAAAAGCCTTGCTACATCTTGCCCTAAGTCCACAAATATAGTAGATACCCGGAATCGCAGGGTCCTGCCCATTCAACATAAAAATCCATTTACTCTGAAACAGAAACACATGTCGACTTTCTCCCGTACCCACAAATAAAGTGTCAGTGTATGATTTTGGTCTATGTATACAAAGCTTCCCTATGTGTAATGAATCTGAAGCTAGTTTCCCTTCTGCCTTATTTGCAGTGTAAGCATAATCATTCTTGTAAGTCCTTTTCTCTAAGCCTTTTCCTAATTTCTTTTAATGCTTTTCTCCTATTGTCGGTATGACCTAAGAAGCTCTTCTCTAATGGTGTAAGCATGCATGTTAAATTGTTTTTATGAGCTTAAGCTGTCCCAAACGTTAGTGTAGGTTCAAAGAATCCTCTAAGCAATACTATGTCATGATCCTTAGCTACTCTATTCACAACCTAATAATAGGAACAAATGAAAACACGACATTGTGATTTGAGTAAAAATATTTAATATATTCCTGGTCATAAAACCTTGTTAGTAGCAGACTAAAACTTATCCCCTAAGTTAATGGAAGACTATGGTAAGTAACTCCTTCTTCGACTGATGAAGGAATTTGCGTACACACAAGACAATCCCTTGCATCTATTGTCTCAGTATACTCACTCAACATTGATAGAAGACGTTAGAAGAAAGTTCTCCTTAAACATTAATATGATCATGCAAATATTTCTCATCTAACTTAAACTTCTTCAAAGCCGTTAGTGTAGTAGTCTCAGAAGCTGAAGTATGGTTGGCTCCTTTCGCAACAAGAACAGACATTCCCACAATCACCACTACAAACGAAATCCCACACATATTTGCCAACCCAATGTTCATATATTTACAGCGCTTAGCATCTCTAACCCGGTTATTGAACTCAGCCATTATCTGTAAAGAATCAGAAAGTAGAAGTAACTCAGAAAAGTGCAGCAAATATCAAAAATAGACAATTCTTCTTTCAGCAATTTAGTTTTGCATCCAGGGACCCTTTTCCCTTGTCAAAATCGATTAGCAGCTTGTCACATCCGGTTTTCAAATGTTAAATCAGGTTAACAATGTCTTTTCCATTTTACTTCCGACAGTCTCTTTTCTCAAAATACTTCTCAGATTAGTTTCAATAAATCAGCTCCTTGCTCATCTTCAAGTTACGTGAAATATTGACTCGGAACTTCCCTATCAAAACAAAAAGACAGAAACTCATGTTGCCATTCATTTGTAGTTGCATATACCCATTCAGGACCTATGTATCTTCGACTTGCTACTCTCTTTCTCTTCAACTTTTGATCACCACTCAACTCTCGTTCACTTAATTCTTCTTTTCTTGTAGTATCTACTTCTTCCTCTATTGTTTGGTCGACAATCACTTCCTTCCTTTTCTCTACTTGTGACTCAGGGCAGTTATCTCCTTTTCTCGATCCTTCTGTCAATATTGTCTTCAGGATTGGACTTGTCTCTTTCTCTTTTTCTATGGTGTTTTCTCTTGATGGACCTGCAACATGCTCAGGAGGAGTCAGATCACTTTAACTTTGATCCAGCTCTACTCCTTCCCCTTTTTGGTCAATTGCTCTGTTCGTTTCTCAGAACCCTCTAATTCTGGGAGAACCCCATAAGTGCTAGGCTCTCCTGATGCATCTGTAGAGACTGATTCTCCAGCCCCCACCTGTAATTCTTCACTTTCGTCTCTTACGTGGGTGATAGAACCATCTTCCACAAGTTCTGTTCGATTTCAGGTTCTCCTTGTTCCTTTTCTGGTTCAGTGCTGCAACTTGCTTTGCAGTTGTTGGTGCTCTCAACTACACTTTTTCATGATCCAGTGGACATGCCACTTTCTTCGTATGACTCGCATGAATCCAGTTCGGGATTCCTGCACACTTCACAGCTGACGTAGCCGTCAAGATCACCTGGTAAGGTCTTCTTCAACGTGGCTCCAAACACGTCTTGTGAACATGTTTTCGTACAACAACCCAGTCACCAGCTTTCAGATTTTGCCTAAGATCGTGAATTGGTGGCAGTGTGGTGGCCTCCACCTGCTGAGAGAAATAGAGAATCACATCAGCAAGACCCTTGCAGAGGTCCAACACCATATCATCTGTAATATTGACAAGTGCATTGGCTGGAACTGCTGGTAACCTCATTGCTCTGCCCATAAGATACTCGTGGGTCGACAGTCCTGTCTTCCTGTCAGGTGTATTTCTCATTGACATCAACACCAAAGGCAACGCATCTGGTCATTTCAAATTCGTAGCTGCACACATCTTGTCAATTCTTGATTTCCAAGTGCCATTCATTTGCTCCACTAGTCCTGATGCTTCAGGGCGGTAACTACCATGCAACTTCTGCTCAATGTTTAGTGCTGCACACAAAAGTTTAATCACTTTGTTATTGAAGTGTGTTCCCCTATCTGATTCTAAAGAGATCGGAAATCTGAAATGTGGTATCAGCTCCCTAAGCAACAGCTTTGCCACTGTGCGGCTATCATTCCTTCTTGTATGGTGCGCTTCAATCCAATGACAAAAAATGCACACAATCAGCAACACGTATTTCAAACCTCCACACACAGGCATTTCAATGAAATCCAATTGAATTCTGCTGAATGATCCTCCTGCTCTTCTAATGTGGCTCAAGTTCACCACTGTCCTTTTCCCCCCACTTAATTGCTGACAAATAACACACCGATGGCATACTGCTTCTGCTGCTTGTCTAAACTTGGGGTTAAACCAATCAATTTTAAACAAACAAACCATGGCATCCCTTCAAATGTGTGCCTGACCATGATAGTACCTCACCATTTGTGACAACAAACTATTTGGCAAAACCATTTGACCCTCTTCTGATACCCATAGCTCATCCTGTCTCTGGACACACTTCATCTTAAGCCATTACCTTTTTTCTTCCTTAATAACATTGCTTTGCAAAGTTTTCAATTCTTCCATTGTGCCAATCACTTTTAATGCAAAACTTGTACATGTAGTGTCTTCTCCAGACATCAATTCCCACTTATCTTTGAACGATATACAGTTCAATGCGCAAAACCTTGCAACTTGATCTGCATGTCCATTTCCCAGTGACACGTATCCTGTGACTTTAGATGTGCACTGCATTGCACCACGGCAATTTCTTAAGGCCATTGTATTGCATTCAGCAACTCTTTTATTATTTCGCCTTTTCTCACTGGTGAACTAGTAGAGGTCAGGAAACCTCTTTGAGACCACAATTGACCAAAATCATGAACAATTCTAAATCTGTGTTGGCTATCTGTATAGATAGTGACTCTCAGTCTAGTAGACACATGGCACGCTCTAGTAAGAGCAACCAATTCTGCCACTTGTGCAGAATATACTACTCGAAGCCAAGAAGCTTCTAAAGTACCTGTAATTGTGCACAAAGCATAGCCTGCTCTCAATGTTCCTGTACCATCTCTGAGACATGAACCATCAACAAAGACAATTTGGTCATTTTCTTCCAAACGAGTATCTCTGATGTCAGGTCTCAGTTTTGTGCACAACTCAGTTACTTCAAGACAATCGTGCTCAATGTCTTCCTCTTTTTCAGTTTCAACACTATCACTTGGAAGCAAATTTTCTGGGTTCAGTACTGTACATCTTTTCAGTGTTACATTTGGAGCACCTAAAATGCTCGTCTCATACCTTGTCAGTCTGGCACCAGTCAAATACTGAGTTTTCGTCCTTGTCAGTAAAAGCTCAACTGAGTGAGGGACCATTACCGTCAGGCGATATCCCATCACTACTCCCTCACATTGTGAAAGACTTTGACCAAATGCGGCAACTGCACGCAAACAATCTGGTAAGGCTGCTGCAACTGGGTCGAAGGTAGCTGAAAAGTAAGCTTATGGGTGATAAGCACCTCCATGGACCTGTTTCAATACAGACAAAGAACATGCATTACTTTCATGACAAAACAATCTGAATGGTTTAGAGTAATCAGGCATACCCAACGCTGAAGCTCTGCACAAACTCGCTCTCAATTCAGTGAATGCTTTCATCTGTTTCTGGTCTAATGTTATGGGATTAGTGACATCCTTATGTGTCAGTTTCTGCATTGGCTTTGAAATCTCAGCAAAATTTGGAATCCACTGACGACAATAACCCACCATTCCCAGGAACATCCTGACTTCCCTCTTTGAAGCCGGGGACTTCTCTGCAATATCATTGTAATCCTTTCTCTGGGAATTCTCCTTGACACTTTCTCAATTTGGTGACCCAAATATTTCAGTACCTTCTGGCAGTACGGCAATTTCAATGGTGACACTTTAAGACCAAAATTTCCTAAATTATTCAATAGGGCATTCGAGTTGTATTTACACTTGTCCCTTGTTTTGAATGTAATCAGTAAATCATCAATGTATTGTCTCAAAGTAGATTGAAATGGCAATTCCTATGACTCCAGGTTCTTTTTCAGGATCTGGTTAAACTAGGATGGAGACTATCCTCATGAAGAGGCACAGAAAAGAAAGCTTGTGACAAATCAACCACTCTGAACCATTCTGCATCACATGGAATCTGGAACATTGTTACTGCTGGATTTGGCACCACGGAACAACATTTGACCACCATGTCATTTACTTTTCTCAAATCCTGCACAATTCGCACCTTCCCACAAGGATTCTTCAAACCCATTATCGGTGAATTACATGGGCTGCTCAGCACTTCTTTCAGGACTCCCTGCTTCACAAGATCTCTAATTATTTGTGCTACTTTCATCAAGACATCTTGTGCCATAATTTACTGTTGAATCTGCGGAAACACTACATTCGGCTTCATAGTAACCTTAATTGGCTCCACTCCCTTAATCAAACCCACTTATTTACCTGTCAGACCCCACACGTTTTTCTGTACTGTTCCCTGCAAATCTGAGTGAAACTCTTTTACTGCAAACATCGGGAAAAACTCAGTCAATGGGTACTCTTCATTGGTAGTTTCTTTCTCAGTTTCTGAAAGTAGTTCTTCTTCATCATCACTATTTGTCTGAATCTCTATTCTAGCAGTTGAACAAGTATTTGAACATTTGGTCTTTCACAATAAGTCCCTTCCCAGTAGGGATACTGGACTTGAATCACAGACTACAAACTTATGCAGTCCCTGGAAGTTGCCAATCTCGACTTGTACTGGATCTGCGATCAGATTTGTCAAATGCTTATTCGCTACCCCCACAACCTGAACTGTTCTTCCTGAAAGAGGTAAATTCAGAACTTCTGCACTCCTCACTGTAGAGCGCGTAGCTCCTGTGTCCACCAAAAAGGAGACCTTATGACCCATCACCTTCCCTTTCACAAAGGGTCCTCCCTGATCTACCTCTAAGAAGGCTGCAAGCATACATGGCTCCTCATCCGAGCTATCACTCATCCATTCACCATATATTTCATTCTCACTGGGTAATGGGAATTTGCACACTGTGCCACTACTGCTGTCTTGTCTCTGACCCATGACCTGTAGAGCAAGCATCATTTGTTGCTGCTCCATCAGGGCTTGAGGTATCTGCATTTGCTGTCTAGGTACCATAGGAACCTGCTGCTGCACTGGTTGTAACTGTGTCATTTGTGCAGGAGGCATTTGCACCTGCTGCATGGGTTGAAAATTCTGCATCTGATTCATGTTATTCTGAAAATTAGGATTAGGCCCTTTCATTCTTGGTACTCTTGTATTTTGAAATGTACTGACGTGACACCACTTTGCTGAACGACACCTTCCTGCACCATTGTTTGACACTCCCACTTCCAATGTCCCATGGCTTTGCAAATGTGACACTGTAACATCTTCTTCATCCCTTGCACATCATTCTGAACCACTATAGTACCCAAATCTGGTTTGCAATTCTTATTGACCCCACGACCCCTACCTCTCATCTGAGGTTGGAACATGACAGTTCCCTCCTGTTTGAGCTCCCTCAATCTGCATCACCATTGCTTTCTCCTTCAGCTTTTTCAGCTTCAACTCAATTTCATCACTACAGTATTGCGCATACTGCAACACCTAATCAGTCGGTTTTGCTTGCCAACAAATCAAATTACTCTTAATCATCTGGCCTATTTCAGGTCTCAGTCCTTCCACAAACCTGAACACAAAATGCAGCATGTCTTTCGGCTCAATTGCTTCCTTGCTACTGTACTCCTTGAATGCTTTCAACAATCTCTTATAGAATGCATGTGTCAACTCCTTTACCTCCTGCAGGACCTGTCAATCATTTGCCAATCAATATTTTTAGGCGAAATTCTCACCTTCAGGAACTCAATCACCTTACAATAATGCTTCATTACTTCAGGTGATGGTGTACATGTAATTCTATCTCTTTCTGGTTCACTTGTCAGCCAATTTACAGCTCTCATGCATTCAACCCACAAATCAGCTGGAAGCACTTTCTCCAATAAAGTATTCAGGTCTTCCCACAGACATTTCAAAAGCTTCACAAACCTATCTGTCTGCTGGGGCCACTCAACCAGTTTCTCCCTCAACTTTGGATTATCATTTGTGAATGACAGAATATCACTGCTGTGCCAAGTAACATGAACAAACTGCCCTCCTGTAACCTCGCTCACTGGTAAAATGTTTACCGGATCCTTACATTTCTGTCCACTTTCTGGACCCTTCTTGTGAATCTCGTTTCCTCATATACTTCTTCTTTGCCCCTCTGCCTTCCCACTTTTCTAATGCTCCCCAAATCTGAGCACTCTGCAATAATTCTTTAAGATGTGCTTTCATTCTGGCTGACCTCATGTGTTCAAAATCCTTTGCCTCAAAATCTAACCTGTAGCTCCTTTTCAAATGATTTGTTTTCCCGATTTCTAATTAATGTTTTTCTGATAAGTCTGCCAATCTCTGATGTATCTTACCCACCTCTCTTGTGATTCTCGGACATAAGTATCTCAGCTCTTCTTCCGTATAGGATTCTTACTCATTCACCTCATTGATCCTTCAAATAATTGAGATATTTCTGTACTCAAACCAATACGATCAATCGGCTCCTCACTTTTAGACATATTCTGTGGAGTGTTCATATTATCTAGCCACTCATTCAGCTGCTGTGCTGTCAATCCCTGTATGTAATGTTACTCGCATTTGGTGATGGCACCTGCTGCACTACTGCACCTGGAGGTTGTGGTGTCAAGAGCTTCAAGCTCTGACTTACTCTCTGGCCATTTACAGCATTAGGAAGTGCGACTAGTGGATGAGATCCATTAGTGACCTCGATCCATCAAAGGTCTGACCCATGGAAGAGACTACCTGCACATGGTCTCTCACCCCCCTCCTCACGAGGCTCTTTGACATCTCACCCTGTTCTCTTGTCATTGATTTCTTCTACGCAAACAATGGTACTGCTGGACCAACATTAATCGGCAACTATATTGCATCTGGGGCTACTCTAGCTCCTGCATTCTGTGGAAGAGTTACTCCCATACTCTGATTCATTACTGGAGTAAAATCTGACTGTGTCCATGTCAGTGGTGTAAACCTCGGCACACCCTCTGGCTGTGCCTGGGGCATCAATATCAGAGTTGGCTCAGTCTGGACCAGCAATGGTCTTGGAACCACTTGTTCCGTAGGCACCACTAAGTTTGAAGTTGTCTCAAGAATCAGCATTTCAGGATAAATTCTCTGTATCGGTGGCGGATGCATCTGTGCCTGGACTACCGAAGCAGTCAACACGTTAGGAGTACTCTGCACCATACCTTGTACCTGTCCATTATCCACCTGTACTGGACCCACTTTAACTCACACACACCAACTTGTTGACCACGCCTGATCAACCTACTAAACCAGACAGATTACAACATATAACCAAGTCAATATACTCCGTAGTCTTAGACCACGCAGGGTCCGTACTTCCACAACCAGGTGGAGAATTTTTGAGTACAAAGCGCCAGACACATTTGAAGTTCGATAACTTCCCTACTCTCATACTGCGGAGTAGGCACACTCCTACTAAATCTTCATCTGGAGTGCGCAGACTCCCTATTTTGCCTCACATAAGTCACAATTCACCTGTGATTTGCAACCTATCTCTTTTCCCACTATCACTAGAATGTCGAGAACATACCCAACTCTACTAGCAGGATCCAGGATCTGGCAAAGTCATTTCTGGGCTTAAGGCAACATCACACTTGCTACAATTGCCATGTCAAAAATTAGAATCCAAATCTCAATAATGATGAATAACTGACTTATCTCAAGCTACCACTATAACCATCAGTCACCACATAACTAGTTCTCCAAGGAAACTAACCATCCTCTTCTCTCAAAAACTGCTAGTGCGCCTTGTCCTTAATAAGTAAACTTACAAGGGGACGCGCATAGGTCGAAGTACCTTTTGATTCGCATGGAGTATCCTAGCTATGGTATGACCGAAGTTCCCCAATAATCAATACACAAAATTCATTAACCGTTAGACAAGTCAATAATCAATAAACATGACACCACAACCTTTCAGTCATGAATAACCACAGCTCGGTATATGTTTTAGTAATTTTATTTCCCTATTAGTTAAAATACTAAATCATGAGATTAATTCAACTCAATTCAATTCAATCAAAATCTGGCATTAATGTATTAGAAGGCGCCAAAAACATAACCTAATCAAAACTTGCATCAGAGTACATTCTAAAGCGTTAGCATAAGTCAACAAATGAGTCAAAAGCAATAAGTCATATTGTGTCATGGAGTTCAGCAAATTAGTCGATCAAACATTTGTCTCTGTAATCTGTCAACCGTCATGGAATGAAAACCCTCACCTAACCCAGATTAGCATCAGCATGTGGGACTTCATGCAAACCAATTTAGAAACAAGAATTTTGAAAAACATCTAGCAAAAAAGACTATTTAGACAGCGCAGTTGGTACCTAGAAAGAAAAGGCACAAAAATACAATTCTGTCACATTGTCATATCTACCTCTCCTCGGTATGGGTCAGCAACAGAGTCAGTCTTCGTTCTCAGGTCATCAGTCGATCATCATCACATCAGGCTCTCGGAGAGTATAAGCCCAATGACAGAATCTTGAATCACCTCTACGATCTTGCAGTCTCGTTCCCCCAGTATCTTCTTATGAACTCTCTTCTCTCTGTCACGTTGTTATATCAAAGTTACCAAGACTATCCTCCAATTTCCAATTGGTCAATTAATCACTAATTATGACTCTACCCATAGTTGTACTATTCCAAATCTAGGTATTCTAATATTTCACAGTTCACATGTCGTTGATTAGTACGCTTTACAATGTTCTCATCATCCAGCTCGTCAGGTATCAAAAATGTTGCATCTTCTTCTCCAGTCAGTGCCTTCATTGTTCAAATCCTGGGAAAGTACATCTCATGCACGTTACACATTATCAGTTACATTACTAGCGACATCGTCTCCTGTCCGTCAGTTCTCACAGAAGCTCCGGTTAAACATTTTATGAAAACAATGAGCAGTTCATAGTCAGTTCATTTTGTCAGCATTTTCCATTAGACTTTAAGAAATTCAGCTTTCTGCATGAGGCCTGGCAAGACTAGGCCAAGATACTCGCTAGGTTATGGCCTACAATTATTGCAAGACAAGGTTATAACTCTCAATATGACATATTACTACATACATCTAATACGTTTTCAATATTTCATGTATAATTATCACTCATTTACTACATTTCGTGAATTCTGGTGGCCATTCTTCAAAGTCACAATTTCAAACATGCACATTAGTTTTCTACGTTAATCATTTGCTACTAATTTTATATATTCAAAATACATAAACATTCATTTATATTTTCTAATTAAGTCATATGTGTTAACAGTGCTAAATTGTGTAGTATGTAACTGGTAATGCACTGTGGAGCACACTGTTACAAGTATATTCGTGTTATCAGACTTTCATTTACAGACAACAACACATTTTTCATTGAAATTACCACACAATGTGTACACCCATACAGTTTAACTGATAAAACTACACAGCCTACAATGGATAAAGTGTTGAAAAGAGGTTTCAACTTATATTCCATTTGCTCATCACCAGGTGTATTAATTTGCTTTGATCCTATTAAAAACTTTGTTTCAATCACACTTCAGAATTACCGAGAAACAAAAATGTGCATTGTTGGTGTTTTCCTAACTGATGATATATTCTGAAATATTTGCACAGTTCATTTACAGGTATTTAAATTGTGTTGTGTGGTAGAAAAATATCACATCCTATCGCCTTGTCTTTCGCTCTCACTGTACTCAGTGCGATTGTCATATAGTTCACTCTAGAAAATCTGCTACCCCTACAGTCAAAGAAAAAAAATAAACATCAACATCCCTTTTCAAAGAATAAGCTGCAAATTGTCAGAAAATATAGCCTGACATTTGACTTCTCATTTTTATTGCCCATTCACGTTCCGTAGTCCAGCATGGCTATTGTGAGATTGCTGCAGCATCCCTGCAACCCTATTTTCAGCTACTATGTCCTTCGTGTGCTCATGCCCACCCTCCAGTGTGATCTGCCTTGCCACCTCCTTCAGGAAAATGAATGGACTAGTAGCAAACCCATTTAAATACAGGTAAAACGTCTCAGTTTGTGTTTCGAGGGAATGGATTTGTTGCTCTAGGCATATTTCCTAATAACAGCGAAGTGGAAGTCAAAGAACCGTGCATTTTGTTTAGAAAAAAGCCTAATAAGCTTGATAGGATTCACACAATCAAGGACTGGATTCACTCACAGAGTGTCCACACACTCAAACACTGGATTCACTCACAGAGTTTATCTTCAAAAAAGTTTAAGAAATGTGCAAAATATATGATGAATTAGTTGAGCAAGTTAATTAGCAAATGCATACTTTTTCGGTAGGATTTCATACGTCTTGAATGATGGCATTCTTTGTCTAGCATTGATGTACAGTGTATTATATTCTTATGTCCTTTGCATCTTAAAAAACGTAATAAAATCATTAAAAACATTCGGAGAAATTAATACATTGCACTGGGAGTTGCTAAAACAATTAAGGATATTTACGCTGAACTGCTCCCTTGATACAAATCTGTGTAAAATGGTTTGGGCTGTGAACGGGGCACCATTCCAGTGCGAAACTCCACTTGTGCTGGCACGTTATTGAGTGTTGCCTCTATGTGCTGCTTTGCATCATGGTAGCATCAGTCAGTGCAAAGCATAAGTAAATCTAGGCCAGTGCGTTCAATCAGCGTTATGCTTCAAAGTACATGGCATAAGATTTTCGTTTACATTAAGATCCAATCTGTTCATAATCAAGTGCAGCATCTCCTTTTATTCTCTCACTGTGCACAATTGAATCCCTGATTAAGCTGGGCGTTCACAATTTTTCTCTGGCTGTGAATGGTGACTTTTCAGCACCGTTTGGTAACTAATCAGCACTGTGAAGTTCAAGTGATGAGTAAGAAGACCCTGCACCACAAGGAGTAGGAAGTCAATCTATCAATCACATTCATGGGATCTGTTAGACTTTTCATCCTTGGCATGGTCTCCCTTAACTTTTTGCCTCTGTTCCCCAGGTTGTTGATGTGTGCTGGACTCTGATTTTGCAGTTTTTGTTACTCTGGGCACTTTACCACTGCTAACCAGTGCTAAAGTGCAAGTGCTACTTTGTAAAATGTGTATGTAATTGGCTTATCCACGATTGGCATATTTGATTTATTAGTAAGTCCCTAGTACAGTGCACTAGAGGTGCCCAGGGCCTGTAAATCAAATGCTACTAGTGGGCCTGCAGCACTGGTTGTGCCACCCACATAAGTAACTCTGTAATCATTTCTCAGGCCTGCCACTGCAGTGTGTGTGTGTGCAGTTTTAACTGTAAATTCGACTTGGCAAGTGTACCCACTTGCCAGGCCTAAACCTTCCCTTTTCCTACATGTAAGGCACCCCTAAGGTAGGCCCTAGGTAGCCCCAAGGTCAGGGTGCAGTGTATGGTTAAGGTAGGACATATAGGTGGTCATTACAACCCTGGCGGATGGTGTAAAAGGTGGGGTAATACCGTAAACAGGCCGGCGGCCAAAAAAAGGGAATTACGACCCTGGCGGTAACCACCAACAAAGACAGCCACTTTAACACTTCGCCTGCCACGGCGGTACAGACAAACAGCATGGCGGTCACCGCCAACAGACAGGCGGGAGACAAAGTACCGCCCACACTATTACAACACACCAATCCACCACCTTTTCCGGGGCGGATTCACCGTGGATAAAAACACAGCGGAAACAGCTTTTGCAATGGGAAAACGCTCACCTCAACACACTCCATGAGGAACGACGACTCCATGGAGCCGGAACTCCAAATACTACCTGCCCTTGTCTTTCTGCTCCTCTACGAACAACAGCGACATAGGCGCACAGTGAGTACTGCATCTACGACACGGGGAGGGGGGAGGCAAAAGTTAGGGGGACACCCACCAAACACCCCCACCCCCACCCTTGCATATTACAACATACACACCAATGCAGTCCAAAATATCACATTAACAACCCACAATCCCCCCGGAAGAATGCAAAGACAAAGCGAGATCCGTTCAAATATTGAAATGTGCCAATATACATGTCATATAAAAATATACTGAATCATATCTCGAAATCTGTCATATTTATATATACAATGCAAGAAGTAGTGCAGATATGTACACAACAATGTCCGTGCACCAACAGTCCAAAAATGCATGGGCGACGCCCACAATAGATACCTGACCAAAATCCGAGAGAACACTGCTGGGGCATCAGATTGAAACACTACAGGCACCTCAGGGGGAAGGGAAGGGGGGGCACCTCAGCCACATGACTGCAAAGCCAGATCCACGATGGGGCTCCATGCCCATTGATGTATCCTGGGGAGTGCAAAGCCACAGTCTCTCAAGTCTCTACAGTGGGTGGCTTGCCCACTGTGCCATCCTGGGAAGTGCAAAGCCACAGTCTCTCAAGTCTTTACAGTGGGTGGCTTGCCCACTGGACCATCCTGGGGAGTGCAAAGCCACAGTCTCTCAAGTCTCTACAGTGGGTGGCTTGCCCACTGTGCCATCCTGGGGAGTGCAAAGCCACAGTCTCTCAAGTCTTTACAGTGGGTGGGTTGCCCACTGGACCATCCTGGGGAGTGCAAAGCCACAGTGAGGCAAGTAGATGCAGCCTAACTGGTACTGGGTGGGACTGGTGGCCAGACTGGATGAGTCTCCCCGTGAAAGTTCCTGTCCTGTCACTGTCCCAGCTGCACATGGGAGAAGGATGCCTGATGTGGCGGCCTATTCATACCCACACGGTGTTTGCCCTGATCAGCGGTCTTCACCATGGCGGTCTTGGCCTTGTTCAGCGGTGCTTTGCCATGGCTGGCTATGGACTGTTCAGCGGTCTTCACCATGGCGGTCTTGGCCTTGTTCAGCGGTGCTTTGCCATGGCTGGCTATGGACTGTTCAGCGGTGCTTTGCCATGGCGGTCTTGGCCTTGTTCAGCGGTGCTTTGCCATGGCTGGCTATGGACTGTTCAGCGGTCTTCACCATGGCGGTCTTGCCCTTGTTCAGCTGTGCTTTGCCATGGCTGGCTATGGACTGTTCAGCGGTGCTTTGCCATGGCTGGCTATGGACTGTTCAGCGGTCTTCACCATGGCGGTCTTGCCCTTGTTCAGCGGTGCTTTGCCATGGCTGGCTATGGACTGTTCAGCGGTGCTTTGCCATGGCGGTCTTGGCCTTGTTCAGCGGTGCTTTGCCATGGCTGGCTATGGACTGCTCAGCGGTCTTCACCATGGCGGTCTTGCCCTTGTTCAGCGGTGCTTTGCCATGGCTGGCTATGGACTGTTCAGCGGTGCTTTGCCATGGCTGGCTATGGACTGTTCAGCGGTAGCCTGAGATGGCGGTTCAGATACTGACATTGGTGTGTGGCATGACGAACTCCACACTGGACATTGGTGTGTGGCATGACGAACTCCACACTGGACATTGGGGTGTGGCATGACGAACTCCACACTGGACATTCGGGTGTGGCATGACGTTCCATCATCGCCCAGCGGGGCTGTGGGATCCTGGTCCCTCCTGGGCACTGACTCCGGCGGTGGTCTCCTGACCAGTGACGATACTCGGGCCCTCCTGGGCACTGACTCCGGCGGTGGTCTCCTGACCAGTAACGATACTTGGGCCCTCCTGGGCAATGACTCTGGCGGTGGTCTCCTGACCAGTAACGATACTTGGGCCCTCCTGGGCAATGACTCTGGCGGTGGTCTCCTGACCAGTGACGATTACCGGGCCCTCCTGGGCAATGACTCTGGCGGTGGTCTCTGGACCAGTAACGATACTTGGGCCCTCCTGGGCAATGACTCCGGCGGTGGTCTCCTGACCAGTAACGATACTTGGGCCCTCCTGGGCAATGACTCTGGCGGTGGTCTCTGGACCAGTAATGATACTTGGGCCCTCCTGGGCAATGACTCTGGCGGTGGTCTCCTGACCAGTAACAACACTTGGCCCCTCCTAGGCAATGACTCTGGCGGTGGTCTCCTGACCAGTGACAATACTTGGGCCCTCCTGGGCAATGACTCTAGCGGTGGTCTCCTGACCAGTGACGATACTCGGGCCCTCCTGGGCAATGACTCTGGCGGTGGTCTCCTGACCAGTAACGATACTTGGGCAATGACTCCGGCGGTGGTCTCCTGACCAGTAACGATACTTGGGCCCTCCTGGGCAATGACTCTGGCGGTGGTCTCCTGACCAGTAACGATACTTGGGCCCTCCTGGGCAATGACTCTGGCGGTGGTCTCCTGACCAGTGACGATACTCGGGCCCTCCTGGGCAATGACTCTGGCGGTGGTCTCTGGACCAGTAACGACGGTGCTGGCGGTTGTGTCTGGACCGCCGGAAATGATGGCGCACTTCTCCGCCGTGACACTCACAACAGGCTGGGCAGACTTCCTCGGAACCTTCCCCACCTTCTTTGGAGTTAAAGCTGACTCACCAATCGCCTTCGATCCCATTTCACTTGTTGTCCCACCAGGAGTCTTGACACGGTCCCGTCGTCCACTGTCCAATTTCGGTGCCTTTACAGGGGGTGGGCTGACAGTCTCTTGGCTCCGGGTCCTACTGCCTGCCCTGGTGGACGGTGCACTCCAAAAACCTGGAACACGCACCACTGGTACTGGAGGCTTTTTTGCTGAGGCGCTACAACGGAACTGATGAACTGGTGGGGAGGGGGTGGGGGCAAACAGGTCAATTTGACAGAGGGACAGTTTCTGACGGACACTGGGATGGGTAGTTGGTGGGGGTCTGGGAGTGGAGGTAGAGGAGGTGGTTGTAGGAGGTGTCACTTTAGGTGTTTTGGGTGCAGGTGCAGGTACTGGAGGCTGTCGTGAGGTGGATGGATGTTGGGTGAGTGATTGCCGGCATTTGTGTACTTTGGGAGGGGGCGTCACAGACACACTGGGAGAGGACACAGGGGACGTGTAAATGGCAGTGGAGGTGGTGAGTGCAGGTGAGCGGCTTGTGGTGCTGGGTGTTCTGGTGCGAGTCCTAGTGCCTGTAGATGTGGTGCATGCAGGTGTGTGTGTAGACGAGACTGGGAGGGAGGAGGGAGAAGAGGAGGAGGGGGACACAGTGGAGACAGTGGATGCTGCTGTGTCTGTCTGGGTGTGATGCTTATGTGAGTGCCTGTGGTGTGTGTGGTGCCTATGTTTGCTTGAGCTACTTTTGGGTGTTGACTTGTGTGCCTGCTGGTCTGTAGGTGTGCTTGGGATGGGCTGGGGTACAGGGGATTGGGTCTGGGTGGAGGAGGTTGGAGGGGGGAGGTTGGACACAGGGACAATGGCTGCCATCAGTGCTGAAGCCAGAGATTGCAGGGTTCGCTGAAGGACAGCCTGCCCAGAATGAATGCCTTCCAGGAATGCATTACCATGTTTCAACTCTCGTTCTACACCCTGGATGGCATTCACAATGGTAGACTGCCCAACAGTGAGTGACCTGAGGAGGTCAATGGCCTCCTCACTCAGGGCAGCAGGGGTGACTGGGGCAGGGCCTGAGGTGCCTGGGGCGAAGGTGATGCCCACCCTCCTGGGTGAGCGGGCACGGGACACACGCTGAGGGGCTGCTGGGAGGGCGGTGCTGGTAGGGGAGGTGGCGGCTGTACCTGTAGAAGTGGGGCGCACAGATGGTGCCGCCACCACAGGGGAGCTCCCATCGGCGGACAAGTCCCTGTCGCTGCTTGGTGATCTGGTGGCCGACGTGAAGCTCCCCTCGCCCTCCGTCCCACTGGTGAATTCAGAGTCTGTGGTGTGGCCCTCCATGGCCATGTGGGATGCAGCTCCCTCGTGCTCCGGTGCCACTGTACCTCCGCCTGTTGATGCTGATGTACAAAAGGACAGGGAGAGCAGGAAAAGGGGGGAGACAGAAGAAAGAGAGTTTTAGTGCATGGCATCCCGCTACCG
This sequence comes from Pleurodeles waltl, assembly GCF_031143425.1. Taxonomy (NCBI): domain Eukaryota; kingdom Metazoa; phylum Chordata; class Amphibia; order Caudata; family Salamandridae; genus Pleurodeles; species Pleurodeles waltl. The sequence goes on from NC_090451.1 coordinate 476,465,934, forward strand.
TTGGCGGACAAGACAGACGCAGCAGCCCCATGCATTACGCCGTGCTCCTGACCTCTGCACATGTTATTTCTGGGATATGGCCTACATGGCAATGGTAGTAATCTGCCCACATGGATGGCAAAGGGGCAACTATACATCAACTTCCCTCTGTTTTGAGCTGGGGTAGAGTGCCACATGGCCTACATGACGGAGGGGCCTTGCCTACCTAACTCGCCCTGGCCTAGGGACACCCACAACCCACCACCCCCACCCAGACACCTCCACTGCACGCAAAGTCCGTATGATGAGGTAGTACTCACCCCCTTGTGTCTGCTGTGATGTCCTTAAGCGCCCATCCAACTCCGGGTAGGCCACCGCCAGGATCCGGAACATCAGGGGGGTCATGGTGCGACGGGCACCCCTCCCACGTTGGGAGGTCATCCCCAGCTGAGCCTCTGCCGTCTTCTTGCTGCAGCAGCGAATGTCCTCCCATCTCTTACGGCAGTGGGTGCCCCGTCTCTGGTGGGCCCCCAGGGTCCGGACTTCCTTGGCGATGGCACGCCAAATGTCCCTCTTCTGGTGGGCGCTGACCTACATGACATGCACAAGGAAAGAGGACAGTCATTACCTACTGCACCGTCGTTGTGATTGCCCCCCTCCGAACTCTATCCCTTTGGCCCATTCATCCCCATGCATAACTGTTCTATGTACTCTGCCGCCTTCCCTCATCCACCCAGCCCTCTCCACCCAAGCCTAGCCCATACAACGTGCTCCCTGTGTACTAACCTGTTGGTCTGGAGGACCGTAGAGTAGCGTGTACTGGGGGAGGACCCCATCCACAAGTTTCTCCAACTCCTGTGCAGTGAAGGCAGGGGCCCTTTTCCCAGACGCAGCAGCCATCGTCGCTTCCAGACCAAGGTCACAGCAGCACTAGCAGTGTAGGTCCTCTCCTGTCGAAGGTCAGGTATCTAGTGATTGAAGAGATAGAAAATGGTGGTGACTTCCGCGGCGGTGACGTCCGCGGTCGGGGTGCATCATCACCGCCAGCGCATCTGTTCATTGGCTCCTGGGACCCATAGGGTCCAATGTTAACCAATGCAGCATTGCGGCGCGCTCTACGACCGCCTACCGCGACGGTGTCCAACGCCAGCGCAGTTTCCACACTGTCCCATTGCCCCAGTTTAGAGGTCAGGCAGCCGCCATTTCAGGGGCCCACATGGCTTCAATTACTACTGCGTCACACATACTGAGGCCTACACTCAAAACCTTTCCCGGATGGGTTAATTGTCTATTGTAGTCTTGTGTGTGACTGTGGGTACATACCTGGAGGAATGCTGACAGTTTATTCGCTGTTGTCCTTCTTAGGCACCGTCAGTTGGGACATATTGGAAGATGGCGGAAGCCGCCGGTGTACCGACCGCTGGTGGACCTGTTGACAATGGAAGAGCGACATGTCATCGTGACCTACCGGTTTGACCGTGCCACAATCCAGGAACTATGGGGGTCATTCCAACCTCGGCGGTAAAAGGCACTTACCGCCAGACAGAAGACCGCCATAACACCGCCGCGGTAAACCGCCACGGTCATTCTGACCCACACTAGGCAAACCGCCAAAATACCGCCATCCACAAAAGTCCGCCACACCAAAGGTCAGCGATAAACTGGCGATGACCAAACCTCCACCGTCACGCCAACAGAAATACGCCCATGCCATTACGACCCACGAATGCACGCGGCGGTCTTTCAACCGCGGTATTCTATTGGCGGTACACACCGCCGCGGTTGAAATACACATACTCCTACAAAACACTACCACATTGGACAATTCGAAATACACACACCTGATACACATACACACACCACTCCCACACACCCAATACAATATAAAACACACACCCACATCACCCACAAACCCCTACGGCCAAAAATTCTGAACGAAGACCAGAGAGAGACACCACAGTCAACTACCAAGCATCCACAGGCACACAATACCAATACCCACAGAACTTCCACGCACCTCACACAGCACACCACTAAATAGCACCCCACCTATCACTACACACTCCACCCCACACATCATCCACACCCCCCCATGGCACCTCAAAGACACCCCAGGTTCTCAAATGATGAACTCAGGGTCATGGTGGAGGAAATCGTACGAGTAGAGCCCCAGCTGTTCGGGACACAGGTGCAGCACACCAACATTGCCAGGAAGATGGAGCTATGGAGCAGAATAGTCGACAGGGTCAACGCTGTGGGACAGCACCCAAGAAATCGGGATGACATCAGGAAGAGGTGGAACGACCTACGGGGGAAGGTGCGTTCCATGGTATCAAGGCACAACATCGCGGTACAGCGGACTGGCGGCGGACCCCCACCTCCTCCCCCAGAATTTACAACATGGGAGGAGCAAGTATTGAACATCCTGCATCCTGAGGGCCTCGCTGGAGTATCTGGAGGAATGGACTCTGGTAAGTCTCATCTTCACTACTTCATCCCCCCCACCCCACCAGCATGCCAACTCATACCCCCACCCTCACCCCCTTCACAACTACCCCTTGCAAATGTCTCACCATCACAACCCACCCATCCCAAAACTTAGCCCTGTATGCGGCCCCGCCCCAAAGCATGGACACCCATCACCAAAGCATGCCCAATGCACATACCCATCACCCACCCCCCCAAAACACCATCACAACAGCCCCCACAAAGGAATGCCAGCACTGGGGTACACGGGCACCCACCCATTGCACGCCATTGGCACACACAGAAACAATAACCATACTTTTATACCCCTGCAGGACCCGAACACCAGGTCACCGCGGAGGAGGGTCCACAAATGTCCACTCCACCCCCAGAAGAGGCCCACAGTGATGACAGCAGCTCTGTCTCCCTGGATCTTGATGACCAGCCTGGTCCATCGGGGACCTCGGGAGAGTCGGTTCCCCTCAGACAGTCACAGGCCACAGCAGACCTTCCCACCTCTGGGAACACCAGCGCAGCACCCACCCAGCGGGCCCATACCTCTGTCCCCAGGACACGTCAATCAGCGGTGTGTCCACCACTACAGGGCACCCAGGTTAACCCACCACCCCAACAACAACAGGGACCTGGGGGCAGTGGTAGTGGGCACACGGTCCAGGGGACGGAGGCCCAGGGAATCAGGGGAACTAGGAGGGCTGCTGTGCAACAGGGGGGGACAGGCCAAGGGAACCCACTCTCCACAAGGCCCTCTCCTCCATCATGGGAACATACCACCACTCCCAGGAGACGATGGCGACGGTCCTGGCCAGGTTTCAGGAAATCCAGCTTCTGCAGGAGCAACAGTATATGGGGTTCAGGGAGGAACTCAGAAACATCAGTTCCGCAATGGGTACCATCGTAGTGGCCCTGAATGAGTTAATCACCACATTGCGGAACACTGTGGCACCTCAAAGGGCCCCTGTCACTAGCATGGACCTAGAACTGGCTACCACCTCCGCCGGCGCTAGTGGACAGGAGGCCCCGACACAAGACCAACAGGCCACCAGAACCCCACCCCCTGCAGAAGGAGAACCACCCCACAAGCGGGCCCTGAGATCCAGGAAGAAGACAGAGTAACATGTCAAGACCCCCGCCAGCAAAGGATACCGCCCTGATTGTCATCCCACTGTCCCACATTGTCACCCTGTCCAACCTTAAACTGCCCCTGCTCCACTTCCCACAGGCATTTGGACAATGCACCTGTGAACCTGATAGTCTGGACTCTGCCATGGACAATCCTCCACCATCACCCCTCACCGATTTGCAACAACCCATCCAAATTAGAGCACTTGAATAAACACACTTATTGCACATAAACAATCTGGAGTCTGTCTGTGATTTTAACAAATGTATTAGACATGACAGTGGCAAAAATTTTCTTCACATTGTGATGCCAACAAACCGCTGTCACACAGCTGTAGTCCATGGGGAAACTAAGCAGATGTCACGCAGTGGGGCCCACAGCTCTGAAAATGGAAGGGAAAGTCACAACACAGTTACCATACACTGGGGGAAAAAGTCAGACAGTAGAGAGGTAGGAGTCTTTAAGTAAATGTAATATGCCGGTGTGTACTCTTACCTGTGTGTCACTGAAAGTATTGCTCTATTACTGTGTTCCTGTTGTCTATGTCGTCCTCTTCGGCTTCCTCTTCTTCACTCTCCACAGGCTCCACAGCTGCTACGACACCACCATCTGGACCATCCTCCTGCAGAAAAGGCACCTGGCGGCGCAAAGCCCGGTTGTGAAGCATACAGCAGGCCACGATGATCTGGCACACCTTCTTTGGTGAGTACATTAGGGATCCACCTGTCATATGGAGGCACCTGAACCTGGTCTTCAGGAGGCCAAAGGTGCGTTCGATCACCCTCCTAGTACGCCCATGGGCCTCATTGTAGCGTTCCTCTGCCCTGGTCCTGGGATTCCTCACTGGGGTCAATAGCCATGACAGGTTGGGGTAACCAGAGTCCCCTAATAGCCACACCCAGTGCCTCTGGAGTTGACCCATCACATACGGGATGCTGCTATTGCGCAGGATGTAGGCGTCATGCACAGAGCCAGGGAACTTGGCATTAACATGTGAGATGCACTGGTCTGCCAAACAGACCATCTGTACATTCATCGAATGATAACTTTTCCTGTTCCTGTACACCTGTTCACTTTCTCTGGGGGGTACCAAGCCACATGGGTCCCATCAATGGCACCTATGATGTTGGGGATATGTCCAAGGACATAGAAATCACCCTTTACTGTAGGCAAATCCCCCACCTCAGGGAAAACGATAAAGCTCTGCATGTGTTTGAGCAGGGCAGACAACACTCTGGACAACACCTTGGAAAACATAGGTTGACACATCCCTGATGATATGGCCACTGTTGTTTGAAATGACCCACTTGCTAAGAAATGGAGTACTGACAGCACCTGCACTAGAGGGGGGATCCCTGTGGGTTGGCGGATGGGTGACATCAGGTCTGCCTCCAGCTGGGCACACAGTTCATGTATAGTGGCTCGGTCAAGCCTGTATGTCAAAATGACATGTCGTTCCTCCATTGTCGACAGGTCCACCAGCGGTCTGTACACGGGAAGATTCCTCCATCTCCTCGCATTGCCCAGCGGACGGTGCCTAGGAAGGACAACAGCGAGCACAGAGTCAATCAACCCACAGGTACGTTCCCACAGCTTGCACACAACACGATTCACTATGCATTGAATGGTGTGTATGAGTGTTGAAGAAAGGCCTAGGTATGTGTGACGCAGTAGAAATTAAGCCATGTGGGCCCTTGAAATGGCGGCTGCCTGACCTGTGAAGTGTGACAATGGGATGTGAGGTCAATGCGCTGGCGTGGCACACGGTGGCGGTAGGCGGTCGAAGCCCTCGGCGAAAAGCCGCATTGGTTTACATTGAAACCTGGAGCCAATGACAATGTGCGCCGGCGGTCGCGGTACGCACCGCCGCGGTACGCACCGCCGCGGGCGTGACCGCCATTTTCTATCAGCTTAATCACTCGATACCTGATCTTCCACAGGAGAGGACCTACACTGCAAGTGCTGCTGTGACCTTGGTCTGGAAGAGACAATGGCTGCTGCGACTGGGGAAAGGGCCCCTGCCTTCACTTCTGAAAAATTGCAGAAACTCGTGGATGGGGTCCTCCCCCAGTATGCGCTACTCTACGGTCCTCCAGACCAACAGGTAAGTACACTGGGAACATGCTTTGTGGGCAATTCCTGGGTTGAGTCGGGTGGATGAAAGATGGTGGGGAGGGGAGCGATTGAGGCATGCATCAGACGACAGATGAGAGCATGTGCCACATGGCAAGGGTGGGGATGGGGGGCCACTCACATCGAGCATGCAGAAGGTGATGACAATTTTTCTCTCCCTGTACGTCACATAGGTCAGCGCCCACCAGAAAATCGCGATTTGGCGTGCCATCGCCAAGGACGTCCGGACCCTGGGGGTCCACAACAGACGGGGCACCCACTGCCAGAAGAGGTGGGAGGACATCTGCTGCGGGAGCAGGAAGACGACGGAGGCTCTGCTGGGGATGGCCTCCCAACGTAGGAGGGGTGCCAGTCGTCAATTGACCCCCCTGATGTCCCGGATCCTGGCGGTGGCCTACCCCGATTTGGATGGGCGCGTGAGGACATCACAGCAGACACAAGGGGGTGAGTACACTCTCATTCTGGTGACTTTGCGCGCAGTGGAGGTGTCTGGGTGGGGGAGGAGGGCTGTGGGTCTCCCTAGGCCAGGGCGATTTCTGTAGGCTAGGCCCCTCCGTAAGGCATGGCCCTGTGCCCCCGCCCCCCAACTCTGTAGGGTGCCAAGTTCAGGTATCCATGGCCCTGTGTCATCTATGTGTGCAGTTGTCGTCCATAGGCTTGTAGGCCATGTCCCACGGATTGCGTAGTGGACCCCAAGTGCGCGGCGTAGTGCAGGGGGCTTCTGTGTCTGTCTTGTCCGCCAACGGTAGCGGTAATCCATGCACTCAAAATGTCTTAATTTCTCCCCCCCCCCCCTTTTTTTGTGGTCTTCCTGTTCATGTGTGCATCAGCATCATCAGGCGGAGGAGAAGTGGCATCGGAGCACGAGGGAGCTGCATCTCACATGGCCATGGCGGGCCATGCAACTGACTCGGATTTCACCAGTGAGACGGAGGGCAAGGGGAGCTCCACAGCGGGGACTCGTGCTGATGTCAGTGGCAGCGACTCGTCCTCTGAAGGGAGCTCCCTTGTGGTGGCGGCAACATCCGTGCCCCCCGCAACAACAGGTACAGCCGTCACCCAGTGCACCAGCACCGCCCTCCCAGCAGCCCCTCAGCCTTCGCCCCGTGCCCGCTCACCCAGAAAGGTGGGCATCTCCTTCGCCCCAGGCACCTCAGGCCCTGCCCCAGTCACCCCTGCTGCCCTCAGTAAGGAGGTCATTGACCTCCTGAGGACCATCATTGTTGGGCAGTCTACCCTTTTGAATGCCATCCAGGGTGTAGAAAGGGAGGTGCACCGGAGTAATGCATACCTGGAGGGCATTCATTAGCACTGACGGCAGCCATTGTCCCTGTCTCTAGCCTCCCCCCTCCAACTTCCTCCACCCAGACCCAATCCCCAGTACCTCTGCCTATCCCAGACACACCATCAGACCAGCCTGCACATACCTCAACATCCAAGGGAAGCTCATCCAGACATAAGCACCACACATCACACAAGCATTCACACAAGCAACATCCACATGCAGACATACCAACAGCCACTGCCTCCACTGTGTCCCCCTCCTCCTCGTCTCCCTCCTCCCTCCTCCCTCCCTGTAACGTCTCCACTCACACTTGCATGCACAACATCTTCAGCCACTACGTCCATCACCAGCACACCCACCAGAACACTCCGCACACGTGCAGTCACCACCCCCACTACCATTTACACGTCCCCTGTGTCCTCTCCCAGTGTGTCTGTCACCCCCTCTTCCAAACCACACAAACGCAAGCAGCCACCCACCCAACAGCCACCCACCTCACGACAGCCTCCAGCCCAAGCACCTGCACCCAAAGACACCAGACTTCACACTCCTACAACCACATCCTCTTCCTCCACTCCCATACCCACTACACCTACCCGTCCCTCTCTTTCCAAATTGCTTTTTTTTTCCAAACTTGACCTCTTTCCTAAAACTCCCCCACCCGGTCCATCTCATAAGACTGCAATCAGCACCTCAGCCACCACCAAACCAGGACCTATCAGGATTGTTGTCCAAGGACTGTGGAGTCCCCCACCCTCAAGGGCAACTACTCCGGCTAGGAGCCAAGGCACGGCCAGCCCACCCCGGAAAAGCACCCAAAAGTTAGCAGTGCCTGGCGCGAGAGGCCACGGACACCTTGGACCAAAATCCCTACCCTGGCTCCGTCTGGAAGTGGGGTGCCACCTGGCACACCGCCAAAGGTGTCAAAGGGCCACAGACGACCAGGGAAGGGTGGGAAGGGCAGCACGCCCGACAAGTCCGGCAGCAGGCCAGCTGCCCAGGAGTGCCCCACCAGCCCCCTCCCAGGTGTGCAGGAGGACACCCAGAGGCCCGGTACGGCAGCCCAGGAGGGCCCCGCAAGCCAACGGACAGATGGGCAGGAAGGCCCCGCCAGTCACATGTCAGGTGGCGAGTGACACCCATGCCTGGGCCGGAACCGCTGAACTGGGCCCTTTCAAACAAGCACCGCTGAACTGGGCCCTTTCAAACAAGCACCGCTGAACTGGGCACCGCCGTCTCAAGCACCACTGAACTGGGCCCTTTCAAACAAGCACCGCTGAACTGGGCACCGCTGTCTCAAGCACCGCTGGCCCATTGGCGGAAGGGGCAGTGCCGCATCTGTGTCGGGCAGGGCTGCACGAAGTACTCTGGTCACCAGTCCCCCTCCAGAACCAGTGGACACTGTCATCCACTGTAGAGACTGTGGCTTTGCACTCCCCAGGATGGTACAGTGGGCAACCCACCCACTGTAGAGACTTGAGAGACTGTGGCTTTGCACTCCCCAGGATGGGACCGTGGCATGGAGGCCCCTTGTGGATCTGGCGTTGTGTACTCATGTGGCTGAGGTGCCCCCCCTTCCCTTCCCCCTGAGGTGCCTGTAGTTTTTCTATCTGATGCCCCTGCAGTGTTCTCTCCGTTGGTGTCAGCTATCTTGTGTGGGCCTTGCCCATGTGATTTGGGCCCAGTGGTCCACGGACAATGACAGCTAGAATTATCTGACTTTTAATATTTATGTATATATTAGTTTTAAATGTGTGATATTTTTATAAGCCAATAATACAATATTTTCGACTGTTTATGATCATTTTCTTTTGTCTTTGCATTCTTTCGGGGGGGTTTGGGGGTTGTAACAGTGATGTATTGCTATGCATTGATGTGTGTGTTGTAGTGGGTGGGGGTGGGGGTGGGTGTGTCGCGTATGTGTGTCCCCGTAATATTTTCTCCTCCCCCCTCCCCTGTGTCGTAGGTGCAGTACTCACCGTTGTCTTCTGCGCCGGCGTTCGTGCTCCTGGTAGAGGAGCAGGAATACAATAGCTGGTAGGATGTGTAATTCGGGTTCCATGCTGTCCAGATTCCTCGTGGGGTGTATGGAGGTGAGCGTTTTCCGTTTGAAATGTCTGTTTCCGCCGTGTTTTTATCGGTGGGGCTACCGGAAAAGGTGGCAGATTGGTGGGTTGTGATAGGGTGGGCGGTACATTGTCGCCCGCCTGTCTGTTGGCGGTGACCGCCGCGCTGTTTGTTTGTCCCGCCGTGGCGGTCGGAGTGTTAAAGTGGCGGTCTCTGTTGGCGGTTTCCGCCAGGGTCAGAATTCCATTTTTTAAACCGCCAGCCTGTTGGCGGGTTAGCCGCCGCTTTAACACCGACCGCCAGGGTTGGAATGACCCCTATGTACCCAATTGGAGCCAGACCTGATGTCACCAATCCGCCATCCGACTGGAATCCCCCCTGACGTGCAGGTGCTGTCAGTGCTGCATTTCCTTGCAAGTGGGTCTTTTCAGACAACAGTGGCCATGGCATCAGGGATGTCCCAGCCTATGTTTTACAACGTCTTGTCCAGAGTGTTGTCTGCACTGCTGAAACACGTAAGGAGATACATCATTTTCCCTGAGGTGGAGGATTTGTCTACAGTGAAAGGTGACTTCCATGCCCTTGGACATATCCCCAACGTCATAGGTGTCATTGATGGGACCCATGTAGCTCTGGTCCCCCCCGCAGGAATGAACAGGTGTACAAGAACAGGAAGAGTTATCATTCGATGAATGTCCAGATGGTCTGTTTGACAGACCAGTACATCTCGCAGGTAAATGCTATGTTCCCTGGCTCTGTGCATGACGCCTACATCCTGCGGAATAGCAGCATCCCTGATATGATGGGTCAACTCCAGAGGCACCGTGTATGGCTATTGGGGGACTCTGGTTACCCCAACCTGTCCTGGCTTTTGACCCCAGTGAGGAATCCCAGGACCAGGGCAGAGGAACGGTACAATGAGGCCCATGGGCAGACTAGGAGGGTGGGTCGAGCGGACCTTCGGACTCCTGAAGGCCAGGTTCAGGTGCCTCCATATGACTGGTGGATCCCTATTCTACTCACCGAAGAAGGTGTGCGACATCATCATCGCCTGCTCCATGCTCCATAACTTGGAATTGCGACGCCAGGTGCCTTTTCTGCAGGAGGATGATCCAGATGACGGTGTTGTTGCAGCGGGGGAGCCTGGGGAGCCTGGGGAGCCTGTGGACAGTGATGAGGAGGAAGCTGATGAAGATGAAAACGACAACAGGGAGTCAGTCATACAGCAATATTTTCAGTGAGACACAGCTGAGTACATTTTCATGTTTCACTTTCACACGTCTGCCTCTGTCCTGTACCTACATTTTACTCCCTATTTGTTAACTGAGTTGTCCCCTTCCATTTCAGTTTCACTATTGTGGTAACCTACGTGTCAACAGCTTGCACCCTTGAAAGGCTTGTGATGTGTGACATTGGTATGTTGGCCTTCCAATGGGTAACCCATTATGAAACTGTAATTGATAATACAGATTTACAAATCATAGACTGACTCCATTTGTTTTTAGTGTTTCAAGGGTGTTTATTTAAGTGCTCAAAAAATGATGGGGGGTTGTAAACTGGTGATGGGTGATGGTGGAGGAATGTCCATGGCAGAGTCCAGTCTATTAGTCTCACAGGAACATTGCACATCTGGGCATTGGAAGTGGAGCTAGGTCAGTTCCGATTAGGACAGGGTAACAAAGTGGGACAGTGGGAGGACGATCAGGGTGGTCTTATTTCCTGGCGGGGGTCTTGCCATCTTGCTCTGTCCTGTTCCTGGATCTCAGGGCCCGCTTGCGTGGTGGTGGTCTGTCTGCAGGGGATGGGGTGCTGGTGTGTTGGTCCTGTGGCGGTGCCTCCTGTCCACTAGTGCCGGCAGAGGTGGTGGGCATTTCATCGTCATGGCTAGTGTCAGGGGCCCCTTGGAGTGCCACGATGTCCCTCAAGGTCTTTTGAATGTCCGTCAGCACCCCTACAATGGTGCCCAGGGCGGAGCCGATGGTCCTGAGCTCCTCCCTGAACCCCAAATACTGTTCCTCCTGCAGACGCAGGGTCTCCTGCAACTTGGCCAGTACCGTTGCCATCGTCTCCTGGGAGTGGTGGTATGCTCCCATGATGGAGGAGAGGGCCTCGTTGAGAGTAGGTTCCCTTGGCCTGTCCTCCCTCTGTCGCACAGCAGCCCTCCCAGTTCCCCTGTGTTCCTGTGCCTCCGTCCCCTGAACCGTGTGCCCACTGCCACTGCCCCCAGGTCCCTGTTGTTGTTGGGGTGGTGGGTTCGCCTGGGTGCCCTGTAGTGGTGGACACACCGCTGATTGACCTGTCCTGGGTCGGGAGGTTTGGGCCCGCTGGGTGGGTGCTGTGCTGTTGTTCCCAGAGGGTGGCAGTTCGGTGTTGGGCTGTGGCTGGGCAAGGGGAACCGACAGTCCTGAGGCCCACGATGGTCCGGGCTGGTCATCAAGATCCAGTGGGGCAGAGCTGCTGTCGTCACTGTGGGCCTCTTCTGGGGGTAGAGTGGTGTTGTCTGGACCCTCTGGTGTTGTGACGTTCCTTCGGGTTCCTGTGGGGGTATGAGTACATGATTATTGCATGTGTGTGTTTCATGATGTGCAATGTTTGGGTGTGCGTGCACCCCAGTGCAGGCATTCCTGTGTGGGGGCTTGTGTGGTGATAGTTGGGGGGTGTTGTGGGTCTGTGCAGTGGGCATGCTTTAGTGATGGGTATCCATGCTTGGTTAGGTCATGCAGCTTTTGGGGTTGGGATGGGTGATTGGTGTCATAGGTAGATAGGTGAGGATTTGGAGTGATAGGGGAGGGTGTGAGGGTGGGGGTGTGTGATAGCATGCAGGTAGGGTGGGGGATATGATAGTTGAAATTTGACTTACCAGTGTCCGTTCCTCCAACGACTCCTGCGAGGCCCTCAGGATGCAAGATGGACAAGACTTGCTCCTCCCATGTTGTTAGTTGTGGGGGAGGAGGTGGGGGTCCGCCGCCAGTCCGCTGTACTGCGATGTGGTGCCTGGATACCGTGGAACGCACCTTCCCCCGTAGGTCGTTCCACCTCTTCCTGATGTCCTCCCTATTTCTTGGGTGCTGTCCCACAGCGTTGACCCTCTCGACTATTCTTTGCCATAGCTCCATCTTCCTGGCTATTGATGTGTGCTGTACCTGTGATCCAAATAGCTGTCGCTCTACCCGTAGGATTTCCTCGACCATGACCCTGAGCTCCTACTCGGAGAAGCGGGGGTGTCTTTGGCGTGCCATGGGGTGGTGTGTGTGATGTGTGGGGTGGTGTATGTGTTGATGAGTGTGGTGAGTGTAGTGGTATGTGGTGTTTTGTGCGTGGGTGTTGTGTGGGTGATGGTGTAGTGTGCCTCTGTGTGATGGGGTTCTCTATTCTGTGCTGTCTCTCTCTGGCCTTCTCTCAGAAATTGTTGTCGTAGGGGTTTGTGTGTGATGTGGGTGTGTGTTTTATATTGTATTGGGTGTGTGGGAGTGGTGTGTGTATGTGTATCAGGTGTGTGTATTTCGAAATGTCCAATGTGGCGTTGTTTTGTATATGTGTGTGTATTTTGAGTGCGGCGGTGTGTACCGCCAATGGAATACCGCGGTTGAAAGACCGCGGCGTGGATTCGTGGGTCGTAATAGCATGGGCGTGTTTCTGTTGGCGTGGAGGTGGAGGATTTGTTTCCGCATGTTTATCGCTGACCTTTGGTGTGGTGGTGTTGTGTGGGTTTCTGAATTTCAGCAGATTCCGAGATGTGTGTCATAATAGCTGTGGCGGTCTACCGCAGCCACGGCGGTGTATTGGCGGTCTTCTGCACAGCGGTAAGCGCCTTATACTGCCAAGGTCGTAATGACCCCATAGGGGGTTATTACAACTTTGGAGGAGGTGTTAATCCGTCCCAAAAGTGACGGTAAAGTGACGGATATACCACCAACCGTATTACGAGTTCCATAGGATATAATGGACTCGTAATCCGGCTGGTGGTATATCCGTCACTTTACCGTCACTTTTGGGACGGATTAACACCTCCTCCAAAGTTGTGATAACCCCCATAGTAATGTGTTTTATATGTCCTGACAGTGAAATATTGCTAAATTAGTTTTTCACTGTTGCAAGACCTGTCCCTCTCATAGGTTAACATGAGGGCTACCTTTAAATCCGATTAAAGTGTAGATTCCCTTTGGGAGCGGATGGACATGTGGAGTTTGGGTCTCTGAGCTCACAATTTAAAAATACATCTTTTAGTAAAGTTGATTTTAAGACTGTGTGTTTGAAAATGCCACTTTTAGAAAGTGAGCATTTTCTTGCTTATACCATTTCTGTGACTCTGCCTGTTTGTGGATTCCCTGTCTGGGTCAGTTTGACAGTTGGGCTGATTGCACCTCACACTAGACAGTGACACAAAAGGAGCTGGGGTGTAGTCTGCATTTCCTGATGAGCCAACTGTGCTAGGAGGGAGGGGAGGAGTGGTCACTTACACCTGAAAGGTCTGTGCCTGTCCTCACACAATACAGTCTCCGACCCCCTGGTGAGTGTCTGGGGCCTGGCCTAGGCAAGGCAGGATTTCACATTCAAAAGAGACTTTACTTTGAAGTAGGCCTACTTCAAAGGAGAAATTGGGTATAAGAAGGGCACCCAAAACCACAAACTTTTGAACACTTCTGAAAAAAAGATGAACCTCTGCCTGGAGAAGAGCTGAAGAGCTGAGGAAGAAGAGCTGCTCTGCCTGTGACTGTGCTTTGTGGAGCTATCCTGCAGTTGCTGCTTCTGCCAGAGTAAGAGGGCAAAGACTGACTTTGTTTGCCTTCCATCTTGTGAAGAAGTCTCCAAGGGCTTGATTTAGAGCTAGCCTCCTGTTGTTTGAAGTCTCGGGGACAGCAAAGACTTCTCTCTGCCAGCACCTGGAGTCTCTGGAGAGACTCCTGCTCTGACAAGTGGTGCCCTATCCAGTCCCTGGGCCCTTGGAAGGAAAGCTGGTGGAAATTCAAGGAAATCGACTTTGGACAAGTTCCGACCGACGCCGCTGCTGAATCTGGTGACGCCTCCTGCAACCGACTCCGTGATCTTCACTGGAACGCGATGACCTTTGCAGGCCCGACACCGCTGCAGCCCCGCTAAAGTTAGCGACTCCGTAGAAGTCGCCGCACCACGTCGTTACCGACGTCACTCGAAGTGCGCAGATCCAACATTTTGCACAGAAGCCGCAATCCCCGACTTCGCGCATCGATTTGTTTTCACTCTTCACCAAAGGTACTCTACTTGGGGGTCTACGCGACTCCGTGTCCGGCGCTGCTGGTGTCGGCTTGTTGGGAACGACTCCGTTACGATGCCGTGTTAACACCTCATCAAAGCATTTTGTGTTTCTAAGTGCTATTTTTTAGTTCAATCTTTAAAAATTCATAACTTGTCTTGTGTATTTTGTATTTTTGTCGTTTTGGTTTTGTTTTGTTTAGATAAATATTTCCTATTTTTCTAAACTGGTGTTGTGCCATTTTGTAGTGTTTTCAGTAAGCTACTGTGTGTGTTGGTACAAATACTTCACACCTAGCACTCTGAAGTTAAGCCTACTGCTCTGCCAAGCTACCAAGGGGGTAAGCAGGGGTCAGCTGAGGGTGATTCTCTTTTACCCTGCCTAGAGTGAGGGTCCTTGCTTGAACAGGGGGTAACCTGACTGTCAACCAAAGACCCCATTTCTAACAGGATCCACATATTGACATAGAAGATACAAGTAAGTTACAAGCAGCAGTGCAGGTGGCATAGCACTTAGACCCTAATTTTACATCAGTTACCTAAAAGAAACGATGTGGTTCGGCAAGGCAGAGCAGCAGGCAAACAGGTCTATGAGTGTGTGAGTAAAGAGGATGTATAGCAATACAATGATATAGGCGCATGGGCCTTACAGTGATAGTTCCTTGCTTGCAAACAGGGTGCATAGCAATGCTGGGATGCAGACACCCAGGCATCGTATGGACAATGACGCACATTCAAGGCTACACTCACCAATGAGAGCAGTGTGGGCGCTCAAGACCTCAGAGGATTCAGTGGATGGGCTCATGTACATTGGTACTCTCATTGTCCTCAAAGAATATTGAGTTGGGTTGGAGTGTGTGCAGAGGCTTTTGATCTTGGCTGCATAAGAATTTTGTGGCAGCAATTGTGGGAGCCTGGGTTTAAGTGCTGCATGAATACAATAACATTTCTAAAGACTCATTGAAGTGCAGGAATAGCAAATTATGGCCCTCATTATGAACCTGGCGGTAAACACCATCGACCGCCATGGCGACGGCGAACAGAAGACCGCCATTGGTGGTGAACAGAAACCCGCCATATAATGAATCAACATTCTGAATCCACCAAAAATCCCCCTTCCACCAGACACTACCAGGACCTTGTCAGCGGAAATGCTGGACTTCCCACCCCGCCACCGCCGAGCACACCAACACCCCGCCCTCCAAATAATGATGCACAAATCACCGCTACGGTCAGTGGAAGCCAAACGACTATTGGCGGTGCAGCCCACCAAGGGCGGCAAGGGGACCCAACAGTAAGAAGTGCACACATTGGATAAGTTAGAAATCCACACACCTGACACACATCCACAACACTATAAAACACTCACTAGCACACCCCACAATCCTTTGCAACGAAAGTAGGCCAACTAAGACAGAGAACACCAGAAGCATACACCAAATGCCACAACCCACGATACTCACACACAACCACAGAAGAGCACCCTCACCTAGATCCTCACAAGACACCATTCACAACACTCACCATTGCACCCCCCCAAACACCCACGCTGCACAGAAAGGGAGCTAAGGACCATGGTGGACGAGATCCTGAAGGTTGAGCCACAACTATTCAGGGCACAGGTTCAGCACATACTCATCTCCAGGAAGATGGAGCTATGGCAGACAATAGTCAACAGGGTCAATGCAGTGGGACACCATCCACGCACCAGGGATGACATCCGCAAGAGATGGAACGACCTGCGGGGAAAGGTCAGGGCCATGGCATCTAGGCACCACATTGCAGTCCAGAAGACTGGGGAGGACCTCCACCAACACCACCCGACTACACTGACTGTGAGGAAAAGGTACTGGCCATCCTGCACCCTGATGGCCTCACTGGACTCACTGGAGGAATGGACTTGTGTAAGTTGTCTACAATTACCCCATATCCATCACCCCTGTAATGCATGCACCACCCCACTGCTCCAACACCCACCAGGACCACTACCCCACCCAGCCCACAAGCACTTAATCCACTTCCCCTTCATGCCCACAAACCCACTAACAGACGCATAACCCTCCCCCTGTGCACAGCCATCCACCCCTGCAAAGAAACACAATGGCCTATAACACCCACAATGCACCTCCACATCTTAAGCTAAAAGCAATGCTAACCTCACCAAAGCATCCTGCATGGCCCCAAAGTGTGTAACCTGCACAAACCGGCCCAGGCCTCTACACTCCATCCAATCAGGCTAATGTAACAGACATGTCCATCTCCCCCAACAGCCACCTCCATCCATGCCACCTTGATGGACAGGACAAGAAGTGGCAGTGCTCCAAAGGGAGACAGAGGCACCTCACAGGACACTAGGGATGGAACCCAGGACACTGACGAACAGTCTGACCCCTCACACAGTCCTGGACTGTCACCATCCAGCAGCCCCACCCAGCTTACCACTGATGCTCCTACCACCCAGCTAATAACATCAGCCTAGGGCAACCGTTCACACACCTGTGTATCCAGGCCACAGCCTAGTGGAACACAAGTACAGAGGCCACAGTCACCCTCTACCAACAGGCAGGAAGACGATGGCCCCAGTACAAGTGGTACCACCAGACCTGTGCAGGGGACACAGGCACAGGGGTCTAGGCCCAGTGGGAGGGCATCAGTGGCCCAGGGGGATGCCACAGGATGGATTCTGCAGCCCAGGATGTGATTTCGGAGGTCCTGGGAGCCTACCACCATACCCAGGGCAGATTTGCCCAGATAGTATCCACCCTGAAGCAGAGTCAGCGGATGCAGCAAGCACACCACCAATTGGCCACGGAGCAGTGGAAACTGCACAATGACACAATAGCCAGCATAGAAGGTGCACTGCTGCAGTTTGTCCAAACACAGCCTGAGGCCCAAACAGAACAGGAATCCCCCACTACAGCACAGGATACAGACCAGACAACAAGAACATCAGCAGCAACTTCACATGTACTACCCTCTGAGGACACACAGGGGACATCCATCTCAACCCCTACAGGCCACCAAGAGGCTCCCAAATGGACCCTCAGGCCATGGTATGGCACAGGAACACCTGACAAGAACAAGACCCCCTCTAAGAATGGACTCTGCAAAAAACTGTCCACCAAGTGTACCACTCAATCAACCACCAAACAGTGCTACAGATAATACAAACTCATGTAAGCATGGATGGACCTTCCAATACTGCCAACAATGCTGCCACCAAGTTGCCTTTTTGGATAGCTGCCATTAGCCCACTCCCATCACTGTAATCTGCACGATTTTATCCCTGCATCAAATAAAACACTGTTTCACCTGTTACAATGTCCCCTGCCATTAAGTTTGAAAAAAGTGAAGTACGGATGCAACTGGTTGATAACTCCATTAATTGTATCTGAGTAGCATGAAAAGCACCACACGCCTTACATGTTGTGCCTAAATATGTGTTGAAATAATAGACTAAATTGTAATCTGTCCTATGCAGACCTGGTCACAGTGGCAATTATTATTGACCCATCACCCCCCTGGATGACAAGGCACACTGACAGTATGATGCACAGACACCAATCTCATCCAATTGTCCCACATAGTTACTGCAACTAGAGTTGTATTACTTGGGTCCTGGAATTTACATCTTCCCCTTCCTCACCATCATCACTCTCATCCCCTCTCTGAGAAAGCTGGTCTGGATATACAGCACCCTCCTCCTCCAAGAGGGGGATAGAATTTCTCACAGCCATGTTGTGCAGCATGCAGCAGGCCACCACCATTCTACACACCTTTTCAGGCCCTTAGGCCAGGGAACCGCCAGAGATATGTAGACAGTGAAATCTAGCCTTCAGGAGACCTATTGTGCACTCTATCACCCTCCTAGTAAGTCCATGGGCCTCATTGTAACTCCTCTCTGCATCTGTTTCAGGATTCCTCACTGGTGTCAGGAGCCAACGCAAATTGGGATAGCAGGAATCACCTAGAAAAAGGTGCACAACACAGCTTCAAATGACAAGCCTCAGAGGCAATAAGTGACAGAAACACCTACCTATGTCCTCTTGTAGTTGTTCCATCTTGTGTGGCACACTACTGTTCCTCAGCACAAATGCATCATGGACTGAACCAGGGAACATGGCATTCACATGTGTGATGTACTGGTCTGCAGTGCACACCAATTGAATGTTCATGGAATGAAAGTTCTTCCTGTTTCTGTACACCTGTTCACTGACTCTTGGGAGGATGATAGCTATGTGTGTCCCATCGATGCACCTATCACATGGGGTATGTTGGCAAAGGCATAGAAGTACGACTTGATGGCAAGGAGGTCACCACTTTGGGGAAA
Source organism: Pleurodeles waltl (assembly GCF_031143425.1). NCBI lineage: Eukaryota > Metazoa > Chordata > Amphibia > Caudata > Salamandridae > Pleurodeles > Pleurodeles waltl. The sequence continues at coordinate 476,484,567 of NC_090451.1, forward strand.
CCTCACATATGACTTCAGGTGTCGTACAAATGCATTCAGGAATCTTGACAGTATAATGCTAAACATAGGCTGTGAAAAACCTGCACCCATGCCCACTGTCACTTAAAATGAACCTGTGGCCAGGAAATGGAGTGCAGAGAGCACCTGCACTTCAGTAGGGATGGCATGCGATTACGATTTGCCATGCAGGATCCAGTAAAGCACAAATTTCAAGAATAGTTGCACAAGTGAGTCTGTAATTGATAATGATGTGACGCTCCACCATGGTCCGCAAATTCACAAGTGGTCTGTACACCTATGGGGCCCTTCCTCACCACAATGGCCTGTACCTAGGAGAAGTTGAAAACACGTGTGAGGAACACACAAACATTGGCACACATTGCTAGTCATTCAGCACTGCTGGCATGATTGTCGTCGACACTAACGCATAGTGTGACATAACAGCAACTTGACCACAATGATAGATCAGGGCTGGTCAGGTGAGGTAATGTTAATTGTCACATGCCTATGGGTGTTTGGGGAACAATAGGGCCTGCATTGTGCAGATGGGAGTTTTACAAATGCGTAGTTTTAGCCAAAATGTCGGCCCCATGTAATCCAGAACTGTCGTTGTGGAAGTGTCCTCATACCGCTAGCGGTTGACGTAACAGCGTAAGGCGGTGTTTACCGCTGTGTGCAAATTGATTTGTTAACATGGATTTCAGTGGGAAATACTAGCATATCATGATTGCCGCCGGCGGTGACGGTGCACACAGCCGCCCTGTGCACGCAAACTTTTCACCCCAACTTCACTTGACTCCCTGATCTCGTGGAAGCAGGTACTCCAATGAGTGTACTGCTGTGTCCTGCCTCTGATCATGGAAGTGGCACATGTTGCAGGGAAAGGGCCCCTGCATTCACCAAATAGGAATTGGAGAGGCTCGTGGATGGGGTCCTGCCCCTGTATGCCAGCTCTACACATGGCCAGAGGTACAGGTGAGTAGGAGGACTGGGGGCCATGGATGTGTGTAATGATTGGTGTTGGCTGCATACATGTGTGCACCACGGACTCTGGATGGGCCAGGGTTCCTGACGTGTGATGGTGCTGTTAGTCGGTTTGTACTGTCCATCCCATAGTGTGCGTATAGCCAGCTATATATGATTGGCCAGTGCCTGACCTCTGTGTTACATTTCTGTGTGTCCTTTTAGGTAAGCGCCCACCAGAAGAGGGGACTTTGGCATGCAATCGCCAAGGAGATGTGGACCCTGGGGGTCTATACTCCCAGCAGAGCACCCACTGCAGGAAGAGGTGGGAGGACCTGTGGTGCTTGGCGCGAAAGATCTGTGAGGCCCAGCTGGGGAAGTCCTCCCAACGGGGAAAGGGTACCCATCAGGCACTGACCCCCCCTTATCCAATGCATCCTGGCAGGTGCGTACCCAGACCTGGATTGGCACTTGAAGGCTGCACAGCAGTCACAAGGGGGTGAGTACACATACCATATTTTTGACTCTTGATGCATGTGTGTGTGTGCATTTGGATTTATGCTGCCTAGTTGAAGAGACTATGGGGGTCATTCCGACCCTGGCGGTCCATGACCGCCAGGGCCGGGGACCGCGGAAGCACCGCCAACAGGCTGGCGGTGCTTCCTGGGCCATTCTGACCCCGGCGGTAAAGCCGCGGTCAGAAAAGGGCAACTGGCGGTTTCCCGCCGGTTTACCCCTGGCCCAGCGCCACCATGGGGATTCCGACCCCCTTCCCGCCATCCTGCGGTTTTTACCGCCAGGAACAGGATGGCGGGAACGGGTGTCGTGGGCCCCCTAACAGGGCCCCATGAAGATTTTCAGTGACTGCTTTGCAGACACTGAAAATCGCGACGGGTGCCACTGCACCCGTCGCACCCCTACAACTCCGCCGGCTCCATTCGGAGCCGGCTTCATTGTTGAGGGGGGTTTCCCGCTGGGCTGGCGGGCGGCCTTCTGGTGGTCGCCCGCCGGCCCAGCGGGAAAGCCAGAATGGCCGCCGCGGTCATTCGCGGTTCCCTCCAGGCGGGCGGCGCCCGCCGGGGTCAGAATGACCCCCTATGACTGATGTACATCTACATTTTGGCCCCCGTGGGGAGTAGGATGTTTTGGTCAGGTCTACTACACGTCAGGTCCTTAAGTTATTTGAGTAATGGCTGTAGAGCAGGGTTTTGGGCACTAGTCAGGGGCATAGCTATAGGTATAGTGGTAGGTGCTGCCTGTTGGAGGGTATTCTGGGTGGGTGTATGTGTGAACCACTATTGTACCTCTGTTCAGCTATTTACAAGTGTCTCTCCTGTTTTGTCTCCCCATCCCTGTTCTCTTGTGTTGTCTGTGTACATCAGCATCATCTGGCGAGGGAGCTGAGGCACCAGCGAGTGGGGATGGAGCAGCCCACGGATCCTCGGAGGCAGAGTCGTCCGATGCCAAGGGGACTAGTGGGATGGAGGGTGGGGGAGTACCAAGGGAGAGGCAACTACCACTGGAGGTAGTGATTCCTATACCTCCTCCGATGGGAGCTCCCTGGCGGTGGCAGATCCTAGTGGGCCCACACCTACTGTGTCATCTTCCACCACCCCCATAACATCGCTGCCCTCCCATTTGCTCCCCACCGAGTTGCCTGTGCCCGCTCACCCAGAAGGGTGGGCGTCTCCTTCGCCCCAGGCACCTCTTGCCCTGCCCCAGTAAGACCTGCTGCCCTCACGGAGGAGGCTATTGATCTCCTGAGAACCATCTCTGTAGGGCAGACAACCATAGTCAATGCCATCCAGGAGCTAGCATCAGAGATGCAGCAGACCAAGGCCTATCAGGATAGCATTAACAGTGCTGTGTCTGGCCTACATAGATCTTTTCAGGCTCTGGCCTCCTCTTGGACGGCAGCCAGTGTCCCTGGTCATTCCGTCCCCCCTCCAACCTCCTCTACCCTTCCAGCACCCCATTCCCTTCACCCGTCCACAGCACACATTCTGACACTCAGGCGCACACATCAACACACAAGAAGCACACTGCAAAACACAAGCACCACACCTCCCACCACAAGCATACACACAGCCAACATACACATGCACACACAACAACATCCGATTCCCCCAGTGTGCCCACCTCTTCCGCCTCCCAGTCTGTCCCCTCTACATGCACACCCCCAGGCACTGCACCTTCATTCACTGTTGCTGAGCCTATTCCTGCAGTCACCATAATAGCAAACATCCATACATGCACCCCAGACACCACACCTCCACTCACCACAACTACTTTAGTTGACACATGCAGCACACTCACCAGATTTGCAGACACACAGACAACATACATTCCCACTGGCAGCCTGTCTTGTCCTATTGTGTCAACCCCCTCTCCTCCCAAGACACTCAAATGCACCAAAACACCCACCCATCACACATCCACCACACCTCGGCATACTGTCCAGTCACCTGCACCCACATCACGCACACCTATACCACTTACGACCACTCCCATGCCCTCCTCCAGGTCCAACCCAATTGCACCAAAGAAACTTTTCCTCTCCCATGCTGACCTACTCCAACCCACTGGCCCACCCGTCTTGTCCCTAGATGTGCACACCTCCTTGCCCTGTCCACTCCTTCCATATCACAGCCAGCCCCTGTCTGCCCTTCACATTCTTGTGCCCCTTCCCTAGCGAGGAAGAAGCCCTGTGCTGAGCCTGTTCCATCTGCCTCCACCTGGTCCAAGCACACTCCCCCACCTTCCAAGGCCAAACCCAAACCCCCTCCACCTTCCGAACAAAAATCTAAGCCCCACCCCTGTCGTAAATCCCCACCCCCACTGCCCCTGTTCCCTGAGGTGCCTGGATGACCCATTGTTGCCCCTATGAGGTGGAGTACCGTAGCACTTGTGGGAGTCAGGTTGGGGACATTGTGGCCCATCTTACTTTTCTTCAGACAGACTGGCCATTGGCCTTATATCTACTTCGGTTGCTCAGTGAGCATAATGTAGGTTAATGTGTGGTCTGTGTTGTTGGACGCACACTCTAGATCCTTGGTCTTGGTGTTTGTGGGTGTGGGACACGTATGTACTTTGGACAGGTTGGATTTGCCTTGTGTCGGGTACGTACCTCTTGCTTTGGGGTGTTTGGCTTGTGCTGCTGTGAAGGGTTGTGGGAGCGTTGCAGGGTGGGTGGAGTGGGTGGGTATGTGTAGGAGGCTAGCCAGGCTTGTAGTGGGTACCAAGGGGTACTTACACTCTGTACCAGGTCCAGTTATCCCTTATTAGTGTAGAAGAGGTGTTTCTAGCAGCTTAGGCTGGTAGAAGGTAGCTATAGCACAGCAGCTTAGTCTGAACTAGGAGACATGCAAAGCTCCTACTATACCACTGGTGTCACATGCACAATATCATAAGAAACACACAATACACAGATATACTAAAAATAAAGGTACTTTATTTTTATGACAATATGCCAAAAGTATCTCAGTGAGTACCCTCAGTATGAGGATAGCAAATATACACAAGATATTTGTACACCATACCAAAAATATGCAGTAACAGCAAAAGGAAGTAATGCAAGCAGTGTATAGTTACAATAGATTGCAATAGGAGCACATAGGTATAGGGGCAACACAAACCATATACTCCAAAAGTGGAATGCGAACCATGAATGGACCCCAAACCTATGTGAGCTTGTAGAGGGTCGCTGGGACTGTAAGAAAACAGTGAGGGTTAGAAAAATAGCCCACCCCAAGACCCTGAAAAGTAGGTGTAAAGGGCACCTATATTCCCCAGAGAGCACAGAAGTCGTAATAGGGGAATTCTGCAAGGAAGAACAACACCAGCAATGCAACCAAAGTGGATTTCCAGACGAGAGTACCTGTGGAACAAGGGGACCAAGTCCAAGAGTCACGACAAAGTCGAGATTGGGCAGATGCCCAGAAAATGCCAGCTGAGGGTGCACAGAAGCTGCCACTGGATGGTAGAAGCTGTGGATTCTGCAAGACCGAAGAGGACTAGGAACTTCCCCTTTGGAGGATGAATGTCCCACGTCGTGAAGAAGCTGGCAGAGGTGTTCCCACACAGAAAGACCATAAACAAGCCTTGCTAGCTGCAAGGGTTACGGTTAGGGTTTATGGATGCTGCTGTGGCCCAGGAGGGACCAGGATGTCGCCAATTGCGTGAGGAGACAGATGGGGCGCCCAGCAAGGTAGGGAGCCCTCACAGAAGCAGGCAGCACCCACAGAAGTGCCAGAACAGGCACTATGAAAAGGAGTAAACTGGAGCTCATCTGAAGTCACAAAAGGAGATCCCATGACGCCAGGAGGACAACTCAGGAGGTTGTGCACTGCAGGTTAGAGTGTCGGGGACCCAGGCTTGGCTGTGCACAAAGGAAATCCTGGAAGAGTGCACAGGACCCGGAGCAGCTGCAAATTATGCGGTACCCAGCAATGCAGTCTAGCTTGGGGAGGCAAGGACTTTTCTCCGCCAAACTTGGACTGAAGAGTCACTGGACTGTGGGAGTCACTTGGACAGAGTTTCTGAGTTCCAGGGACCACGCTCGACGTGCTGAGAGGGGACCTAGAGGACAGGTGATGCAGTCTTTTGTTCCCTGCGGTTGCAGGGGGAAGATTCCGTCGACCCACGGGAGATTTCTTCGGAGCTTCTAGTGCAGAGAGGAGGCAGACTACCCCCACAGCATGCACCACCAGAAAACAGTTGAGAAGGCGGCAGGATCAGCGATACAAGGTTGCAGTAGTCGTCTTTGCTACTTTGTTGTGGTTTTGCAGGCGTCCTGGTCAGTCAGTGGTAGATTCCTTGGCAGAAGGTGAAGAGAGAGATGCAGAGGGACTCTGATGAGCTCTTGTTATCTAAAGAATTCCCCAAAGCAGAGACCCTAAATAGCCAGAAAAGGAGGTTTGGCTACCTAGGAAGGAGGATAGGCTAGCAACACAGGTAAGAGCCTATCAGAAGGAGTCTCTGATGTCACCTGCTGGCACTGGCCACTCAGAGCAGTCCAGTGTGCCAGCAGCCCCTCTGTTTCCAAGATGGCAGAGGTCTGGAGCACACTGGAGGAGCTCTGGGCACCTCCCTTTGGAGGTGCAGGTCAGGGGAGTGGTCACTCCCCTTTCCTTTGTCCAGTTTTGCGCCAGAGCAGGGCTGGGGGATCCCTGAACCGGTGTAGACTGGCTTATGCAGAGATGGGCACCATCTGTGCCCATCAAAGCATTTCCAGAGGCTGGGGAGGCTACTCCTCCCCAGCCCTGACACCTTTTTCCAAAGGGAGAGGGTGTAACACCCTCTCTCTGAGGAAGTCCTTTGTTCTGCCTTCCTGGGCCAAGCCTGGCTGGACCCCAGGAGGGCAGAAACCTGTCTGAGGGGTTGGCAGCCACAGCAGCTGCAGTGAAACCCCGGGAAAGGTAGTTTGGCAGTACTCGGGTCTGTGCTAGAGACTCAGGTGATCATGGAATTGTCTCCCCAATGCCAGAATGGCATTGGGGTGACAATTCCATGATCTTAGACATGTTACATGGCCATGTTCAGAGTTACCATTGTGACACTATACATAGCACACCCATGTATAGTGCACGCGTGTAATGGTGTCCCCGCACTCACAAAGTCCGGGGAATTTGCCCTGAACGATGTGGGGGCACATTGGCTAGTGCCAGGGTGCCCACACACTAAGTAACTTAGCACCCAACCTTTACCAGGTAAAGGTTAGACATATAGGTGACTTATAAGTTACTTAAGGGCAGTGGTAAATGGCTGTGAATTAACGTGGACTTTATTTCACTCAGGCTGCAGTGGCAGTCCTGTGTAAGAATTGTCAGAGCTCCCTATGGGTGGCAAAAGAAATGCTGCAGCTCATAGGGATCTCCTGGAACCCCAATACCCTGGGTACCTCAGTACCATATACTAGGGAATTATAAGGGTGTTCCAGTATGCCAATGTGAATTGGTAAAATTGGTCACTAGCCTGTTAGTGACAATTTGGAAAGCAGAGAGAGCATAACCACTGAGTTTCTGGTTAGCAGAGCCTCAGTGAGACAGTTAGTCATCACACAGGGAACACATGCAGGGCACACTTATGAGCACTGGGGCCCTGGCTGGCAGGGTCCCAGTGACACATACACTAAAACAACATATATACAGTGAAATATGGGGGTAACATGCCAGGCAAGATGATACTTTCCTACAGTATGTAACTGTGCCCTTTCTTGCCTTGTTTTGTAGGTTGCAGTACATAACGTTGTCATCTTCGTCGGCGGTCTCGGTCATGGACGTATATATCAAGGAGCAGGGGTGGCATGATCTGCAGCTCTCTATCCATGTCTGCTTCGGTGTGTTGTGTAAGCCTCCGGTGAGTGTTTCCTTATATTTGGTTAACTTCCACCTGGCTTTGCGTGGCGGTGGTTCCCGCCCCGGAACTGACGGCGGTCTAGTGCTTCATTATTTGATGGGCGGGTAGGGCCTTTCTGTCGGCCTGTGGGTGGGCTCTGCCGTCGTTGTCTGCACTCCTCTGCTGGCGGTGAGTGGTTTTCACTATGCCTGTGTTTCAGTTGGTTCATTACTTGGTGGTCCGGACTGCACGTCTGTTGGCGGTTTTTACCACCGCTGGTGGTGGTGCGGTTTTTACCGCCATGTTCATAATGAGGGCCTATGTTCCTCAGTCACAGAGATTTGGTATTTTCTCCTCAAAGGGAGGGAGTTCCAGTATACATTTTTGCCAAGCTTGTGCTACTAACCAAAACCCCTGTTAGGAAGATGATCACAAAGGTGCACCTCAATCTGTGTTGTGTGTGTCAGTGTGCAGGCATCACTGTGTGCTTTTCACTATTATTAATACTGAAGATAGTATTCATGCGTGACTTCCACATTTTATGGCTGTTATATTATTATACTAGGCACAACATTTAAATGCAATTATGAAAGATACTGCCAAGTGATGGCGGGTTAACTCTCCATTTGTGTATTACAGGTTAAATACTGAAGCTCACAAATAATAAGGTGTTGTTTGGTTGTATATTAACACAGTAGGGGTGTGTGTTAGCACATTCCTCATAGAAGGAGTGGCACTAGCTAGACACTCTTGGTACTGATGAAAAGCCGAGGGGTAGCTTTAAACATGTAATCCACACATTAGGAAGGCAGGTTCATTAAACACCTCACTTTCAATCACCACATTTTTAACAATACTGCCACTAGGGCAGTTATTAAAATATTAGTTTGCCCCGGATCCAGGTATTTTGAATCCTTTTTATGACTCCCCTACTCCTATTATACACTATCATAGTGTATCATGTATGAAGTGCTCCCATATAATCCGCTGGACGCAGCACGCCTCGTTCCGCAGAGGCAAGGGAAGGACCCAATGATGAAGCATGCCCCCATGGGGCAATCCTGGTGGGTGTGGGTTTTTTAAGGAAACTAATCAGTTTTCTAAAGATATTGGCCCTCATTATGACCCTGGCGGTCAGTGATAAAGTGGTGGTAATACCGCCAACAGGCTGGTGGAAACTACCGCCAAATTATGACCACGGCGGGGAGATCTCCGAAAGACACCCAATGTTCCACACCGACTGCCAGGGTGGAAACAACAGGCACCACTGCTGTAGATGCCTACAGCCTGGCGGAAGTCAATGTTCCACCCACCATATTAAGACCCGAAAACCACCACTTTTTCTGGGGCGGTACCAATGACATCAATTGCCTGGCGGAAACAGAGCTCAGAAGTGAAAGGACTCGCCATTGGAGACACAGGGAAGAACCACGCCGCGATGGAACCAGAACTCCATGTTTTTCCAATGATATTCTATGTTCTGCTCCACCAAGAACACCAACGCTGGAGAAGACGACGGCGGTGAGTACAGCCACCTAGCAAACAAGGGAGGGGTGAGGAAAAAGAGAGTGACACACACACACCACAATACACACCCCATACACACAACCAGATGCACAACAAAAACAATTTGACCTCGTAACTGAGCTGAATAATGCAAGGACAAAACGATTTTGCCAAAGAGTTTGTAATAAGATCAACACAGTAGAAATAGTAAGTCAGCCAAGATAGAAGATATATACATATTTACAGAAAAAGGGACACAGCTCAGTCCTCAATTTGCGTGGGCCACATGGCCATAGGCCAAAGTCCATGGCCACACTTGTCACCTGCTTCAACACAGAGACAACACAGCAGGGGCATCAGTTGGTTAGTAGGGAGGCACCTCAGGGAGACAGGGGGCACCTCAGCCAGGAGATGAAACAAGACCACTGGTTCTGGAGGGGGCAACATGCCCTGTGCTTGGTCTTGGGGAGTGCAAGGTCACAGTCTCTCAAGTGTGTGTCTCCCATGCTGGTTCTGGAGGGGGCAATAAGCCCTGTGCTTCATCCTGGGGAGTGATGGGCCACAGTCTCTCATGTGGGTGTCTTGCCCACTGGTTCTGGAGGGGGCAGGCTGCACAGCAGCCCATGGAGGCAGGATTACGTAACGTCCGCCAGAGGTGACGGCTGCCCAGTGTTGGTGCTGCTGGTGGGGGAGGCTCCTGCACATACCCTGCACCCTGGGACGGATGCACAGTGGTGGTGGTGCTGGTGGGGGGAGGCTCCTGCACATCCCCAGCACCCTCGGACGGATGCACAGTGGTGGTGCTGCTGGTGGGTTGTGGCTCCTGCACATCCCCTGCACCCCCGGACGGATGCACAACCATAGTTGGTAGTGGGGGCTCCGTCACAGTTCCTGGTCCAGGCTCCTTGCCCTTCCGGCCTGCTGGTGCAGGCTCCTTGGTCTTTTGGTTGACAGGTGCAGACTCCTTGCCCTTCTTGCCTGCTGGGGCAGGCTCTTTCCCCTTTAGGCTGGCTAGTGCAGGCTCCTTCCCCTTCAGTACATGTGGCCTGGATTCCTTTCCACCACGAGTGGGTGCGGTTAGGACTGGGCCCGTGGACTGTGTGGCTGAGGTGCTTGGCTGGGTTTATGATACCCTGGCCACACGTGCAGGACGAAGGGAGGGGGAGGGAAGAGGTCAATAATGGATAGTGAATGGTTGTTGGAGGTGTCTGCCAGTGAGGTGTGTGTTCTGCTTGGTGTGGTGATGATGCTGGTAGTGGATGATGATGTAGTGCATGCAGGAGTGAGTGTAGAGGTGGCTGGGAGGGAGGTGGTGGAGGCGGAGGAGGGGGAGACAGTGAAAATAGTGGATGTTCTGTCTGTAACTGGGTGGTGTTTGTGCGAGTGCCTATGGGATGAAGTGTGGTGCTTCGGCTTCTGTTTGCCTGTGACACTCTTGGGTGCTGTCTTGTGTGTAAGCTTGTCTGTATGTGTGCCTGGGATGGGTTGGGGTTGAGGGGAATGGGACTGGGCAGTGGTAGTTGGAGGGGGGATTGTAGAAACAGGGACAATGGCTGCTGACAGAGAGGAGGCCAGAGCCTGAATAGATCTCTGTTGGGCCGCCAATCCAGTGTGAATGCCCTACAGGAATGCATTAGATTGTTGCATCTGGGCTGCCAGCCCCTGGATGGCATTCACAATGGTTGACTGCCCTACAGAGATGGATCTCAGGAGGTCAATAGCCTCCTCACTCAGGACAGCGGGGCTAACTGGGTCAGAGGCTGAGGTGCCTGGGACAAAGGAGATGCTCACCCTCCTGGGTAAGAGGGCACAGGCAACTCAATGACGGGCTGCTAGGAGGGAGGTACTTGTACCGTGGATGGCGGCTGTAGCTGGGGTGGTCACAAAAGTGTCCGCCACCACCAGGGAGCTTCCATCGGAGGAGGTATCTGTGTCTAAACTGTCCCCTCCAGTCCCCGCCGTGGTGCTCCCCTCACCCTGCGTCCCACTGGTGCCCTCACTGTCGATAGACTCTGCCTCCTGGGTCCTGTGGGATGCAGCTCCCTCCATCACCAGTGCCTCTGCTCCTCCACCAGATAATGCTAATGCACATAAGGACAGGGTGACAAAACAAAAAGGGGGAAGAGACAAAGGATACACTTGGTCAATGGCTGCACCAACACCACCGTTGGTGTACACAGCACCCTCACACACAGGAAACAGGCCTCTGCAATATGCATTGCACTACCAGAGAAATAGCTTGCCACTAAGGCATGGGGAGGGGCTCACACAGCCAAATGTAGCACACCTGGGACCCATGGAGCCCTGACCAGAATTGGATGCCTTCAAGCTAGGAAGAAGGTTATCCCATCAGAAACCTAGCCACCAGGGGATCTACACTGCAATGTCAGGCCTGGCCTAGGGGCACCCACTGATACACATCCACTACCAAGATACCACCCTACCAGGTGCAAGTTGTAATGATGGGTACTGTACTCACCCCCTTGTGGCTGCTGTGATGCCCTCAAGCGCCCATCCAGCTCTGGACAGGCCACCGCCAGTATGCAGGCCATCAGGGGGGTTAGGGCTCGATGGGCACCACTTCCTCATTGGGAGGCCATCCCCAGCTGGAACTCTGCTGTTTTCCGTGCCCAGCATCTCAGGTCCTCCCATTGTTTGTGACAGTGGGTGCTCCACCTGCCATAGACCCCCAGGGTCTGCACATCTTTGAAGGTGGCACGCCATATACCCTTCTAATGATGGATGCTGACCTGCAGAGGCAATACACACAGGAAAATACCATTAGACAAACAGTCCTGCCTGTTACACATATGGCCCACCATACCCCTCCCATCACCATTTCCACACACCTGGCCCAGCACACAACCTGTATGCCGCCAAGAGGACATCCACCCACCCCCCTTAGATGAGGCCTTCACAAACACAACTCTATGCATTCATGCCACATGCAGCGTGCTCACATTGTACTCACCTGTTGGTTTGGAGGCCCATACAGCAGTCCGTACTGGGGTAGGCCCCCATCCACCAGTCTCTCCAACTCCTCCGAAGTGAAGGGTTTGGCCCTTTCCCCGGTCACACGGGCCATGATAGGTTCCAGACACAGGTCACAGCACCACATGAAGTGTAGGTCCTCTCCTATGGAAGGTCAGGTAGCAAGTGAGGAATCTGATAGAAAATGGCAGTCCCAATCCGTGGCGGTGCGTACCGTCATCGCCGGCATAGATGACAATTGGCCACTGTACCCCATAGGGCCCAATGTTAGCCAATGAGGAGTTGCACAGAGGTTCCCGACTACCTTCCACAAAGGCGCACAACGTCAGCGGAATTACCTCACTTCCATCTGTCCCTCCACACAGATCAGGCGGACGCCATTTCGGGGGGGGGGGGATGCAGGCCCTGGAAAAATGCTGTGTCACAGGAGATATTAGCACATACTTGACAAATCACAAAGACCCATAACATGTTTACAGGATGCAAAGTACTGTTGTAGCTCTATTGTTCAGTTTGTGACCGGCTCCTCACTATTTTCTCCCTTAGATTCTTACCGCTGCAGATGAATAGGAAATGGAGGCATACCCCATGTACACACCCCTGGTGGACTTGGCAACACTGGAGGGCAGGCACATTATCCTCACCTATAGACTTGACAGGGCCACAATCACAGAGCTGTATGCCCAGTTGGAGCCTGACCTGCTATCTGCTATCCGTCACCCCACTGCGATCCCCCCTTTTGTGCAAGTGCTATCTGTACTCTGTTTCCTGGCAGCAGGAATGTCACAGCCTATGTTCTCAATGGTGCTGACAAGAGTGTTGTCTGCCCTGATAAAACACATGTGCAGCTACATTGTTTCCCCCCAGGTTGAAGATTTGGCCACAGTGAAGGCCGAGTTTTATGCAATGGGACATATCCCCAACAGAACTGGGGTGACTGATGGAACACATATTGCATTTGTCCCCCGCCCCAGCAGAATGAACAGGTGTTCAGGAATTGTAAGAGTTTTCACTCCATGAATGTTCAGATGGTGTGCTTGGCGGACCAGTACATCTCCCACGTCAATGCTAAGTATCCAGGGTCGGTACATGATGCCTTTGTCCTAAGGAGTAGCAGCATCCCAAATGTGATGGTCCAACTACATAGGCACAGGGTGTGGCTAATAGGTGAGCCCTGGTTCCCACCCAGTATATGTTAGTGTATGGGTATGGTGTGGGCCATGTAGGATAGTGTGTGACTAAATGTTGTCCCTCATTTTGTGCAGGTGACTTTTGTTACCCAAACCTTTCATAGCTGCTGACCCTTGTGAGGAATGCCAGCACAAGGGCAGAAGAACTTTATAATGAGGCACATGGGCGAACCAGAAGGATCATTGAAAGACATCCTGAAGGCCAGGTTCTTGTGACTCCATCTAACAGGGGGATCCCTGTGCTACTCACCCAGAAGGTCTGCCAGCTAGTGGTGGCATGCTGCATGTTGCATAACCTGGCACTCAGACGCCATGTCTCATTCCTGCAGGAGGAGGAGCCTAGAGATGCCTGTTTGGAAGCAGTAGACCCTGTGGACAGTAAGGATGAGGAGGCAGAGAATGAGGATGAGGACAACAGAACATGTGTGATCCGACAATACTTCCAATGACACACAGGTAGGACAGTGTTACTTCACATTTGAATGACTTTTGCTTTAATTTGTGTGGCAATGGCATGCTGATATTATCAACTTCTAGGCCCACTTACTGTTACCGCTGGCAATTCATTTTGCAGATGTTGGTGACCTAACATATACTCCTGGTGTGATCACTACAGCCAGCTACAGGTCATTAATCTATGCTCATGCTCTGTACAGTTGATTTGCAATGTTTTTACGTGTTACAATGAATACATATTTTGATATACATGACATACTCCAAAATGTTTTATTTTCAAAGGGTGTTTATTGAAGTGCTAATATATAGAGGGGCAAGTACAATGGGATAGGTTGATGATGGAGGAAAGTCCAGGGTATTGTTCCAGTCTATGTGTAGGACAGGTGCATTGTCCAAGGGGACATAGGAAGGGGAGCAATGGCAGTTCAAGGTGGACAGGGTGACTGAGTGGGACACAAGGAGAGTCTCATTTCCTGGAGGGGTCTTGGCAAGTGTCTCTGGCTTCTGTCGGGATCGCAGGGAACGTTTGCGGGGTGGTTCACCTTCTGCAGGAAAATGTGTGCTGGTGGCCTGTGAGTCCTGTGGTGGGGCCTCCTGGCCACTAGTGGCAGTGGAGGTGGAAGGCTGTTCAGGTGTCTGGCTAGTGGCAGGGGCCCACTGGTGTGACACTGCCTCCCTCATAATGTTGTCTATGTCTGCCAGCACCCCTGCTATGGAGATCAGGGTGTTGTTAATGGCCTGAAAGCCCTCCCTGATCCCCTGGTACTATGCATCCTGCAGCCACCCTCCTGCACATTGTCCAGGATCTGGCCCATCGTGTCCTGGGAATGTTGGTAGGCTCCCAGGATCTCAGAGAATGCCTCCTGGAGAGTCGGTTCCCTGGACCTGTCCTCCCAGTGTCCCTGTTGGCCTGTGCCTCTGTCCCCTGAACCGTGTGCCCACTGCCACTGACCCCATGTCCCTGATTTTCTTGGGTGCGAGTAGTGCTCTAGGGTCCCTGTAGAGGTGGACACACTGCTGATTGATGTGTCCTGAGGACAGAGGTATGGGTACGCTGGGTGGAAGCTGTGGTGGTGTTTCCTGATGGGGGAGGATCTGAGGTGGTGTGTGACTGGGCCTGGGTAACCGGCTGTCCAGTGGTCCCTGATGGGCCAGGTAGGTAATCCAGATCCTGAAGACCATAGTTGCTGTCATCAGTGTGGGACTCTTCAGTTGGGGGACTGGATAGTGCTGGCACCTCCTCTCCACTGACATCGGCTGTGGGGATGTAAATGATGTGTTATGGTTTCTGTGTCTGACATATTGTACATCCGTGGCTTCCCCTCTTTGGTTGGTTTTGCCCTGCCAGCTTTCATTTGTGTATGTTAGTGTATGGTGGGATAGTTCATTCTCTATAGTGTGCATGCTTTAGTGATGAGTGTTGATGCATTGGTAGAGCATGCAGGGATTGGCATTGGGAGGAGTGAGATGTGAAGGTGGGGTGTGTGGGAAGTAGTGGAGTGATGGGAGTGAGGGTAAGGGTATGTGATGGCATGCAGGTGGAGGGGTGAGAATAGTAGAGAGTTGACTTATCAGAGTCCAGTCCTCCTCCTACTCCGGCCAGGCCCTCAGGATGCAGTATTGCCAAGCCTTGCTCCTCCCATGCTGTGAGTTGTGGCGGAGGAGGTGGGGGTCCACTGCCAGTCCTCTGTATAGCGAGCTGGTGTCTTGCTGTTATAGAAACCTACCTTCCCCCGTAGGTCATTCCACCTCTTCCTAATGTCATCCTTAGTTCTGGGGTGCTGTCCCACAGCATTGACTGTGTCCATGATTCTCCATCATAGCTCCATCTTCCTAGCTATAGATATCTGCTGCACCTGTGCTCCAAATAGCTGTGGCTCTACCCTGAAAATGTCCTCCGCCATGACCCTTAGCTCCTCCTCTGTGAAACGGGATGCCTTTGTGGTGCCATGGGTGTTGAGTGATGTGTGTTTGTGAGGGTGTGTTGGGTAATGTGTTAGAGTGTGTGATGTGGAGTGTGTGAGCGGTGTATAGGTGTGAGTAGTGTGTGGGTCTAGTTGTGTCACTGGTCTTGGTGTCTCTCTGCTGGCAATGGGTTATATTTGTAAAGGGTTGTGGGTACTGTGGGTGTGTGTTTTATAGTGGTGTGGGTGTGGTGTGTGTATGGGTGTCAGGTGTGTGTTGTTTGAACTGTCCAATGTGGTGTTTTTTTGGATGTGGGTATCCATTGTGAGCGCAGCAGTATGTACCGCCAATGGTTTACCGCCATTGAATGTCCGCCGTGGTGATTTGTGGGTCATAATGTGGTGGGCGTAGTTCTGTTGACGTAACAATGTGGGTTTTGGGACCGCCAGTTTATCACTGACCTTTGGTCTGGCAGATTTGTGTATGTGGCTGAATACTGACGGATTGGTGTGTGTGTGTCATAATATGGTGAACGGATATCTGCTGTAGCGGCGGTAAGTTGGCTGCCGTCAGTATGGCGGTAAGTGGGGTTTACCACCAGTGTCATAATGAGGACCATTGTTTGGAGGTTTACCCATGTAGATAAGGGCTGGCTTAAGATATTTAAAAGGTAGGACATGTCCTGGTGTGTTTTACATCTCCTGTTAGTGAAATACTTCTAATGTAGTTTTTCACATAGGGTAACATGCTGATTGCCTAGAAATATCTTTTAAGTGTAATTTCCCATTGGGAGCAGATAGAGATTTGGAGTCTGGTGTCTCCGAGCTCACAACTGAAAAATACATCTTTTGGTGAAGTTGGTCTTGAATTGTAAGTTTGAAAATGCCACTTTTGGAAAGTGTGCATTTTCTTGCTTAACCATTCTGTGCCTCTGCCTGGCTGATGTATACACGTCTGGATCAGGATGATGGTTGGGCTGTTTGTGAATTCACTTTAGACAGTCACACAAAGGAAGCTGAGTTGTGCCCTCCATATCCTGATGGTCCATCGCTAGGGTGATGGGTCCTCCTGAGCTAGAGTGGTGAGAGGAGCTGACACTTGCACCTGAATAGGACTGTGCCTGTCCTCACATAAACCCGTCTACAACCCCCTGAAGTGTGTCTGGGGACAGGGCAGAAAAAGGCAGGGTCTTGTGCATTACAAAGACTTCACTTTGAAGTTTACCTAATTCAAAGAAAGAAATAGGTATGAGTAATGGATCTCTGACACCACATAGTTAGAACACTTCTGGACTGAGGAAATTCTGTCAGGAAGAAGAGTGGGACTCCGTAGGAAGGACTGCCTCTTTGTCTGTTGATTTGTTGTGCTGGCCTGCTGCATGCTGCTTCTGTCCTGGGAGTGAAAGGACTGGATTTGCTTTCAACATTCTGTTTCCAAGGGTTTCCTAGGGCCTGAACTGAGCTTGCCTCCTGTTAAGAAGTCTCAGGGCCATTGAAGACGTCATGTGTCAGCCCTTAGTCTCTGCTGCTGAATGTCCTGACTTGCCAAGTGGGGCTGAACCCAGTTCCTGGGTCCCTGGGAGTGGGTTCTGATGCAACCAGGAAAAAACTAGTACATTGATTTCCTGAGCTACTTCAGAACCGGCGACAAGTGTGACCTACAGCGCAGGCCTGACACCACAACTTCGAAGTATGAGTCCAGAGTGTTGTGTCACAGATATCCAAGACACATGACTCCGATGCAGCACCTGTGGGCCCGTGGTGTATTTGCGACACTGTGAAGTCAATGCCTCATGTCTTGACCTGCTTGATTCATTGACCACACCTTGTGTTAGGGGATCGCCATCTCACCGCCAACACTGCATCATCTCCCCTCCAGCCGTAAGTAACTGACACCTAATCTCCCCTGGCTAACAGTAAGGACCTTACCGTCCCAGTGGAAGTAAGGAACTGAAGCCGCACTTGCTTTAGCAACGCCTCACCTCCTCGACACTGTGCAACGTCTTTGTATCCTCATCGTTTTCCAAGGTACTGTACCCGGGGTCTATATGACTCCATAGCCGGCCTACTTTCACTCGCGGTTGGCGTCAAACTGTTGGAAGTGATTTTGCGAAACCATTTTGATAGCCCCAGTAGGAGCTATTGTGTTTCTAAGCACTACACAACATTTAACATTTAAAAATGTGTATCTTTAAAGTGTGTGTTGTACTTTTTGTTGTTTTGGTCTTGTTTTCCTCAGGTAAATTTTAGCTATTTTTCTGAACTGGTGTGGAGTCCTTTTGTAGTGTTTTCACTGTGTGTGTGTTTGTGTGCGCGTGCGTGTATGTGTGTGTGTGTGCAAATACTTTGCACAATTGCCTCTGAGATAAGCCAGACTGCTTGTGGCAAGCTACCAAGGGGGTGAGATGAGGTTATCCTAGCTGTGTGACTCCCTTACCCTAACTAGAGCGAGGGTACCTACTTGGACAGGGTGCAAACCACTGTTACTTAGAGACCCCATTTCTTACAGTCGCATTGGTAGTGACTTTCATTCAATAAACTCAACAGTGGCAGTACTCAAACATTGCTGTAAATGGTAATCATTACCAAAGTGTTATCTGCGACCGGGACCTCATACAGGAATTTCAGTCTTGGCAAAAACTGAGTTGAACAATGCACTTTTAAGTTACTTCTAGCTATTTTGCCATCAGATTTTTAATCAATGTTTCTGATGTAAAATCCTGAACAACATTTTCTCAATGCAGTAAGCCTGTTCCATCCAGCGTGGGATGAAATAGACAACACTACAATATTATAACGTTGGCACTTAAAGGATTGCAACAGCATATTTGATGTTGTTTATGCCAGAAACTACTGTTTGTCAGTGTAATATTTTAAAGTACATACATTTCTTTCCTTTCATCCCTTTGGAGAATAGCTGAAGCAAGCAATGCACATGAAATTTATTTTGAGAGTCAAGCACTGTTGACGGTTAGTTGACAGTGGTGTTTTTTGTAATGTGTTCTGGGACATGACAGATATTGTTTTCATAATGCTTTCCTTTGCATATCTTGCTTTTTCAAATCCCCTTATACATTCTCTAGACAATCAACCCCGAAGCCGTAGTGAAAACTGCAAAATAAAATCCTCTGTGAAATATTGTGCTTCTAATTGCCGTGTGTGACAAATATCTGCTATTCAGTTGTGCTCTGTAGTTAAGAAACAGTATGAAGAGTGACTACCTTCATTTCTTTTCATCTTATTACATCGGTTTGTTTTGCGAGAGAAGCGCTGAAAATGCACTTATTACCAGCTACCATAGTAAATTCTTAATTCAAGATAAAACGAGAATTATTGTTTTCTTTTAACTCGTGTCTTTATTGAATTACTTGTGATTTGTTGTACAATGTCACTTGGAATAGGATCCCTCATGTTTCCTTTCTTAACCCAATGCGCCTGGTCTCCATTATAGTTCGATTGGACAAGTATGAAAGGGCTCTTCCTTCAGCACACTGTAAAAACATCAGTTTGAAAGGTACCAGATGCCAGCAACGAATACTACCAGCAACCTGAGCTTCATATATGCTGAAAGGGGAAAATGCTAATGGGATTTGAATCTGATGAACTTTGACTGACCGATTTGTTAAAATTGGTAGCAATCCTATTTTCCTTTCTCCGGTAGCCCTTGATGCAGGAAAACCGTAAATCAAGAAAAAAGGCTACCCGTACTCTGTTATTTAGCAATTGTACCCTTTAACACATGCTGGCTCTGTTCCTATATTTGGCCTTTGATATGTAAAAGAAAAAAAATACTGAATAACGGACTTTGTACCCAAGTAAGATAGCTTGCTACAAAGAAATATAGAACACTGAGGTATAAAAGACCGAGGGGCTTAATTACAAGTAGTTAGCGCCGCCGCAGCGTCACTTTTTTTGGTGCCTTGGCAGCACTAAAACGACTCCATATTTACAAAGTGATTTCAGAGAACTCTAGCGTCACTTTTTCCACCTCAGCGTCATTTTTTAACAGCGTTGGATCTGGTTGCATCAGATACCGACAATGATGTGCAAGGTATGCCTTCCCCTTAAAAACTGATGATGCTGGTTTGATGCAGCCGCATTTACAAGCTTTCTGAAAAATGACGTTCGCTTAGGAAAAGTTGTGCTAAGTCTGATCTGCACCAAAATTTTAACACCTGGTCAGACCATGCGTTAAAGTAACTCTTTGGCACAGGTACATAAGGGGAACACACCAAAAACACTCTGGCAACCTAGAGGACAATATAGATTCACTCCTACTACAGCTTGGGGCACCAAGAAGACCACTGCAACCCCCACCATCATGACCACATGCACCAACACCACCACAATCACCACCATCCACACCACAGAGGCAGTACAGGCGAAAGGAGTGCATCTACCACCACCAGATATCCCTGATTGCCCTCAGGGAGAAATAAGTCACCACCTTCTACCAGGTGCGTAGGGAGTACATCATTCAACTGCGCTGCCATATTGTGCCCAGACTGGAGGCTACGGTCGACAGGGTGACCAACATACCACCACTGACCAAGCTCCTGGCTGTGCTACGTATGCTTGTGTTAGGCTTCTTTCAGACCACTGCAGCACAAATAACAGGAGTATCACTGCCATCCCTGTCAGCATTGCTTCCCTCTGCCCTGGATGCTATCATCTGCCTCACACCATGACACATCCTCTTCCCTAATGCCCAGCAACTGCAACAGGAAATAAAGCAAGGCTTCTAAGCCATTGCTGGGTGTCCACATGTGCTGGATGCCATGGACTGCACACATGTGCAACTCATTCCTCCTGCTGCAACTGAACACTTATACAGGAACCTGAAATATACCCACTCAAGAAATGTACAGGCCATTCTTGACCATCATGGGTTGATAGTGAATGTGGTGGTCACATGCCTGGCAGTGTACCTGATGCCTACATCTTCTGGCAGTCAATCATTTACTAGAAATTCCAGGATGGACAATATGGAAATGTCCTGCTTGTAGGTAAGCAATCAGCAAGCGCCTAACTGACACAATAACAAATGGATTTGAGGGACACAATGCACAGATAACTGTCTGCCAGCATAGATAGGGACTGCAGGATGAATCCTGTTACACAAACATGCACCATGGTCCAGTACACATATGCAATGGAAATCAACATGACACATAGGTGAAGACATTTCAAGCCAGGTTTGCACATGTTGCACAATGTAAAGGCACACAGCCATGCATGTCAGCCAGGAAATCTGCACAACATCTCATTGTGCGAGGGAGGTGTTCCATGTACACTGGGGGGTGGTCATGTGCAGCACACATGAGCGATCAGCCATGTCATAGCTCACACATCAGGGATTGGGGGCCCCACTTACAAGGCCCTACCAGCACAATGTGCCACCAGAGTGACATTTTTCTGATGCTCTAGTGGCACAGTGTGCCAGTCCATCTTTACAAGGCCATGCAAAGTGTGTTTGTGTGGCTTTTCATGGACTTGTAAATATGGACACCGTTAACGCATAACACTGCGTGAAAGGGACATTCCATGGTTGTACCCATGGAACACCCAGGTATCTTATGCATTCCCAGTTTTACAAGTCTGGGAATGAAGCAGAATCTTACCCCACCTCAAGGATGACATAAGAGTTATGAAACAGGGAGAAATAGCTTTCTTTCTCCCCATGCTATCCTCTTTCTATGTGTGCTGCATTCTGCAGCACACAGAGAAAGAGGAAAACACCTTTTATGATGGTTTTTGAGCAGAAAGATGTCTCTTCCTGGACAAAAGCAATCATTCCAAAATGCAGGCCCCCTTACACTCTGGTGCAAGGCTGCCTGCTTTGGCACTAGGTAGCAATTTGTGTGCCACTGCAGGGGGAGAGGACAGAAAGGTGCCATATCTTGTAGTTAGAGTGCATTTTTGCCCTTTCCTGGTGGCGCATGGCAGCACAGCAAAGCACCTGCTGTGCCGCACTGTACAATGGGCCTTGTAAATGGGGCCCTAGGTGCTTGATGACAAACCACGGCCCATGGGCAGCTGACATGGAACTGTACAAATGTATAATGGAATGTAAAATAACTCCCATCTCACATGTGTGAAGTGTAATACTACACACAGACATCACTTACCATGCTTCTGAGGCAGCAGCCTTGGCTGGAAGGTGCTCCCATATACACAAATTCCAATCTGGGAAGCAAAGAAGAACACCTACAATCCCTGGTGCAAGTGTGAATGTGTACTTCCTAGGCAACATGTGTGTATGTCTTATTGTAGGGACCTTGAACATGCAAGAGACTCCAAGTATTGTGTGCCAGTTCCTTTTCTTAGGGACTTAATACAGTGTAAGAAGTTGTGTAGCCTGACTGCAGATGACCACCGACAAATTGACAGGGTACATGTGTTGTGTGCACAAATTGGCAATCAATCAGCACTTCCAGGATGGACGATATGGTAATGGTCTACTTGTTGGTAAGTACAGAAACATAGGAATTTACACACAGCACAGCAACCTTGTAGGACACACAACACATACACCACTACATTGACACGTGGCCATGAAGACACTGAGCTTGTGACACTGGTAGTCATGTTTGATATCCTGACCCAATGGGATACACACCTATGGACAAATGACAGATGCAAAAAACAAGAGGTGCCACTCCAGAGCCACCCGAGACCAATTTAAAACCACACAGTGACAATAACATGGCCTTAACTGGCAGTACAACTTGGAAGATGAATCTTCCAATATCACATCAATAACACTCAATCACACACCCTTCCAAGCAATACTTCCTGTGTAAGGGGTGTGTAATGTGTTTTGCTGCAGGTCAAACATCATGAGACACATAGCATGATGATGATGACTCTAATGAAGGTGACATGGAAACATTGAGGCAGTACCAACATCTCACATCACTCCTGGGGTGACATTGCCCGCTAGCAATAAGGAAGTGGACTGTGCTATGAAAACATGTGGATGTGACACTAATGCAAAGTGCACACTGCTACAGATACGGATTGAGACAATTCCCCATATACATAACAGATGTACAGGCACATGGACCTTCTGAAACTAAAACCTTCACCCCCACAACTAAGTTATCCAGCTTACCTGGAGCAAGTTCTCTAGTGTAGGTACATGTTTGCACATGAGCCAACTCGGTGAGGGCACAAAAATAGGTTTGCATAGAACTTGTCACACATGGGATAATTGTGCATTGCCAATTGTGTACACTTCAGAACTGCCAACTTATGGAGAAGTGTTGTACATTGTCACCTATCCAAATCATAGGGCCTCACTGTTGCATTTCACATGCAATTACCTATGTCGAATTGGATGGGATGTTCAGCCCATATAGTGCAACCGTGTTACCACCACAGTGTAATCGATTGTGTGTTTTGAAGTATTATGTCACCTCCAGTGAAGGCACACAGGCACTTCTTTCACATTACATAATGCATGGGAGATACAAACTGAACAGCACGTTTTGAAATATACCACTGATATCAGGTCAATCAGCCAAACACAAGTTTTGGCAGTTAAACAACCCAATGCAGAAAGAACATCACAGAAGCCTAGGATCCCACACAATATCTCAAACAATGAAGAGCCACAGACGACACAAGATAACAACTGCCATGCAAAGTGATATTCAAGGTGCAACCAACAACCAAATATTTACCCAAATTTTCTCTTTCAGCTGATCAGGGTTACAGGATCCAGCCATGGATCATGACCCCATTTGACAACCCAAGCACAGCAGCAGGGTGTGCCTATAATGAGGCACATCGTAGGACACGCACCATAGTTGAGAGGACTTTTGGCATCCTGAAGTCCAGATTCAGGTGCCTGGACATCACCGGAGGAAGCCTCCTATATTCACCTGAAATGGTCTGCAAGATCATTTTGAACTGTGCCATCCTGCACAACTTTTGTGTAAGGAGGAACATTCCCCTCTATGAACCAGACCCACAAATTCCTGAAGAGGAGGAAGAGGAGGATGCTGTCCATAAAAATGATGGGGAACATGCAAACACAGCTGCAGGATTGCGACGCAGACAACACATCGTACTAAACGTCTTCTAACTATAGTCACCATCACCACTTTGTTATCATATGTCATTTAACACCTAACTTCATCACTTAATAATGTTCTGGGTAATTTTTATGCATCACATGATCCCTAGGAATCATAATCAGAGTTTAGCCTCATGGAGCATTGCAGGAATACAGATTAGGATACTGAAAAAGCCACATCACATTTGATGGGTATGAATGTACAGCCAACATCACACACACTATTAATGACATATATCCTGTCTATTTCACATGTGAAGGGCAATATCAGAGGACCACAGCTATAAGACACATCCATGTTGCCAACATGGTCCATTGCAGCAAATGACACACAACTAAGACACCATCAATCAAAATGTAAAAAAATGTCTCATACCTGAGGCTGTGGATGTGCTATTGCATTGGTAACAGGAATGTATGACCAGACCCTTGACAGCAGTAAGTGTGAAATCAGCTATCTCTGCAAGGAGCATGTGTGGCAAGAAGTCCATCTAAGCTGAAAATGGATAGCAAGAGTGCCCCAGGTATGACAAGCATTGCTCACATGACATGCCCTCCGCCGTCCATCCCAGGTAATAAGTCCTGCCACTGCCATGTTTTAAGTCTCTCCCCACCCTTCTCTAGGGGGGCCCTGTAAATCGAATATCTGTACCCTGAGAATCTTCATCTACATACACCCAGACTCCCATTCTGACTTCTGTGTGCTTCCCACTTCAATATGGCATGCCATAGTCGTAGTTCATCAGTCTGCATGGAATTCAAGGTCAAATAATGCATTGTCTGGTGGTCGGTAAAACCTGTAATCAACTGTCCATTGCTTCCCATGTGAAAGGTCCACTTGGCCCATTGAACTTGGTTCTCAACTCCAGGACTTGTGAGAGACTGAAGGTGCACACACCTGTGAGCACTTCCATGCAGACCAGCCATTTGAACCTGCCCTGCCCTTGCTGCTGCCTGGAACTGCTTAGAAGCTGCCATTTTCTGAATCTCCTTGTTGTGCATTGGTGTATAAATCAGTTGTGTAACAGAGCCCTTGGGGGATTGGGTAACGTTACAGAACACAGCACAAACTGTTTTTAGTTCCCACAGTGTTGTTACAGCTTTTCCCTGTCAAAGTCTGCTCACTGTGTATTTGCCTTGTTCATGTTTGTTCCTGACAGAGCCTGCATCCTGTTAGCCAGACTGGTTCCTGTCTTTGCGTTAACCATAGAGGTTCCCTGTGGCTACATTTGTCTCATAGTTGCTTTCCATGTCCTCTCTTTCCTACTCGGGTATTGTGTCTGGTAGGTCTACAATGAATCCTCAAATATATAGTATAGTTTAATCATTTTAATCATCGTAATCAGTTCTGGGACATGCATTCAAATTGCCTAATTCAGCCCTGATCCCTTTGTCTGGTTTTGCATGTATTTATTATTGCCAAACAGTGACAGTATACTATTGCTGTATGCATGGAATCGGTACGGTGCCTCTAGCACAACAAACAAGGCTTGCCAATGTGTATGTGAGGACAAAACATGTTTGTGCCCTGACGGTCCAGACACAGATTCACTTCTGCCGCCACCTTTTGATCGTGCTTGCGTGATGAGTAGCTGTTATATTAATTAGCACAGAACCACTGATGTTCCCTGTTGCAGTGGGAATTTTCAAGCCCACCCTGTGTACACATGTTGTGATGAAAGATGCCTGTTTCTATTACTCATTCATAAAGTTTTTAAGCACACCAAGGTTGCCCTGTCATCATCCTTATTAAAGTTCTGCAGTGCCATAGCTGGACTATCAACATGTGTGTTGTTAGTTGATCTTTGGCTTTAGGTTAAATCTGCTTTAAAGGATACTCTGTTAATTCAGGGAATGGCTCCACAGACTCATGACTAGAACTGCACGTAAGTATGACAACATGGAGGCCAATACTGACACAGGGTACACATGGCCACACACTTGAACTGGACACCTTTGTACAATGAACCACTGGAAATATGTGAACACATGCAGCATGGTCTGCTGGTCCTCCACAGCCACAGGAGAAACATAGGTCATGTACATGCCTCAAACTGTGGTATACATAACAATTTTCAGAGTGGATTTGAGACTCTGTGTCACAAACACTGTACCTATCTAGCATGTTCAAAAGCATAACGAAAGGTGAATGTGCATTAAAAAATGATGCTCACACCCATAATACATTGGTTGGTCACTAGTGTTAATTCCAACACTGCACCCCATGAAATCGGTTATCCACTAAAAATGTATTGATCCTTGAATGCGAAGGAATTTTTAAGCATATGCGTAAAAAAATATTGACGCAAAGTTGTAAGCGTCAAAAGATTTCAAACAATATAATAAAAACGCACCGCATTTGAGACAGGAACAGATACAGAAATGGTACAGTTGGTGTACTTTCATTTTCACTGTGCAGTCTGTGATTCTTCTAGACTGTGTGGCTGTGTATAGAGTTGGGTCTGTGAATATTACGCTTTTGTTTCCTGTGCGCTATTGCCATCTGTTGTTTTTGTAAGTGTCTGTTTAAATCAGTGTAAGTGTGTTTTTGTCGTTTTTTTAGATTAGATTTGTCTTGTACTGTTGGGAGTGTGTTCGTCGGTATTGTTAGTTGGGGTATTGATGGACTGTTTGTGGGTTCTTTAAGTTTCCTTTCCATACCTCCTTTACCTGTTTTTCCCTCTTTACCCTTTCCTATCCTTATTATTGTTGAGATGTTGGGAAGGCCACGTCTGGGGAGAATGAGTGAGGAGGAGCTGGGGACCTTTGTGTGGCAGGTGTGCCACTTCCTCCCCCTGATGTTGGAGGCTGGTGGCAGGGTGATACAGGCGTATCACACGGAGGCTAGGAGGCTCAGGTGGGCAAAGGTGCTGTTCCACCTAAGAAGACTGTTCAACAGCCAGCGCAATGACCACCAATTAAAACATCACTGGGCTGACCTGGTGGCCCGAGAGCAGGACCTGCTGGACTACCTGGGTGTGGTGATTGGTGGCCCTGTTGGTGAGTACAAATTAGACTAATGTGTACAGCAAAATGCTCTGTAGTGACAGTAGCAGATTTTGTGACATGCTGCATGCAATGTTTGTGGACATGTGGAATGCAAGTTGAACAAACAGTGGCCCAGATTTATACAATTTTTGCCACGCATTACCGTCATTTGATGATGCAAAAGGTGCACAAACTTACAAAAGACAACTTTATCTTTTAAATTAGTGCCACTTTGACGTCAATGGATGATGGTAATGCGGCATAAACAAAAGTATTATTCAGGGCCTGTGAGTGTACCAGGAATGAGATGTATTTCACATGCTTATGTAAGGAACCAATGTAGTTCCCAGTTTTTTTAAACCATGTCTGAACAGTATTCATGGCCATACGTACAAAGAGCTTCCTAAGCTCTGTTAATATCGCAGGATGATATTTTGACTTTGCTTGTGCAGCCTTTAAATTAATTATGGATGCCAAAGTAATGCACACTAAATAATATCTAAATATTTTGTGCTACTTTCCATAGCTGTAGCGTAAACAAATGAAGCAAATGCTACACATAAAAATAAAAACATCTGGCCCTAAGTTCATTGTTTCTGTGTGTTTCGTCTGGACAGATAATCTTTCACATAGCCAAACCTAATTGTGCCCGGATTCTACCAGTTTGCAGTAGCACTAAACAGGTTCATCTTGTGTCTTTTCGGGGTAGGCATAGAAATCCTATTATTGAGTAGCATGGCCCAACAATATTTTTGCCTTGGGCACAATCGCTGGCACAGAGCTGGTGTATGTCCCATCTCTGTCACTTTATAGCCAAACCATTTTCTAAAGTTAATGGGTCATCATGGGATCCCTGAACTTTGTGAATGCAAGGTCACACATTATTTATTTGCATGATGTTGTGCAAGGGACCACTGACTGCTTCCATCATACATCTAAAGTGACAAAATAGTTTGCTACTTTATGTTTGGTACAACCTTGATGATCTAGTGCAGCATATGTACAATTGTTAACTTCTCAGTATGAAGGCTATCACAGACATGGTGGTATGCTAAGATTAGCAGGCCAGCATTCCTGTGAATGCCGCCATTCTCAAGGTGCTTACAAATAGAGACCGGGGGCAAGATGTAGGTAGGTTTCATTTTGCGAGTTGCAAATTGCCAGTACTAGCGACTC
This sequence comes from Pleurodeles waltl, assembly GCF_031143425.1. NCBI lineage: Eukaryota > Metazoa > Chordata > Amphibia > Caudata > Salamandridae > Pleurodeles > Pleurodeles waltl. The sequence goes on from NC_090451.1 coordinate 476,512,157, forward strand.
ACAATTTGCAACTCGCAAAATGAAATGCAGAAAGGTATCTCAGACACCTTCTGTGACTTGCTATGGGGTCGCAAAGACCCACCTCATGAATATTAATGAGGTGGGTCGCATTTTGTGACCCCATAGCGAGTCTAGGCACTCACAGGGATGGTGGCCTGCTGAAGACAGCAGACCACCATTTCCGTGACTGCTTTTTGAATAAAGCAGTTTTTTTTTTTTTTTTTTTTGCAAAAAGAAAAAATTCCGAAACCATTTAGTTTCGTTTTTTTCAGAGTAGGCAGTGGTCCATAGGACCACTGCCTGCTCTGAAAAAATATTTTCAATGGCATTCACAGAGGGGAAGGGATCCCATGGGGACCCCTTCCCTTTTGCGAATGAGTTACCATCCACTTCAAGAGGATGGTAACTGCGAGTTGGTTTGTGACCGCATTCGCGGTCCCAAAGCAACTCTGCATGGCGATGCGGTCGCAAATAGGAAGGGAACACCCCTAACTATTTGCGAGTCGCAGCCTCAAATTGCGAGTCGGTACCGACTCGCAATTTGCGGTTGTGCATCGCGTTAGGCCATTTGCGCCTCGTAAACTGCGTTTTTCGCCGTTTGCGAGGCGCCAAAGGCTTCCTACATCTGGCCCCTGCTTCCTCAAGATTGCAGAAGTAGGACATTTGCTAAACCATGTTTTAATTAGCGGACAGTGTCAGTTTGGTTGTATAACCACAGATCACCCAACTTGACAATTCTAAGATATTGAATGTGGCAAACTGTGATCTACAATACCTGATATAGGTACACAGTGCCCAGAGGAACACATTTCAGGTGCAATGACTACACCTGTGCCCATGCATTCTGTTAGATCAAATTAGACACTGTCAGCACATATGTTTTTGTTGTTTTGATTTAGATAAATGGCCAATCCATGTTTAGAGTAACATTGTCATCAAGTAACACACAGGATCCCTGCCATCATGTTGTCATAGGGTGCATATACGGCTCTGGGTACACTGCCAATGTGGCATATGTAACTTACATACAACACAGTCACACATATAATGGACCATTGAAAGCATAATAATTCCTGAACAAAAATCAACCCACATGAGCATCACACAGTAACTCATTGTCCCTTGATGCACAAGCCACAATACCTGAGTAACTGGTATTGCAGTGCACCAGGAATGTGGCTTTGCATGTCTCTCATAATAACAAATGATGAAATGGAGTACCCTCTAGTAATAATTAAGCACAACATTGAGTATTCATGTTTGGCACCACATGATTGTTAGGGCCAGTGCATGTGTACATATGTGTGTCTATCGCTCACTGGAGTGACAGTGTCAATGCAAGTTTGCATGACTATGGGCCTGATTCTAACTTTGGAGGACGGTGTTAAACCGTCCCAAAAGTGGCGGATATACCACCTACCGTATTACGAGTCCATTATATCCTATGGAACTCGTAATACGGTAGGTGGTATATCCGCCACTTTTGGGACGGTTTAACACCGTCCTCCAAAGTTAGAATCAGGCCCTATGTCTGTTGGTGTGTCTACATGCCTGATTTGCTGCTCTACAATATAAAATATCACACATAGTAATTTGTTGATCCAAGTTTAGTACAGTGAGCAGACATTGAGCACATTTCACCCTTCCATGTTTTACAGGTGGAACCGCCCCATATACAATTGGTGAAGTGGCTCGATTTGCGGACCCAGACATATCCAGTAAGTGTTAATATGTTTGTCCTGTGTTGTGTTTGCAGCTGTTGTGTGATTGACTCCTGTGTGTTGGACTCATTTCAAGGTATGATGTGCTGGCACATGATCTGATATGTGACTTGACTGGAGGTTGATATTTTGTTCCATGTTTGAGTTGGGCATTCTGTGGCAGAGAGTCATATGTTGGGAGTCAAGTGCTGCTCTTTAGGCATTGGCAGGTGAACCGGGTGATTTATTTCTACATGTATGGCAATGATTAATTTGGAGGTAGCCAGTTTCATGATTTAGTCAGCAAGTCATACCCTGATTCACACAGACCAGTGATGCCGAAGTCTTAACCACAGACTTGAGCATCCCTGTTAAGTAATGAACATGTAGGACTGTATGTTTGACTTCCTCGCAGGATCTAGCTCCACATGTTGTGCTCCATTTATGTGGCACTTGAGTGAAATGTCAAAGGCGTGCATGCAGGTCAAGGCCAGATGGGTGCTCGCATCAATGTGTTTGTTTTTGGAAAGGTATCAGTGAGATCTAATGATGTTGACAATTATCCACATTAGAAAAATAAATGTGGATGTGATTGTCCAATGTTTGAGTCAATCCTAGTTGGCAGACCTCCTTATCTGTGATGGACTGACTAAACCCATGGACAGCTGTCCAAAGCTTCCTGGCTGTCCTTGATGTTTTAAAGTATGTGTTGCATGTCCATCCCCCCCTGAGGCACAGGGTTAGGGTTAGGAAATATGTGTATCTTGGTGTGAGGATCCCAGTGTAGAAGACAGACATGTAATTCAAACATTCATGTGTTCCAACCAACAATTGCCCCTCATGATTACCAACTGCATACCATCGATGCCAGTTCCATTTACAAATCACAGGTCTTGTGGGCCTTGATTGTCAGTTAGATAGTAGATGTGTAGGCTGCGTTGGCATGTCTGTCCTCAGGGACATTATATCATCTGTACTGTGATTTGGACTGTATGTGCTATTTTCGATGAAGTGTTGGAATATCATCTGTAGATGTATCACACAATGATGTCACTAATGTTTGGCTTTCTCTGTTTTGACAGCTGGCAACATGAATGCCCAGGAGATAAGGGAATTCCAGAGGCGGGCAGTGCGCTACCGCCACATACTAGATGTGGAGGCTGGATTCCGCAATATTGCACGTTGTTATCTCCATGAGAGAGCCACAGGGGTCTGGAGGGCATTTACCCAAGGGGGGCCTGCCCAACACAGCCACCTCCACAGCTCAGACCACAGTGGCCCCAAGGATAACAGCCACTCTAGCAGGTCCCTCAACATCATCTGCTCCAGGCCCACAAGCAGCACCTCCAGCACCTCCCCCTCCAACCACAGCACCGGCACCAGCAATGGCATCAACAAGTGGTACACAGACAACCCAAGCTGCTGTGATAGACAATGTGGAATTTCAGACACTGAGACGTGACATGCAACGAATGTTGCGCAGGATAGACAGGCTGCAGCAGGAGGTGTCCCACAATAGCAGGAGTCTGCAGGGTATCAAAAAAATCCTGCGGAGGGCCAATTTGTAATTAATGGATCCTCATCCCTGATACCCTCCCCTCCCTCTTCTTTCCTCGTTCTTATCTTTAGTGGGTTTAGGGGGCTTAGTGTTAGGTTAGAGTAGGCTGTTAGTTTAGTTAATATAAGTGGGTTTAAAGGTGGAGGGGGTTATAGTATTACATTTTTTTTGTCGGGATGATGTTGGGGTTATGTGAATAAAAAAAGAAAGAGACAAAAAAAATATAAAAAGACAAAAAACAATACAAAAAAAAAATGTATGTTTTAGATACGTTAGTATGTGTTTAGGTTAGTGTATGTTGTCCTACATGTGTCCCGTCATATAAGGGGGTTTGTGGGTTGATGTTTAGAGTGTTTAGTTAAATGTGATAAGTAAGTTTAGCTTAGGGTAGTTAGGGCCAGTTGTGGGTTATGTATAGGTAGGATAGGTTAGGTTAGTTAAGGAGTTTCCCCTAGTTTAAGTTTCCTTTATTATTGTAAGATAACATTTTAGGTACTCCTTTACAGTACGCGTCATATGCTTGGGGATCAGGGCCTTGGCATGGGTGTACAGTGTCAATTTAGTATTTGCATTTCTGTTCCATCCAGCATAAGAATCCCATAATTGACATGGTTATTCCCAATTGCAAATGAGCTGTCACATTGGCAGCTACAACAAAGCTTCTTCTCTATGCATCTGCCATCCATTGCACCCACCCCTCAAGGTTACTATAGTTCCCAATGTGTTGTGATGGTTGGATGTGTTTTTAAATTGAGTCCTGAATTGGAATCTTTGGCACTGTGGGACATCTGCCTGCAGGCTGATGTTCATGTGAACCCTGATAGGCTGAGTGATGGTATAATCATATGTAGCTCTGTCTACATAACTCACACTTATCATTGTTTACATTGTACTCCCAGGTTACATATTTTCCCATACACTCGTACACATCCATTCCTGCTGTATGGTGTGTGTGTGATGAAAGTTTATAGTCAGATGTCACTCTGCACATTTGATTTGTCACATTACACAGAGACAAAGTGGTTGTGCAAGTGCTATTTATTTTAAAGTGCTGTAGTGCAATATTTACACAGTCCAGGATTGTAAGTCCATTAGTGTGACGCCTTCTAGTGTGCTGCAACAGAAGTGCAATGGTGAGCGACATGTCATTGGACATGCAGGGGTGAAGTGTCATACAGTGGAGAGGAACATGAATTGCCAATGAGGTAGTGAGAGACAATAACAGTGCATAGTGTCAAGGTAATCAGTGTGCTGAAGAACAGTGCATGTTACCAACTGTAGCAAGACTGGCATGTTAACAAGCACAGGACCTAGGATATCAGTGTTCATGTGGCATGGACTTGTGCTACCGGGTACTCCTACGGGTGAAGGCGATCTGTTCCACGTCTTCATCTTCTGATGTGTGTGTCGTCTCCTCTGCCCTTGGTGATGGTGGGTTTGGAGGGGCAACACACACTTCAGTGTTTGAAGACTTGGAGTCAGAATTCCCGGTAGCTGCCAACTGTGGGGCTATTAAGGGCATTACTACAGCAAGGAGGAGCTGCTGGTTCTTGAGTAAAGCAGCCACATCACTGTGGTAGGCAGCCAAGTCGGCCCTGAGGGGATCATGATTGCATTCATGCACACAGAGAAAGGTTTGGGATGTCAGGTGTTGTGGAAACTCCCTAATTGCTGTGGTGAAATCCCTCACACATTGTTGTAGTCCTTGCAGGAGGGATGGTAGCGCTTGCATGGCTGCTGCCTGTTCAGCAGATGACATCATGCACATGCGCATCCCCTCAAGGCTGGCTGTCATATTTTGCATCCCCACCGCACCTCCTTGGCCAGCTCCCACTGTACTCCCACTACTGTCCCCTCAAAGGTGGTGCCATTGTCCTCAGAGTCCTCAGCTGGGTTGGAGCTGGCAGGTCGTACTATTGGGGTGGTGGGTGGATCCTCTGTGATGGCTGCTGAATATGTACTCCTCCTTGTGACTGAAGGTGTGGTCTAGAGGGTTCCAAGGACATCTTGGAGGGTTTGCTGGCTAATGTTTGTCAGCTCCTCATCCATGTCTTCAGGGAAGTTCAGGACAGGTATATCTAGATATCCACAGGAGAGCCATAGTCCTCTGCAATGAGATATTGTACAATTAGGCCCATATTTATACTTTTTTAGTGCCGCATTTGCGCCGCTTTTTGACGCAAAAGAGGCGCAAACTTACAAATTACAATAGCATTTTGTAAGTTTGCGCTGCTTTTGTGTCAAAAAATTGCGCAACTACGGCGCTAAAAAAGTATAAATATGAGCCTTAGTGTGTCTGTGTTGTGGCAGTTGTAATGTGACGTTACAGACTTCCTATTAATGAGACATAGTAATCTTGGTTCCTGTTCATTGTTCCTGTCATTAATATTAGCATTCTCCCAGGCCTATGCCCCACCTGCATAACACATGTAGTGGGGGAAGTTTGGGGAATTGTCTGTGTCATATCCTCTTGATGTAGGTTCTGTCCAAATTGTATCTTGCCACCTTCTTGTCCGTCTCAACCCTCTGTCTACTTCCATTAGCATGGTGAGGCCTTGCAATGGCTGTGGGGGTTCTGATGCCACTTGCACCACACTTAACAATATGGAACTGACCCAGCCTCGGATATTTCACATACACCTATACGTTGCTGAGACCAAGTACATACTATGTATAGCATTGGCATGGCACGATACAGGTGTCAGCATGGGGAATGTGTGCTACATATGTCCTCCCCCTCAATGCTGTTGTCTTAGCAGTATGACAGTTGGGATGTTGCAAGGTGGTATTGCAGCTATTGTAATACAGGCATGGGGTAGACCCTGAAATGTGCAGCATGGGTATGATATTACTTCTGTGTACTTCATAATGTAAGTAACAATACCTGATGTTTATAGAGCCCATAGACATGAGCATTTGACAGGATTTACACTTTGTTAGGAATTACAGGGGATTGATAACGTTGTCATCCTGAACCCTCTATTTTGGGTGTGTTTTATCCATGGGTACGTAAATGCCATTAGCTACTTGACCTGCACACACAGCACAGGTGATAGTGGCAACTGTTGTCAATAGTAAATACCACTTGCGGATATGGCCTGAGACTGGAAATTGTGCCCTAGTTCATGTTGTGACAATACCAGCTGTCGTGTGACAGCAGGACAGTTTTACGTTGTACCATACCCTCCTGGACTGGCTTTGCCTTTCCAACATCCTTGGCATGGCAGAGTACCCCCATGCAAAGGTTGTTGGTGTAGTGTTGTGTTGTGCCCCTGGTTTCCCCTGCACAGCCCATGCACCTGAGCCATGCCCTTTTGCCCTTTCCACTGCCTGATTTTCATGGCAGACATGCATTGTGTAGCAGATATGTCCCCCCCTGCTTACAGTTAACATTTAGGCAATGTTGTCCCCCATGCAACTCACCCTGCATCTGTGTGGTTTCCTGAAAGTCTGCGTTGTCCTGTCCTTGAATCCCTGTGACGATCTCCTCTGGGATAACAGCTGCCACAATCTCCTCCATCTCGTCCAGGGCCTCCTGCGGGGCTGGACTCCCAACTCCAGTCTGCAGTGCTGCCTTCCTGTTCCTTGCCATCTCTTTCTTGGTCCTGCGCTTGCAGTCATGCCAGCGTTTCTTGCACTCAGTGACTGTTCTTTGTACTTCTGCCACACTGTTTATCTTGTCCACAATTTGTTGCCAAATTGCCTCTCTCCTCCCAATTGGCAATTTTGAGGTGACAAAAAGTTGATGCTGGTGTTCCGTCACCTCTTTCACCAGTATTTCCTGCTCCTCTGCACTGAAACAACACTTCCTTTTCTTCTTCTTCCTCTCCTGGGTCTTGTCTGGGTCCTCCTGGCTGGTTCCTGGTCGATTGAAGTCTTCCTGGGGTCTCTCCTGCGTTCTGGGATCCATTTTGGGGCTCCTTAGCACATTTTGCTGTGTTTGTGACGCTTTTTGACGCAATTGTGGGGCAAAATGGCGCGTATCCGGTTTGCGACGACGTAAACCATATTAAAGTCATTTTCACCACATTAACATCATTTTGCTTTACGATGTGGCGCAATGGTTAGAGTCAAAACAAATGACTCTAACCCGTGGTTTGCGCCACAGAGCATCAAAGTATAAATTTGAAATGGTGTTAGCCGGTATTAAACGTCTTGACGCAAAACTGCGTCGCGCAGTTTTGATCAAAACATATAAATATGGCCCAAAGTGTGTGGGGTGGTGTAGGGGAGAACAAGTCTCTTATGGCCTGTTCAATGTACGCTGGTTAAACGCTTGCCATAGTAAAGTGGATGTGTGGGTTTGATGGGTGGCTAGGCTTATGAGGGAGTTCCCTCTACGGACTAGGTGGTCTCACACACACGTGAGTGCCCGGCGGCCTGGAAGGAAGTGATGTAATTGGTTTTGGAGACGCAGTGCGTCTACCCGGGACTCCAAATGCTGGGAAATGAAGTCCCAGTAATTAGAGGATCGCTAGTCGGATGGTTGCTATAGCAACCGGGAGCCCGAGCAGGGGCTCTGAAGGGCAGCTGCTCCTATTAAAGCATTTGGAAGTAACAGGTACAACCCCGGATCGGGGGGCAAAGGACCTAAGAATACTTATGTGCTGGGGAAAAAACAAGTGGGGAGAGGGAAGGAGTAGGGGTTGTTTAGGGGGAAAGAGGATGGGAAAAAAACAAAGAAGGAGGACATAAAAGGAAAAGAAAAAAGAACGAAAAAAAGAGAAAAGAAGGGAAAGGGGGTTGAGAGGAAAGAACAGAGGGGAAGAAGGTGAAATGTAGGGAGGGGTAGAGTGGCAAAAAAGTGGGGGGAGGACAAGAAAAGAAGGGGAAACAGGAAAAGGAACTGGGGGAAGAGGGGCGGTGGTAGCCGGGCAGGGGATGTGAGAAAGGGAGGGAAGAGACTACTAAGAGGAAAAGAAGAGGGACAGGAAGAAAACAAGGGTGAGGTGGGAGGGGGAGTGAAAGGGGGAAGGAAGAAAGGGGGGCAAGGTAGGGGATGTGGAAAAGAGGGAGGGATGAGTGAAAGGTGGGTAGAAGACAGGGAAGTGTTACTAAGGGTCTACAGGGCTGACCATTGGATATTATCATTGAGTCCTTTGGTGTCTGTGTGCAGCCTCCATACGCATCTCTTTTCATAGTATAGCAGTTTTTGTTTCATATTGATAGTCGGATTGCTGAGTTTGTCTGTGACATACCACTCCATGTCATCGGGATCATAATTACTCGGGATGTAATGTTCCGTTAACAGGTTGCATCCTGTCGGTATCTAATGGTACTTCGATGTTCGCAGATGCGTGTTCCCACTCTCCTGATGGTCATGCCGATATACATGAGTTGACAAGGGCATTTTATCATATAGATGACATTTCTACTGTTGCAGTTTGTGAGTGTCCTCAGCTCCCAAGGGGTCTCCAAACTGAATTGTAATTTGGTAGTCTTTTTAGTGAACTGGCAAACACTACAGTTGCCACAGGGGAAGTGACCTGTGGGGGGCAGTAGGTGCCATAACGTCATTTGTTTGTTTACAGGAGTCCTGTCGCATGGGCGGGTATGGACTACCATGTCAAGGATGTTTTTTGCTTTTTTGAAGGTGCTAAGTGGGGGGGGGGTAAAAGGGTAATTCTCCCGATGTTAGGATCTTCCAATCTTCCTTGATTATCTTTTTTGACTGTATTGGATGGTGGGTTGAAGGTGGTTACACAGATTATGCTGTCCTTCTTATCGGCTCGTACTAATGGTTGCAGCGCCAGATCCCTGTGGCTGAAACAGCTCTTTTTTCAGCTTTTCTGGTAAGATGGGGAGGGTAGCCTTTTGCCCAGAGTTTTTTTGTAAGTTTCTTGGCGTGTTTGGTATAGTCTGCCAGTTCTGAGCAGTGTAGAAATTGACCTACTGGTAGGTTCTCTTCCAGAGAACGTGGATGGAAGCTGTGGAATTGTAGCAGGTTGTTCCTGTTGGTTGGCTTGAAGAAGACTTCCGACTTTAGGAAGCTGTTCTTTTCAGATATAAGGAGATCGAGGAAGGAGAGTTCTATGTCACCTATAGTTGATGTAAATCTCAGAAAAGGATTTAAAGCATTTAACCAATCCACAAACATCGTCATGTCTTCACTTGTGCCTGTCCAGATCAGGAGGATGTCTTCAATGTAACGTTTCCTTAACCTGATTTGGTCATAGTATGGATTCTCTTCATTTAGGACAAATTGTCTCTCTAAGTGGTCTATGTAGAAACATGCAGACTTGGGGCAAAGGTACTGCCCATCGAAGTTCCTTGACTTGAAGATAGTGGTTTTTGTTGAATTCAAAAAAGTTTCTTGTAAGTGCTGTGTGTGCAAGGTCTAAAATAAACTCAGGAGGAGTAATGGAGTTCCAGACACTATTTTTGAAAAGGTTACAGATAACCTCAAGGGTGGCTTCCTGAGTTATGTTGGTATACAAGTACTCAACATCCAAGGTTATCAAGTACTCTTTTTCTTTGTTAAATTCTAGGCCGTCAAGCAGATTGAGTACATCTTTTGTGTCCTTTAGATATGTTGGTATCTGCTTTACATACGGTTGTAGGAACCAGTCGCAAAATTGCGAGAGGGGCTCTAGAGTGGACCAGATCCGGGAGACTATTGGTCTCCCCGGAGGAGGGTGTTTGTTTTTGTGTATTTTAGGTAATATATAAAAGTAAGGTGTATTGGGGTTCTCTTATTTAGGAAGGCTGCCTAGTGCTTGGTAAGCCATCCATTTTCTAAACCTTTCGATATTAGGAAGGCTATTTCTTCTTGGATCTCATGGGTAGGGTCTCTAGAGAGTTTTTTATAATGATGAGTGTTCTCGAATAGGCGTGAGCACTCCTCATTGTACATTACGGTGGGCATTATCACTGTGGCATCCTCTTTATCTGCTGGTTTAACAGTTATCGAAGTGTCTGCGGTGAGCTCCCGTAGAGCTGTTAATTCCTGAGTGCTTATGTTCTGGAATTTATCTACGGGGGTCTCTTGTAAGTTGTTGATTGTCCGACTAACTAATTTCTCAAAGGCCAGTACCTCCGGTGGCATTTGGTTACTTGAAGGGGTGAATTTCAAATTGGGTCGTAGCCCAGTATTCTTATCTGGTCCAGTGTTAGCCATAGGGAGCTCTAAAAAGAAGGTCTTAAGCCTAATTTTTTGGAAGAACTCTGCCACCTCAATTCTCAATTTAAAAATGTCTAGTTTAGGTGTGGGGACAAAGCCAAGGCCCTTCTCCAGGGCTTTTAGTTCATTAGAATTTAGCATCCTTTGGCTTAGGTTCATTACTGTGGTTGACTTATTTGTCAGATCTTGCTCGTGCTGGGAGTTTCGGTTTCTGTTTGTTCTTCCCTTGGTCTCTAGCTTACACCCTTCTTCTTCCCTCTCCCTCTTTCCTGGCCTCTTTTAAAAAAAGGAGCATTGGGATAGGCCCAAGGTGCAGGCGGTTAAGGGTAAAGTGGGGGTTGGAAGTGAGTGGCAGGCCCGTAAGGGGGAGTCCATCCCCAGGGTTGACTACTCATTGGAGGGAACTGGGGAACCACCTGTGGGTGGTTCCATCTATTCCTTTGGGTGCCCCGTCGGACAAGTCTGTGGCTTGATGTTTGTGCGGGGTCAGTATCTGAGTTAGAGCTGGTATATCCTCGTGAGGATGTATCGGAGGGGTTGGAAGATTTAGGGACATAATCTTCCTTGGTGTATGGATATATTCTTTCAAGTGAGAATTTTTTAAGGTCTTTTTGAAATTTAGAAATTTTGCGTTGAGTCAAATAATCTTTAAATTCGTTGATGGTTGATGTACGGCAACACCAACATCTGAAGATGAGCAGGGACCTATACATGTGTCTGTGTCAGACATGTCTGGCATGTCACCAACAACCATGGCTGGACCTACAAAAACAATTCACATCCACATTCTGTCTCCCCATACATGTATTGTGAACACAAAACATTGAGAAGACTTGAGTGATGGGTATCAGCCACCATCAAAATCTGCTGCAGAAATATGACAGCCAGAGAGTTGAATTTTATGATGTATCTGCCCAGGCACTGCATTTGACATAACATACAGTAAGTGAACAGGCCCCTGGAAATGGCATAACAGTGGCATGATATGCATATCATGTGGTCATAATTGGGAGAAGTGCATGATAAAACCAATACACATAGCATGCACGGGCAGGACATATGCAAATACAGTAATCTAAAAATTGGACATTGTTTCTTTTCTTTTACATTGCAGCTGACCAAGGATGTGGCATCCAACAGTCGGTCAGGACACCATTTGGAAACCCCCAAACTGAGGCAGAAAAGGTTTACAACCAGGCACACAGTCATACGAAAAACAGTGCTGAGAAGTCATTTTTCCTACTCAAGGGTCAGTTTCACTGCCTGGACCTTTCAGGTGGGAGACTCTTGTATTCCCCCCCACTTGGTCTGCAAGATAAAATTGGCCTCTACAATATTGCACAATATTTGTGTCAGGACAAATGTCCCCTGGGACGAAGACCTGGAGGCACCATGGGGAAGAGGAGGAGGATGAGCCACCACATCATCCTAACCTCCAGATCACCTCTGCAGGTGCATGGAGACCTGCACACATCATGCAGAACCTGTTTAGTTAAGCACATGTGACTGAAAGCAAGACTGCCAAATACGTTAATAAGTGATTCAATTTAACATATGTCTTAGAGAGTTGTCACAGTCCTACTTAAAAGAAAACACACCCACATCCAGGAAGCCACACCTAGGCCACAACAGTTGTCAATGAAGTGTGAACACTGTCATCATCCTCAAAGTGCCAGACAAAATGCACTGATGTTTGAAAAGTTTGATGTGTAATGTTTGCATTGCCTGGTGAACAAACATGTTGAACTGAAAACACTCATATCTGACAATGAATTGTTGGTACAAAAGGAAAATTGATAGATATGAATCACTTTGTAATGCATTAGGGCTCAACTGTATGCCAATGTCTGTAAATTGTAGTCATAAACTGCAACAGTGGATCAGTGTGAGATATGTATGAACTCAATGGGTAAAAGATTCATGACAATGGTGACAACTCACAACATCCACAACCTTTGCACTCACATGTATGACAAATAGTAAGTGTATCACAGAGGATAGTACATATGTATGTGTAGCACAGTGTCCGACAAAAGAGTGACAATTTTGCATGTATGCCAATCAATGTCAAGGCACACCTCATACTGTTGCCAATATGTCTGAGTACATTAGGGCACAGAATGACTTGTATATGTATATGGGACCATTAGCTGTAGCGACCATTCCCCCAATCCACCCCTACTCACTGTGCATCTGACAAAGGATATTGGCCCTCATTATGACCCTTGCAGTTCATAGACCACCAGGGCTGCTGTGGTGATCTCACCACCCTCGGTCTGGTGGTGCAGACCATCATATTATGACCGCAGCGGTTTGGCCACTGCCAAACCGCTGCGTCCCCACCTGTCCTGCTGCTTTACCATGGCCCTCCAGGCTGGATGTTTCTACCTGCAGCCCGGCGGAGTCGGATAACTGCCAAGGTTATTCCGACTAGGGATACTGCCAGCATTTTCCTGGAGGTCTCACTGCCACGAAAATTTTGGCGTAAAGGTATCCCGATGACAGGAACTTGTGTTTCTGATGCCAGGATACCCCCCAAACACCTCCGCACACATGCACGCATGCACGCATGCACCCACACGCACACAATCACACACAGACACCCCTCTCACACACACACACACTCAAAACATTCACCCAATAGACACTCATACATGCCCATACATGTCGCAAATGCACGCATACACTCTCCATCCCCATCCCTTCCTTCAACTACATACATACAGACACAATCCCAACCCCCTCACTCATCTTCACACAACCACACCCCCACCCCCAATCGTACCTCGCATGCACACACACACACACACACACCCACACCATACACTTACATACATGCACCTGAACACACGCACTCACTCACACCCCCCTTGCCCCTTACACATTCACCCATGCATACCCCCACCACCGTCCACATACATACACACATGCATCACCACATTTACACACAGACACACGCACAATCACCTCCTCCCCACATTCATGATACACATACACACTCCCATTCACCAACCCCTTAGCCCCTTCCTGTTGCAGATGACACTTACCTCGTCCGACGAGGTGAACCTCTGTGAGGGGACAGGACTAGAGCGCTCCCACCGCCAGCACAGCCATGCCAGAAAAAGACTGCCACACAGAATTACTGATCGCAATTCTGTGGGTGGTCTTTTTCTGGCATGGCGGTGTCGGCAGTGAAACTGCCTCGGCGCCGCTGACTGCTGTAGTGAATGCCACTGGATATCTGACCACCAGCAGTGTGGATATCTGGTGGCAGTCATAATATGGCAGAAGGAAGACCGCCAGCACTGGCAATCTTCCGGTGACTGCAGCTGCGGCGGTCTTGGGAAAAGACTGCCGCATTCATAATGAAGGCCCTAGTCTGCATCTGTGGGTGAGCACTCCTCACAAACACACCTAAATGGAATTCCAGCAGAAATATATTTATGTCCTCAATAGGACCTGTTACATCGTGGAGGGGACTTTCAGAGTATACAAGTATTGCTTCATGAGCCAAGACACGTTTTGGAGCCAATTACCCCACTCGCCGCCAAGAGCAATGAAACCAATACTAGTGTGCTGCATATTGCAGAACACATGTGCAGGGCATAATCTCCCATGGCCCAAGACTATGAGGAGCATGAAGAACTGGACGATGAGTATGGGGAAGATAGAGAGGAAGCACAAAATGTAACATCCATAGCAGTAACATTGCTGAGGTAACAAATACTAGTCAATGACTTACACAATGTCAGAAGGGTGTGATAACAAGAAAAGTGCATTTATGTAAGATAACACATATCATCACAACTAGTGTGTCACCAAGTTGCCTGCCCAGTCACAGTGTGAGACAGTCACCCTGTTTGCATATACAACCACATTTTACTGACTGAAAATGTTGGTGACTGACCATGGCTGTAATCTGGGTCTGCTAACCAGGCCTAGATCCACTACTCTGAATAAAAGGTATATGCTGAAGTTGTACAAGTACAATTGTCAATGACAGATTCCTGTAAGGGCCTAGTAGACAATAGGGCAAGGGGGAATCAAACTAATGATAAGTCGCTAGTGGATAAAAGGGCAGGGAGGTCTTGACTGTCTGTTGTATGTAAAATGTGGTGCCAGGTGCAGAGACAATCTCCTGTGGCAAATTGGCAGTGGGTCCCCTGATGAGAGGCCCCTGGATGGAGGGACATGAGGAAATTGTACCATTCATATATCTCTTCACATGTGTGTACTAGCTATCACAATACTTGTCTGCACCGAAGAGTGTAGCCCCCCCAACTGCCTGACAGCCTGCTTTCTGTACTTTGGGTTGCATATTAGCAGACATCTGTGCTATCCTAGATGTGACTGTGTGACCCACATTCCAGGGCAAGTCCATGGCATCCCTGGGGGCAAACTAAGCATTGGACTCAGATGTCAACACATAGTTGGCACATGGGGCAATCCTTCAAAGGTATAGTGTCAGGAAAACATAGGATATGTGCCCTATGTGCTGTCTGATGCTTGTAATGCATATACTTTCAACCATGTACAATTACAAAACCTACATTGGACACATTGAAAGAGAGGAGAGTGTTGAACACAACTATTTACAGGCAACACAGCAATCCATATGACACCCTACACATATACATAAATATTTCAGTCATTCCGTCAAATAAATCAACACATTGTCCCGCCATTGCGTATGCAAAAATTGACGCATACCATGTGACACATCAGAACTTCCTCATGGTGCTTTGTCATGCGTCCTTAAAAATCCACGTATTAGCATGAAGCACAAGAAAACCCAAATGCATTTGCTCGAAACGTGCCACATCAGCCCAGGAAGTGATGCAATGCATCAGCTATGTTGCAAAACTGGACCTGTAAAGATACTTTCACGTTCTCTTGCATTCACAGTGATTGTGTATATGCATATGCTTGGAGACATTGGTGGTCATTCTGACCTCGGCGGTAAAAGGCGCCTACCGCCGGTCAGAAATCCTCCATAATCCCGCCGCGGTCGCGGAAACCCGCCACGGTCATTCTGACCCGCAGAAGGCAAACCTCCGAAAATCCGACCGCCACAACAGACCGCCAGACCAGCGGTCGGCGGAAAGGTGGAGGTGACCAAACCTCCACCGCCACGCCAACAGAAATACGCCCATCCCATTACGACCCACGAATCCACGCGGCGGTCATTCAAACGCGGTATTCCATTGGCGGGACACACCGGCGCGGTCAGAATACCCACCAACGAACAAAACTCACCCACATTGGACGATTTGAATCCCACACACCTGATACACATACACACACCACTCCCACACACACAATACAATATAAAACACCCACCCACATCACCCACAAACCCCTACGCTTACAAAATCGTAAAGAAGGCAAGAGCGAGACACCAGCATCCAAAACATAACAGCCACAGCCACTCAACACCATCACCCACACACTATCCACACACAAAACAACACACACCACCACACTCAACTCACTTAAATACACATACTCCACCCCACACATCATACACACCACCCCATGGCACCCCAAAGACAACCCCGCTTCACAGACGAAGAACTCAGGGTTATGGTGGAGGAAATCGTTCGTGTAGAGCCCCAGCTGTTCGGCACACAGGTCCAATACACCAGCATTGCCCGGAGGACGGAGCTATGGCAGAGGATTGTCGACAGGGTGAACGCAGTGGGACAGCACCCCAGAAATCGGGAAGACATCAGGAAGCGATGGAACGACCTACGGGGGAAGGTGCGTTCCATGGTATCCAGGCACAACATCGCCGTGCAGAAGACTGGCGGAGGACCCCCACCTCAACCCCCACAATTCACATCATGGGAGGAGGAAGTCTTGAACATCCTGCATCCTGACGGCCTCGCAGGAGTCGGCGGAGGAATGGATACTGGTAAGTTGAAGCTTCAATACTGCTTCCCCCCCACCTGCATGCCAAATCAGACCCCAACCCTCACCCCCATCCTCGAACCCCACCCTCACCCCCACCCCCATCCTCACCCCTACCCTCACCCCCACCACCATCCTCACCCCCACCCCCACCAATATTCCCCGCCAATGTCTCACCATCACAACCCACACATCCCAAAACCTAGGCCTGCATGCGTCCACTAAGCATGGACACCCATCACCAAAGCATGCCCAATGCATATACACATCCCCCCCACAAGCCACCCTCACCAAAGCCCCCACACACGAATGCCAGCACTTGGGGACACGGGAACCCACAGATACACCCATATGCCACACATTGAAACTATAACCATACCTCTATACCCCTGCAGGACCCGACCGTCAACACACCGCGGCGGAGGGGCCAGAATTATCCACACCCCCCACCCAAGAGGCCGTCAGCGATGACAGCAGCTCTGTCGATCTGGACACCGATGACCAGCCCGGACCATCGGGGACCTCTGGACAGTCGGTTCCCCTCACACAGGCACAGGCCACTATAGACCCTAACCCCTCTGGGAACACCAGCACAGCTCCCACCCAGCGGGCCCATGCCTCTGTCTCCAGGGCGCGTCAATCTGCGGTGTGTCTACCACTACAGGGCACCCAGGATAACCCACCACCCCAACAACAACAGGGACCTGGGGGCAGTGGTAGTGGGCACACCGGCCAGGGGGCAGAGGCCCAGGGAAACAGGGCAACTCGGCGGGCAGCTGTGCGACAGGGGGGGGAGGAGAGGCCCAGGGAACCCACTCTCCACGAGGTCCTCACCACCATCATGGGAGCATACAACCGCTCCCAGGAGACGATGGCGACGGTACTGGCCCGGTTCCAGGAGATCCAGGTGCTGCAGGAGGAACACTATCGGGGGTACAGGGAGGACATCCGAGCCATCAACACCACCCTGGTTACCATGGTAGGGCTGCTGCAGGACCTCGTAAACAGCAGGGCGGACACTGAACAACACCCAAGGGCCCCTGCCACTAGCCGGGACCAAGAACAGCCATCCACCTCCGCCGGCGCTAGTGGACAGGAGGCCCCCGCACAGCAGCAGCCCACCAGACCCCCACCTCCTGCAGGAGAAGAACCACCCCGCAAGAGGGCCCTGAGATCTCGCAAGACAGAGTAGGATGTCAAGACCCCCGCCAGCAATGGATACCACCTGATGTCATCCCACTGTCCCACATTGTCACCCTGTCCATCCTCGAACTGCCCATGCTCCATCTCTCCACAGGCCTCTGGACAATGCACCTGTGTGACTGTTACTCTGGACTCTGCCATGGACATTCCTTCACCATAGCCCCCACCCACTTGAAACCACCCATCCCATTTTGAGCACTTCAATAAACACCTATTTTGCACCAAAATATCAGGAGTCTGGCTGTGATTTCAATAGATTGTAATTGACATGACAGTGCAAATATGTCCTTGTACATGGTGAAGTCAACAAACAGCTGCCACAAAGCTGTAGTCCATGGGGAAACGAAGCACAGGACTCGTAGTGGGGACCCCAGATCTGAAATAGGGAGGGAAAAGCCAAAACTCAGTCATCATACACTGGGGCAAATAGACAGGCAGCAGAGATGCTGCAGAGTAGTTAACTTTTACTAAATTATCTTTGAAATGTTACCTGTGTCCTATTGGAAGTACTGTTCAATGATTCTGTCCCTGTTGTCTGTTTCAGCCCCGTCGTCTTCCTCCTCGTCACTCTCCTCAGGTTCCACCGCTGCCACAACACCACCGTCTCGACCATCCTCCTGCAGGAAAGGCACCTGGCGGCGCAAAGCCAGGTTGTGAAGCATGCAGCAGGCCACGATGATGTGACACACCTTCTTAGGTGAGTACATTAGGGATCCACCGGTCATATGCAGGCAGCGAAACCTGGCCTTTAGGAGGCCAAAGGTGCGTTCGATCACCCTCCTAGTACGCCCATGGGCCTCATTGTACCGTTCCTCTGCCCTGGTCCGGGGATTCCTTACTGGGGTCAGTAGCCACGACAGGTTGGGGTACCCAGAGTCCCCCACTAGCCATACACGGTGTCTCTGTAGCTGTTCCATCACGTAAGGGATGCTGCTATTCCTGAGGATGTAGGCGTCATGCACTGACCCTGGGAATTTGGCATTTACATGCGAGATGTACTGGTCAGCCAAACACACCACCTGGATGTTCATTGAATGGTAACTTTTTCTGTTCCTGTACACCTGCTCCCTGTCTCTTGGGGGAACCAAAGCCACATGGGTCCCATCAATGGCACCAATTACGTTGGGAATATGTCCAAGGGCGTAGAAATCACCCTTCACTGTAGCCAGTTCGCCCACCTCAGGGAAAATGATGTAGTTCCTCACGGATTTCATCAGGGCAGACAACACTCTGGATAACACCTTTGAAAACATGGGCTGAGACATCCCAGAAGCAATTCCCACGGTTGTCTGAAATGACCCACTTGCCAAGAAATGGAGTACTGACATGACCTGCACCAGAGGGGGAATCCCTGTGGGTTGGCGGATGGGGGACATCAGGTCGGGCTCCAGCCGGGCACACAGTTCATGGATAGTGGCACGGTTAAGACGGTAGGTCAGGATAATGTGGCGTTCTTCCATTGTCGACAGGTCCACCAGCGGTCGGTACACGGGAGGATTCATCCGTCTCCTCGCCCAACCCAGCGGACGGTGCCTAGGAAGGACAACATGGAGCACACAGTCAGGCAACCCACAGGTACGTACTCACAGCTAGCACAGTATACGATTCTCTATGCAGTGAATGGCGTGTATGAGTGGCTATGCAAGGCCTAGGCCTGTGTGACGCAGTTGAAATTGAGCCATGTGGGCCCTGGAAATGGCGGCTGCCTGACCTGTGAAGTGGGACAATGGGATGTGAGGTCAATGCGCTGGCGTGGCACACCGCGGCGGGCGGCGGGCCAAGACCGCGGCGCGAAGCCGCATTGGTTAACATTGAAGCCTATGGGTTTCAGGAGCCAATGGCGAAGGGCGCCGGCGGTGGCGGGACGCACCGCCGCGGTACGCACCGCCGCGGACGTGACCGCCATTTTCTATCTACTTATCCACTTGCGACTTGAACTTTCACAGGAGAGGACCTATACTGCAAGTGTTGCTGTGACCTCGGTCTGGAAGGGACAATGGCTGCTGCGACTGGGGAAAGGGCCCCTGCCTTCACTGGAGAGGAGTTGGAGAAACTTGTGGATGGGGTCCTCCCCCAGTATGCGCTACTCTACGGTCCTCCAGACCAACAAGTGAGTTTAATTCTATCTGGATTTGGGGCCACTGGCTGGCTTGGGGGCCTGGCGGGGATGGGGGGCATGTTGGGCATGGCGGGGGGCCTGGCGGGGGGCCTGGCGGGGATGGGGGGCATGTTGGGCATGGCGGGGGGCCTGGCGGGGGGCCTGGCGGTGGATGGGGGGCATGTTGGGCATGGCGGGGGGCCTGGTGGGGGGCCTGGCGGGGATGGGGGGCATGTTTGGCATGGCGGGGGGCCGGTCGGAGGGCCTGGCGGGGATGGGGGGCATGTTGGGCATGGCGGGGGGCCTGGCGGGGGGCCTGGCGGGGATGGGGTGCATGTTGGGGCTGGAGGGGGGCCTGGCGGGGATGGGGTGCATGTTGGGGCTGGCGGGGGGCCTGGCGGGGGGCCTGGCGGGGATGGGGTGCATGTTGGGCATGGCGGGGGGCCTGGCGGGGGGCCTGGCGGGGATGGGGTGCATGTTGGGGCTGGAGGGGGGCCTGGCGGGGATGGGGTGCATGTTGGGGCTGGCGGGGGGCCTGGCGGGGGGCCTGGCGGGGATGGGGTGCATGTTGGGCATGGCGGGGGGCCTGGCGGGGGGCCTGGCGGGGATGGGGGGCATGTTGGGGCTGGCGGGGGGCCTGGCGGGGGGCCTGGCGGGGATGGGGTTCATGTTGGGGCTGGCGGGGGGCCTGGCGGGGGGCCTGGCGGGGATGGGGGGCGTTGGGCCACTGGAAAGGAAAATGCTGAGTAACTTGAACGTGGTATTTCTCCCTCCCTGTACGTGTCACATAGGTCCGCGCCCATGAGAAGATCGGGATTTGGCGTGCCATCGCCAAGGAAGTCCGGGGCCTGGGGGTCCACCATCGACGGGGCACCCACTGCCGCAAGAGGTGGGAGGACATCCGCCGCGGGACCAAGAAGACCGCCGAGTCTCTGCTGGGGATGGCCTCCCAACGTAGGCGGGGTGCCTGCCGTCAACTGAGCCCCCTGATGTTCCGGATCCTGGCGGTGGCCTACCCTGATTTGGATGGGCGCGTGAGGGCAGCACAGCAGACACAAGGGGGTGAGTACAAGCATCATCTACTCTGTTGTCGTGCAGTGGAGGTGTCTGGGTGGGGGAGGAGGGCTGTGGGTCCCCCTAGGCCAGGGCGATATCTGTAGGCTGGGCACCCCCGTAAGCCCCTGTGTCCCCAGCCACCACCCTCAGTAGTGTGTCAGTACAGCCATCCCTGGGCCGTGTCATCCATGGGTGCAGTTGACAACTCTAGGCGTGTAGGGCATGTTCCACGGAATGCGTAGCGGACCCCAAGTGCGCAACTTAGTGCAGGGGGCATCTGTGTCTGTCATGTCCGCTAACTGTACCGGAGATCCATGTACTCAATATCCCTTTATTTCTCTCTCCCCCCCCCTTTTTGTTTGTCTTTCTGTGCTTGTGTGCATCAGCATCATCAGGCGGAGGAGAAGTGGCATCGGGGCAGGAGGGAGCTGCATCTCACATGGCCCAGGAGGGCCATGCCACAGAGTCAGACTGGACCAGTGAGACGGAGGGCGAGGGGAGCTCCACGACGGGGACGACTGGAGCCTGCAGCGACACGGACACGTCCTCGGAAGGGGGCTCCCTTGCGGGGGTGGCACCATCCGTGCCCCCCGCCATTACAGGTACAGCCGCCACCCAGCGCACCATCTCCGCCCTCCCAGCAGCCCCTCCGCGTTCGCCCCGTGCCCGCTCTGCCAGGAAGCCGGGCATCTCCTTCGCCCCAGGCACCTCAGGCCCTGCCCCTGTTACCCCCGCTGCCCTCAGTGAGGAGGTCATTGACCTCCTCCGAACGCTCATTGTTGGGCAGACTACCCTTTTGAATGCCATCCAGGGGGTGGAGAGGGAGGTTCATCGCAGCAATGCGTACCTGGAGGGCATTCATTCGGGTCAGGCTGCCCATCAGCGATCGTTCCAGGCTCTGGCCTCAGCACTGACGGCAGCCATTGTCCCTGTCTCCTGCCTGCCTCTACTAACTCCCTCCTCCCAGTCTCCTGTTCCTCTGCCTGTCCCACCCACACCATCAGACCAGCCTGCACACACCTCAACACCCAAGAGAAGCTCATCCAAACATAAGCACCACAGATCACGCAGACATTCACACACGCAACATTCCGATGCAGACATGCCAACAGTCACTACCACCTCTGTGACCCCCACCTCCTCGTCTCCCTCCTCCCTCCCTGTGACGTCTACACTCACACCTCCATTCACCTCATCATCAGCCAGTGTTTCCATCACCAGCACACCCTCCACTCCAGTCCGCACACGTGCAGTCACCACCCCCACTGCCATTTACACGTCCCCTGTGTCCTCTCCCACTGTGTCTGTCACCCCCTCTTCCACACCACACAAACGCAGCCACCCACCCACCCAACAGCCATCCACCTCACGACAGCCTATCCCTCCTGCACCTGCACCCAAAGACAGCAAACGTGACTCACCTACAACCACATCCTCTCCCTCCACTCCCATTCCCACTGTACCTACCACTCTCCATTGTCCCAAGAAGCTCTTCCTCGCCACTACTAACTTCTTTCCTGACCCTGAGCCCCCCCCTCCTTCTCGTCGGGGTAAGAAGAGCACCTCAGCCACCACCAGCCCTGCAGCCCCCTTGACAAGGGTGCAGGGGTATTGGAGCCCGCCAGCCCGCATGTCTGGATCTTCGCCCAGCAGCAAGGGGACAGCCAGCCCACCCCCTGGGAAGAGGAGCAGAAGGCGGAAGGGGCGCCGCAGGAGCCCGCCTTCTACATCCCCCCCGGACACCACCCAGAGACAGTCACCAGCCACAGCTCCAAAGGGAGGCAAGGGCCACAGGCCGACGACTAAGGAGGGCAAGGGCAGCAAGTTGGAGAGGTCAGGCAGCAGGCCTGCTGCCCAGGAGGAGCCCACAACCCCCATAGCCGCTGCCCCGGGAGGAACCGGCACAGCTGCCCCGGGAGAGCCCACCACCCCCATAGCCGCTGCCCAGGGAGGACCCAGCCCAGCTGGCCAGGAGGGCCCCACCACCCACAGCCCAGGTGGGCAGTGAAGGAGCACCATCCCCGCTGCCCAGGAGGGCACCACCAGGCAATTAGCAGTTGGCCATAGACCGTCCGCCGTCTCAAGAACCGCTGAACTGGGCCCCGCCGTCTCAAGAACCGCTGAACTGGGCCCCGCCGTCTCCAGAACCGCTGAACTGGGCCCTTCAGGGCAAGAACCGCTGAATTGGGCCCCGCCGTCTCAAGAACCGCTGAACTGGGCCCTTCAAGGCAAGAACCGCTGAACTGGGCCCGCCGTCTCAAGAACCGCTGAACTGGGCCCTTCAAGGCAAGAACCGCTGAACTGGGCCCGCCGTCTCAAGAACCGCTGAACTGGGCCCTTCAAGGCAAGAACCGCTGAACTGGGCCCCGCCGTCTCAAGAACCGCTGAACTGGGCCCGCCGTCTCAAGAACCGCTGAACTGGGCCCTTCAAGGCAAGAACCGCTGAACTGGGCCCTTCAAGGCAAGAACCGCTGAACTGGGCCCCGCCGTCTCAAGAACCGCTGAACTGGGCCCCGCCGTCTCAAGAACCGCTGAACTGGGCCCCGCCGTCTCAAGAACCGCTGAACTGGGCCCCGCCGTCTCAAGAACCGCTGAACTGGGCCCCGCCGTCTCAAGAACCGCTGAACTGGGCCCGCCGTCTCAAGAACCGCTGAACTGGGCCCTTCAGGGCAAGAACCGCTGAACTGGGCCCCGCCGTCTCAAGAACCGCTGAACTGGGCCCTTCAAGGCAAGAACCGCTGAACTGGGCCCCGCCGTCTCAAGAACCGCTGAACTGGGCCCCGCCGTCTCAAGAACCGCTGAACTGGGCCCCGCCGTCTCAAGAACCGCTGAACTGGGCCCCGCCGTCTCAAGAACCGCTGAACTGGGCCCTTCAAGGCAAGAACCGCTGAACTGGGCCCGCCGTCTCAAGAACCGCTGATCTGGGCCCTTCAAGGCAAGAACCGCTGAACTGGGCCCTTCAAGGCAAGAACCGCTGAACTGGGCCCCGCCGTCTCAAGAACCGCTGAACTGGGCCCTTCAAGGCAAGAACCGCTGAACTGGGCCCCGCCGTCTCAAGAACCGCTGAACTGGGCCCCGCCGTCTCAAGAACCGCTGAACTGGGCCCCGCCGTCTCAAGAACCGCTGAACTGGGCCCTTCAAGGCAAGAACCGCTGAACTGGGCCCGCCGTCTCAAGAACCGCTGAACTGGGCCCTTCAAGGCAAGAACCGCTGAACTGGGCCCTTCAAGGCAAGAACCGCTGAACTGGGCCCCGCCGTCTCAAGAACCGCTGAACTGGGCCCCGCCGTCTCAAGAACCGCTGAACTGGGCCCTTCAAGGCAAGAACCGCTGAACTGGGCCCGCCGTCTCAAGAACCGCTGATCTGGGCCCTTCAAGGCAAGAACCGCTGAACTGGGCCCCGCCGTCTCAAGAACCGCTGAACTGGGCCCTTCAAGGCAAGAACCGCTGAACTGGGCCCCGCCGTCTCAAGAACCGCTGAACTGGGCCCCGCCGTCTCAAGAACCGCTGAACTGGGCCCTTCAAGGCAAGAACCGCTGAACTGGGCCCTTCAAGGCAAGAACCGCTGAACTGGGCCCCGCCGTCTCAAGAACCGCTGAACTGGGCCCTTCAAGGCAAGAACCGCTGAACTGGGCCCCGCCGTCTCAAGAACCGCTGAACTGGGCCCCGCCGTCTCAAGAACCGCTGAACTGGGCCCTTCAAGGCAAGAACCGCTGAACTGGGCCCTTCAAGGCAAGAACCGCTGAACTGGGCCCCGCCGTCTCAAGAACCGCTGAACTGGGCCCTTCAAGGCAAGAACCGCTGAACTGGGCCCCGCCGTCTCAAGAACCGCTGAACTGGGCCCTTCAAGGCAAGAACCGCTGAACTGGGCCCCGCCGTCTCAAGAACCGCTGAACTGGGCCCCGCCGTCTCAAGAACCGCTGAACTGGGCCCTTCAGGGCAAGAACCGCTGGCCCTTTGGCAGACGTGGCAGGGCAGGATCTATCTCGGGCAGGGCTGCAGGATGTCCTCTGGCCAACTTGCCTCCTCCAGTGGCAGTGGGGTCTGTTATGGACTGTATGGACTGTGGCTTTGCTCTCCCCAGGATGGCCCAGTGGGCAGGCCACCCACTGTATGGACTGTATGGACTGTGGCTTTGCACTCCCCAGGATGGCCCAGTGGGCAGGCCACCCACTGTATGGACTGTATGGACTGTGGCTTTGCTCTCCCCAGGATGGCCCAGTGGGCAGGCCACCCACTGTATGGACTGTATGGACTGTGGCTTTGCTCTCCCCAGGATGGCCCAGTGGGCAGGCCACCCACTGTATGGACTGTATGGACTGTGGCTTTGCTCTCCCCAGGATGGCCCAGTGGGCAGGCCACCCACTGTATGGACTGTATGGACTGTGGCTTTGCTCTCCCCAGGATGGCCCAGTGGGCAGGCCACCCACTGTATGGACTGTATGGACTGTGGCTTTGCACTCCCCAGGATGGGCCAGTGGGCAGGCCACCCACTGTATGGACTGTATGGACTGTGGCTTTGCACTCCCCAGGATGGGCCAGTGGTCATGGAGTCCCCTCGTGGATCTGGCGTCGTGTACTCAAGTGGCTGAGGTGCCCCCCCTTCCCTTCCCCCTGAGGTGCCTGTCCTATTTTCTTTCTGATGCCCCTGCAGTGTTCTCTCCGTGGAGTTCTTGTCGTGGGACTGGGCCTTGCCCCTTTGCACAGGACCCCTGTGATCCACGGACAGTGGTTGGACTACATTTAGTAGCTGTATATATTTTGTACATAGTTTATTTATTTATTTGGATTACTGGTGTCCATATTTCAATATATCTGGCCGTTTATGATCTCTTCTTTTGGTCTTTGCATTATTTCGGAGGGGGGTGGTTTGTGGGTTGTGACAGTGATCTGTGGGAATGCATTGATGTGTGTGTTGTAGTGGGTGTGGGTGGGTGGGTGTGTGCCGGTAATCTTTTCCCTCCCCTGTGTCGTAGGTGCAGTACTCACCGATGTCTTCCGCGCCGCCGGGCGTGCTCCTGGTATATGAGGAGGAATAGGAGTGCGGGGATGACCTGTAACTCTGGCTCCATACTGCCGGAATCTCGCGTGGAGTGCGTAGAGGTGAGCGTTTTCCCGTTCGTAGTCTGTTTCCGCCGTGTTCTTATCGGCGGTGCTCCCGCCCCGGAAAAGGTGGCAGATTGGTGGGTCGTAATAGGGTGGGCGGTACTTTGTCTGCCGCAGGGCTGTTGGCGGGAACCGCCGCGCTGTTTGTTTGTACCGCTGTGGCGGTCGGAGTGTTAAGTTGGCGGGCTGTGTTGGCGGTTCCCGCCAGGGTCAGAATGCCATTTTTAATACCGCCGGTCTGTTCGCGGTCCGACCGCCGCCTCTCCGCCGACCGCCAGGGTCAGAATGAGGGCCATTGTGTGGTGCTAGAGTGCTGTTTCAGGAATCTTTTGTGCTGTCTGCTATCTCTGCTGTGTCTCTGATGTCTGTTTTGTTGTGTCTACTTGTATATTGTGTTGTAATGTACTGTGTATTGTCTGGTGTTTGTCCTTGAGGTAGATTAATCTGTTGGGGTAGTTGGGGGTAGCTTTTTTTATTTTTTATTAGGTTAATCGAAGGTTTGGGTTGGGACATTTAGGGAAGGGAAGGCCCAGTGTCATGAGTGTGGAGGAGTTGTGGGCCTTCATCTGAGTGGTCACCTATTGCCTGCCAAATATAATGGCCATGGGCTGGCAGGTGATCATGGGGTACAGGACGGAGGCACGCAAGCTGCGGTGGGAAAAGGTCCACTTCCACATGCAGTGGATATTCAAGGTGGAGAGTGTGACCAACCAACTCAAACATCGATGGGCAGACATCCTCTCCCGGGAACGTGACCTCCTGGACTACTTTGGGATAGAGGTCAGTGGAACTGTTGGTAAGTACGCAGTCTTTGTGAGTGATTCTTGTATCACATTTGCAATTAGATGTCTGCTGCCCATCCTTTACTAAGTTAAGACAGACGGCAAGATTGTGAATCATGTTGCTGTGCCAACCAACATCCCTGACAAGTGCAATAATGTGCTGTAAATATGATGTATGGCACAGTCGTGGACTTGTCCCATCTGCTAACCCACAAATTACTAATGAGCACCAAAGCAGGCACACTTGTGTCATGTTGCAAGGATGCATGGTTGCCAGGGATAAGTGTACATGTGCAGGAAGGGACACCTTCCTGCCCGTACACAATTATTAATGGTCTTGTCCGTTGTCTATGAGTGCGTTAGAAAGGAGCATGCATAGGAAGCTGGAAAATGTGGATAAATAAGGTATTTCATTCCCATTAGGCCACTGGAATGCTCCCTCTGAGATGACGTATGACTCTGATTCACTACCAGCCTTGTGCCCATGGCCAGTGACATTGTGCCACATAAACTCACTAGATGTGTTGCTCTGGTGGTGCAGGGTGACACCTGGTCTGGTAACTGTGGCCCATTTTTGTCAGTGGCTGACATATGTCAGGGCTCAAATAACAACACACCCCAAAAAAGTCATTTCAGAGAAAAAGCATGACACAAAGGTTTCCAAAAACTGGGCAGTCATGCCCCCACACTGAGCAGTGACCCTAGCATACCTGTCAGACACTTTGCTGTTAGCACCTGAGTGCACATGTCACCTGATGTGATGTGGGCAGTCTGAGGAAGTGTGCATATTTCCAATAATTGTCTGCTGCCAGGGCATTTGTCAACATGTACCCCCCTGGAAGATGTCTTTTAGCATTAGCAATCCAAACTTGAGAAACTTCATTGGATTTTGTCTCATATAGATGAGGCATGATGTATGTGACTATGTACATAGATATAACATGTGGAATGTCACACACCTGTATATTTCACACACTAGTTTGTACCTGAAATGAGAATGGAGTGGTTTAGGGATGGTAAAAGCATGTACGTTTGTTGTCTTTGCCCATCCAGCAATGACATCTAACGATGTCTGTTAAATGAGGGGACAAGGATGTCTAACTGCTGTTGTATGTTACATAGTCATGTACGTGAAATGACAAGAGTGATGCAGGAGCATTGCTTGTCATGGCTGAGTGTGTCCATGAGTCATGCAGGTGCAGAGTGCCACTACACTATGCTAGCCTTGAAAAAACTTGGGGTAGTAAGTCATTTGAAAGCCTTAAGCTATGCACCTGAGACATGCTTGCATGTGATGACCTACCAAAGTGTGACATTGAGACATGTCCAGTGGCCTATTTGAGTTGTTACAACCATAAGGCTTTTATGGCCATTTGCAATTTATGTATATTGTGCAATATTTGACCACAGTGTCCATTGTTCAACATTCACAGTGCTATGTCTCATGATATATCTTGCAGGTGGATCTGAGCAGTACACCACTGAAAAGGTGGAAAGCTTCTGTGACTCCAATAATACCAGTGAGTGTCATCTTGTAGGTGTAACGGCTAGTGCAAGAATTGTGTGTGATGTTATATGCTGTGTGCAATGCCATGTACAAAGTGCATGCATACAAAGTGAAATTTCATAGGCTATACATGTTTAAGGACAGTAAGTTAGAGGTTGGGTCCAGGATGTGCATTTGCATCTGACTAACTCAAGGTTCAGATTGCTATCACTGAGGGACCCCAAATTTGCTCATATGAACAAAGAGCAATGACCACCGTGCCAGCATCTGTGAATATATGTGGTAGTGGATTCATAACTGAACATGACAGGGTACTCTGTACCTGAGACAAGTTTTTCATGAGCACAGATAGGCTGTTGTTACTCATGGCGCAATCTATGTCCGATGTGTCTGGCTATCCCACACATGGTCTATGACTCAAAAGACAGTGATGACAGTAAGAGCATGTGCCAGAAGAAAAGAGTCCTACACATCTATGTAGGGTGACAATATGTGGTTAACAGAACATGTTCCTGCTGTGTGTGCCACAGGACAATCACAGTAAATCATGTACTTCCAGGACAGAAGACCGTGTGAATAGGGCCCTAATATTAGCAGGGAAGTGGTCAACACACCACAGTCGAACTTGCAGTTGAATTGCCCACTAATGTGGTATGTTGCCCCATACTCTATGTTGAATGTATCAACATTGCTATCCCATTAAAGATCTGGAAATGTGTGATGTCCGTACAACAGTGTCATATGAAATGCCAGTACCCAATTCAGCTTCAGATAGTGCTGGCCCTGACAGTCTACCAGATGTAATGCAAACACGTTTTTAGAATGATCAGATTTATACATTGCTGTTCCAAGACCTCTTTGCAGGAGAGATGTAGAGCATGCATACACACACCTATTAAATGGCTGGTGTGCATCAAGGTGACATGAATTTTGGACACATATGTTCAGGCAATGGGCTCCATACTGGGACACAGCCCACCATGTAATGACATGAGTGGATATGGGAGTAGTTTCCTGCATCTCTAAGTGATGTGAGTGAGTTATCCACTCCCCATTCTCACATATGATACCTGGCACATGTGTATCCCATGTAGCAATATGTCCAGATATGTGCCTTGCCATATCAGTCACATAATATTGAGAGACATGTCATCCAACTTACAGTCCTTGCTCAGATGACTTTGCTAAATGTCAATGGATCCAAGGACAATGGAGTATGCAGAAGGGACATTTATGAGCAAGGCAACATGAGGAGTGTGCCATACCATGGTAATGAAACAGCATTTTTCATAACCATAGTGAATGATGACATGGTCATTCAAAGATATCCCAAGAACGGGAATTGCTATTGGGTAACATTAGATAAGCCTTGGTACCTTGACCATAATCAATATGGAGATGATGGATATTAGGCAGAAATATGTTCACTTTGCCCTTGAAGATGTTTTTGTGATTTGTGATGTGCATAATGTGATGTTTGCCGATAGTATTTACATGGCATGCTTGATGTTCATTTGCCGAATTAACCTTTGTATGACATGTATTCTTTCTGTTTACTCGGGAACCATGACCCCATCCCAGAAGCGAAGTTTTGAAAAGAGGGCCGAATGCTATTGATACATCCACCAGGTTCGAAAGGCCTTTGAGAGAATGGGGAAAACATATGACAGGGGAAAGAGCATCGGGCTCCTGGAGTTTTTTTCTGCAAGGGGCTCCAACCCTAGAACCAGCCACCTCCACTCACCATGGAAAGCACAGGGCTCGGGCCTAGGACAAGGGTGTGCCTGGAGGGGCAGATCCATCCACCTCCACAGCGACATCACAGGCCCCACCATATGTACTTTGGGCAGATTTTGAGTGGGACATTCAGCAGAAAGTACCGGAAAAGAAGCTCTGGTTGTCCAGTCTGGAACACAGGCATTCTAGGTGCTCATCCTGCTCCGGGAGATAAAGGCAGCCATGACAAGACAATAAGGAGCAGGATGGCCCAAATAGACCTTTACCTACCTTCTCCTTGTGTATAGGTGTTTTGTTGTTGAGGTTTTTAGATAGGTGATTTTGTGTTTTATAGGATAATTGTAGTACATATTAATTTGTATAAGGGGTAGACTCTCTTTAAAAAAACAATTTTTTTTAAATAATCACATATTTATTTAGGCCTAGATGATTAGTTAGTCTATGTATAGCTGTAGTTACTGTTGTCCTTGTCTACATATGTGTTTTAATGGGGTGAGGAGTTGATGTTTATCATGTGGTGTTAAACGTATTGGATAAGTTAAGTTAGTTGTAGATATAAATTAGTTTAAGGTGGTGTAGGTTAGGTTAGGACAGTTAGGTTAGGTTAGGGTATTTAGTTTTATAAAATGTTGTTGTTTCATACATTATTTTCTCCATCATGATTTACTGTTTTGGATTTAGCATGTCTGCACAGGTTATGTTAGGTGCATGCCTTTGGCTTTGCAAGCTGTATTTGGAAATGTGTGACAAGGTGTATTCCTTATGAACAAGTACATGTCATGTTTTAAAATGGGATCCCATCAACTATCTACCAACATCACTGAGAAATGTAAGTGACAATCTGGATGTGAATGGATGCACATCCCATAACGGGTATTCATGTGCATTTGTTGGCAAGTCATGGGACATGCATTGGTGGAATGTTATTGTTATTGCACTCACCATAAACCATGGATTTGTCATACCTTTGCCTACCCCTCTCAGACTTAAACTTGCATAATTTGGTTGTCACGTCAATGTAAGATTATTGCTACTATCCTTACTTAGACCAGCCACTTATGGTGCGAGTTACATCAGCTGTCACAATAGCTGCATGATACTATTGCATTACATACTTGGAAGCCTCAAAAACTGTTTATCAATGTACATATCATATTCATCAGGTATGTTCACTCAGTCTGTGTGGCTTTGTCTCGGACTGCAACCCAAACATTTCCCTTTGGTTAGCAGTAAGTGTATTTGCTTCACACAATGTAAATGTTGTTTCTGCTTCAGACACACATACAACACCAAGGTGGTAGTAAGTGATTTTACTTACATGTGTTAATGTACTTGCAGTACTGATGTACTTCAGTGTAAGAAGAAACCCACCAGATGTTTTTAACCCCTGGATGTCCTGATAGAGTCCATGGGGGCCAACATGTCATGGGGCATGTGTAGGAAAGGGGTGCTTTAGTGAGGAGGAGGACCACATTGCCATTAGGGAAGTTTGGCCACAATGACAGTCCATACATGTGAGAGGTCAACAGTGGGTGATTCCAATTGAGGATTGTGCCCGGTGTTTTGACACCGGCATGACCTTAAGCACATAGCAAAGGAGAAAGGGGCCTTGTGCCACAGGTAACGGGTAACGGGAAGTTTTCCTGGTGAAAGATGTTCCTTCCTCATCTTCAACCCCTGATGTATATGGTGTCTCCCATGACAGGGGTGTTGTAAAGTGCTGAATTAGAGGGAGGCACACACACATCATGGGCTGAAGATGTAGATCCCACGTCCATGGCAGCTCTCTTCTGGGGGAACATGAGACAGCACAGCAGCAAGGAGGACCTGCAAGCTCTGCAACACTGCAGTAACATCGTGGTGAGGGGCACCCAAGGTGGCAATGAGGGAGTCCTGCTTCTGCTCCATGGACTCTAAGACATTTTGTATAGCTCCCAGCCTGTTTGTAACCTCACTGGTGCCACTTTGGCTGGGCATTTGTTTGTGACTCTGCCTCATGAAACCAGCGATGTCAGCCTAGGACTGCTGGAGGCCACTAAGAGGAGAGTAGGTGCCTCACATGGAAGCTGAGTTGTCCTTATTTAGACTGAGGAACCTCTGGACCACCTCTAAGTACCTCCCACTGTCTCCATCCCCACCCGCATCGTATATGTCACCTCCTGCTGGACTCCTAGCACTGTTTGTTGAAATCTAAGTCCTCGAAGTCCAGGCCTCTAGGTGGGCTGGCAGGTTGTTCCTGTTCTATGTTGTGTGGTTCTACTGGGGACCCTGCAATGCTGTCTAGCCTCCCTGCGACTGCATGGTGTCTGGATGGCACCCAGGATTTCCTGGAGAGTATCCAGTTGTACGGCTTGCAGATGGTCATATGCATCATAGGAGAATTCCAGGACAGTCAGCTGTATGGATTCATCCTCTGCAATGAAAGATATGTTAATGTGGATGTCTGTTAGATGTTGACATGAGTAATCAGGTTCACAATCAAGTTTTCCAAAAGAACACTGTCAGCACCTCACTTTCAAGGCCCTAGCAGCAAACTGCACAACCGGAGTGTCAATGGTGGTCATTACAACCCTGGCGGACGGTGTTAAAGCGGCAGTAAGACCGCAAACAGGCCGGCGGTAAAAAAATGGGAATTATGACCATGGCGGAAACCGGCAACAAAGACAGCCACTTTAACACTCCGACCGCCACGGCGGTACGGACAAACAGCGCGGCGGTAACCGCCAACAGACAGGCGGAAGACAATGTACCGCCCACAGTATCACAACCTACCAATCCGCCACCTTTTCCGGAGCGGATTCACCGTGGATAAAAACACGGAGGAAACAGCCATTTCAAAGGGAAAACGCTCACCTCTACACACTCCACAAGGAAGGAGGACACCATGGAACCGGAACTCCAAATTCTCCCTGCGATAGTCTTCCTGCTCCTGTACGACCATCATCAACGCCGGCGCCGAAGACAACAGTGAGTACTGCACCTACGACATAGGGGAGGGGGAGGCAAAAGTCTGGGACACACACACACAACACCCCCACCCCCACCCCGACCCTCACCCACTACAACACACACACCAATGAATATCCAAACATTACAGTAACAACCCCCAACCCCCCCGGAAGAAAGCAAAGACAAAAGGAAATGAGTTCAACATTGAAATATATCAAAATACAGTAAACAAATATGTACAGATATATATACTCATTCAACAAAATATACATCACGATTAGTAGTGCAGGTAATGCACCATTCATTGTCTGTGGATCACTGGGCCCAAAATGCATGGGCGAGGCCCAAATCAGATACCAAAACGGAGAGAACACTGCCGGGGCATCAGATAGAAATATCCACAGGCACCTCAGGGGGAAGGGAAGGGGGGGCACCTCAGCCGGATGAGTGCACCACGCCAGATCCACGAGGGGGCTCCATGCCCATTGATGTATCCTGGGGGTGCAAAGCCACAGTCTCTCAAGTCTCACAAGTGGGTGGGTTGCCCACTGTACCATCCTGGGGGGTGCAAAGCCACAGTCTCTCAAGTCTCTACAGTGGGTGGTTTGCCCACTGTACTATCCTGGGGATTGCAAAGCCACAGTCTCTCAAGTGGATAACAGTCTCCACTGGTTCTGGAGGGGGACTGGTGCCCATAGTGCTTCATTCTGTTAAGGACAGACGGAGTGGATGCATGTCTCCACTGGTTCTGGAGGGGGACTGGTGTCCAGAGTGCTTCATCCTGTTAAGGACAGACGGCGTGGATGCATGTCTCCACTGGTTCTGGGGGAGGACTGGTGCCCAGAGTGCATCACTCTCCCTGTGACGGTCCCAGTTCCGTCACTGCCGCACATGGGCTAGCAGTGCTTCAGTTGGCGGTCCTTGCCCTGTTCAGCGGTCTTTGCCCTGTTCAGCGGTGCTTGCCATGGCGGTCTTTGCCCTGTTCAGCGGTGCTTGCCCTGTTCAGTGGTGCTTGCCTTGTTCAGCGGTGCTTGACTTTGCAGTTTCTGACCTGTTCAGTGGTGCTTGCCATGGCGGTCTTTGCCCTGTTCAGCGGTGCTTGCCCTGTTCAGCGGTGCTTGATTTTGCAGTTTCTGACCTGTTCAGCGGTGCTTGCCATGGCAGTCTTTGCCCTGTTCAGCGGTGCTTGCCCTGTTCAGCGGTGCTTGCCATGGTGGTCCTTCATTGCCCAGCTGGGCTGGGGCTGGCGGTCCTTCATTGGGCAGCTGGGCTGTGACTGCCGGGGCCCTCCTGGGCAGCTGGGCTGTGGTTGGCGGTGGCCTCCTGGGCACTGACTCTGGCGGTGGCCTCCTGGCCAGTGACGATCGGGATGCCCTCCTGGGCACTGACTCTGGCGGTGGCCTCCTGGCCAGTGACAATGGAGCTGCCCTCCTGGGCACTGACTCTGGCGGTGGCCTCCTGGCCAGTGACGATCAGGCTGCCCTCCTGGGCACTGACTCTGGCGGTGGCCTCCTGGCCAGTGACGATGGGGCTGCCCTCCTGGGCACTGACTCTGGCGGTGGCCTCCTGGCCAGTGACGATCGGGCTGGCGGTGGCCTCCTGGGCAGAGGGGATGATGGCGGTCTTCTCCGCCGTGCTGCTCTTCCCAGACTTTGGTGATTTCTTCTGCCCCTTCCCCACCTTGGGAGAAGTCACAGCTGAGTGGACACTCCCCCCGGACCCTTGTGAGCGGCTTTGCTGGTTGGAGCCTTCCCCCACTCCCACCAGGCACTGTCCAACTTCTGGTGCTTCACAGGGGGGGGACTGGCTGTGCTGTGGCTCTGTGTCACACTGGCTGCCCTGGTGCCCTGTGCACTCCACATACCTCTAACAGGCACCACTGGTACCGGAGATTTTTTGGCTGAGGTGCTAGTACGGGACCTATGAATTGGAGAGGGGGTGATGGGAAAGAGGTCAAGCTTGGTCAGGAAAGGTTTCTTAGGAACACTGGGATGGGTAGGTGGAGGGGGTCTGGGAGTGGAGGAAGAGGAGGTGGTTGTAGGAGGTGTAACTTTTGTGGCTTTGGGTGCAGGTGCATGCACTGGAGGCTGTAGTGAGGTGGATGTATGTTGGGTGGGTGTGTGCATGTGTTTGGTGCATCATCTCCTGGGAGTGGTGGTAGGCGCCCATGATGAATGAGAGGGCCTCGTAGAGAGTGGGTTCCCTTGGCCTGTCCGCCCCCTGTCGCACAGCAGCCCTCCCAGTTCCCCTGTGTTTTTGGGCCTCCGTCCCTTGGACGTGTGTCCACTACCACTCCCCCCAGTTCCCTGTTGTTGTTGGGGTGGTGGGTTATCCCGGGTTCCCTGTAGTGGTGGACACACAGCTGATTGACGTGTCCTGGGTACGGAGGTATGGGCCTGCTGGGTAGGTGCTGTGCTGGTGTTACCAGAGGGTGGAAGCTCTGTGGTGGCCTGTGACTGGGTGTGGGGAACTGACTGTCCCGAGGCCCACGATGGTCCGGGCTGGTCATCTGGATCCAGTTGGACAGAGCTGCTGTCATCACTGTGGGCCTCTTCTGTGGGTGGGGTAGAGATGTCTGGACCCGCCTGTCTGGTGACGTTGGGTAGTGGTCCTGCAGGGGTGTAAAAGCATGATTATTGCATCTGTGTGTGTCATGGTGTGCAATGGGTGGGTGAGCGTGTACCCCAGTGCTAGCATTCCTGTGTGGGGGCTTGAATGATGATGGTTGGGGGGGTGTTATGGGTATGTGCAGTGGGCATGCTTTAGTGAGGGGTGTCCATGCTTTGTTGTGCCATGCAGGGTTTGGGGTTGGGATGGGTGGTTTGTATTAGTAGTACATATGTGAGGAGTTGGAGTGATAGGGGAGGGGGTGAGGGTGGGGGTCTGTGATAGCATGCAGGTAGGGTGGGGGACATGATAGTTAAGATTTTACTTACCAAAGTCCATTCCTCCACCGACTCCTCCGAGGCCCTAAGGATGCATTATGGTCAAGACCTGCTCCTCCCATGTTGTTAGTTGTGGGGGAGGAGGTGGGGGTCCGCCGCCAGTCCGCTGTACCGCGATGTTGTGCCTGGAGACCACGGAACGCACCTTCTCCCGTAGGTTGTTCCACCTCTTCCTGATGTCGTCCTGATTTATTGGGTGCTGTCCCACTGTCGACTATTCTTCGCCATAGCTCCATCTTCCTAGCTATGGAGGTGTGCTGCACCTGTGATCCAAATAGCTTTGGCTCTACCCATACGATTTCCTCCACCATGACCCTGAGCTCCTCCTCCAAGAACCAGGGGTGTCTTTGCCGTGCTATGGGGTGGTGTAGGTGATGTGTGGGGTGGTGTATGTGGTGATGAGTGTGGTGATATGTAGTGGTGTGTGGTGTTTTGTGCGTGGATGTAGTGTGGGTGATGGTGATGTGTGCCTCTGTGTGGTGTGGTAGTCCATGCTGTGCTGTCTCTCTGGCCTTCGTCAAAATTTTTGGTCGTAGGGGTTTGTGGGTGATGTGGGTGTGTGTTTTATATAGTATTGATTGTGTGGCAGTGGTGTGTGTATGTGTATCAGGTGTGTGTATTTCGAACTGTCCAATGTGGTGGTGTTTTGGAGATGTGTGTGTATTTTGAGCACGGCGGTGTGTACCGCCAATGGAATACCGCGGTTGAAAGACCGCCGCGTGGATTCGTGGGTCGTGATAGCATGGGCGTGTTTCTGTTGGCGTGACGGTGGAGGTTTTGTTTTCGCCAGTTTATCACTGACCTTTGGTGTGGCGGACTTGTGTGGGTGTCTGAATTTTGGCAGATTCCGAGCTGTTGGTCATAATAGCTGTGGCGGAATTCCGCGGCCGCGGCGGTGTGTTGGCAGTCTTCTGCACGGCGGTAAGCAGCTTTTACCGCCAATGTTGTAATGACCCCCAATGTATTTAATGCTCCAGTGGCAAGTGACAAGGCCACACAACACCAACTTGTTTAGCCTGTCATGGCCCTGTAAATGTGTAGTCTTTTCACACATTACACTACATACAAGGTGTGTTCCATGGGTGTTGCTATGGGTGTTCCCATGCAATACCCATGGAATCCAAAGGAATGTGAAACCATTCCAGATTTAGGTGTCTGTAAATGCATCAGATCCGTACGACCCCTCAAGGATGTCTGGATAAAATGGTGCTAAGAATAGGAAGGACATATATATCTCCCTATTTGGGTCCTCTTTCAATGTGTGGTGCAGGAGAAATTGAAAGATGGCATTCATGATTGTTCTGTTCCGGTAGGTGTCCATTCCAGCACGTGGGCAATCACCCCTGCTACACAGGCACCTTTACACCAAGGTGCAAGTGTGCCTGTGTTTGTGCCAGCCAGCAGTTAGTGCACCATTGTTGAGGAAAGTACAGGAATGCGTTGCATTTTGGTACCTACATGTCCCTACACTTTCAAAATGATACAACGTAGCACAGCAAGCTAACTTGCAGCACCATGTTTTGTGATTTCCACATACCCAGTGATGTGTAGTACACCTGTTGGGCATGGGTATTGATGTACAGTTTCCCAGTGTTACCATTAATATGGGTTGTTGTCATAAGCACTGTGTTCGTGTTCTGAGGGGATGAGCCCTGTCAGACTGAGAAGTTTATTTCACTGACATTTCCCCCATTACATCCTGATGTTTATCTGCAGAGTGTCTCGCATCTTGTGACTCAGGACCACGCCACAGTATGTGTGGACACCTCCTCAGATTACCCACGTTTCGGTCATGGTACAGAGGTGAGTGGCACACAGTGTCCCTACCCAGATCATGCATTAATTCTCACATGGCTACAGCACCTTTATCATGCATGATCATATCCAGTGGCAGTGCATGTTGTATTTTTAGAGACAGCAGTTGTTAGGGCATCACCACACATTGTGGTAGTGGTGTTAATTTTGTCAGGTACAGACATCTGGTTTCCACATCAGACGCTCACCCACTTCAGCCTGGGTTTTTCCATAGGTCCTATCATTTGTTTTTGTTATGTGTTTTTAACTATCCCTTGTCAAGTCCCTGTTTGACAGTCTCTAAATTGTACATGTGGCACCATGTTACAATTTGGCATCATAATCCATACTGCCATGTGTCACATGTTCCCCCCTGTCCACATGACATGCAGGTTGTAGTACCCCAATGGGGTTTTTCTGCAATCTCTTCCCAGAGATGCCACAAACATTGCACAGTCAGACCCAGTGGTCCGTGTGTATTTGTGTGGGCACCATGCAGTACACATGTCCATACCAAACTGCCCAGTATGAACAGTTTCCAAATTCATACTTAAAATTATTTTGGCATGCACAGTCAATACCTACTGTGCAGAGCAGTAGCAGTGTCCCACCATGCCCACACATCATCATCATTCTGTGCTTACATAGTCCAGTGGTGTGTATCTCTTAGATCCCACCCCTCTCCAATTGATTATTTGGAATTAGTTTATGTTGTCTTTTTCAGCTGACACCAGTAAGCACTCACCCTGCCCGCCATTTCCAAGTTCCTTCGGGGCAGGTACGTTCCTTTTTATAAGTGAAAACGTGATGCACCGGCAGCACAAGAGGCTTGTAGATTAGACCTACGTTTCTTAAAAATACAGCCCATCCTTGCACTTTCTATTTGACACAGCATGGCACAGTTAGCTGGCCTTCTTCACTGCAGTGCATCATTTCCCTGTGCATGAGGCACAATGTAGAGTAAACGTGGACAGGTGCTGCACTTCAGGCAATGACGTGAGTAAGGTGATGGTTGTGTACTGGGCTGTGCAAATTGTCAGAGGTCAGTGTGCATTACATGTCTTTGCTGTTCCACCATAAAAGTGTCAACATATTAGCCTTTGGCCTGCACACTGTGCACTTTGGCGATGGGAAATAGCTACCTCTACCTTATGATATTGTGTAGTTAACACGTTGCCCCCTGCTGCAATTTACCCTTTGGTTGTTATAATTCGTCATATGCCACACTGTCCTGTCCTGGGACTTCTACCACTAACTCCTCAGGGATGACTCCTGCCAACATCTCTTCCACCTCATCCAGATGCTCCCGGGGTGCTGAACTTCCACCTCCGGTCTGCAATGTTGCCTTGTGGTTGCTGGCTAGTTTCTCTTTGTTGTGCACTTGCAATCATACCAGCAATTGTTGCAGTCAGTGACTGTGCTCTTCACCTCTGTCACATTATTGACTTTGTCCACAATAAACTGCCAAATAGCCTCTATCCTCCCTAATGTCAATTTTGAGGGGATGAATAGCTGGTGTTGGTGCTCCGTCAACTCAGTGATCATAATGTTGTTCTTGCACTTACTCTTCCCCTTCTCCTTGGAGTGTGACTGGACATCCTGGCTGGTATTGGGGTTGTTGGGGTCGTCCTGGGGTCTCTGGTCTCCTGGCTTCTCCATTTCTTGTCCAGCAGTGTCTACTGTTTTAAAAAAAAGAAATTAAGTGCCATATTGCAGCTGTTTTTACAATGCTTTTTGTTGAAAAAGTGATGCTAGGGTAGCTAGTGTCAGATTACATACCTCTAATCTGGCTAACACACCTTTTACAGCAATAGCATTATTGATTTGCACACACCTTTATTCGGCTGTCAGCCATAAAAGGATAAAACATTTAAATAATCGTCATCATAAAATATTAAATAAAAATACAACTATTATAGAAAATTTTAAAAAGGAAAGCTAGTTTCATGAATGTTAAATAGTATTTCTAAAAACCTTAAAATACTTCCAATAACTACAGTCCTTGTACTAAGAAGCAGAATATTCCTATAGTTCATGATATATCCTTGGCAAAATGTATATCCAGAGTCCATTGAGTTGCAGGAAAAGGCTCCCATTTGTCATTTCGGGCACCATAAATTAACTGTAGGGGTTTTATCTGAGTTAAAACGCCTAGAGCCTCAGGCCCGCCTTGTCTCTGATGAATGAAATTGCTAATAGAAACCGGCTTATACCAAAAACAACAAATGGAATAGTACTAGATCTCAAGAATCTAGCTGCTTCGTTATAGTTTCTGATTCCTACATTCCTGCAAATAGGTCGAATCCATTTCCTCCTTGGATTATCATACGCTTTGCAGATTAAAAGAACATTATCCGTCGTTTCAGAGGTCTACATATTACACAACCCACATGTCACCTCGTGTCTTCTCCCACTCTGGGGGCCCCATTTAGAAGTAAAGGCCCTGACCTGAAGAGTCCCATATCGAAACTTCATAAATAGAACTTTTGCTCGACTGGGTTGGCTAGTATCTATCCATTCCTCAGCTCTCGGTATTGGTTTGATATCCAGGAAACTTGAGGTCAGTCTACCTAGGTCCTTGCTGTGGAGAGGGCTGATTAGAGAGAAGTCCCAATAAACTTGTTTTAGACGAATCTTAGATTGTGTTGTGAGTGTATGCGGTTCTTCCCAATAAGATTTCAGCCCTAGATTGAAGAAGCAATGCCTTATGTAATGGAGCCACGGAAGGGAGATGGTCTTGTCCAGGTCCATGATCTCGATTAGTGCTTGTCTATATTGGATCAGTTCAGGAGTTGTCCAAAGTCTGCACCAATAAAGCAAAGGCCTCAGGGCTGCCAGTTTACCTATTTGTTTCATATTAATATCATAGGTTAAGGGAATCAGTGGAGTAGATGGAGGGAGTCCCAATCCCCCCCTCATGAAATTGTTTTCCTGGGTTACCAGCGGGGTTAGATTTGTAATTCCCCAAAGCTCAGCACCATATAAGACAGCAGCCTGTGCTTTGTACCTATAGATCTCAAATACTGGTGAAACTATCCTGGATCTTGAACATTTGTAATTTTTGCTAATCACCATGGAACTGTGGACTAAGGAGGTAGCAGCTTTATTAACGTGCGGCGCCCATGACAACTTGGCATCAAGCAATATCCCTAGATAGTTAAAGTTTTTTACTCGTTCCAATTCCTGACCTTTAATCCGAATGTTTCTCTTGAGTGCTTTATGGGGGTTAACAGTCAGATATTTGGTCTTGATTGTGTTTATTTCTAATCCCTTCAGACTACAGTACTCACTGAATTTCCCTAGTAGGGTTTGAGCATTGTTTATAAAGCACTGTAGTGCACAGGTTGGCATCATTCTTTTGTTTTACACTGCCCCGATCCTAATGCCATGGTGGGACATTTTGCAAATATGGCACAAGCATGGCATTAGGATCTGTCTTTACACAGCGGTAAATATTTTTACAGCAGCAGTGCATCATTTTTTGTTAATGAGGCCATAGTTTCAATCAATGTAAGGACTTATTTTTTCAAATCCATTGAATGTGGTTTCTTTTGAGAACATGGGAGAGGTGAATCTTTTCCTGATTAGGAGGAAAGATGGCCGTTGTTGAGGTAAATGATATACCTATTTACTGAAAATTCGTTTTACTTGGGCCAAGTTCTGAATGGTCCAATGTCCCACGGGTAGCTTCCAAATTGGAAGGATTGAAGGATGAGCAAGTGATCCAGAAGAGACATTTTCTGGTTTCCCCCATGAATATAGCTTGTCCTATCTCCCATGGGGCTACAGCACTGCTACCTCTAATTGGTATTCCTTCTTGTGCAGCAGTAATCTGTATATATGCATTTAATTAAAGTCTCTGGCCCTCATTTTGAACATGGCGGGATAGCCTGCCGCCGACCATGCTGACGGTCGACAGAAGACCGCCAGTGGCAGCGGCAGGCATCCTGACATATTCCGACACATGGAGCTTCACCACCATTGATGGCGGTGAGGCCCGCCATGTGCCATGCTGGCGGTCGGCGGCGGGGGAGGATGCTGCTCCACCCTCACTTTCATGTCAGTCCATACTCTGCCACACCTATAATGATGTAGTTATAGGCGTGGTGGTGTACGGAGGTGCGGCGATGCCGGTGGAGCAGCATCCAAGGAGCTTGTTCCCTCCCGGAGCAGCACCAAGGAACAGGTAAGGGGAGTCTGAGATGGAAGGGGGGAGGGGTCTGCGTGTGCATGTAGGTGTACGGGTGCATGATGATGTGGGGGGTTGGGGTTTGGGGGTACCTGCATGTAGGCGGGGTGGGTGGGGGATGGTGAGGGGGAGCTGGGAGGCCTGGATGGAGATTTGGGGGAGGAGGCTGGGGGGTCGGTTTTCAGGGGTTGGTGTGGGAGCAATTCTAGGGGCTTGAGGGGGTGGGTTGGGGTAGTGGCAATGGGAGGCCTGGTGTGTCACATACAGGTGACAGGATTGAGAATTCCTGTCACCTGTATGCTTTCTGCCAGGAATTACCTGGTGGGGTATCCCACCAGGAAATACCTGGTGGAAATGGGATCATAATCCCACCGCCACACCGGCCTCCACCGCCGGGTAGAATGTGCCTACCATCGGCTCGGTGGTCGATTCTGGCCTGACGGTGGGTGGTAGTGCACTGGATGCTTTGCACCAGTTCACTACTGTGTTCAGAATGTGGCGGTCTGGACCGCCATGCCGGCGCAGTGGTAATTACCGCCACGTTCATAATGACCACCTATGAATGCCTATGAATGCCACTCCAAAGAGTTGTTTGAAAGTAAACACAAACAGGTGCATGGTGACTCACATTTAGCTATATCTAAGTGCCATCTTTAAGTCACTTTTTTCAAGTGAAACTTTATCATACATTAAGATGGTCAACTAGCACAAAGATGACGACATGGATTGTATATGTGTGTGGTGGTCGAAGAGAGATCTCAGCAAATAGCAGGGTCTCACACAAAGAAAAAAGTAATGGCACTTATATACCTTTTGATATTTTTGACATTGTACCATTCATTATAAAAGCTTAAGGACAGGATGGAGGTTTGGTTATAGTGTATTGTTACAATATTGAGGTTAATAGTATTGTCCTAAACATATATCAACTCCACATTATCATCTACCAATAGATTCACTATGGCAGTGCAGTGACACCATTGATTGGCATTGACTTATGGCAGAATATGCGGGACGCATTCTCTTAAATTGCAATTTACAAAATACAACATTTCTGCCATACCAATACCATTACTTATGCAGGGAAACTGTGGTCATTTGATGTCAAGTTGATGACATATCAGTGAAGTTGTATAAAAACATCTAACCTACCATGCATCTCAAGTTAGACTAACACATTTTGGCAATATTCTCACATTTCTGCAAGAATTAGAAATTATCAAACAAATACAGCTTAGAGGTGCCTCATCCTGCCATTGTGACCACCAGTAGCCTTAGAGAAAAAAGGGGGGGGGGGTGCAGAAGGTATAAAACATCTGTTGCCAACAGGAAAACTGGCAGAGGTGATGACTAGCATTACATATACTTTTTCAGATTCTGCACTCAGAGGAACAATTTGGATGAAGGTGGCACTGCCACATAATGGCATGGCAGAGGAGTTCTACAACAAGAGGGGCAGACATGTCATGCCTCATACAGGCTGCTCAGTGATCACCAGCTTGGTTACATTACATGCTACCTGGTCTTTGATATTGTCTTGAATATCTTCAATTGAGCTCCGTGTTCAAGTGGAATATTGTCACTCTGCCTCCTTCTCTGTCCCCATTTGTCGAGTTTTTCACCATCCACTAGCAGACACACTTCTTAGAGCACACCGTCTGCCTTCTCCTGCAAAGAGCTTTCAAAAACCTGAAGATCACTTGTTAGAACAAAATATGTCACTTTTAAAGCATCTAAGGTCAAGAAAATGAATGCATTTATGTAGCTTTCTTTCATGAAACCTGAGGCAAATGCATTTGGTGTCAATGGAAAGAGCTAACTACTTTCATCCTCACAGGCACACATGATTGTACAGACCAGGACACAAATGAAGTAGGTGGTATTTTTCAAAGCCAGCTATTTGGGTTTCAGAAGACCATGTTTGTTGCCCCTACTTGCAAGACGGATGGAGTAGGTGGCACTGGAAAAAGCTGCCAGTGCCGCCATCACAGTTCCCTTCAGAATCCCACATAATAAAATAATGGATGAAGTGTTGGAACTTTTCAAACATTTACCCCATCACAGATCTGGGTTTAATCCATTGTTATTTTGCTCACCTCATTACCTCAGTTTTGACTCAGCCAGATGCAAATCAGTCTTGACCCTGCTTCCCATGGGAACAGTCATGCCTGAACTGCCAAGCCAGGTCCCCCCTGGACCAGAAACAAGCATCCTAGGACTGGTGTCAGAGTATCATCTCTCATCAGCCAGGCTACCTTGAATCCAGTGGCACAGCAAGCAAAGGACTCCCGTCTGGGCATACCCTTGCCACGCAGGGCTCACATATCAATACCACAAAAAAAGAAAAGTTGGACGGAGTCACCCCCAGTCACAGATCTGCGTTTAATTCATCATTATTTTGCTTGCCACTTCCCCCCAGTTTATACCGAGCCATATGCAAATCAGTGTTGGCCCTGCTCCCCATGGGAACAGTCCAGTCCAGTCCAAACTTCTAAATCAGGTCCTCCCTCGACTGGAAACAAGCATCCAAGGACCAGTTTCAGGGTATCACCCCTCAATCAGCCAGGCTGGCTTGAATCCAGTGGTGCAGTGAGCAGGGGACCCACGTCTGGGCATGCCCGTGCTACTTAGGGCGTTAATAGCAATACCACAAAATAAAATAATGGACAGAGTGTTCAAACCTTTCAAACACTCACTCCCCATCACAGATCTGGGTTTAATTCATCGTTATTTTGCTAATCTCGTCACCCCAGTTTGGACTCAGCCTTAAGCAAATCTGTCCTAACTCTGCTTCCCATGGGAACAGTACAAGCCAAACTGCCAAGCAGAGACAAATGGAGCAGGAAGGATTGTAAGTAGCTTCCTGCTTCTGCCCTCACAGGCCTCTAAATGTCCAACACCCTTGTACAACAAAAGGAAGACTAAATTATGGATGACAAAGTGTGGCTCATGGTGTATTCCAGTGGAGTGATGCTCTAGGAAAGACTCTGTTGTGGTAAATAGGGTGTACACACACACACCCTACAAGTAACATAGGTTATGGGATGGTGGATTATAAAGAAAAAGTCAGATTTAGTGACACTGCATCAATGTTTACATAGCACACCAAGGACGCCCAGTA
This sequence comes from Pleurodeles waltl, assembly GCF_031143425.1. Taxonomy (NCBI): domain Eukaryota; kingdom Metazoa; phylum Chordata; class Amphibia; order Caudata; family Salamandridae; genus Pleurodeles; species Pleurodeles waltl. Next base: position 476,556,930 of record NC_090451.1, read on the forward strand.
TCACAAAATGCAATCTATCTAAAATGCTCCAGGAACATGTCTTGTAAAATTAATTAAGCCTGGGCATAGGATTTAGTGTGACATGTTTCTTTGAATAAAGTCAGACAAGATAAGTGTTTCCCACATGATTAAAGGTAGTGAAATAGAATAGAAGGTTTCTAAAGTATTAAGTTTGTCTGATAGGCTAAGTATGCTGCCTACATTTTGTTCTGCATTTATTATCTTTCTTTCATTAATTAATGCTATTGGTCATAATTGACATTTTAAAAATAGAAATACCTAATGAAACATAATCCTCAATGTTTGTCAAAGGCTATCATGAGGCTATGGTTTAATCAGAAGAGGAAGAAATCGGCAGAGGTCTTATCATAACAGGAGAACAATGTTAGGTTTGAACATGCACCCTAAGAGGGCAGCCTTAGCAGTGCTTAACTTGTAAATAAAAATGCCAGTGCTCAAAGCTCTCCTCTGAAAAACATGGCTGCTACAATTAAATGTGCAAGCACAGAATACTGAGGCAGTGTAATCCTGAAGTCATCGCAGCCCTCTTTAATCCTTTTACAGCCACTCTCTGACCCTTCAATTCAATCTTACAGCTTTCTCCCTTTGTGACGCTTTTTAGTTTTTCTCTTTCTCCGTCTTCCCCATATGGATCTTTTGCTCGCATTAAATGCTTAAGGCTGAACAATAAGTGCCGGCCCTCATAAAATAGTGCCAGTTCCTTGTACAGGAAACCGCTGGCTCAAATTAAGCACTGAGACATATAGATCAGCCACATAGCAGGGGTTGGTAGCACAAGACAGACATGGAGGAGTATCAAAACAAAAAGGGAACACTTTTTAAATAATCCTACCATTATTTTTATTCATACCTGATGATAAGCTGAAAAGGAATTTATTTGCCGAACACATGCACAGCGGCATAAATGAAGGCTTCATTACTAAGCACTATGGACATAGGCAAGGTTATTTATAAAAAAATTAAAAGGACAGAAACAACCATGTACAAATTTCTATCTGGATGCAATGGAAAGTGGAGAGATTCAGAAGTAAACCTGTAATGCTGTACAGGACCCAAGGTTTCTTTCCCTGAAAACAAACAATAGCCATGACATTTTTTAAGGGTTCTCCAAGCACAAGTTGGTCATTTCTGCTTTTTCCTATCCTGGTCAGACATGGACAGGGAATATGAATGCCAGAAGTCTCAGGGTATAGACATTTGTGGCTCTCCTCTTGGAAACCCAGATGTTCTCCCTGGAATACATGAGGCACAAGAATCATAGCTTGGGGTAGATGTGGAGCAGCTGCTAGTGTACAGTGGATATATCCCATCTTCCACACCCCACATGCACCCCTTTGTTTCACTGACTGTCTAGAGCAGAAATGAATAATGGAAGATGGAGCAGTAACTTGAATGTTATGCTTTTCTGTGTTTGGACAATAGTGAGCACTCCACAAGGGCTAATTTGTTTAAGCTTTCTGAAGCACACAAGACTAGTCCAACCATTACTGCGCTCTGAAGTTGTTGAATGTAGTCATCGCTTTTATTGTACACTGGAAGTACCCGAAGCATGCACAGATAAAACGATTTATTGACATCTCACAATACTCTTTTGTATGTGTACCACCTTCATCATGGCTCATTTGTTTGTTGTTACTTTGTAAAAAATAAATAAAACAGGTAAGTGCCAGTGGCCAAGATGTTTTCAAAGATAGCCCTGACTTTCACCACTGGTGCAGCCTAACTCTTATCCTTGCTCTAAGGTTTAGCCTCACTTCAGTCTATTACTTTTCTCTCTTATCTTTTCCGCTCTTTGTCTATCATCTCTCCTACACCATTTTCATTGGCCATTTATCCAATCTATCCCTGCTCTTTCCCGTCTCTTCTATATCTACTCTGTTGTCTCTGCCCTCTAGCCATTTGCCTTTCCTGTAGCACTCACCAGCTACAACTTCACTTTATGTCTGGTCTGCCTGTTCCTCTCTACTCCTCCTCTGCTCTTTTGTCTCTATGTCCTCTTCTCCACATCCCTGCTTTCTCTTATATCTCTACCTACCTACCCTTTCTGGTGACACAAATGCCTAGCTGACTCTGAGATCCTACATTTTCAGCTGAATGATTTAACAAGGCAATTGCATCAAGTTTACAGTCCTCATTTTTTTAAGATGCAACCAGTACGTCATCAAGACACTGCACTGATACTTTCTCCAGGATTTAACTACAAATGGAAGGACTTTCCATATACCATTGTTGGATTCTACACTGTACAAGAAGTTTATTCAAAACCCCAATATTTCACTTCACCCTAATATTTTGATCGCTCCAAAATTCACCTCTGGTGGCTTGGCTTCTGCACCCTTGATCTTGCGATAAGAGTCACCACCCCCTCGATCGTAGGCCAACAAATTAGCAGAGTAAATAAAGTAGTTACCGGGACCACTCAATGACTGAGCTGTAGATCAATGAGAAGTTAAAGAGTTTTATTACAAATCTCAAAATAAGCAATACAGAGAATGTCAATTCCACAAAGGCTCACAGTCAGAAATCAGAACCATTCTAAATCCTAATAAGCATCGAAAATTATACATGGAACAGACAGTATACCTAGAGGAAATGGAAAATCATCTAACTAAATGGACAGAGTTCTGTGAGGAAAACAAATAGGTTTTATGTTCTAACAGTCAGATTCACAGGGAACACCAACAGCACCTCTAGTGGAAAAGTCTGTTGCTGTCCCCCAAAACACAGGTTTTTATTCACATTTTGTGAATAATTAATAAGGAAAACACGAAATTCAGCATGGCATGACTAGTGGTAACACATACTGAGCAAATCAGAATAATGATTGTCTTAAGCGTAAATGTAACAATAACTAATTTCTAGAAATGAAAATTCCTTTAACATCCTCAGCACCTTTGCAGTTATGAGAAGTACAACACAATATGACACACTTTCAGAAAATGACTCATACACCAGTGATGCAGCATATCACATCATAACGTCCAGATGAAGTGTCCTTCAAAATGTTACATTCAGTACATGAAGAAAGTTTCACTCACAATACATGCTAAGAAACTAACCATTTGTGTCACTGTGTCCTGTATTATGCAAGGACTGTAGGGAGAAAAGACATGCAAAGAAACATTGATTGGGAGGGTAATGAGCATAAGCAAGATGAACTAAATACCAAAACAGTATCCATATACATAAAATGAGGTCTCTGTGAAAATGTGGCACAAGAAAACTATATGTATAAACACACTTCTAAACCTCTAAATATTATCATTCCAAGAGGAACATTAGTAATCAGTTACAATTATATTCATCATAAAAATCATTAGTATTCAAAAATAATTTGCCACCCAAATAATTACATTTTGAAAAAGCTTTGTGTGGATCAAAAGACAGAAGAGATGGGCAACTTCAGGTGTTTGCAATATGGTACAAATAATTTTCCACTGTCCCAACCCCTACACATTACACAACATGACTCGCAACATGGGCTTGCAATATGATTGTGAATGGTGGCATGTGGCCTCAGGGGAAGTAGGCAGTGGACAAGAGGACCACTTCCCACTTCCACTAAAGTTTTCCCAAAAGGGAAAAACTTACAAATGTTTCCTTTTCTTTTGTGGAATACAACTACAGGGAAGATTATCTGCTGTTCCTTGCAGGAGGCCCAGCTCTGTGTTTATAGGCATTGACAGAGGCTTTTAAATAAAGACCTGCCAAATAAATGTTCATTAGTCAAGTCATTGTGTGGCTCCCTGCAATAGCACATTATGTGACTGGGACCTATTAGTAGATAGGTCACAAGGGTTGCATAGGTTGCAAACTGTTGGTAGGAATTTGTGACCACTTTCAAGATCCAACTTTAAGCCCATCATTTAGAAGATTTAGACACACACAGGCAGTGCCACTTAGCAATCCAAGCATGCCTAAGTAATATATTTTCCAGCTGTCTGACCCTTCTGCTCTACTTTCGGAAGATTTTTTTTAGCTGTCCCCAATATGATAAATCTTTATTGACGTTTATTAAACAATTGTATTCAACATTAATTTATCATTGAAACAATATAAATAAATATGCAAGCTTGTAGCACATGTCAACCCAGGTATTCTTTCTCTGACTAAACCCTAGCTGGCAATTTAAAGTGGAGTGCCATCTCAGGTATGGTAAACCCTGGACTTTTAATCCTGCAACAAGACAGGATATTTGGAAGAAGAGACTCATAGCACTTGTCCAAAAACATACTCTTCCTATTAATCACCTTTCAATTAGCAACAATGTCTGGGGAAGGAGGTGATGATCTTTTATTTGGATCTGTCGACCAGGTCCAGAGTGACTTGCATACATTGTCATCAGCCACCAGGCAGACATTCGGTGAAGCTAAAATTATGTCCTGATCTCTGACTTAGCAAATATATCAGCACACAGCAATTTTACTCCTTTAACCTCTAGCTTAAAGAGAAATGTGTAACTGTGGCTGTCACTTTTTCTGAACTCCTTAAAAGATTTTCAGATTGCACCAATTTTTTATGGGACCTACCCACTTTCAAGGACACTACCTACTATGTTGCACATTTATCTCGAACCCAAAGGCTTCAGTGATAATGATTACCCCCACAATCTGGTCTGACCATTTTGTAATATATTTGCAGAAGCTGAAAGCTGGATGTACACAGCATACTACACCAACAAAGGTTTTAATTGCCAACAAAGCCTGCTTACTTAATCTAAAATTTTGAGAATGACAGGCGTTCAGTTGTTGTCTCACATCTCATTGGTCTCCTTCAGCAATTCCCACTGCAGAGATCTGGGAGACTCTAAATTCCTTCTTCATAATTAAAATAAGGAAAGTTACTTAATAGTTGGAAGTGACTGATAGGCTTCCAAGTCCCCTGACTTTTGTTTCTTCCCCTCTTTAACTTTTGCTCTTTTTATCCTGGTGACTCCTCAGGTTACGGGAATAGAACAATGACTCTACACTCTCAAAATCACTGATTTATACCCCATTGTTTGCCCCACTTACTCAACCTCGCTATAAAGGGTTATTCTTGGAGGGCTCAGTACCGGTAAAAGTTAGAATAGAATCAACAAACCGTTTCTAAAACCCCAGCCTAGACACTGCATTCGCATGGTATGGAAAGTGCACTATTAACGTTTTGGAATAATTCTGAAAAGTGGGAGCGAGGGAGGCAGGATGTCTGCCAGATATGCTCGTCCTGTCTACAGTGTTTGTTACATTGAGCCACACATTCTGCTCCAGAGACTAATGGCGGTGGCATGGATCAGGCTGATGGCCATCACAAGTTTCTATTCACACCTTAGGAAAAGAAGCCATGAGTTTGTCCGTGTCTCTTTAAATGTTCATGTTCCTCAGTCTTACCCCCTTTGATAGTTTCTGTTTATCTTCTCTACTGTGAACCTTATTTCAGATGTTTATAGACACACACCTAAAAGTGCAATCTGATGTGGACAACATGTAGGTTTATATGTGGGTCGCCAAATCCTGCTTGGCAATGCGTATGTGTTCCTTGTTAAAGTCAAGAGCTAGATACGCCGAGCCCACTACATTTGACTAATGCCAAAACAGAGTTATAATTTTTGGCTGGGATTCACTTAGCAGCCCAAGGGCATTACTTATCCTAATCTTGCTGGTTCAAACAACAACCTTGTGGGGGGTGTGGTCGAACAGCCAATCCAGAAGGCCTCTAACTCTGAAGCAGCAGCCCCACACAAAAGGAATTTGTATAAAACACATTGTGATTGATGCATCAAAGACTTGCACACACCATAAATAAAGATGAAGCAAGAAAAGGTGAAGCTGAGGTGCAACTGACTGGAATCTAAGCCAAGAACATAGGGACTGTGAATTCCCTGAGTAATTCCAAATGGCTTATTTTTCCTTGTGCACTTCGTGGTGGTCCGGGGAGGCAGGACCCAGCCCCCTTGTTTCTTCTGCAGCAGCATGTGGAAGAGGAAAATTGACTCCTAAAATATGGTTGAAAAGCGTCCAAGGAACAGCAAGACTATTTTTTCTTTCCTTAAAAATGCCATCGGGCCCTAATGGAGGAGATTTCAAGTGTGGAAGATCAGCTGGTTACAATTCACTGTTAGGCCTACCCCACCAGGTTACAAGGAGGGCTCCATCCATTGTTGGTCTTTCTGCATTCCTAGCCAATGTTCTGCCACACACTACCCCACTGCCAAGCACATCATTGGTAACCATTCTTCAAATCAATCTCAATACCTGGTCAACACCTCTTAAATCTGCTAGAGTATATCGGGAAAGGGCTAGGCCTAAGGACAAAACTTTGGAGTTACCTATTAAACCTAAGTTGGTAACAAATTGGGTAGGACAGACAAAAAGAGGTGTGTTTCAAAGGATCATGTATCAGATGCAGTGCCTTGCTATCATCTTGATCTGCTCCAGACATTAGAAACGCAAACTGCTACGGCCTTTGATGCACTGACTCTGCACATCCCTAAGGCTTAACAGGCCATGGGCAAACTGGGAGACTAGGTGGCTTCTACTTATTTGCTTTTGGCAAACATTGTAAGTGAAATTGACCTAACAACCCTTTTACCCCATAGCAATTTGAGTGTTTCCTTGCAAGATCACACAAGTGCATATTGTCCACCTTAGTTAGGAGAGATGTAAAAGGGGCAGAGGAGCATTGGTCTTTCATCTGACAACACAGCCAATGCTATTCCACCACCACATCCCACACAGCTAGAACCTCAGGTGTGAGGAGTCTGCGATGATAACAGCATGTATTCCCTTCATAAAAGCTGCTCAAAATATAGTTCAAAGGCACCCAGGGAGGGCACAGATTAAATCTTCTGAAGTTATTTTGGGGGCTTCACCATGCAATGTTATAATTCAACTTCCCCCTGCAACCACCAGTATGTTCTGGTTTTGGCCAATGAGCTAGAAGACCGTGAGAGTGCAGGATACATAGAAGGAGTATATTGCCATTAACGATTGTTTTAATGCAGGAAGGTGTCCCTTCCTGCACATAAACAATCATCCCCACAATGCAGGCATCCGTGCACCCCTGCGTAAGGGTGTTGCATTGGTGCTAAACAGCTGATTTAGCAGCGGCACAGGGGAAAACACAGGGCTGTGCCATATTCTGGTAAATATGGTGCATCCCTGCATTTTGGAAACTACGCAGCTCGGTGCAGCAAAATTGCTTGCAGCACCATGCTTCGACATTCTCTTGTAATCGAGGCCCTATGTTTAAACTGCAAAATAGAGGTGATTGCATCAAATTCACTGTATATTTTGGACATTCTCTTGATTTTCTCAAACATGCTAAGAGTTGTAGCTGTGAGGGTAGCATGATAGTTTTTGGATGATTTTATTTATTTCACTTCTATTTTTATGGCATTGATGTTGATGGGCAATTTAAATTTTCTTCGTTGTATGAATTGCTATTTGTATTGAGATTATGATGAAGTATTGATCAAGCACACTTCAAACATACTGCACATTTTAATAATCTGATTTTACATCATAAATCAGTGAATCTGTTTAATAAATGGGAGGTTAATCCTGCAAAGTGGACTCTTAAGGTGGCAAGATGTAGATCAATAGTTGACTACATTTTTGAATCAGCATATCTATTTTCCTCTTTAATTAGTTGTAATGTGGTCTGGCACACACATAGTGCAACATGCTAAGAGTGTTGGCTGTCAGGGTAGCATGATAGTTTGTGGATGATTTTATTCATTTCACTTCTATTTTTATGGCATTGATGTTGATGGGCAATTTTTATTTACTTCTTTGTATGAATGCAAAGTGAACTCTTAAGGTGGCAAGATGCAGATCAATAGTTCACTACGTTTTTGTATCAGCATATCTATTTTCCTCTTTAATTAGTTTTAATGTGGTCTGGCACACACATAGTGCAGCTCGGTACCAATTAGTTGGCATCCATCTGTGAATATGCCCATATTTAAAAAAGGCAATAGAATGGACCCAGCCTGTTATTAACCTATCTCTTTGGTGGATACTGAGGTTAAAATCATAGGTTGGTGCTTTTGGACTATCTCACTGCTTTTGCAAAAGAACCTAGGGGCCTCCATGTGCCACATTAACAACGTTTACGCTAATATGGCCCAACGAGGCTAAAACCATCATGCTAAACTCACAATGCATGCATTGAGCCACTTTGTAACCCTTTTTGCCACATTATGCTTGTGCCAGGCATAATGTATGCAAAGGGTCCTTTCCCTGTTAGGGGGGGCAAAGAAATGGTGCACCATTTGTTTGGCACTTTTAGCGCCTGCTCAGAGCAGGCATTAGAATGAGGCACACCATTATTTACAAAGAGCCTCAATGGGCTTTGCAAGATTAGAGTGAAAAGTTTTGACACTAGTCCTGCAAAGCTCCAAACTAGCATAAAAAATGTTGACATTAGGTCCCCTAACTACGCCAATGGTGTGCCGTATCTTAGATATAACTGATGAAGCAGAAAATGAAGGTTTTACATTTATTAGAGCGTAAACGTAGTGTGAAATAATCATGTGTGACTTTAACCGAACTAATAAAGATTGTACGGGGACAAAATGTGCCCTCAGAGTAGTTTGCCAACATTTATACGCGTGCTTTATATAACGTGGTGTACTAGAATTGCACTAATCCGACATAATCATAAACGTGTGCTACGATTTGCTTGTTTGAAATGTTTTAGCTTAGCATGACTTTAGCGGAGGCTTTGGCCTAGTTGCCTGGTCTCACGGTTTAGATGCTCGTATTTTTCCACTGTGCTAATAAACGTGTATTTTTGCTTGAAGCTGTACTTTTCCACTGAGATCGTTCACATGCTTATCTTAAGGTTTCGTGCCAGCCTGGCATATTTCTCTTTATTCCAAGGTCGATTTGCAGGTGCGGACAATGGAAGCTCTGAAAGTGAGTTAATTGGCATAAAATGTTGCAACTTGCGTACCCATCTCCAAGGATAATGTATGCTTAAGTAAAAGCTTGAGAACTGTCATTTTTGATGGGACAATTTGAAGCTAACCTATGAACCCTCCAATGGAAGACCCTACTGGATTTGAACTGTTGTCTATAAAAACCAGGTGCACGAGAAGAAAGTAGCCATTACCAGCTCGATACCCGCCATTTTGCAGACTTCGTAGCTATTATGGCCCACTTTGCTGCGACGCCATTTTGAGAGACTTTGATGCTTTCTCTAATCGAGAGAAAGAGACTTTAAATGATTCTTGCCCTAGAGACTTTAACTTTGATTTGTCCCTTTGCATGAAGTAGTAGTTCTACCTTGCCGCCGTGAGGCAGTTGCCCCGTCCACCCCTGCCCCTTTGCCCCGTCCTATGCTGATCGAAACGGTACCCATGCTGATCGAGAAACGGTACCTGTGAGACGAAGACTTCCTTGATTGCTGATCGTAATTGGTAAATATGAAAGGAAATTGTAAAATTGCATTGTGTTTCTTTTAGGTAACCAACTGCTGATTTTGATAAGATCCCTAGTTAGGAGTTTTTCTAAATTAATGTTGCTAAATTGTTTTTGCATGAAGTCCCACATGCTGATGCTAATTTGAGGTTAGATGAGGATCCCATATGTCGCACGATGCAATTTGAGATCTTGTTATGCTGACTAAATGTATGCCATTAGTTCATTACAGATTATCGTATTAGTGATTTGCATAGCTATTATCGAATGCCTTGTGATTCAAATGCTACATAGATTACACTTGTTTCGCCGCTATGGACAGCTATTAATGTTCATATATGTTTATCATTTGGTGTTGAGACACATTTATATTGTGCTAGCTTTGTTAATATAGGGAAATAAAATTCACTAACTTTGAATAAACTGGTGTGATTATTCCTGACTGAAAGGTCAGGGTCCGCCGAAATGTATTCTGGATTAATTGTCAAGTGTTATGTTGATCAAGGTATTGCTTATGTTCGTTATTGATTATTGATTTGATTAAATTGATCGATTAAGAGTACAGAGAGTTCCCACTTAGTCAAAAGATTCATCGGCCTAAAAGAGCGTCCGAAAACAGGTAAAATTATTACTACGGACCGCTCTATCAGTAGATGGTAGCAGAGGACGGTTTCGTCTTTTGGGACCCTGTACTCTTAGAGTACATGGTGTTGAATTAACGGTTACGCATTTTGAGACCCCACTCGAGAAGTTGAATTAGATTTTTCTTGGATAAAACTGATTGACAGAATGATGATGGGCTAGGTCCACCGCGACTTTCCCGGGATCTCGGAGTTTGCGAATGGAGAGAATGGAGGTGTGGAATCAGCGTTGGCGGTACTAGTGATGGTATGAGTGAAGTTAGGGTTTTGCGCTTGCACAGCTTATTGCCGCAGGATGTGTGAAAAGGTTGCGAGACTGAATTTTTCTTTTAAAGGATAGCGGAGGTGCGACTCCGAGTGTAGAAGTAGAGAAGTCGTCGAACTTCACAGAAATAGCGGAGGTGCGGCTCCGAGTGTGGGAGTAGGGAAGTCGTCGAACTTCATGTGCGTGTGGCGCTTTGTGCATAAAAAGGTCCACGTGGTTGTTGTTGTTGAGAAGGGCCCTGCGAGGTCAAGAGACTCCGGAGTATGTTGATCTATTTTGTGGTCTGGGCGGTTTAGTAGGTTGATCGGGCGTGGTCAACGGGTCGGTACGTGTGTTAGGGAGTGAAAGAAACTTCGACTTCGGGCTTTGACAAGATTCTAAGTGCACTAGAATAGATCATTGACAAGTTGAGAGTAGGTCTGCAGGTCAGATTTGCTTGCGAACGTGGGGACCGAGAAAGACGGAATAGCGGCCGAGGCTAGTGAAAGGTCCCTAAGGTCCTGAAGCGACTGTGTTACCCTTCCTGTAGTAAACCGACAGATCTGTTTTAGTTTTTGGTAGCTCGCGATACATGCAAGAAGTTGTTACGGGAGGAGGTGAGTGAAGGAGGACTAGCCGCGAGGCTTTGTCAGCCGCAGTGTGTGTGAGTGTGACGTCACTAGGAGCCGCGCTGGGATAGGTTGGTTGCAGAGAAGGGTCGCGCACGGATTGGACGCAGTCCGTGGGGCTCGATTGGAAGGGGGAAAGGCAAGCGAAGAGTATTCCGGGAATTAAAGTCACCTATTGATTACAAACTTTGTGAAATAAAAAGAAGAGAAAATGAAATTCTTTAAAGCATTTAGGAGTGCGATGAAGGGGGAGTCTTACATTAAAGCGAGCGTAGGAGAGGAGACGCCGCCCGAAGGTACACCAGCTTACATAGTAATGGAAGAGAAGGGGGTAGCTCCGTGCCTTTGGCTAAAGCAATGGCACAAGTTGACAGAGAAACATGGGAGCGTAGCATTCCCGATACATGGGACATTCAATATAAGGATCCTAGAGAATTTGAGATTCACGATGTATGACATGAAGGTGCCTCCAAGGCCAGCCCAGTTTGAGGCTCTAGCGATTTGGGAATTAATGGCTAGAAAGCAACAGAAAAATAAGTTTGAAACAAGGATGAGGAAGGTAGAAAAGACACTAGCGGACGCTAGGTGGGATAATGCACAGAAGGTGTGGAGGTCAGATGTATTGCAGGGGATAAAACTGTTTCCAGCAATTACTAAGGAAGAAGAGGAGACAGGTAAGAAAGCTACCTGTAAGACAGACAGGAAGTGTTCCAAGGATAGAGAGGATGAGGAAAAGTTGAGAAGAGAAGAGGAGTTAGAGGATGAGGAGTTAATAATGCAATTGCTGAACGACCGTCCACCACCTTATGCGGAGAATGGACAAGGTCCAAGTACCAGTTCTGCCCCTCCGGCATCGGTACAGAACAGTGAAACTCAGAGTTCAGGAGCATCATCGGGGTCTAAGGACCCGAGTTTATTGTTCACCCTGCAGATACCGCAGGTTAGGAGAATATATCCAGATGTGCCCGTGTTGAAACCAGCAGAAAATTATCAGCCGCAGATGCCAGGGTACTACAACAGTGATAACAGTGCAGGAATGATTCTAGATCCAACCGTAAGGGGAGTACAGAATGGTCACAACCAGACATTGTCACAAGCCGAATCAACCCAGTTTTTGATGCCTCAAAAGCAGATACAAGGGGGAAACGCACATACTCAGATGACGGGGAGCCAGATGGGCATGCCGGCAATGATGACCCATGGTGTGGGAATGAACATGCCTCAGAACATGGGGAATGGACAGAACCCAGATGCGATATCGCTACCCATTACTGTAGGTCCACCGGTACCTTTGTACAGTCAGCCTAATTTAGGTATGAGCGGTCAGGGAACAATGCTGCAGAATGGGACAGAAAGAAGGTGCATAGAAAACACTCCAGGGATAACTCCGATAGTGGCTCAGCCAAATGGATCTGGGACCTTGATGGAGTTTAGTCCCATATGTGCTCAGTCGACACTGGTGAGGTCGAGTCCCCCACTGATAATACCTCTAACATCGAACACTGAAAAGTTGCCGCAACCATCAATGGCAGTCGATGTGAACGCTACGCTGATGGGGGTGAATGCGCAACAGCTGACACAATGGTTCAACAGTCTAAATTCCACACAAAGTTCAGCCAGTGGGAAAGGAGAAGACTATATGAATAGGGTCAGGTTGAACATGGAAGCACAAGAATTGGTGGAAGGGACTATGGGTGTGAATAGGTTAGAGTCCTACACGGAAGAAGAGCTGAGGTATCTATGTCCCAGGATTACGAAGGAAGTGAACAAGGTACATAAGAGCTTGCAGGAAGCAGCTGACAGAAACGGGGTTGACATAGACAAGATGAAACACTTGAGCAGAAGCTACAGGTTGGATTTTGGGACCACAGATTTTGAACACATGAGGTCAGCAGGCATGAAAGCACACCTTAGAGAATTGCTGCAGAGTGCCCAAGTGTGGAGGTGTCTAGACAAGTGGGAAAGCAGGTGGGTAAAGAGGAAGGAAAAGAGGAGGGACAGTGCTACAGAGCACAATGAGAAAAGACCGCAGAGTAGTGATACAGTAACTATGTTACCAATGAGGGAGACAGCAGGGGCAAAGTTAATACATGTACCATGGCACAGAAGCGACATTCAGTCTTTTACGGATGATTTTCCCAAACTGAGAGAGAAACCGATTGAATGGTATCAGCAGACTGACAGGTTTGTGAAGCTTGCAAAATGTCTCTGGGAAGACCTGAACACTCTGTTTGAGATTGTGGTTCCGGCAGATTTGTGGGAGGATTGCAAAAGAGCTGTAGGTTGGCCGACGAGTGAACCAGAGAGAGACAGGGAGACGGGTGCACCATCGCCTATGGTGATGAGCCTGTACTATAAGGTGATTGAGCATTTGAAGACGAAGGTAGCCGCAAAAAATGTGGATTGGCAGAAGATCGATCGAACGGCCCAAGAGGTTAAAGAGTCGATCCATAGTTACTATGAGAGGTTGTTGAAGGCGTTTAAGAATTACAGTGGCACGGAAACAATCGAGGCGAAGGACATGCTTCATTTTGTGTTCAGATTTGTGGAAGGGCTGAGACCAGAGATAAGTCAGATGATAAAGTCGCATTTGATTTGTTGGCAATCGAAACCGATTGATGAGGTGTTGAATTATGCGAAATACTGTAGTGACGAAATTGAAGTGAAACAGAAAAAGCTGAAAGAGAAGGTGATGATGATGCAGCTTAAAGCAGCTCAGACAGGTTTGCAAGGTTTGCAAGGGATGCAAGGGTTCCAACAGCAGGTACCGCAACCGCAGCCGCAGTTGCAGGGAAATATGGCGTTTCAGCCACAGGCCAGAGGCAGAGGAGGTTTTGTGAATAATGGTCCGGATTTGAACACGGTTGTGACTGGTGTGCAGGCAATGAAGAAGGTGATGCCATGTCACGTGTGCGGAATTGTCGGTCATTGGAAACGCGAGTGCCCGATGGTGGTGCAGGAAGGTGCAGGTGCAGGTGCAGGTGTTGGTCAGCAAAACAATGATGTCAATGCATTTCAGACAATGAGGGGACCGAAAATGAGAGGTCCAAGCCCAAATTTTCAGACCGTAAATCAGTTGCAGGGATTGCAACCTATGCAGCCGCAGCAGATGCAGATGCCTCGTATGCAGATGACGCAAATGCAGCCAATGCAACAGCAGTTACCTATGGTACCTAATCAGCAAATGCAAATACCCTTGGCACCAATGAGTCAGCAGCAAGTGATGGTTCCTCCACAGGTCTCGGGTCAGGTAATGAGTACAAATGGCACCGTACAACAGTTCCCATTACACAGTGAGAGTGGAATAAACAATGTATGGGAGAGTGAAAGTTCAGAAGAAGAAGGAGATTGTGTGCTTGCAGCATCCTTGGAAGTTGATCAAAGGGGTCCGTACGTGGAGGGAAGAGTGATGGGTCATCGTGTCTCATTCTTGGTTGACACAGGAGCCACACGTTCAACTGTTAAGAGCAGTGAAGTACCAAATTTGCCACTCTCAGGGAGAACAGTTCAAGTGGTGGGAGTAGCAAACAGACATCTGACGAACCCAATTACAGATCCGGTACCAGTCAGCATCGGTAACTATCAAGGGGTACATCAGTTTGTGGTATGTGACTCAAGCCCGATAGCACTATTAGGGAGAGACCTATTGTGCAAATTGGGTTGTTCGATCATGTGTTCGAACGAAGGAATAACAATACAGACGAGCAGTGATGGGGAAGAAGAGGACAGTGTAGAGGGGGACGAGATGGAAACTGTAGATGAAGAGTATCCTCTGATTTGTCTTTTCCCGATGATAACTGAAGAAGATATTCCAGCCGAATTACGGGAGACAGTCGGAAAGGAAGTGTGGGACATGACAGGGAAAGAGGTGGGATTGATGAAAGGAGTGGAACCAGTGAAAGTGACTGTAAAGCCCAATGCAATCTTTCCCCAGACCCCACAATACCACATGCCACAAGACACCCTCATGAAAGTTGCTCAACTTATTGACGAATTTGTAAAGCAGGGAGTACTGAAAGAAGTGTTGAGCAGTCCATGTAATTCACCAATAATGGGACTAATAAAGCCAAGCAGAAAGGTCCGACTTGTGCAGGACTTGAGGAAAATAAATGACATCATAGTCAAATGCTGCCCTGTCGTACCAAATCCAGCTGTGATAATGTTTCAAGTCCCTTGCGATGCTGAATGGTTCTCAGTCATTGATTTGTCACAAGCATTCTTCTCGGTGCCTCTCCATGAGGACAGTCAATTTCTCTTTTGTTTCAAATTCTTAGACAGAGTGTACGGTTGGTGCCGAATTCCTCAAGGGTTTTCTGAGTCACCGTCAATCTTCAATCAGATTCTAAAGAAAGATTTGGAAGCATTAGAATTGCCATTCGAGTCAACCCTAGTACAGTACATTGATGACTTACTGGTTGCATCAAAGACAGAAAGTGGCTGCACAGCGGATACCATTGCTCTGTTGAACCATTTGGGAAGGAATGGACATAAAGTGTCTCCTTCCAAATTGCAGTTCTGTCAGAAGAAGGTGAAATACTTGGGTCACCAGATAGAGAAAGGGTCAAGGAGAATAATGAAGGAAAGAATAACAAGCGTACTTCAAATGAGTCCACCAAAGACAAGGAGGGAGGTGAGGAAGTTTTTGGGAATGGTGGGCTACTGTCGCCAGTGGATTCCCAACTTCTCGACTCTAGCAAAGCCTTTACTGAAACTGACCCAGAAGGATGCCTTGGATCAAATTGAACTGAAAGGAGATGAGATGGATGCTTTTGTTGAATTGAAAGAATGCATGTGTAGGGCTCCAGCTCTAGGTATGCCTGACTACACAAAGCCTTTCACATTGTTTTGTCATGAACGTGATGCATGTTCTCTGTCTGTCTTGACTCAAGCCCATGGTGGCGTAAACCGACCGGTAGCGTATTTTTCAGCTACTCTGGATCCGGTCGCAGCAGCACTCCCAGGGTGTTTGCACGCCGTAGCAGCAGTTGGTATCAGCCTCACTCAGAGTGAAGGAATAGTGATGGGACACCCAGTAACAGTCATGGTCCCTCACTCAGTCGAGATACTTTTGACCCGCTCCCGAACGCAGCAAATGACTGGAGCAAGACTCACAAGGTATGAAACGATAATTCTGGGCTCACCGAATGTGCAGCTGAAAAGGTGCACTACGTTGAATCCAGCAACATTGCTCCCTGGAGAAAATGCTGAAATTGAGAACGCTGAAGACATCGAGCATGACTGCCTTCAGGTGACTGAATTTTGCACAAAACCTCGACCGGACATTAAGGATACTAAGCTTGATGAAAATGATCAAATTCTTTTTGTGGATGGTTCATGTCTAAGAGATGGGATGGGAATTTTGAAAGCGGGATATGCTGTATGTACTGTAACAGGGGTCTTGGAAGCGGGATGGCTTCAAGGAGTCTATTCTGCACAAGTAGCAGAACTTGTAGCCCTTACCAGAGCATGTCAACTGTCTGCATTGATGAAAGTCACCATTTACACTGATAGTCAATACGGGTTTGGGATTGTGCATGACTTTGGACAACTATGGTCACAGAGAGGTTTCCTGACTTCTTCAGGATCCCCAGTGAAGAACGGGGAGAGGATAAGGGAATTGTTACACGCCATTCAAGCGCCAGCCGAAGTTGCAGTGGTAAAGTGTAGTGCTCATACGAAAGGACAGGACTATGTTTCTCTGGGAAATGCATATGCGGATCAAGTCGCAAGATTTTGTGCCTTGAACTGTATATTACTCAGAGATGAATGGAATTCAATAAGTGAGCCGGAACTCGAACCAGCTGAAGCATTTGCCTTGAAGGTCGTAGATACAATAGATGAACTAAAAGCACTACAGAATAATGTCAGGGAGGATGAAAGAGATTCCTGGATTAAATCACAATGTATAAAGAGACCAGACGAGTTATGGGTTTCACATGAGGGAAAATATGTTTTGCCAAATAGTCTCTTATCACAGCTTGCGCGGTTCTATCATGGGCAGGCTCACCTAGGGAGAGATGCCATGATAAGATTGTTCAAAACTGATTGGTTTAACCCCAGATTTCGTCAAGCTGCAGAAGCAGTTTGCCATCGATGTGTCACTTGCCAGCAGATGAACCCAGGAAAGGGAACAGTTGTGAACGCGAGCCACATTGGTAGGGCAAGCGGGCCTTTTAGTCGAATGCAGATGGACTTCATTGAGATGCCTGTGCATGGAGGTCTGAAATATGTGTTGGTGATTGTGTGCATTTTTAGTCACTGGATTGAGGCATACCCCACACGTAGAAATGACAGCCTTACAGTTGCGAAGCTATTGTTGAGGGAGTTGATACCACGTTTCGGATTCCCGATCTCTTTAGAATCAGATAGGGGAAGTCACTTCAATAACAAGGTGATAAAGTTACTTTGCGAAGCGCTGAACATTGAGCAAAAGCTGCACTGTAGCTATCGCCCTGAAGCCTCAGGACTGGTGGAGCAGATGAATGGTACACTGAAATCGAGAATGGCGAAAATATGTGCATCGACAAATTTGAAATGGCCTGACGCATTGCCCTTAGTGCTAATGTCAATGAGAAACACCCCTGATAGAAAGACTGGATTGTCTCCGCATGAAATTCTCATGGGCAGGGCTATGAGACTTCCTGCAGTTCCCGCAAACGCGCTTTTGAATATTACAAATGATATGGTGTTAGACTACTGCAAGGGTCTGGCTGACGTGGTTCGCTCTTTCTCTCACCAGGTGGAAGCGACCACCTTGCCACCAATCCAAGGTCCAGGACACGCACTGAAAGCAGGTGACTGGGTCGTGGTAAAGAAGCACGTGAGGAAGTCGTGTCTGGAACCCCGTTGGAAAGGCCCTTTCCAAGTGATCCTGACGACAACTACCGCTGTGAAGTGTGCGGGGTTCCCAACTGGATTCACGCCAGTCACACAAAGAAAGTGTTGTGTCCCACAGAGGAGGAAGTTGAAGCGCTGAAACTGCCAGTGTCTGACAAAACAGTGCTGAGTGCTGAGACAGAGCAAAACCGAACTGAAAGCGAACGGGCAGAAACGGGAGAGAAAGAGATATTCTCTGAGGACGGAGAGACCAACTTGCTTGGGGGAGACCAAGGAGAAAGTTCAGACAGCGACGAAGCAGCTGAAGGTGACAGAGAACCTGAAGCAGCTGAGGGTAGCAAAGAGCCTGAAGCAGCTGAAGGTGACAAAGAACCTGAAGCAGCTGAAAGTGATAAAGAGCCTGACGAAAGTAACGGTGACGAAGGGCTCGAAAAAGGTGAAAAAGCAGGAGAGCCTGATCAGAGGAGGGCTTTCCCAGAAGCAGACGATACAGAAAAAGAAAAAGAGAACGTGATTGATTCCCCAGAAGGAGGGGACAAGTCAGAACTGAACGAAAAGGTTCAAGATTCCTCAGAAAAGATCGCAGGTCCATCAAATGGACATGGTGCAAAGAGAAGACTAAGCATATCACCAATAAAACAGAGGACTGAAGAAAGTTTGAACGAGGGAGGAAGGCCAAAAGTGAAAGAGAAAAGAAAAGAAGTAATTGTCGGGGCGTCATCCCCGAGTGAAGAAAAAGACTCGACAAAAGAGGAAAGTACCAGCGAAGCAGAATCGAAAAGAGAAGCAAAATTGAAAAGGAAAAGGATACCGAACAGAAGATATTCCGGTCCTGAATGGGCATATGCAGTCAATGACGATTGGACTGACGAGTTTGTATCTCTAAGCATTGAGAACGAAGAAGAAGAAGAGATACCAATAGAAAAGAAAAGTTTTATGGACTCCGTTGATTGAAAGGGTAATAAATGATATTGCTTGCTACAATCTAACGTGAAACAAACAACCAGCTGAGACATTGCTAAACCGGATGAGACATTTGCTAACCTGATAAGACTTTTGAAAACCTGATTGCCAACTATTGCCGAATTGAGACAAAAGCTGCTAACCGATCAGTGACTGGCCTTTTTGAAGAAGACGGTGTGAACATTGCGCTCGCTCAGCTTTGTAACTGAATTGCTGAATAGTTTTATTTTATAGGTGCTTCCAGCTCTCTGATTCTATATAGATCATGACGCAAAACAATAGAAAGAAATATTGTAAATATGTGTGTATAGGCTTGGTAATTACATGTGTACTAATAATAATGGCAATTGTGCTTGGAATGCATGGAAAGGGTGAGAATGAGAATATTGAGGCTTCTACTTTTGCTCCTGTTACTGTCACTGAACTAACCGCATTGAAAAGACTAGCATTGGATGAGAGGCTCTTGCACGATAAGAAAGAGCTTTCGTATAACGTTTTCTATTGCTTGCTAACAGAATATGTTGAGACTATGGATGCGAAGGATTGTTACGTGTGTACACAGATACCGACATCAGTAAAGGAAGGGGTGACTTATCACCACATGCCACTTACATACGGGATTACGTGTAGTATAGTAATGTCTAGGTTTTATGGTCAAACTAACATACAGTATTTTTATTCGAATTATGATGTTACCTTTGCATATGTTCCTATAATAGCGCAGCTAAGCCAGATTGCTAAAGATTGGGATGCTAAAATAATGAGGGAATTTTTCGAGCCAATGCAACCTTTTGAAACGGCTCACGCTCATAGGGAAAATCTTACCTGCTCGCTCTCTGCAGTAGAAATAAGCTTTTTAGATCGCACAGATGATAGAAGGGCACAAATGAAGGCGAAATTAGAAAAAGAGCTACATAAGAGGACTTCAGTAGATAATTATGATTTTGCTGCAATAAAGACACAAGGGAAAATAGCTTTAGATGCTTGGCATGTAGGGAAATTTTGTATATATCGAGGAGAATCCTATTATGACAATATTTTTGTAGGAGCAAGTGAGTGTAAACATACGTTTATCTTTAAGGCCAAATGGACATTCATGATGGACGGACTTGACCCTGTCATTCCAGGTGTATATTACATTTGTGGGTATAATGCCTATTATCGTCTTCCAAAGTGGTGGTGGGGGAGATGTTATTTGGGTATAGTGTTCCCAAAGGTTTATCAACTGGATGACCTATCGATGATTCAAAAGACATCTGGATCCCATCGTATCCAGAAAAGAGAGACCGCAGCTGCTGTGGTAGGAGATATATTTGGAGCCATGATTCCTTCGTTGGGAGTTGTGCTGAATTCCATCAAAATAAGAAAGTTGTCTACTATAGTGGATAACATGTTGACGAAGTTTTCAGGTGCTATAGTCCTGATAGATGCTGAACTTGCAGCGGAAAGAGCTATGACTCTTCAAAATAGGCTTGCTTTAGACATTCTTTTAGCAAAGGATGGTGGCGTTTGCAAAATGCTTGGTGCGCGCCACTGTTGTACTTATATTCCAGACAATAGTGTGAAAATTAAAACTATGCTTGCTAATCTAACAAAAGAAAGTGCAGATTTGAAAGAACTGAAAGAACCAGGAGTGTGGGAGAAGGTTGGAAAAGGACTTGCTTCAGTGGGACATTGGATTGGGGGAATTTGGAATGGAATATTGTTAAAAATAATAGAGGGAATTTTAATAGTTATAATTTGCATATTTGGAATTTGGGGAATAAAAAGGGGAATAATAATGATTATGGAAAGAATTAAGAGAAGAAAAGAAGAGAAAATTATGAAAAGAATGGCAGAAGAATACAAAGCGCAAACTAGGGGAATTAAAAGGAAAAGAGAACTGACAGAATTTTAATGGAATAAAATTTGTGGGAATGGTTTGGTGTGATGACGAGTAGTCATCAGAGGAGGGATTGATGAAGCAGAAAATGAAGGTTTTACATTTATTAGAGCGTAAACGTAGTGTGAAATAATCATGTGTGACTTTAACCGAACTAATAAAGATTGTACGGGGACAAAATGTGCCCTCAGAGTAGTTTGCCAACATTTATACGCGTGCTTTATATAACGTGGTGTACTAGAATTGCACTAATCCGACATAATCATAAACGTGTGCTACGATTTGCTTGTTTGAAATGTTTTAGCTTAGCATGACTTTAGCGGAGGCTTTGGCCTAGTTGCCTGGTCTCACGGTTTAGATGCTCGTATTTTTCCACTGTGCTAATAAACGTGTATTTTTGCTTGAAGCTGTACTTTTCCACTGAGATCGTTCACATGCTTATCTTAAGGTTTCGTGCCAGCCTGGCATATTTCTCTTTATTCCAAGGTCGATTTGCAGGTGCGGACAATGGAAGCTCTGAAAGTGAGTTAATTGGCATAAAATGTTGCAACTTGCGTACCCATCACCAAGGATAATGTATGCTTAAGTAAAAGCTTGAGAACTGTCGTTTTTGATTGGACAATTTGAAGCTAACCTATGAACCCTCCAATGGAAGACCCTACTGGATTTGAACTGTTGTCTATAAAAACCAGGTGCACGAGAAGAAAGTAGCCATTACCAGCTCGATACCCGCCATTTTGCAGACTTTGTAGCTATTATGGCCCACTTTGCTGCGACGCCATTTTGAGAGACTTTGATGCTTTCTCTAATCGAGAGAAAGAGACTTTAAATGATTCTTGCCCTAGAGACTTTAACTTTGATTTGTCCCTTTGCATGAAGTAGTAGTTCTACCTTGCCGCCGTGAGGCAGTTGCCCCGTCCACCCCTGCCCCTTTGCCCCGTCCTATGCTGATCGAAACGGTACCCATGCTGATCGAGAAACGGTACCTGTGAGACGAAGACTTCCTTGATTGCTGATCGTAATTGGTAAATATGAAAGGAAATTGTAAAATTGCATTGTGTTTCTTTTAGGTAACCAACTGCTGATTTTGATAAGATCCCTAGTTAGGAGTTTTTCTAAATTAATGTTGCTAAATTGTTTTTGCATGAAGTCCCACATGCTGATGCTAATTTGAGGTTAGATGAGGATCCCATATGTCGCACGATGCAATTTGAGATCTTGTTATGCTGACTAAATGTATGCCATTAGTTCATTACAGATTATCGTATTAGTGATTTGCATAGCTATTATCGAATGCCTTGTGATTCAAATGCTACATAGATTACACTTGTTTCGCCGCTATGGACAGCTATTAATGTTCATATATGTTTATCATTTGGTGTTGAGACACATTTATATTGTGCTAGCTTTGTTAATATAGGGAAATAAAATTCACTAACTTTGAATAAACTGGTGTGATTATTCCTGACTGAAAGGTCAGGGTCCGCCGAAATGTATTCTGGATTAATTGTCAAGTGTTATGTTGATCAAGGTATTGCTTATGTTCGTTATTGATTATTGATTTGATGAAATTGATCGATTAAGAGTACAGAGAGTTCCCACTTAGTCAAAAGATTCATCGGCCTAAAAGAGCGTCCGAAAACAGGTAAAAATATTACTACGGACCGCTCTATCATAACGCACACATGGTGGTGTTGGAGGGGGCGCTAAGAGGCTCAAGAAAAGTGGCATTGCACTTGGTGTAGCGCCCCGTTTCTTAAATCTGGCCAATAATATCACATCTGAGATTCAATATGGGTTCATGCTAGAGCGGGGAACTGGTGATATAATAATGTCTAAATATACAAGGGCGAAAGGGGGTGCAATTCCTTGGCCTTCATGGACTATAGCTTGGCATTTGACTGGGTTGATAAAGCTAAGCTCGGGGCCATGATGGAGTCTATGGTGGTTGAGTCCAGTCTTGTTGCCTTTCTGCATAACGTACTTGATGGCCTTACCGCTTCAGTGAGAGATGTCATAAATGGAGAATGCACTCAGCACTTTAGTTTGAAGAGAATAGTTTCCCAGGGCTGCATCCTGGCCCCCTTTCATTTTATCCTTTATATTAATGGTCTGGCGTTAGCTTCAATTGAGCAAAGGATGGAAGTGCTGAGTGTGGGTGTTCGTTCGTTGGCCTGCCCTTTTATGTGGAATGACGCTGATTTAGTTGCACACAGCCAAGGGTTTGCAGCAACTCCTTGACCTTTTTGTTAGCTTCATGGATGGTTTCGACCTCCAAACAAACTACACAAAATCCCATGTTATGGTAGTTGGCCCCTAAAACACAACCTCTAAACAAATCTGGTTAAGGGTTAACTAATCAGCAGAGTTGAGCATTTTACTTATTTGGGTATTTTACTTGATTCTCATTTTAATTGGCAATCACTGCTCAATAAAAAAAAAAGATTTTTAAAAAAGCCATCTATAGTATTGGTGATTTTCTTTTAGATGTATTGGACATAAACATAACAAGGCGATGCTCAATGCTTATAATGCCAAATGTATTCGCATAGTAAGCTTTGTATGTGAAATGTGGGAATATGTGCCCATCGCACCGATACAGGTAGTTTTAAAATGTGTTAATGAGAGGTTTTTTAAATGTCTCTCACGGTATTCCCAGCGAGATTGCTCATGAAGAATTGGGGACGGGACCGTCCCCTTCTGAACTAAATTTTAACAAATGAATTGTGCGAGACTGCATGATTCTGGATAATATGTCCCGAATTCCATGGCTGCTATTCATTAGGAGAAATCTCATATACGTGGGCAGATCTGAACTTTTTTTTTTACCCTGACCTCATAGTGAAAGGAGATCTTGCTTGGCTAAAGCAGGCTTTTTACTCCAGGGTGGCAGCGGAACCAGATGCTTATACTCTGACTGAGGCTCAATGCTCCAATGTATCGTGGTAAAATCGATAAGCGGCATGAAATCATATTTGAACTTGGGCATGTCCTGTTACCATCGCAGGCTACTGACCTGTTTTAGGTTAAACTTGTTTCATCATTTGATGTTTTCTAAGGTGGGGTGAATAAAATAAATGAAACTGCAAGGGTGTGCTTGTGACAATATCTTCACCTCGAACACCCTGAATATCGTGAAGATCTGTCACAGATACAGCACTTAACGCCATCAATATAATTTGCCTGTTGCTTTTACCCATATATTTTAGACAGGTGAGATCTGCACTTTTGTTTCTACAACTTTTACCAACACACGTGTGCTTCAATCTCTCACTCTTTTTTAGCTGGGAAATCGCATTTGCATTGAGTACATAGATTTGGATCGTAAACCTTCTCATTCAGTGTGTCTATAGTCTTTTCTTAGGAGTTTTATGTTTTTTCTATGAAATGCTTTTGTACGTGCACTTCAAATTATGTTCTGTTTGAGGATGTCTATAAATTAGCGGTTTTCCAGTGCTGGCTATATGTACTGTTGTTCAGTTTCTTTCGTACATGTAAAAACTTCGTATTTTTGTGGATGCATTTTTCTTTTTATAGAAGGAGTCAGACTCTCTCTCATGACTGTTTGTTTTTCACGTGTAATTTATGAATTTGTAACAAAATGCATTAAAGTTATACTACCTAATTACCTAATAATATACCACAGCACTGTAACTGGCGCATCACCTAAATTGGTCTATTAGATGTCATATTCATAAAATAAACACGTACCAACATTGTCAAGTATTTTTATAATAACTAACTTACCATTTGGGACGCCTTTAAGGGTTATATTAGAGGCATGGCAATTTCTAAACATGCTGGATTTCTTAAATCATTTAGAACCCAACTCCAACAAGCAGTAGCAAAGATACTGAACCTTGAGAAAAAAACTATGCTACACCTTCAAACCCAAGCACCCTTGCAGACGTTAATGAATGCCTGAATACATTCAAAGAAGTGCTGTACCATGAGGTTAAATACCTGGGCAAATACAAATGAGCCGCAAAATACAGAAAAGGTGACAGACCCAGCAGAACACCAGCACATTACTATGTCCAATGCAAGTGAAATCAACACATATGTCTTCCATTCAAACAAATTGAAATGATCAGCTCATCCCATGTGAAGAAATACTTAAATGCTTTCCTCCAATTTTACATCTGAATTTACATCTTCAGTTGGTCTACTAAGCCTGAATCACATAAAGCCTACCTTGATGACATTGCTCTGGTCTGGAAAAATAAAAATAACATACTTACCCTGATTGAGGACTTTACAGTCTCTGAAATCACAGCAGTGATAGAGGAACTCTCAGATAGCAATGGTTTAGGATCTCATGCCCTAACAGTTGATTTATATAAGCCTACAAAAACCTACTGGCCCTTCAGGTGATAGAAATGCATAATGGATTCATAGCAAGTGATTTACTTCGCCCAAGTATTAGAGAGGCATCACTGCAGGAAAATGAAAAGTAGGCAAACATGAAGATCTCTTTCCATCTTACCACCCTGTTTCATTTTTGAACATGAATAACAAAATACTGTTCAAATTAGGAGCTAACAGTTTACCTCTCCCCCCCTGTTTAAACTAGGCCAGTCACATCAATCGGTTTTCATACCACATCGGTCTCCATCACACTGCTTTAGCACCCTAGACTTTATAACACCCCAGCTCTGCCATGAAACTCATTCACCGGGAATAAAGTTGGCTGTGGAAAAAGCGTCTTGTTCACTAAAATGGGCATTTCTGATAGAAATACTAGAAAGGAAAGGAATAGAATGATTCTAACCAGAAACATCAACACTAACCCAACAGGTAATGTCCTAATTAATGGATGCCTTTGCAGAACATTCGTAATTATTGGAGGCATAAGACAAAGACAGAGATGTACATTATCTCTTGTTCTCGTTGGTCTATCAAACCCCTTCACAGCAGCCTAAGAGAGTGCCACTCTAACAGGGGTATTGCAATGTCCACTATGGACATTATTTTGTCTTTATAGCAGATTATTTGTCCAAAACTCAAAGTCGAATCTTCCCCCACTCATTAGAGAATTTATCGAATTTGCCATATTCTCCGGAGTTAATATTAACTGAGGGAAATCTGAAATGTTCGCACCTGCACCAAACACCACTGCTATGAAAACGGAGCACCTACGTAAATGACACATATTCAATCAGCTATTTAGTTATCTTTGTCCACTATGACACAGAAATATTGTTGAGGGACAATTCCAGACTATTGGTACTAAAATTAGAAGTGCTTGATAAAACTCACTTTCTCAATGGCATCACTATAAAAAAGATGGTCCTCTCTACATTTTTATATTTATTCACCAACGTACACACAATTCTGAATAATACTATTCTCTTCTAAACTAACATTGTTACTAGGCTGTTCTGGGCCAGAAAACAGCCCAGGATAAAATAACATTATAACTTTGCTTCTTGACCAGGGCAGCTTTGCAGGCCCCAAAATGGAAAGATATTTTTATGCTGTTCAATCTCACTTTGCTGCATAATGGGTACAACCAGATTGCCAAATACCACAATTAATGGCAGGGAGACACCAGTAGGAAAAACGCTTTTCTCCACTAATATTTCTATAGATCTCTCTAGAATAACATTCTAGATTCAGAAGCTGCGTAGCACGCACTGAAATATTTGGGCAGCCAGTTGAAAATAGCTCATAGTCTATTTCTATCCATAGTGTTAGATAAATTACCTCAATCAATCAATCAATCAGTTTTTGAAGAGTGCAACTACTCACCCTTGAGGGTCTCAAGGAACAGGGATGTGGGGGGAATGGACAGAGCCTCATCCGAAGGGCCACGACTGAGGCTCACTCCTGAAGACCGTGAGCGATGGGCTGTGTCTGAGGTGCATGGGTAGGCGGTAACAGATCTTTGCTGTGAGGCGGGTGAGGGGCCTTCCAACAGCAGTGGTTTCCATAAGTGTGGGAAGTGGCCAGTGCCTGCTGGGCGGGAATAGAGTGTGGCCTGGGGATGGCTTGTCAGAGATCCAGGGTTTCCGGCACTGGGCGCGGTCCAGGAACAGACGGGCACAGACAGGCTTGCCTTTAGGTGTGCCAGCGGCCACCATTAAGAAGGGGAGGGAGGTGGGGGGTACGGTCTGCTGGGAGGCGGAAGGGCGGGAAAGCCACTTCGTGGGGGAGGGGGTGAGGCTGCAGGGGTAGCAGTGGTGTGGGAGGGAGAGGGATGAGCAGGAGGAGAAAGGGTAGGAGAAAAAGAGAAAAGGAATACAAAGGAGTAAAAGGACTAAAGGAGTAAAAGGAGTTCAAAGACGTAAACAAAGAAAGAGAAGAAAAGGAATACAGAGGAGGAAAAGGAGAAAAGGAGTAAAAGAAGTACAAAGAAGTAAAAGGAGAAAATGAGTACAGAGGAGTAAAAGGAGAAAAGGAGTAAAAAGGAGTAAAAAAGGAGTAAAGAAGGAGAAAAAAAAGGAGAGAGAGAGCAGAGACACATACTTGTAGATTATTCCTTTGCTTACAGTGTTGCCTTGCCTAAGAGAATACACGTGGACTACCTTCAAACCCTACAGTTCAAAGCAAAACTAAACCTTCCCAGTTCCTAACCTACCTGTGATAGAAAATAATATGCTACACACTGTCATCTCTTTAACCAATATTTGGGACTAATTTTAGTCTAGGTCACTGTCATTTTGTCATTTCAATAAATCAAAACATTATTTGGGAATCATTTTATTCTAAATCATTGTGACATATTCACAGAATCAACTACATTGCTTTCTAGAAACCCTACCCATGAAATTAAATAGGAGCTGAATTTACCCTTAGATAACACAGTTCCATTCCTAGGGAAAACTAGTAACATCCACCCACGCCACAATAGTGCACACCAGTGTAGATTTGAGGCTTTCTAAAATTCACATTTCAAGAAGTATATCTGAAAAGCAGCAACAGTCTCAATTTTCAAAGCACATTGCTAACATCAGCTTCATGCTATGTCATTGGATTTCCCATTATCCATCTGCACACAAAGTGGCATCACTGGTTTCCCACTCTCAGTACCCTGCACTCATCATGTTTGCCAGAGAACCAACATTTCTGCACGCATAACACCATGTGTTGTACAGTTATGAAATAGGAAATGCCATCAGCTTCGTGCTATGTCATTGGATTTCCCATTATCCATCTGCACACAAAGTGGCATCACTGGTTTTCCACTCTCAGGACCCTGCACTCATCCCCCCTCCAAGGACCTGGACGCCTGGGCCACGCCCATTGCCATTAACCATAGTTCTTAAACCCTACCACTACTCACTGCACTACTGCCACACCACTCCACGCAAAATGGAAGGAGTGACATGTGCTGCCTGCAAATTCTTATGCACTCTCAAACAATCTACACCCACCACTCCCACACCAATAACTCCCACATAATCACATAAACCACCCACCCACCTCTGTTCACACAGACCAAAGACCACCAAACAAACATGCCACACTTGCATGCAAGCTCCTCAACACTTCTTTGCTTATCAAACATGCCATGGAAATATGGGACCTGCTGCATGACCACGCTCTGGACCTGCTCTAATGGAAGCTTGTCCACACCCATACTCTGCACCAGACAAAGTTACAGCAATGCCCACTGGCTACAAGATCATTAGGTAAGACTGTTTAGAGAGAATTGCAATTAGGAAATTGGTATTCATAATGTTTGTAAATGTGGCCCTTGGACACTACCACCAGCAAATGTGGAACACCAAGTGCACAGCTCTTGCAGATCACATTGATGTCGGCACTACCAGCAGGAAGGAAATGTTTGCCAAGATCAAAGATTTCACCAGGACTCCTGCCGCCTCCATCATCATCACCCACTCACAAAACCTTTGTAACAGGTTCTCGGAATTCTTCTGTAACAAAATCAACTCAATATAGAGAAACTTCAGTCATTAATTGGACCCAGGTACCATCGCAATTCAACTTCACATCACAGCCACTGAACAAAATCTGACCTCATGGCCTGCCATCAACACCATCAATATTGCTGCTGCAATAAAGACCATTAATTCGGGGCTCCATCTGACCTTGGTCCCAACCACGCCTTCACCAAATGACTCCTACTGATCAGCAAAGCACTAACACCCATATTCAATGCCTCTATCAACTCAGCCAGAGTTCCCAGACTCCTGGAAGCATGCCACTGTCATGTCACTCAAGAAACCATCTGCTGACTCAGCCACACTTTCCAACTATAAACCTATCTCCCTCCTTCCACACCCAGCAAAGGTCTTAGAGAACAGAATCTACTGACGCTTCACCACCCACCTCAGTAACAACCAGCTCCTTGACCCAATGCAATCCAGATTCAGGCCCAGCAAATGTACAGAACAGCACTCATTTCCTCCACAGGTGACATCTGCATGATCCTTGACAGAGGAGACACAACACTCTGCAGCATTTGACACAGTCTCACATCCCATCAGGTGCAGGCACGAGATTGGCATTCAAGGACCAGCTCTCCGCTTGAGCTGCTTCTTCTTAACAGATGGAACATAAGCTGTTAGCTTGGCACCTTACTCCTTAGAAGCTGGCAAACTAATCAGCAGAGTGCCTTGAGGTTTATCACTCAGCCCCACCCACCTCAAGCCATACATGATACCTCTGACCACCATCATCTGTGCACACAACAGCAACAGCCTCTCCTACACAGAAACATGCAACTCACATTCTACCTACAAGTTTACAGCCTGTTTGACCAAAGTCACTAACTGGATGAAAGACAATTATCTCAAGCTCAACACAGCTAAGACAGAACTAGTGATCTTCACCTCATTAGGGGACTCCCACTAGTGGCAGGACAAACTCATACCCACACCAGGAACCCTAGATTAATCACCGACAGCAAACTAGACATGACTGCACCGTCAGTGCATCCTGTTAAATACCCTGAAGATGCTGTGAAAGGTCTTCAAACAACTCCCAAGTAGCACTAGAACAACTGTCACTCACGCCCTAATCACCAGCAAGTTGGACTAGGGCAACACCCTCTACACTGGAATCACCAAGCAACTCACAAGAAGACTGCAAACTATTCAGAACTCTGCAGCCAGACTCATCTTCAACCTCCCACACAGAACGTATATCACACCACACCTAGGGAACAAGAATGGATTTAAATTCATAAATGAGTCCAATTCTAACGTCCAAATGCACATTCAAGGCACTACACAATTAGGGTCCCACGTAGCTGACTAGCTGGATCTCCTTCCCCCAACAACTCAAACACCTCTGCTCTGCAGGACTCCTACTCACACACATCCCACACATACACAGAACCAGATCAGGAGGAACAGTGTTTTCTTATTTCGCTCCTAAAGCATTGAATAACCTCCCAATTCACATCAGAGCCTACTTCTCTCTTCTTGAATTATACAAGTAGCTGAATATCTGACTTTTTAATTAATCAATCTACCATGTGCAGAGTTAGGCACACACACCTGCTCAGCACCAGGATACCCTCACTACTGACACTGCACTCTACAAATACACTTAACATAAAACAACATGGCCATTTTTTAAAAATGATTTCTCAAAACATTTTCCCCATGTCGAAACCCCTTCTTCTTCTCAACCTGGGAAGGCATACACTCCTCTGACAGGGTAAATCTAAGAATATTTTGAGGGTTGGAATTGGTGGCTTAGCAATATACCTCAATTCTCAAGTTAGTAGATGTTATAAAATTTACCAGAGAATCCCCATCCTGGAACACGTAGTACAAATTTTTATGTGCAAAAGGATTTATGAGTGCATTTCCAAATGTATTACTTTCAACACATTATGCTAAATGTTTAAAGCCAAAGCTGGCTTAGGTGCCCACTATATTCAAAAGTTGATGCTCCCTTACCATCCCTGTCAATCTTTGAGATCCTCCTGTTGCACTCTGTTCTCATTTCCCAGATTCCACCTGTCATGACTGAAATGGCACTCTTTCTCTTATCTTGGTCCCAAGTTGTGGAGCCCTCTTCCAGAACAGATAATAACCTGTACATCACTGCTGTCCTTCCATAAAGGCCTGAAAACCCTCCTTTTTTAATCAGTTACCTCTACCACTTCTGTCTTGTCGCTTACACCGGGAGACCTCTAGAGGTAGCAGTGTGCACTACAAATCCTCTAAAAATAATGGCAAAATTGGGTGAATAACTTGATCTCATTAACTGAGCCACTTATACATAGAAGCCTGACTTACGCTCCTGAAAGCCTCTATGAATTTGTTGCATGCATTCAACTGTCTTGTAAATAGTGTATTTTCTATTCGGTCATGAACACATATACATCACCCACTACCTAAAATGCCAGCCTGTGTAAGAATGTTTGTAATATGGTGATTTGTTGACTCAATTACAAGAAGTGCTACTAATGTATCAATCAAAATACATGCATTCTTACACTAAAAGAAAACATGCAAGTGTCTCCTTGTCATATGTCAATGACTCATTACAAAATTTGTAAAACAGTGGTTCATGGCACTCATTGGTTGACCTCAGAAACATAAAATACTGAGTGAACCAATGATATCTACAATATTGGAATTTTGGGAGCTCTATTTAAGACAATGGAGTGCTCTGGGCTTCTAATGACTGGTAGAAGCCTGGAGCTCCAACATTCCAATGTTCTTCACATTACAGGAGCTATAAACAAAGTCCTCAGAGAATCCAAGGGGTTTCTAATCGCCACAGCTCTGTTAGGTCTTTGTTTTATTTATTAGCACATTCTGCCCTCTAGTGTTGGAATACTCTAATAACCTTATAGCCCTTCATAGCTGGGCTATACCGGTCATTAATGTCCCACTCCCTTGTTAAAGACCCTCGCCTTTGATGGAGCGGGCCTTTAATGACCGGTATAGCCTACTACGGAAGGCTATAAAGCTACATGAAACATTTGATCATATGGTTAAACACAGACCCTTAAGAAATGCATTTGTCTTTGGAGCCAACAGTATCATTTAATTGTCCCAGTTCCACTAGCCTTTTGAATATGCATACATTTCTAGAAAACTCAAAATTTCCTAACACGCTAATCAGTCTTTGCAAGTGAATGCTGAAGTGATAAAAAGTTACACCCATACATAGATATGGAATTTAAAGTTAATCCAATGTTTTAATATCAAAGATATTTATATGAATTATGACATTACTTTAATAGGCAAAGACCTAAAAGTGTATAGTTTATTATCTATTGAAGTGTTGAACCATTTCACGTGCTAGGGACAAACCTTTAGAAACAAAAATTTCAGATAAACTGGCTGGTTTCAGCAATTTCCCAGAAGAGAACAAAGTGAGTCTGTGACGATATTACATACATTCTGACCATAAAGACTAGTGGAAAAATCATGTTGCCCTTTTTAGCTGCTTTACTAATACAGATTGGTACAAACAATGTTTGCCCCTGTCCATATTACGAAAAGGATTCTGCCCCAGAAAAAAGGGTAAATATAGATTTGCATGGAATCCTTATGAAAAATTACAACAGTCACAAATAATGTATAGAAGGAAAATTGTGTGGTTTGGCTGAAATATTTAATTTCCAATAAAACACACATAAGACATGAGTAGGATATGAGCAATTGTTTCTGTGTTGATACTCATGCTATACGGTGTGTTCCAAGTACAAATTCCACCAGCATTTTTCATGTAGCGTTGCATTGCACTAACCTTAGGAAATCTTGACTACATTTAACAGCTTTTGGTATTTATAAAATTTAAAAAATTGTGATTTGCATTAGAAGTTGTCCATCATTCTCTTTAAAAAATGTGAGAATATGCATCTAATAATGTGATGCGATGTCAATCTGTATCATGTATTCTCTGGTGCAAATACTGTTTTCTCATTTCATGTTCCACAAACAGGAAAGAATGATTCACATGGGGTTGCCCTGGTTATTTTTCACTAGAGCAATAGTTCTGTAATACGACTCATGAAAGCACATACGAAGAATAGGAAGTTATGTTAGATTAATGTAAGGCATTTACCTCTTATGAAAATATTTAAAACTTTAAATCCCCTCATCAGTCACAAGGTATTAATACACATGAGAAAATCTTACGGTATTCTGAAGACTGATGACAAGAGGGGAAATAGGGCTTCAGTCTCACTGGCGCATGATTGCAAGCGAAGTGTAAAACATATGGTAACTTTCTGAGGAGGATCATGGGTCACCTCAGAGAGGAGATGTGACCTAGTACATTGGTTCCCAACCTTTTGATTTGTTTGGAGCCCCACTTTATCATTACTGGAACCCGTGGTCCCCCACTGAACAGGTATTGGAATCCAGTGACCCCACCACTGAATCATTACTGGAAGCAGGGGACCCAGGCCTAAACATTGTTGCTAATTTGAACCTCAAACAACATACAAAAATACAGAAACAAGCACTCCATCACACACAAATGAAAGCACATTTTATTTCATTTTCAAACAAATAAAATTTTAAAAAAGCATTTAAATTTTAATAGGAAGGCTGGAGCTTCTCTATATTCAATTGAAGCCACATATCATCCATATGATATTCTGTTTGATGCACCTGCACTGCTCTCACAAATTATTCTGAGGATATCAATTTAACTTTTATCCTCCCTTTTCAAATTCCTTGACATGTACAGTATGTTTCAACATTTTCAATTGTACAATTAGTCATTCTGAATCTGTTCATATAAATTAATTTTCTAAGCAGTCGCGGACCCATTGAGGAGGTTTTGCTGACCCCATGGGGAGGGTTGGCGGACCCCCAGGGGGGCCCGGATCACAGTTTGGTAACAACTGACCTAGTAGATAAAGCTCAAGACCTTGAAACTTGGGGACCCAGATTCGAATCCTGGTCACCCTGCTTGACTTCACTTTGTGTGATTCTGGGCAACTCACTTGATCTCTCACTGCCTAAAAATGTTTCCTTCCTGTTTGGTGCAATATGCATACTATAATTTCAAGTCCCCTATAACACTTTTGCTATTAAACATTAAAAAAAAACTAACATTGGAACTGTAACTCCATTTAGATGGCAATGGAAAAAAAGCATTAGTCAGGAAGCAGATAACAGAAGCTGTCCTGCAAAAGGTCAGGAAATATTCCAATCCTAGGTCTGAGAAATGCATTGACATGGCCCTCCTATTCAAAATACAATTCCACCTTGCCCAAAATAAATAATGAAACAAACAAATTAAATCCCGTTTTCGTTTTTTTAACACTGTAATTAATGTCTGACTCGTGTCTTTGAATACTAAAAACAATAATTAAAATTTTTCGATAAATAGTCACTTTAATTAGTAAGCGTACCATGCAAATGGATAAATACACCCAGCATTTGTCTCTGTATTGTACTTTCCTTAAACGTTCTATCAAGACGCTATTCCTTAACGAAATACTTTTACCCACGCTTTTATTTGGAAGTTTTTCCTACTATATCGCTCTCCTTAAGCAACCGATTGAGCCTTCACGTCCTACAGGTCTGAAACTGACGATGGCGAAGCATGCTTTTCAGGCTGTCATCTCATGCTTTCATGACAACACTTAACATATGTTACTTCTGCAGGCCCTATACGTGCTGAGGGGTGGCACAAGTGTCTACGGAGTTCCTTATAACTATTCAATTGCTCACCTGGAGAGATCTCAGGCTGGAGGAGGTGGTATCGCCATCATCCCTAAGAAAACAAATACATTTGTCACCACCACTCTCGATATTCCAGGATGTGAAAGTATGGCATTTTCGCTACACCTTTCTGCTACATTTACTTTTTCTGGAATTCTTATTTACCGCCCTCTGGGCACGTATGCAAGCTTCCTACAAGCTCTACCCGATTCTGTAGCAAGTCTTCTATGTAAAACTCCTAACTTAACCATACTTGGAGATTTTAATAACCTGATTGACAGCATGCATTGCCCATCTTCAAAATCACTCTTATCCTCGCTGGCAGCATTAGATCTTACTCAACATACTATTGGGCCTACTCACTATAAAGGCCACACCATTGACCTCATCTTTAATAATCTTTCAGATCTCTTTCTTTACACTCCTCTGCCTCTTACTTGGATGGACCACTATCTACTGTCATTTACACCTCCCTTTGAAAATTCCACCCTGTCATCAGATTGCCACAAAAACTACCGGTCATCAATGGTCAAAACTTGACTCCAAAGAATGGCAGGACATTCTCTGTTCCTCACCCCCCAATTATAATGAACCCAATCTCATAAATGTAGAGTCCTTTAATAATTGGATTTCCACCTCTCTAGATTCCATTTTGCCAATCAAGACAAGACTAAAAAAAGCCTATACACAAGCTTAATTCCTGGTTTTGTCCTCAATTGTTACAACAAAAAGAAAATGTAAGAAGCTGGAAAGAATCTGGAGGAAAGACTATAGTATTCCCTCCAAGAAAATCTATAGAGAAGCCATTGAAAACTACCATGACAATATTAAATTGGCCCAATCCTCATGCTATAGCGCTAAAATAGAAGAATCTGCAAATTCCCAGAAAAAGATCTTTCAGATCTTTAAAGAATTTACCCATTTACCCTCTGGCGAGTCACCAATAAAGGCCTCTATTGAGCACAGTAATAAGCTGGCAGCCTATTTTCATGACAAAATCACTGATATATACTCCTCCTTTCCAACTACTACCAATCAGGAACCCATGAGTGAGCAATGTGGCAATCACCAGTCCTCAGGGATTTCGCTGGCAGATTTTAACAGAAACGTCGGTTATGGACCTCCTCCATAGTATCAAGTCAAGGTCCCCCTTTGATCCCCCCTTGATCCCGCTATTATGACATTGGTCTCTGACATTATTGTTCCGCCATTGACAAGGATTCTTAACCATTTTTTAACTTCAGGATATCTACCACAGTTCCTTAAACATGCTATCATTAAACCACTTTAAAAAAAAACTAAAATTCACCTTACTCTGCTCAGTAATTACAGGCCCATCGCCCTTCTTCCTATTTTAGCTAAAATCATGGAAAAGCACGTCAATAAGCAATTGACATGCTTTCTTGAGAACCATGAACTTTTAGACTCTTCTCAAATGGGATTTAGACCCCAAAATAGTACTGAATCGTCCCTTCTGGCAGTGACTGAGTCCACCCGACAATTTTTAGATCAGGGAGGTCACGCAGCCATCATTCTATTGGATCTCAGTGCCGCCTTTGACACTGTGGATCACAACACCCTCCGTCAAAGGCTTCCCAGTATAGGGATAGAGGGGACAGTGCTAGCTTGGTTCTCTTCTTTTCTTACCGGAAGAACCTTCCATGTCCTGGACCGTTCTTTCTTGTCCGATACAGTTCCCTTGACATGTGGAGTCCCACGGGCTCCTTTTTGATCCCTACTCTTTTTAATATCTATCTTTCCTCCCTAGCTAAAATTTTCAAACCATATGACCTTTCAGTGGTCACATATGCTTAAGACACCCAACTAATAGTATCTCTTTCCAATACCAAGGGTTCTTCCTTAACAAATCTCTCCCTCTGTCTAGTGGACATCTGTAAATGGATGAACAGGTCCAAACTGAAATTTAATGATGGAAAATCAGTGGTGATGATTGTAGACAATGGGGCCCCCTCTAATCTTGCGGCGCTGTATTCAGAAGCTCTTAGCAACTTTCCTCCTCCCAAAGATCATGTAAAGAGCCTTGGCTTCTGGCTGGACTGTCGCCTTTCAATGAAACAAACAATCAAAAAAGATTTCTTCCTCCTGTTTCGGTCTCCTTAGAACCCTAAGGAAAATCTTTAAACTGCTACCCCCTCTGGCCAGAAGAATTCTTATTCAGGCCATGATACTTTCTCGACTGGACTACGGCAATTCTCTTTTTCTCAGTTCTCCTGACTATGTGGTGAAGAAACTTCAGGTTGTACAGAATGCGGTTGCAAGACTACTGATGAATTTACCTAGAAATCATTCAGCCAAATCAACCTTAGCTTCGCTTCATTGGCTACCAATAAAACAGGGTATTCACTTCGAGCCCTATGCATGATACATAAAGCTCTGCACAACTAAGGACCCCACTTTCTCAGACAAAGCATCTCTCTTTCCGCCCCTACAAGAATGCTGAGATCCTCCACCACCCAGCTTGTTCACATATCACGGTTCAAGAGGGCTTCATGGGGAGGTAACTCCTTTTCAATCAAGGCAGCTCGCCTTTGGAATTCCCTACCTCTAGAACTCCGGCAAGAACCTTTGGAACTCTCATTCCAGAAAAAACTAAAAACTGTTCTTTTTTCGATCTAACTTTCTCATCTTTTGTTTAGTCAATTTTTGCAACTGAGCTGTTACTGCCTTTCTAGCCTTCGGGTAGCTACGCGCTTTATAAATCTTTTCAACTAAACTAAACTACAGAGTGTTGCTTTTTGTTTTATTGACCCACTGAGTGGTATTCCATGAAGAGAGCTGCACATTTTTGCCATCATTTTTGTCTGAAATACACATTACAAATGATGCTGCTAGAACATGATAATAATAATATGAATGGCATTCTTTGTCAGGAGAGAATACTAAAGAATCTTTCATCGGGAAGTTGTCTTGAGAACAAAGGAAACAAAGCTGAGAAAAACATCAAACAGACAGAAGAAAAATGAATATTGAATATCTTATGTTTTTTCTAATATAGAGTGCTAGCAATGAGTTACTGTAAATAAGTAAGAATGTAAAAACAACAACAGCCTCAAATGTCATGCACACAGGTGTATTTTTAAGTAGCAATAAAGTCACAGAGACACATTACAGCTGGATTGGGGCAATCAATTGAAACAGGTATAAAATCCATTTGGATCTTTTACACAGTGTATTAATAGAACGAAAACATTATAAGAGCTAATAAAAACATAACAATGATCAAATTAAAAGATATACAAAATAGAAAGAGTGGTATATAATAAACACCCACAGATATGTCCCTTGTATACACCAATACACCAATGTAAAATAGGCACTAAATAAGTGTTGTCCAGGTGCCCAAAGCTGTCTCAAGAACTTAACATGCTGAGTCCAGTTTTACAAAATTCTCAGCTTTTTGGAGAAAGAGCTCAGTAAGAAGGGGTGAAGGCCACTGGAATTTCACTCATCATACAGTAGTGTGGTGGAGAGAATTTCAGTACTAAACGCTTCTTCTGAGATAAAAATAAAGTTCTAGGTACTGTACTTAAGTATGTTTTGATCAGAAAGCCCGTGATTCACAAAATACCAGGATTTGAGACTGCAAAATATATTTGTTAATAATAAGCATTAACATTTGTGATTTTTAAACATTTTTCTGAAAGGCAACATGGAGTTTCCAGCCCAAAGTGAATTGCAGTTTGGAAGGGATGTGTAAGAGGCATTAATTCCAAATTGCGACATACTATAGTATGTAGTAATAGCTTACAACCCATTGATCAGTTATTGACGCCCATGTTTTTGTGGTAATTGACTTACACATGGAAAGAGGTGCTCTGTAGGAACCCTTCATATCACTTCCACATTCAGTTTTGAGGTGACAGCTTCAGGGGGGACTGCTTTCAAAAAAGTTTTTCAAAAGTGGAAAACCTCGAGCTGCTTTCACAACAAAAGGTTTTCCTTTTTGGAATTCAATCACTGGGATGGTGGTTTAATGCCCCTACCCGACACCATTCCTTTGACTGTAGCCGATTTGTAGGGGTGGAAAATTGGCCTGTTGTCTAATGACAAATGCCTTAATTATACAGGTCTTTCTGTGACCCCCTACTATTCCCTACTTTGTAACTCAACCTTTTAGTAAATAGATTGGTTCTCAAAATCTAACTTGAATCACAAAACGTCAGGAGCATTTTAGGAAGCACATCTAAGTACATCTGGCCCTGTATCTTTAGTAGGCTACTTAGTGCCTGATTTAGTGTTTGGCAGAAAGGTTACTCCATCATACATATGAAGGATATCCTGTGCACCTTATTACAAGTGCATTATTTTTGACGGCACTTGTGATAACACAGACATGATATCTGTCACATTTGTGGTAAAGTAATCCTCTGCCAAACTCTCAATTAAGCCCTTATTGGCCTTCATGCAGATTAAGACATTACATAATTGTAATCTCTTTGGATAAGACTGAATGCCTAAATCATTTTAGAATAAATCAATATTATGTATCAAAGGTGTTTTTATCTTCCAAAATTATCTTTAGGGATCAACAACAATACTTTAAAAAGGGCCAATAATACATTATTATAATATATATATATATATATATATATATATATATATATATATATATATATATATATATATATATATATATATATATTAATAGCAATTCTAATATATTCAATTCTGATTTGAGACCCACAAACTTTGGACAGCTCAAATGTTTCTGGGATGGTGAGAAGTACTATACTTATTGAAGTCCACAAACATTGGAGAAAGTGAATATAATGTAGGGGACATATTCACTATTCTAACTCAAATTCTACAAGCAAAGAGCAATGTGCAGATACTTGGGGTCTCATAATTAATATTCTAACTAGAGTGCCATTCTTGTATTTGGGGGTGTCAAATGTACTATTCTAATTCCAGTCCTGCAAACATTGAGGATAATGCGCACAGCAGGGTACAGCAACTTTATGAATTATAATAGCATCACCAATATCATTGGATTAAGTGCATGTATTATAGGTATTACTATAAAAAGACTAGTCCCAGTAACGTTCAGAAAAGTGAATATATTTGGGGGTGTTAGTATTCTAACTCCAGTACCATGAATGTTATGGAAAGTGCGTATATTTTGGGGTAGCAAATTTACTCTTCTAATTTCTATTATACAATCATTGGAGGAGTGCCTGTTTACAATTTTATCTCCAGTTTTACAAAAATTGAGGAAAACATATATGACAGGGATTTATTTACTATTCTAATAACAAACTCATTAGCATTGGCATAAGTGCATATATACGTTGAGCTGCCAACTTTAATAGTTTAACTGAAGCTCTGGGAACCATTGGTGAAAGTGCAATAATTGTAATTACTGTTCTAATCCCAATCCTACATATGTTGTGGAAAGTGTCAACCAAACGACATTTACAGCCCACTTCTTTGCCCTATGTACAAGTGTTAGCAGGTCCTCCTTTCAGGTCTCCTCACACATCTCAACAACAGGTGCAGTCCTTCTTTTGCCTTTCACAGGTCCAGTAGTGTTCTGAAGAGGGTACCCAGGGATGCCACATTTAGGCCAGACAGCAGCCTGTGAGTGGGGGTGACACCCGCACCTCCCTAACCAGTGGGGAACACGTCCCCAGGGGTAACCCAATCCAATTTTGCAGACAGTTCTTGAATGCCATGCTACAAACAATTCCAGAACACCCCTTTCTGCCTTCATCAGACATTGCAGATCCTGTGCCCACCCCAGAAATGTGGCCAGGGAAATGAGCGACCCCTCCTCTGTGGTCACTCAAAGCCAATTCCGAAGGCAACTCTTCTCAAACTGGGATTGCTGTCTTGTTCGCTACAATGAGAAAAGGAGGGGGAAGGCCCAAGTGTTAGATGCATCTACCTGTGACAGTGTAGGAATGTTTGAAGCTAACCAAGTTCCTGAGTCCTGCCCAGATGGTCATCCTGTCAGAGGAACAGAACACCCATACCTATGGAATTTGTTTTGGTTTTGGAAGCAAGTTTACACCTCATCAAAGAGTTGAAATCTCATGCAAATAGGCTTCTAGAGGATTTAGGCAGGTACAGGGTGATTTTCTAAAAGTGCCTTTTGTAAACCATTTATATATAAATCCAACTTTACCAGTAGATTACACTTGTAATACATATTTCAAAAGTCTTACAATTTTGTAGCTTTTTCGTAAGCAAATAATTATTTTTAATCATACATTCCAATGGTTTTCTATGGAACTGCTAATCCTGCTACAGTGGAAACAGTTTTGGGGCATTGTCAGTCATTGTAAGAACATGTTCTGCATCAAACATTTACATGTCCTACTTGTAAATACCATGCACCCTGTGTAATTAGGCATTAAGGCTTACAATGGGGGTGGTAATCATACTTAAAAGGATGGTTTAAGCCTCTCAAAAGAGGTTACTTTAACAGGTCAAAATTGCAGTCTGAAACAGCACAGACAGGCTACAGTAGTAAGCTTGCAGTCATGTTTGCACTGTCATTCTTGTGGTCGCACAATGTGTGCTGCAGTCTTCTAGCAACATTTAACTTACATGCCCTGGGTACACTCCGTACCATATAGTAGGGACTTAAAGGTAAGTTAAGTGTGCCAATTATGAGTATAACCAATGTTGGCATGTTTTATGGGCCAGAGCACATGCACTGGGAACTGGACAAAGTGTCCCTGTGTGCAGAGTCCTAAAACCAGCAATACAATCTAGCAAAAAGTGTGGGTGACCATGCAAAAAGGAGCAAAACTGACATGGTCCTACGGATCTCACAGCATAACAATGGCACAAACCGGATACTCTAAAGAATTATCAAGAGGGACATCTAGACTGGTAACCCTGGTTCTGTTTCACTTATCTTGGAATCTTATTGCAACAACATATGTCATTTTGCATTTCACAAGTTATGCCTACAGGCTTTGTTAGGCATTGCACAATTTAAATGGAAAGGCCTAGTTCTACAGACAATACTTTTGCATTCAGTAGTACAGGACCACAAGCTTTGACATCAATGCAAGGTGGCTACCTAAACAACCTAAAGAAGCATTCAGAGAGATTTAAAACAAACGTCTACATTAACCCACACTTTGGGGGTCATCATGAGTTTGGCGGATGGAAAAGGCCCGTGCTCAGGTTGCTGCCAGTGTGGCTGCCTTCCCACGGGCCAGGCTAGGAGTTTTCCACTGGGTCAGTGGGCGGAAACAGCATTCCACCAATAGCCCAGCGGGAACCAGCCTGCAACATTGAGATTGAGCCGGCGGCAATGCTGCAGTGCGTAAGGTGTGCTTGCACCCGTCGCGCTGTTCACTATCTGCCTGGGCCCCCAGCACCCCGTCTCTGCCAGCCTTTACATGGTGGTGCTAACACCATGTAAAAGCTGGTGGAGAGTGGGGTCGTAATCTCCAGGTCGGTGCTGCTTGCAGCACTGCCCTGGTGGATTAGGACTGCCAGCACCGGCAGTCCCTCCTGTGGAGGAAAACTTACGGTGCTGTCAGTCAGACCGTGGTGCAACCACCATGGTCGTAATGTGGTGGTCAGACAGCCTCAGCAAGAACGCCAGGGTCGTAATGAGGACCTTTATCTCTAAGAAAAATTAGCCATACACTTCTCCAGGTCAGAACCACCTTTACAATATTGTCATAGGTTCAAATTACGAGCAAGACTTGAATTTTAGGGTACACCAGCACACAAGCTGTTTTTGTTACATGGTCACTTTTTAACCACAACACATTATAAGAAGGAATGCGAGCTGCTGCAGTTTAATGAGCCCACACCACTTCCCTATCCCTTTCTCCTTTTTTAACCTGCTATCCCAGGGGCTTTTATTTTCTACTTTTGTTTTTGGGACCCTGCTTACCATGGGTACCAATGCACAAACTAAATAGGACTGTTTGGTGGTCTTGTGGAATCATGTGGCCTTCACTGCTCCTTCACCTCTCGGCCGTGTTCAACACCGTCTGCCACCACACCCTACGCTCGTGCATCAGCAATGCTGGAATCTGAAACATAGCCCTGGACTGGGTCACCTCCTTTCTCACCGGCAGAACCCAGAATGTCCGCCTCCCCCCATTCCACTCGGAGGCCATCAAAATCATCTGCGGCTTACTGGAGGGTGCGTCCTTCAGCCCAACCCTCCTTAACATCTATATGGGTACCGCTCGCTAACATCTCCGATCCCACAACCTCAACATCATCTCATACGCCAACGACACCCAGCTGATCCTCTCCCTCATCAAGGACTCCACCAAGACCTACCTCCACAAAGGAATGAAGGCCTTCGCCGAATGGATGAAGAGCAGCTGCCTCAATCTCAATTCCGATACGACGGAAGTCCTCCTCTTCGGCTCCACCCCCTCCACATGGGATGACTCCTGGTGGCCTGCCACTCGCGGGACCCCGCCGACTCCCACCGACCACGCATGCAACCTAGGATTCATCTTGGAACCCTCACTATCCATGACCCAGCAAGTCAACGCCATCTCCTCCTCCTGCTTCAACACCCTCCACATGCTCCGAAAGATCTACAAATGTATAATCACTGAAACCAGAAGAACAGTCACCCAAGCCCTCATAAGCAGCAAGCTGGACTACGGCAATGCCCTCTACGCAGGAACCACGGGCAAACTCCAGAAGGGGCTGAAACACATCCAGAACACCTCCATACGCCTCATCTTGGACATCCCCCGTCACTGCCACATCACAGACCACCTTAAAAATCTTCACTGGCTCCCAGTCAACAAGAGAATCACCTTCAAACTCCTCAACCATGCTCACAAAGCACTGCACAACACCGGACAAGAATACCTCAACAGACAACTCTCCTTCTAAATCCGACCCGGCATCCTCGCTCTGCCGACCTCGCCCTCGCAACCATCCCACACGTCCGCAGAACTACAACTGGTGGTAGATCATTCTCGCATCTCGCCGCCAAAACGTGGAACACTCTTCCCATCCACCTGCGCCAGACCAAAGACCTCGTTACCTTTAGGAAACTTCTCAAGACCTGGCTCTTCGAGGAGTAGCAGCACCTCCCCCCTTCTCCCTCCTCCCTTCTTCAGCGTCTTGAGACCCTCACGGGTGA
This sequence comes from Pleurodeles waltl, assembly GCF_031143425.1. Taxonomy (NCBI): domain Eukaryota; kingdom Metazoa; phylum Chordata; class Amphibia; order Caudata; family Salamandridae; genus Pleurodeles; species Pleurodeles waltl. The sequence goes on from NC_090451.1 coordinate 476,600,270, forward strand.
GTAGTGCTCTTTACAACTTCCTGATTGATTGATTGATTGCGATACTGGGTTTCTAGTGCTGGGCATGGAGCTGACTTTCTCCAGGTCTACCAGCATAGATATGTAGTTGGAGTAACCAGTGTCAGTAAATATGCAATCTCCATTCTTTCTACCCAGTCTCTAGTTTAGTCATTCAGCGTGTGTCATCTGTCTGGAGTAGTGATATTCCAGCTATTACATAATTATAACAAAATTATCCCAAAGGTATGCTGCCTTCAGTATGTATGCTACCTTCAGTGTGCATTACATATCTACCCACTTAGACAAAATAAGATAGTGTCAGTCCTATGGCAGCTTTTAATCCAAGCTTAAATCTAATATGGTGGAAACTGACTGGCTTCTTTACTGCTTTTCCATATTTCTTTTTCAGTTTTCTTTCCAGGTTAGGTTGCAGTTCCAGGTACCAGATTAAGGTTATGTGCATTATGAACTGCACTGATAATTCTGCATTGCTGGATCTATGAAATGGTTCTGTGGAATAGCCTCACATTTTTTTATGGAACATTGCTTTTAGTTCTATGTTTTTCACAGTTATGTGGGCAATGAAGACATTTGGTTTGCTAATCCCTTATTTTGCTTTATAGCCTGCTGGAGTCCAAAATACTTTCACTGATTAAAAAGGTGGTATGGTAGTTCAAGCAGGGCATGCTTTTACCCCAACTTTGGTACAAACATGTTCTTCTTGTACAGGCTTCTGATAAGTCAGAGATGTAAGTATTGAAATTAGATCATATACCTTGATCCATTCAGAGAAAAAGGTAGGTGGAAAGTCACAATTATCCAAATTTGATGGTGGCTTTACCTATTTACTTTTTCAAATGTTCTGGACGAAGCAAGAAAGGCATAGTTAAATGTGCCTTTTCTCTTCCAAGTGAACTTCTTGCCTCAGAAGAAAGAACCATAACTTTATGTATGGCCAAAGTATTCTTATCAGTTCTTTCTACATCTTGAGACTTTGCTCCTTAGCAAAACACAATATTCAATGCTATTCAATACTAATTTGTCAAAAAATGTTACTAGTTTTCCTTGCAACTGATACTAAATGTCCATCCAATGTTTCCAATTGTTTCTGGGACTGTTGACTGGTCATTTGCAATAGACAACAGAGAAACTTACCAGAATACTGATACCGTTACAGCAGAATTTAGTCTTACTCTGCTGCATAATTCCATTAACCCTGGTCATTTTAACTTCTATAATAAACACTTTTAACAATCCTTTTTGAAAGTCACAAACATATTTGCCAGTTTACTACTTCAAAGTTCAGATAATTAATCAAGTTCTTATGTTTAACTTGACAATATATTATGGTCTGTCAGTTATTGAAAAAACTGTATAACCTGTGACAATGTAGCTTGCATATGTATCATGAAATCAATTTCGAACAGCCCAAATAATTTCATTTGTCATGATTGTACTAGAACATGTTCCAGGAAGACCGCTCAGGTCAACATTTCCCGTGGTCTGGATGGGGGGGGTTTAATTCTCAATTATGTGGCCTAGACAATCCTAAGTCATGTGGAGTTCTGCGGGATGAAGATGGCGTGATAAGGGTACATTTTAAACATAATGCTCTAGGTGATGATCTGAACACGCTGTTGTAGAAGCTAGATTTGCATATACTAGGACTCCCGGGGGGTTTAAGGGCAGATAAAATTCCCACCTTCACAGGTGGGATGAATGGGAGCCTCATAGATTTCATAATCATCCCGGCAGACGCAATGTATCTGATGTCAGAGTACAATATTGTGGCAAATTGTCCGAGCGATCACAACCCTGTTTGAACTGCTCTACATATACATTTCCAAACAAATCCTTTAAAGTCTAAACAAAACTGGTCTTTTAACAAGAATAAAAGTATTAGGATTAAATTACAACAAATCACTCCAGCTATGTGTTCAAACAAAATAATAAAGGATAATACAAACCTCAAAGAAAAGGGCCTGTCTGAGAAGTCCACTTATGCAACGGTTTAGAGGGGTTTAATCAGCTATCTAGAGCAATTAGTGAGGGATTGACAGCTAATAGACCTTCCCAACCCACTTTGATTCATTGCTGTTTCAATAAGGCTTGCTCAGTGGCGCAGAAACGCTTTTTGTATGCGTTAAAAACTGAACCTGAAGTCCTCAGGAGGGCCGTAGGGCCAGAAAGGAATACAAGGCTATTGTGCAGGCTAGAAAGGAAGAAATGAGGGTATTAGCCTGGGAGCTAACCTAACCGTAGCTGCTGCCACGAAAAATAACTCAAAGTTTTGGGAGGTTAGAAATCGCCCATTTTTTGCAGAATCAGACACTTCAAAAGTGGAATTGTTGATCACTGAAGCCAAATGGGCTACTTATTATGCAAGAATTTTTTTAACCTGGTTGACTTGGACAACTGATTAGGGAGGACCATGTGGCAGAACCGCCGCCAGTACATTTATCAACGACCATTAAAGTGGGGAAAGTTGTAAGGGCTTTAGACCTCTTGGCTCCAGACAAAGCCCAGGGCAGGGTGCTGGTTGATCTATTTAAAGCAGACACCAAATTATTGGACCCCTATTCTAACAAAGGTACTAAAAGGTGCTGCAGAGGATAAAATCCCAGATTCCTGGAGATTAGCCACTTTAGTGCCGATTTTAAAAAAAGGTGCAGATTATCCCCGACCTGCTACGAGCCAATCTCCCTGATAGACGCAACCGTTAAAATATTGGGGAGTGTAATTCCGGACCACTTAGAAACCTGGGCAAAGGAAGAAAAGGCTCTTTCACCGATCCAGTTTGGATTTAGGCCAGGGGTCGTTACTACTGAACAAACATCAAATTTGTATCTCATCATTAGCAAGTATGTATATGCTAAAAAGGGGTCTATCTAAATTGGGATAAAGTATATGCCATGACGGAGGCCATGGGTTTTGAATCTGACCTCCTTATCACGAAAAAGCACCTTCATTATAATTTAAATGTGGTAGGACGCTACGCACTGCAGGGAGAACTGACACCCCAAATTTATTAATCTGGAGGGGTTTGACAGGGGGTGTATTCTAGCCCCCTTGTTATTTCTGGTTTATAATAATTTCATTGCCGATTACCTTAAAAAACACTGGCGTTTACGTGCCTAAAATGGGTGGGTCTCCAATCCAAATATTTTTATACACGGATTATGTGGTTTTCCTATCCCATTTCCCAATTAGGTTGTAATTGCTGATTAATTTATTTATAGAAAATATATGGGCGGGTTTGATTTAAAGGTAAGCCAAGCCAAAACGTTTGTCATGTCCTGTTGTCCAAAAACATTTAAATAATGGATTAGGAGAACTGCTTTGTAAAGAACAAACCTTTTAACTATTTAGGTATTACTTTTAGTTCCAACATTTCCTGGAAAGGCCGTATCAAAATGAATTCCCAGCAGTTGATGAAGAATTCGGAGGCTATTTTTCACTTTGCAAGAAACTAAAACATAAACCCCTGTCTGAAATGTTCATATTGTTTAAGGCAAAATGCATTTCTGGAGCCATAAATGGGGCCGGTGTCTGGCGTTTTCAGAATGCAGACTCCCTATAGTGAATTAAAAATGGTTTTGTGCGCCCCCTGCTGGCTGTTTCCAAAAATAATGCTAGTTTTATCTCACATGAGAAGTTGGGCCTAACCTATGTGGGGGACCAGATTAAAATCACTCCTCTTTTATTCTGGGTTAAATGTTGGTTGAAGCCTAAAGGGAATTTCAGGAGAGAATGTATTTTGGACTGTTTAGTGTTACAAAACATGGGGAAAATTCCATGGCTCACTTATGTGAAATACCTTTTGGTTTAGATTGGATTCCCAGAAATATTTTCAGAACCACGGCGAATGAGACCTTAAGCTAATATTTTGGTTAAAAAAAACACTACGCAGAATTTTCAAGGACTATGAGAGTGAAAAGTATTTTAAAGTTAAATACAGTGGAGTTGTATGTAAAGATTGTAACAATAACTTATATAGAGCCTTATTTACTTTGATTTACAAATTCAAATCACTGTGTATTGTTAACATATTTTAGGCCAAATTTGATACATTTTAAGGTTGCATTACCTATTCAGGGAGCCGGGGTGCATGAGCTCCCCCATGTCATTGTATTCATTCCATGAAACAAAGTACGTCACTTTATCTTGTTTTGCCCTTTATATGAATATACAAGAAGACCATGTTTAATTTATTTTCTGTGTGGGGTTGGTCTTAATAATTATCGAGCAGCTATGAAATTCTTACAGAATCTTGCTTCATTTGAAATATGCTGCACAATTCTGAATTTTATTAGATCTGCGCTTTGTATAAGGTAATTGTATGAGGTGTTGTTTCTGTAAATGGGTGCCTAAATTTTAAAATGTTAATGGCTGTTTGCATTTTATATGTTGTTTTAGTTTTTGGTCCGTATTTATTGAGCATTTCGTATTTGTGCTTTTATGTCAGTAAATGCTAAACAAAGATGTTTGGCTTACTGACATCCCTCCTCTCTACCCAAAGGAGAATCTTTATTATTAAGCGCTTGCAACAATTAAATAAAAGCAAGGTGATAGAATCAAGGCATGTAATGCAAAGCTGCTGGAATAAACTTGATTTTGTATCAGGGAATGTTTCACCAGTAGGAAAAGTGTTGTGAGGCAATTGAGCTCGTACACACTTGTCATACGGTAAGGATGGTATAATGGATGGGACAAAAATAGGTTCGTTTAGAAAGAGAAGTGTGTGCACGTGCCTAGTTAAAGCTGCTACGCAACAGCGTTTTTGGTCTTCAATTTTCAACAGTACTTATGCAAAAACTTTTGAGAATGTTAAAATTACCTTTCAGCAACATTTTTAGGTATTTGAATCATTCAGTTTGAGCAAAATGTTTTTAAAAAGTCCAAATAAAATGTCGTCTTGTAAGTAATGATCCCATAGGTAATTTTCATTTGTTTTTGTAAGGTGCGTTTGCAAATTAAAAAAACAGAACACAACATATAGTCATTCCTAATTTACCTCAACATGTTTACCTAACCGTAAACCATTACTGAAGGTGAGGGGTATTTATGTGGAAGAATCTTTTTACCACACCATTTTCCCTGGGGTAGATGAGTAAAGATGATTATTGTTCTTGGATCAAGTTCGTGTCTCCTTTGATCACCAAAGCCTCAGCAGTGCCCCACACTTCCTTTACAATTTCACTTGATCTCAATGTTATCTCTCCCATTTCCACATATTGTACTCCTCGTTCTTAATGTAACTTTTTCTGCAATGTATATTATGATATTTCTAAAGAATGCCCAGTCCTCCTCACAACACAGCAGCAAAAATACTGAAATATTTACAAGCGATTGCACCACTGGAACGTCCCTTTTTTGGATGTTCCAGTGGTGCAATGCCCTGCTCTATATTTTCAAAACCACCTTGTCAAAACAGACCCTTTGCACCCATCATTGTGCATGAAAGGGGCGTGCAATGGGTGCTGCTGTGGGTGTTCCACCACAACACCCATTGCATTTTGACGGTTCCCCAGATTTACGAGAAATCACCAGGGGTTGCGTTAAAGTGGCGTAACGAGGATAAACACTTTTATTTCTCTTCGTTTTTGCTTTTTCTGCAGCACACATAGAAAGAGCAAAACACCATTAATGATTGCTTATGTGCAGGAAGGTGTCCTTCCTGCATATAAACAATAATTAAATAATGACAATTTGTTACTTCTATGTGTGCTGTATCATGCAGCACACATAAAGTAATAAATCACCGTTATTGACTGTGTTTGAAGAAATATCTGTCTGTGTGAGGCACTTGTACCTGTTAGTACAAGATGAAAATGAGAAACTGATGTTTTGGATTGTGTATTTCCTAAAAATGAAAACTGTTATTGTAAAAGTAGAAACTTTGTGGCAAATATACTAAGCCCTTGCATCGTCTGTGCATTGTTCAAATCGTTGCATTACAATGCAAGGGCTAAAGTCATATTTGACAACCACCGCAGTGGCACTTTTGTGTCAGATTTTGAGGACTGCATCATGCAAGCCCTGCGTTAAATCGGCTTGCATCACACAGTTTTCATTTTATGCAACGTGGGTGTTCCCACGCAAAATGTAACACACAGCTACTGCAGTGCTATTTACAAAGTAGAAGCTGCGTGACACAAAATCATGCAGTGTATCACAGTGGGAATAATGTGTCAGAAAGCTATGTCTAGTCCTAGTAGGCACAAAGAGTCACACATATACCTTTTATAGAAGGATATTGGACCACAAACACATTCTACGTCATTCTCAGACATGAAGAAATTGCTAATTAGAATTAGTGGACATTTGGGTCAATATTTCAGCACAGGATCGTCCTTGTTGATCAGAAGGAGGCGGATGTTCTCAAACTGTACCGCTTGAAGAAACAGAACATTTTGGATTTTTGCAAAAGACAGCTCCAATTATAGAGCCATCAACTGCACGTTAACATGCTATTTCACCACATGTGAAATTACTAGCAGTATTACCTATGTTGGACTCTGGTTCAGTTCAGAGCACAACTGCCAGGTTAGTAGATATATCTCAGGAAGCATTTTCTTCTCTTTTGCAACAAATATTGGATGTCATCATTGTAATAACACCTCAGTACTTGTATTTTCCACACTCTAGGAATGAGCAAATCTGGGTGCAGAAATATTTATTTGCAATTGCACTTAGAGCTACTGACTGCATCCATGTGCAACTAGTCCAATCTACTCTATTTACTCACATGTACCATAATCAGAAGCACCCCTGTTCCATAAATGTTTAAGGTATAGTGGACTTCAAAGGAAAATCCCTCAATGAAATTGCAAAATATCCTGATGCCACATATCATGCATATATATTTAGGCACTGTTCAATCAATCAAATCCTCAAGGATGGTTTATTTGATAATTTCCTGCTGGTAGATAAGTGAATAGTACTTTCTTGTGTGATTCAAAGGAGCAGAAAAAATCTAAAAACATATCAAGTAACATTTTAAATAGATGCAGGACTCCATATTGTGTAGGAAAATACCAGCATTGGGTAGTAATGTTACCTAAGTATTAATGGGTTAGCATGTGTCAATATTAACACCAATACTCGCTACATGTGTGACAATGGTGTCAATGTAATGCATGTATACTAATGCTAGCTGTGTGAATTGCCCTAATTAAAAAGGCGGTATAATCACTGATTAGTGACCACATCTGTCCAACCCCAGGGAGCTAGTCAAATGAAATATAATCAAGCATTGAAAAGAAAAAGGAATATTGTGAAAAGATCCTTTGGGATACTAAGATCCGAATTTACGTGTGTTGATCAACCAGGAGGGAGAAGGCTGTCCACATCATCTGCAGTCTTCAAAATTATTGTACAGTATGCAGTGCTCCATAATATACGTATTAATTGCAACATAGACTGGGAATTTGATAGTGAGCAAACAGAAGAAGATGATAATACTACAAATCATACTGAAGAATCGGATTCTTTAGAAGGATGGACTCATAGAAATATGTTAGTTCAACATTTTTTCAATGCATATTCCTCAAATGTTGAAAACTAATAAAAGCCTTTGGGTGGTAATATAGCAAATCATACTTCAAAAGTTAAAAAGGTGTAGTGAATATGTTGTTGTAGTATATATCTACATATCCGCAAAGGAAGTAACTATGCAACATTGGGTGAATGGGAGATACGCTAACTTAATCTTTACATTTATACACTACAGATATTAAGTTGTCTACCACAGCTCCTACACCTGATGCTTGTTACAGCAAAAACATGAATGTGTGTGCCATACAGCAATTTGTTAAAGGTTAAAGCATGACCATCATGACTGTTAACTAGCACACAGACATAGTATCCTGCAAACACACACACATATGGCATTTATCATATATCTAATTGACATGCAAAATAAAGCATACATAGATTTAGCTAAATTAAAATAAGTATAACATCTATTCCTTATCTTTATGTCTGAGTTTGGGGCTTAAGAGCATGTGTACTGCATCCACAGTACTACCATTTTATGACTGAGCCTTAAAATATATTCAAAGTATGGGACCGCCCAATATCCACCCAGGGAATGTCTCAATGACGTTAGCTCATGGAAGCTACCACTATGGGCCAAATGTATGATTACTGATGTAATATTCCACACATAATATTCACAGATAATAATGTGTGTGGTGTACCTCATGGCAACATGCTGTGTCACTAGTCTATGCACAACTAACAAGAGGTATTTTCTACATCATAATGTAGTTTCATTTATGAGGAAGCTCAGATTGTGCCTTTCTTGAACTGTACTTTTTCCTCTGCATTCAATGTGCCTGATGGAAAGTAAATGTTTGTTTTAGTTAATTGCAACACATCACATATAATTTGTAATGTGACAGTAAAATAAGAGATTAGAAATATAAGAGGTTCAATGCATACAGGCACTATTGTTAGGAATTTATAGTCTATTGTGTGTCATGTAACACAAATATTTGAACGAGTAAGACCCACAAATCATGATTGTTAGCAATCAGATCTCTAGTTGGCTGGGTTATCCGCCCTGTCCAAGTAAGGACTACAATCCTAGTCAGGGTAAGTCAAATACACACCCCAAAATAACCTCTGGTAGCTTTGCACAGATCAGTCATGCTTAACTTAAGAGGCACTGTGCAGTGTAACACAATGAAAACACCACAAAAATACTCCACACCAGTTAGAGAATAGAGAATATGTATCTGAGTAACACAAGACCAAAACCACAAAAATCCATTCAGTAGAAGTCAAACTGTGAATTTTTAGAGATTAAATGTAAAATTGTGCTTAGAAGCCACTGGCGGTCAAAAAGGTCACTTGAAGCGGCGAGGGCACCTCAGGCAAGGGTAGAACTCACAGATGGCAGAGTCCAGCAGCACCAGTAGAGTTGCAGGCAGTCTTTGACACCCCTGAGACTGCAAAATGAGGGGGCAAGCCAGTAAGCCCTTGAAGTCACTGTTGGTTCAGGAGGATGGGTCCAATCCTGGTCCTCAGCAGGGCAGAGATCCACAGGCAGCAGGTCAGATCAGCAAAGCAGAGAATCAATTTCTTGGAACAGTCAGTCCAGGCAGAGTGTCAATTCTTACAGCACATCAGTCTTTATTCCAGCTGAGTTCTTCCCAAGTCCAGAAGTGTACTGATTTGCTAGGGTCAGAGCAGGTGACTTCTAAGCAGCTCCTTAGAGTGTACATGTCCCCCTTTTATCCCAGCCCTGTCTCCAGACTATCAGTAGGGGGTAATCATCCCTTTGTGTGAAGACAGGCACTTCCCTATTGAAGTGTAAATGTAAGCTCCCCTCCACTCTTCCAGCTCATGAAGGCCTATCAGAATGCAGATGAGTACTTTGTCACACCCACCCTTCCTGTGTTTGTGGCTGTCTAGAGGGAATGTACAAAGTGTAGCTGTCACCTAGTCCAGACGTGTATGAGAAACAGGCTGCAAGGCACACAAAGCAGTAAGAGCAGAGAAATGACCTCTTTCTAAAAGTGGCATTTCTAAAATAGTAATCTTACATCTGATTTTACCAGTAAAGAGTTGTTATCATTACCATTCAAAAGATTTGAAACATGATGTAGCTACTCCTTTCTGATCAGGAATTACAGCTTAAAAATACATTATGAAATTCCCAGTGCTGTCCTATGAGATGAGGAGGCCTCACAGTTGTGAAAAATAACTTTTTGTAAAACTTAAAAGTACATGTCCTATCTTTTACTTACATAGCACCCTCCCCTGTGGGTCTCCTGGGCCCTACCTAAGGGTTGACTTAAATGTTATAAAAAGAGGAGGTTAAATCTTGACAAGAGGTTCTAAATGCCAAGTCAAAGTGGCATGCACACTGCACACACAGGACCTGCAATTGCAGCCCTGAGACAGTTTTGAAATGCTACTTGTGTGGGTGGCACAATCATTGCTGCAGGCCCACTAGTAGCATTTAATTTAGAGGCCCTGAGTATATGGTATACCACTTTACAAGGGACTTACAAGTACATGAAATATCCCAGTTGTGCATACACTAATGTTACTATGTTTAGGGGAGGAGCACATGCACTTTAGCACTGATCAGCAGTGGTAAAGTTATCAGAGTGCTAAGGCCAAGAAATAGGCACATCAAGAACAATAGATTAAAGGCAGAAGGTCTGGGGAAGACCACTTCAAGGTTGTCAGGTCTAACAAAGATGTTTAAAAAAGTTAGCAGATATTGGAGCTTCACTCCAATAAAACAAATTTGTAATTTTAAATTAAGGTAATTCAGACGTTATCAATAAATATTTTCTTCACAATCATCTTAAAGGTACTAACGAATATAGCGTCTCAGCATCTACTACATCAATATAATGCACTGATACATTACATAACAGCCAGACTACACACACCAGAAAACAAAGCGGCCTTAGTGTGTTGTGCAATTAGAACATACCTGAGCTGTGCCACATGCACAATGGATGGGTCTGACATAGTGCTAACCCGCTTGAGTCTGAATATCAACAACGCAAGAACCCTATGAACATAAGCATGTGTGGCAGGCAGGACTTAGCACAGGAAGGGATAACTTCCTCCAGGCAAATAGGTAATTTACCATATTTTACTGTCTATGCATGGTGCACAATGCAGGCCACATGAAATTAGACTGACAACTAACACCAAATACCATGAGAGAAGTACATATTCCTCTGTTTGTAGTTTGGCATTATAGTTGGCCTTTACCATGTGCAGAATATTTTTTTGAGCATCTGAACAATACCCATGAAAGATAAATCCTCCACATTGTCACCCAAAACAAAATTATTCACTTATAAACTCAGCTAAATGCAATTCTGAGTTTACATTGACCCACTGTGAAATGTAATGGCAGCTCATACCCTTACTGTCCTAACCTACATACACTCTCACCAATTGTTAGTGCAACTCTTGAACATGAAAACCAACCAACTCAAGGAAGACATTCTACACATGTTTGACAGACGTAGTTAGTTTATATATATCCGACTGCCACAGATAGCACTTGGACAGCACTGAAATGGTTGTCTTCTGATCATAGGAATCCAACTGTTGAACAAATTCTCACACATTGTTCACAACTGATAGACCTTGGATTCACCATAGAGAACTAACTTGTTGTGACAGGCAAATGAAATAGAGTGGCCATTTCCTGAGTAAACACCCTCAGGATGCATCAGGAAATGATCAATCAGGTACTAGACAAAAACAACAAAAGAAAACAACAAAGACATAGTTAGCAGCACATAACACCACAAAAACACAATGCAAGCAAAACAAAGATGTACAACCAGCTCACAAGAAGGCAGCACCCCTTATGAAACACAGGAACAAGGCTACTGCTCAACCTCTCGTGCAAAGCACACATCACACCACACCGTAATAACCTACTATGTCTCCTAATACACAAGCTTCTACAATTATACATCCTCAATGATAACAAATATGTAATTCTCACCACAGACCCTGCCTACAGAAATGGTCACATTTGATTCCGACAAACACAGACACCACACACAATTAGAATATTCACATCAACAAATTCTGCACAACATACATGGCTGACACACACATATATGTGGCAGACTTATTCTAATGGTAGAACATGCCTCTTCACATTTATCTTCCCATGATTTGTCATGTAATAGTGGAATAAAAAAAACAACAGTACACATTGCCTACATCAAATAATTTGTCCATGTTATACAGAGAGGTGACACCAAAATAAAAATGTATATATCATTGTTAATGTGTATATCCTTGTATGTTAGACTATGGACAACACCTATAAAGATAATGCTGGCACACAGGTTGACACATCACTTTAGGAGTCCTTGCTTACACATCACCTGTCTTCATGTACAGAAATGATTCTTGGATTGTGATGCAAGAGAGCATGAGTATTTTGTAGCCACCACACAGTATAACACTGCAAGGGTATTAGAGAATAAATCCATAATATTCCACAATATGGAGACATCATGCTCTCTTATGTGAAGTATATGCATGACTTCCAATTTAATTGGTTGCATAAGTTGTGTAAATGTTTTTTCCTATGTGCAAGCTGAAATATAATGTCAAACGTATAGCAATTGTCATAAACACATCTGTAACAACATCATGTTTCGCAAATTACATAATGATCATAGAGATAATAACATTTGGTATGAATTAATGTATATATAAGTTCAATGCCATGGCAAGATGATTATTTGCTTGCTTTTCGGCAGTTGAGAGTCAGTCATCAACATCATCATAAACATCCATAAGTTAGGAAAAGATGCACTAAAAACAATGTCGCTCACCTGCAAAATTTGGGGTACTGAAGGTTCCAATCTCTGCTTTATCAAATGGAAGATGTCAATCTTAAAAAATATAATTTAAAATTGTTTATGAAAAAGAATAGCGTGTTTGCTAAGAGGTAACAACACAATTTTATATATTCATATAGCTTTCCAATTTTCATCAACAACAAAGTATGAAATTACTAGTTACTATCTGTTCCCATGATAGCCAAAAAGGTGAAGTAAGTCTGCCTTGTGTGAGACAAAAAATCCCAGAGATTTTTCAGCTACTGCACTATTCTGTCCAACTTGCACAAATTTACTAAAGTGCTCTTCACCTTCTCTCATTGCACCTTACCCTCTTTCAGTTAGCATCCCTGCACCACTTAACCTCCAGCACAAACCATATGACAAATGTAGTTCTTAATAACCCATATTAAAGCACTTAGGGCCATAATTATTCTTTTTTAGCGCCACTTTTGCGTCATTTTTTGATGCAAAAGTGGTGCAAACTTACAACATACAGTTGTATATTGTAAGTTTGCGCTGCTTTTGCGTCAAAAAGCAGTGCAAATGCGGCACTAAAAAAAGCATAAATATGGGCCTTACTTCCCTGAGATCAAAATTGCCTCCTCGACCACCACCTGACATTTTTAGCAACATAAAAGAATTCACTACAATATGATGTACACCCCTAATACTCCAAACAATACATAAATATTTGAGGGAAAAGAAAACTTCATAGTATACAAGAGAACATTCACAAATATTTGTTGATAGTCAATGGAGTCAGACAATTGACACTTATACAACTAACTAAATACCAATATGCACACCAATCTCAGAGAGACACCACCAAAAACACCATTCCTATTCAACCAAATTCATCTGAATCCACTAAGCACCACAATCTCCTTCAATTTACTACCACATTAGGAGGGAAGTGACTGCAATATATAAATGCAAGGTTCCTCTATTTCCTAACTTTTGCGTCATGAGCATCCTGCGCCATCACATGTTGCATGGTAATGTGTAATTTTACCTGCACAAACCCACACAATCCAATATATGATGCATCATGATGTAAATAGTCAATTATCACAGAAGTGACATATTTATCACATTTACTCTAAAGAAAATACCATTACAACCTATTTTCAATGAAAAATATGTTTTTCATGTTCATATATTCTGATTATAGTGCAAATGGGTTGAGGCCTTAGATTTCACTTACATGGGTAAATTTTTCAACTGACTCCGTCATTTGTCTTCAACACACAACTACAGCAGTGTTCTGAGATAGGTTGTAAGGTGCTTTATGGTGTAGATAGCCAAATTCTATATTGGTATTAATCCCTTGCATAACTAGATTATTGGTAAAGGAACACATTACACAAAATATTGTCAATTGGTAGAAGTATTCCTGTACTCCTTCACACAGTGTAACTGCATTCTAACATATACCAAACCTTATGCTTCATAATTTGGTTTCACATGTAAGGGTACTACTCAGAGGTGAATGTAGCAACAGTGTGATCAATCACTGGATTTGATATCTGAAAGTTATATATAATGAAAGAGGTTTGCTGGATCCAAGTGTAATGGACAATGGAAAATTAAGGCATTTGTGTGTGTTTAAAGTGTGTATGTGTTGCATACAAATTGATTATGTACTTTAACCTTTGTTTCCTAATACAGACAGTCTATTAGTACAGAACACTTCATGTACCAACCATATAACATACATAAGATGCCTTTAATAAAAATGTTGTTACCTCAATTCAGTCTCAACATTCATATATCTTATATTTTGAAAGAAGTATGACAGGCCATATGTTTATATAGGCAAGAGAGTGAAAGTGAAATATGATAGTGACCAAGGGCCTGATTTAGATCTCAGTGGAGGGATTACTCCATCACAAAGGGGACCGATATCCTGTCAGCCAAAATCTAAATACCATTGCTTTCTATAGTATTTAGATTTCAGCTGAGGGCATATAAATCACCGTTGCGATGGAGTAATCCTTCCACCGAGATCTAATCAGGCCCAAAGTTTAATAGACAGGTACCAAAATGTTTTACTGCATTACTATCAAGTCATTCAACCATTTCTGATTTTATTTGCAAAACATAATATGAACAATACACATTCTTTGACTGTAATACAACACGTTTGAATATGACAGGTAGTTTTTGCGGTGTCAATTTACAAAATTGTCTTTCTACTTATTGACATATGTTAAAGGGCAGGGCACGTTTACATGTAACATTACATTCACTATGACCTGTACTTATATTGCACACTCATATTGGTCTACTTTTTTCTGAGACTGATCAGTGGTGTGATGTTTGTTGTTCCCTTTGATTGATGAATTTTAATATGTAAAATCTGATAGGTATTTATCTATACATAAGTTATGGTAGCAATTGCACGAGACCACTTTCTTTGTTAAAGATTAAGGGCCTGATTACAACTTTGGAGGAAGGTGTTAATCTGTCCCAAATGTAACGGATATACCACCAGCTGTATTACGAGTCCATTGTATCCTATGGAACTCATAAGACGGCTGGTGGTATATCCGTCACATTTGGGACGATTAACACCTCCTCCAAAGTTGTAATCAGGCCCTAAATATTGTATTTAATTTTTTGTAAATAATATTTATGACACAGTCATTGAGGCCCTAGTTTTAAAATAAACTTCGCAGCACCTACAATATTGGTAAATTGTGGCAAACATAAAGATTGCTCAACATGTTTTTGTTTATATGTGAACAATTTTAATACAAAAAATACCATTATCCAAAAAGTATACTTCACAGATGCTGTATATTCACATATTCCATGAAATTGACAAATGATTGAATTGCAGGGGTAAAGAAACAAGATAGCATTTTAATTACACAACGGGTAACATTTGTAACCGGCCAGGAACAAGTCACTAGTGTCCATCTCCTTGACTTGTACTTCCAATTGGAAAAGTCATTATCATCTACCTCAGCTGATTCAGCACGCTCCTCATCCCATTGAGAGGTGGAAGACTGTAGTGAAAATGCAGTACCCATCATTGGCAATACTATAACAGATGAAGAGGAAGATGTTGGACACAAATTTTAGATGACATACGTGAGGGTAGTGAAGGCTATGTGAAAATCCCTGGCAAGGGTCTGGCGACTCTGTAATTCGGCACTCATTGTTGCATTCAAGAAGTCCATCTTGGACTCTACATCATGATGGAGTGTCTGGACTGAGTAATTGATATTCCCTATTTGTGGATGAAAATATTTTTGAAATTGTGTCTGAAGGTGGTCTTGTTGACTCTTGGCCTTTATCACCTCAGATATATCAGCTATATCATCAATTCACTAGAGCTAAAAGTGGATGTTTCAGGCAGAGATAACTCTGGAATCCTTCAGGTGTGCCTCCAAATGTCTCTGTTCCTGACTGGATAACATACTTTATCTGCTATTGAAGGTTTTACATGTCATGGTCATAGATAACTTGTGGATCTTCGTGTTTATGCACAGCAGATGAAGCATGTACTGCATGGGATGAAGCCTGGGGCCATTTATCTGGAGACACTGACATGTATAACCCCCTTGCTAAGTCTGGAGAAGAATCATTCAGAATTGAGACGATTTTATAGAAGTTGTCTTCATCTAAAGAGGGCAGGTAGGAGTCCATGTCTGCAGACACATCAGTGTCAAGTTCCAACTCAGGTGAAAAATGAGATTAATCTGGAAAATATGTATGAATAGTCAATTAAGATGTTCTTCTACTTCAATTAGAAGTGTTCTAGACAATTAGACATGCACATGACAGCAGTACAACATTTATACACATCCTTTTCTGACATTTTTATTGATGTCAGATGATAAATTATCACGTCCAATAATATCTATGTACACTAAAAGTGGGTAATTTTCACACTGTATATATTACTAAATACTGTGTGTTATACACTCAATTATACACATGTTGGTTATACAACTTTGCATATGTGACTTTATGAGTATATCAACTTAATATTTGAACAATAGAAGATACTTAACTGCTATACCTGCACTTACGTTTGGACAATGTGTGCCTCACCTTGACATCTGAAATGGCAACACAGGGCATCCAACTTTAATATCTGTATTTAGCCATGACTCACAACTCTTTTTTCAATTGCCTTGCATGGCTTGTTCTAACGTGTCCAACTCATTAGCTGCTTGTGCAGTCTATTTTTTAACTTTGTAGGAATTCCATGGAAGGAGCATGCCCACTCCCATGCATCAACCCATGGACTGTATAGCATTCACATATGTTTTATTGTTGTAAACATACATAGCTTTGCTTCTAAATGGTAGAACTTCCCCAGTGAGACAATGTAAATATTAGCATTATTTTACATTCAGACTTCGTCCCATGGGCGGTAGATTGAGGTCCACACTAATGAAGAATGTGCACATGAGTGATCTTCCAATTAATTTGGTGGGAGGTGTAATTTGTAGCACTAAGACAACATTCTGCACATCACAATTGCAGACTTCCACTATGGTGCAAGGATGCATGTGTTGGTGTTTAGAACCACATTGCACAGTTGTACAAAGATATACAACAAACAACACATTATTATTATTATTATTATTATTATTATTATTATTATTATTATTATTATTATTATTATTATTATTATTATTATTATCAATATTTAGATTTAGATATTCTATCTTCTACCATTCACATAAGACAAGCCGCTACTTGCCTTTGTGCCCTGCATTGCATGGAATATTTGTTCAAATTATCAACATTGTTTAGTGTGAGAAAATTACGTGTGTTAACACTGACATGATTTCCTAGCCTTTATATTGTATTTGTTACATTGTATATTATTGATCATAACACGCTTTGATATTTCTTTAACCCCTTCACTGTCAGGCCTTTTCTCCCTCAGGTGCCAGGCCTTTTTCTGGCTATTTGGAGCAGTTTGTCCTTAGGCCCTCATAACTTTTTGTACACATAAGCTACCCACGCCAAGTTTCTGTCTTTTTTTTCCAACGTTCTAGTGATTCTAGGGGTACCCAGAGTTTGTGGGTTTCCCTGAAGGAGACAAAGAAATTAACCAAAATAGAGCCAAAACTTTGTTTTTTTTAACAAAAATGGGAACAAAGGGCTGAAGACGAAGGCTTGTGTTTTTTTTCCCTGAAATGGCATTAACAGAGGATTTACAGTGCTAAAATCACCAGATTCCCAACTTTCAGGAACAGGCAGACTTGAAGCAGAAAACCACATTTTTCAACACAATTTTGGCATTTTACTCGGACATACCTCATTTTTACTATTTTCTGCACTTTTAGCCTCCTTCCAGTTAGTGACAGAAATGGGTATGAAACCAATACTAGATCCAGGAAAGCTAAACATTGCTGAAAAGTAGACAAAATTCTGAATTTAGCAAGGGGTAAATTTAGTAGATCCTACAAGGTTTTCCTACAGAAAATTATGAAATTGAGGAGAAAAAAACTGCAATTTTTTTTCACTTTTTACTCTGTAACCTTTTACTGCAATATCAGATTTTTTAAAGCAATATACTGTTACAACTGATGGACTCTTCTGGTTGTGGGGACATATAGGGCTTGTAGGTTGATTAAGAACCCTAGGTACCCAGAGCCAATAAATGAGCTGCACCTTGCAATGGGTTTTCATTCTATACTGGGTATACAGCAATTTTTCTGGTGAAATATAGAGTGAAAAATAGGTATCAAGAAAACATTTGCACTTCCAAAATAGGCATAAAATAAGGTGTTGAGAAGCAGTGGTTACTTGCACATCTCTAAATTCTGGGGTCCCCATACTGGCATATGACTTACAGGGCATTTCTCAAATCCTTTTTCCACACTGTCTTACATTTGGTAGGAAAAAAATGTAGAGAAACACAAGGGGCAATAACACTTGTTCTGCTATTCTGTGTTCCTCCAAGCCTCCCAATAAAAATGGTACCTCACCTGCGTGGGTAGGCCTGATGCCCGCGACAGGAAATGCAACGTGGACAGATCACATTTTCCCAAAGAAAACTGACATGTTTTTTGGAAAGTGCCTAGCTGTGGATTTTGGCCTCTAGCTCAGCCGGCAGCTAGGAAAACCTACCAAACCTGTACATTTTTTAAAGATAGGCACCTAGGGGAATCCAAGATGGGTGACTTGTGGGGCTCTCACCTTGATATGTTACCCAGAATCCTTTGCAAACCTCAAAATTCGGCCAAAAAAACACTTTTTCCTCACATTTTGGTGATAGAAAGTTCTGGAATCTGAGAGGAGCCACACATTTCCTTCCTCCCAGTGTTTTCCTAAGTCTCCCGATAAAAATTGTACCTCACTTGTGTGGGTAGGCCTAGTGCCCGCGAAAGGAAATGCCCCAAAACGCTATGTAGATACATTAAAATGATCAAATACAAAACTACCTGTTTTTGAGGGGGGGACCTGCGTTTTTTGTCCTGGGCTCAGCAGCCATATACTGACAACTACCAAACCCAAACATTTCTGAAAACTAGACACCTGAGGGAATCCAGAGAGGTGTGACTTGCGTGCCCCCCCCAATGTTTTCTTACCCAGAATCCTCAGCAATCCTCAAATTTAGCTAAATATTCATATTTTTCCCACATTCCTGTCTGAGATCACCACAAGGGTGCAAATTTCTTACCACCCAATGTTCCCCTCAGTCTCTCAGTAAAAATGATACCTCACTTGTCTATGTGGGCCAAGTGCCTGTGACAGGGAAGAGCCAAAAACATGTCAAAAATTGAGGGAGTACCAAAGCAGGTCCAAAATAGCAGTTTGAAGAAAAAAACATTTTTAGGCTGACAAGTGGGTCAGAATTTCTATTGGTATAGATGCGACAATTCTGGGTGGTTGGAATTTTGTAGATTCCTGTAGACTCCGGAAGGTTCCATCACAAAAATGTTGGAAAAATTTGTGATTTCCAGCAATGTTGGAGGTTTGCAGGGCATTGTGGGTAAGAAAATGGTGCAGGGTGCATGTAAAGCACAGCAACCTGGACTCAACCAGATGTTTAGTTTTCAGATGTCTGCATAGCAGACAGTGAAAAGCTGCATGGGGCCCTGTCAGGAGGCCCCTGCATTGCCCATGCCAGTGGCATGGGCAGTGCAGGGGCCCCCAGGGGCCCACAACTCCCTGTACTGCCAGCCTTTTCCTGGCGGTTCAAACCGCCAGGAAATGGCTGGCGGTAGGGGCACACGTAATCCCCTGGGCAGGGCTGCTAGCAGCGCTGCCCTGGCAGATTACTACCGCCGGGGCCATTGTGGCGGGAAACCGCTGGCCCCAGCGGTGCGACTGCGGCGCTTCCACCGCGGTCGTAATGACCAGGAAAGCACCGCCAGCCTGTTGGCGGTGCTTCCGTTATTTCAGCCCTGGCGGTCTTGTACCGCCAGGGTTTTAATGACCCCCTAAGTATTACAGTAACATCGCACCTTGAATGTCACCTCGAAGGAATTCAGGACTTTATTAAAAAACTAGGGTTTGGAACTAGGGAGATTTGCAATAACGTAAGTTGAACTTCTAGGTGCTACTTCAAGAGCATATAAGAATGTTATAACACCCAGCCACCAAAATAAATTAGACACCAACTATTTCCCTCATCTCGATTTTCATTTGCTGACATCCACGTTCCCAGAATGACTTCTTGAAAGAATAACATAGTAAACTATTGGAATTGTTTAATATGATCCCGATTTTAGGGAACACAAACTTATGTACTGACTACCTGCTCCACAATTGGTAATGCTATACTGAGTAGCATGTTCAACTGAGGTATATATTGATGAGTAAATATATCTACATATACAGCTGTCCACACTTGGAGTCCGCTGTTCCAATCAGGCAACCAGAAGACCTTTACATCTCTGAGGAATTCTTGTCAGATCATTTGGTCTTTCCCAGTAATCTAATGAGGCCAGGTTGTCATCTCACACTGAGCAGTGCGCAAATACAGACCTCTAGCAAACACTCCATCAAGTTAAATCCATCACACATTTAAACATAAACAAGTCCTATTCATGATATAATTCACATCTCATAATGAGGAACTTTAGCAGCATCAAGAGGAAATATAAATAGTAAGTACTAGCTGCACTCAAAGGAAGGAAATGACGACTGGATGAAAGGCAGAAAGTAATTGTTATAACAGACAGCTAGAGTATATGAAAAGAAAAGGTACCACCTTTATGTAATATTGGTAGCAGACAGAAATTGATGAACTACACTGTAAAATATACACAAAAAGTTAACCAGAAAATAGTGTGCCATAATAAAAGATCTATGATAATATCAAATAATGGAAAGGCTATAACACAATGTTTACATTTTATAAAGCAAAATTAAAGAACTCTGTTCGAAATCATATAAAAATCTGTTATCAAAAAAGTTGAAGCAATTTAGCTGAAAGTTACTAGGCAATCTTCAATGACATAAATCAACTTGATAGGAACACTGGATGTGGTTTCTTCCTTCACAATCTTTCACCCAGTAACAGTTGAAAAAAACACTAACAACAATTATTAGGTGTGAAAAGAATTTAGCGACCTTATCAATGCCTTGTCTAAATAGATGCATTTACAGTGAGATAAAGTTCACCTTATGGCAGTGTATTTCCTGTACACTTCCTCAAAGTTGCTAAATACCACTCTTTTGAAAGAAGCCAACATAAATATTCATATCATTTCCAGTCATTCCAATCTATCAATTCTCCCAATCAAGTTTGATGTTTTGTTAAGAAAGGCTACATAGTTTTTTGGCCCTTGCTGGCAGGATCTTTGTCAATCCAGCAGGGCTCTGGTACAAGGTGGACACCAACTACATGGATGTACCCAGACTGAACCAGCCGCCCATAGTCCACAAAGTATTCAAGATTCTGACCGAAAACCTATTTTCAATAGGCAGGGATATGGATGCCATGCTCCAAAAATGGATCTCATCCCCACAAATCTGATTATATCCTGTACCGCTAACTGTCACCATCCTCTCAGCTACATTGCTGTGTATTCACCTCAAATAAGCCTTGTAAATATTTGGCATTGCCTACCTCCATGGGACAATTAAATGTCAGGTGACAGTAAAAACTGACTGCACCAATCTTTTATGTTGTCCATAATTTCTTGTGGACTTACATTTAAACATTGAAATGTGTGTACTTATGTAGGCAAAGTGCACTAGCATTAGGGACATGTGCAAATATTAATGACAAAAGCATGATTGCAGCAATAGCTACAGACACATTCATGCAGGATTTAAATGAAATACAAACTCAGTGATAAATGTGTTCAAAATAGGTTTGTATACAAATAGGTATATTTCTGAGAAAAAGCATAATGGAATTAAAAATATTAAATGATGGAAGGACAGGGAGTGTGTGTGTGACAGATGAGAAAACACTCTAAAAGAAATATTCCCGGAGTCCAGGAAGGGATCTACAAAGTGGAAGAGGAAGGAATATAAAAAAGATTCAACCACAACCACAAAAAGTCCTTGAAAAAGTCAACTAAAATATTATCCACTGAAGAAGTTCTAAAAGTAAACTCAACTCATAATAAGACTATGGGCAATACAAAAAAAATATATATTCCCCCAACCCAAACTTGATGGCATTGTGTCTGCCCTAAGTTGGGAGTTCCTGGCTATCTATGCCATCTCCTCAGTTGTCTATATGTTAAATGGAGGGGCATAACCAGACACCGTCTAAGAAGGAAGACCTACAGGATTAAAGTCTATGATGGTGGCATTGAGCAGCAGACAAACACAGAGGCAGTGTGAAACAGGGTGTTTTAGGAGAAGAGATGGAGGCAGCACAGAAGGACAATTTGGATCACAATATTGATCAACCTACTTATCCTGCAGGTCCTTAAATCCCTTATCTACCACAGTAAAACCCTTTTTTAGATTTCACAGGATGGCAGTTTGTCCAGCCATACCTGTGTCATTTGGGCTCTCAGTATCTGAATGAGTCTTCTGGATTTGGGCGTCAGCATCACTTGAATTGTTGGGAACTGAGGCAAATCCCACACCATGTGACAACTGTCAGCCTAGTCTGTTTCCGGCCAACTCGCAGGGCCTCATCCCTGCCCAAGAGCAGGGATGGTTTATGGCAACCAGGTGCATTTCGTAATAACTGCTCAGGGAAATCATGGTGGATCAGATCTCATCCTTTTCTCTCAGTTACATTAGTCTCACACATTCAAAGACAAACTGATGCAGGAAATGGTTAAATAGGATTTTTGGGATTTACTGCCTGAAACAATGGCTTAAAATGCAATAATTAGAATGATGAAACATACTAGAAAGCAAAATAGTGACAAGGAAAGTGAAACACAGGAAAGGTCCCACCATACTGTCACTATCCACAATATATGTGATTCCTACCTAAGCTATTTTAGAGCACAGCAGGATAAGTCCTAATCCACCCTTAAGGATTCCCTCCTGGGAAGACATCACCTGAATACGACAGTAGCAAGGAAGCCTGTTGTCTATGTAGAGAACCACCATCCCCAGGTCGGCCAGGGAACCAATAGGCTCAGCAAACAGCTGTAACAAAGTCAATCAGCATGCAGTTGTAGTCATCTGGCTCTATCCTCACTCTAACATGGATGGGACAGGTGGAATGTTTCATAACAAAACAGCTGAGGTTCTGAAAAATGTCCCTACGTAAGGATATGTGTGTTTCTGTGAACTTTAGAGAGGCAGTGTACCACTTGTGCTGACAATCCTATCTTGCTGCAGTCTTGAGGAAAGCACAGAGTGAAAAGAATATAGTGAGAAGAAATGTAATACTTTCCTAGGTGAAAGAACAACTACATAAAGAAAATAAAACCCCACCACAAATGCAGCCGATTCTAAAATAATAACATGAAGCAAAACAAAATTACTAGGCTCAAGGGCACAATCAGCAGCCTAGCTGCTGTAAAAACATGCCCAGAGACATCACTAAAATCACTATACAACACCTTCCCCATTAGCTCCTAGACTAGTTCTGGCAAATATGTTGGATAAAGGAAGGTGTGACACATAAAAGCACAGGTATGTTTTGAAAGAAATGCACTTCCAGCCTAACCTGGATGGTATGACAGGCACTGGCAGAAGGAAGAAGATTGATGGGGTCAAAAGACTCAGATGGTGTACTCCCTTCTGATTGTTTTTCACTTATGTGCCCTCATCATGGAGAGGTTTGTGGTTGACCTTGAGAGGCTCTGGGTGGGCATGGATTCACCTTCAGAGGGTGGTGACTCCTTTTCTGACTCCTCCATGGCACTAGTGGTGCTGCATGCACTCCCTGCAGCAAAAGAACTCCCCTTTTGCTCCAGATCCCAATGCACCTTACATATGTCCCTGCTGACTGTTGTGTAGAATGAGGAAGAGCAAGAACACTATCAATCAATATGTGTACAATATTATGCACTACAAATAAAAAGAAATATGCTAATCATTAAAACTACAGGACTTCTCATTGTTGGACATGACAGACCAAACTGATGGCATAAAAATAAGCAAAATGAGACAATATTCATGCACCATTGGTACATGGTCATATGATTGGATGGTCAATCCAGTTACCCTTTGACATTTTTCTAGTAATGAATAATATATAGATGCTCTCTAAGGGAGGTAGGTGGCAGGGAAATTTTCAGGTAACAATGGCTCCACTTACCAAAGCCACGTGTGGTGGTATCACGTGGCTTCACTCCACATGTATATGCATCCAATGAAAGTGGTCCTCTGAGTGAAACATTCTGACGTGCCAATCTGTACGTACATGCCCACTTTTAAACCATACAACATTTATAACATCATTTCAAAAGCATAAGAAGCACTATTTTCACTGAGCAAGCTACTAATGACTTTCTCAAGTCTTTATTTATTGTGAACTGGCGGGAAAGGCAACTTCAACATGAGCTTTTACAATATCCTACATAGCAAATCATAATATTGCAAGCTGGCATTTATTTTACTTCTCAATACTGTAGAAATGAGTTCAAATTTTTTCAAATACATTTGTAAAGATTTCTCCAGTAATATCTTTGATAAATGTATACAGCAAGAGTTTTTCAATTTCACTCCCTCATTATGTAAATAATTAAACTGGCCTCAACATGAATATGCAGGACATATTGTTGAAAGACTGGCATTGCAGGTCGCAAAACAACTTTCATGTCTGGACACAGTCTTACTTAGCTATTGCAGGCATGTGACCTTCTATTATTAGGCTAAGGTTACACATACTAGGGCAGTGACATTTACTACTCTCAGAGGTCGACTTGAATCTTTTGACTTAGACAGGAGTAATGAGACCATCAAATGAAACAACAAGAACCAATACAATTAAAATATACGATAAGGAGTCAATAATTTATAAACACCATGACCTATGTGGTCATAAATCACCACACCAATTTAGTAAAGTTTAAACATTTGTTGCCCTTAAATTGACAATGCTAAGGTTGTGTAAATGATGCGCAAAGCCAAATAATAGCAATATAGAAACAGCACAGGTTGTCCAAAGCGTCTGAAGAATTTCAGTTTTATAAGTACATTCATCATTAAACACTTCAAAAGAATTATACAGAATTATTTGGACGATAGCAACGGAATTCACTAGTTGTGCAGTTGAATCAATCACAATCAATTAATAAAACATTTAGATCAAATATTGGGTCAGACATTCTAGCTACCGAACTCTAATTCGAAAAGCATGTGTGGGGATGGATTTTACACATACAAAAATAAAAAATAGGGCAAAAATTAATTTGAAAAAACATCTAATTATGGCCCTAACAAAATTATGTGGTTGGATGGAAAAAAAAACCTGCAGAGGAAAACAAATGTACATTGGTTATGCCTCTCTTAAGTGAGACAGTCTTCATCAGCTGAGTACAGGAACAGCACATTCTTAGCGGTCAACATTAGGAACATGAAAAGAAAAAACAGTTCAGTAATTTTCGGCCTAATGTAACTGAAGAGTTAAAATCATGAGTAACTGGACAGAAGAGCTGAATAGCAGAACTGAACTGAACAGAAACTGACTCTAAATGGAACTGAACATACATCATCTGAAACTGGCTAAATTAAAGTCCCAAAAGTTACTAGCTAAGCTTCTATTGGACAAGGCTAGGAGGTGTGATAAGTAAATGACCAATTCAATTTTATCTGGGCTTCAGTTGCATCTTTCTTTGTTACTTTTCCAAGATAGGCTCATGTTCCCGCACCCCTCCGGACTGCAATTTCATCACATATATAACACTGTTAAAAACTGCAGCACAGAACATGACATTTGGCTAACATTGCTTCCTACCAGAAGCTAAAGCTCATTGTTAAAACTTGCAATATTTATCACAAAAAAGTACAGAGTGAACAGCTAATAATGTTTTCAAAACAGTTTCAGTAAAGTCAGCATAACATTTTAGTACTGTGCTTCTGGAACAATACTAAAACATAGGCCTTATTACTAATGCTAATACATGAAGAATAGAACACTTCAAATAATTAATTTGGTAGTAAAATAATATTAATCATCTTTTGTCGGTACATGTAGTTATAACCAATCAAAATACACTTTTACAGACATTTATTAATTCACATTGAAATCCAGGTGGCGTACACCATGTTGATCACAATTTAAACACAAATGTTTTATTTTTCGAACACATATTTCTCTACTTAGGCCTTTTAATACACGTTAATAATTTAGCTTTAGTTACTCATTTTTTTATTAATAATGTTTGCTCTCTAACACTATATAAATTGCAAACAGTTTCAAGAGCACTCACCGTCATGCTGTGTGGGATTCTATCAGTTCAAGGAGGTCCAGCCATGGCTTCTCAAAGGCCATCATCCACAGCAGGTCAAAACAGGGTGAGTCTTTAGTGTGTGGGTGGACCTACCAAAGATGACCTTAGCCTTGTACATATCCAGCAAAGGAGATCCTTCCAGCATTCTCTCACCTTCTGGCTTTCCTGTATTATTTAAAACTATAAAACAGGGGCTAAATGTGAATTAACTCAATATCTTCCATAAACATTAGTGGCCCTCTCACTTCTTTCTCCAACTGCTTTACAGAATCAAAATGCAAGAACAGCAGCAGGGGTGAAGGATGGAGCAGTGGCATAACGAAATTTGAAGGGACTCCCCTGAAAAGTACATGGAGTGGACCCCCCTCCAAATCACCTCATCTACCACTTTTGCTGATGGGTCCCACTGGAGCTTGGATGTCCCCCGCACCACAGGTGCTGCTGGGGTTTGTGTCACACCACTGGGGTGGAGGTTGATTGCTTTTTGTCCTGTGTTTGTTGCTGGAATGGTCAAATTTTCACTTCCAATCTACTTCCACAGATGCACAGTTGGTGAATTAATTTGCCCTGCTACGTAAACATATGCAATGTATGTTCTGAAAACAGCAAATACATGTGACAATAAAAAATGAGAGACTGAAACAGTTCTGGCTGCTTAGAGGTTTATTAACAGGTGTCATAAACAACTTATTTCTCACTACCACTAAGGGGGTAATTCCGACCCTGGCGGTAAAAACTGCCAGGGTCGCGGATGACGGAAGCACCGCCAATAGGCTGGCGGTGCTTCCTGGGCCATTCTGACCGCGGCGGTTAAGCCGCAGTCAGAAAACCGGGTCTGGCGGTTTCCCGCCGGATTTCCCCCGGTTGCCCAAATCCGCCATGGCGGCGCTGCTTCCCGCCACCCTGTTTCTGGCGTTTTTTACCGCCAGGAACAGGATGGCGGGAACGGGTGTCCTGGGGCCCCTGGGGGCCCCTACACTGCCCATGCCAATGGCATGGGCAGTGCAGGGGCCCCCTAACAGGGCTCCAGCCTGCTTTTCACTGTCTGACTAGCAGACAGTGAAAAGCGCGACGGGTGCTACTGCACCCGTCGCACACCTGCAACACCGCCGGCTCCATTCGGAGCCGGCTTCAGTGTTGCAGGCCCCTTTCCCGCTGGGCCGGCGGGTGCTAACTTGGCTAGCGCACGCCGGCCCAGCGGGAAAGTTGAAATGGCCCCAGCGGTCTTTTGACCGCG
Source organism: Pleurodeles waltl (assembly GCF_031143425.1). Taxonomy (NCBI): domain Eukaryota; kingdom Metazoa; phylum Chordata; class Amphibia; order Caudata; family Salamandridae; genus Pleurodeles; species Pleurodeles waltl. The sequence continues at coordinate 476,627,659 of NC_090451.1, forward strand.
GAGCGGCCATATGGCGGTTACCGCATGGCGGCGGTTAGAATTACGGCCTAAGTGTTTTACAAATAAAAAAAAGTAAATTAAAACATGTAGATGCATCTCATTGTCGATGTATTAATCTTTCCACAAGTATTGGAATGCACAGATATTCACATGTCTTGTCACATCGGTAGGTGAATTATGACACATGATTTTTACAATGTGAGTGTTGAATGCTGGTAAGCGTAATATATTCACTTTTTTTTAGGCTGAAATATACATTGAAACAATACGGTTTAAAAAAACATAGCTAACGCAGCAGATCAAATAACTTATAAAAAATAACCAGGTCTATGAAAACATAGGCTCAGATCTAAAGAAACAAGCTCTTAATGTAATTTAACAGCCTGAATCTGATCAATCTATTTCATTGCGGTTCTCTTGATCCGTTTTCCCTTTCTAGATGCCCCTAGCCCCTTACATTGATATAAGGCATGCTATGTATGACAGGCGGCTAGATATCAGGTGCTTCATTGATAAAATGTGGCTGTTTGGGGATCAACCCATCTACATGTGATACATATCCGAACAACTATGATAACAACAAAAACTAGTTCTTAAAGTAAAATTCTTTAATTACTCAAGTTTTGAAAACCAAACATTATCAGTTAAGCGGTTCCCGTCATCTTTCTCCATGCTAGAGTGCGCACAATTCTAAAAATCTAAACTCAGTACTCTTGTAGGTGAAGACAGCTGGCCATGGAAATCATTTATGGGTCGCCAGTTGGCGCAGCTGGAACCCCTGGCATGCCTCTTGCAAAGCCCTGGCTTGCCCCTTCAATCCCTGGCCTCAGAGGTGACAAACTCAGTCCTAAGAACACAAGGGTGTCTTACATTATCAGTGTAAGGCTCCAACCTCGTTTGCTGCTAATTGTTAGTACATTAAGAGTGAATAATGGTCTATTATTCAATATTATTGCAATAAATAGTTGACAGCAGGATCTGGAATTTGACCTATAGTGGCATCTGAGGTAAGAACAATAAAATGGCTTTAAATGTATGTTGTGTGCAGGCATGTAGGTGAGAGTGAGTTTGTATAAGAGAGGGTATGTGCTCAGGTGAATGTATGTATGTGGGATTGTGTGTGAATGTGAAAATGAGTGAACAAGTCAGTCAGAGTAAAAGTGACTGAGTGTGAACGATTGAGTCAGGGTAAGAATGAGTACAAGACACTGAGGTGGTTATTACAACCCTGGCGGATGGTGTTAAAGCTGCGGAAATACCGCAAACAGGCCGGCGGACAAAAAAAGGGAATTACGACCCTGGCGGAAACCGCCAACAAAGACAGCCACTTTAACACATCGCCCGCCACAGCGGTACAGACAAACAGCGCGGCGGTCACCGCCAACAGACAGGCGGAAGACAATGTACCGCCCACACTATTATGACAGGCCAATCCGCCACCTTTTCCGGGGCGGATTCTCCGTGGATAAAAACACGGCGGAAACAGCTTTTGCTATGGGAAAACGCTCACCTTAACACACTCCACGAGGAACGACGACTCCATGGAGCCGGAACTCCAAATCCTACCTGCCTTTGTCTTTCTGCTCCTCTACGACCAACAGCGACGTAGGCACAGAAGATACCGGTGAGTACTGCATCTACGACACGGGGGAGGGGAGAGGCAAAAGTTAGGGGGACACCCACCAAACACCCCCACCTCCACCCTCACATATCACAACATACACACCAATGCAGTCAAAAATATCACATGAACAACCCACAATCCCCCCGGAAGAATGCAAAGACAAAGCAAATTTCGGTCAAACATTGTAATGTGCCAATATACATGTCATACAAAAAAATACTGATATATATCTCGAAATCTGTCATAATTATATACACAATACAAGAAGTAGTGCAGATATGTACACAACAATGTCCGTGCACCAACAGTCCAAAAATGCATGGGCGAGGCCCACAATAGATACCTGACCAAAATCGGAGAAAACACTGCCGGGGCATCAGATAGAAACACTACAGGCACCTCAGGGGGAAGGGAAGGGGGGGCACCTCAGCCAGATGAATGCAAAGCCAGATCCACGACAGGGCTCCATGCCCATTGATGTATCCTGGGGAGTGCAAAGCCACAGTCTCTCAAGTCTCACAAGTGGGTGGCTTGCCCACTGTTACATCCTGGGGAGTGCAAAGCCACATTTTCGCTAGTATCTGCAGTTCTCTACTAGTACTGGGTGGGACTGGTGCCCAGACAGGATGAGTCTCCCCGTGAAAGTTCATGTCCTGTCACTGTCCCAGCTGCACATGGGATACGGATGCCTGATGTGTCGGCCTATTCATACCCACACAGTGTTTGCCTTGTTCAGCGGTCTTAACCATGGCAGTCTTTGCCCTGTTCAGCGGTCTTCACCATGGCGGTCTTTGCCCTGTTCAGCGGTGCTTAGCCATGGCAGTCTTAGCCCTGTTCAGCGGTCTTCACCATGGCGGTCTTTGCCCTGTTCAGCTGTGCTTAGCCATGGCAGTCTTTGCCCTGTTCAGCGGTGCTTAGCCATGGCGGTCTTTGCCCTGTTCAGCGGTCTTCATCATGGCGGTCTTTGCCCTGCTCAGCAGTGCTTAGCCATGGTGGTCTTTGCCCTGTTCAGCGGTCTTCACCATGGCGGTCTATGGACTGTTCAGTGGTGCTCTGACATGGCGGTTCGGATACTGACATTGGTGTGTGGCATGACGATCTCCACACTGGACATTGGTGTGTGGCATGACGATCTCTACACTGGACATTGGTGTGTGGCATGACGATCTCCACACTGTACATTGGTGTGTGGCATGACGATCTCCACACTGGACATTGGTGTGTGGCTTGACGTTCCATCATTGCCCAGCGGGGCTGTGGGATCCTGGTCCCTCCTGGGCTGTGACTCCGGCGGTGGTCTCCTGACCAGTAACGAGACTTGGGCCCTCCTGGGCTGTGCCTCTGGCGGTGGTCTCCTGCCCTCCTGGGCTGTAACTCTGGCGGTGGTCTCCTGACCAGTAACGATACTTGGGCCCTCCTGGGCTGTGACTCTGGCGGTGGTCTCCTGACCAGTAACGATACTTGGACCCTCCTGGGCTGTGACTCTGGCGGTGGTCTCCTGACCAGTAACGATACTTGGGCCCTCCTGGGCTGTGACTCTGGCGGTGGTCTCCTGACCAGTAACGATACTTGGGCCCTCCTGGGCTGTGACTCTGGCGGTGGTCTCCTGACCAGTAACAATACTTGGGCCTTCATGGGCTGTGACTCTGGCGGTGGTCTCCTGACCAGTAACGAGACTTGGGCCCTCCTGGGCTGTGACTCCGGCGGTGGTCTCCTGACCAGTAACGACGGTGCTGGCGGTTGTGTCTCGACCGACGGAAATGATGGCGCACTTCTCCGCCGTGACACTCACAACAGGCTGGGCAGACTTCCTCTGGACCTTCCCCACCTTCTTTGGAGTTACAGCTGATTCACCAATCGACTTCGATCCTATTTCAGTTGTTGCCCCACCAGGAGTCTTGACACGGTCCCGTCGTCCACTTTCCAATTTCAGAGCCTTTACAGGGGGTGGGCTGCCAGTGCCTTGGCTCCGGGTCCTACTGCCTGCCCTGGTGGACGGTGCACTCCAAAAACCTGGAACACGCACCACTGGTACTGGAGGCTTTTTGGCTGAGGCGCTACGACAGGACTGATGAATTGGAGGGGGGGGGTGGGGGCAAACAGGTCAATTTGACAGAGGGACAGTTTCTGACGGACACTGGGATGGGTAGCTGGAGGGGGTCTGGGAGTGGAGGTAGAGGAGGTGGTTGTAGGAGGTGTCACTTTAGGTGTTTTGGGTGCAGGTGCAGGTACTGGAGGCTGTCGTGAGGTGGATGGATGTTGGGTGAGTGATTGCCCGTATTTGGGTACTTTGGGAGGGGGTGTCACAGACACACTGGGAGAGGACACAGGGGACGTGTAAATGGCAGTGGAGGTGGTGAGTGCAGGTGAGCGGCTTGTGGTGCTGGGTGTCCTGGTGCGAGTCCTAGTGCCTGTAGATGTGGTGCATGCAGGTGTGTGTGTAGACGACACTGGGAGGGAGGAGGGAGAAGAGGAGGAGGGGGACACAGTGGAGACAGTGGAGTTTGCTGTGTCTGTATGGGTGTGATGCTTATGTGAGTGCCTGTGGTGTGTGTGGTGCCTATGTTTGCTTGAGCTACTTTTGGGTGTTGACTTGTGTGCAGGCTGGTCTGTAGGTGTGTTGGGATGGGCTGGGTTACAGGGGATTGGGTCTGGGTGGAGGAAGTTGGAGGGGGGAGGCTGGACACAGGGACAATGGCTGCCATCAGTGCTGAGGCCAGAGATTGCAGGGTTCGCTGAAGGACAGCCTGACCGGAATGAATGCCTTCCAGGAATGCATTACTGGGTTGCAACTCTCGTTCTACACCCTTGATGGCATTCACAATGGTAGACTGCCCAACAGTGAGTGACCTGAGGAGGTCAATGGCTCCTCACTGAGGGCAGCAGGGGTGACTGGGGCAGGGCCTGAGGTGCCTGGGGCGAAGGTGATGCCCACCCTCCTGGGTGAGCGGGCACGGGGCGAACGCTGAGGGGCTGCTGGGAGGGCGGTGCTGGTAGGGGAGGTGGCGGCTGTACCTGTAGAAGTGGGGCGCACAGATAGTGCCGCCACCACAGGGGAGCTCACATCGGCGGACGAGTCCGTGTCGCTGGTTGGTGATCCTGTGGCCGACGTGAAGCTCCCCTCGCCCTCCGTCCCACTGGTGCATTCAGAGTCTGTGGTGTGGCCCTCCATGGCTATGTGGGATACAGCTCCCTCGTGCTCTGGTGCCACTGTACCTCCGCCTGATGATGCTGATGTACAAAAGGACAGGGAGAGCAGGAAAAGGGGGGGAGACAGAAGAAAGAGAGTTTTACTGCATGGCATACCGCTACCGTTGGCAGACAAGACAGATGCAGCAGCCCCATGCATTACGCCGTGCTCCTGCCCTCTGCACATGCAATTTCTGGGATATGGCCTACATGGCAATGGTCGAAATCTGCGCACATGGATGGCAAAGGGGCCACTTTACATCAACTTGCCTCTGTTCTGAGCTGGGGTAGAGTCCCACATGGCCTACATTACGGATGGGCCTTGCCTACCTAACTAGCCCTGGCCTAGGGACACCCACAGCCCACCTCCCCCACCCAGACACCTCCACTGCACGCAAAGTCCACAGAATGAGGTTGTACTCACCCCCTTGTGTCTGCTGTGATGTCCTTAAGCGCCCATCCAACTCCGGGTAGGCCACCGCCAGGATCCGGAACATCAGGGGGGTCATGGTGCGACAGGCACCTCTCCCACGTTGGGAGGCCATCCCCAGCTGAGCCTCCGCCGTCTTCTTGCTGCAGCGGCGAATGTCCTCCCATCTCTTACGGCAGTGGGTGCCCCGTCTCTGGTGGGCCCCCAGGGTCCGGACTTCCTTGGCGATGGCACGCCAAATGTCCCTCTTCTGGTGGGTGCTGACCTACATGACATGCACAAGGAAAGAGGAACAGTCATTACCTACTGCACCGTCAATGTGAGTGGCCCCCTCCCAACTCTGTCCATGTGGCCCATTCATCCCCATGCATTTCTGTTGTAAGAACTCTGCCCCCTTCCCTCTCCCACCCAGCCCTGTCCACCCAGGCCTAGCCCATCCAACGTGCTCCCTGTGTACTAACCTGTTGGTCTGGAGGACCGTAGAGTAGCATGCACTGGGGGAGGACCCCATCCACAAGTTTCTCCAACTCCTGTGCATTGAAGGCAGGGGCTCTTTCCCCAGACGCAGCAGCCATCGTCGCTTCCAGACCGAGGACACAGCAGCACTAGCAGTGTAGGTCCTCTCCTGTCGAAGGTCAGGTATCTAGTGATTGAAGAGATAGAAAATGGTAGTGACGTCCGCGGCGGTGACGTCCGCGGCGGGGCGCATCATCACCGCCAGCGCACCTGTTCATTAACTCCTTGGACCCATAGGGTCCAATGTTAACCAATGCAGCATTGCGCCGCGCTCTACGACCGCCTACCGCAACGGTGTCCAACGCCAGCGCAGTTACCCCACAATTCCATTGTCCCAGTTTAGAGATCAGGCAGCCGCCATTTCAGGGGCCCACATGGCTTCATTTACTTCTGCGTCACACATACCGAGGCCTATACTCAAAACATTTCCCGGATGGGTTAATTGTCTATTGTAGTCTTGTGTGTGACTGTGGGTACATACCTGGAGGAATGGTGACAGTTTCTTCGCTGTTGTCCTTCTTAGGCACCGTCAGTTGGGACATATTGGAAGATGGCGGAATCCGCCGGTGTACCGACCGCTGGTGGACCTGTTGACAATAGAAGAGAGACATTTGATCGTGACCTACCGGTTCGACCGTGCCACAATCCAGGAACTATGTACACATTTGGAGCCAGACCTGATGTCACCAATCCGCCATCCGACTGGAATCCCCCCTGACGTTCAGGTGCTGTCAGTGCTCCATTTCCTTGCAAGTGGGTCATTTCAGACTACTGTGGCCATGGCATCAGGGATGTCCCAGCCTATGTTTTCCAACGTGTTGTCCAGAGTGTTGTCTGCCCTGCTGAAACACGTAAGGAGATACATCATTTTCCCTGAGGTGGAGGATTTGCCTACAGTGAAAGGTGACTTCTATGCCCTTGGACATATCCCGAACGTCATAGGTGCCATTGATGGGACCCATGTAGCTCTGGTCCCCCCCGCAGGAGTGAACAGGTGTACAGGAACAGGAAGAGTTATCTTTTGATGAATGTCCAGATGGTCTGTTTGGCAGACCAGTACATCTCGCAGGTAAATGCTATGTTCCCTGGCTCAGTGCATGACGCCTACATCCTGCGGAATAGCAGCATCCCTCATATGATGGGTCAACTCCAGAGGCATCGTGTATGGCTATTGGGGGACTCTGGTTACCACAACCTGTCCTGGCTGTTGACCCCAGTGAGGAATCCCAGGACCAGGGCAGAGGAACGGTACAATGAGGCCCATGGGCGGACTTAGAGGGTGATCAAACGCACCTTCGGCCTCCTGAAGGCCAGGTTCAGGTGCCTCCATATGACAGGTGGGTCCCTATTCTACTCACCGAAGAAGGTGTGCGACATCATCATCGCCTGCTCCATGCTCCATAATTTGGCATTGCCAGGTGCCTTTTCAGCAGGAGGATGATCCAGATGACGGTGTTGTAGCAGCGGTGGAGCCTGTGGAGCCTGTGGACAGTGATGAGGATGAAGCTGATGAAGAAGAAAACTACAACAGGAAGTCAGTCATACAGCAATATTTCCAGTGAGACACAGGTGAGTACATTTTCAGGTTTAACATAACATTAACTTTCACACGTCTACCTTTATCCTGTACCTACATTTCACTCACTATTTGTTAACTGATTTGTCCCCTTCCATTTCAGTTTCACAAATGTGGTAACCTACGTGTCAACAGCTTGCACCCTTGAAAGGCTTGTGATGTGTGACATTGGTATGTTGGCCTTCCAATGGGTAACCATTTTTGACACTGTAATTGACAATACAAAGTTCAAAATCATTGACTGACTCCAGTTTTATTAGTGTTTCAAGGGTGTTTATTTAAGTGCATAACAATGAAGGGGGGTTGTGAAATGGGGATGGTTTATGGTGGAAGAATGTCCATGGCAGAGTCCAGTCTATCAGTCTCACAGGTCCATTGCACATCTGGTCATTGGAATTGGAGCTGGGGCAGTTCCGATTTGGACAGGGTAACAAAGTGGTACAGTGGGGGGACAATCAGGGTGGTCTTATTTCCTGGCGGGGGTCTTGCCATCTTGCTCTGTCCTGTTCCTGGATCTCAGGGACCGCTTTTGTGGTGGTTGTCCGTCTGCAGGGGGTGGGGTGCTGGTGTGTTGGTCCTGTGGCGGGCCTCCTGTCCACTAGCGCCGGCGGAGGTGGTGGGCATTTCATCGTCCTGGCTAGTGTCAGGGGCCCCTTGGAGTGCCACGGTGTCCCTCAAGGTCTTTTGAATGTCCGTCAGCACCCCTACAATGGTGCCCAGGGCGGAGCCGATGGTCCTGAGCTCCTCCCAGAACCCCAAATATTGCTCCTCCTGCAGACGCAGGGTCTCCTGCAACTTGTCCAGGACCGTTGCCATCGTCTCCTGGGAGTGGTGGTATGCTCCCATGATGGAGGAGAGGGCCTCGTTGAGAGTAGGTTCCCTTGGCCTGTCCTCCCTCTGTCGCACAGCAGCCCTCCCAGTTCCCCTGTGTTCCTGTGCCTCTGTCCACTTGACCGTGTGCCCACTACCACTGCTTCCAGGTCCCTGTTGCTGTTGGGGTGTTGGGTTAGCCTGGGTGCCCTGTAGTGGTGGACACACCGCTGATTGACCTGTCCTGGGTAGGGAGGTATGGGCCTGCTGGATGGGTGCTGTGCTGGTGTTACCAGAGGGAGGAAGTTCGGTGTTGGGCTGTGGCTGGGCAAGGGGAACCGACTGTCCTGAGGCCCACGATGGTCCGGGCTGGTCATCAAGATCCAGTAGGGCAGAGCTGCTGTCGTCACTGTGGGCCTCTTCTGGGGGTGTAGTGGTGTTGTCTGGATCCTCTGGTGTGGTGACATTCCTTCGGGTTCCTGCGGGGGTATAAGTACATGATTATTGCATGTGTGTGTCTTTCATGGTGTGCAATGGTTGGGTGTGCGTGTACACCAGTGCAGGCATTCCTGTGTGGGGGCTTGTGTGCTGATGGTTGGGGGGTGTTCTGGGTATGTGAAGTGGGCATGCTTTAGTGATGGGTATCCATGCTTAGTTGTGTCATGCAGGTCTTGGGGTTGGGATGGGTGGTTGGTGTTATGGGTACATTAGTGAGGAGTTAGGGTGATAGGGGAGGGTGTGAGGGTGGGGGTGTGTGATAGCATGCAGGTAAGGTGGGGGATATGATTGTTAAGATTTGACTTACCAGGGTCCGTTCCTCCAACGACTCCTGCGAGGCCCTCAGGATGCAAGATGGACAAGACTTGCTCCTCCCACGTTGTTAGTTGTGGGGGAGGAGGTGGGGGTCCGCCGCCAGTCCACTGAACCGCGATGTGGTGCCTGGATACCGTGGAACGCACCTTCCCCCGTAGGTCGTTCCACCTCTTCCTGATGTCCTCCCTATTTCTTGGATGCTGTCCCACAGCGTTGACCCTGTCGACTATTCTTTGCCATAGCTCCATCTTCCTAGCTATGGTTGTGTGCTGTACCTGTGAGCCAAATAGCTGTGGCTCTACCCATAGGATTTCCTCCACCATGACCCTGAGCTCCTCTTCGGAAAAGCGGGGGTGTCTTTGGCGTGCCATGGGGTGGTGTGTGTGATATGTGAGGTGGTGTATGTGGTGATGAGTGTGGTGAGTGTAGTGGTATGTGGTGTTTTGTGCGTGGATGTTGTGTGGGTGATGGTGTAGTGTGCCTCTGTGTGATGGGGTTCTCTATTCTGTGCTGTCTCTCTCTGGCCTTCTCTCTAATTTTGGGTCATAGGGGTTTGTGGGTGATGTGGGTGTGTGTTTTATATTGTGTTGGGTGTGTGGGAGTGTTGTTTGTATGTGTATCAGGTGTGTGTATTTGGAATTATCCAATGTGGCGGTGTTTTGGAGCTGTGTGTGTATTTTGAGCGCAGCGGTGTGTACCGCCAATGGAATACCGCGGTTGAAAGACCGCCGCATGGATTCGTGGGTCGTAATAGCATGGGCGTGTTTCTGTTGGCGTGGAGGTGGAGGATTTGTTTCCGCATGTTTATCGCTGACCTTTGGTGTGGCGGGATTGTGTGGGTGTCTGAATTTTGGCGGATTCCGTGATGTGTGTCATAATAGATGTGGCGGGCTCCCGCCGCGGCGGCGGTGTGTTGGCGTTCTTCTGCACGTCGGTAAGCGCCTTATACCGCCAATGTTGTAATGACCCCCTGAGTGAAAATGAATGAGTGCAAGTCAGTGCTACTGAATGAGACTAGTATGAGTGAATGAGAATGAGTGTGATTAAGTGAATGTAAATAAACATTAGTGAGAAAATGGTGCTAAGCTTGCAAGTCTGCTGTTAGACCTGGCATGCTTCTTGGCTTATAGGAGCACCATTGGCAAAATTCCTTGCACTGGCATACTGGAGGCAATCCTTGCATATGGGATACCTACAGAAAAATGCTAGCACCGGCAGACTGTATGCAAATATTGGCATGGGACAGCCATGGACAAGTGCCAGTGCTGCCATACTGGAGGAAATTCTTGCACAGGTGGTACCCATGGCAAGTTGCTGGCACTGGCACATTGAAGGAAATTTTTCATGTGGGACTACACATATAGCATATGTCAGGGGGGCATCCATGGCAAGTTGCAGTCCTCAACATACTAGACTTTTGACATAAGGGTCCCCCATAGTGCATGGACAGCAGCATTAGTAAAAGTCTGGCACACACATATTGTATGTAATGCTTGGGCAAAAAGAGTTCACATGGCAAAATGCTGGCACTAGCAATGAAGGTACTTTTTGACATATGGGCCCTTTTTGACATAGGACATTTTAAAACCATAATTGGGTCAACTCATGGGGCCTGTTAGGTTTCATTAGCTTGACACGCCATGGAAGGATTTTAATATTTAATGAGTGTATGTTCAGAGCATATGGGTTTTTTAGCACCTTTATGTACAAATGGTGTGTTAAGATGAACTATTAAAGCCCATTTTTTCAAATATTCGCTGAGGACAGAAACACTCACCCTCCGATCTCCCAAGATATCAGATTCACTTTGCTTGCTTACTACAATTCAAGTAACTTCGCCTTATTAATTTCATCCCTCTATAAAGATGATGTCTAAAATAGATTCTAACATGGATTCCTGAGTAGTGTCCAGGGTCTCATTGCTTTCTTTAATATTAATATTAATATAAGGTTTGAGTCAGAAGACCCCTTTAATGTTGTCCGATTCAATTGGTCTAAAGGATTATTTTTCAATGTAATGGGCAAAACCTTATTGCTAAGAATATGCTTTTCACTTCAAAGGTTCTTCATAAACCGTATTTGTAGCATGTTTATCCAACCTCGTCGGTCAGCGAACCGATTGTAACTGACCACATTCAAATCTCCCCCAGAAGCTTGACACTCCCTGGAATGCCATGACTTCAAAGTGATTGTCACCATACCCAAGCCCAGTGATCTAGTGCAAACCACAACACATCTCCCTCCCTCTTAATATCAAATCAGAACACCACAGTTAAAATTCAATAATAAAATAATAAGCTTCTAATGAAACAAATTACAACATGAAAATAATGCGTGTACAAAAAGAAAATGAAACATGTTATATACATATACATACATTCACTTTATGTATAACAGTAGAAAGTTCCATTATTTAATAAAATTCTTCAATTTCAAGACTTAATTAAGTCTGTAGTTTTTAATTTTCCCCATTACATAGTCCTTGTGGAAAGCAGGTTTATATCTCTCTCTTCTAACAAAAACTTTTTATCATCATTCAAATCCTCCACCCCATGGCACTCTTTTGGCATAGGTTCTGAATCAACCTCATTTAGTTTTGTTAATCTAGATATACTCCAGGCATCCCGACTCTAAAATTGTGACATTCCTTCCAAGAGAAGTTATCACAAAAGGGCCCATTAATTTTGAATGCTCCTTTCTTATTATATTAGGTCTTTTCAATAAAACCTACCTGAAAGTTTGATTCATGTGCACTATTCTTAGCATCATAGTGAGTTTTATATTTATTTTGATGTTCACTCCTACGCAGAACAAACTCATCATTTGGAAAGCTCACATTTTGTTCCCCACTTATTTTTAGCCATACAAGATTGAGTTTACATGTGTTTTCCTGCCATTAAGTGAAAGAAATGGAGATATAGATGTTACACTGTTAGGAGTGACATGGTGTGCCCAACAGGTTTCTCTCAACATTTCCAAAACATTTTATTATCTTCTTCATACTCTCTGCTAAACCATTGGCTTGATATGAATAGAGGGCTGTCTTGAAATGGGTTATTTACAATTCTTTAAGAAAATTGTTCATTTCCTGGTATTTAGAAGAGTTTTTGGAACACCCTCCCTTGAAAATTCTTCTTTTAAATATGCGATTACTATTTTAGTGTTTACCGTAGTCACACTCTTTGTGACCACCCACTTTGAAGTATTGTTTACCAGCAGCATAACATATAATTCATCATTGGCTAGAAGATCAAATGGCTCTGCTATATCTAGACCTGGCTTAGTCCAAGGCTTCAGTGGAACCTCAACAGGTGACAGAGAAACTGTGTGAGTTTTCTTTGTTTTGTCATTATTCGCACAGTGCCAACAACTCTTTACTACCACTTCAACCTCCTGATCCATTCTTGGCCACTAGTACCATTCATGCAAATGAGCCCTGGCAAATTTCTCCCTAAATGTTCTTAATGAGCCAAGTAAATTATCTTCTGTCTCAAAACATCAGGAGGTCCACCCGTTCCCCCATTAACACTTTCCCATCACTAATGTCAAGTTTGGTTTTCACACAAAGAAATCCTTCCACATTAGGTGGTATATCTTTCTTTTTTGGCCAACCATTTATCAGTTCCTTTAATGCAGATTATTCTAAGTCATTTGAAATAGCATTATACCACTCAATTTCCTCCAGGGCTGGTTCACATACTCATTCTACAGCTACTTCTTCACACACATGTACATTCTGGTAGATCGGCAGTCTAGAGAGACAATCTGCCATTACATTCCCTACTCCAGGTATATACTCAACTGTAAAATTATAACTGGTCAATCCATCAGACCACCTCCTGAACCTTGGGGATACATTTTCCACCTCCTTACGTAAGAACATATGAGTAAGTGGTTGATGATCCGATCTGACCACAAATTATATTCCCAATAAAAAACTTAAAGTGGATAATTGCCCAATATACTGCTAAGGCCTCTTGTTTAATAACTGAATAATGCTCTTCAACACTTTTTAACGAGTGAGAAGCAAAAGCTATCACCTTCATTTCACCATTCACCATTTGAGCTAAACCTGCACCCAAACCTTTCAGACTGGCATCTGTCAGTAAAATTGTTTTCCTGTGAGCATAAAAATGTCCCAAAGTTGGTAATTTTCCAATGGTGCATTTAATACTGTCGAAAGACTGGCCACACTCTTCAGTCCAATTGAACTGGGCACCCTTTTTTAGTAGCAACCTCAATGGTTGAGAAACACTAGCAACATTTTGGATACAGTTTGAACAAAATTCTGCCAAACCAAGAAATATCACACTTGGTCTTTGTTTTCCGGTTTGAGAGCTTCCACAATACTATTTGTCAAATCAATTTTAGGACTTTTACCTTCACCTGTGATAGTGTGCCCCAGACAAATTACAGTGGATACTCTGAACTTACACTTTTCCTTTTTTATCACCAAGCCTGCATTCTGTAAGTGCTCTAACACCTTCCACAATATTTCATCATGTTCACACTGGTTTTAGCCATAGACCAAAATATCATCCTGGAAAAACATAACTTTGTTCGACCCTTCTAACACTATCTTCATGACCATCTGAAAGCATGCCACTACAGAAACCAGTCCAAAAGGCATCCAGATGAATCTAAATGCTCCCAAAGTGGTTAGGAATTATGTTATTGACCTCAAATCATGATGGCTCATAACCTGGTGGTAAGCAGAAGACAAATCCATCAGACTGAATAATTTAACATCTTTGATTAGAGACAGAGGGGGTCATTCCAACCCTGGCGGTCGGTGTTAAAGCGGCGGCCAACCCGCCAACAGGCAGGCGGTAAAAAAAATTGAATTCTGACCCTGGCCGGAACCGCCAACAGAGACCGCCACTTTAACACTCCGACCGCCACGGCGGGACAAACAAACCAGCGCAGCGGTCACCGCCAACAGACAGGCGGGAGACAATGTACCGCCCACCCTATCACAACCCACCAATCCGCCACCTTTTCCGGGGCGGTAGCCCTGCCGATAAAAACACGGCGGAAACAGACAGTACTATCGGAAAACGCTCACCTCTACACACTCCACGAGGAATCTGGACATCATGGAACCCGAATTACACATCCTACCAGCTATTGTCTACCTGCTCCTCTACCAGGAGCACGAACGCCGCCGCAGGAGACAACGGTGAGTACTGCACCTACGACACAGGGGAGGGGGGAGGAGAAAAGATTACGGGCACACACATACGCAACACACCCACCCTCACCCTCACCCACAACTACATGCACATCAATGCAGAGCAACAACTCAGAGTGACTCCCCCCAAGCCCCCCGGAAGAATGCAAAGACAAAATAAAATGATCATGAAAATTGAAGTATATTGTATGACTAAGTAAATAAATATAACAAACAACTATAACTATATATACATGTGTAAATTGTCTTGTCCAAATTGGGTATCAGCCATTGTACGTGGGCCAATGGGCCGAAACACATGGGCAAAGCCCACACAGGAGACCCGAATCCATCTGAGAGAACACTGCAGGGGCATCAGATAACAAAACTACAGGCACCTCAGGGGGAGGGGAAGGGGGGGGCACCTCAGCCAGATGAGTCCACGACGCCAGATCCACGAGGGGCCTCCATGGCTACTGTTCCATCCTGGGGAGTGCAAAGCCACAGTCTCACAAGTCTCTACAGTAGGTGGATTGCCCACTGTACCATCCTGGGGAGTGCAAAGCCACAGTCTCACAAGTTTCTACAGTGAGTGGATGGCCCACTGTACCATCCTGGGGAGTGCAAAGCCACAGTCTCACAAGTCTCTACAGTGGGTGGATTGCCCACTGTACCATCCTGGGGAGTGCAAAGCCACAGTCTATCAAGTGGATTACAGACTTCACTGGTTCTGGAGGAGGCATGGTGCCCAGAGTGCTTCGTGCAGCCCTGCCCGACACAGATCCGGCCCTGCCCCTTCTGCCAATGGGCCAGCGGTGCTTGAGATGAAGGGCCCAGCGGAGCGGTGCTTGAGATGAAGGGCCCAGCGGAGCGGTGCTTGAGATGAAGGGCCCAGCAGAGCGGTGCTTGAGATGCAGGGCCAAGCGGAGCGGTGCTTGAGATGAAGGGCCAAGCGGAGCGGTGCTTGAGATGCAGGGCCCAGCGGAGCGGTGCTTGAGATGAAGGGCCCAGCGGAGCGGTGCTTGAGATGAAGGGCCCAGCGGAGCGGTGCTTGAGATGAAGGGCCCAGCAGAGCGGTGCTTGAGATGAAGGGCGCAGCGGAGCGGTGCTTGAGATGAAGGGCCCAGCGGAGCGGTGCTTGAGATGAAGGGCCCTGTTCAGCGGTTCTTGACACAGCGGTGCCCTGTTCAGCGGTGCCTGTCTTGAAGGGCCCTGTTCAGCAGTTCTTGACACGGCGGTGCCCTGTTCAGCAGTGCCTGTCTTGAAGGGCCCTGTTCAGCGGTGCCTGTCTTGAAGGGCCCTGTTCAGCGGTGCTTGTCTTGAAGGGCCCTGTTCAGCGGTTCTTGACACGGCGGTGCCCTGTTCAGCGGTGCTTGTCTTGAAGGGCCCTGTTTAGCGGTTCTTGACGCGGCGGTGCCCTGTTCAGCGGTTCCTGTCTTGAAGGGCCCTGTTCAGCGGTTCTTGACACGGCGGTGCCCTGTTCAGCGGTGCCTGTCTTGAAGGGCCCTGTTCAGCGGTGCTTGTCTTGAAGGGCCCTATTCAGCGGTTCTTGACACGGCGGTGCCCTGTTCAGCGGTGCCTGTCTTGAAGGGCCCTGTTCAGCGGTGCTTGTCTTGAAGGGCCCTGTTCAGCGGCTCTTGACACGGCGGTGCCCTGTTCAGCGGTTCTTGACACGGTGGTGCCCTGTTCAGCGGTGCCTGTCTTGAAGGGCCCTGTTCAGCAGTGCTTGTCTTGAAGGGCCCTGTTCAGCAGTTCTTGACATGTGTCTCCAGGGCACCAGATCCGGCCATGAGATGGAGTTCACTCGCCACCTGACATGTGGCTGCTGGGCCCTTCGTGCACATCTGTCTTTTCGCTTGCGGGCCCTCCTGTGCTGCCGTGCCGGGCCCGTGGGTGTCCTCCTTCATACCTGGAATGGGCTGGTGGGGCCCTCCTGGGCAGCTCGCCTGCTGCCGGACTTGTCGGGCGTGCTGCCCTTGCCACCCTTCCCTGCTCCTCTGTGGCCCTTTCCTCCCTTTGTCGGTATGACAGGTGGCACCCCACTTCCTGACGGTGCCAGGGTAGTGCCATTGGAGCCTGCTGTCTCTGGCCTCTCGCGCCGGGCCTTGCCTTTCTTAGATTTTTTACCAGGGGGTGGGCTGGCTGTCCCTTTACTGCTAGCCGAAGTAGCTGCCCTTGAAGGTGGTGGACTCCAAAATCCCTGGACTATTGTCCTTGTAGGTCCAGGGGATGTGGTGGCTGAGGTGCTGATTCGACTCTTAAGAGATGGAGGGGGTGGGTCAGGTGATGGAAAGAGGTTAATTTTGGACAGGAATTATTTTTTAGGAGCAGTGGAAAGGGTAGGTGCAGTGGGTATGGGAGTGGAGGAAGAGGATGTGGTTGTAGGTGAGTCAGTTCTGGTGTGTTTGGGTGCAGGTGCTTGTGCTGGAGGATGTCGTGAGGTGGATGGGTGTTGGGTGGGTGGCTGCCTGCGTTTGTGTGGTTTGGAAGAGAGGGTGACAGACACACTGGGAGAGGACACAGGGGACGTGTAAATGGCAGTGGGGGTGGTGACTGCACGTGTGCGGAGTGTCCTGGTGGGTGTGCTGGTGATGGACGTAGTGGCTGATGATGTAGTGCATGCAAGTGTGAGTGGAGACGTCACAGGGAGGGAGGAGGGAGTCGAGGAGGAGGGGGACACAGAGGAGGCAGTGGCTGTTGGCATGTCTGCATGTGGATGTTGCTTGGGTGAATGCTTGTGTGATGTGTGGTGCTTATGTCTGGATGAGCTTGCCTTGGGTGTTGAGGTGTGTACAGGCTGGTCTGTAGGTGTGTCTGGGATAGGCAGAGGAACAGGGGAGTGGGACTGGGTTGAGGAGGTTGGAGGAGGGAGGCAGGAGACAGGGACAATGGCTGCCATCAGTGCTGAGGCCAGAGCGTTGAACGATCGCTGATGGGCAGCCTGACCCGAATGAATGCCCTCCAGGTATGCATTACTCCGGTGCACCTCCCTTTCTACACCCTCGATGGCATTCAAAAGGGTAGACTGCCCAACAATGAGCATCCTGAGGAGGTCAATGACCTCCTCACTGAGGGCAGCAGGGGTAACTGGGGTAGGGCCTGAGGTGCCTGGGGCGAAGGAGATGCCCACCTTCCTGGGTGAGCGGGCACGGGACGAACGCTGAGGGGCTGCTGGGAGGGCGGAGCTGGTGCGCTGGGTGGCGGCTGTACCTGTTGTTGCGGTGGGCACGGATGTTGCCGCCACCACAAGGGAGCTCCCTTCCGAGGACGTGTCTGTGTCGCTGGTGTCACCACGTGTCCCCGCTGTGGAGCTCCCCTCGCCCTCCGTCTCACTGGTGAACTCCGAGTCGGTTGCATGGCCCTCCAGGGCCATGTGAGATGCAGCTCCCTCGTGCTCCGATGCCACTTCTCCTCCGCCTGATGATGCTAATGCACACATGAACAGGAAGACCAACAAAAAAGGGGGGGGGGAGAAATAAAGACATGTTGAGTGCATGCATTGGCGACACCGTTGGCGGAGAGGACAGACACAGAAGCCCCCTGCACTACGCCGCGCACTTGGGGTACACTACTCAATCCGTGGGACATGACCTACAAGCCTATGGACGACAAATCCACACATAGGTGACACAGGGCCATGATTAGCTGTACTAGGCAACCTGCAGGGGGGGGGGCGGGGGCACAGGGCCATGCCTAACGGAGGGGCCTAGCCTACGGAAATCGCCCTGGCCTAGGGATAACCACAGCCCTCCTCCCCAACCCAGACACCTCCAATGTGCGCTAAATCAGCAGAATGTGCTTGTACTCACACCCTTGTGTCTGCTGTGATGTCCTCACGCGCCCATCCAAATCGGGGTAGGCCACCGCCAGGATCCGGGACATCAGGGGGGTCAATTGACGGGAGCCACCCCTCCTACGTTGGGAGGCCATCCCCAGCAGAGCCTCCACGGTCTTCCTGCTCCCGCGGCGGATGTCCTCCCACCTCTTGCGGCAGTGGGTGCCCCGTCTGTTGTGGACCCCCAGGGTCCGGACGTCCTTGGCGATGGCACGCCAAATGTCGATTTTCTGATGGGCGCTGACCTATGTCACATGTACAGGGGGAGAAATAACATTGTCATAATTTTCTGCATGCTCGATGTGAGTGGCCCCCCATCCCTACCCTTGCCATGTGGCACATGCTCTCATCCGTCGTTTGATGCATGCCTCAATCGCTCCCCTCCCCACCATCTTTCATCCACCCGACTCAACACAGGCATTGCCCCCAAAGCATGCTCCCAGTGTACTTACCTGTTGGTCTGGAGGACCGTAGAGTAGCGCATACTGGGGGAGGACCCCATCCACGAGTTTCTCCAATTCTTCAGAAGTGAAGGCAGGGGCCCTTTCCCCAGTCGCAGCAGCCATTGTATCTTCCAGACCGAGGTCACAGCAGCACTTGCAGTATAGGTCCTCTCCTGTGGATGATCAGGTCTCGAGTGATTAAGCAGATAGAAAATGGCGGTCACGTCCGCGGCGGTGCGTACCGCGGTGGTGCGTACCGCGACCGCCGGCGCACTTCGTCATTGGCTCCTGAAACCCATAGGGTTCAATGTTAACCAATGCGACTTTGCGCCGCGGTCTTCGACCGCCTACCGCCACGGTGTGCCACGCCAGCGCATTGACCTCACATCCCATTGTCGCACTTCACAGGTCAGGCAGCCGCCATTTCAAGGGCCCACATGGCTTAATTTCTACTGCGTCACACATGCCTAGGCCTTGCATCGACACTCATACAAGCCATTCAATGCATAGAGAATCGTGTACTGTGCAAGCTGTCGGAACGTACCTGTGGGTTGATTGACTCTGTGCTCGCTGTTGTCCTTCCTAGGCACCATCCGCTGGGCCTTGCGAGGAGATGGAGGAATGTTCCCGTGTACAGACCGCTGGTGGACCTGTCGACAATGGAGGAACGACATGTCATTCTGACATACAGGCTTGACCGAGCCACTATACAGGAACTGTGTGCCCAGCTGGAGCCAGACCTGATGTCACCCATCCGCCAACCCACAGGGATCCCCCCTCTAGTGCAGGTGCTGTCAGTACTCCATTTTTTGGCAAGTGGGTCATTTCAAACAACAGTGGCCATTTCATCAGGGATGTCTCAGCCTATGTTTTCAAAGGTGTTGTCCAGAGTGTTGTCTGCCCTGCTCAAACACATGCAGAGATACATCGTTTTCCCTGAGGTGGGGGATTTGCCTACAGTGAAGGGTGATTTCTATGCCCTTGGACATATTCCCAACATCATTGGGGCCATTGATGGGACACATGTGGCTTTGGTACCCCCCAGAGAAAGTGAACAGGTGTACAGGAACAGAAAAAGTTATCATTCCATGAATGTCCAGGTGGTCTGTTTGGCTGACCAGTACATCTCCCATGTAAATGCCAAGTTCCCTGGGTCAGTGCATGACGCGTACATCATGCGAAATAGCAGCATTCCTTATGTGATGGAACAACTACAGAGACACCGTGTGTGGCTAATTGGTGACTCAGGTTACCCCAACCTGTCGTGGTTACTGACCCCAGTGAGGAATCCCAGGACAAGGGCAGAGGAACGGTACAATGAGGCACATGGGCGTACTAGGAGGGTGATCGAGTGGACCTTCGGCCTCCTGATGGCCAGGTTTAGGTGCCTGCATATGACAGGTGGATCCCTAATGTACTCACCAAAGAAGGTGTGCCAGATCATCGTGGCCTGCTGTATGCTTCACAACCTGGCTTTGCGACGCCAGGTGCCTTTTCTGCAGGAGGATGGTCCAGATGGTGGTGTTGTAGCAGCTGTGGAGCCTGCGGAGAGTGAAGAGGAGGAAGACGAAGAGGACGACACAGACAACAGGGACACAGTGATACAGCAGTATTTTCAATAACACACAGGTAAGAATCAGCACCGGCATTTTACATTTACTTACAGTCTCCTGCCTCTCTACTGTCTGTCCTTTTCACCCAGTGTATGCTAACAGAGTTGTGACTTTCCCTTCCAATTTCAGAGATGTGGGCCCCACTGCGTGACCTCTGCTTTGTTTGTCCATGGACTACAGCTGTGTGACAGTGGTATGTTGTCATCACAATGTAACTGGTCATTTTGGCACGTTTATGTCTAATACATATTTTCAAAAATACAGGCAGACTCCAGATTATTTGTGTGCAATAAGTGGTTTATTAAAGTGCGCAATTTTGGGACTTGGTTGAAAATCGGTGATGGGTGATGGTGGAGGAATGTCCATGGCAGAGTCCAGATTCTCAGTCTCACAGGTGCATTGTCCATATGCCTGTGGAAGGTGGAGCAGGGGCAGTTTAAGGTTGGACAGGGTGACAATGTGGGACAGTGGGATGACATCAGGGGGTATCCTTTCCTGGCGGGGGTCTTGGCATCCTACTCTGTCTTCTTCCTAGATCTCAGGCCCCGCTTGCGGGGTGGTTCTTCTTCTGCAGGAGGTGGGGTTCTGGTGGCCGGTTGTTCCTGTGTCGGGGCCTCCTGTCCACTAGCGCCGGCGGAGGTGGTAGCCTGTTCCTGGTCCATGCTAGTGACAGGGGCCCTTTGTGGTGCCACATGGTCCCGCAATGTGGTGACAATCTGGTTGAGAGCCACAACGATGGTTTCCATTGTGGAACTAATGTTTCTCAGTTCTTCCTTGAACCCCATAAACTGTTCCTCCTGCAGTACCTGGATCTCCTGGAACCTGGCCAGGACCGTCGCCATTGTCTCCTGGGAGTGGTGGTATGCTCCCATGATGGAGGTGAGGGCCTCGTGGAGAGTGGGTTCCCTGGGCCTGTCCCCCCCCTGTCGCACAGCAGCCCTCCCATTTCCCCTGTTTCCCTGGGCCTCTGTCCCCTGGACTGTGTGCCCACTACCACTGCCCCCAGGTCCCTGTTGTTGTTGGGGTGGTGGGTTAACCTGGGTGCCCTGTAGTGGTGGACACACCGCTGATTGACGTGTCCTGGAGACAGAGGCATGGGCCCGCTGGGTGGGTGCTGTGCTGGTGTTCCCAGAGGGGGGTAGGTCTGCTGTGGCCTGTGGCTGTGTGAGGGGAACCGACTGTCCCGTGGTCCCCGATGGGCCGGGCTGGTCATCTGGGTCCAGGGAGACAGAGCTGCTGTCATCACTGGGGGCCTCTTCTGGGGGTGGGATGGACATTTCTGGACCTCCTGGGCGGTGTGGTGGCCTTCGGGTCCTGCAGGGGTATAAGAGTATGGTTATTGCTTCTGTGTGTGCCATAGCGTGCAATGGGTGGGTGCCCGTCTACCCCAGTGCTGGCATTCCTTTGTGGGGGCTGTTGTGACGGCGGTTTGTGGGGGAGATGGGTATGTGCAGTGGGCATGCTTAGGTGATGGGTGTCGATGGTTTGTGATGGTATGCAGGGTTTGGTGTTGGGATGGGTGGGTTGTGATGGTGAGACATTAGCAAGGAGGATGTGTGATGGGGTGGGGGGGAGGGTGGGGGTATGAGTTGGCATGCTGGTGGGTGGGGGGGATGAAGTAGTTGAAATTAGACTTACCAGAGTCCATTCCTCCAGATACTCCTGCGAGGCCCTCAGGATGCAGGATGTTCAAGACCTGTTCCTCCCATGTTGTAAATTCTGGGGGTTGAGGTGGGGGTCCGCCGCCAGTCCTCTGCACCGCGATGTTGTGCCTGGATACCATGGAACGCACCTTCCCCCATAGGTCGTTCCACCGCTTCCTGATGTCGTCCCGATTTCGTGGATGCTGTCCCACAGCGTTGACCCTGTCCACTATTCTTTGCCATAGCTCCATCTTCCTGGCAATGGTGGTGTGCTGCACCTGTGTCCCGAAGAGCTGGGGCTCTACCCAAACTATTTCCTCCACCATGACCTTGAGTTCTGCGTCTGAGAACCTGGGGTGTCTTGGGAGTGCCATCGGGTGGTGTGGGTGAGGTGTGGGGTGGTGTTTGCGGTGATGAGTGTGGTGAGTGTAGTGGTGTGTGGTGTTTTGTGCGTGGTTGTTGTGTGGGTGATGGTGTAGTGTGCCTCTGTGTGATGGTGTTCTCTATTCTGTGCTGTCTCTCTCTGGGCTTCGTCTCTGATTGGTGGTCGTAGGGGTTTGTGGGTGATGTGGGTGTGTGTTTTATAGTTAATTGGGTGTGTGGGAGTGTTGTGTGTATGTGTCTCAGGTGTGTGTATTTCAAATTGTCCAATGTGGCTGTGTTTTGGAGCTGTATGTGTATTTTGAGCGCGGCGGTGTGTACCGCCAATGGAATACCGCGGTTGAAAGACCGCCGCATGGATTCGTGGGTCGTATTGGCATGGGCGTATTTCTGTTGGTGTGACGGTGGAGGTTTGGTCTTCGCCAGTTTAACGCTGGCCGTTGGTGTGGCGGACTTTTGTGGATGTCGGGTTTTTGGCGGTTTGCCTCTTGAGGGTCAGAATGACCGTGGCGGTTTACCGCGGCGGTGTTGTGGCGGCCTTCTGACCGGCGGTAAGCGCCTTTTACCGCCGAGGTCAGAATGACCACCAGAGTTTTGGAAATATTCGGTAATGTTTGACGATTAACACAGATGTGTTTATTTAATCCTCTCAAGTCAACACACATACAAATCTCTTTACCCCATCCTTTGGTGCTGGAACTATGGGGGCCAACCACTCTGAGGACTCAATTTCTTCAATTACTCCTCTTTCTTTTATTTTTTCAATTCTTGTATGTTCAAAGTTCTTTAATAACCCTAAACTATCTCCAAATACTTTAGGAAACCTAGAAACTATCTCATCTGAGAATCCACCATTTGCCCTTATTAGCACTTTCTATTTCGAATTTGGATTTAATATTATCCCCATGTTCCTTTGATGTCTCCAACCTCAAGGTTATCACCCCTTATCGCTACACATACTTTCCCGGTTGTTTCATGCTTATCAAATTGAATTCTCATTACTGAATAACCCAAAACATCTATTTTCTTGCCTCTGTACCCAACAGGGTTTATATCTGGTGCTAGTAATTGAATTTCTCCATTCCCAAATATTGAGTTCCAATTCTTGTCACCAATCATTGTATGTGGTGATCCAGAAACAGCAAGTACACAACATTTTTTTCCTCCCACCACAATTTCACATTCTGGCATTTCTTTGGATCTGTGTCCACACATCCATCATCCTTTATACTGAAAATAAGTTTTTCTTCAAATTTATCTTCTCCTCCAATTCAACTCACCGCCTGCTGTTTATTCCATCTACACACCCTGGAATAGTATCCTTTCTTACCACATCTCTCACAGACTGCTAACCTTGCAAAACATCCAGGACTATTGGAAAAATGTCCTTCACTCCCACATCTAAGACATCTCACACCTCCACTTTTTGTTGATATTAGAGTATAATCTTGAGAACATTTCTTATCAAACATTTAATCTCCCTCCTTTCTCTTTGTTCTTTCATGTTTGTGTACTTTCTTCTCTGCATTTCTACCAGCTCCTCTTACTTCATTCACTGACTCGTCCACAAGCATGTTGCCTTTTTCTTTTTCATCACAAATTTCACACACCAAAATAGTAGTATTCTCCCTACCTTCACTTATAGCTATTGTCTCTTTGAATGTGGGATTTTTTTTTATAATAATATTTCTTGTACTTTGACATTGTTCATGCACCTGACAATCTGGTCTCTGACAAGAGAATCAGTCAGTTGTTAAAATTAGCATGTACAAGTTAACGCTTTCAAGGCTGCAACATACGTGCCAATTGTCTCTAGTTTCCCCTGTACTCTCGTGAAAAAGTTGTGCATCTCTAGTACCACATTAAACTGTGCACCAAAAAGGTTCTCCAACATCATTACAGACATTTCAAAAACTTTTTATATTGTTCACCCAACCACTGACCAATGATGATTTCCTCCAAACTCTCATACACGTTTCTCCCTTCTATTCCTAAATTATGTAATAATACAGCCTGTTTGCGAACTGCCAAAAATGTTTGTACTCCAATCACAAGTAAGTACGAATCAAACATCTTCTCCCATCATTTCCATGACAAAATATGATCGCCCTTATGTGAAAAGAAATGAGGAGGTTCGGACATATTAGCGCCTTCCATGATTTCTGAATATTTGAATTATTAGTAGCACTAGAAGTACCTTTGGCTAACAACCTACTTCTCAGTTGTTCAAAAGAACTACAGTGTGCTGATCACTGAAACGAAGACCAACAGAAAACGTGTATGTACAGTATATATATATATATATATATATATATATATATATATATATATTTATAAATTCTGCCTCATGTATTGCCAGAAAATAATTAATATCAATGGTGTACAGATCCCTTTTGTTGCAGAGTGATCGGCATGTCAATAAAGAATTAAATATCAATGATGTGCGTATCGCCAATTAATCTCAAAGGTGTGCAGACCACAGCGTGTTGCCCAGTAACCCGCATGAGAAGAATTCACCAAAAATTAGGTTGGGCATTTACGATTAAATTTTCCCTTGTATTTAAGAAGATATGTTGTTGCAACAAAACTGCTTGTTGTCCAGTACTCATGTTCCTCAGCTGTATTCAATCACGCTGGATGGAACATTACATGCTTACTACGTCAATCACGCTGGAAAGAGTGTCACATGCTCATAACATTATCCTTTTGCTCACAGATGGTAATGAGAGCACACCTCTCTCCCTGCTCAGTGCCTTCAACCAGTCGCACACGCACCAAGCTTCTACTCACACCTTGGCTCGGTTCACTGTCATCAACTGGACGCAAAATGCGCCAAAGTTCCGCCCTCACCTTGGGTCAGCAAAAACATCCACAACACTTCCAGTCTCTCTTGGTGGCTCCCATCTCACATCGGTGTCCACAATATCACTTCAAAAGATGCTTAATATGGGTGGCGTGGGTTCTGATTCATCTAGGAGCTTGGCAACAGTTCCCCCCCTCGTCGCCAGTGTAAAGAATACACTTTTCACTTGAAAGGTTCTTCATAAACCTTTATTAGATTTGTAGCATGTTTATCCAACCTCGTCAGACATGAACAGATCGTAACTGACCACATTAAGACCCCCCCAGAAGCTTGACACTCCAGTGGAATGCTGTGACCTCAAAGTGATTGTCACCGCATCCCAGGCAAAGTGATCTAGTGCAAACCAAAACACTTATCTATACCTTAGTGCTCTAATCCAATATCGGGTGATAATTCAGCAATTATGCATGACTGTTGTGAACCTAATTTCTTCACTTTAATAAATAGATCAGTAAATCTGGCAATGTGCACAGTTTATTCACTATAGGGTCACAAACACAGTTAGGAGGGAAGATGCCAAATGTAGGAGACTCCATCAAGGCAGAGTGGAAACATCTAGTAATTATATTTTAAGAAGATGCCAGATGCATTTATAATTTTCAGATCCTGAGACTGAAATCTGAAGTGCTTTTGACAGCCAAGCACCATCCCGGCTGTACTTTCATCGGTGTTTTCATGACAACATAAACTAGGAAGTTGGAAACTCAGACCTCAATTTACAAAGGGATTTACAACTCGTGAAGTTATGAGTGTGGAGTCTCTGGACTCATCGTGGAATCTCCTCAATCGTGGCAGAATCTCTGCACTGAGAACTGCAGTGTGGAGATTTCATCCCGAGTGCCAAGATTCGACCATGAGTGCAGAGACTTTGCAGTCGTAACTTTACGAGTTACAAGTCCTTTTGTGAATCAGGCCTCTAGGCTACATATAGATTAATTATTATTTGCTTCAGTGAGTGCTGCAACATATACACCAGCAAAAAAGCTTCTACTATGGTGATGTTATCTGTGCTCCTAAAGCTGAAAGGTCCAGATTTCTAAAGGTATGTGAGGTGCTCATTGCAGTATGAATTGTCTGCTGTCCTGCACGTTGAGGATCACAAAAGCCTAACTGTGTGTGTTGCTATGGTTACCAGTCTGCACTGTTTGTTGCCACAGCTTTATAAACAGTGGTTGGTTTTGACTTTACTGTCAGTATAATGTCCTGTAACCTAAAGGTGACATCAAACACAAATAAACAGCGTTTTCAAAGTTTGTATAAGTCCATATGCTGCCTTTTGACTATTATGCACATCTACATTACACAGAGGAGAAGCAGACTCTACGTCATCTCAGAGCACATTTTGAACGAGTGCAGGTATGCACATCACACATGCTTGTCCCTGGTAGTAAGCATATTACTTTAACTGGATTTTCTTTAGTTTTTATTATTTAACATAGTGCTGCTTATATGGAAAAATAAAAACAATAACTCACTTTCATTGAAAAAAATGACTCATGAGTTTTACAAATGACTGAAAGAAATTTAAATTATTGAGGTGCAGTATCTCAAATAATTTTCCAGTTTTGTATTTCAGCTCATGTATGAGTTCTCCTTTGCATGAAAACATGCTGCAATATTGGATAACTTGTGCTGTTCTCTGAACCAGGCACTTGGTACCAGATACACAAAACAAAAGGAATGACTTCCAACCTGAGATCTCAAAATCCAACGCCATTATTCACAAGTTTCTAAAAGGACAAGCATTTAGAAACAGTCACAAAACTCTGAGCTGGTTTTATGAAGTGTCTCTTTTGCTGTTGCATTGCCTTTCGAGTTATGTTTGTAGCTGTGCCCACTTACTAAGACCAAGTGCATTTAATGGAGGCAAGCCTTTAATTAAGAGTGGCTATTTATTAGCAGCCAGTAAAAACAAATGAAGAAATAAATGAGCTGCATTGATAAATTCTGCCATTGCTTCTTTCAGTTCTTTTAAGCAGCATTGACCTATGATTTCAAGTAAGGGATTTATATGTGCAGTTTTAGTCAGGGCCTGAGAGCTGACCCCTAGTATGTGAGTTTTATTCTGATACAACATGTTTGGCACTTCCGGCGCAGATTTACTTTTAAGGTATGATGTTTGCATCTGACCCTTTCGCAAGGCTCATATTTTCCTAAAAAAAACATAACTAAAAAGATATGGATAAATAATATTCAAGGGCTTTCTGTCAGCCCTTTCCATTTACTGGTCTGTGGAAGTGAAATTCATATTTTGCTTCAACCTACCCCAGCTGTTGACTAACGTCACTGTGAGTGAATGCATTTTGCTTGTGCACAAGTGCAAATCCACATAAATTGTACTTGACTTCAGTACAAGGGCTGGTAGCCCTATCCTTGCTCATACTTTGGTGCATTTCATGTTTTAATTTTTGTTTTATTTTACCATATGCATGCCCCAGGTAGACAGTAGGATTTCTACTTTGAATTACTTTTACACTTTTAGGGGCCAGATGTAGAAAGCGTTTTGCATGGCACAAACTGCGAAATTCACAGTTTGCGCCATGCAAAACGCGCATCGTGATGCACATTCCCATTTTGCGAGTCGGTACCGACTCACAAAATGGGAATGCAACTCGCAAATAGGAAGGGGTGTTCCCTTCCTATTTGCGATTCGCACCGCAATGCAGAATTGCTTTATGACCACGAACGTGGTCGCAAAGCAATTCGCAGTTAGCACCCATGTCAAGTGGGTGCTAACTCATTCACAAAAGCGAAGGGGTCCCTATGGGACCCCTTCTCCTTTGTGAATGTCGCCAAAACCACTGCCTACTCTGAAAAAACGAAAGCAAATGGTTTCATTTTTTCTTTTGTATTACTACTGGTTTTCCTTTAAGGAAAACGGGCTGCAATACAAAAAAAACTGCTTTATTAAAAAAGCAGTCACAGACATGGAGGTCTGCTGTCTCCAACAGGCCACCATCCCTGTGTGTGCAGGGAATTGCAAGGGGGTCGCAACTTGCGACCCACCTCATTAATATTAATGAGGTGGGTCTTTGCGACCCCCTTGTGATTCGCAGAAGGTGTCTGAGACACCATTTTGCATATGATTTTGCGACTCAGAAATTGCGAGTCGCACCGACTAGCAATTTCCGATTCGCAAAATCGTATCTTGCTACATCTGGCCCTTAATGCCTACTGCACGTTAGCAAAAATAAAAAAAACATTGAGGAGCTTGCCAAGGCCCGACCTTGTAACTTTGCCAATGCTTGATTTGTAAATCTGTGTGTACCTCACTTATGCGTGCATTGTGGAATTGTAAAGAAAATATTGTATACATAATACATGGAAATGTTATATAACCGGGTCTTCTGGGCTCGAGAATTGAGTTGTTCCATATTTTAGAGTATGCTTAGCAAAAGCAGAAGCATTTTAGTGACAATACAGACCAAAATTACGCACTGCCAACCTATTTCTCGAATGTCTTCTGGTTTATTCTTCCATCTTGTGTTCAGCTAATGCTTTTTGAGTGTATATTTGCTCTCTGCCTATGTAATATTCCCTAGCAGTAAGCCAGCAGCCCTTACTGAACGTTCCCAATTCAGTTAAAATCTATTGCACTCATATCAACTCCCTTCAGCGCGTGGCAATTAATCAATCGGTGGTGTCAGGACAATATCAGGTACTGAGCAGTATGTTGCAATTTAAGGTAACCACTCAGAGTGACTTGACAGCCTGGGGGTATCATTACCATAGTGACCTCTTGTCCCGTTGAGTCAATAGCTTGAAAACATCACTTAAACATAATAGGTAATGGGTTCAAAGAAATTATAGGTGCTGGAAACTCATGAATATTGTAATTATTATTACAAAATTACTAACATTACTATGCCTTTTCATTACTGTCATCAAATGCACTGGAGGCACAAGAATCATTTTATTTTCCTTCTTGAGCCACTTGCTTACCATAATGCAGGGTTTTATTTCGGTTGAAAAAATAAGATATATATTGTGACTGTGCCAACCGGTCTCCTTAAGATGGCCAAGAAAAGCAGATATTAATTACCCCATTAGCTGGGCCCTGTTTGGCCTTTAAGGAATGTGAGCAGACGATTTCCATCACTTACAATAAGGAATTTATTAGAGTTTTCCAAGTGGACTACTCATTCATGCTTAACAAATATGATTTTTTTTATTTATGAAGAAATAAGTTGAAAAGTAAACTACAATTACATTCCTCCTGCTCTGTCTGGTAAAAGTCAAATCATTTATTAACGTTCACAGGAAATGCAATATGAATCATTTTTAGAAAAGCTCTTTCATGGGAAAGGATTTGGTTGCTCATGTTCAGCAGATAATGTAATTTAAAATTCTATTTCTAATGAAGCACATTCCAGGTTATGTGTGAGATAAAACTGACAGCTTTTTTCGTGACCTTTTTTTGTACTTTTGCACAGATTGGAAATATGACGACTTTCACTCCTCAATCGCCCTTACCACTGCTACCTCAAGTATTTTCACACTTTATTGGTTATTAGCTATAGGTTATTAAGGCTTTGCTTTGTAATTAAACGGTAGAAGATTAATAAATAAACACAGAAAGCTGTTTTGTGTAAGAATCAGACTAGACCGTAGTTAAATGCTGTGGAAATGCAGGGCAACGAGTGCAAGCGATTGTCAGCTACACTTACTCTGCCATTCTAAGTCCATTTGAAGGTGGCTTCATTCCCTTACTAATATTTAGTTTCTGCCTCTAGAGAACATTCATGAGCCAACACTAACCTCCTTTTTCCACCTAAAAGGTCTGATGTGCAGTGGTATTTTGCAGTGGCAAAGCATGCAATTCACAAAATCACATGGTTTTTCAGGCAAGAAATATTTGTTTTTTACTACTTCACCCTTTGAGTCGGGAAAGCCTTTCTCACTCGTAAAACTCGTTTTGCAATCTTGTCCGCAATGCAGATAGGAGGGGTTGTGAAAGGAGTGATAACTTCCTGTCTGCGGTTCGGAGAGAAATGTATCAATAGTTTCAGTTTGCAATTGTTTTAAATCATTGATCGGGTACTGAAACCTCAAATGGAGTAGTGCCTGATTCAGAAAAGGGAAAATGTCCCTGTGCGACATCTTCCCTTTTGGGAAGCATGGGGGCAGCAGGCAGTGGTCCGGAGTACAATTGCATTCCCATTTGCAAACCAGTCGGTATGCAAATTTCACATCCCTGGTTTGCAAATGGAAATAGTGCATCAGGCCTCTAGGGTGCTGGTAATCTACTCCCTTCAGAACATGTACAGTTAAGGAACAGCGCTGCAATCTTTCAGAATCCACACTGAAAAGTAATAAAATGGCGACCAGCACTAAAGTTTCTCAAATGCAGAACAGGCACTACATGGACAGTGGCACTGCAAGGGTCCGTCTCTCTTATAAAACACACAAAACACGTACTGCTTTAGCAACAAGATCTTATCTTCACCGCAGAAAATAAGTGCCAGCAGAGATAGAAGTAGCACAAGATCATTTCCATATTTAAATAAACTGAAAAATCACATGCGAGGTTGATGAGGTGAGAGTCTCTGACCATAAGGCTCTCGCTAGTCCTCGTTCCTGGGAACATTGTGGTTGGTTTCTTAAACTCCTATCATCCATTTCCACCCAAGGCTACCAACAGCATATAAAGAGGCATTCACACATTAAGGGCAAAATTGAAAAAATCACAGAAGAGAACATTATTATGGACATAAACTGAACAATGTCTCCAAGCATTTTGAAAATTCTTGAAGTGTTCTTCAGAAGCATTGCAAATGAGTCTAGGGTTCAATCTAATGACACATATTTTGGAGCCCCACCTAGACAAAGTTTGTTCTTTATAATGTACTTGGTAAGTGGTCACTTTCATGAAAACAAGGCACACAATTGCCACATAGTCGCTTTTGTTAGTGCGCCTGGTCCTTAGTAAGTTATCTCACAAGGGGACGCGTGTAGGTCGATTAACCTTTTGAAACGCATGGAGTATCCTAGTCATGCAGTGACTTCCAAGTTAATAATCAATATCAATAGAACAAGATAACCACTTTAAGAAACCACAAAGAAAACCATACTAATCAGAAATAACCATCACTCATGGAAAAGGTTAACAACTTTTATTCCCTATTGATTACAATTCTAATGAATTATTAATTACATCTTTATTAATCAATCTTTATTAGTGCATCAAAGAAAACATTTCCTCCAAGGAAAACATGAGCAACAATGCAAATCATAAGACAATGAACATTAGCACTAATGATGCAACTCAGCAAATTAATTTGTCAGTCATTTGTCACTGTCAACGTCACCACCGGCCGTCTACCTAACCAAGATTAGCATCAGCATGTGGGTCTTCATGGGAAAACAATTTAGTGAAAACATTAATTTGGAAAAATCTAACTAAAAGAGAAAAATTCTACAAATCAGCGCAGTTGGTACCTAGAAAAAAAGGCACAAAATTGTCAGTCACATTTTCATACCTACCCATCCAGGGTGGATCAGCAACAAGTCAGTCTTCGTCTTCAGGTCATCAATAGTCAGCTATGGATCAGGCTCACACAGTATAAGCCTAATATCAGCACCTCGGACAGCGTCTCCTGGCGTCATCAACTTTCTCCTTGCAGTTCTACTTTCTCACCCCATGTCATGACTTTTTATTAGGGTCTCCCAGTCCATCCCACTAATTGCTAATTGGTCATTCTATCAGAAGTTATGACTCTAAACTATAATTTTTTTTTGCGAAATCTTACATTTTGCATTTGTCTTGTGTCCCATAAAACTGATTGGTCTTTCTTGCGATGAGAATATCATCCGGCTCTTCAGGTAACAAAATTGTTGCATCTGTCTCTTCAGTCAGTGCCTCTATTGTTCAAGTCCTGGGAAAGTACATTTAGTCTACACTACACATAATTGTATCAAATTGTCTTCATCATCTCCTGTCCGTTGGTACATTGCAGAATGTTCCAGCTAAGCCGTCTCAACTCTGAGCGGATCAAGGTCTCCTTTTCCAGTTACCAGTCCTTTGCGAAGCTTTTGAATTCTCCATGTTCAGAGCAAGCGAGGCCTAGTGAGACCAAGCCTTTAGTTCGGCTAATTTAAGAATATGAATTAATGTAAAACATAGGTTATACATTTCATTATGACATATTAGTACAATTTTTTTATTGTTCTTCTTACTTTTTTCATTATTTTGCATCTTTTAGTGATGTCAGTACATATGATGATCACTCTTGGGGGGAACTTTTTCAAACGCACACACTATTTCTCTACAATTAATTTCTCTATGCATTTTTCTTATTAATAAACACACTCATTATTCATTAATGATTTCCTAATTAGCATTTTCCGCTCCATCACTTTCAATGTCTACATCTGCAGTGATGGCCCCACTACCTCCAGAAAGAGGGCTCAGGTAGGGCATTTTTCCCTAGTGCCACTCCTTGAAGAAGCCCCCATGCTACCGGTGAGGCTGTCAGCCAGCAGCCTGTTTCACAGTGTGTGTGATGGTATTCTTAGTCTGCTCTATGAAGTATGCATTGCCCTTGCTGTGAGAGGCACACAAGTTGCACTTGCAGCCAACTGGGGTTTGTCTCACAGAGGCCTTGTACCTATGCACCGTACACTCAGCAACCCACATTCTCCTATCTTGCTACCAGTTGAAATAGCAAGTGGCAGGGGTGGTGCTGGATTCAATAGTTTTCCGCGGCAGCACCACATGTGTTCCATCCTGTGACAGGATTCCTGTCTGCAAAAGGGTACGTGATGGACGTTGAGCATCCAAGAGACTCTGCTCTAGCTAACTTTCGGTGTTCCTTGCATTTCCTTTCCTCTCCCTTGTAGATAGATAGCAGTTTCAATTTCATATATCACACAACTTGAACTACGAACATTCATAATTGGGGGCGTTTAAAATCAACAATATTTTGCAAGATGAGCAGGTAAGACAAGCAACCACTATATTGTTTTTTATAAAGTTGTGAGACAAAAGGCTGGCGATCAAATACAAGGCCCAATGTGTGTGCTGTACTATAATGCTGACGCAAACTTATCAATCACACTCATGTGGCCCTTCAACCCCACAATGGCATTACGGACTTACCAATTACACTGACATGAACACAGATAAAACTTCTGGAACAATCCTATTTCTGTAACACGCTTATTGGGCTACACCAGAAATAGTTTGAGGAAGTCACTGGCACTTTTTAGATAATGATACACCTGTTGTCTGGCTAGAAGCAACAGTAGAAAATGTGGAATAAAGAAGATTTGGGATGCACCGTACACAAAAAGGACTATACTGTGATTTTGTACAGTGCTTGTGGTGTTCTGAATATTTTGGACTATCTGAGGATCAGTTAGGTGTCTTGTTTCCTCCATTGCCAGGGACCTGGCATCTTACTTCAAAGACTTTGAAAGACTTTGAAATACTGAGATAATTCAAGAGTGTGCACATAAACCTAGCAACAGAATTGAAAATATAGTTATATCGGGCCCTGCTCCCTCATATCAACGGGCTTTTTGTTATTATAGAGAGCAGAAAAAAAGTCTCTTGCTACCAAATCCTGATTATTCACCTTAAATAGTATGAGAAGATGCTCACTTTCAATTTGCATTTGCCTCCACAATAACCAGTAAAGTACGTACATTTTCTGTGCAAAAATAGCCAAAACAGTTTACAATGACACCAGATGTAAACTCTACTGTCTATACAGTTCCTGTTGAAACCAGATGTGCGTATTTTCTTGTGAGTGGTCATTTTTTATACTGAAAGAAGATGTATTGCATTCTTGAAAGCTTACTACTGTGAAAATAATTATTGGTAATTTCGATCCAGGACGGAAACCATCACAGCATTATCCAATTGAATTTTTGGGGAAACAGTGGTGATCTCTTTATTAGTTGCAAGATACGTAAGATGATAGAGGAAATGGTTGGGATATAAGCCAGCTAAAGCTGCCGGAAATCTCAAGGGGAGGGATAGGTGGGCAGATGAGGAGACAGGGAGCAATAAATTATCAAAAAACTGAATAATAGCAAATAACATTTTAAAAACGTTCCTATCCCGACGTCGCAGGCCACCTCCCACTCCTCTTCTGATAGTGTCCCAGCAGTACATGGGACACCAACACAGGCTCATATGCAATCCTGGTGCTGCTCTCATGCTATGCCTAGCATGAGAGAAGCACCAGGATTGGTCTGAATGGCTTGGTTTGCCACTCAGACACTGCGTTGGAGTCTGTGCAGTTTCTCCAACCTGGCTGTGCAATACAGCCGGGTTGGAGAAACCTAAGTGTTCATGGAAGTTTAGCTAACCTATTTATACCCCATTTGTGCAGAATTTGAGTCATTATTTTTTTACGCAAATTCTGCGCAAACCTAACTCCAAATTTATACTTTGGCACTAGACCCGTCTAGCACCAAGGTTTTGAAGTTAAAGTCATTTTTTTGCCTGCGGGAAACTACCTTGCATCAATGAGATGCAAGATAGGAGTTCCCGGGCCAAAAAATGATGATATGGCCTTAGCACCATATCTAACCCCCATCCTAAAATCAAGCACTGGTTGAAGGGGGCCTTAAATTATGGGGCTCAGCTTGCTTAGCCCCATTATTTAACGCCTGGGTCAGGCCAGGCATTATGGGACCTCTGGGCCTATTTCCAGGGTCAGCGATCATGGAATGGGCCACAGGTGCCATTCCCTAGCCCAGGGAAACTCCCACCCACACCAGAGGGACGCCTGAGTATGGGGGTACCCCATCCTCTAGCGAGTAAGGTACGTACAGGTAAGTATATATATTTATATTAAGAAGTGCCATAGGGAGGCCTATCTTGGGCCCCCCTACATGGCACTGGGCCCAATGGCCATTGGGGTGATGGGCATGACTCCTGTCTTTACCAAGACAGGAGTCATGTCCATGGGGGTTGCGCGTCAAATGCCTCTGCCCAAACTAGCGTCATCTTTTGACACACAAACTCACGTTCCCCCTACTCCTCCCCCACCCGGCTAGCGTCCTTTTTTATGATGCTAGCTGGGCCTTACCACTGGCTACCGTCATACTACAAATACGACGCCCGGCTGGCGTCTTGGGATGACGCTAGTCGGCGGTATACTTTTTCACGGGTGGTGGTATACTTTTTCACGCAAAACTGCAAAAGCGCAGTATTGCATGAAAAAGTATAAATCAGGGCCTTAGTGCAATCACTCCACTCCTCCTCCTCCCTTCCCCCTCCTATGGCCCAGCCCAGTCCCTGCCTTCACATGCTGGCTTGTTTTATTTTTCAGATGCTGGCTCTTAGCCAGTGTGGCGTTGCTTCTTCACTATTGTGAAGGAGCCGCCCCCGATATACGAATTCCATTTATCAGATTTTTAAAAAAAAATATTTTAATTATTGCTTGTTTATGGGAGTTTGATGCACGTTGCCCCTTGACACAGTCTTAGAAAAGTGTCTGCATTTGAATTTGTCTGTTGTGATTTCTAGACTACTTTTGTTTTCTTGGTACAATTCTAATAGGATCTTTGGGAACCAGCATCCCAAATTATATTTTATTTCTTTTTTTTTTCCTCGAGGCGACCCTAGGTATTTAATTGATTTTGGCCTGCTGTGTTTACTATAAGTCTGGGGTGACGTAATGGTATTTTCAAGCTGTCTCATATTTATCCTTAAATTTGGTGCATTGTGCTGCTGCTGTCTTTTGTCTGAGTTTGAGGTTGTTGGTGTTTAGAAGCCACTTTCTTTGTATAACTTCTGGGTTTTCCTTTATGTGTTATGGGCCTGGAAGGTCACATACAGTTTTTTAAATCAACTGTTAGAATTTACATTAGAACCTGGGTGCATGTGTGGCTTTTGGGCTGGACACGGGTTTTGAATGGGTTCCACTTTGTCCAATTAAAATAGATTTTGATTACACTGAGTAGAGTCTCAGATTGTGATGAAAAAATACTAACTGTTACACCTGACAGCCTTAGGGTGGTCTCCCCACCAACCTTTTACTTATGTTTCCACATTTCTGACCTTGTTAAGCTGGCTTTAGGACTCTGTGCTCCTTACCACTTCTAACCAGCACTAAAGTGCTTGTTCTCCCTCCCCTAAATATGGCAATATTGGCTTATCCACAATTGGCATTATTGATTTACTTATAAGTCCCTAGTACAATGCACTACATGTGCCAGGGGTCTGTACATTTAATGATACTTGTGGGCCAGCAGCACTGATTTTACCACACACTTAAGTAGCCTCCTAACCATCGCTCAGGCCTGCCATTGCAGAGCCTGCATGTGCAGTTTACACTGCCATGTGAACCTGGCAAAATAACCCTGGCCAGGTCCAAACCTTTCCTTTTTATTCATATGTCAGCCCTGAGGTAGGCCCTGGAAAATCCAGAGGGCAAGGTGTAATGTATTTAAACTGATGGAAATGTACTTTTAACTACAGCAAGGCCTATCTCTCCCATAGGATAACATTCAGATTATCTTACTACCTATTACATCTAATAAGTGTAATTCACAATCTGGAAGAGAAAGGTTTTTCGAGTTTGGGGTCTCTGAAATCACAATGTAAAATCACAACCTATGGACAAGTCAGATTTTAATTCTGAAAATGTCACTTTTAGAAAGTTGGGATGGGTGGCAGCTGCGATCTGTGTATTCCCCATAGACAGCCACACACAATGGGAGCTTATGTGAGACTTGATGGGCCATCGTCATCCTGATGGGCCACTATGTGCAGGATGGAAGAGAGAAGCTGAGCATAGCCTCACACTTACACCTGAATAGGCTGTGTTCTGTCCCCACACAAAGGGCTACATAACCCCCTTTAGTGATTCAGAAGGCAGTGCAGGAAGGGCAGGACCACTGTGCATTTCAAAGGCTGTCTTTGAAGTCTTCCTCACTTCAAATGCCAAACTGGGTATAAGTACTGATTCTCTGACACCACCAACATAGTACACTTCAGGACCTCTGGATACTCCGTTGAAACCGTCACATCTTGGACCTGAAGCATTGCCCCAGTTGTGCTGACAAAATTGACACATTGTCACTACACTTCTGCTTGGGAAGGATTGACGCATCGCACCACTGCAGGGATCAACACAGACTTATCACTTTACCAAGCTCCCTGCATCTTTGACATAGACACAACCAGGTTTAAGGTACTTTTGTTCATCAGGCCTCATTGGGTCACTGTAGCTGACCCACGCTTCATCACTGTCAGCCTGAACAATTTCTCACACTGACTAAAAACACATTATTTGTTACCTTGATTGCCCAGAACATCACTACTCCTACCTATCTCTAAAGCTTAAAAAGACCACTTCAATTGCCCCTTCTTTAACCATATCTGCCCCTTCACATTAACTTTTTTTATTTCCTGCAGTATTTAAATTAATCAATAAGTCTTTTGACAATATGTATTGCTGCAATCTACCTCAATTATATACTTTTCATAAACTCTGATAGCATTCAAAGAAAATGGAATTATAATTACTGCTGTCACTCCCTGAATTAGTCTTTCTTGTCACACACAATTATTTGGAGAAGGGAAAGTGCCTGCCATGTGATGATTTGATGTCATCAATGTGCTTGACACATCATTATTTATCCCAGCTCAAGTTTGGGTGGACCATTTCTCAAAAAAATTTATTATAGAGAATAATGCTTCACAAGATGATATGAACTGTTTTATGGCAATAAGAAATGCTTCGCTAAGTGTGGCTTTTAGTAATACAATAGACGTAGCTGATGTAAAACAGGCTATCCGAGACTGCCCCTCTGATAAAGCTCCTGGCCCAGATAGAATTCCAGCCGACCTATACAAAGAGCTTCCCGACTTTTGGGGTCCATTGCTTACTAATGTCTTGAGATCTGCCATGACAGGTCCTTTAGTAGATACTTGGAGAGAGGCAATTATGGTCCCGATTTTTAAGAAGGGGGACAGGGCAAATCCATCATGTTATCGCCCAATCTCCCTTTTGGATAGCTCATTCAAGATATTAGGTTGAGTGATTTTAAATAAGCTTGAAAACTGGGCAATGGAGACTAATTGCCTGCCAGAGGTGCAGCTCGGGTTTCGCCCAGGGTTGGGTACAGTCGAACAGACACTTAACTTGACTTTGATAGTCCAAAAATACACGGAAGCATAAAAGGGCTGTGTACACCTAGCGTTTATGGATC
This sequence comes from Pleurodeles waltl, assembly GCF_031143425.1. NCBI lineage: Eukaryota > Metazoa > Chordata > Amphibia > Caudata > Salamandridae > Pleurodeles > Pleurodeles waltl. The sequence continues at coordinate 476,665,735 of NC_090451.1, forward strand.
TGTCCTGTACATTTGACACAATTGACAGAGAGAAATTGTGGACGGTCATGTTAAATATAGGGGTGGATAAAGACATAATTGTTTTACTCAGTAGACTTCATGCCTGTACTTCGGCACGAGTCCGATACTCCCAGGAGGGTGATCTAACGGATAAATTCTCTTCATTAAAGGGGGTCAGACAGGGCTGTGTGCTGGATCCCTTTCTTTTCCTTCTCTATATAAATGGGTTGGAAAAATGTATCTGTGAAATGGGGAAGGATATGCCACTTATTAATAATTCCCCAATCCCAGTACTTCTGTACGCGGATGATGCTGTACTTATTTCAAGGACAGCAAATGGTCTCCAAATTTTATTGAATGCTTTTTTCATGGGAAACCTCAGTCTTAAAATCAATAGATCAAAGTCATTTGCAATGAAGAGCGGGCCAAAGTTAGCAAAAACTAAAAAAATCATTTTGGAAGGAAAAGAAATACCCAAGGTCCCACATTTTACGTATTTGGGGGTTCTCATTGATGTAGATTTTAATTGGAAATTTTTTAGTAAATGTAAGTTTAACACAATTTCAAAGAGCCATAGATGCTGTTTTTATATTTTCAAAAAAATTGGGGTATAAACCCGTCAAAGAGATGATGATTGTTTTTATTAGTAAATATCTCTCTATTGCGACATTTGGAGCAGGGGTCTGGGGTTATGCTGAATGCTCGAGCCTCCAGGTTGCTGAAAATAAGTTTTTAAGGAGGTTATTAGCAGTCCCGCAATCAACCTCAGTAATGTTTTGTCACGAAGAATTAGGCTTGAGAGGTATATTCGACTACATAAAGCTTCAACCTGTATTACTATGGTTATAAATGTGGTCAAATCCTGAAGCCCACTTATGTAGAACCGTAATCCAGGACTGCCTTTCATTATCACGGTCAATGGACATACCCTGGCTCAGATACGTTCACTGTCTTTTTTTCTCTCTTGGGATAGGGGAGCTTTTCCTCATGCCGGATCTTCTGGCAAGGCGGGACATCAAAAGGGTAAACGAAATATACTGGCAACAAATTCATGATTCAAAGCTAAATACAGTCATAGATCAAAATCAGGAGAGGAAGCAGTCACAGCAACCACACCCAATGTTGTTTTTGGTTACTACAAGTCTTGAGCGACAAAGGTTCCTACTTACCAGGCTATGTTTGAATATATTACACTATTTGGTAGCATTTCCTACCCGCGGAACTTGGTTTAAGAATTTTCCGCCGTGCTGTTGGGATGGAAAAACACCCCAAAGCACTTTGCACTTTATACTTTTTTGTACTGTTTATGACACTCCAAGAAAAAGGTTTTTACTTCCTATTTTTTTGTCTAAAGGCATTAGAACTAGCCATCTTGCCTTCTCTCACCTACATAATTTGGGAGACGTAGAGACAATACAGGCTGTGCTAAACTATATATATGCCGCTTTCGGCATTCAAAACTAGTATTAATAATGTTATTTATTAAATGTTCAAGAAATCGTAAGTATGTATATATTGGATGTCTTTTATGGTCTATATGAACCGAATAAAGTATTGATGATTATGATGATGACACATCATTATTTTAGTTCTGATTAGTACTTCTACTTGACGATTTTACTTTTTAGTGATTAGTATCGAAAAATCTGACAGATCTGAACCAACCTTGAAATTATTTAGGTGTATAAAATAATCTGCAAGAAAACTAATGATTAAAGCTATGAACAAAATAACAGAATTAGTTTAACCCCTTAGCTGCTGTTCCTTTTCCCCCCCAGTGCTGAGCCCTTTTTTGGCTATTTGGGGTAGATCGCGCTTAGGGCTTCATAACTTTTTGTCCACATAAGCTAACCACGCAAAATTTGCGTCCTTTTTTTCCAACATCCTAGGGATTCTAATGGTACCCAGAGTTTGTGGTTTCCCCTGGAGGAGACCAAGAAAATAGCCAAAATACAGTGAAAATTTAGTTTTTTCCAAAAAAATTGGAAAAAAGGGCTGCCGAAGAAGGCTTGTGTTTTTTTCCCTGAAAATGCCATAAACAAAGGGTTTCTGGTGCTGAAATCACTATCTTCCCACCTTTCAGGAACGGGCAGACTTGAATCAGAAAACCAAATTTTTCAACACAAATTTGGCATTTTACTGGGACATACCCCATTTTTACTATTTTTGGTGCTTTCAACCTCCTTCCAGTTAGTGACAGGAATGGGTATGAAACCAATGATGGATCCCGGAAAGCTAAACATTTCCGAAAACTAGACAAAATTCTGAATTCAGCAAGGGGTCAGTTGTGTAGATCCTACAAGGTTTTCCTACAGAAAATAACAGCTGAAATAAAATAATATTGAAATTGAGCTGAAAACAACAGCCATTTTTCTTTATGTTTTACTCTGTAACTTTTTCCTGCGATGTCAGATTTCTGAAAGCAATATACCGTTTTGTCTGCTGGACTCTTCTGGTTGCGGGGATATAAAGGGCTTGTAGGTTCATCAAGAACCCTAGGTACCCAGAGCCAATAAATGAGCTGCACCCTGCAGGTGGTTTTAATTCTATACTGGGTATACAGCAATTCATTTGCTGAAATATGAAGAGTGAAAAAGAGGTATCAAGAAAACCTTTGCATTTCCAAAATGGGATCAAGATAAGGTTTTGAGGAACAGTGGTTATTTGCACATCTCTGAATTCTGAGGTGCCATACTAGCATGTGAATTGCAGGGCATTTCTCAAATAGACGTCTTTTTTACACACTCTCTTATATTTGGAAGGGAAAAATGTAGAGAAAGATAAGGGGCAATAACATTTGTTTTGCTATTCTATGTTCCCCCAAGTCTCCCGATAAAAATGATACCTCACTTGTGTGGGTAGGCCTAGCGCCCGCGACAGGAAATGACCCAAAACACAACGTGGACACATCCCATTTTTTGACAAAATACAGATCTGTTTTTTGCAAAGTGCCTACCTGTAGATTTTGGCCTCTAGCTCAGCCGGCACATAGGGAAACCTACCAAACCTGTGCATTTTTTAAAACTAGAGACCTAGGGGAATCCAAGATAGGGTGACTCGTGGGGCTCTGACCAGGTTCTGTTAACCAGAATCCTTTCCAAACCTCAAAAAGTGACTAAAAAAACAAGTTTTCCTCACATTTCTGTGACAGAAAGTTCAGGAATCTGAGAGGAGCCACGAATTTCCTTCCACCCAGCGTTCCCCCAAGTCTCCCGATCAAAATTATACCTCACATGTGTGGGTAGGCCTAGCGCCCGCAACAGGAAATGCCCCAAAACACAACGTGGACACATCCCATTTTTTGACAAAATACAGAGCTGTTTTTTGCAAAGTGCCTACCTGTAGATTTTGGCCTCTAGCTCAGTCGGCACATAGGGAAACCTACCAAACCTGTGCATTTTTGAAAACTAGAGACCTAGGGGTATCCAAGATGGGGTGCCTTGTGGGGCTCTGACCAGGTTCTGTTACCCAGAATCCTTTGCAAACCTCAAAAAGTGGCTAAAAAACAAGTTTTCCTCACATTTCAGTGACAGAAAGTTCTGGAATCTGAGAGGAGCCACACATTTCCTTCCACCCAGCGTTTCCCCAAGTCTCCCGATAAAAATGATACCTCACTTGTGTGGGTAGGCCTAGCGCCCGCAACAGGAAATGCCCCAAAACACAACGTGGACACATCCCATTTTTTGACAAAATACAGAGCTGTTTTTTGCAAAGTGCCTACCTGTAGATTTTGGCCTCTAGCCCAGCCGGCACATAGGGAAAACCTACCAAACCTGTGCATTTTTTAAAACTAGAGACCTAGGGGAATCCAAGATGGGGTAACTTGTGGGGCTCTCACCAGGTTCTGTTACCCAGAATCCTTTGCAAACCTCAAAAATTGGCTAAAAAAACAGGTTTTCCTCACATTTCGGTGACAGAAAGTTCTGGAATCTGAGAGGAGCCACAAATTTCCTTCCATCCAGCGTTCCCCCAAGTCTCCCGATAAAAATGATACCTCACTTGTGTGGGTAGGCCTAGCGCCCGCCACAGGAAATGCCCCAAAACACAACGTGGACACATCCCATTTTTTGACAAAATACAGAGCTGTTTTTTGCAAAGTGCCTACCTGTAGATTTTGGCCTCTAGCTCAGCCGGCACATAGGGAAACCTACCAAACCTGTGCATTTTTTAAAACTAGAGACCTATGGGAATCCAAGATGGGGTGACTTGTGGGGCTCTGACCAGGTTCTGTTACCCAGAATCCTTTGCAAACCTCAAAAAGTGGCTAAAAAAACAAGTTTTCCTCACATTTCGGTGACAGAAAGTTCTGGAATCTGAGAGGAGCCACAAATTTCCTTCCACCCAGCGTTCCCCCAAGTCTCCTGATAAAAATGATACCTCACTTGTGTGGGTAGACCTAGCGCCCGCCACAGGAAATGCCCCAAAACACAACGTGGACACATCCCATTTTTTGACAAAATACAGAGCTGTTTTTTGCAAAGTGCCTACCTGTAGATTTTGGCCTCTAGCTCAGCCGGCACATAGGGAAACCTACCAAACCTGTGCATTTTTTAAAACTAGAGACCTATGGGAATCCAAGATGGGGTAACTCGTGGGGCTCTGACCAGGTTCTGTTACCCAGAATCCTTTGCAAACCTCAAAAAGTGGCTAAAAAAACAAGTTTTCCTCACATTTCGGTGACAGAAAGTTCTGGAATCTGAGAGGAGACACAAATTTCCTTCCACCCAGCGTTCCCCCAAGTCTCCTGATAAAAATGATACCTCACTTGTGTGGGTAGGCCTAGCGCCCGCGACAGGAAATGCCCCAAAACACAACGTGGACACATCCCATTTTTTGACAAAATACAGAGCTGTTTTTTGCAAAGTGCCTACCTGTAGATTTTGGCCTCTAGCTCAGCCGGCACATAGGGAAACCTACCAAACCTGTGCATTTTTTAAAACTAGAGACTTATGGGAATCCAAGATGGGGTGACTTGTGGGGCTCTGACCAGGTTCTGTTACCCAGAATCCTTTGCAAACCTCAAAAAGTGGCTAAAAAAACAAGTTTTCCTCACATTTCGGTGACAGAAAGTTCTGGAATCTGAGAGGAGCCACAAATTTCCTTCCACCCAGCGTTCCCCCAAGTCTCCTGATAAAAATGATACTCACTTGTGTGGGTTGGCCTAGCGCCCGCGACAGGAAATTCCCCAAAACACAAAGTGGACACATCCCATTTTCTGACAAAATACAGAGCTGTTTTTTGCAAAGTGCCTACCTGTAGATTTTGGCCTCTAGCTCAGCCGGCACATAGGGAAACCTACCAAACCTGAGCATTTTTGAAAAGTAGAGACCTAGGGGAATCCAAGATGGGGTGACTCGTGGGGCTCTCACCAGGTTCTGTTACCCAGAATCCTTTGCAAACCTCAAAAAGTGGCTAAAAAAACAAGTTTTCCTCACATTTCGGTAACAGAAAGTTCTGGAATCTGAGAGGAGCCACAAATTTCCTTCCACCCAGCGTTCCCCCAAGTCTCCCGATAAAAATGATACCTCACTTGTGTGGGTAGGCCTAGCGCCCGCCACAGGAAATGCCCCAAAACACAACGTGGACACATCCCATTTTTTGACAAAATACAGAGCTGTTTTTTGCAAAGTGCCTACCTGTAGATTTTGGCCTCTAGCTCAGCCGGCACATAGGGAAACCTACCAAACCTGTGCATTTTTTAAAACAAGAGACCTAGGGGAATCCAAGATGGGGTGACTTGTGGGGCTCTGACCAGGTTCTGTTACCCAGAATCCTTTGCAAACCTCAAAAAGTGGCTAAAAAAACAAGTTTTCCTCACATTTCGGTGACAGAAAGTTCTGGAATCTGAGAGGAGCCACAAATTTCCTTCCACCCAGCGTTCCCCCAAGTCTCCCGATAAAAATGATACCTCACTTGTGTGGGTAGGCCTAGCGCCCGCAACAGGAAATGCCCCAAAACACAACGTGGACACATCCCATTTTTTGACAAAATACAGAGCTGTTTTTTGCAAAGTGCCTACCTGTAGATTTTGGCCTCTAGCCCAGCCGGCACATAGGGAAAACCTACCAAACCTGTGCATTTTTGAAAACTAGAGACCTAGGGGAATCCAAGATGGGGTAACTTGTGGGGCTCTCACCAGGTTCTGTTACCCAGAATCCTTTGCAAACCTCAAAAATTGGCTAAAAAAACAGGTTTTCCTCACATTTCGGTGACAGAAAGTTCTGGAATCTGAGAGGAGCCACAAATTTCCTTCCACCCAGCGTTCCCCCAAGTCTCCCGATAAAAATGATACCTCACTTGTGTGGGTAGGCCTAGCGCCCGCCACAGGAAATGCCCCAAAACACAACGTGGACACATCCCATTTTTTGACAAAATACAGAGCTGTTTTTTGCAAAGTGCCTACCTGTAGATTTTGGCCTCTAGCTCAGCCGGCACATAGGGAAACCTACCAAACCTGTGCATTTTTTAAAACTAGAGACCTATGGGAATCCAAGATGGGGTGACTTGTGGGGCTCTGACCAGGTTCTGTTACCCAGAATCCTTTGCAAACCTCAAAAAGTGGCTAAAAAAACAAGTTTTCCTAAAATTTCGGTGACAGAAAGTTCTGGAATCTGAGAGGAGCCACAAATTTCCTTCCACCCAGCGTTCCCCCAAGTCTCCTGATAAAAATGATACCTCACTTGTGTGGGTAGACCTAGCGCCCGCCACAGGAAATGCCCCAAAACACAACGTGGACACATCCCATTTTTTGACAAAATACAGAGCTGTTTTTTGCAAAGTGCCTACCTGTAGATTTTGGCCTCTAGCTCAGCCGGCACATAGGGAAACCTACCAAACCTGTGCATTTTTTAAAACTAGAGACCTATGGGAATCCAAGATGCGGTAACTCGTGGGGCTCTGACCAGGTTCTGTTACCCAGAATCCTTTGCAAACCTCAAAAAGTGGCTAAAAAAACAAGTTTTCCTCACATTTCGGTGACAGAAAGTTCTGGAATCTGAGAGGAGACACAAATTTCCTTCCACCCAGCGTTCCCCCAAGTCTCCTGATAAAAATGATACCTCACTTGTGTGGGTAGGCCTAGCGCCCGCGACAGGAAATGCCCCAAAACACAACGTGGACACATCCCATTTTCTGACAAAATACAGAGCTGTTTCTTGCAAAGTGCCTACCTGTAGATTTTGGCCTCTAGCTCAGCCGGCACATAGGGAAACCTACCAAACATGTGCATTTTTTAAAACTAGAGACTTATGGGAATCCAAGATGGGGTGACTTGTGGGGCTCTGACCAGGTTCTGTTACCCAGAATCCTTTGCAAACCTCAAAAAGTGGCTAAAAAAACAAGTTTTCCTCACATTTCGGTGACAGAAAGTTCTGGAATCTGAGAGGAGCCACAAATTTCCTTCCACCCAGCGTTCCCCCAAGTCTCCTGATAAAAATGATACTCACTTGTGTGGGTTGGCCTAGCGCCCGCGACAGGAAATTCCCCAAAACACAACGTGGACACATCCCATTTTCTGACAAAATACAGAGCTGTTTTTTGCAAAGTGCCTACCTGTAGATTTTGGCCTCTAGCTCAGCCGGCACATAGGGAAACCTACCAAACCTGAGCATTTTTGAAAAGTAGAGACCTAGGGGAATCCAAGATGGGGTGACTCGTGGGGCTCTCACCAGGTTCTGTTACCCAGAATCCTTTGCAAACCTCAAAAAGTGGCTAAAAAAACAAGTTTTCCTCACATTTCGGTAACAGAAAGTTCTGGAATCTGAGAGGAGCCACAAATTTCCTTCCACCCAGCGTTCCCCCAAGTCTCCCGATAAAAATGATACCTCACTTGTGTGGGTAGGCCTAGCGCCCGCCACAGGAAATGCCCCAAAACACAACGTGGACACATCCCATTTTTTGACAAAATACAGAGCTGTTTTTTGCAAAGTGCCTACCTGTAGATTTTGGCCTCTAGCTCAGCCGGCACATAGGGAAACCTACCAAACCTGTGCATTTTTTAAAACAAGAGACCTAGGGGAATCCAAGATGGGGTGACTTGTGGGGCTCTGACCAGGTTCTGTTACCCAGAATCCTTTGCAAACCTCAAAAAGTGGCTAAAAAAACAAGTTTTCCTCACATTTCGGTGACAGAAAGTTCTGGAATCTGAGAGGAGACACAAATTTCCTTCCACCCAGCGTTCCCCCAAGTCTCCCGATAAAAATGATACCTCACTTGTGTGGGTAGGCCTAGCGCCCGCGACAGGATATGCCCCAAAACACAACGTGGACACATCCCATTTTTTGACAAAATACAGAGCTGTTTTTTGCAAAGTGCCTACCTGTAGATTTTGGCCTGTAGCCCAGCCGGCACATAGGGAAACCTACCAAATCTGTGCATTTTTTAAAACAAGAGACCTAGGGGAATCCAAGATGGGGTGACTTGTGGGGCTCTGACCAGGTTCTGTTACCCAGAATCCTTTGCAAACCTCAAAAAGTGGCTAAAAAAACAAGTTTTCCTCACATTTCGGTGACAGAAAGTTCTGGAATCTGAGAGGAGCCGCAAATTTCCTTCCACCCAGCGTTCCCCCAAGTCTCCCGATAAAAATGATACCTCAATTGTGTGGGTAGGGCTAGCGCCCGCCACAGGAAATGCCCCAAAATACAACGTGGACACATCCCATTTTTTGACAAAATACAGAAGCTGTTTTTTGCAAAGTGCCTACCTGTAGATTTTGGCCTCTAGCTCAGCCGGCAAATAGGGAAACCTACCAAACCTGTGCATTTTTTAAAACTAGAGACCTATGGGAATCCAAGATGGGGTGACTTGTGGGGCTCTGACCAGGTTCTGTTACCCAGAATCCTTTGCAAACCTCAAAAAGTGACTAAAAAACAAGTTTTCCTCACTTTTCTGTGACAGAAAGTTCTGGAATCTGAGAGGAGCCACAAATTTCCTTCCACCCAGCGTTCCCCCAAGTCTCCCGATAAAAATGATACCTCACTTGTGTGGGTAGGCCTAGCGCCCGCAACAGGAAATGCCCCAAAACACAACGTGGACACATCCCATTTTTTGACAAAATACAGAGCTGTTTTTTGCAAAGTGCCTACCTGTAGATTTTGGCCTCTAGCTCAGTCGGCACATAGGGAAACCTACCAAACCTGTGCTTTTTTGAAAACTAGAGACCTAGGTGTATCCAAGATGGGGTGACTTGTGGGGCTCTGACCAGGTTCTGTTACCCAGAATCCTTTGCAAACCTCAAAAAGTGGCTAAAAAAACAAGTTTTCCTCACATTTCGGTGACAAAAAGTTCTGGAATCTGAGAGGAGCCACAAATTTCCTTCCACGCAGCGTTCCCCCAAGACTCCCGATAAAAATGATACCTCACTTGTGTGGGTTGGCCTAGCGCCCGCGACAGGAAATGCCCCAAAACACAACGTGGACACATCCCATTTTCTGACAAAATACAGAGCTGTTTTTTGCAAAGTGCCTACCTGTAGATTTTGGCATCTAGCTCAGCCGGCACATAGGGAAACCTACCAAACCTGTACATTTTTGAAAACTAGAGACCTAGGGGAATCCAAGATGGGGTGACTCTTGGGGCTCTCACGAGGTTCTGTTACCCAGAATCCTTTGCAAACCTCAAAAAGTGGCTAAAAAAACAAGTTTTCCTCACATTTCTGTGACAGAAAGTTCTGGAATCTGAGAGGAGCCACAAATTTCCTTCCACCCAGCGTTCCCCCAAGTCTCCCGATAAAAATGATACCTCACTTGTGTGGGTTGGCCTAGCGCCCGCGACAGGAAATGCCCCAAAACACAACATGGACACATCCCATTTTTTGACAAAATACAGAGCTGTTTTTTGCAAAGTGCCTACCTGTAGATTTTGGCCACTAGCCCAGCCGGCACATAGGGAAACCTACCAAACCTGTGCATTTTTGAAAACTAGAGACCTAGGGGAATCCAAGATGGGGTAACTCGTGGGGCTCTCACCAGGTTCTGTTACCCAGAATCCTTTGCAAACCTCAAAAAGTGGCTAAAAAAACAAGTTTTCCTCACATTTCGGTGACAGAAAGTTCTGGAATCTGAGAGGAGCCACAAATTTCCTTCCACCCAGCATTCCCCCAAGTCTCCCGATAAAAATGATACCTCACTTGTGAGGGTAGGCCTAGCGCCCGCCACAGGAAATGCCCCAAAACACAACGTGGACACATCCCATTTTTTGACAAAATACAGGGATGTTTTTTGCAAAGTGCCTACCTGTAGATTTTGGCCTCTAGCTCAGCCGGCACATAGGGAAACCTACCAAACCTGTGCATTTTTGAAAACTAGAGACCTATGGGAATCCAAGATGGGGTGACTTGTGGGGCTCTGACCAGGTTCTGTTACCCAGAATCCTTTGCAAACCTCAAAAAGTGGCTAAAAAAACAAGTTTTCCTCACATTTCGGTGACAGAAAGTTCTGGAATCTGAGAGGAGACACAAATTTCCTTCCACCCAGCGTTCCCCCAAGTCTCCTGATAAAAATGATACCTCACTTGTGTGGGTTGGCCTAGCGCCCGCGACAGGAAATTCCCCAAAACACAACGTGGACACATCCCATTTTCTGACAAAATACAGAGCTGTTTTTTGCAAAGTGCCTACCTGTAGATTTTGGCCTCTAGCTCAGCCGGCACATAGGGAAACCTACCAAACCTGAGCATTTTTGAAAAGTAGAGACCTAGGGGAATCCAAGATGGGGTGACTCGTGGGGCTCTCACCAGGTTCTGTTACCCAGAATCCTTTGCAAACCTCAAAAAGTGGCTAAAAAAACAAGTTTTCCTCACATTTCGGTAACAGAAAGTTCTGGAATCTGAGAGGAGCCACAAATTTCCTTCCACCCAGCGTTCCCCCAAGTCTCCCGATAAAAATGATACCTCACTTGTGTGGGTAGGCCTAGCGCCCGCCACAGGAAATGCCCCAAAATACAACGTGGACACATCCCATTTTTTGACAAAATACAGAGCTGTTTTTTGCAAAGTGCCTACCTGTAGATTTTGGCCTCTAGCTCAGCCGGCACATAGGGAAACCTACCAAACCTGTGCATTTTTTAAAACAAGAGACCTAGGGGAATCCAAGATGGGGTGACTTGTGGGGCTCTGACCAGGTTCTGTTACCCAGAATCCTTTGCAAACCTCAAAAAGTGGCTAAAAAAACAAGTTTTCCTCACATTTCGGTGACAGAAAGTTCTGGAATCTGAGAGGAGACACAAATTTCCTTCCACCCAGCGTTCCCCCAAGTCTCCCGATAAAAATGATACCTCACTTGTGTGGGTAGGCCTAGCGCCCGCGACAGGATATGCCCCAAAACACAACGTGGACACATCCCATTTTTTGACAAAATACAGAGCTGTTTTTTGCAAAGTGCCTACCTGTAGATTTTGGCCTGTAGCCCAGCCGGCACATAGGGAAACCTACCAAACCTGTGCATTTTTGAAAACTAGAGACCTAGGGGAATCCAAGATGGGGTAACTCGTGGGGCTCTCTCCAGGTTCTGTTACCCAGAATCCTTTGCAAACCTCAAAAAGTGGCTAAAAAAACAAGTTTTCCTCACATTTCGGTGACAAAAAGTTCTGGAATCTGAGAGGAGCCACAAATTTCCTTCCACGCAGCATTCCCCCAAGACTCCCGATAAAAATGATACCGCACTTGTGTGGGTTGGCCTAGCGCCCGCGACAGGAAATGCCCCAAAACACAACGTGGACACATCCCATTTTCTGACAAAATACAGAGCTGTTTTTTGCAAAGTGCCTACCTGTAGATTTTGGCCTCTAGCTCAGTCGGCACATAGGGAAACCTACCAAACCTGTGCATTTTTGAACACTAGAGACCTATGGGTATCCAAGATGGGGTGACTTGTGGGGCTCTCACCAGGTTCTGTTACCCAGAATCCTTTGTAAACCTCAAAAAGTGGCTAAAAAACTAGTTTTCCTCACATTTCAGTGACAGAAAGTTCTGGAATCTGAGAGGAGCCACAAATTTCCTTCCACCCAGCGTTCCCCCAAGTCTCCCGATAAAAATGATACCTCACTTGTGTGGGTAGGCCTAGCGCCCGCAACAGGAAATTCCCCAAAACACAACGTGGACACATCCCATTTTTTGACAAAATACAGAGCTGTTTTTTGCAAAGTGCCTACCTGTAGATTTTGGCCTCTAGCCCAGCCGGCACAAAGGGAAACCTACCAAACCTGTGCATTTTTGAAAACTAGAGACCTAGGGGAATCCAAGATGGGGTAACTCGTGGGGCTCTCACCAGGTTCTGTTACCCAGAATCCTTTGCAAACCTCAAAAAGTGGCTAAAAAAACAAGTTTTCCTCACATTTCGGTGACAGAAAGTTCTAGAATCTGAGAGGAGACACAAATTTCCTTCCACCCAGCGTTCCCCCAAGTCTCCCGATAAAAATGATACCTCAATTGTGTGGGTAGGCCTAGCGCCCGCCACAGGAAATGCCCCAAAATACAACGTGGACACATCCCATTTTTTGACAAAATACAGAAGCTGTTTTTTGCAAAGTGCCTACCTGTAGATTTTGGCCTCTAGCTCAGCCGGCAAATAGGGAAACCTACCAAACCTGTGCATTTTTTAAAACTAGAGACCTATGGGAATCCAAGATGGGGTGACTTGTGGGGCTCTGACCAGGTTCTGTTACCCAGAATCCTTTGCAAACCTCAAAAAGTGGCTAAAAAACAAGTTTTCCTCACATTTCTGTGACAGAAAGTTCTGGAATCTGAGAGGAGCCACAAATTTCCTTCCACCCAGCGTTCCCCCAAGTCTCCCGATAAAAATGATACCTCACTTGTGTGGGTAGGCCTAGCGCCCGCAACAGGAAATGCCCCAAAACACAACGTGGACACATCCCATTTTTTGACAAAATACAGAGCTGTTTTTTGCAAAGTGCCTACCTGTAGATTTTGGCCTCTAGCCCAGCCGGCACATAGGGAAACCTACCAAACCTGTGCATTTTTGAAAACTAGAGACCTAGGGGAATGCAAGATGGGGTAACTCGTGGGGCTCTCACCAGGTTCTGTTACCCAGAATCCTTTGCAAACCTCAAAAAGTGGCTAAAAAAAAAAGTTTTCCTCACATTTCGGTGACAGAAAGTTCTGGAATCTGAGAGGAGACACAAATTTCCTTCCACCCAGCGTTCCCCCAAGTCTCCCGATAAAAATGATACCTCAATTGTGTGGGTAGGCCTAGCGCCCGCCACAGGAAATGCCCCAAAATACAACTTGGCACATCCCATTTTTTGACAAAATACAGAAGCTGTTTTTTGCAAAGTGCCTACCTGTAGATTTTGGCCTCTAGCTCAGCCGGCAAATAGGGAAACCTACCAAACCTGTGCATTTTTTAAAACTAGAGACCTATGGGAATCCAAGATGGGGTGACTTGTGGGGCTCTGACCAGGTTCTGTTACCCAGAATCCTTTGCAAACCTCAAAAAGTGGGTAAAAAAACAAGTTTTCCTCACATTTCGGTGACAGAAAGTTCTGGAATCTAAGAGGAGCCACAAAATTCCTTCCACCCAGCGTTCCCCCAAGTCTTCCGATAAAAATGATACCTCAATTGTGTGGGTAGGCCTAGCGGCCGCCACAGGATATTCCCCAAAACACAACGTGGACACATCCCATTTTTTGACAAAATACAGAGCTGTTTTTTGCAAAGTGCCTACCTGTAGATTTTGGCCTCTAGCTCAGTCGGCACATAGGGAAACCTACCAAACCTGTACATTTTTGAAAACTAGAGACCTAGGGGTATCCAAGATGGGGTGACTTGTGGGGCTCTGACCAGGTTCTGTTACCCAGAATCCTTTGCAAACCTCAAAAAGTGGCTAAAAAAACAAGTTTTCCTCACATTTCGGTGACAAAAAGTTCTGGAATCTGAGAGGAGCCACAAATTTCCTTCCACGCAGCGTTCCCCCAAGACTCCCGATAAAAATGATACCTCACTTGTGTGGGTTGGCCTAGCGCCCGCGACAGGAAATGCCCCAAAACACAACGTGGACACATCCCATTTTCTGACAAAATACAGAGCTGTTTTTTGCAAAGTGCCTACCTGTAGATTTTGGCATCTAGCTCAGCCGGCACATAGGGAAACCTACCAAACCTGTACATTTTTGAAAACTAGAGACCTAGGGGAATCCAAGATGGGGTGACTCTTGGGGCTCTCACGAGGTTCTGTTACCCAGAATCCTTTGCAAACCTCAAAAAGAGGCTAAAAAAACAAGTTTTCCTCACATTTCTGTGACAGAAAGTTCTGGAATCTGAGAGGAGCCACAAATTTCCTTCCACCCAGCGTTCCCCCAAGTCTCCCGATAAAAATGATACCTCACTTGTGTGGGTTGGCCTAGCGCCCGCGACAGGAAATGCCCCAAAACACAACATGGACACATCCCATTTTTTGACAAAATACAGAGCTGTTTTTTGCAAAGTGCCTACCTGTAGATTTTGGCCACTAGCCCAGCCGGCACATAGGGAAACCTACCAAACCTGTGCATTTTTGAAAACTAGAGACCTAGGGGAATCCAAGATGGGGTAACTTGTGGGGCTCTCACCAGGTTCTGTTTCCCAGAATCCTTTGCAAACCTCAAAAAGTGGCTAAAAAAACAAGTTTTCCTCACATTTCGGTGACAGAAAGTTCTGGAATCTGAGAGGAGACACAAATTTCCTTCCACCCAGCGTTCCCCCAAGTCTCCCTATAAAAATGATACCTCAATTGCGTGGGTAGGCCTAGTGCCCGCCACAGGAAGTGCCCCAAAACACAACGTGGACACATACCATTTTTTGACAAAATACAGAGCTGTTTTTTGCAAAGTGCCTACCTGTAGATTTTGGCCTCTAGCCCAGCCGGCACATAGGGAAACCTACCAAACCTGTGCATTTTTGAAAACTAGAGACCTAGGGGAATCCAAGATTGGGTAACTCGTGGGGCTCTCACCAGGTTCTGTTACCCAGAATCCTTTGCAAACCTCAAAAAGTGGCTAAAAAAACAAGTTTTCCTCACATTTCTGTGACAGAAAGTTCTGAATCTGAGAGGAGCCACAAATTTCCTTCCACCCAGCGTTCCCCCAAGTCTCCCGATAAAAATGATACCTCACTTGTGTGGGTTGGCCTAGCGCCCGCGACAGGAAATGCCCCAAAACACAACGTGGACACATCCCATTTTTTGACAAAATACTGAGCTGTTTTTTGCAAAGTGCCTACCTGTAGATTTTGGCCACGAGCCCAGCCGGCACATAGGGAAACCTACCAAACCTGTGCATTTTTGAAAACTAGAGACCTAGGGGAATCCAAGATGGGGTAACTCGTGGGGCTCTCACCAGGTTCTGTTACCCAGAATCCTTTGCAAACCTCAAAAAGTGGCTAAAAAAACAAGTTTTCCTCACATTTCGGTGACAGAAAGTTCTGGAATCTGAGAGGAGACACAAATTTCCTTCCACCCAGCGTTCCCCCAAGTCTCCCTATAAAAATGATACCTCAATTGTGTGGGTAGGCCTAGTGCCCGCCACAGGAAGTGCCCCAAAACACAACGTGGACACATACCATTTTTTGACAAAATACAGAGCTGTTTTTTGCAAAGTGCCTACCTGTAGATTTTGGCCTGTAGCCCAGCCGGCACATAGGGAAACCTACCAAACCTGTGCATTTTTGAAAACTAGAGACCTAGGGGAATCCAAGATGGGGTAACTCATGGGGCTCTCACCAGGTTCTGTTACCCAGAATCCTTTGCAAACCTCAAAAAGTGGCTAAAAAAACAAGTTTTCCTCACATTTCTGTGACAGAAAGTTCTGAATCTGAGAGGAGCCACAAATTTCCTTCCACCCAGCGTTCCCCCAAGTCTCCCGATAAAAATGATACCTCACTTGTGTGGGTTGGCCTAGCGCCCGCTACAGGAAATGCCCCAAAACACAACGTGGACACATCCCATTTTTTGACAAAATACAGAGCTGTTTTTTGCAAAGTGCCTACCTGTAGATTTTGGCCTCTAGCTCAGTCGGCACATAGGGAAACCTACCAAACCTGTGCATTTTTGAAAACTAGAGACCTAGGGGTATCCAAGATGGGGTGACTTGTGGGGCTCTGACCAGGTTCTGTTACCCAGAATCCTTTGCAAACCTCAAAAAGTGGCTAAAAAAACAAGTTTTCCTCACATTTCGGTGACAAAAAGTTCTGGAATCTGAGAGGAACCACAAATTTCCTTCCACACAGTGTTCCCCCAAGACTCCCGATAAAAATGATACCTCACTTGTGTGGGTTGGCCTAGCGCCCGCCACAGGAAATGCCCCAAAACACAACGTGGACACATCCCATTTTCTGACAAAATACAGAGCTGTTTTTTGCAAAGTGCCTACCTGTAGATTTTGGCCTCTAGCTCAGCCGGCACATAGGGAAACCTACCAAACCTGTACATTTTTGAAAACTAGAGACCTAGGGGAATCCAAGATGGGGTGACTCTTGGGGCTCTCACCAGGTTCTGTTACCCAGAATCCTTTGCAAACCTCAAAAAGTGGCTCAAAAAAACAAGTTTTCCTCACATTTCTGTGACAGAAAGTTCTGGAATCTGAGAGGAGACACAAATTTCCTTCCACCCAGCGTTCCCCCAAGTCTCCCGATAAAAATTATACCTCACTTGTGTGGGTTGGCCTATCGCCCGCGACAGGAAATGCCCCAAAACACAACGTGGACACATCCCATTTTTTGACAAAATACTGAGCTGTTTTTTGCAAAGTGCCTACCTGTAGATTTTGGCCTGTAGCCCAGCCGGCACATAGGGAAACCTACCAAACCTGTGCATTTTTGAAAACTAGAGACCTAGGGGAATCCAAGATGGGGTAACTCGTGGGGCTCTCACCAGGTTCTGTTACCCAGAATCCTTTGCAAACCTCAAAAAGTGGCTAAAAAAACAAGTTTTCCTCACATTTCTGTGACAGAAAGTTCTGAATCTGAGAGGAGCCACAAATTTCCTTCCACCCAGCGTTCCCCCAAGTCTCCCGATAAAAATGATACCTCACTTGTGTGGGTTGGCCTAGCGCCCGCGACAGGAAATGCCCCAAAACACAACGTGGACACATCCCATTTTTTGACAAAATACAGAGCTGTTTTTTGCAAAGTGCCTACCTGTAGATTTTGGCCTCTAGCTCAGTCGGCACATAGGGAAACCTACCAAACCTGTGCATTTTTGAAAACTAGAGACCTAGGGGTATCCAAGATGGGGTGACTTGTGGGGCTCTGACCAGGTTCTGTTACCCAGAATCCTTTGCAAACCTCAAAAAGTGGCTAAAAAAACAAGTTTTCCTCACATTTCGGTGACAAAAAGTTCTGGAATCTGAGAGGAACCACAAATTTCCTTCCACACAGTGTTCCCCCAAGACTCCCGATAAAAATGATACCTCACTTGTGTGGGTTGGCCTAGCGCCCGCCACAGGAAATGCCCCAAAACACAACGTGGACACATCCCATTTTCTGACAAAATACAGAGCTGTTTTTTGCAAAGTGCCTACCTGTAGATTTTGGCCTCTAGCTCAGCCGGCACATAGGGAAACCTACCAAACCTGTACATTTTTGAAAACTAGAGACCTAGGGGAATCCAAGATGGGGTGACTCTTGGGGCTCTCACCTGGTTCTGTTACCCAGAATCCTTTGCAAACCTCAAAAAGTGGCTCAAAAAAACAAGTTTTCCTCACATTTCTGTGACAGAAAGTTCTGGAATCTGAGAGGAGACACAAATTTCCTTCCACCCAGCGTTCCCCCAAGTCTCCCGATAAAAATGATACCTCACTTGTGTGGGTTGGCCTAGCGCCCGCCACAGGAAATGCCCCAAAACACAACGTGGACACATCCCATTTTCTGACAAAATACAGAGCTGTTTTTTGCAAAGTGCCTACCTGTAGATTTTGGCCTCTAGCTCAGCCGGCACATAGGGAAACCTACCAAACCTTGACATTTTTGAAAACTAGAGACCTAGGGGAATCCAAGATGGGGTGACTCTTGGGGCTCTCACCAGGTTCTGTTACCCAGAATCCTTTGCAAACCTCAAAAAGTGGCTCAAAAAAACAAGTTTTCCTCACATTTCTGTGACAGAAAGTTCTGGAATCTGAGAGGAGACACAAATTTCCTTCCACCCAGCGTTCCCCCAAGTCTCCCGATAAAAATGATACCTCACTTGTGTGGGTTGGCCTAGCGCCCGCGACAGGAAATGCCCCAAAACACAACGTGGACACATCCCATTTTTTGACAAAATACAGAGCTGTTTTTTGCAAAGTGCCTACCTGTAGATTTTGGCCTCTAGCCCAGCCGGCACATAGGGAAACCTACCAAACCTGTGCATTTTTGAAAAGTAGAGACCTAGGGGAATCCAAGATGGGGTAACTCGTGGGGCTCTCACCAGGTTCTGTTACCCAGAATCCTTTGCAAACCTCAAAAAGTGGCTAAAAAAACAAGTTTTCCTCACATTTCGGTGACAGAAAGTTCTGGAATCTGAGAGGAGACACAAATTTCCTTCCACCCAGCGTTCCCCCAAGTCTCCCTATAAAAATGATACCTCAATTGTGTGGGTAGGCCTAGTGCCCGCCACAGGAAGTGCCCCAAAACACAACGTGGAAACATCCCATTTTTTGACAAAATACAGAGCTGTTTTTTGCAAAGTGCCTACCTGTAGATTTTGGCCTCTAGCTCAGCCGGCAAATAGGGAAACCTACCAAACCTGTGCATTTTTTAAAACTAGAGACCTATGGGAATCCAAGATGGAGTGACTTGTGGGGCTCTGACCAGGTTCTGTTACCCAGAATCCTTTGCAAACCTCAAAAAGTTGCTAAAAAACAAGTTTTCCTCACATTTCTGTGACAGAAAGTTCTGGAATCTGAGAGGAGCCACAAATTTCCTTCCACCCAGCGTTCCCCCAAGTCTCCCGATAAAAATGATACCTCACTTGTGTGGGTTGGCCTAGTGCCCGCGACAGGAAATGCCCCAAAACACAACGTGGACACATCCCATTTTTTGACAAAATACAGAGCTGTTTTTTGCAAAGTGCCTACCTGTAGATTTTGGCCTCTAGCCCAGCCGGCACATAGGGAAACCTACCAAACCTGTGCATTTTTTAAAACTAGAGACCTATGGGAATCCAAGATGGGGTGACTTGTGGGGCTCTGACCAGGTTCTGTTACCCAGAATCCTTTGCAAACCTCAAAAAGTGGCTAAAAAAACAAGTTTTCCTCACATTTCGGTGACAGAAAGTTCTGGGATCTGAGAGGAGCTACACATTTCCTTCCACCCAGCGTTCCCCCAAGTCTCCTGATAAAAATGATACCTCACTTGTGTGGGTAGGCCTAGCGCCTGCGACAGGAAATGCCCCAAAACACAACGTGGACACATCCCATTTTTTGACAAAATACAGAGCTGTTTTTTGCAAAGTGCCTACCTGTAGATTTTGGCCTCTAGCTCAGCTGGCACATAGGGAAACCTACCAAACCTGTGCATTTTTTAAAACTAGAGACTTATGGGAATCCAAGATGGGGTGACTTGTGGGGCTCTGACAAGGTTCTGTTACCCAGAATCCTTTGCAAACCTCAAAAAGTGGCTAAAAAAACAAGTTTTCCTCACATTTCGGTGACAGAAAGTTCTGGAATCTGAGAGGAGCCACAAATTTCCTTCCACCCAGCGTTCCCCCAAGTCTCCTGATAAAAATGATACTCACTTGTGTGGGTTGGCCTAGCGCCCGCGACAGGAAATGCCCAAAAACACAACGTGGACACATCCCATTTTCTGACAAAATACAGAGCTGTTTTTTGCAAAGTGCCTACCTGTAGATTTTGGCCTCTAGCTCAGCCGGCACATAGGGAAACCTACCAAACCTGTGCATTTTTGAAAAGTAGAGACCTAGGGTAATCCAAGATGGTATGACTCGTGGGGCTCTCACCAGGTTCTGTTACCCAGAATCCTTTGCAAACCTCAAAAAGTGGCTAAAAAAACAAGTTTTCCTCACATTTCGGTGACAGAAAGTTCTGGAATCTGAGAGGAGCCACAAATTTCCTTCCACCCAGCGTTCCCCCAAGTCTCCCGATAAAAATGATACCTCACTTGTGTGGGTAGGCCTAGCGCCCGCCACAGGAAATGCCCCAAAACACAACGTGGACACATCCCATTTTTTGACAAAATACAGAGCTGTCTTTTGCAAAGTGCCTACCTGTAGATTTTGGCCTCTAGCTCAGCCGGCACATAGGGAAACCTACCAAACCTGTGCATTTTTGAAAACTAGAGACCTAGGGGAATCCAAGTTGGGGTGACTCGTGGGGCTCTCACCAGGTTCTGTTACCCAGAATCCTTTGCAAACCTCAAAAAGTGGCTAAAAAAGCAAGTTTTCCTCACATTTCGGTGACAGAAAGTTCTGGAATCTGAGAGGAGCCACAAATTCCCTTCCACCCAGCGTTCCCCCAAGTCTCCCGATAAAAATGATACCTCACTTGTGTGGGTAGGCCTAGCGCCCGTGACAGGAAATGCCCCAAAACACAACGTGGACACATCCCATTTTTTGACAAAATACAGAGCTGTTTTTTGCAAAGTGCCTGTAGATTTTGGCCTCTAGCCCAGCCGGCACATAGGGAAAACCTACCAAACCTGTGCATTTTTGAAAACTAGAGACCTAGGGGAATCCAAGATGGGGTAACTCGTGGGGCTCTCACCAGGTTCTGTTACCCAGAATCCTTTGCAAACCTCAAAAAGTGGCTAAAAAAACAAGTTTTCCTCACATTTCGGTGACAGAAAGTTCTGGAATCTGAGAGGAGCCACAAATTTCCTTCCACCCAGCGTTCCCAAAGTCTCCTGATAAAAATGATACCTCACTTGTGTGGGTAGGCCTAGCGCCCGCAACAGGAAATGCCCCAAAACACAACGTGGACACATCCCATTTTTTGACAAAATACAGAGCTGTTTTTTGCAAAGTGCCTACCTGTAGATTTTGGCCTCTAGCTCAGCTGGCACATAGGGAAACCTACCAAACCTGTGCATTTTTTAAAACTAGAGACTTATGGGAATCCAAGATGGGGTGACTTGTGGGGCTCTGACCAGGTTCTGTTACCCAGAATCCTTTGCAAACCTCAAAAAGTGGCTAAAAAAACAAGTTTTCCTCACATTTCGGTGACAGAAAGTTCTGGAATCTGAGAGGAGCCACAAATTTCCTTCCACCCAGCGTTCCCCCAAGTCTCCTGATAAAAATGATACTCACTTGTGTGGGTTGGCCTAGCGCCCGCGACAGGAAATGCCCCAAAACACAACGTGGACACATCCCATTTTCTGACAAAATACAGAGCTGTTTTTTGCAAAGTGCCTACCTGTAGATTTTGGCCTCTAGCTCAGCCGGCACATAGGGAAACCTACCAAACCTGTGCATTTTTGAAAAGTAGAGACCTAGGGGAATCCAAGATGGGGTGACTCGTGGGGCTCTCACCAGGTTCTGTTACCCAGAATCCTTTGCAAACCTCAAAAAGTGGCTAAAAAAACATGTTTTCCTCACATTTCGGTAACAGAAAGTTCTGGAATCTGAGAGTAGCCACAAATTTCCTTCCACCCAGCGTTCCCCCAAGTCTCCCGATAAAAATGATACCTCACTTGTGTGGGTAGGCCTAGCGCCCGCGACAGGAAATGCCCCAAAACACAACGTGGACACATCCCATTTTTTGACAAAACACAGAGCTGTTTTTTGCAAAGTGCCTACCTGTAGATTTTGGCCTCTAGCTCAGCCGGCACATAGGGAAACCTACCAAACCTGTGCATTTTTTAAAACAAGAGACCTAGGGGAATCCAAGATGGGGTGACTTGTGGGGCTCTGACCAGGTTCTGTTACCCAGAATCCTTTGCAAACCTCAAAAAGTGGCTAAAAAAACAAGTTTTCCTCACATTTCGGTGACAGAAAGTTCTGGAATCTGAGAGGAGACACAAATTTCCTTCCACCCAGCGTTCCCCCAAGTCTCCCGATAAAAATGATACCTCAATTGTGTGGGTAGGCCTAGCGCCCGCCACAGGAAATGCCCCAAAATACAACGTGGACACATCCCATTTTTTGACAAAATACAGAAGCTGTTTTTTGCAAAGTGCCTACCTGTAGATTTTGGCCTCTAGCTCAGCCGGCAAATAGGGAAACCTACCAAACCTGTGCATTTTTTAAAACTAGAGACCTATGGGAATCCAAGATGGGGTGACTTGTGGGGCTCTGACCAGGTTCTGTTACCCAGAATCCTTTGCAAACCTCAAAAAGTGGCTAAAAAACAAGTTTTCCTCACATTTCTGTGACAGAAAGTTCTGGAATCTGAGAGGAGCCACAAATTTCCTTCCACCCAGCGTTCCCCCAAATCTCCCGATAGAAATGATACCTCACTTGTGTGGGTAGGCCTAGCGCCCGCAACAGGAAATGCCCCAAAACACAACGTGGACACATCCCATTTTTTGACAAAATACAGAGCTGTTTTTTGCAAAGTGCCTACCTGTAGATTTTGGCCTCTAGCTCAGTCGGCACATAGGGAAACCTACCAAACCTGTGCATTATTGAAAACTAGAGACCTAGGGGTATCCAAGATGGGGTGACTTGTGGGGCTCTGACCAGGTTCTGTTACCCAGAATCCTTTGCAAACCTCAAAAAGTGGCTAAAAAAACAAGTTTTCCTCACATTTCGGTGACAAAAAGTTCTGGAATCTGAGAGGAGCCACAAATTTCCTTCCACGCAGCGTTCCCCCAAGACTCCCGATAAAAATGATACCTCACTTGTGTGGGTTGGCCTAGCGCCCGCGACAGGAAATGCCCCAAAACACAACGTGGACACATCCCATTTTCTGACAAAATACAGAGCTGTTTTTTGCAAAGTGCCTACCTGTAGATTTTGGCATCTAGCTCAGCCGGCACATAGGGAAACCTACCAAACCTGTACATTTTTGAAAACTAGAGACCTAGGGGAATCCAAGATGGGGTGACTCTTGGGGCTCTCACGAGGTTCTGTTACCCAGAATCCTTTGCAAACCTCAAAAAGTGGCTAAAAAAACAAGTTTTCCTCACATTTCTGTGACAGAAAGTTCTGGAATCTGAGAGGAGCCACAAATTTCCTTCCACCCAGCGTTCCCCCAAGTCTCCCGATAAAAATGATACCTCACTTGTGTGGGTTGGCCTAGCGCCCGCGACAGGAAATGCCCCAAAACACAACATGGACACATCCCATTTTTTGACAAAATACAGAACTGTTTTTTGCAAAGTGCCTACCTGTAGATTTTGGCCACTAGCCCAGCCGGCACATAGGGAAACCTACCAAACCTGTGCTTTTTTGAAAACTAGAGACCTAGGGGAATCCAAGATGGGGTAACTCGTGGGGCTCTCGCCAGGTTCTGTTACCCAGAATCCTTTGCAAACCTCAAAAAGTGGCTAAAAAAACAAGTTTTCCTCACATTTCGGTGACAGAAAGTTCTGGAATCTGAGAGGAGCCACAAATTTCCTTCCACCCAGCGTTCCCCCAAGTCTCCCGATAAAAATGATACCTCACTTGTGAGGGTAGGCCTAGCGCCCGCCACAGGAAATGCCCCAAAACACAACGTGGACACATCCCATTTTTTGACAAAATACAGGGATGTTTTTTGCAAAGTGCCTACCTGTAGATTTTGGCCTCTAGCTCAGCCGGCACATAGGGAAACCTACCAAACCTGTGCATTTTTGAAAACTAGAGACCTATGGGAATCCAAGATGGGGTGACTTGTGGGGCTCTGACCAGGTTCTGTTACCCAGAATCCTTTGCAAACCTCAAAAAGTGGTTAAAAAAACATGTTTTCCTCACATTTCGGTGACAGAAAGTTCTGGAATCTGAGAGGAGACACAAATTTCCTTCCACCCAGCGTTCCCCCAAGTCTCCTGATAAAAATGATACCTCACTTGTGTGGGTAGGCCTAGCGCCCGCGACAGGAAATGCCCCAAAACACAACGTGGACACATCCCATTTTTTGACAAAATACAGAGCTGTTTTTTGCAAAGTGCCTACCTGTAGATTTTGGCCTCTAGCTCAGCCGGCACATAGGGAAACCTACCAAACCTGTGCATTTTTTAAAACTAGAGACTTATGGGAATCCAAGATGGGGTGACTTGTGGGGCTCTGACCAGGTTCTGTTACCCAGAATCCTTTGCAAACCTCAAAAAGTGGCTAAAAAAACAAGTTTTCCTCACATTTCGGTGACAGAAAGTTCTGGAATCTGAGAGGAGCCACAAATTTCCTTCCACCCAGCGTTCCCCCAAGTCTCCTGATAAAAATGATACTCACTTGTGTGGGTTGGCCTAGCGCCCGCAACAGGAAATTCCCCAAAACACAACGTGGACACATCCCATTTTCTGACAAAATACAGAGCTGTTTTTTGCAAAGTGCCTACCTGTAGATTTTGGCCTCTAGCTCAGCCGGCACATAGGGAAACCTACCAAACCTGAGCATTTTTGAAAAGTAGAGACCTAGGGGAATCCAAGATGGGGTGACTCGTGGGGCTCTCACCAGGTTCTGTTACCCAGAATCCTTTGCAAACCTCAAAAAGTGGCTAAAAAAACAAGTTTTCCTCACATTTCGGTAACAGAAAGTTCTGGAATCTGAGAGGAGCCACAAATTTCCTTCCACCCAGCGTTCCCCCAAGTCTCCCGATAAAAATGATACCTCACTTGTGTGGGTAGGCCTAGCGCCCGCCACAGGAAATGCCCCAAAACACAACGTGTACACATCCCATTTTTTGACAAAATATAGAGCTGTTTTTTGCAAAGTGCCTACCTGTAGATTTTGGCCTGTAGCCCAGCCGGCACATAGGGAAACCTACCAAACCTGTGCATTTTTGAAAACTAGAGACCTAGGGGAATCCAAGATGGGGTAACTCGTGGGGCTCTCACCAGGTTCTGTTACCCAGAATCCTTTGCAAACCTCAAAAAGTGGCTAAAAAAACACGTTTTCCTCACATTTCGGTGACAAAAAGTTCTGGAATCTGAGAGGAGCCACAAATTTCCTTCCACGCAGCATTCCCCCAAGACTCCCGATAAAAATGATACCTCACTTGTGTGGGTTGGCCTAGCGCCCGCGACAGGAAATGCCCCAAAACACAACGTGGACACATCCCATTTTCTGACAAAATACAGAGCTGTTTTTTGCAAAGTGCCTACCTGTAGATTTTGGCCTCTAGCTCAGTCGGCACATAGGGAAACCTACCAAACCTGTGCATTTTTGAAAACTAGAGACCTATGGGTATCCAAGATGGGGTGACTTGTGGGGCTCTCACCAGGTTCTGTTACCCAGAATCCTTTGTAAACCTCAAAAAGTGGCTAAAAAACTAGTTTTCCTCACATTTCAGTGACAGAAAGTTCTGGAATCTGAGAGGAGCCACAAATTTCCTTCCACCCAGCGTTCCACCAAGTCTCCCGATAAAAATGATACCTCACTTGTGTGGGTAGGCCTAGCGCCCGCAACAGGAAATTCCCCAAAACACAACGTGGACACATCCCATTTTTTGACAAAATACAGAGCTGTTTTTTGCAAAGTGCCTACCTGTAGATTTTGGCCTCTAGCCCAGCCGGCACAGAGGGAAACCTACCAAACCTGTGCATTTTTGAAAACTAGAGACCTAGGGGAATCCAAGATGGGGTAACTCGTGGGGCTCTCACCAGGTTCTGTTACCCAGAATCCTTTGCAAACCTCAAAAAGTGGCTAAAAAAACAAGTTTTCCTCACATTTCGGTGACAAAAAGATCTGGAATCTGAGAGGAGCCACAAATTTCCTTCCACCCAGCGTTCCCCCAAGTCTCCCGACAAAAATGATACCTCACTTGTGTGGGTAGGCCTAGCGCCCGTGACAGGAAATGCCCCAAAACACAACGTGGACACATCCCATTTTTTGACAAAATACAGAGCTGTTTTTTGGAAAGTGCCTACCTGTAGATTTTGGCCTCTAGCTCAGCCGGCACATAGGGAAACCTACCAAACCTGTACATTTTTGAAAACTAGAGACCTAGGCGAATCCAAGATGGGGTGACTTGTGGGGCTCTCACCAGGTTCTGTTACCCAGAATCCTTTGCAAACCTCAAACATTGGCTAAAAAAAACAGGTTTTCCTCACATTTCGGTGACAGAAAGTTCTGGAATCTGAGAGGAGCCACAAATTTCCTTCCACCCAGCGTTCCCCCAAGTCTCCCGATAAAAATGATACCTCACTTGTGTGGGTAGGCCTAGCGCCCGCCACAGGAAATGCCCCAAAACACAACGTGGACACATCCCATTTTTTGACAAAATACAGAGCTGTTTTTTGCAAAGTGCCTACCTGTAGATTTTGGCCTCTAGCTCAGCCGGCACATAGGGAAACCTACCAAACCTGTGCATTTTTTAAAACTAGAGACCTATGGGAATCCAAGATGGGGTGACTTGTGGGGCTCTGACCAGGTTCTGTTACCCAGAATCCTTTGCAAACCTCAAAAAGTGGCTAAAAAAACAAGTTTTCCTCACATTTCGGTGACAGAAAGTTCTGGAATCTGAGAGGAGACACAAATTTCCTTCCACCCAGCGTTCCCCCAAGTCTCCCGATAAAAATGATACCTCAATTGTGTGGGTAGGCCTAGCGCCCGCCACAGGAAATGCCCCAAAATAAAACGTGGACACATCCCATTTTTTGACAAAATACAGAAGCTGTTTTTTGCAAAGTGCCTACCTGTATATTTTGGCCTCTAGCTCAGCCGGCAAATAGGGAAACCTACCAAACCTGTGCTTTTTGTAAAACTAGAGACCTAGGGGAATCCAAGATGGGGTAACTCGTGGGGCTCTCACCAGGTTCTGTTACCCAGAATCCTTTGCAAACCTCAAAAAGTGGCTAAAAAAAAAAGTTTTCCTCACATTTCGGTGACAGAAAGTTCTGGAATCTGAGAGGAGACACAAATTTCCTTCCACCCAGCGTTCCCCCAAGTCTCCCGATATAAATGATACCTCAATTGTGTGGGTAGGCCTAGCGCCCGCCACAGGAAATGCCCAAAATACAACTTGGCACATCCCATTTTTTGACAAAATACAGAGCTGTTTTTTGCAAAGTGCCTACCTGTAGATTTTGGCCTCTAGCTCAGCCGGCAAATAGGGAAACCTACCAAACCTGTGCATTTTTTAAAACTAGAGACCTATGGGAATCCAAGATGGGGTGACTTGTGGGGCTCTGACCAGGTTCTGTTACCCAGAATCCTTTGCAAACCTCAAAAAGTGGCTAAAAACCAAGTTTTCCTCACATTTCTGTGACAGAAAGTTCTGGAATCTGAGAGGAGCCACAAATTTCCTTCCACCCAGCGTTCCCCGAAGTGTCCCGATAAAAATGATACCTCACTTGTGTGGGTAGGCCTAGCGCCCGCAACAGGAAATGCCCCAAAACACAACGTGGACACATCCCATTTTTTGACAAAATACAGAGCTGTTTTTTGCAAAGTGCCTACCTGTAGATTTTGGCCTCTAGCCCAGCCGGCACATAGGGAAACCTACCAAACCTGTGCATTTTTGAAAACTAGAGACCTAGGGGAATCCAAGATGGGGTAACTCGTGGGGCTCTCACCAGGTTCTGTTACCCAGAATCCTTTGCAAACCTCAAAAAGTGGCTAAAAAAAAAAGTTTTCCTCACATTTCGGTGACAGAAAGTTCTGGAATCTGAGAGGAGACACAAATTTCCTTCCACCCAGCGTTCCCCCAAGTCTCCCGATAAATATGATACCTCACTTGTGTGGGTAGGCCTAGTGCCCGCCACAGGAAATGCCCCAAAACACAACGTGGACACATCCCATTATTTGACAAAATACAGAGCTGTTTTTTGCAAAGTGCCTACCTGTAGATTTTGGCCTCTAGCTCAGCCGGCACATAGGGAAACCTACCAAACCTGTGCATTTTTTAAAACAAGAGACCTAGGGGAATCCAAGATGGGGTGACTTGTGGGGCTCTGACCAGGTTCTGTTACCCAGAATCCTTTGCAAACCTCAAAAAGTGGCTAAAAAAACAAGTTTTCCTCACATTTCGGTGACAGAAAGTTCTGGAATCTGAGAGGAGCCACAAATTTCCTTCCACCCAGCGTTCCCCCAAGTCTCCCGATATAAATGATACCTCAATTGTGTGGGTAGGCCTAGCGCCCGCCACAGGAAATGCCCCAAAATACAACTTGGCACATCCCATTTTTTGACAAAATACAGAGCTGTTTTTTGCAAAGTGCCTACCTGTAGATTTTGGCCTCTAGCTCAGCCGGCAAATAGGGAAACCTACCAAACCTGTGCATTTTTTAAAACTAGAGACCTATGGGAATCCAAGATGGGGTGACTTGTGGGGCTCTGACCAGGTTCTGTTACCCAGAATCCTTTGCAAACCTCAAAAAGTGGCTAAAAACCAAGTTTTCCTCACATTTCTGTGACAGAAAGTTCTGGAATCTGAGAGGAGCCACAAATTTCCTTCCACCCAGCGTTCCCCCAAGTGTCCCGATAAAAATGATACCTCACTTGTGTGGGTAGGCCTAGCGCCCGCAACAGGAAATGCCCCAAAACACAACGTGGACACATCCCATTTTTTGACAAAATACAGAGCTGTTTTTTGCAAAGTGCCTACCTGTAGATTTTGGCCTCTAGCCCTACCGGCACATAGGGAAACCTACCAAACCTGTGCATTTTTTAAAACTAGAGACCTAGGGGAATCCAAGATGGGGAAACTCGTGGGGCTCTCACCAGGTTCTGTTACCCAGAATCCTTTGCAAACCTCAAAAAGTGGCTAAAAAAACAAGTTTTCCTCACATTTCGGTGACAGAAAGTTCTGGAATCTGAGAGGAGCCACAAATTTCCTTCCACCCAGCGTTCCCCCAAGTCTCCTGATAAAAATGATACCTCACTTGTGTGGGTAGACCTAGCGCCCGCCACAGGAAATGCCCCAAAACACAACGTGGACACATCCCATTTTTTGACAAAATACAGAGCTGTTTTTTGCAAAGTGCCTACCTGTAGATTTTGGCCTCTAGCTCAGCCGGCACATAGGGAAATCTACCAAACCTGTGCATTTTTTAAACTAGAGACCTATGGGAATCCAAGATGGGGTGACTCGTGGGGCTCTGACCAGGTTCTGTTACCCAGAATCCTTTGCAAACCTCAAAAAGTGGCTAAAAAAACAAGTTTTCCTCACATTTCGGTGACAGAAAGTTCTGGAATCTGAGAGGAGACTCAAATTTCCTTCCACCCAGCGTTCCCCCAAGTCTCCTGATAAAAATGATACCTCACTTGTGTGGGTAGGCCTAGTGCCCGCGACAGGAAATGGCCCAAAACACAACGTGGACACATCCCATTTTTTGACAAAATACAGAGCTGTTTTTTGCAAAGTGCCTACCTGTAGATTTTGGCCTCTAGCTCACCCGGCACATAGGGAAACCTACCAAACCTGTGCATTTTTTTAAACTAGAGACTTATGGGAATCCAAGATGGGGTGACTTGTGGGGCTCTGACCAGGTTCTGTTACCCAGAATCCTTTGCAAACCTCAAAAAGTGGCTAAAAAAACAAGTTTTCCTCACATTTCGGTGACAGAAAGTTCTGGAATCTGAGAGGAGACACAAATTTCCTTCCACCCAGCGTTCCCCCAAGTCTCCCGATAAAAATGATACCTAACTTGTGTGGGTAGGCCTAGCGCCCGCGACAGGATATGCCCCAAAACACAACGTGGACACATCCCATTTTTTGACAAAATACAGAGCTGTTTTTTGCAAAGTGCCTACCTGTAGATTTTGGCCTGTAGCTCAGCCGGCACATAGGGAAACCTACCAAACCTGTGCATTTTTTAAAACAAGAGACCTAGGGGAATCCAAGATGGGGTGACTTGTGGGGCTCTGACCAGGTTCTGTTACCCAGAATCCTTTGCAAACCTCAAAAAGTGGCTAAAAAAACAAGTTTTCCTCACATTTCGGTGACAGAAAGTTCTGGAATCTGAGAGGAGACACAAATTTCCTTCCACCCAGCGTTCCCCCAAGTCTCCCGATAAAAATGATACCTCAATTGTGTGGGTAGGCCTAGCGCCCGCCACAGGAAATGCCCCAAAATACAACGTGGGCACATCCCATTTTTTGACAAAATACAGAAGCTGTTTTTTGCAAAGTGCCTACCTGTAGATTTTGGCCTCTAGCTCAGCCGGCAAATAGGGAAACCTACCAAACCTGTGCATTTTTTAAAACTAGAGACCTATGGGAATCCAAGATGGGGTGACTTGTGGGGCTCTGACCAGGTTCTGTTACCCAGAATCCTTTGCAAACCTCAAAAAGTGGCTAAAAAACAAGTTTTCCTCACATTTCTGTGACAGAAAGTTCTGGAATCTGAGAGGAGCCACAAATTTCCTTCCACCCAGCGTTCCCCCAAGTCTCCCGATACAAATGATACCACACTTGTGTGGGTAGGCCTAGCGCCCGCAACAGGAAATGCCCCAAAACACAACGTGGACACATCCCATTTTTTGACAAAATACAGAGCTGTTTTTTGCAAAGTGCCTACCTGTAGATTTTGGCCTCTAGCTCAGTCGGCTCATAGGGAAACCTACCAAACCTGTGCATTTTTGAAAACTAGAGACCTAGGGGTATCCAGGATGGGGTGACTTGTGGGGCTCTGACCAGGTTCTGTTACCCAGAATCCTTTGCAAACCTCAAAAAGTGGCTAAAAAAACAAGTTTTCCTCACATTTCGGTGACAAAAAGTTCTGGAATCTGAGAGGAGCCACAAATTTCCTTCCACGCAGCGTTCCCCCAAGACTCCCGATAAAAATGATACCTCACTTGTGTGGGTTGGCCTAGCGCCTGCGACAGGAAATGCCCCAAAACACAACGTGGACACATCCCATTTTCAGACAAAATACAGAGCTGTTTTTTGCAAAGTGCCTACCTGTAGATTTTGGCATCTAGCTCAGCCGGCACATAGGGAAACTTACCAAACCTGTACATTTTTGAAAACTAGAGACCTAGGGGAATCCAAGATGGGGTGACTCTTGGGGCTCTCACGAGGTTCTGTTACCCAGAATCCTTTGCAAACCTCAAAAAGTGGCTAAAAAAACAAGTTTTCCTCTCATTTCTGTGACAGAAAGTTCTGGAATCTGAGAGGAGCCACAAATTTCCTTCCACCCAGCGTTCCCCCAAGTCTCCCGATAAAAATGATACCTCACTTGTGTGGGTTGGCGTAGCGCCCGCGACAGGAAATGCCCCAAAACACAACATGGACACATCCCATTTTTTGACAAAATACAGAACTGTTTTTTGCAAAGTGCCTACCTGTAGATTTTGGCCACTAGCCCATCCGGCACATAGGGAAACCTACCAAACCTGTGCTTTTTTGAAAACTAGAGACCTAGGGGAATCCAAGATGGGGTAACTCGTGGGGCTCTCACCAGGTTCTGTTACCCAGAATCCTTTGCAAACCTCAAAAAGTGGCTAAAAAAACAAGTTTTCCTCACATTTCGGTGACAGAAAGTTCTGGAATCTGAGAGGAGACACAAATTTCCTTCCACCCAGCGTTCCCCCAAGTCTCCCGATAAAAATGATACCTAACTTGTGTGGGTAGGCCTAGCGCCCGCGACAGGATATGCCCCAAAACACAACGTGGACACATCCCATTTTTTGACAAAATACAGAGCTGTTTTTTGCAAAGTGCCTACCTGTAGATTTTGGCCTGTAGCTCAGCCGGCACATAGGGAAACCTACCAAACCTGTGCATTTTTTAAAACAAGAGACCTAGGGGAATCCAAGATGGGGTGACTTGTGGGGCTCTGACCAGGTTCTGTTACCCAGAATCCTTTGCAAACCTCAAAAAGTGGCTAAAAAAACAAGTTTTCCTCACATTTCGGTGACAGAAAGTTCTGGAATCTGAGAGGAGACACAAATTTCCTTCCACCCAGCGTTCCCCCAAGTCTCCCGATAAAAATGATACCTCAATTGTGTGGGTAGGCCTAGCGCCCGCCACAGGAAATGCCCCAAAATACAACGTGGACACATCCCATTTTTTGACAAAATACAGAAGCTGTTTTTTGCAAAGTGCCTACCTGTAGATTTTGGCCTCTAGCTCAGCCGGCAAATAGGGAAACCTACCAAACCTGTGCATTTTTTAAAACTAGAGACCTATGGGAATCCAAGATGGGGTGACTTGTGGGGCTCTGACCAGGTTCTGTTACCCAGAATCCTTTGCAAACCTCAAAAAGTGGCTAAAAAACAAGTTTTCCTCACATTTCTGTGACAGAAAGTTCTGGAATCTGAGAGGAGCCACAAATTTCCTTCCACCCAGCGTTCCCCCAAGTCTCCCGATACAAATGATACCACACTTGTGTGGGTAGGCCTAGCGCCCGCAACAGGAAATGCCCCAAAACACAACGTGGACACATCCCATTTTTTGACAAAATACAGAGCTGTTTTTTGCAAAGTGCCTACCTGTAGATTTTGGCCTCTAGCTCAGTCGGCTCATAGGGAAACCTACCAAACCTGTGCATTTTTGAAAACTAGAGACCTAGGGGTATCCAGGATGGGGTGACTTGTGGGGCTCTGACCAGGTTCTGTTACCCAGAATCCTTTGCAAACCTCAAAAAAGTGGCTAAAAAAACAAGTTTTCCTCACATTTCGGTGACAAAAAGTTCTGGAATCTGAGAGGAGCCACAAATTTCCTTCCACGCAGCGTTCCCCCAAGTCTCCCGATAAAAATGATACCTCACTTGTGTGGGTTGGCCTAGCGCCTGCGACAGGAAATGCCCCAAAACACAACGTGGACACATCCCATTTTCAGACAAAATACAGAGCTGTTTTTTGCAAAGTGCCTACCTGTAGATTTTGGCATCTAGCTCAGCCGGCACATAGGGAAACTTACCAAACCTGTACATTTTTGAAAACTAGAGACCTAGGGGAATCCAAGATGGGGTGACTCTTGGGGCTCTCACGAGGTTCTGTTACCCAGAATCCTTTGCAAACCTCAAAAAGTGGCTAAAAAAACAAGTTTTCCTCTCATTTCTGTGACAGAAAGTTCTGGAATCTGAGAGGAGCCACAAATTTCCTTCCACCCAGCGTTCCCCCAAGTCTCCCGATAAAAATGATACCTCACTTGTGTGGGTTGGCGTAGCGCCCGCGACAGGAAATGCCCCAAAACACAACATGGACACATCCCATTTTTTGACAAAATACAGAACTGTTTTTTGCAAAGTGCCTACCTGTAGATTTTGGCCACTAGCCCATCCGGCACATAGGGAAACCTACCAAACCTGTGCTTTTTTGAAAACTAGAGACCTAGGGGAATCCAAGATGGGGTAACTCGTGGGGCTCTCACCAGGTTCTGTTACCCAGAATCCTTTGCAAACCTCAAAAAGTGGCTAAAAAAACAAGTTTTCCTCACATTTCTGTGACAGAAAGTTCTGGAATCTGAGAGGAGCCACAAATTTCCTTCCACCCAGCGTTCCCCCAAGTCTCCCGATAAAAATGATACCTCACTTGTGTGGGTTGGCGTAGCGCCCGCGACAGGAAATGCCCCAAAACACAACATGGACACATCCCATTTTTTGACAAAATACAGAACTGTTTTTTGCAAAGTGCCTACCTGTAGATTTTGGCCACTAGCCCATCCGGCACATAGGGAAACCTACCAAACCTGTGCTTTTTTGAAAACTAGAGACCTAGGGGAATCCAAGATGGGGTAACTCGTGGGGCTCTCACCAGGTTCTGTTACCCAGAATCCTTTGCAAACCTCAAAAAGTGGCTAAAAAAACAAGTTTATCTCACATTTCGGTGACAGAAAGTTCTGGAATCTGAGAGGAGCCACAAATTTCCTTCCACCCAGCGTTCCCCCAAGTCTCCCGATAAAAATGATACCTCACTTGTGAGGGTAGGCCTAGCGCCCGCCACAGGAAATGCCCCAAAACACAACGTGGACACATCCCATTTTTTGACAAAATACAGGGATGTTTTTTGCAAAGTGCCTACCTGTAGATTTTGGCCTCTAGCTCAGCCGGCACATAGGGAAACCTACCAAACCTGTGCATTTTTTAAAACTAGAGACCTATGGGAATCCAAGATGGGGTGACTTGTGGGGCTCTGACCAGGTTCTGTTACCCAGAATCCTTTGCAAACCTCAAAAAGTGGCTAAAAAAACAAGTTTTCCTCACATTTCGGTGACAGAAAGTTCTGGAATCTGAGAGGAGACACAAATTTCCTTCCACCCAGCGTTCCCCCAAGTCTCCTGATAAAAATGATACCTCACTTGTGTGGGTATGCCTAGCGCCCGCGACAGGAAATGCCCCAAAACACAACGTGGACACATCCCATTTTTTGACAAAATACAGAGCTGTTTTTTGCAAAGTGCCTACCTGTAGATTTTGGCCTCTAGCTCAGCCGGCACATAGGGAAACCTACCAAACCTGTGCATTTTTTAAAACTAGAGACTTATGGGAATCCAAGATGGGGTGACTTGTGGGGCTCTGACCAGGTTCTGTTACCCAGAATCCTTTGCAAACCTCAAAAAGTGGCTAAAAAAACAAGTTTTCCTCACATTTCGGTGACAGAAAGTTCTGGAATCTGAGAGGAGCCCAAATTTCCTTCCACCCAGCGTTCCCCCAAGTCTCCCGATAAAAATGATACCTCACTTGTGAGGGTAGGCCTAGCGCCCGCCACAGGAAATGCCCCAAAACACAACGTGGACACATCCCATTTTTTGACAAAATACAGGGATGTTTTTTGCAAAGTGCCTACCTGTAGATTTTGGCCTCTAGCTCAGCCGGCAAATAGGGAAACCTATCAAACCTGTGCATTTTTGAAAACTAGAGACCTATGGGAATCCAAGATGGGGTGACTTGTGGGGCTCTGACCAGGTTCTGTTACCCAGAATCCTTTGCAAACCTCAAAAAGTGGCTAAAAAAACAAGTTTTCCTCACATTTCGGTGACAGAAAGTTCTGGAATCTGAGAGGAGACACAAATTTCCTTCCACCCAGCGTTCCCCCAAGTCTCCTGATAAAAATGATACCTCACTTGTGTGGGTAGGCCTAGCGCCCGCGACAGGAAATGCCCCAAAACACAACGTGGACACATCCCATTTATTGACAAAATACAGAGCTGTTTTTTGCAAAGTGCCTACCTGTAGATTTTGGCCTCTAGCTCAGCCGGCACATAGGGAAACCTACCAAACATGTGCATTTTTTAAAACTAGAGACTTATGGGAATCCAAGATGGGGTGACTTGTGGGGCTCTGACCAGGTTCTGTTACCCAGAATCCTTTGCAAACCTCAAAAAGTGGCTAAAAAAACAAGTTTTCCTCACATTTCGGTGACAGAAAGTTCTGGAATCTGAGAGGAACCACAAATTTCCTTCCACCCAGCGTTCCCCCAAGTCTCCTGATAAAAATGATACTCACTTGTGTGGGTTGGCCTAGCGCCCGCGACAGGAAATTCCCCAAAACACAACGTGGACACATCCCATTTTCTGACAAAATACAGAGCTGTTTTTTGCAAAGTGCCTACCTGTAGATTTTGGCCTCTAGCTCAGCCGGCACATAGGGAAACCTACCAAACCTGAGCATTTTTGAAAAGTAGAGACCTAGGGGAATCCAAGATGGGGTGACTCGTGGGGCTCTCACCAGGTTCTGTTACCCAGAATCCTTTGCAAACCTCAAAAAGTGGCTAAAAAAACAAGTTTTCCTCACATTTCGGTAACAGAAAGTTCTGGAATCTGAGAGGAGCCACAAATTTCCTTCCACCCAGCGTTCCCCCAAGTCTCCCGATAAAAATGATACCTCACTTGTGTGGGTAGGCCTAGCGCCCGCCACAGGAAATGCCCCAAAACACAACGTGTACACATCCCATTTTTTGACAAAATACAGAGCTGTTTTTTGCAAAGTGCCTACCTGTAGATTTTGGCCTGTAGCCCAGCCGGCACATAGGGAAACCTACCAAACCTGTGCATTTTTGAAAACTAGAGACCTAGGGGAATCCAAGATGGGGTAACTCGTGGGGCTCTCACCAGGTTCTGTTACCCAGAATCCTTTGCAAACCTCAAAAAGTGGCTAAAAAAACAAGTTTTCCTCACATTTCGGTGACAAAAAGTTCTGGAATCTGAGAGGAGCCACAAATTTCCTTCCACGCAGCATTCCCCCAAGACTCCCGATAAAAATTATACCTCACTTGTGTGGGTTGGCCTAGCGCCCGCGACAGGAAATGCCCCAAAACACAACGTGGACACATCCCATTTTCTGACAAAATACAGAGCTGTTTTTTGCAAAGTGCCTACCTGTAGATTTTGGCCTCTAGCTCAGTCGGCACATAGGGAAACCTACCAAACCTGTGCATTTTTGAAAACTAGAGACCTATGGGTATCCAAGATGGGGTGACTTGTGGGGCTCTCACCAGGTTCTGTTACCCAGAATCCTTTGTAAACCTCAAAAAGTGGCTAAAAAACTAGTTTTCCTCACATTTCAGTGACAGAAAGTTCTGGAATCTGAGAGGAGCCACAAATTTCCTTCCACCCAGCGTTCCCCCAAGTCTCCCGATAAAAATGATACCTCACTTGTGTGGGTAGGCCTAGCGCCCGCAACAGGAAATTCCCCAAAACACAACGTGGACACATCCCATTTTTTGACAAAATACAGAGCTGTTTTTTGCAAAGTGCCTACCTGTAGATTTTGGCCTCTAGCCCAGCCGGCACAGAGGGAAACCTACCAAACCTGTGCATTTTTGAAAACTAGAGACCTAGGGGAATCCAAGATGGGGTAACTCGTGGGGCTCTCACCAGGTTCTGTTACCCAGAATCCTTTGCAAACCTCAAAAAGTGGCTAAAAAAACAAGTTTTCCTCACATTTTGGTGACAGAAAGTTCTGGAATCTGAGAGGAGACACAAATTTCCTTCCACCCAGCGTTCCCCCAAGTCTCCCGATATAAATGATACCTCAATTGTGTGGGTAGGCCTAGCGCCCGCCACAGGAAATGCCCCAAAATACAACTTGGCACATCCCATTTTTTGACAAAATACAGAGCTGTTTTTTGCAAAGTGCCTACCTGTAGATTTTGGCCTCTAGCTCAGCCGGCAAATAGGGAAACCTACCAAACCTGTGCATTTTTTAAAACTAGAGACCTATGGGAATCCAAGATGGGGTGACTTGTGGGGCTCTGACCAGGTTCTGTTACCCAGAATCCTTTGCAAACCTCAAAAAGTGGCTAAAAACCAAGTTTTCCTCACATTTCTGTGACAGAAAGTTCTGGAATCTGAGAGGAGCCACAAATTTCCTTCCACCCAGCCTTCCCCCAAGTGTCCCGATAAAAATGATACCTCACTTGTGTGGGTAGGCGTAGCGCCCGCAACAGGAAATGCCCCAAAACACAACGTGGACACATCCCATTTTTTGACAAAATACAGAGCTGTTTTTTGCAAAGTGCCTACCTGTAGATTTTGGCCTCTAGCCCAGCCGGCACATAGGGAAACCTACCAAACCTGTGCATTTTTGAAAACTAGAGACCTAGGGGAATCCAAGATGGGGTAACTCATGGGGCTCTCACCAGGTTCTGTTACCCAGAATCCTTTGCAAACCTCAAAAAGTGGCTAAAAAAACAAGTTTTCCTCACATTTCGGTGACAAAAAGTTCTGGAATCTGAGAGGAGCCACAAATTTCCTTCCACCCAGCGTTCCCCCAAGTCTCCCTATAAAAATGATACCTCAATTGTGTGGGTAGGCCTAGTGCCCGCCACAGGAAGTGCCCCAAAACACAACGTGGACACATCCCATTTTTTGACAAAATACAGAAGCTGTTTTTTGCAAAGTGCCTACCTGTAGATTTTGGCCTCTAGCTCAGCCGGCAAATAGGGAAACCTACCAAACCTGTGCATTTTTTAAAACTAGAGACCTTTGGGAATCCAAGATGGGGTGACTTGTGGGGCTCTGACCAGGTTCTGTTACCCAGAATCCTTTGCAAACCTCAAAAAGTGGGTAAAAAAACAAGTTTTCCTCACATTTCGGTGACAGAAAGTTCTGGAATCTGAGAGTAGCCACAAATTTCCTTCCACCCAGCGTTCCCCCAAGTCTTCCGATAAAAATGATACCTCAATTGTGTGGGTAGGCCTAGCGGCCGCCACAGAATATTCCCCAAAACACAACGTGGACACATCCCATTTTTTGACAAAATACAGAGCTGTTTTTTGCAAAGTGCCTACCTGTAGATTTTGGCCTCTAGCTCAGTCGGCACATAGGGAAACCTACCAAACCTGTGCATTTTTGAAAACTAGAGACCTAGGGGTATCCAAGATGGGGTGACTTGTGGGGCTCTGACCAGGTTCTGTTACCCAGAATCCTTTGCAAACCTCAAAAAGTGGCTAAAAAAACAAGTTTTCCTCACATTTCGGTGACAAAAAGTTCTGGAATCTGAGAGGAGCCACAAATTTCCTTCCACGCAGCGTTCCCCCAAGACTCCCGATAAAAATGATACCTCACTTGTGTGGGTTGGCCTAGCGCCCGCGATAGGAAATGCCCCAAAACACAACGTGGACACATCTCATTTTCTGACAAAATACAGAGCTGTTTTTTGCAAAGTGCCTACCTGTAGATTTTGGCATCTAGCTCAGCCGGCACATAGGGAAACCTACCAAACCTGTACATTTTTGAAAACTAGAGACCTAGGGGAATCCAAGATGGGGTGACTCTTGGGGCTCTCACGAGGTTCTGTTACCCAGAATCCTTTGCAAACCTCAAAAAGTGGCTAAAAAAACAAGTTTTCCTCACATTTCTGTGACAGAAAGTTCTGAATCTGAGAGGAGCCACAAATTTCCTTCCACCCAGCGTTCCCCCAAGTCTCCCGATAAAAATGATACCTCACTTGTGTGGGTTGGCCTAGCGCCCGCGACAGGAAATGCCCCAAAACACAACGTGGACACATCCCATTTTTTGACAAAATACAGAGCTGTTTTTTGCAAAGTGCCTACCTGTAGATTTTGGCCACTAGCCCAGCCGGCACATAGGGAAACCTACCAAACCTGTGCATTTTTGAAAACTTGAGACCTAGGGGAATCCAAGATGGGGTAACTCGTGGGGCTCTCACCAGGTTCTGTTACCCAGAATCCTTTGCAAACCTCAAAAAGTGGCTAAAAAAACAAGTTTTCCTCACATTTCGGTGACAGAAAGTTCTGGAATCTGAGAGGAGACACAAATTTCCTTCCACCCAGCGTTCCCCCAAGTCTCCCTATAAAAATTATACCTCAATTGTGTGGGTAGGCCTAGTGCCCGCCACAGGAAGTGCCCCAAAACACAACGTGGACACATACCATTTTTTGACAAAATACAGAGCTGTTTTTTGCAAAGTGCCTACCTGTAGATTTTGGCCTCTAGCCCAGCCGGCACATAGGGAAACCTACCAAACCTGTGCATTTTTGAAAACTAGAGACCTAGGGGAATCCAAGATGGGGTAACTCGTGGGGCTCTCACCAGGTTCTGTTACCCAGAATCCTTTGCAAACCTCAAAAAGTGGCTAAAAAAACAAGTTTTCCTCACATTTCGGTGACAGAAAGTTCTGGAATCTGAGAGGAGCCACAAATTTCCTTCCACCCAGCGTTCCCCCAAGTCTCCCGATAAAAATGATACCTCACTTGTGTGGGTAGGCCTAGCGCCCGCCACAGGAAATACCCCAAAACACAACGTGGACACATCCCATTTTTTGACAAAATACAGAGCTGTTTTTTGCAAAGTACCTACCTGTAGATTTTGGCCTCTAGCTCAGCCGGCACATAGGGAAACCTACCAAACCTGTGCATTTTTTAAAACTAGAGACCTATGGGAATCCAAGATGGGGTAACTCGTGGGGCTCTCACCAGGTTCTGTTACCCAGAATCCTTTGCAAACCTCAAAAAGTGGCTAAAAAAACAAGTTTTCCTCACATTTCGGTGACAGAAAGTTCTGGAATCTGAGAGGAGACACAAATTTCCTTCCACCCAGCGTTCCCCCAAGTCTCCCTATAAAAATTATACCTCAATTGTGTGGGTAGGCCTAGTGCCCGCCACAGGAAGTGCCCCAAAACACAACGTGGACACATACCATTTTTTGACAAAATGCAGAGCTGTTTTTTGCAAAGTGCCTACCTGTAGATTTTGGCCTCTAGCTCAGTCGGCACATAGGGAAACCTACCAAACCTGTGCATTTTTGAAAACTAGAGACCTAGGGGTATCCAAGATGGGGTGACTTGTGGGGCTCTGACCAGGTTCTGTTACCCAGAATCCTTTGCAAACCTCAAAAAGTGGCTAAAAAAACAAGTTTTCCTCACATTTCGGTGACAAAAAGTTCTGGAATCTGAGAGGAGCCACAAATTTCCTTCCACGCAGCGTTCCCCCAAGACTCCCGATAAAAATGATACCTCACTTGTGTGGGTTGGCCTAGCGCCCGCGACAGGAAATGCCCCAAAACACAACGTGGACACATCTCATTTTCTGACAAAATACAGAGCTGTTTTTTGCAAAGTGCCTACCTGTAGATTTTGGCATCTAGCTCAGCCGGCACATAGGGAAACCTACCAAACCTGTACATTTTTGAAAACTAGAGACCTAGGGGAATCCAAGATGGGGTGACTCTTGGGGCTCTCACGAGGTTCTGTTACCCAGAATCCTTTGCAAACCTCAAAAAGTGGCTAAAAAAACAAGTTTTCCTCACATTTCTGTGACAGAAAGTTCTGAATCTGAGAGGAGCCACAAATTTCCTTCCACCCAGCGTTCCCCCAAGTCTCCCGATAAAAATGATACCTCACTTGTGTGGGTTGGCCTAGCGCCCGCGACAGGAAATGCCCCAAAACACAACGTGGACACATCCCATTTTTTGACAAAATACAGAGCTGTTTTTTGCAAAGTGCCTACCTGTAGATTTTGGCCACTAGCCCAGCCGGCACATAGGGAAACCTACCAAACCTGTGCATTTTTGAAAACTTGAGACCTAGGGGAATCCAAGATGGGGTAACTCGTGGGGCTCTCACCAGGTTCTGTTACCCAGAATCCTTTGCAAACCTCAAAAAGTGGCTAAAAAAACAAGTTTTCCTCACATTTCGGTGACAGAAAGTTCTGGAATCTGAGAGGAGACACAAATTTCCTTCCACCCAGCGTTCCCCCAAGTCTCCCTATAAAAATTATACCTCAATTGTGTGGGTAGGCCTAGTGCCCGCCACAGGAAGTGCCCCAAAACACAACGTGGACACATCCCATTTTTTGACAAAATACAGAGCTGTTTTTTGCAAAGTGCCTACCTGTAGATTTTGGCCTCTAGCCCAGCCGGCACATAGGGAAACCTACCAAACCTGTGCATTTTTGAAAACTAGAGACCTAGGGGAATCCAAGATGGGGTAACTCGTGGGGCTCTCACCAGGTTCTGTTACCCAGAATCCTTTGCAAACCTCAAAAAGTGGCTAAAAAAACAAGTTTTCCTCACATTTCGGTGACAGAAAGTTCTGGAATCTGAGAGGAGCCACAAATTTCCTTCCACCCAGCGTTCCCCCAAGTCTCCCGATAAAAATGATACCTCACTTGTGTGGGTAGGCCTAGCGCCCGCCACAGGAAATACCCCAAAACACAACGTGGACACATCCCATTTTTTGACAAAATACAGAGCTGTTTTTTGCAAAGTACCTACCTGTAGATTTTGGCCTCTAGCTCAGCCGGCACATAGGGAAACCTACCAAACCTGTGCATTTCTGAAAACTAGAGACCTAGGGGAATCCATGATGGGGTGACTCGTGGGGCTCTCACCAGGTTCTGTTACCCAGAATCCTTTGCAAACCTCAAAAAGTGGCTAAAAAAGCAAGTTTTCCTCAAATTTCGGTGACAGAAAGTTCTGGAATCTGAGAGGAGCCACAAATTCCCTTCCACCCAGCGTTCCCCCAAGTCTTCCGATAAAAATGATACCTCAATTATGTGGGTAGGCCTAGCGCCCGCCACAGGAAATGCCCCAAAACACAACGTGGACACATCCCATTTTTTGACAAAATACAGAGCTGTTTTTTGCAAAGTGCCTACCTGTAGATTTTGGCCTCTAGCTCAGTCGGCACATAGGGAAACCTACCAAACCTGTGCATTTTTGAAAACTAGAGACCTAGGGGTATCCAAGATGGGGTGACTTGTGGGGCTCTGACCAGGTTCTGTTACCCAGAATCCTTTGCAAACCTCAAAAAGTGGCTAAAAAAACAAGTTTTCCTCATATTTCGGTGACAAAAAGTTCTGGAATCTGAGAGGAACCACAAATTTCCTTCCACACAGTGTTCCCCCAAGACTCCCGATAAAAATGATACCTCACTTGTGTGGGTTGGCCTAGCGCCCGCGACAGGAAATGCCCCAAAACACAACGTGGACACATCCCATTTTCTGA
This sequence comes from Pleurodeles waltl, assembly GCF_031143425.1. NCBI lineage: Eukaryota > Metazoa > Chordata > Amphibia > Caudata > Salamandridae > Pleurodeles > Pleurodeles waltl. The sequence continues at coordinate 476,708,086 of NC_090451.1, forward strand.
CAAAATACAGAGCTGTTTTTTGCAAAGTGCCTACATGTAGATTTTGGCCTCTAGCTCAGCCGGCACATAGGGAAACCTACCAAACCTGTACATTTTTGAAAACTAGAGACCTAGGGGAATCCAAGATGGGGTGACTCTTGGGGCTCTCACCAGGTTCTGTTACCCAGAATCCTTTGCAAACCTCAAAAAGTGGCTAAAAAAACAAGTTTTCCTCACTTTTCTGTAACAGAAAGTTCTGGAATCTGAGAGGAGACACACATTTCCTTCCACACAGCGTTCCCCCAAGTCTCCCGATAAAAATGATACCTCACTTGTGTGGGTTGGCATAGCGCCCGCGACAGGAAATGCCCCAAAACACAACGTGGACACATCCCATTTTTTGACAAAATACAGAGCTGTTTTTTGCAAAGTGCCTACCTGTAGATTTTGGCCTATAGCCCAGCCGGCACATAGGGAAACCTACCAAACCTGTGCATTTTTGAAAACTAGAGACCTAGGGGATTCCAAGATGGGGTAACTCGTGGGGCTCTGACCAGGTTCTGTTACCCAGAATCCTTTGCAAACCTCAAAAAGTGGCTAAAAAAACAAGTTTTCCTCACATTTCGGTGACAGAAAGTTCTGGAATCTGAGAGGAGACACAAATTTCCTTCCACCCAGCGTTCCCCCAAGTCTCCCTATAAAAATGATACCTCAATTGTGTGGGTAGGCCTAGTGCCCGCCACAGGAAGTGCCCCAAAACACAACGTGGAAACATCCAATTTTTTGACAAAATACAGAGCTGTTTTTTGCAAAGTGCCTACCTGTAGATTTTGGCCTCTAGCCCAGCCGGCACATAGGGAAACCTACCAAACCTGTGCATTTTTTAAAACTAGAGACCTAGGGGAATCCAAGATGGGGTAACTCGTGGGGCTCTCACCAGGTTCTGTTACCCAGAATCCTTTGCAAACCTCAAAAAGTGGCTAAAAAAACAAGTTTTCCTCACATTTCGGTGACAGAAAGTTCTAGAATCTGAGAGGAGACACAAATTTCCTTCCACCCAGCGTTCCCCCAAGTCTCCCGATAAAAATGATACCTCAATTGTGTGGGTAGGCCTAGCGCCCGCCACAGGAAATGCCCCAAAATACAACGTGGACACATCCCATTTTTTGACAAAATACAGAAGCTGTTTTTTGCAAAGTGCCTACCTGTAGATTTTGGCCTCTAGCTCAGCCGGCAAATAGGGAAACCTACCAAACCTGTGCATTTTTTAAAACTAGAGACCTATGGGAATCCAAGATGGGGTGACTTGTGGGGCTCTGACCAGGTTCTGTTACCCAGAATCCTTTGCAAACCTCAAAAAGTGGCTAAAAAACAAGTTTTCCTCACATTTCTGTGACAGAAAGTTCTGGAATCTGAGAGGAGCCACAAATTTCCTTCCACCCAGCGTTCCCCCAAGTCTCCCGATAAAAATGATACCTCACTTGTGTGGGTAGGCCTAGCGCCCGCAACAGGAAATGCCCCAAAACACAACGTGGACATATCCCATTTTTTGACAAAATACAGAGCTGTTTTTGCAAAGTGCCTACGTGTAGATTTTGGCCTCTAGCTCAGCCGGCACATAGGGAAACCTACCAAACCTGTGCATTTTTGAAAACTAGAGACCTAGGGGAATCCAAGATGGGGTGACTCTTGGGGCTCTCACCAGGTTCTGTTACCCAGAATCCTTTACAAACCTCAAAAAGTGGCTAAAAAAACAAGTTTTCCTCACATTTCGGTGACAGAAAGTTCTGGAATCTGAGAGGAGCCACAAATTTCCTTCCACCCAGCGTTCCCCCAAGTCTCCCGATAAAAATGATACCTCACTTGTGTGGGTAGGCCTAGCGCCCGCAACAGGAAATGCCCCAAAACACAACGTGGACACATCCCATTTTTTGACAAAATACAGAGCTGTTTTTGCAAAGTGCCTACCTGTAGATTTTGGCCTCTAGCTCAGCCGGCACATAGGGAAACCTACCAAACCTGTGCATTTTTGAAAACTAGAGACCTAGGGGAATCCAAGATGGGGTGACTCTTGGGGCTCTCACCAGGTTCTGTTACCCAGAATCCTTTGCAAACCTCAAAAAGTGGCTAAAAAAACAAGTTTTCCTCACATTTCGGTGACAGAAAGTTCTGGAATCTGAGAGGAGCCACAAATTTCCTTCCACCCAGCATTCCCCCAAGTCTCCTGATAAAAATGATACTCACTTGTGTGGGTTGGCCTAGCGCCCGCGACAGGAAATGCCCCAAAACACAACGTGGACACATCCCATTTTCTGACAAAATACAGAGCTGTTTTTTGCAAAGTGCCTACCTGTAGATTTTGGCCTCTAGCTCAGCCGGCACATAGGGAAACCTACCAAACCTGTGCATTTTTGAAAAGTAGAGACCTAGGGGAATCCAAGATGGTATGACTCGTGGGGCTCTCACCAGGTTCTGTTACCCAGAATCCTTTGCAAACCTCAAAAAGTGGCTAAAAAAACAAGTTTTCCTCACATTTCGGTGACAGAAAGTTCTGGAATCTGAGAGGAGCCACAAATTTCCTTCCACCCAGCGTTCCCCCAAGTCTCCCGATAAAAATGATACCTCACTTGTGTGGGTAGGCCTAGCGCCCGCCACAGGAAATGCCCCAAAACACAACGTGGACACATCCCATTTTTTGACAAAATACAGAGCTGTTTTTTGCAAAGTGCCTACCTGTAGATTTTGGCCTCTAGCTCAGCCGGCACATAGGGAAACCTACCAAACCTGTGCATTTTTATAAACTAGAGACCTAGGGGAATCCAAGATGGTGTGACTCGTGGGGCTCTCACCAGGTTCTGTTACCCAGAATCCTTTGCAAACCTCAAAAAGTGGCTAAAAAAGCAAGTTTTCCTCACATTTCGGTGACAGAAAGTTCTGGAATCTGAGAGGAGCCACAAATTCCCTTCCACCCAGCGTTCCCCCAAGTCTCCCGATAAAAATGATACCTCACTTGTGTGGGTAGGCCTAGCGCCCGTGACAGGAAATGCCCCAAAACACAACGTGGACACATCCCATTTTTTGACAAAATACAGAGCTGTTTTTTGCAAAGTGCCTACCTGTAGATTTTGGCCTCTAGCCCAGCCGGCACATAGGGAAAACCTACCAAACCTGTGCATTTTTGAAAACTAGAGACCTAGGGGAATCCAAGATGGGGTAACTCGTGGGGCTCTCACCAGGTTCTGTTACCCAGAATCCTTTGCAAACCTCAAAAAGTGGCTAAAAAAACAAGTTTTCCTCACATTTCGGTGACAGAAAGTTCTGGAATCTGAGAGGAGCCACAAATTTCCTTCCACCCAGCGTTCCCCCAAGTCTCCCGATAAAAATGATACCTCACTTGTGTGGGTAGGCCTAGCGCCCGTGACAGGAAATGCCCCAAAACACAACGTGGACACATCCCATTTTTTGACAAAATACAGAGCTGTTTTTTGCAAAGTGCCTACCTGTAGATTTTGGCCTCTAGCCCAGCCGGCACATAGGGAAAACCTACCAAACCTGTGCATTTTTGAAAACTAGAGACCTAGGGGAATCCAAGATGGGGTAACTCGTGGGGCTCTCACCAGGTTCTGTTACCCAGAATCCTTTGCAAACCTCAAAAAGTGGCTAAAAAAACAAGTTTTCCTCACATTTCGGTGACAGAAAGTTCTGGAATCTGAGAGGAGCCACAAATTTCCTTCCACCCAGCGTTCCCCCAAGTCTCCCGATAAAAATGATACCTCACTTGGGTGGGTAGGCCTAGCGCCCGTGACAGGAAATGCCCCAAAACACAACGTGGACACATCCCATTTTTTGACAAAATACAGAGCTGTTTTTTGCAAAGTGCCTACCTGTAGATTTTGGCCTCTAGCTCAGCCGGCACATAGGGAAACCTACCAAACCTGTGCATTTTTGAAAACTAGAGACCTAGGGGAATCCAAGATGGGGTGACTCGTGGGGCTCTCACCAGGTTCTGTTACCCAGAATCCTTTGCAAACCTCAAAAAGTGGCTAAAAAAACAAGTTTTCCTCACATTTCGGTGACAGAAAGTTCTAGAATCTGAGAGGAGACACAAATTTCCTTCCACCCAGCGTTCCCCCAAGTCTCCAGATAAAAATGATACCTCAATTGTGTGGGTAGGCCTAGCGCCCGCCACATGAAATGCCCCAAAATACAACGTGGACACATCCCATTTTTTGACAAAATACAGAAGCTGTTTTTTGCAAAGTGCCTACCTGTAGATTTTGGCCTCTAGCTCAGCCGGCAAATAGGGAAACCTACCAAACCTGTGCATTTTTTAAAACTAGAGACCTATGGGAATCCAAGATGGGGTGACTTGTGGGGCTCTGACCAGGTTCTGTTACCCAGAATCCTTTGCAAACCTCAAAAAGTGGCTAAAAAACAAGTTTTCCTCACATTTCTGTGACAGAAAGTTCTGGAATCTGAGAGGAGCCACAAATTTCCTTCCACCCAGCGTTCCCCCAAGTCTCCCGATAAAAATGATACCTCACTTGTGTGGGTAGGCCTAGCGCCCGCAACAGGAAATGCCCCAAAACACAACGTGGACACATCCCATTTTTTGACAAAATACAGAGCTGTTTTTGCAAAGTGCCTACCTGTAGATTTTGGCCTCTAGCTCAGCCGGCACATAGGGAAACCTACCAAACCTGTGCATTTTTGAAAACTAGAGACCTAGGGGAATCCAAGATGGGGTGACTCTTGGGGCTCTCACCAGGTTCTGTTACCCAGAATCCTTTGCAAACCTCAAAAAGTGGCAAAAAAAACAAGTTTTCCTCACATTTCGGTGACAGAAAGTTCTGGAATCTGAGAGGAGCCACAAATTTCCTTCCACCCAGCGTTCCCCCAAGTCTCCTGATAAAAATGATACTCACTTGTGTGGGTTGGCCTAGCGCCCGCGACAGGAAATGCCCCAAAACACAACGTGGACACATCCCATTTTCTGACAAAATACAGAGCTGTTTTTTGCAAAGTGCCTACCTGTAGATTTTGGCCTCTAGCTCAGCCGGCACATAGGGAAACCTACCAAACCTGTGCATTTTTGAAAAGTAGAGACCTAGGGGAATCCAAGATGGTATGACTCGTGGGGCTCTCACCAGGTTCTGTTACCCAGAATCCTTTGCAAACCTCAAAAAGTGGCTAAAAAAACAAGTTTTCCTCACATTTCGGTGACAGAAAGTTCTGGAATCTGAGAGGAGCCACAAATTTCCTTCCACCCAGCGTTCCCCCAAGTCTCCCGATAAAAATGATACCTCACTTGTGTGGGTAGGCCTAGCGCCCGCCACAGGAAATGCCCCAAAACACAACGTGGACACATCCCATTTTTTGACAAAATACAGAGCTGTTTTTTGCAAAGTGCCTACCTGTAGATTTTGGCCTCTAGCTCAGCCGGCACATAGGGAAACCTACCAAACCTGTGCATTTTTATAAACTAGAGACCTAGGGGAATCCAAGATGGTGTGACTCGTATGGCTCTCACCAGGTTCTGTTACCCAGAATCCTTTGCAAACCTCAAAAAGTGGCTAAAAAAGCAAGTTTTCCTCACATTTCGGTGACAGAAAGTTCTGGAATCTGAGAGGAGCCACAAATTCCCTTCCACCCAGCGTTCCCCCAAGTCTCCCGATAAAAATGATACCTCACTTGTGTGGGTAGGCCTAGCGCCCGTGACAGGAAATGCCCCAAAACACAACGTGGACACATCCCATTTTTTGACAAAATACAGAGCTGTTTTTTGCAAAGTGCCTACCTGTAGATTTTGGCCTCTAGCCCAGCCGGCACATAGGGAAAACCTACCAAACCTGTGCATTTTTGAAAACTAGAGACCTAGGGGAATCCAAGATGGGGTAACTCGTGGGGCTCTCACCAGGTTCTGTTACCCAGAATCCTTTGCAAACCTCAAAAAGTGGCTAAAAAAACAAGTTTTCCTCACATTTCGGTGACAGAAAGTTCTGGAATCTGAGAGGAGCCACAAATTTCCTTCCACCCAGCGTTCCCCCAAGTCTCCCGATAAAAATGATACCTCACTTGTGTGGGTAGGCCTAGCGCCCGTGACAGGAAATGCCCCAAAACACAACGTGGACACATCCCATTTTTTGACAAAATACAGAGCTGTTTTTTGCAAAGTGCCTACCTGTAGATTTTGGCCTCTAGCTCAGCCGGCACATAGGGAAACCTACCAAACCTGTGCATTTTTGAAAACTAGAGACCTAGGGGAATCCAAGATGGGGTGACTCGTGGGGCTCTCACCAGGTTCTGTTACCCAGAATCCTTTGCAAACCTCAAAAAGTGGCTAAAAAAACAAGTTTTCCTCACATTTCGGTGACAGAAAGTTCTGGAATCTGAGAGGAGCCACAAATTCCCTTCCACCCAGCGTTCCCCCAAGTCTCCCGATAAAAATGATACCTCACTTGTGTGGGTAGGCCTAGCGCCCGTGACAGGAAATGCCCCAAAACACAACGTGGACACATCCCATTTTTTGACAAAATACAGAGCTGTTTTTTGCAAAGTGCCTACCTGTAGATTTTGGCCTCTAGCTCAGCCGGCACATAGGGAAACCTACCAAACCTGTGCATTTTTGAAAACTAGAGACCTAGGGGAATCCAAGATGGGGTGACTCGTGGGGCTCTCACCAGGTTCTGTTACCCAGAATCCTTTGCAAACCTCAAAAAGTGGCATAAAAAACAAGTTTTCCTCACATTTCGGTGACAGAAAGTTCTGGAATCTGAGAGGAGCCACAAATTCCCTTCCACCCAGCGTTCCCCCAAGTCTCCCGATAAAAATGATACCTCACTTGTGTGGGTAGGCCTAGTGCCCGTGACAGGAAATGCCCCAAAACACAACGTGGACACATCCCATTTTTTGACAAAATACAGAGCTGTTTTTTGCAAAGTGCCTACCTGTAGATTTTGGCCTCTAGCCCAGCCGGCACATAGGGAAAACCTACCAAACCTGTGCATTTTTGAAAACTAGAGACCTAGGGGAATCCAAGATGGGGTAACTCGTGGGGCTCTCACCAGGTTCTGTTACCCAGAATCCTTTGCAAACCTCAAAAAGTGGCTAAAAAAACAAGTTTTCCTCACATTTCGGTGACAGAAAGTTCTGGAATCTGAGAGGAGCCACAAATTTCCTTCCACCCAGCGTTCCCCCAAGTCTCCCGATAAAAATGATACCTCACTTGTGTGGGTAGGCCTAGCGCCCGTGACAGGAAATGCCCCAAAACACAACGTGGACACATCCCATTTTTTGACAAAATACAGAGCTGTTTTTTGCAAAGTGCCTACCTGTAGATTTTGGCCTCTAGCCCAGCCGGCACATAGGGAAAACCTACCAAACCTGTGCATTTTTGAAAACTAGAGACCTAGGGGAATCCAAGATGGGGTAACTCGTGGGGCTCTCACCAGGTTCTGTTACCCAGAATCCTTTGCAAACCTCAAAAAGTGGCTAAAAAAACAAGTTTTCCTCACATTTCGGTGACAGAAAGTTCTGGAATCTGAGAGGAGCCACAAATTTCCTTCCACCCAGCGTTCCCCCAAGTCTCCCGATAAAAATGATACCTCACTTGTGTGGGTAGGCCTAGCGCCCGTGACAGGAAATGCCCCAAAACACAACGTGGACACATCCCATTTTTTGACAAAATACAGAGCTGTTTTTTGCAAAGTGCCTACCTGTAGATTTTGGCCTCTAGCTCAGCCGGCACATAGGGAAACCTACCAAACCTGTGCATTTTTGAAAACTAGAGACCTAGGGAAATCCAAGATGGGGTGACTCGTGGGGCTCTCACCAGGTTCTGTTACCCAGAATCCTTTGCAAACCTCAAAAAGTGGCTAAAAAAACAAGTTTTCCTCACATTTCGGTGACAGAAAGTTCTGGAATCTGAGAGGAGCCACAAATTCCCTTCCACCCAGCGTTCCCCCAAGTCTCCCGATAAAAATGATACCTCACTTGTGTGGGTAGGCCTAGCGCCCGTGACAGGAAATGCCCCAAAACACAACGTGGACACATCCCATTTTTTGACAAAATACAGAGCTGTTTTTTGCAAAGTGTCTACCTGTAGATTTTGGCCTCTAGCCCAGCCGGCACATTGGGAAAACCTACCAAACCTGTGCATTTTTGAAAACTAGAGACATAGGGGAGTCCAAGATGGGGTAACTCGTGGGGCTCTCACCAGGTTCTGTTACCCAGAATCCTTTGCAAACCTCAAAAAGTGGCTAAAAAAACAAGTTTTCCTCACATTTCGGTGACAGAAAGTTCTGGGATCTGAGAGGAGCCACAAATGTCCTTCCACCCAGCGTTCCCCCAAGTCTCCTGATAAAAATGATACCTCACTTGTGTGGGTAGGCCTAGCGCCTGCGACAGGAAATGCCCCAAAACACAACGTGGACACATCCCATTTTTTGACAAAATACAGAGCTGTTTTTTGCAAAGTGCCTACCTGTAGATTTTGGCCTCTAGCTCAGCCGGCACATAGGGAAACCTACCAGACCTGTGCATTTTTGAAAAGTAGAGACCTAGGGGAATCCAAGATGGTATGACTCGTGGGGCTCTCACCAGGTTCTGTTACCCAGAATCCTTTGCAAACCTCAAAAAGTGGCTAAAAAAACAAGTTTTCCTCACATTTCGGTGACAGAAAGTTCTGGAATCTGAGAGGAGCCACAAATTCCCTTCCACCCAGCGTTCCCCCAAGTCTCCCGATAAAAATGATACCTCACTTGTGTGGGTAGGCCTAGCGCCCGTGACAGGAAATGCCCCAAAACACAACGTGGACACATCCCATTTTTTGACAAAATACAGAGCTGTTTTTTGCAAAGTGCCTACCTGTAGATTTTGGCCTCTAGCCCAGCCGGCACATAGGGAAAACCTACCAAACCTGTGCATTTTTGAAAACTAGAGACCTAGGGGAATCCAAGATGGGGTGACTCGTGGGGCTCTCACCAGGTTCTGTTACCCAGAATCCTTTGCAAACCTCAAAAAGTGGCTAAAAAAACAAGTTTTCCTCACATTTCGGTGACAGAAAGTTCTGGAATCTGAGAGGAGCCACAAATTTCCTTCCACCCAGCGTTCCCCCAAGTCTCCCGATAAAAATGATACCTCACTTGTGTGGGTAGGCCTAGCGCCCGCCACAGGAAATGCCCCAAAACACAACGTGGACACATCCCATTTTTTGACAAAATACAGAGCTGTTTTTTGCAAAGTGCCTACCTGTAGATTTTGGCCTCTAGCTCAGCCGGCACATAGGGAAACCTACCAAACCTGTGCATTTTTTAAAACTAGAGACCTATGGGAATCCAAGATGGGGTGACTTGTGGGGCTCTGACCAGGTTCTGTTACCCAGAATCATTTGCAAACCTCAAAAAGTGGCTAAAAAAACAAGTTTTCCTCACATTTCGGTGACAGAAAGTTCTGGAATCTGAGAGGAGCCACAAATTTCCTTCCACCCAGCGTTCCCAAAGTCTCCTGATAAAAATGATACCTCACTTGTGTGGGTAGGCCTAGCGCCCGCGACAGGAAATGCCCCAAAACACAACGTGGACACATCCCATTTTTTGACAAAATACAGAGCTGTTTTTTGCAAAGTGCCTACCTGTAGATTTTGGCCCCTAGCTCAGCTGGCACATAGGGAAACCTACCAAACCTGTGCATTTTTTAAAACTAGAGACTTATGGGAATCCAAGATGGGGTGACTTGTGGGGCTCTGACCAGGTTCTGTTACCCAGAATCCTTTGCAAACCTCAAAAAGTGGCTAAAAAAACATGTTTTCCTCACATTTTGGTAACAGAAAGTTCTGGAATCTGAGAGTAGCCACAAATTTCCTTCCACCCAGCGTTCCCCCAAGTCTCCCGATAAAAATGATACCTCACTTGTGTGGGTAGGCCTAGCGCCCGCGACAGGAAATGCCCCAAAACACAACGTGGACACATCCCATTTTTTGACAAAATACAGAGCTGTTTTTTGCAAAGTGCCTACCTGTAGATTTTGGCCTCTAGCCCAGCCGGCACATAGGGAAACCTACCAAACCTGTGCATTTTTGAAAACTAGAGACCTAGGGGAATCCAAGATGGGGTAACTCGTGTGGCTCTCACCAGGTTCTGTTACCCAGAATCCTTTGCAAACCTCAAAAAGTGGCTAAAAAAACAAGTTTTCCTCACATTTCGATGACAAAAAGTTCTGGAATCTGAGAGTAGCCACAAATTTCCTTCCACCCAGCGTTCCCCCAAGTCTCCCGATAAAAATGATACCTCACTTGTGTGGGTAGGCCTAGCGCCCGCGACAGGAAATGCCCCAAAACACAACGTGGACACATCCCATTTTTTGACAAAATACAGAGCTGTTTTTTGCAAAGTGCCTACCTGTAGATTTTGGCCTCTAGCCCAGCCGGCACATAGGGAAACCTACCAAACCTGTGCATGTTTGAAAACTAGAGACCTAGGGGAATCCAAGATGGGGTAACTCGTGTGGCTCTCACCAGGTTCTGTTACCCAGAATCCTTTGCAAACCTCAAAAAGTGGCTAAAAAAACAAGTTTTCCTCACATTTCGATGACAAAAAGTTCTGGAATCTGAGAGGAGCCACAAATTTCCTTCCACGCAGCGTTCCCCCAAGACTCCCGATAAAAATTATACCTCACTTGTGTGGGTTGGCCTAGCGCCCGCGACAGGAAATGCCCCAAAACACAACGTGGACACATCCCATTTTCTGACAAAATACAGAGCTGTTTTTTGCAAAGTGCCTACCTGTAGATTTTGGCCTCTAGCTCAGTCGGCATATAGGGAAACCTACCAAACCTGTGCATTTTTGAAAACTAGAGACCTAGGGGTATCCAAGATGGGGTGACTTGTGGGGCTCTGACCAGGTTCTGTTACCCAGAATCCTTTGTAAACCTCAAAAAGTGGCTAAAAAACAAGTTTTCATCACATTTCAGTGACAGAAAGTTCTGGAATCTGAGAGGAGCCACAAATTTCCTTCCACCCAGCGTTCCCCCAAGTCTTCCGATAAAAATGATACCTCACTTGTGTGGGTAGGCCTAGCGCCCGCAAGAGGAAATGCCCCAAAACACAACGTGGACACATCCCATTTTTTGACAAAATACAGAGCTGTTTTTTGCAAAGTGCCTACCTGTAGATTTTGGCCTCTAGCCCAGCCGGCACAAAGGGAAACCTACCAAACCTGTGCATTTATGAAAACTAGAGACCTAGGGGAATCCAAGATGGGGTAACTCGTGGGGCTCTCACCAGGTTCTGTTACCCAGAATCCTTTGCAAACCTCAAAAAGTGGCTAAAAAAACAAGTTTTCCTCACATTTCGGTGACAGAAAGTTCTGGAATCTGAGAGGAGCCACAAATGTCCTTCCACCCAGCGTTCCCCCAAGTCTCCTGATTAAAATGATACTCACTTGTGTGGGTTGGCCTAGCGCCCGCGACAGGAAATGCCCCAAAACACAACGTGGACACATCCCATTTTCTGACAAAATATAGAGCTGTTTTTTGCAAAGTGCCTACCTGTAGATTTTGGCCTCTAGCTCAGCCGGCACATAGGGAAACCTACCAAACCTGTGCATTTTTGAAAAGTAGAGACCTAGGGGAATCCAAGATGGGGTGACTCGTGGGGCTCTCACCAGGTTCTGTTACCCAGAATCCTTAGCAAACCTCAAAAAGTGGCTAAAAAAACAAGTTTTCCTCACATTTCGGTGACAGAAAGTTCTGGAATCTGAGAAGAGCTACAAATTTCCTTCCACCCAGCGTTCCCCCAAGTCTCCTGATAAAAATGATACTCACTTGTGTGGGTTGGCCTAGCGCCCGCGACAGGAAATGCCCCAAAACACAACGTGGACACATCCCATTTTCTGACAAAATACAGAGCTGTTTTTTGCAAAGTGCCTACCTGTAGATTTTGGCCTCTAGCTCAGCCGGCACATAGGGAAACCTACCAAACCTGTGCATTTTTGAAAAGTAGAGACCTAGGGGAATCCAAGATGGGGTGACTCGTGGGGCTCTCACCAGGTTCTGTCACCCAGAATCCTTTGCAAACCTCAAAAAGTGGCTAAAAAAACATGTTTTCCTCACATTTCGGTAACAGAAAGTTCTGGAATCTGGGAGTAGCCACAAATTTCCTTCCACCCAGCGTTCCCCCAAGTCTCCCGATAAAAATGATACCTTACTTGTGTGGGAAGGCCTAGCGCCCGCGACAGGAAATGCCCCAAAACACAACGTGGACACATCCCATTTTTTGACAAAATACAGAGCTGTTTTTTGCAAAGTGCCTACCTGTAGATTTTGGCCTCTAGCTCAGCCGGCACATAGGGAAACCTACCAAACCTGTGCATTTTTTAAAACAAGAGACCTAGGGGAATCCAAGATGGGGTGACTTGTGGGGCTCTGACCAGGTTCTGTTACCCAGAATCCTTTGCAAACCTCAAAAAGTGGCTAAAAAAACAAGTTTTCCTCACATTTCGGTGACAGAAAGTTCTGGAATCTGAGAGGAGCCACAAATTTACTTCCACCCAGCGTTCCCCCAAGTCTCCCGATAAAAATGATACCTCAATTGTGTGGGTAGGCCTAGCGCCCGCGACAGGATATGCCCCAAAACACAACGTGGACACATCCCATTTTTTGACAAAATACAGAGCTGTTTTTTGCAAAGTGCCTACCTGTAGATTTTGGCCTCTAGCCCAGCCGGCACATAGGGAAACCTACCAAACCTGTGCATTTTTGAAAACTAGAGACCTAGGGGAATCCAAGATGGGGTAACTCGTGGGGCTCTCACCAGGTTCTGTTACCCAGAATCCTTTGCAAACCTCAAAAAGTGGCTAAAAAAACAAGTTTTCCTCACATTTCGATGACAAAAAGTTCTGGAATCTGAGAGGAGCCACAAATTTCCTTCCACGCAGCGTTCCCCCAAGACTCCCGATAAAAATTATACCTCACTTTTGTGGGTTGGCCTAGCGCCCGCGACAGGAAATGCCCCAAAACACAACGTGGACACATCCCATTTTCTGACAAAATACAGAGCTGTTTTTTGCAAAGTGCCTACCTGTAGATTTTGGCCTCTAGCTCAGTCGGCATATAGGGAAACCTACCAAACCTGTGCATTTTTGAAAACTAGAGACCTAGGGGTATCCAAGATGGGGTGACTTGTGGGGCTCTGACCAGGTTCTGTTACCCAGAATCCTTTGTAAACCTCAAAAAGTGGCTAAAAAACAAGTTTTCATCACATTTCAGTGACAGAAAGTTCTGGAATCTGAGAGGAGCCACAAATTTCCTTCCACCCAGCGTTCCCCCAAGTCTTCCGATAAAAATGATACCTCACTTGTGTGGGTAGGCCTAGCGCCCGCAAGAGGAAATGCCCCAAAACACAACGTGGACACATCCCATTTTTTGACAAAATACAGAGCTGTTTTTTGCAAAGTGCCTACCTGTAGATTTTGGCCTCTAGCCCAGCCGGCACAAAGGGAAACCTACCAAACCTGTGCATTTTTGAAAACTAGAGACCTAGGGGAATCCAAGATGGGGTAACTCGTGGGGCTCTCACCAGGTTCTGTTACCCAGAATCCTTTGCAAACCTCAAAAAGTGGCTAAAAAAACAAGTTTTCCTCACATTTCGGTGACAGAAAGTTCTGGAATCTGAGAGGAGCCACAAATGTCCTTCCACCCAGCGTTCCCCCAAGTCTCCTGATTAAAATGATACTCACTTGTGTGGGTTGGCCTAGCGCCCGCGACAGGAAATGCCCCAAAACACAACGTGGACACATCCCATTTTCTGACAAAATACAGAGCTGTTTTTTGCAAAGTGCCTACCTGTAGATTTTGGCCTCTAGCTCAGCCGGCACATAGGGAAACCTACCAAACCTGTGCATTTTTGAAAAGTAGAGACCTAGGGGAATCCAAGATGGGGTGACTCGTGGGGCTCTCACCAGGTTCTGTTACCCAGAATCCTTTGCAAACCTCAAAAAGTGGCTAAAAAAACAAGTTTTCCTCACATTTCGGTGACAGAAAGTTCTGGAATCTGAGAAGAGCTACAAATTTCCTTCCACCCAGCGTTCCCCCAAGTCTTCTGATAAAAATGATACTCACTTGTGTGGGTTGGCCTAGCGCCCGCGACAGGAAATGCCCCAAAACACAACGTGGACACATCCCATTTTCTGACAAAATACAGAGCTGTTTTTTGCAAAGTGCCTACCTGTAGATTTTGGCCTCTAGCTCAGCCGGCACATAGGGAAACCTACCAAACCTGTTCATTTTTGAAAAGTAGAGACCTAGGGGAATCCAAGATGGGGTGACTCGTGGGGCTCTCACCAGGTTCTGTCACCCAGAATCCTTTGCAAACCTCAAAAAGTGGCTAAAAAAACATGTTTTCCTCACATTTCGGTAACAGAAAGTTCTGGAATCTGGGAGTAGCCACAAATTTCCTTCCACCCAGCGTTCCCCCAAGTCTCCCGATAAAAATGATACCTCACTTGTGTGGGTAGGTCTAGCGCCCGCGACAGGAAATGCCCCAAAACACAACGTGGACACATCCCATTTTCAGACAAAATACAGAGCTGTTTTTTGCAAAGTGCCTACCTGTAGATTTTGGCCTCTAGCTCAGCCGGCACATAGGGAAACCTACCAAACCTGTGCATTTTTTAAAACAAGAGACCTAGGGGAATCCAAGATGGGGTGACTTGTGGGGCTCTGACCAGGTTCTGTTACCCAGAATCCTTTGCAAACCTCAAAAAGTGGCTAAAAAAACAAGTTTTCCTCACATTTCGGTGACAGAAAGTTCTGGAATCTGAGAGGAGCCACAAATTTCCTTCCACCCAGCGTTCCCCCAAGTCTCCCGATAAAAATGATACCTCAATTGTGTGGGTAGGCCTAGCGCCCGCGACAGGATATGCCCCAAAACACAACGTGGACACATCCCATTTTTCGCCAAAATATAGAGCTGTTTTTTGCAAAGTGCCTACCTGTAGATTTTGGCCTCTAGCCCAGCCGGCACATAGGGAAACCTACCAAACCTGTGCATTTTTTAAAACTAGAGACCTAGGGGAATCCAAGATGGGGTAACTCGTGGGGCTCTCACCAGGTTCTGTTACCCAGAATCCTTTGCAAACCTCAAAAAGTGGCTAAAAAAACAAGTTTTCCTCACATTTCGATGACAAAAAGTTCTGGAATCTGAGAGGAGCCACAAATTTCCTTCCACGCAGCGTTCCCCCAAGACTCCCGATTAAAATGATACCTCACTTGTGTGGGTTGGCCTAGCGCCCGCGACAGGAAATGCCCCAAAACACAACATGGACACATCCCATTTTCTGACAAAATACAGAGCTGTTTTTTGCAAAGTGCCTACCTGTAGATTTTGGCCTCTAGCTCAGTCGGCATATAGGGAAACCTACCAAACCTGAGGATTTTTGAAAACTAGAGACCTAGGGGTATCCAAGATGGGGTGACTTGTGGGGCTCTGACCAGGTTCTGTTACCCAGAATCCTTTGTAAACCTCAAAAAGTGGCTAAAAAACAAGTTTTCCTCACATTTCAGTGACAGAAAGTTCTGGAATCTGAGAGGAGCCACAAATTTCCTTCCACCCAGCGTTCCCCCAAGTCTGCCGATAAAAATGATACCTCACTTGTGTGGGTAGGCCTAGCGCCCGCAACAGGAATTGCCCCAAAACACAACATGGACACATCCCATTTTTTGACAAAATACAGAGCTGTTTTTTGCAAAGTGCCTACCTGTAGATTTTGGCCTCTAGCCCAGCCGGCACAAAGGGAAACCTACCAAACCTGTGCATTTTTTAAAACTAGAGACCTAGGGGAATCTAAGATGGGGTAACTCGTGGGGCTCTCACCAGGTTCTGTTACCCAGAATCCTTTGCAAACCTCAAAAAGTGGCTAAAAAAACAAGTTTTCCTCACATTTCGGTGACAGAAAGTTCTGGAATATGAGAGGAGCCACAAATTTCCTTCCACCCAGCGTTCCCCCAAGTCTCCCGATAAAAATGATACCTCACTTGTGTGGGTAGGCCTAGCGCCCGCGACAGGAAATGCCCCAAAACACAACGTGGACACATCCCATTTTTTGACAAAATACAGAGCTGTTTTTTGCAAAGTGCCTACCTGTAGATTTTGGCCTCTAGCTCAGCCGGCACATAGGGAAACCTACCAAACCTGTGCATTTTTTAAAACAAGAGACCTAGGGGAATCCAAGATGGGGTGACTTGTGGGGCTCTGACCAGGTTCTGTTACCCAGAATCCTTTGCAAACCTCAAAAAGTGGCTAAAAAAACAAGTTTTCCTCACATTTCGGTGACAGAAAGTTCTGGAATCTGAGAGGAGCCACAAATTTACTTCCACCCAGCGTTCCCCCAAGTCTCCCGATAAAAATGATACCTCAATTGTGTGGGTAGGCCTAGCGCCCGCGACAGGATATGCCCCAAAACACAACGTGGACACATCCCATTTTTTGACAAAATACAGAGCTGTTTTTTGCAAAGTGCCTACCTGTAGATTTTGGCCTCTAGCCCAGCCGGCACATAGGGAAACCTACCAAACCTGTGCATTTTTGAAAACTAGAGACCTAGGGGAATCCAAGATGGGGTAACTCGTGGGGCTCTCACCAGGTTCTGTTACCCAGAATCATTTGCAAACCTCAAAAAGTGGCTAAAAAAACAAGTTTTCCTCACATTTCGATGACAAAAAGTTCTGGAATCTGAGAGGAGCCACAAATTTCCTTCCACGCAGCGTTCCCCCAAGACTCCCGATAAAAATTATACCTCACTTTTGTGGGTTGGGCTAGCGCCCGCGACAGGAAATGCCCCAAAACACAACGTGGACACATCCCATTTTCTGACAAAATACAGAGCTGTTTTTTGCAAAGTGCCTACCTGTAGATTTTGGCCTCTAGCTCAGTCGGCATATAGGGAAACCTACCAAACCTGTGCATTTTTGAAAACTAGAGACCTAGGGGTATCCAAGATGGGGTGACTTGTGGGGCTCTGACCAGGTTCTGTTACCCAGAATCCTTTGTAAACCTCAAAAAGTGGCTAAAAAACAAGTTTTCATCACATTTCAGTGACAGAAAGTTCTGGAATCTGAGAGGAGCCACAAATTTCCTTCCACCCAGCGTTCCCCCAAGTCTTCCGATAAAAATGATACCTCACTTGTGTGGGTAGGCCTAGCGCCCGCAAGAGGAAATGCCCCAAAACACAACGTGGACACATCCCATTTTTTGACAAAATACAGAGCTGTTTTTTGCAAAGTGCCTACCTGTAGATTTTGGCCTCTAGCCCAGCCGGCACAAAGGGAAACCTACCAAACCTGTGCATTTTTGAAAACTAGAGACCTAGGGGAATCCAAGATGGGGTAACTCGTGGGGCTCTCACCAGGTTCTGTTACCAAGAATCCTTTGCAAACCTCAAAAAGTGGCTAAAAAAACAAGTTTTCCTCACATTTCGGTGACAGAAAGTTCTGGAATCTGAGAGGAGCCACAAATGTCCTTCCACCCAGCGTTCCCCCAAGTCTCCTGATTAAAATGATACTCACTTGTGTGGGTTGGCCTAGCGCCCGCGACAGGAAATGCCCCAAAACACAACGTGGACACATCCCATTTTCTGACAAAATACAGAGCTGTTTTTTGCAAAGTGCCTACCTGTAGATTTTGGCCTCTAGCTCAGCCGGCACATAGGGAAACCTACCAAACCTGTGCATTTTTTAAAACAAGAGACCTAGGGGAATCCAAGATGGGGTGACTTGTGGGGCTCTGACCAGGTTCTGTTACCCAGAATCCTTTGCAAACCTCAAAAAGTGGCTAAAAAAACAAGTTTTCCTCACATTTCGGTGACAGAAAGTTCTGGAATCTGAGAGGAGCCACAAATTTACTTCCACCCAGCGTTCCCCCAAGTCTCCCGATAAAAATGATACCTCAATTGTGTGGGTAGGCCTAGCGCCCGCGACAGGATATGCCCCAAAACACAACGTGGACACATCCCATTTTTTGACAAAATACAGAGCTGTTTTTTGCAAAGTGCCTACCTGTAGATTTTGGCCTCTAGCCCAGCCGGCACATAGGGAAACCTACCAAACCTGTGCATTTTTCAAAACTAGAGACCTAGGGGAATCCAACATGGGGTAACTCGTGGGGCTCTCACCAGGTTCTGTTACCCAGAATCCTTTGCAAACCTCAAAAAGTGGCTAAAAAAACAAGTTTTCCTCACATTTCGATGACAAAAAGTTCAGGAATCTGAGAGGAGCCACAAATTTCCTTCCACGCAGCGTTCCCCCAAGACTCCCGATAAAAATTATACCTCACTTTTGTGGGTTGGCCTAGCGCCCGCGACAGGAAATGCCCCAAAACACAACGTGGACACATCCCATTTTCTGACAAAATACAGAGCTGTTTTTTGCAAAGTGCCTACCTGTAGATTTTGGCCTCTAGCCCAGCCGGCACAAAGGCAAACCTACCAAACCTGTGCATTTTTGAAAACTAGAGACCTAGGGGAATCCAAGATGGGGTAACTCGTGGGGCTCTCACCAGGTTCTGTTACCCAGAATCCTTTGCAAACCTCAAAAAGTGGCTAAAAAAACAAGTTTTCCTCACATTTCGGTGACAGAAAGTTCTGGAATCTGAGAGGAGCCACAAATGTCCTTCCACCCAGCGTTCCCCCAAGTCTCCTGATTAAAATGATACTCACTTGTGTGGGTTGGCCCAGCGCCCGCGACAGGAAATGCCCCAAAACACAACGTGGACACATCCCATTTTCTGACAAAATACAGAGCTGTTTTTTGCAAAGTGCCTACCTGTAGATTTTGGCCTCTAGCTCAGCCGGCACATAGGGAAACCTACCAAACCTGTGCATTTTTGAAAAGTAGAGACCTAGGGGAATCCAAGATGGGGTGACTCGTGGGGCTCTCACCAGGTTCTGTCACCCAGAATCCTTTGCAAACCTCAAAAAGTGGCTAAAAAAACATGTTTTCCTCACATTTCGGTAACAGAAAGTTCTGGAATCTGGGAGTAGCCACAAATTTCCTTCCACCCAGCGTTCCCCCAAGTCTCCCGATAAAAATGATACCTCACTTGTGTGGGTAGGCCTAGCGCCCGCGACAGGAAATGCCCCAAAACACAACGTGGACACATCCCATTTTTTGACAAAATACAGAGCTGTTTTTTGCAAAGTGCCTACCTGTAGATTTTGGCCTCTAGCTCAGCCGGCACATAGGGAAACCTACCAAACCTGTGCATTTTTTAAAACAAGAGACCTAGGGGAATCCAAGATGGGGTGACTTGTGGGGCTCTGACCAGGTTCTGTTACCCAGAATCCTTTGCAAACCTCAAAAAGTGGCTAAAAAAACAAGTTTTCCTCACATTTCGGTGACAGAAAGTTCTGGAATCTGAGAGGAGCCACAAATTTCCTTCCACCCAGCGTTCCCCCAAGTCTCCCGATAAAAATGATACCTCAATTGTGTGGGTAGGCCTAGCGCCCGCGACAGGATATGCCCCAAAACACAACGTGGACACATCCCATTTTTCGCCAAAATACAGAGCTGTTTTTTGCAAAGTGCCTACCTGTAGATTTTGGCCTCTAGCCCAGCCGGCACATAGGGAAACCTACCAAACCTGTGCATTTTTTAAAACTAGAGACCTAGGGGAATCCAAGATGGGGTAACTCGTGGGGCTCTCACCAGGTTCTGTTACCCAGAATCCTTTGCAAACCTCAAAAAGTGGCTAAAAAAACAAGTTTTCCTCACATTTCGATGACAAAAAGTTCTGGAATCTGAGAGGAGCCACAAATTTCCTTCCACGCAGCGTTCCCCCAAGACTCCCGATTAAAATGATACCTCACTTGTGTGGGTTGGCCTAGCGCCCGCGACAGGAAATGCCCCAAAACACAACGTGGACACATCCCATTTTCTGACAAAATACAGAGCTGTTTTTTGCAAAGTGCCTACCTGTAGATTTTGGCCTCTAGCTCAGTCGGCATATAGGGAAACCTACCAAACCTGAGGATTTTTGAAAACTAGAGACCTAGGGGTATCCAAGATGGGGTGACTTGTGGGGCTCTGACCAGGTTCTGTTACCCAGAATCCTTTGTAAACCTCAAAAAGTGGCTAAAAAACAAGTTTTCCTCACATTTCAGTGACAGAAAGTTCTGGAATCTGAGAGGAGCCACAAATTTCCTTCCACCCAGCGTTCCCCCAAGTCTCCCGATAAAAATGATACCTCACTTGTGTGGGTAGGCCTAGCGCCCGCAACAGGAATTGCCCCAAAACACAACATGGACACATCCCATTTTTTGACAAAATACAGAGCTGTTTTTTGCAAAGTGCCTACCTGTAGATTTTGGCCTCTAGCCCAGCCGGCACAAAGGGAAACCTACCAAACCTGTGCATTTTTTAAAACTAGAGACCTAGGGGAATCTAAGATGGGGTAACTCGTGGGGCTCTCACCAGGTTCTGTTACCCAGAATCCTTTGCAAACCTCAAAAAGTGGCTAAAAAAACAAGTTTTCCTCACATTTCGGTGACAGAAAGTTCTGGAATATGAGAGGAGACACAAATTTCCTTCCACCCAGCATTCCCCCAAGTCTCCCGATAAAAATGATACCTCAATTGTGTGGGTAGGCCTAGTGCCCGCCACAGGAAATGCCCCAAAATACAACGTGGACACATCCCATTTTTTGACAAAATACAGAAGCTGTTTTTTGCAAAGTGCCTACCTGTAGATTTTGGCCTCTAGCTCAGCCGGCAAATAGGGAAACCTACCAAACCTGTGCATTTTTTAAAACTAGAGACCTATGGGAATCCAAGATGGGGTGACTTGTGGGGCTCTGACCAGGTTCTGTTACCCAGAATCCTTTGCAAACCTCAAAAAGTGGCTAAAAAACAAGTTTTCCTCACATTTCTGTGACAGAAAGTTCTGGAATCTGAGAGGAGCCACAAATTTCCTTCCACCCAGCGTTCCCCCAAGTCTCCCGATAAAAATGATACCTCACTTGTGTGGGTAGGCCTGGCGCCCGTGACAGGAAATGCCCCAAAACACAACGTGGACACATCCCATTTTTTGACAAAATACCGAGCTGTTTTTTGCAAAGTGCCTACCTGTAGATTTTGGCCTCTAGCTCAGCCGGCACATAGGGAAACCTACCAAACCTGTGCATTTTTGAAAACTAGAGACCTAGGGGAATCCAAGATGGGGTGACTCGTGGGGCTCTCACCAGGTTCTGTTACCCAGAATCCTTTGCAAACCTCAAAAAGTGGCTAAAAAAGCAAGTTTTCCTCACATTTCGGTGACAGAAAGTTCTGGAATCTGAGAGGAGCCACAAATTCCCTTCCACCCAGCGTTTCCCCAAGTCTCCCGATAAAAATGATACCTCACTTGTGTGGGTAGGCCTAGCGCCCGTGACAGGAAATGCCCCAAAACACAACGTGGACACATCCCATTTTTTGACAAAATACAGAGCTGTTTTTTGCAAAGTGCCTACCTGTAGATTTTGGCCTCTAGCCCAGCCGGCACATAGGGAAACCTACCAAACCTGTGCATTTTTTAAAACTAGAGACCTAGGGGAATCCAAGATGGGGTAACTCGTGGGGCTCTCACCAGGTTCTGTTACCCAGAATCCTTTGCAAACCTTAAAAAGTGGCTAAAAAAACTAGTTTTCCTCACATTTCGGTGACAGAAAGTTCTGGAATCTGAGAGGAGCCACAAATTTCCTTCCACCCAGCGTTCCCCCAAGTCTCCTGATAAAAATGATACCTCACTTGTGTGGGTAGGCCTAGCGCCCGCCACAGGAAATGCCCCAAAACACAACGTGGACACATCCCATTTTTTGACAAAATACAGAGCTGTTTTTTGCAAAGTGCCTACCTGTAGATTTTGGCCTCTAGCTCAGCCGGCACATAGGGAAACCTACCAAACCTGTGCATTTTTTAAAACTAGACACCTATGGGAATCCAAGATGGGGTGACTTGTGGGGCTCTGACCAGGTTCTGTTACCCAGAATCCTTTGCAAACCTCAAAAAGTGGCTAAAAAAACAAGTTTTCCTCACATTTCGGTGACAGAAAGTTCTGGAATCTGAGAGGAGCCACAAATTTCCTTCCACCCAGCGTTCCCCCAAGTCTCCTGATAAAAATGATACCTCACTTGTGTGGGTAGGCCTAGCGCCCGCGACAGGAAATGCCCCAAAACACAACGTGGACACATCCCATTTTTTGACAAAATACAGAGCTGTTTTTTGCAAAGTGCCTACCTGTAGATTTTGGCCTCTAGCTCAGCCGGCACATAGGGAAACCTACCAAACCTGTGCATTTTTTAAAACTAGAGACCTATGGGAATTCAAGATGGGGGACTTGTGGGGCTCTGACCAGGTTCTGTTACCCAGAATCCTTTGCAAACCTCAAAAAGTGGCTAAAAAAAAAATTTTCCTCACATTTCGGTGACAGAAAGTTCTGGAATCTGAGAGGAGCCACAAATTTCCTTCCACCCAGCGTTCCCCCAAGTCTCCTGATAAAAATGATACCTCACTTGTGTGGGTTGGCCTAGCGCCCGCGACAGGAAATGCCCCAAAACACAACGTGGACACATCCCATTTTCAGACAAAATACAGAGCTGTTTTTTGCAAAGTGCCTACCTGTAGATTTTGGCCTCTAGCTCAGCCGGCACATAGGGAAACCTACCAAACCTGTGCATTTTTTAAAAGTAGAGACCTAGGGGAATCCAAGATGGAGTGACTCGTGGGGCTCTCACCAGGTTCTGTTACCCAGAATCCTTTGCAAACCTCAAAAAGTGGCTAAAAAAACAGGTTTTCCTCACATTTCGGTAACAGAAAGTTCTGGAATCTGAGAGGAGCCACAAATTTCCTTCCACCCAGCGTTCCCCCAAGTCTCCCGATAAAAATGATACCTCACTTGTGTGGGTAGGCCTAGCGCCCGCAACAGGAATTGCCCCAAAACACAACGTGGACACATCCCATTTTTTGACAAAATACAGAGCTGTTTTTTGCAAAGTGCCTACCTGTAGATTTTGGCCTCTAGCCCAGCCGGCACAAAGGGAAACCTACCAAACCTGTGCATTTTTTAAAACTAGAGACCTAGGGGAATCTAAGATGGGGTAACTCGTGGGGCTCTCACCAGGTTCTGTTACCCAGAATCCTTTGCAAACCTCAAAAAGTGGCTAAAAAAACAAGTTTTCCTCACATTTCGGTGACAGAAA
This sequence comes from Pleurodeles waltl, assembly GCF_031143425.1. Taxonomy (NCBI): domain Eukaryota; kingdom Metazoa; phylum Chordata; class Amphibia; order Caudata; family Salamandridae; genus Pleurodeles; species Pleurodeles waltl. The sequence continues at coordinate 476,731,286 of NC_090451.1, forward strand.
GTTCTGGAATATGAGAGGAGACACAAATTTCCTTCCACCCAGCATTCCCCCAAGTCTCCCGATAAAAATGATACCTCAATTGTGTGGGTAGGCCTAGTGCCCGCCACAGGAAATGCCCCAAAATACAACGTGGACACATCCCATTTTTTGACAAAATACAGAAGCTGTTTTTTGCAAAGTGCCTACCTGTAGATTTTGGCCTCTAGCTCAGCCGGCAAATAGGGAAACCTACCAAACCTGTGCATTTTTTAAAACTAGAGACCTATGGGAATCCAAGATGGGGTGACTTGTGGGGCTCTGACCAGGTTCTGTTACCCAGAATCCTTTGCAAACCTCAAAAAGTGGCTAAAAACAAGTTTTCCTCACATTTCTGTGACAGAAAGTTCTGGAATCTGAGAGGAGCCACAAATTTCCTTCCACCCAGCGTTCCCCCAAGTCTCCCGATAAAAATGATACCTCACTTGTGTGGGTAGGCCTGGCGCCCGTGACAGGAAATGCCCCAAAACACAACGTGGACACATCCCATTTTTTGACAAAATACCGAGCTGTTTTTTGCAAAGTGCCTACCTGTAGATTTTGGCCTCTAGCTCAGCCGGCACATAGGGAAACCTACCAAACCTGTGCATTTTTGAAAACTAGAGACCTAGGGGAATCCAAGATGGGGTGACTCGTGGGGCTCTCACCAGGTTCTGTTACCCAGAATCCTTTGCAAACCTCAAAAAGTGGCTAAAAAAGCAAGTTTTCCTCACATTTCGGTGACAGAAAGTTCTGGAATCTGAGAGGAGCCACAAATTCCCTTCCACCGAGCGTTCCCCCAAGTCTCCTGATAAAAATGATACCTCACTTGTGTGGGTAGGCCTAGCGCCCGTGACAGGAAATGCCCCAAAACACAACGTGGACACATCCCATTTTTTGACAAAATACAGAGCTGTTTTTTGCAAAGTGCCTACCTGTAGATTTTGGCCTCTAGCCCAGCCGGCACATAGGGAAACCTACCAAACCTGTGCATTTTTTAAAACTAGACACCTATGGGAATCCAAGATGGGGTGACTTGTGGGGCTCTGACCAGGTTCTGTTACCCAGAATCCTTTGCAAACCTCAAAAAGTGGCTAAAAAAACAAGTTTTCCTCACATTTCGGTGACAGAAAGTTCTGGAATCTGAGAGGAGCCACAAATTTCCTTCCACCAAGCGTTCCCCCAAGTCTCCTGATAAAAATGATACCTCACTTGTGTGGGTAGGCCTAGCGCCCGCGACAGGAAATGCCCCAAAACACAACGTGGACACATCCCATTTTTTGACAAAATACAGAGCTGTTTTTTGCAATGTGCCTACCTGTAGATTTTGGCCTCTAGCTCAGCCGGCACATAGGGAAACCTACCAAACCTGTGCATTTTTTAAAACTAGAGACCTATGGGAATTCAAGATGGGGGACTTGTGGGGCTCTGACCAGGTTCTGTTACCCAGAATCCTTTGCAAACCTCAAAAAGTGGCTAAAAAAAAAATTTTCCTCACATTTCGGTGACAGAAAGTTCTGGAATCTGAGAGGAGCCACAAATTTCCTTCCACCCAGCGTTCCCCCAAGTCTCCTGATAAAAATGATACCTCACTTGTGTGGGTTGGCCTAGCGCCCGCGACAGGAAATGCCCCAAAACACAACGTGGACACATCCCATTTTCAGACAAAATACAGAGCTGTTTTTTGCAAAGTGCCTACCTGTAGATTTTGGCCTCTAGCTCAGCCGGCACATATGGAAACCTACCAAACCTGTGCATTTTTTAAAAGTAGAGACCTAGGGGAATCCAAGATGGAGTGACTCGTGGGGCTCTCACCAGGTTCTGTTACCCAGAATCCTTTGCAAACCTCAAAAAGTGGCTAAAAAAACAGGTTTTCCTCACATTTCGGTAACAGAAAGTTCTGGAATCTGAGAGGAGCCACAAATTTCCTTCCACCCAGCGTTCCCCCAAGTCTCCCGATAAAAATGATACCTCACTTGTGTGGGTAGGCCTAGCGCCTGCGACAGGATATGCCCCAAAACACAATGTGGACACATCCCATTTTTTGACAAAATACAGAGCTGTTTTTTGCAAAGTGCCTACCTGTAGATTTTGGCCTCTAGCTCAGCCGGCACATAGGGAAACCTACCAAACCTGTGCATTTTTTAAAACTAGAGACCTATGGGAATCGAAGATGGGGTGACTTGTGGGGCTCTGACCAGGTTCTGTTACCCAGAATCCTTTGCAAACCTCAAAAAGTGGCTAAAAAAACAAGTTTTCCTCACATTTCGGTGACAGAAAGTTCTGGAATCTGAGAGGAGCCACAAATTTCCTTCCACCCAGCGTTCCCCCAAGTCTCCTGATAAAAATGATATCTCACTTGTGTGGGTTGGCCTAGCGCCCGCGACAGGAAATGCCCCAAAACACAACGTGGACACATCCCATTTTCTGACAAAATACAGAGCTGTTTTTTGCAAAGTGCCTACCTGTAGATTTTGGCCTCTAGCTCAGCCGGCACATAGGGAAACCTACCAAACCTGTGCATTTTTGAAAAGTAGAGACTTTCGGGAATCCAAGATGGGGTGACTCGTGGGGCTCTCACCAGGTTCTGTTACCCAGAATCCTTTGCAAACCTCAAAAAGTGGCTAAAAAAACAAGTTTTCCTCACATTTCGGTGACAGAAAGTTCTGGAATATGAGAGGAGCCACAAATTTCCTTCCACCCAGCGTTCCCCCAAGTCTCCCGATAAAAATGATACCTCACTTGTGTGGGTAGGCCTAGCGCCCGCGACAGGAAATGCCCCAAAACACAACGTGGACACATCCCATTTTTTGACAAAATACAGAGCTGTTTTTTGCAAAGTGCCTACCTGTAGATTTTGGCCTCTAGCTCAGCCGGCACATAGGGAAACCTACCAAACCTGTGCATTTTTTAAAACAAGAGACCTAGGGGAATCCAAGATGGGGTGACTTGTGGGGCTCTGACCAGGTTCTGTTACCCAGAATCCTTTGCAAACCTCAAAAAGTGGCTAAAAAAACAAGTTTTCCTCACATTTCGGTGACAGAAAGTTCTGGAATCTGAGAGGAGCCACAAATTTACTTCCACCCAGCGTTCCCCCAAGTCTCCCGATAAAAATGATACCTCAATTGTGTGGGTAGGCCTAGCGCCCGCGACAGGATATGCCCCAAAACACAACGTGGACACATCCCATTTTTTGACAAAATACAGAGCTGTTTTTTGCAAAGTGCCTACCTGTAGATTTTGGCCTCTAGCCCAGCCGGCACATAGGGAAACCTACCAAACCTGTGCATTTTTGAAAACTAGAGACCTAGGGGAATCCAAGATGGGGTAACTCGTGGGGCTCTCACCAGGTTCTGTTACCCAGAATCCTTTGCAAACCTCAAAAAGTGGCTAAAAAAACAAGTTTTCCTCACATTTCGATGACAAAAAGTTCTGGAATCTGAGAGGAGCCACAAATTTCCTTCCACGCAGCGTTCCCCCAAGACTCCCGATAAAAATTATACCTCACTTTTGTGGGTTGGCCTAGCGCCCGCGACAGGAAATGCCCCAAAACACAACGTGGACACATCCCATTTTCTGACAAAATACAGAGCTGTTTTTTGCAAAGTGCCTACCTGTAGATTTTGGCCTCTAGCTCAGTCGGCATATAGGGAAACCTACCAAACCTGTGCATTTTTGAAAACTAGAGACCTAGGGGTATCCAAGATGGGGTGACTTGTGGGGCTCTGACCAGGTTCTGTTACCCAGAATCCTTTGTAAACCTCAAAAAGTGGCTAAAAAACAAGTTTTCATCACATTTCAGTGACAGAAAGTTCTGGAATCTGAGAGGAGCCACAAATTTCCTTCCACCCAGCGTTCCCCCAAGTCTTCCGATAAAAATGATACCTCACTTGTGTGGGTAGGCCTAGCGCCCGCGACAGGAAATGCCCCAAAACACAACGTGGACACATCCCATTTTTTGACAAAATACAGAGCTGTTTTTTGCAAAGTGCCTACCTGTAGATTTTGGCCTCTAGCTCAGCCGGCACATAGGGAAACCTACCAAACCTGTGCATTTTTTAAAACAAGAGACCTAGGGGAATCCAAGATGGGGTGACTTGTGGGGCTCTGACCAGGTTCTGTTACCCAGAATCCTTTGCAAACCTCAAAAAGTGGCTAAAAAAACAAGTTTTCCTCACATTTCGGTGACAGAAAGTTCTGGAATCTGAGAGGAGCCACAAATTTACTTCCACCCAGCGTTCCCCCAAGTCTCCCGATAAAAATGATACCTCAATTGTGTGGGTAGGCCTAGCGCCCGCGACAGGATATGCCCCAAAACACAACGTGGACACATCCCATTTTTTGACAAAATACAGAGCTGTTTTTTGCAAAGTGCCTACCTGTAGATTTTGGCCTCTAGCCCAGCCGGCACATAGGGAAACCTACCAAACCTGTGCATTTTTGAAAACTAGAGACCTAGGGGAATCCAAGATGGGGTAACTCGTGGGGCTCTCACCAGGTTCTGTTACCCAGAATCCTTTGCAAACCTCAAAAAGTGGCTAAAAAAACAAGTTTTCCTCACATTTCGATGACAAAAAGTTCTGGAATCTGAGAGGAGCCACAAATTTCCTTCCACGCAGCGTTCCCCCAAGACTCCCGATAAAAATTATACCTCACTTTTGTGGGTTGGCCTAGCGCCCGCGACAGGAAATGCCCCAAAACACAACGTGGACACATCCCATTTTCTGACAAAATACAGAGCTGTTTTTTGCAAAGTGCCTACCTGTAGATTTTGGCCTCTAGCTCAGTCGGCATATAGGGAAACCTACCAAACCTGTGCATTTTTGAAAACTAGAGACCTAGGGGTATCCAAGATGGGGTGACTTGTGGGGCTCTGACCAGGTTCTGTTACCCAGAATCCTTTGTAAACCTCAAAAAGTGGCTAAAAAACAAGTTTTCATCACATTTCAGTGACAGAAAGTTCTGGAATCTGAGAGGAGCCACAAATTTCCTTCCACCCAGCGTTCCCCCAAGTCTTCCGATAAAAATGATACCTCACTTGTGTGGGTAGGCCTAGCGCCCGCAAGAGGAAATGCCCCAAAACACAACGTGGACACATCCCATTTTTTGACAAAATACAGAGCTGTTTTTTGCAAAGTGCCTACCTGTAGATTTTGGCCTCTAGCCCAGCCGGCACAAAGGGAAACCTACCAAACCTGTGCATTTTTGAAAACTAGAGACCTAGGGGAATCCAAGATGGGGTAACTCGTGGGGCTCTCACCAGGTTCTGTTACCCAGAATCCTTTGCAAACCTCAAAAAGTGGCTAAAAAAACAAGTTTTCCTCACATTTCGGTGACAGAAAGTTCTGGAATCTGAGAGGAGCCACAAATGTCCTTCCACCCAGCGTTCCCCCAAGTCTCCTGATTAAAATGATACTCACTTGTGTGGGTTGGCCCAGCGCCCGCGACAGGAAATGCCCCAAAACACAACGTGGACACATCCCATTTTCTGACAAAATACAGAGCTGTTTTTTGCAAAGTGCCTACCTGTAGATTTTGGCCTCTAGCTCAGCCGGCACATAGGGAAACCTACCAAACCTGTGCATTTTTGAAAAGTAGAGACCTAGGGGAATCCAAGATGGGGTGACTCGTGGACCTCTCACCAGGTTCTGTTACCCAGAATCCTTTGCAAACCTCAAAAAGTGGCTAAAAAAACAAGTTTTCCTCACATTTCGGTGACAGAAAGTTCTGGAATCTGAGAAGAGCTACAAATTTCCTTCCACCCAGCGTTCCCCCAAGTCTCCTGATAAAAATGATACTCACTTGTGTGGGTTGGCCTAGCGCCCGCGACAGGAAATGCCCCAAAACACAACGTGGACACATCCCATTTTCTGACAAAATACAGAGCTGTTTTTTGCAAAGTGCCTAACTGAAGATTTTGGCCTCTAGCTCAGCCGGCGCATAGGGAAACCTACCAAACCTGTTCATTTTTGAAAAGTAGAGACCTAGGGGAATCCAAGATGGGGTGACTCGTGGGGCTCTCACCAGGTTCTGTCACCCAGAATCCTTTGCAAACCTCAAAAAGTGGCTAAAAAAACATGTTTTCCTCACATTTCGGTAACAGAAAGTTCTGGAATCTGGGAGTAGCCACAAATTTCCTTCCACCCAGCGTTCCCCCAAGTCTCCCGATAAAAATGATACCTCACTTGTGTGGGTAGGCCTAGCGCCCGCGACAGGAAATGCCCCAAAACACAACGTGGACACATCCCATTTTTTGACAAAATACAGAGCTGTTTTTTGCAAAGTGCCTACCTGTAGATTTTGGCCTCTAGCTCAGCCGGCACATAGGGAAACCTACCAAACCTGTGCATTTTTTAAAACAAGAGACCTAGGGGAATCCAAGATGGGGTGACTTGTGGGGCTCTGACCAGGTTCTGTTACCCAGAATCCTTTGCAAACCTCAAAAAGTGGCTAAAAAAACAAGTTTTCCTCACATTTCGGTGACAGAAAGTTCTGGAATCTGAGAGGAGCCACAAATTTCCTTCCACCCAGCGTTCCCCCAAGTCTCCCGATAAAAATGATACCTCAATTGTGTGGGTAGGCCTAGCGCCCGCGACAGGATATGCCCCAAAACACAACGTGGACACATCCCATTTTTCGCCAAAATACAGAGCTGTTTTTTGCAAAGTGCCTACCTGTAGATTTTGGCCTCTAGCCCAGCCGGCACATAGGGAAACCTACCAAACCTGTGCATTTTTTAAAACTAGAGACCTAGGGGAATCCAAGATGGGGTAACTCGTGGGGCTCTCACCAGGTTCTGTTACCCAGAATCCTTTGCAAACCTCAAAAAGTGGCTAAAAAAACAAGTTTTCCTCACATTTCGATGACAAAAAGTTCTGGAATCTGAGAGGAGCCACAAATTTCCTTCCACGCAGCGTTCCCCCAAGACTCCCGATTAAAATGATACCTCACTTGTGTGGGTTGGCCTAGCGCCCGCGACAGGAAATGCCCCAAAACACAACGTGGACACATCCCATTTTCTGACAAAATACAGAGCTGTTTTTTGCAAAGTGCCTACCTGTAGATTTTGGCCTCTAGCTCAGTCGGCATATAGGGAAACCTACCAAACCTGAGGATTTTTGAAAACTAGAGACCTAGGGGTATCCAAGATGGGGTGACTTGTGGGGCTCTGACCAGGTTCTGTTACCCAGAATCCTTTGTAAACCTCAAAAAGTGGCTAAAAAACAAGTTTTCCTCACATTTCAGTGACAGAAAGTTCTGGAATCTGAGAGGAGCCACAAATTTCCTTCCACCCAGCGTTCCCCCAAGTCTCCCGATAAAAATGATACCTCACTTGTGTGGGTAGGCCTAGCGCCCGCAACAGGAATTGCCCCAAAACACAACATGGACACATCCCATTTTTTGACAAAATACAGAGCTGTTTTTTGCAAAGTGCCTACCTGTAGATTTTGGCCTCTAGCCCAGCCGGCACAAAGGGAAACCTACCAAACCTGTGCATTTTTTAAAACTAGAGACCTAGGGGAATCTAAGATGGGGTAACTCGTGGGGCTCTCACCAGGTTCTGTTACCCAGAATCCTTTGCAAACCTCAAAAAGTGGCTAAAAAAACAAGTTTTCCTCACATTTCGGTGACAGAAAGTTCTGGAATATGAGAGGAGACACAAATTTCCTTCCACCCAGCATTCCCCCAAGTCTCCCGATAAAAATGATACCTCAATTGTGTGGGTAGGCCTAGTGCCCGCCACAGGAAATGCCCCAAAATACAACGTGGACACATCCCATTTTTTGACAAAATACAGAAGCTGTTTTTTGCAAAGTGCCTACCTGTAGATTTTGGCCTCTAGCTCAGCCGGCAAATAGGGAAACCTACCAAACCTGTGCATTTTTTAAAACTAGAGACCTATGGGAATCCAAGATGGGGTGACTTGTGGGGCTCTGACCAGGTTCTGTTACCCAGAATCCTTTGCAAACCTCAAAAAGTGGCTAAAAAACAAGTTTTCCTCACATTTCTGTGACAGAAAGTTCTGGAATCTGAGAGGAGCCACAAATTTCCTTCCACCCAGCGTTCCCCCAAGTCTCCCGATAAAAATGATACCTCACTTGTGTGGGTAGGCCTGGCGCCCGTGACAGGAAATGCCCCAAAACACAACGTGGACACATCCCATTTTTTGACAAAATACCGAGCTGTTTTTTGCAAAGTGCCTACCTGTAGATTTTGGCCTCTAGCTCAGCCGGCACATAGGGAAACCTACCAAACCTGTGCATTTTTGAAAACTAGAGACCTAGGGGAATCCAAGATGGGGTGACTCGTGGGGCTCTCACCAGGTTCTGTTACCCAGAATCCTTTGCAAACCTCAAAAAGTGGCTAAAAAAGCAAGTTTTCCTCACATTTCGGTGACAGAAAGTTCTGGAATCTGAGAGGAGCCACAAATTCCCTTCCACCCAGCGTTCCCCCAAGTCTCCCGATAAAAATGATACCTCACTTGTGTGGGTAGGCCTAGCGCCCGTGACAGGAAATGCCCCAAAACACAACGTGGACACATCCCATTTTTTGACAAAATACAGAGCTGTTTTTTGCAAAGTGCCTACCTGTAGATTTTGGCCTCTAGCCCAGCCGGCACATAGGGAAACCTACCAAACCTGTGCATTTTTTAAAACTAGAGACCTAGGGGAATCCAAGATGGGGTAACTCGTGGGGCTCTCACCAGGTTCTGTTACCCAGAATCCTTTGCAAACCTTAAAAAGTGGCTAAAAAAACAAGTTTTCCTCACATTTCGGTGACAGAAAGTTCTGGAATCTGAGAGGAGCCACACATTTCCTTCCACCCAGCGTTCCCCCAAGTCTCCTGATAAAAATTATACCTCACTTGTGTGGGTAGGCCTAGCGCCCGCCACAGGAAATGCCCCAAAACACAACGTGGACACATCCCATTTTTTGACAAAATACAGAGCTGTTTTTTGCAAAGTGCCTACCTGTAGATTTTGGCCTCTAGCTCAGCCGGCACATAGGGAAACCTACCAAACCTGTGCATTTTTTAAAACTAGACACCTATGGGAATCCAAGATGGGGTGACTTGTGGGGCTCTGACCAGGTTCTGTTACCCAGAATCCTTTGCAAACCTCAAAAAGTGGCTAAAAAAACAAGTTTTCCTCACATTTCGGTGACAGAAAGTTCTGGAATCTGAGAGGAGCCACAAATTTCCTTCCACCCAGCGTTCCCCCAAGTCTCCTGATAAAAATGATACCTCACTTGTGTGGGTAGGCCTAGCGCCCGCGACAGGAAATGCCCCAAAACACAACGTGGACACATCCCATTTTTTGACAAAATACAGAGCTGTTTTTTGCAAAGTGCCTACCTGTAGATTTTGGCCTCTAGCTCAGCCGGCACATAGGGAAACCTACCAAACCTGTGCATTTTTTAAAACTAGAGACCTATGGGAATTCAAGATGGGGGACTTGTGGGGCTCTGACCAGGTTCTGTTACCCAGAATCCTTTGCAAACCTCAAAAAGTGGCTAAAAAAAAAAGTTTTCCTCACATTTCGGTGACAGAAAGTTCTGGAATCTGAGAGGAGCCACAAATTTCCTTCCACCCAGCGTTCCCCCAAGTCTCCTGATAAAAATGATACCTCACTTGTGTGGGTTGGCCTAGCGCCCGCGACAGGAAATGCCCCAAAACACAACGTGGACACATCCCATTTTCAGACAAAATACAGAGCTGTTTTTTGCAAAGTGCCTACCTGTAGATTTTGGCCTCTAGCTCAGCCGGCACATAGGGAAACCTACCAAACCTGTGCATTTTTTAAAAGTAGAGACCTAGGGGAATCCAAGATGGAGTGACTCGTGGGGCTCTCACCAGGTTCTGTTACCCAGAATCCTTTGCAAACCTCAAAAAGTGGCTAAAAAAACAGGTTTTCCTCACATTTCGGTAACAGAAAGTTCTGGAATCTGAGAGGAGCCACAAATTTCCTTCCACCCAGCGTTCCCCCAAGTCTCCCGATAAAAATGATACCTCACTTGTGTGGGTAGGCCTAGCGCCCGCAACAGGAATTGCCCCAAAACACAACGTGGACACATCCCATTTTTTGACAAAATACAGAGCTGTTTTTTGCAAAGTGCCTACCTGTAGATTTTGGCCTCTAGCCCAGCCGGCACAAAGGGAAACCTACCAAACCTGTGCATTTTTTTAAACTAGAGACCTAGGGGAATCTAAGATGGGGTAACTCGTGGGGCTCTCACCAGGTTCTGTTACCCAGAATCCTTTGCAAACCTCAAAAAGTGGCTAAAAAAAACAAGTTTTCCTCACATTTCGGTGACAGAAAGTTCTGGAATATGAGAGGAGACACAAATTTCCTTCCACCCAGCATTCCCCCAAGTCTCCCGATAAAAATGATACCTCAATTGTGTGGGTAGGCCTAGTGCCCGCCACAGGAAATGCCCCAAAATACAACGTGGACACATCCCATTTTTTGACAAAATACAGAAGCTGTTTTTTGCAAAGTGCCTACCTGTAGATTTTGGCCTCTAGCTCAGCCGGCAAATAGGGAAACCTACCAAACCTGTGCATTTTTTAAAACTAGAGACCTATGGGAATCCAAGATGGGGTGACTTGTGGGGCTCTGACCAGGTTCTGTTACCCAGAATCCTTTGCAAACCTCAAAAAGTGGCTAAAAAACAAGTTTTCCTCACATTTCTGTGACAGAAAGTTCTGGAATCTGAGAGGAGCCACAAATTTCCTTCCACCCAGCGTTCCCCCAAGTCTCCCGATAAAAATGATACCTCACTTGTGTGGGTAGGCCTGGCGCCCGTGACAGGAAATGCCCCAAAACACAACGTGGACACATCCCATTTTTTGACAAAATACCGAGCTGTTTTTTGCAAAGTGCCTACCTGTAGATTTTGGCCTCTAGCTCAGCCGGCACATAGGGAAACCTACCAAACCTGTGCATTTTTTAAAACTAGACACCTATGGGAATCCAAGATGGGGTGACTTGTGGGGCTCTGACCAGGTTCTGTTACCCAGAATCCTTTGCAAACCTCAAAAAGTGGCTAAAAAAACAAGTTTTCCTCACTTTTCGGTGACAGAAAGTTCTGGAATCTGAGAGGAGCCACAAATTTCCTTCCACCAAGCGTTCCCCCAAGTCTCCTGATAAAAATGATACCTCACTTGTGTGGGTAGGCCTAGCGCCCGCGACAGGAAATGCCCCAAAACACAACGTGGACACATCCCATTTTTTGACAAAATACAGAGCTGTTTTTTGCAAAGTGCCTACCTGTAGATTTTGGCCTCTAGCTCAGCCGGCACATAGGGAAACCTACCAAACCTGTGCATTTTTTAAAACTAGAGACCTATGGGAATTCAAGATGGGGGACTTGTGGGGCTCTGACCAGGTTCTGTTACCCAGAATCCTTTGCAAACCTCAAAAAGTGGCTAAAAAAAAAATTTGCCTCACATTTCGGTGACAGAAAGTTCTGGAATCTGAGAGGAGCCACAAATTTCCTTCCACCCAGCGTTCCCCCAAGTCTCCTGATAAAAATGATACCTCACTTGTGTGGGTTGGCCTAGCGCCCGCGACAGGAAATGCCCCAAAACACAACGTGGACACATCCCATTTTCAGACAAAATACAGAGCTGTTTTTTGCAAAGTGCCTACCTGTAGATTTTGGCCTCTAGCTCAGCCGGCACATATGGAAACCTACCAAACCTGTGCATTTTTTAAAAGTAGAGACCGAGGGGAATCCAAGATGGAGTGACTCGTGGGGCTCTCACCAGGTTCTGTTACCCAGAATCCTTTGCAAACCTCAAAAAGTGGCTAAAAAAACAGGTTTTCCTCACATTTCGGTAACAGAAAGTTCTGGAATCTGAGAGGAGCCACAAATTTCCTTCCACCCAGCGTTCCCCCAAGTCTCCCGATAAAAATGATACCTCACTTGTGTGGGTAGGCCTAGCGCCTGCGACAGGATATGCCCCAAAACACAATGTGGACACATCCCATTTTTTGACAAAATACAGAGCTGTTTTTTGCAAAGTGCCTACCTGTAGATTTTGGCCTCTAGCTCAGCCGGCACATAGGGAAACCTACCAAACCTGTGCATTTTTTAAAACTAGAGACCTATGGGAATCGAAGATGGGGTGACTTGTGGGGCTCTGACCAGGTTCTGTTACCCAGAATCCTTTGCAAACCTCAAAAAGTGGCTAAAAAAACAAGTTTTCCTCACATTTCGGTGACAGAAAGTTCTGGAATCTGAGAGGAGCCACAAATTTCCTTCCACCCAGCGTTCCCCCAAGTCTCCTGATAAAAATGATATCTCACTTGTGTGGGTTGGCCTAGCGCCCGCGACAGGAAATGCCCCAAAACACAACGTGGACACATCCCATTTTCTGACAAAATACAGAGCTGTTTTTTGCAAAGTGCCTACCTGAAGATTTTGGCCTCTAGCTCAGCCGGCACATAGGGAAACCTACCAAACCTGTGCATTTTTGAAAAGTAGAGACTTACGGGAATCCAAGATGGGGTGACTCGTGGGGCTCTCACCAGGTTCTGTTACCCAGAATCCTTTGCAAACCTCAAAAAGTGGCTATAAAAACAAGTTTTCCTCACATTTCGGTGACAGAAAGTTCTGGAATCTGAGAGGAGCCACACATTTCCTTCCACCCAGCGTTCCCCCAAGTCTCCCGATAAAAATGATACCTCACTTGTGTGGGTAGGCCTGGCGCCCGCGACAGGAAATGCCCCAAAACACAACGTGGACACATCCCATTTTTTGACAAAATACAGAGCTGTTTTTTGCAAAGTGCCTACCTGTAGATTTTGGCATCTAGCTCAGCCGGCACATAGGGAAACCTACCAAACCTGTGCATTTTTGAAAACTAGAGACCTAGCGGAATCCAAGATGGGGTGACTTGTGGGGCTCTCACCAGGTTCTGTTACCCAGAATCCTTTGCAAACCTCAAAAAGTGGCTAAAAAAACAAGTTTTCCTCACATTTCGGTGACAAAAAGATCTGGAATCTGAGAGGAGCCACAAATTTCCTTCCACCCAGCGTTCCCCCAAGTCTCCCGATAAAAATGATACCTCACTTGTGTGGGTAGGCCTAGCGCCCGTGACAGGAAATGCCCCAAAACACAACGTGGACACATCCCATTTTTTGACAAAATACAGAGCTGTTTTTTGGAAAGTGCCTACCTGTAGATTTTGGCCTCTAGCTCAGCCGGCACATAGGGAAACCTACCAAACCTGTGCATTTTTTAAAACTAGAGACCTAGGGGAATCTAAGATGGGGTAACTCGTGGGGCTCTTACCAGGTTCTGTTACCCAGAATCCTTTGCAAACCTCAAAAAGTGGCTAAAAAAACAAGTTTTCCTCACATTTCGGTGACAGAAAGTTCTGGAATATGAGAGGAGACACAAATTTCCTTCCACCCAGCATTCCCCCAAGTCTCCCGATAAAAATGATACCTCAATTGTGTGGGTAGGCCTAGTGCCCGCCACAGGAAATGCCCCAAAATACAACGTGGACACATCCCATTTTTTGACAAAATACAGAAGCTGTTTTTTGCAAAGTGCCTACCTGTAGATTTTGGCCTCTAGCTCAGCCGGCAAATAGGGAAACCTACCAAACCTGTGCATTTTTTAAAACTAGAGACCTATGGGAATCCAAGATGGGGTGACTTATGGGGCTCTGACCAGGTTCTGTTACCCAGAATCCTTTGCAAACCTCAAAAAGTGGCTAAAAAACAAGTTTTCCTCACATTTCTGTGACAGAAAGTTCTGGAATCTGAGAGGAGCCACAAACTTCCTTCCACCCAGCGTTCCCCCAAGTCTCCCGATAAAAATGATACCTCACTTGTGTGGGTAGGCCTGGAGCCCGAGACAGGAAATGCCCCAAAACACAACGTGGACACATCCCATTTTTTGACAAAATACCGAGCTGTTTTTTGCAAAGTGCCTACCTGTAGATTTTGGCCTCTAGCTCAGCCGGCACATAGGGAAACCTACCAAACCTGTGCATTTTTGAAAACTAGAGACCTAGGGGAATCCAAGATGGGGTGACTCGTGGGGCTCTCACCAGGTTCTGTTACCCAGAATCCTTTGCAAACCTCAAAAAGTGGCTAAAAAAGCAAGTTTTCCTCACATTTAGGTGACAGAAAGTTCTGGAATCTGAGAGGAGCCACAAATTCCCTTCCACCCAGCGTTCCCCCAAGTCTCCCGATAAAAATGATACCTCACTTGTGTGGGTAGGCCTAGCGCCCGTGACAGGAAATGCCCCAAAACACAACGTGGACACATCCCATTTTTTGACAAAATACAGAGCTGTTTTTTGCAAAGTGCCTACCTGTAGATTTTGGCCTCTAGCCCAGCCGGCACATAGGGAAACCTACCAAACCTGTGCATTTTTTAAAACTAGAGACCTAGGGGAATCCAAGATGGGGTAACTCGTGGGGCTCTCACCAGGTTCTGTTACCCAGAATCCTTTGCAAACCTTAAAAAGTGGCTAAAAAAAAAAGTTTTCCTCACATTTCGGTGACAGAAAGTTCTGGAATCTGAGAGGAGCCACAAATTTCCTTCCACCCAGCGTTCCCCCAAGTCTCCTGATAAAAATGATACCTCACTTGTGTGGGTAGGCCTAGCGCCCGCCACAGGAAATGCCCCAAAACACAACGTGGACACATCCCATTTTTTGACAAAATACAGAGCTGTTTTTTGCAAAGTGCCTACCTGTAGATTTTGGCCTCTAGCTCAGCCGGCACATAGGGAAACCTACCAAACCTGTGCATTTTTTAAAACTAGAGACCTATGGGAATCCAAGATGGGGTGACTTGTGGAGCTCTGACCAGGTTCTGTTACCCAGAATCCTTTGTAAACCTCAAAAAGTGGCTAAAAAAACAAGTTTTCCTCACATTTCGGTGACAGAAAGTTCTGGAATCTGAGAGGAGCCACAAATTTCCTTCCACCCAGCGTTCCCCCAAGTCTCCTGATAAAAATGATACCTCACTTGTGTGGGTAGGCCTAGCGCCCGCGACAGGAAATGCCCCAAAACACAACGTGGACACATCCCATTTTTTGACAAAATACAGAGCTGTTTTTTGCAAAGTGCCTACCTGTAGATTTTGGCCTCTAGCTCAGCCGGCACATAGGGAAACCTACCAAACCTGTGCATTTTTTAAAACTAGAGACCTATGGGAATCCAAGATGGGGTGACTTGTGGGGCTCTGACCAGGTTCTGTTACCCAGAATCCTTTGCAAACCTCAAAAAGTGGCTAAAAAAAAAAGTTTTCCTCACATTTCGGTGACAGAAAGTTCTGGAATCTGAGAGGAGCCACAAATTTCCTTCCACCCAGCGTTCCCCCAAGTCTCCTGATAAAAATGATACCTCACTTGTGTGGGTTGGCCTAGCGCCCGCGACAGGAAATGCCCTAAAACACACCGTGGACACATCCCATTTTCAGACAAAATACAGAGCTGTTTTTTGCAAAGTGCCTACCTGTAGATTTTGGCCTCTAGCTCAGCCGGCACATAGGGAAACCTACCAAACCTGTGCATTTTTTAAAAGTAGAGACCTAGGGGAATCCAAGATGGAGTGACTCGTGGGGCTCTCACCAGGTTCTGTTACCCAGAATCCTTTGCAAACCTCAAAAAGTGGCTAAAAAAACAGGTTTTCCTCACATTTCGGTAACAGAAAGTTCTGGAATCTGAGAGGAGCCACAAATTTCCTTCCACCCAGCGTTCCCCCAAGTCTCCCGATAAAAATGATACCTCACTTGTGTGGGTAGGCCTAGCGCCTGCGACAGGATATGCCCCAAAACACAACGTGGACACATCCCATTTTTTGACAAAATACAGAGCTGTTTTTTGCAAAGTGCCTACCTGTAGATTTTGGCCTCTAGCTCAGCCGGCACATAGGGAAACCTACCAAACCTGTGCATTTTTGAAAAGTAGAGACTTACGGGAATCCAAGATGGGGTGACTCGTGGGGCTCTCACCAGGTTCTGTTACCCAGAATCCTTTGCAAACCTCAAAAAGTGGCTATAAAAACAAGTTTTCCTCACATTTCGGTGACAGAAAGTTCTGGAATCTGAGAGGAGCCACACATTTCCTTCCACCCAGCGTTCCCCCAAGTCTCCCGATAAAAATGATACCTCACTTGTGTGGGTAGGCCTGGCGCCCGCGACAGGAAATGCCCCAAAACACAACGTGGACACATCCCATTTTTTGACAAAATACAGAGCTGTTTTTTGCAAAGTGCCTACCTGTAGATTTTGGCCTCTAGCTCAGCCGGCACATAGGGAAACCTACCAAACCTGTGCATTTTTGAAAACTAGAGACCTAGGGGAATCCAAGATGGGGTGACTTGTGGGGCTCTCACCAGGTTCTGTTACCCAGAATCCTTTGCAAACCTCAAAAAGTGGCTAAAAAAACAAGTTTTCCTCACATTTCGGTGACAGAAAGTTCTGGAATCTGAGAGGAGCCACAAATTTCCTTCCACCCAGCGTTCCCCCAAGTCTCCTGATAAAAATGATACCTCACTTGTGTGGGTAGGCCTAGCGCCCGCGACAAGAAATGCCCCAAAACACAACGTGGACACATCCCATTTTTTGACAAAATACAGAGCTGTTTTTTGCAAAGTGCCTACCTGTAGATTTTGGCCTCTAGCTCAGCCGGCACATAGGGAAACCTACCAAACCTGTGCATTTTTTAAAACTAGAGACCTATGGGAATCCAAGATGGGGTGACTTGTGGGGCTCTGACCAGGTTCTGTTACCCAGAATCCTTTGCAAACCTCAAAAAGTGGCTAAAAAAAAAAGTTTTCCTCACATTTCGGTGACAGAAAGTTCTAGAATCTGAGAGGAGCCACAAATTTCCTTCCACCCAGCGTTCCCCCAAGTCTCCTGATAAAAATGATACCTCACTTGTGTGGGTTGGCCTAGCGCCCGCGACAGGAAATGCCCTAAAACACACCGTGGACACATCCCATTTTCAGACAAAATACAGAGCTGTTTTTTGCAAAGTGCCTACCTGTAGATTTTGGCCTCTAGCTCAGCCGGCACATAGGGAAACCTACCAAACCTGTGCATTTTTTAAAAGTAGAGACCTAGGGGAATCCAAGATGGAGTGACTCGTGGGGCTCTCACCAGGTTCTGTTACCCAGAATCCTTTGCAAACCTCAAAAAGTGGCTAAAAAAACAGGTTTTCCTCACATTTCGGTAACACAAAGTTCTGGAATCTGAGAGGAGCCACAAATTTCCTTCCACCCAGCGTTCCCCCAAGTCTCCCGATAAAAATGATACCTCACTTGTGTGGGTAGGCCTAGCGCCTGCGACAGGATATGCCCCAAAACACAACGTGGACACATCCCATTTTTTGACAAAATACAGAGCTGTTTTTTGCAAAGTGCCTACCTGTAGATTTTGGCCTCTAGCTCAGCCGGCACATAGGGAAACCTACCAAACCTGTGCATTTTTGAAAAGTAGAGACTTACGGGAATCCAAGATGGGGTGACTCGTGGGGCTCTCACCAGGTTCTGTTACCCAGAATCCTTTGCAAACCTCAAAAAGTGGCTATAAAAACAAGTTTTCCTCACATTTCGGTGACAGAAAGTTCTGGAATCTGAGAGGAGCCACACATTTCCTTCCACCCAGCGTTCCCCCAAGTCTCCCGATAAAAATGATACCTCACTTGTGTGGGTAGGCCTGGCGCCCGCGACAGGAAATGCCCCAAAACACAACGTGGACACATCCCATTTTTTGACAAAATACAGAGCTGTTTTTTGCAAAGTGCCTACCTGTAGATTTTGGCCTCTAGCTCAGCCGGCACATAGGGAAACCTACCAAACCTGTGCATTTTTGAAAACTAGAGACCTAGGGGAATCCAAGATGGGGTGACTTGTGGGGCTCTCACCAGGTTCTGTTACCCAGAATCCTTTGCAAACCTCAAAAAGTGGCTAAAAAAACAAGTTTTCCTCACATTTCGGTGACAAAAAGATCTGGAATCTGAGAGGAGCCACAAATTTCCTTCCACCCAGCGTTCCCCCAAGTCTCACGATAAAAATGATACCTCACTTGTGTGGGTAGGCCTAGCGCCCGTGACAGGAAATGCCCCAAAACACAACGTGGACACATCCCATTTTTTGACAAAATACAGAGCTGTTTTTTGGAAAGTACCTACCTGTAGATTTTGGCCTCTAGCTCAGCCGGCACATAGGGAAACCTACCAAACCTGTGCATTTTTTAAAACTAGAGACCTAGGGGAATCCAAGATGGGGTGACTTGTGTGGCTCTGACCAGGTTCTGTTACCCAGAATCCTTTGCAAACCTCAAAAAGTGGCTAAAAAAACAAGTTTTCCTCACATTTCTGTGACAGAAAGTTCTGGAATCTGAGAGGAGCCACAAATTTCCTTCCACCCAGCGTTCCCCCAAGTCTCCCGATAAAAATGATACCTCACTTGTGTGTGTAGGCCTAGCGCCCGCAACAGGAAATGCCCCAAAACACAACGTGGACACATCCCATTTTTTGACAAAATACAGAGCTGTTTTTTGCAAAGTGCCTACCTGTAGATTTTGGCCTCTAGCTCAGACGGCACATAGGGAAACCTACCAAACCTGTGCATTTTTGAAAACTAGAGACCAAGGGGAGTCCAAGATGGGGTGACTCGTGGGGCTCTCACCAGGTTCTGTTACTCAGAATCCTTTGCAAACCTCAAAAAGTGGCTAAAAAAACAAGATTTCCTCATATTTCGGTGACAGAAAGTTCTGGAATCTGAGAGGAGCCACAAATTTCCTTCCACCCAGCGTTCCCCCAAGTCTCCTGATAAAAATGATACCTCACTTGTGTGGGTTGGCCTCGCGCCCGCGACAGGAAATGCCCCAAAACACAACGTGGACACATCCGATTTTCTGACAAAATACAGAGCTGTTTTTTGCAAAGTGCCTACATGTAGATTTTGGCCTCTAGCTCAGCCGGCACATAGGGAAACCTACCAAACCTGTGCATTTTTTAAAAGTAGAGACCTAGGGGAATCCAAGATGGGGTGACTCGTGGGGCTCTCACCAGGTTCTGTTACCCAGAATCCTTTGCAAACCTCAAAAAGTGGATAAAAAAACAAGTTTTCCTCACATTTCGGTGACAGAAAGTTCTGGAATCTGAGAGGAGCCACAAATTTCCTTCCACCCAGCGTTCCCCCAAGTCTCCCGATAAAAATGATACCTCACTTGTGTGGGTAGGCCTAGCGCCCGCAACAGGAAATGCCCCAAAACACAACGTGGACACATCCCATTTTTTGACAAAATACAGAACTGTTTTTTGCAAAGTGCCTACCTGTAGATTTTGGCCTCTAGCTCAGCCGGCACATAGGGAAACCTACCAAACCTGTGCATTTTTGAAAACTAGAGACCAAGGGGAGTCCAAGATGGGGTGACTCGTGGGGCTCTCACCAGGTTCTGTTACTCAGAATCCTTTGCAAACCTCAAAAAGTGGCTAAAAAAACAAGATTTCCTCACATTTCGGTGACAGAAAGTTCTGGAATCTGAGAGGAGCCACAAATTTCCTTCCACCCAGCGTTCCCCCAAGTCTCCTGATAAAAATGATACCTCACTTGTGTGGGTTGGCCTCGCGCCCGCGACAGGAAATGCCCCAAAACACAACGTGGACACATCCCATTTTCTGACAAAATACAGAGCTGTTTTTTGCAAAGTGCCTACCTGTAGATTTTGGCCTCTAGCTCAGCCGGCACATAGGGAAACCTACCAAACCTGTGCATTTTTTAAAAGTAGAGACCTAGGGGAATCCAAGATGGGGTGACTCGTGGGGCTCTCACCAGGTTCTGTTACCCAGAATCCTTTGCAAACCTCAAAAAGTGGATAAAAAAACAAGTTTTCCTCACATTTCGGTGACAGAAAGTTCTGGAATCTGAGAGGAGCCACAAATTTCCTTCCTCCCAGCGTTCCCCCAAGTCTCCCGATAAAAATCGTACCTCACTTGTGTGGGTAGGCCTAGCGCCCGCAACAGGAAATGCCCCAAAACACAACGTGGACACATCCCATTTTTTGACAAAATACAGAACTGTTTTTTGCAAAGTGCCTACCTGTAGATTTTGGCCTCTAGCTCAGCCGGCACATAGGGAAACCTACCAAACCTGTGCATTTTTGAAAACTTGAGACCTAGGGGAATCCAAGATGGGGTGACTTGTGGGGCTCTGACCAGGTTCTGTTACCCAGAATCCTTTGCAAACCTCAAAAAGTGGCTAAAAAAACAAGTTTTCCTCACATTTCGGTGACAGAAAGTTCTGGAATCTGAGATGAGCCACAAATTTCCTTCCACCCAGCTTTCCCCCAAGTCTCCCGATAAAAATGATACCTCACTTGTGTGGGTAGGCCTAGAGCCCGCGACAGGGTATGCCCCAAAACACAACGTGGACACATCCCATTTTTTGACAAAATACAGAGCTGTTTTTTGCAAAGTGCCTACCTGTAGATTTTGGCCTCTAGCCCAGCCGGCACATAGGGAAACCTACCAAACCTGTGCATTTTTGAAAACTAGAGACCTAGGGGAATCCAAGATGGGGTAACTCGTGGGGCTCTCACCAGGTTCTGTTACCCAGAATCCTTTGCAAACCTCAAAAATTGGCTAAAAAAAAAAGTTTTCCTCACATTTCGGTGAGAAAAAGATCTGGAATCTGAGAGGAGCCACAAATTTCCTACCACTCAGCGTTCCCCCAAGTCTCCCGATAAAAATGATACCTCACTTGTGTGGGTATGCCTAGCGCCCGTGACAGGAAATGCCCCAAAACACAACGTGGACACATCCCATTTTTGGACAAAATACAGAGCTGTTTTTTGGAAAGTGCCTACCTGTAGATTTTGGCCTCTAGCTCAGCCGGCACATAGGGAAACCTACCAAACCTGTGCATTTTTTAAAACTAGAGACCTATGGGAATCCAAGATGGGGTGACTTGTGGGGCTCTGACCAGGTTCTGTTACCCAGAATCCTTTGCAAACCTCAAAAAGTGGCTAAAAAAACAAGTTTTCCTCACATTTCGGTGACAGAAAGTTCTGGAATCTGAGAGGAGCCACAAATTTCCTTCCACCCAGCGTTCCCCCAAGTCTCCTGATAAAAATGATACCTCACTTGTGTGGGTAGGCCTAGCGCCCGCGACAGGAAATGCCCCAAAACACAACATGGACACATCCCATTTTTTGACAAAATACAGAGCTGTTTTTTGCAAAGTGCCTACCTGTAGATTTTGGCCTCTAGCTCAGCCGGCACAAAGGGAAACCTACCAAACCAGTGCATTTTTTTAAACTAGAGACCTATGGGAATCCAAGATGGGGTGACTTGTGGGGCTCTGACCAGGTTCTGTTACCCAGAATCCTTTGCAAACCTCAAAAAGTGGCTAAAAAAACAAGTTTTCCTCACATTTCGGTGACAGAAAGTTCTGGAATCTGAGAGGAGCCACAAATTTCCTTCCACCCAGCGTTCCCCCAAGTCTCCTGATAAAAATGATACCTCACTTGTGTGGGTTGGCCTAGCGCCCGCGACAGGAAATGCCCCAAAACACAACGTGGACACATCCCATTTTCTGACAAAATACAGAGCTGTTTTTTGCAAAGTGCCTACCTGTAGATTTTGGCCTCTAGCTCAGCCGGCACATAGGGAAACCTACCAAACCTGTGCATTTTTTAAAAGTAGAGACCTAGGGGAATCCAAGATGGAGTGACTCGTGGGGCTCTGACCAGGTTCTGTTACCCAGAATACTTTGCAAACCTCAAAAAGTGGCTAAAAAAACAAGTTTTCCTCACATTTCGGTAACAGAAAGTTCTGGAATCTGAGAGGAGCCACAAATTTCCTTCCACCCAGCGTTCCCCCAAGTCTCCCGATAAAAATGATACCTCACTTGTGTGTGTAGGCCTAGCGCCCGCAACAGGAAATGCCCCAAAACACAACGTGGACACATCCCATTTTTTGACAAAATACAGAGCTGTTTTTTGCAAAGTGCCTACCTGTAGATTTTGGCCTCTAGCTCAGACGGCACATAGGGAAACCTACCAAACCTGTGCATTTTTGAAAACTAGAGACCAAGGGGAGTCCAAGATGGGGTGACTCGTGGGGCTCTCACCAGGTTCTGTTACTCAGAATCCTTTGCAAACCTCAAAAAGTGGCTAAAAAAACAAGATTTCCTCATATTTCGGTGACAGAAAGTTCTGGAATCTGAGAGGAGCCACAAATTTCCTTCCACCCAGCGTTCCCCCAAGTCTCCTGATAAAAATGATACCTCACTTGTGTGGGTTGGCCTCGCGCCCGCGACAGGAAATGCCCCAAAACACAACGTGGACACATCCCATTTTCTGACAAAATACAGAGCTGTTTTTTGCAAAGTGCCTACCTGTAGATTTTGGCCTCTAGCTCAGCCGGCACATAGGGAAACCTACCAAACCTGTGCATTTTTTAAAAGTAGAGACCTAGGGGAATCCAAGATGGGGTGACTCGTGGGGCTCTCACAAGGTTCTGTTACCCAGAATCCTTTGCAAACCTCAAAAAGTGGATAAAAAAACAAGTTTTCCTCACATTTCGGTGACAGAAAGTTCTGGAATCTGAGAGGAGCCACAAATTTCCTTCCACCCAGCGTTCCCCCAAGTCTCCCGATAAAAATGATACCTCACTTGTGTGGGTAAGCCTAGCGCCCGCAACAGGAAATGCCCCAAAACACAACGTGGACACATCCCATTTTTTGACAAAATACAGAACTGTTTTTTGCAAAGTGCCTACCTGTAGATTTTGGCCTCTAGCTCAGCCGGCACATAGGGAAACCTACCAAACCTGTGCATTTTTGAAAACTTGAGACCTAGGGGAATCCAAGATGGGGTGACTTGTGGGGCTCTGACCAGGTTCTGTTACCCAGAATCCTTTGCAAACCTCAAAAAGTGGCTAAAAAAACAAGTTTTCCTCACATTTCGGTGACAAAAAGATCTGGAATCTGAGAGGAGCCACAAATTTCCTACCACTCAGCGTTCCCCCAAGTCTCCCGATAAAAATGATACCTCACTTGTGTGGGTATGCCTAGCGCCCGTGACAGGAAATGCCCCAAAACACAACGTGGACACATCCCATTTTTGGACAAAATACAGAGCTGTTTTTTGGAAAGTGCCTACCTGTAGATTTTGGCCTCTAGCTCAGCCGGCACATAGGGAAACCTACCAAACCTGTGCATTTTTTAAAACTAGAGACCTATGGGAATCCAAGATGGGGTGACTTGTGGGGCTCTGACCAGGTTCTGTTACCCAGAATCCTTTGCAAACCTCAAAAAGTGGCTAAAAAAACAAGTTTTCCTCACATTTCGGTGACAGAAAGTTCTGGAATCTGAGAGGAGCCACAAATTTCCTTCCACCCAGCGTTCCCCCAAGTCTCCTGATAAAAATGATACCTCACTTGTGTGGGTAGGCCTAGCGCCCGCGACAGGAAATGCCCCAAAACACAACATGGACACATCCCATTTTTTGACAAAATACAGAGCTGTTTTTTGCAAAGTGCCTACCTGTAGATTTTGGCCTCTAGCTCAGCCGGCACAAAGGGAAACCTACCAAACCAGTGCATTTTTTAAACTAGAGACCTATGGGAATCCAAGATGGGGTGACTTGTGGGGCTCTGACCAGGTTCTGTTACCCAGAATCCTTTGCAAACCTCAAAAAGTGGCTAAAAAAACAAGTTTTCCTCACATTTCGGTGACAGAAAGTTCTGGAATCTGAGAGGAGCCACAAATTTCCTTCCACCCAGCGTTCCCCCAAGTCTCCTGATAAAAATGATACCTCACTTGTGTGGGTTGGCCTAGCGCCCGCGACAGGAAATGCCCCAAAACACAACGTGGACACATCCCATTTTCTGACAAAATACAGAGCTGTTTTTTGCAAAGTGCCTACCTGTAGATTTTGGCCTCTAGCTCAGCCGGCACATAGGGAAACCTACCAAACCTGTGCATTTTTTAAAAGTAGAGACCTAGGGGAATCCAAGATGGAGTGACTCGTGTGGCTCTGACCAGGTTCTGTTACCCAGAATACTTTGCAAACCTCAAAAAGTGGCTAAAAAAACAAGTTTTCCTCACATTTCGGTAACAGAAAGTTCTGGAATCTGAGAGGAGCCACAAATTTCCTTCCACCCAGCGTTCCCCCAAGTCTCCCGATAAAAATGATACCTCACTTGTGTGGGTTGGCCTAGCGCCCGCGACAGGATATGCCCCAAAACACAACGTAGACACATCCCATTTTTTGACAAAATATAGAGCTGTTTTTTGCAAAGTGCCTACCTGTAGATTTTGGCCTCTAGCCCAGCCGGCACATAGGGAAACCTACCAAACCTGTGCATTTTTTAAAACTAGAGACCTAGGGGAATCCAAGATGGGGTAACTCGTGGGGCTCTCACCAGGTTCTGTTACCCAGAGTCCTTTGCAAACCTCAAAAAGTGGCTAAAAAAACAAGTTTTCCTCACATTTCGGTGACAAAAAGATCTGGAATCTGAGAGGAGCCACAAATTTCCTTCCACCCAGCTTTCCCCCAAGTCTCCCGATAAAAATGATACCTCACTTGTGTGGTAGTCCTAGCGCCCGCCACAGGAAATGCCCCAAAACACAACGTGGACACATCCCATTTTTTGACAAAATACAGAGCTGTTTTTTGCAAAGTGCCTACCTGTAGATTTTGGCCTCTAGCTCAGCCGGCACATAGGGAAACCTACCAAACCTGTGCATTTTTTAAAACTAGAGACCTAGGGGAATCCAAGATGGGGTAACTCGTGGGGCTCTCACCAGGTTCTGTTACCCAGAGTCCTTTGCAAACCTCAAAAAGTGGCTAAAAAAACAAGTTTTCCTCACATTTCGGTGACAGAAAGTTCTGGAATCTGAGAGGAGCCACAAATTTCCTTCCACCCAGCGTTCCCCCAAGTCTCCTGATAAAAATGATACCTCACTTGTGTGGGTTGGCTTAGCGCCCGCGACAGGAAATGCCCCAAAACACAACGTGGACACATCCCATTTTCTGACAAAATACAGAGCTCTTTTTTGCAAAGTGCCTACCTGTAGATTTTGGCCTCTAGCTCAGCCGGCACATAGGGAAACCTACCAAACCTGTGCATTTTTGAAAAGTAGAGACCTACGGGAATCCAAGATGGGGTGACTCGTGGGGCTCTCACCCGGTTCTGTTACCCAGAATCCTTTGCAAACCTCAAAAAGTGGCTAAAAAAACAAGTTTTCCTCACATTTCGGTGACAGAAAGTTTTGGAATCTGAGAGGAGCCACAAATTTCCTTCCACCCAGCGTTCCCCCAAGTCTCCCGATAAAAATGATACCTCACTTGTGTGGGTAGGCCTGGCGCCCGCGACAGGAAATGCCCCAAAACACAACGTGGACACATCCCATTTTTTGACAAAATACAGAGCTGTTTTTTCCAAAGTGCCTACCTGTAGATTTTGGCCTCTAGCTCAGCCGGCACATAGGGAAACCTACCAAACCTGTGCATTTTTGAAAACTAGAGACCTAGGGGAATCCAAGATGGGGTGACTTGTGGGGCTCTGACCAGGTTCTGTTACCCAGAATCCTTTGCAAACCTCAAAAAGTGGCTAAAAAAACAAGTTTTCCTCACATTTCGGTGACAGAAAGTTCTGGAATCTGAGAGGAGACACAAATTTCCTTCCACCCAGCGTTTCCCCAAGTCTCCCGATAAAAATGATACCTCACTTGTGTGGGTAGGCCTAGCGCCCGCAACAGGATATGCCCCAAAACACAACGTGGACACATCCCATTTTTTGACAAAATACAGAGCTGTTTTTTGCAAAGTGCCTACCTGTAGATTTTGGCCTCTAGCTCAGCCGGCACATAGGGAAACCTACCAAACCTGAGCATTTTTGAAAAGTAGAGACCTAGGGGAATCCAAGATGGGGTGACTCGTGGGGCTCTCACCAGGTTCTGTTACCCAGAATCCTTTGCAAACCTCAAAAAGTGGCTAAAAAAACAAGTTTTCCTCACATTTCGGTGACAGAAAGTTCTGGAATCTGAGAGGAGCCACAAATTTCCTTCCACCCAGCGTTCCCCCAAGTCTCCCGATAAAAATGATACCTCACTTGTGTGGGTAGGCCTGGCGCCCGCGACAGGAAATGCCCCAAAACACAACGTGGACACATCCCATTTTTTGACAAAATACAGAGCTGTTTTTTGCAAAGTGCCTACCTGTAGATTTTGGCCTCTAGCTCAGCCGGCACATAGGGAAACCTACCAAACCTGTGCATTTTTGAAAACTAGAGACCTAGGGGAATCCAAGATGGGGTGACTTGTGGGGCTCTCACCAGGTTCTGTTACCCAGAATCCTTTGCAAACCTCAAAAAGTGGCTAAAAAAACAAGTTTTCCTCACATTTCGGTGACAAAAAGATCTGGAATCTGAGAGGAGCCACAAATTTCCTTCCACCCAGCGTTCCCCCAAGTCTCCCGATAAAAATGATACCTCACTTGTGTGGGTAGGCCTAGCGCCCGTGACAGGAAATGCCCCAAAACACAACGTGGACACATCCCATTTTTTGACAAAATACAGAGCTGTTTTTTGCAAAGTGCCTACCTGTAGATTTTGGCCTCTAGCTCAGCCGGCACATAGGGAAACCTACCAAACCTGTGCATTTTTGAAAACTAGAGACCTAGGGGAATCCAAGATGGGGTGACTTGTGGGGCTCTCACCAGGTTCTGTTACCCAGAATCCTTTGCAAACCTCAAAAAGTGGCTAAAAAAACAAGTTTTCCTCACATTTCGGTGACAAAAAGATCTGGAATCTGAGAGGAGCCACAAATTTCCTTCCACCCAGCGTTCCCCCAAGTCTCCCGATAAAAATGATACCTCACTTGTGTGGGTAGGCCTAGCGCCCTTGACAGGAAATGCCCCAAAACACAACGTGGACACATCCCATTTTTTGACAAAATACAGAGCTGTTTTTTGGAAAGTGCCTACCTGTAGATTTTGGCCTCTAGCTCAGCCGGCACATAGGGAAACCTACCAAACCTGTGCATTTTTGAAAACTAGAGACCTAGGGGAATCCAAGATGGGGTGACTTGTGTGGCTCTGACCAGGTTCTGTTACCCAGAATCCTTTGCAAACCTCAAAAAGTGGCTAAAAAAACAAGTTTTCCTCACATTTCTGTGACAGAAAGTTCTGGAATCTGAGAGGAGCCACAAATTTCCTTCCACCCAGCGTTCCCCCAAGTCTCCCGATAAAAATGATACCTCACTTGTGTGTGTAGGCCTAGCGCCCGCAACAGGAAATGCCCCAAAACACAACGTGGACACATCCCATTTTTTGACAAAATACAGAGCTGTTTTTTGCAAAGTGCCTACCTGTAGATTTTGGCCTCTAGCTCAGACGGCACATAGGGAAACCTACCAAACCTGTGCATTTTTGAAAACTAGAGACCAAGGGGAGTCCAAGATGGGGTGACTCGTGGGGCTCTCACCAGGTTCTGTTACTCAGAATCCTTTGCAAACCTCAAAAAGTGGCTAAAAAAACAAGATTTCCTCACATTTCGGTGACAGAAAGTTCTGGAATCTGAGAGGAGCCACAAATTTCCTTCCACCCAGCGTTCCCCCAAGTCTCCTGATAAAAATGATACCTCACTTGTGTGGGTTGGCCTCGGGCCCGCGACAGGAAATGCCCCAAAACACAACGTGGACACATCCCATTTTCTGACAAAATACAGAGCTGTTTTTTGCAAAGTGCCTACCTGTAGATTTTGGCCTCTAGCTCAGCCGGCACATAGGGAAACCTACCAAACCTGTGCATTTTTTAAAAGTAGAGACCTAGGGGAATCCAAGATGGGGTGACTCGTGGGGCTCTCACCAGGTTCTGTTACCCAGAATCCTTTGCAAACCTCAAAAAGTGGATAAAAAAACAAGTTTTCCTCACATTTCGGTGACAGAAAGTTCTGGAATCTGAGAGGAGCCACAAATTTCCTTCCACCCAGCGTTCCCCCAAGTCTCCTGATAAAAATGATATCTCACTTGTGTGGGTTGGCCTAGCGCCCGCGACAGGAAATGCCCCAAAACACAACGTGGACACATCCCATTTTCTGACAAAATACAGAGCTGTTTTTTGCAAAGTGCCTACCTGTAGATTTTGGCCTCTAGCTCAGCCGGCACATAGGGAAACCTACCAAACCTGTGCATTTTTGAAAAGTAGAGACTTACGGGAATCCAAGATGGGGTGACTCGTGGGGCTCTCACCAGGTTCTGTTACCCAGAATCCTTTGCAAACCTCAAAAAGTGGCTATAAAAACAAGTTTTCCTCACATTTCGGTGACAGAAAGTTCTGGAATCTGAGAGGAGCCACACATTTCCTTCCACCCAGCGTTCCCCCAAGACTCCCGATAAAAATGATACCTCACTTGTGTGGGTAGGCCTGGCGCCCGCGACAGGAAATGCCCCAAAACACAACGTGGACACATCCCATTTTTTGACAAAATACAGAGCTGTTTTTTGCAAAGTGCCTACCTGTAGATTTTGGCCTCTAGCTCAGCCGGCACATAGGGAAACCTACCAAACCTGTGCATTTTTGAAAACTAGAGACCTAGGGGAATCCAAGATGGGGTGACTTGTGGGGCTCTCACCAGGTTCTGTTACCCAGAATCCTTTGCAAACCTCAAAAAGTGGCTAAAAAAACAAGTTTTCCTCACATTTCGGTGACAAAAAGATCTGGAATCTGAGAGGAGCCACAAATTTCCTTCCACCCAGCGTTCCCCCAAGTCTCCCGATAAAAATGATACCTCACTTGTGTGGGTAGGCCTAGCGCCCGTGACAGGAAATGCCCCAAAACACAACGTGGACACATCCCATTTTTTGACAAAATACAGAGCTGTTTTTTGGAAAGTGCCTACCTGTAGATTTTGGCCTCTAGCTCAGCCGGCACATAGGGAAACCTACCAAACCTGTGCATTTTTTAAAACTAGAGACCTAGGGGAATCCAAGATGGGGTGACTTGTGTGGCTCTGACCAGGTTCTGTTACCCAGAATCCTTTGCAAACCTCAAAAAGTGGCTAAAAAAACAAGTTTTCCTCACATTTCTGTGACAGAAAGTTCTGGAATCTGAGAGGAGCCACAAATTTCCTTCCACCCAGCGTTCCCCCAAGTCTCCCGATAAAAATGATACCTCACTTGTGTGTGTAGGCCTAGCGCCCGCAACAGGAAATGCCCCAAAACACAACGTGGACACATCCCATTTTTTGACAAAATACAGAGCTGTTTTTTGCAAAGTGCCTACCTGTAGATTTTGGCCTCTAGCTCAGACGGCACATAGGGAAACCTACCAAACCTGTGCATTTTTGAAAACTAGAGACCAAGGGGAGTCCAAGATGGGGTGACTCGTGGGGCTCTCACCAGGTTCTGTTACTCAGAATCCTTTGCAAACCTCAAAAAGTGGCTAAAAAAACAAGATTTCCTCACATTTCGGTGACAGAAAGTTCTGGAATCTGAGAGGAGCACAAATTTCCTTCCACCCAGCGTTCCCCCAAGTCTCCTGATAAAAATGATACCTCACTTGTGTGGGTTGGCCTCGCGCCCGCGACAGGAAATGCCCCAAAACACAACGTGGACACATCCCATTTTCTGACAAAATACAGAGCTGTTTTTTGCAAAGTGCCTACCTGTAGATTTTGGCCTCTAGCTCAGCCGGCACATAGGGAAACCTACCAAACCTGTGCATTTTTTAAAAGTAGAGACCTAGGGGAATCCAAGATGGGGTGACTCGTGGGGCTCTCACCAGGTTCTGTTACCCAGAATCCTTTGCAAACCTCAAAAAGTGGATAAAAAAACAAGTTTTCCTCACATTTCGGTGACAGAAAGTTCTGGAATCTGAGAGGAGCCACAAATTTCCTTCCACCCAGCGTTCCCCCAAGTCTCCCGATAAAAATGATACCTCACTTGTGTGGGTAGGCCTAGCACCCGCAACAGGAAATGCCCCAAAACACAACGTGGACACATCCCATTTTTTGACAAAATACAGAGCTGTTTTTTGCAAAGTGCCTACCTGTAGATTTTGGCCTCTAGCTCAGACGGCACATAGGGAAACCTACCAAACCTGTGCATTTTTGAAAACTAGAGACCAAGGGGAGTCCAAGATGGGGTGACTCGTGGGGCTCTCACCAGGTTCTGTTACTCAGAATCCTTTGCAAACCTCAAAAAGTGGCTAAAAAAACAAGATTTCCTCACATTTCGGTGACAGAAAGTTCTGGAATCTGAGAGGAGCCACAAATTTCCTTCCACCCAGCGTTCCCCCAAGTCTCCTGATAAAAATGATACCTCACTTGTGTGGGTTGGCCTCGCGCCCGCGACAGGAAATGCCCCAAAACACAACGTGGACACATCCCATTTTCTGACAAAATACAGAGCTGTTTTTTGCAAAGTGCCTACCTGTAGATTTTGGACTCTAGCTCAGCCGGCACATAGGGAAACCTACCAAACCTGTGCATTTTTGAAAACTTGAGACCTAGGGGAATCCAAGATGGGGTGACTTGTGGGGCTCTGACCAGGTTCTGTTACCCAGAATCCTTTGCAAACCTCATAAAGTGGCTAAAAAAACAAGTTTTCCTCACATTTCGGTGACAGAAAGTTCTGGAATCTGAGATGAGCCACAAATTTCCTTCCACCCAGCTTTCCCCCAAGTCTCCCGATAAAAATGATACCTCACTTGTGTGGGTAGGCCTAGAGCCCGCGACAGGGTATGCCCCAAAACACAACGTGGACACATCCCATTTTTTGACAAAATACAGAGCTGTTTTTTGCAAAGTGCCTACCTGTAGATTTTGCCCTCTAGCCCAGCCGGCACATAGGGAAACCTACCAAACCTGTGCATTTTTGAAAACTAGAGACCTAGGGGAATCCAAGATGGGGTAACTCGTGGGTCTCTCACCAGGTTCTGTTACCCAGAATCCTTTGCAAACCTCAAAAATTGGCTAAAAAAAAAAGTTTTCCTCACATTTCGGTGACAAAAAGATCTGGAATCTGAGAGGAGCCACAAATTTCCTACCACTCAGCGTTCCACCAAGTCTCCCGATAAAAATGATACCTCACTTGTGTGGGTATGCCTAGCGCCCGTGACAGGAAATGCCCCAAAACACAACGTGGACACATCCCATTTTTGGACAAAATACAGAGCTGTTTTTTGGAAAGTGTCTACCTGTAGATTTTGGCCTCTAGCTCAGCCGGCACATAGGGAAACCTACCAAACCTGTGCATTTTTTAAAACTAGAGACCTATGGGAATCCAAGATGGGGTGACTTGTGGGGCTCTGACCAGGTTCTGTTACCCAGAATCCTTTGCAAACCTCAAAAAGTGGCTAAAAAAACAAGTTTTCCTCACATTTCGGTGACAGAAAGTTCTGGAATCTGAGAGGAGCCACAAATTTCCTTCCACCCAGCGTTCCCCCAAGTCTCCTGATAAAAATGATACCTCACTTGTGTGGGTAGGCCTAGCGCCCGCGACAGGAAATGCCCCAAAACACAACATGGACACATCCCATTTTTTGACAAAATACAGAGCTGTTTTTTGCAAAGTGCCTACCTGTAGATTTTGGCCTCTAGCTCAGCCGGCACAAAGGGAAACCTACCAAACCAGTGCATTTTTTTAAACTAGAGACCTATGGGAATCCAAGATGGGGTGACTTGTGGGGCTCTGACCAGGTTCTGTTACCCAGAATCCTTTGCAAACCTCAAAAAGTGGCTAAAAAAACAAGTTTTCCTCACATTTCGGTGACAGAAAGTTCTGGAATCTGAGAGGAGCCACAAATTTCCTTCCACCCAGCGTTCCCCCAAGTCTCCTGATAAAAATGATACCTCACTTGTGTGGGTTGGCCTAGCGCCCGCGACTGGAAATGCCCCAAAACACAACGTGGACACATCCCATTTTCTGACAAAATACAGAGCTGTTTTTTGCAAAGTGCCTACCTGTAGATTTTGGCCTTTAGCTCAGCCGGCACATAGGGAAACCTACCAAACCTGTGCATTTTTTAAAAGTAGAGACCTAGGGGAATCCAAGATGGAGTGACTCGTGGGGCTCTGACCAGGTTCTGTTACCCAGAATACTTTGCAAACCTCAAAAAGTGGCTAAAAAAACAAGTTTTCCTCACATTTCGGTAACAGAAAGTTCTGGAATCTGAGAGGAGCCACAAATTTCCTTCCACCCAGCGTTCCCCCAAGTCTCCCGATAAAAATGATACCTCACTTGTGTGTGTAGGCCTAGCGCCCGCAACAGGAAATGCCCCAAAACACAACGTGGACACATCCCATTTTTTGACAAAATACAGAGCTGTTTTTTGCAAAGTGCCTACCTGTAGATTTTGGCCTCTAGCTCAGACGGCACATAGGGAAACCTACCAAACCTGTGCATTTTTGAAAACTAGAGACCAAGGGGAGTCCAAGATGGGGTGACTCGTGGGGCTCTCACCAGGTTCTGTTACTCAGAATCCTTTGCAAACCTCCAAAAGTGGCTAAAAAAACAAGATTTCCTCACATTTCGGTGACAGAAAGTTCTGGAATCTGAGAGGAGCCACAAATTTCCTTCCACCCAGCGTTCCCCCAAGTCTCCTGATAAAAATGATACCTCACTTGTGTGGGTTGGCCTCGGGCCCGCGACAGGAAATGCCCCAAAACACAACGTGGACACATCCCATTTTCTGACAAAATACAGAGCTGTTTTTTGCAAAGTGCCTACCTGTAGATTTTGGCCTCTAGCTCAGCCGGCACATAGGGAAACCTACCAAACCTGTGCATTTTTTAAAAGTAGAGACCTAGGGGAATCCAAGATGGGGTGACTCGTGGGGCTCTCACCAGGTTCTGTTACCCAGAATCCTTTGCAAACCTCAAAAAGTGGATAAAAAAACAAGTTTTCCTCACATTTCGGTGACAGAAAGTTCTGGAATCTGAGAGGAGCCACAAATTTCCTTCCACCCAGCGTTCCCCCAAGTCTCCTGATAAAAATGATATCTCACTTGTGTGGGTTGGCCTAGCGCCCGCGACAGGAAATGCCCCAAAACACAACGTGGACACATCCCATTTTCTGACAAAATACAGAGCTGTTTTTTGCAAAGTGCCTACCTGTAGATTTTGGCCTCTAGCTCAGCCGGCACATAGGGAAACCTACCAAACCTGTGCATTTTTGAAAAGTAGAGACTTACGGGAATCAAAGATGGGGTGACTCGTGGGGCTCTCACCAGGTTCTGTTACCCAGAATCCTTTGCAAACCTCAAAAAGTGGCTATAAAAACAAGTTTTCCTCACATTTCGGTGACAGAAAGTTCTGGAATCTGAGAGGAGCCACACATTTCCTTCCACCCAGCGTTCCCCCAAGACTCCCGATAAAAATGATACCTCACTTGTGTGGGTAGGCCTGGCGCCCGCGACAGGAAATGCCCCAAAACACAACGTGGACACATCCCATTTTTTGACAAAATACAGAGCTGTTTTTTGCAAAGTGCCTACCTGTAGATTTTGGCCTCTAGCTCAGCCGGCACATAGGGAAACCTACCAAACCTGTGCATTTTTGAAAACTAGAGACCTAGGGGAATCCAAGATGGGGTGACTTGTGGGGCTCTCACCAGGTTCTGTTACCCAGAATCCTTTGCAAACCTCAAAAAGTGGCTAAAAAAACAAGTTTTCCTCACATTTCGGTGACAAAAAGATCTGGAATCTGAGAGGAGCCACAAATTTCCTTCCACCCAGCGTTCCCCCAAGTCTCCCGATAAAAATGATACCTCACTTGTGTGGGTAGGCCTAGCGCCCGTGACAGGAAATGCCCCAAAACACAACGTGGACACATCCCATTTTTTGACAAAATACAGAGCTGTTTTTTGGAAAGTGCCTACCTGTAGATTTTGGCCTCTAGCTCAGCCGGCACATAGGGAAACCTACCAAACCTGTGCATTTTTGAAAACTAGAGACCTAGGGGAATCCAAGATGGGGTGACTTGTGTGGCTCTGACCAGGTTCTGTTACCCAGAATCCTTTGCAAACCTCAAAAAGTGGCTAAAAAAACAAGTTTTCCTCACATTTCTGTGACAGAAAGTTCTGGAATCTGAGAGGAGCCACAAATTTCCTTCCACCCAGCGTTCCCCCAAGTCTCCCGATAAAAATGATACCTCACTTGTGTGTGTAGGCCTAGCGCCCGCAACAGGAAATGCCCCAAAACACAACGTGGACACATCCCATTTTTTGACAAAATACAGAGCTGTTTTTTGCAAAGTGCCTACCTGTAGATTTTGGCCTCTAGCTCAGACGGCACATAGGGAAACCTACCAAACCTGTGCATTTTTGAAAACTAGAGACCAAGGGGAGTCCAAGATGGGGTGACTCGTGGGGCTCTCACCAGGTTCTGTTACTCAGAATCCTTTGCAAACCTCAAAAAGTGGCTAAAAAAACAAGATTTCCTCACATTTCGGTGACAGAAAGTTCTGGAATCTGAGAGGAGCCACAAATTTCCTTCCACCCAGCGTTCCCCCAAGTCTCCTGATAAAAATGATACCTCACTTGTGTGGGTTGGCCTCGCGCCCGCGACAGGAAATGCCCCAAAACACAACGTGGACACATCCCATTTTCTGACAAAATACAGAGCTGTTTTTTGCAAAGTGCCTACCTGTAGATTTTGGCCTCTAGCTCAGCCGGCACATAGGGAAACCTACCAAACCTGTGCATTTTTTAAAAGTAGAGACCTAGGGGAATCCAAGATGGGGTGACTCGTGGGGCTCTCACCAGGTTCTGTTACCCAGAATCCTTTGCAAACCTCAAAAAGTGGATAAAAAAACAAGTTTTCCTCTCATTTCGGTGACAGAAAGTTCTGGAATCTGAGAGGAGCCACAAATTTCCTTCCACCCAGCGTTCCCCCAAGTCTCCCGATAAAAATGATACCTCACTTGTGTTTGTAGGCCTAGCACCCGCAACAGGAAATGCCCCAAAACACAACGTGGACACATCCCATTTTTTGACAAAATACAGAGCTGTTTTTTGCAAAGTGCCTACCTGTAGATTTTGGCCTCTAGCTCAGACGGCACATAGGGAAACCTACCAAACCTGTGCATTTTTGAAAACTAGAGACCAAGGGGAGTCCAAGATGGGGTGACTCGTGGGGCTCTCACCAGGTTCTGTTACTCAGAATCCTTTGCAAACCTCAAAAAGTGGCTAAAAAAACAAGATTTCCTCACATTTCGGTGACAGAAAGTTCTGGAATCTGAGAGGAGCCACAAATTTCCTTCCACCCAGCGTTCCCCCAAGTCTCCTGATAAAAATGATACCTCACTTGTGTGGGTTGGCCTCGCGCCCGCGACAGGAAATGCCCCAAAACACAACGTGGACACATCCCATTTTCTGACAAAATACAGAGCTGTTTTTTGCAAAGTGCCTACCTGTAGATTTTGGACTCTAGCTCAGCCGGCACATAGGGAAACCTACCAAACCTGTGCATTTTTGAAAACTTGAGACCTAGGGGAATCCAAGATGGGGTGACTTGTGGGGCTCTGACCAGGTTCTGTTACCCAGAATCCTTTGCAAACCTCAAAAAGTGGCTAAAAAAACAAGTTTTCCTCACATTTCGGTGACAGAAAGTTCTGGAATCTGAGATGAGCCACAAATTTCCTTCCACCCAGCTTTCCCCCAAGTCTCCCGATAAAAATGATACCTCACTTGTGTGGGTAGGCCTAGAGCCCGCGACAGGGTATGCCCCAAAACACAACGTGGACACATCCCATTTTTTGACAAAATACAGAGCTGTTTTTTGCAAAGTGCCTACCTGTAGATTTTGCCCTCTAGCCCAGCCGGCACATAGGGAAACCTACCAAACCTGTGCATTTTTGAAAACTAGAGACCTAGGGGAATCCAAGATGGGGTAACTCGTGGGTCTCTCACCAGGTTCTGTTACCCAGAATCCTTTGCAAACCTCAAAAATTGGCTAAAAAAAAAAGTTTTCCTCACATTTCGGTGACAAAAAGATCTGGAATCTGAGAGGAGCCACAAATTTCCTACCACTCAGCGTTCCACCAAGTCTCCCGATAAAAATGATACCTCACTTGTGTGGGTATGCCTAGCGCCCGTGACAGGAAATGCCCCAAAACACAACGTGGACACATCCCATTTTTGGACAAAATACAGAGCTGTTTTTTGGAAAGTGTCTACCTGTAGATTTTGGCCTCTAGCTCAGCCGGCACATAGGGAAACCTACCAAACCTGTGCATTTTTTAAAACTAGAGACCTATGGGAATCCAAGATGGGGTGACTTGTGGGGCTCTGACCAGGTTCTGTTACCCAGAATCCTTTGCAAACCTCAAAAAGTGGCTAAAAAAACAAGTTTTCCTCACATTTCGGTGACAGAAAGTTCTGGAATCTGAGAGGAGCCACAAATTTCCTTCCACCCAGCGTTCCCCCAAGTCTCCTGATAAAAATGATACCTCACTTGTGTGGGTAGGCCTAGCGCCCGCGACAGGAAATGCCCCAAAACACAACATGGACACATCCCATTTTTTGACAAAATACAGAGCTGTTTTTTGCAAAGTGCCTACCTGTAGATTTTGGCCTCTAGCTCAGCCGGCACAAAGGGAAACCTACCAAACCAGTGCATTTTTTTAAACTAGAGACCTATGGGAATCCAAGATGGGGTGACTTGTGGGGCTCTGACCAGGTTCTGTTACCCAGAATCCTTTGCAAACCTCAAAAAGTGGCTAAAAAAACAAGTTTTCCTCACATTTCGGTGACAGAAAGTTCTGGAATCTGAGAGGAGCCACAAATTTCCTTCCACCCAGCGTTCCCCCAAGTCTCCTGATAAAAATGATACCTCACTTGTGTGGGTTGGCCTAGCGCCCGCGACAGGAAATGCCCCAAAACACAACGTGGACACATCCCATTTTCTGACAAAATACAGAGCTGTTTTTTGCAAAGTGCCTACCTGTAGATTTTGGCCTTTAGCTCAGCCGGCACATAGGGAAACCTACCAAACCTGTGCATTTTTTAAAAGTAGAGACCTAGGGGAATCCAAGATGGAGTGACTCGTGGGGCTCTGACCAGGTTCTGTTACCCAGAATACTTTGCAAACCTCAAAAAGTGGCTAAAAAAACAAGTTTTCCTCACATTTCGGTAACAGAAAGTTCTGGAATCTGAGAGGAGCCACAAATTTCCTTCCACCCAGCGTTCCCCCAAGTCTCCCGATAAAAATTATACCTCACTTGTGTGGGTTGGCCTAGCACCCGCGACAGGATATGCCCCAAAACACAACGTAGACACATCCCATTTTTTGACAAAATACAGAGCTGTTTTTTGCAAAGTGCCTACCTGTAGATTTTGGCCTCTAGCCCAGCCGGCACATAGGGAAACCTACCAAACCTGTGCATTTTTTAAAACTAGAGACCTAGGGGAATCCAAGATGGGGTAACTCGTGGGGCTCTCACCAGGTTCTGTTACCCAGAGTCCTTTGCAAACCTCAAAAAGTGGCTAAAAAAACAAGTTTTCCTCACATTTCGGTGACAAAAAGATCTGGAATCTGAGAGGAGCCACAAATTTCCTTCCACCCAGCTTTCCCCCAAGTCTCCCGATAAAAATGATACCTCACTTGTGTGGTAGTCCTAGCGCCCGCCACAGGAAATGCCCCAAAACACAACGTGGACACATCCCATTTTTTGACAAAATACAGAGCTGTTTTTTGCAAAGTGCCTACCTGTAGATTTTGGCCTCTAGCTCAGCCGGCACATAGGGAAACCTACCAAACCTGTGCATTTTTTAAAACTAGAGACCTATGGGAATCGAAGATGGGGTGACTTGTGGGGCTCTGACCAGGTTCTGTTACCCAGAATCCTTTGCAAACCTCAAAAAGTGGCTAAAAAAACAAGTTTTCCTCACATTTCGGTGACAGAAAGTTCTGGAATCTGAGAGGAGCCACAAATTTCCTTCCACCCAGCGTTCCCCCAAGTCTCCTGATAAAAATGATACCTCACTTGTGTGGGTTGGCCTAGCGCCCGCGACAGGAAATGCCCCAAAACACAACGTGGACACATCCCATTTTCTGACAAAATACAGAGCTCTTTTTTGCAAAGTGCCTACCTGTAGATTTTGGCCTCTAGCTCAGCCGGCACATAGGGAAACCTACCAAACCTGTGCATTTTTGAAAAGTAGAGACCTACGGGAATCCAAGATGGGGTGACTCGTGGGGCTCTCACCCGGTTCTGTTACCCAGAATCCTTTGCAAACCTCAAAAAGTGGCTAAAAAAACAAGTTTTCCTCACATTTCGGTGACAGAAAGTTTTGGAATCTGAGAGGAGCCACAAATTTCCTTCCACCCAGCGTTCCCCCAAGTCTCCCGATAAAAATGATACCTCACTTGTGTGGGTAGGCCTGGCGCCCGCGACAGGAAATGCCCCAAAACACAACGTGGACACATCCCATTTTTTGACAAAATACAGAGCTGTTTTTTGCAAAGTGCCTACCTGTAGATTTTGGCCTCTAGCTCAGCCGGCACATAGGGAAACCTACCAAACCTGTGCATTTTTGAAAACTAGAGACCTAGGGGAATCCAAGATGGGGTGACTTGTGGGGCTCTGACCAGGTTCTGTTACCCAGAATCCTTTGCAAACCTCAAAAAGTGGCTAAAAAAACAAGTTTTCCTCACATTTCGGTGACAGAAAGTTCTGGAATCTGAGAGGAGACACAAATTTCCTTCCACCCAGCGTTTCCCCAAGTCTCCCGATAAAAATGATACCTCACTTGTGTGGGTAGGCCTAGCGCCCGCGACAGGATATGCCCCAAAACACAACGTGGACACATCCCATTTTTTGACAAAATACAGAGCTGTTTTTTGCAAAGTGCCTACCTGTAGATTTTGGCCTCTAGCTCAGCCGGCACATAGGGAAACCTACCAAACCTGAGCATTTTTGAAAAGTAGAGACCTAGGGGAATCCAAGATGGGGTGACTCGTGGGGCTCTCACCAGGTTCTGTTACCCAGAATCCTTTGCAAACCTCAAAAAGTGGCTAAAAAAACAAGTTTTCCTCACATTTCGGTGACTGAAAGTTCTGGAATCTGAGAGGAGCCACAAATTTCCTTCCACCCAGCGTTCCCCCAAGTCTCCTGATAAAAATGATACCTCACTTGTGTGGGTTGGCCTAGCGCCCGCGACAGGAAATGCCCCAAAACACAACGTTGACACATCCCATTTTCTGACAAAATACAGAGCTGTTTTTTGCAAAGTGCCTACCTGTAGATTTTGGCCTCTAGCTCAGCCGGCACATAGGGAAACCTACCAAACCTGTGCATTTTTTAAAAGTAGAGACCTACGGGAATCCAAGATGGGGTGACTCGTGGGGCTCTCACCAGGTTCTGTTACCCAGAATCCTTTGCAAACCTCAAATTTCCTCACATTTCGGTGACAGAAAGTTCTGGAATCTGAGAGGAGCCACAAATTTCCTTCCACCCAGCGTTTCCCCAAGTCTCCCGATAAAAATGATACCTCACTTGTGTGGGTAGGCCTGGCGCCCGCGACAGGAAATGCCCCAAAACACAACGTGGACACATCCCATTTTTTGACAAAATACAGAGCTGTTTTTTGCAAAGTGCCTACCTGTAGATTTTGGCCTCTAGCTCAGCCGGCACATAGGGAAACCTACCAAACCTGTGCATTTTTGAAAACTAGAGACCTAGGGGAATCCAAGATGGGGTGACTTGTGGGGCTCTCACCAGGTTCTGTTACCCAGAATCCTTTGCAAACCTCAAAAAGTGGCTAAAAAAACAAGTTTTCCTCACATTTCGGTGACAAAAAGATCTGGAATCTGAGAGGAGCCACAAATTTCCTTCCACCCAGCGTTCCCCCAAGTCTCCCGATAAAAATGATACCTCACTTGTGTGGGTAGGCCTAGCGCCCGTGACAGGAAATGCCCCAAAACACAACGTGGACACATCCCATTTTTTGACAAAATACAGAGCTGTTTTTTGGAAAGTGCCTACCTGTAGATTTTGGCCTCTAGCTCAGCCGGCACATAGGGAAACCTACCAAACCTGTGCATTTTTGAAAACTAGAGACCTAGGGGAATCCAAGATGGGGTGACTTGTGTGGCTCTGACCAGGTTCTGTTACCCAGAATCCTTTGCAAACCTCAAAAAGTGGCTAAAAAAACAAGTTTTCCTCACATTTCTGTGACAGAAAGTTCTGGAATCTGAGAGGAGCCACAAATTTCCTTCCACCCAGCGTTCCCCCAAGTCTCCCGATAAAAATGATACCTCACTTGTGTGTGTAGGCCTAGCGCCCGCAACAGGAAATGCCCCAAAACACAACGTGGACACATCCCATTTTTTGACAAAATACAGAGCTGTTTTTTGCAAAGTGCCTACCTGTAGATTTTGGCCTCTAGCTCAGACGGCACATAGGGAAACCTACCAAACCTGTGCATTTTTGAAAACTAGAGACCAAGGGGAGTCCAAGATGGGGTGACTCGTGGGGCTCTCACCAGGTTCTGTTACTCAGAATCCTTTGCAAACCTCAAAAAGTGGCTAAAAAAACAAGATTTCCTCACATTTCGGTGACAGAAAGTTCTGGAATCTGAGAGGAGCCACAAATTTCCTTTCACCCAGCGTTCCCCCAAGTCTTCTGATAAAAATGATACCTCACTTGTGTGGGTTGGCCTCGCGCCCGCGACAGGAAATGCCCCAAAACACAACGTGGACACATCCCATTTTTTGACAAAATACAGAGCTGTTTTTTGCAAAGTGCCTACCTGTAGATTTTGGCCTCTAGCTCAGCCGGCACATAGGGAAACCTACCAAACCTGTGCATTTTTGAAAACTAGAGACCTAGGGGAATCCAAGATGGGGTGACTTGTGGGGCTCTCACCAGGTTCTGTTACCCAGAATCCTTTGCAAACCTCAAAAAGTGGCTAAAAAAACAAGTTTTCCTCACATTTCGGTGACAAAAAGATCTGGAATCTGAGAGGAGCCACAAATTTCCTTCCACCCAGCGTTCCCCCAAGTCTTCCGATAAAAATGATACCTCACTTGTGTGGGTAGGCCTAGCGCCCGTGACAGGAAATGCCCCAAAACACAACGTGGACACATCCCATTTTTTGACAAAATACAGAGCTGTTTTTTGGAAAGTGCCTACCTGTAGATTTTGGCCTCTAGCTCAGCCGGCACATAGGGAAACCTACCAAACCTGTGCATTTATGAAAACTAGAGACCTAGGGGAATCCAAGATGGGGTGACTTGTGTGGCTCTGACCAGGTTCTGTTACCCAGAATCCTTTGCAAACCTCAAAAAGTGGCTAAAAAAACAAGTTTTCCTCACATTTCTGTGACAGAAAGTTCTGGAATCTGAGAGGAGCCACAAATTTCCTTCCACCCAGCGTTCCCCCAAGTCTCCCGATAAAAATGATACCTCACTTGTGTGTGTAGGCCTAGCGCCCGCAACAGGAAATGCCCCAAAACACAACGTGGACACATCCCATTTTTTGACAAAATACAGAGCTGTTTTTTGCAAAGTGCCTACCTGTAGATTTTGGCCTCTAGCTCAGACGGCACATAGGGAAACCTACCAAACCTGTGCATTTTTGAAAACTAGAGACCAAGGGGAGTCCAAGATGGGGTGACTCGTGGGGCTCTCACCAGGTTCTGTTACTCAGAATCCTTTGCAAACCTCAAAAAGTGGCTAAAAAAACAAGATTTCCTCACATTTCGGTGACAGAAAGTTCTGGAATCTGAGAGGAGCCACAAATTTCCTTTCACCCAGCGTTCCCCCAAGTCTCCTGATAAAAATGATACCTCACTTGTGTGGGTTGGCCTCGCGCCCGCGACAGGAAATGCCCCAAAACACAACGTGGACACATCCCATTTTTTGACAAAATACAGAGCTGTTTTTTGCAAAGTGCCTACCTGTAGATTTTGGCCTCTAGCTCAGCCGGCACATAGGGAAACCTACCAAACCTGTGCATTTTTGAAAAGTAGAGACTTACGGGAATCCAAGATGGGGTGACTCGTGGGGCTCTCACCAGGTTCTGTTACCCAGAATCCTTTGCAAACCTCAAAAAGTGGCTATAAAAACAAGTTTTCCTCACATTTCGGTGACAGAAAGTTCTGGAATCTGAGAGGAGCCACACATTTCCTTCCACCCAGCGTTCCCCCAAGACTCCCGATAAAAATGATACCTCACTTGTGTGGGTAGGCCTGGCGCCCGCGACAGGAAATGCCCCAAAACACAAAGTGGACACATCCCATTTTTTGACAAAATACAGAGCTGTTTTTTGCAAAGTGCCTACCTGTAGATTTTGGCCTCTAGCTCAGCCGGCACATAGGGAAACCTACCAAACCTGTGCATTTTTGAAAACTAGAGACCTAGGGGAATCCAAGATGGGGTGACTTGTGGGGCTCTCACCAGGTTCTGTTACCCAGAATCCTTTGCAAACCTCAAAAAGTGGCTAAAAAAACAAGTTTTCCTCACATTTCGGTGACAAAAAGATCTGGAATCTGAGAGGAGCCACAAATTTCCTTCCACCCAGCGTTCCCCCAAGTCTCCCGATAAAAATGATACCTCACTTGTGTGGGTAGGCCTAGCGCCCGTGACAGGAAATGCCCCAAAACACAACGTGGACACATCCCATTTTTTGACAAAATACAGAGCTGTTTTTTGGAAAGTGCCTACCTGTAGATTTTGGCCTCTAGCTCAGCCGGCACATAGGGAAACCTACCAAACCTGTGCATTTTTGAAAACTAGAGACCTAGGGGAATCCAAGATGGGGTGACTTGTGTGGCTCTGACCAGGTTCTGTTACCCAGAATCCTTTGCAAACCTCAAAAAGTGGCTAAAAAAACAAGTTTTCCTCACATTTCTGTGACAGAAAGTTCTGGAATCTGAGAGGAGCCACAAATTTCCTTCCACCCAGCGTTCCCCCAAGTCTCCCGATAAAAATGATACCTCACTTGTGTGTGTAGGCCTAGCGCCCGCAACAGGAAATGCCCCAAAACACAACGTGGACACATCCCATTTTTTGACAAAATACAGAGCTGTTTTTTGCAAAGTGCCTACCTGTAGATTTTGGCCTCTAGCTCAGACGGCACATAGGGAAACCTACCAAACCTGTGCATTTTTGAAAACTAGAGACCAAGGGGAGTCCAAGATGGGGTGACTCGTGGGGCTCTCACCAGGTTCTGTTACTCAGAATCCTTTGCAAACCTCAAAAAGTGGCTAAAAAAACAAGATTTCCTCACATTTCGGTGACAGAAAGTTCTGGAATCTGAGAGGAGCCACAAATTTCCTTCCACCCAGCGTTCCCCCAAGTCTCCTGATAAAAATGATACCTCACTTGTGTGGGTTTGCCTCGCGCCCGCGACAGGAAATGCCCCAAAACACAACGTGGACACATCCCATTTTCTGACAAAATACAGAGCTGTTTTTTGCAAAGTGCCTACCTGTAGATTTTGGCCTCTAGCTCAGCCGGCACATAGGGAAACCTACCAAACCTGTGCATTTTTTAAAAGTAGAGACCTAGGGGAATCCAAGATGGGGTGACTCGTGGGGCTCTCACCAGGTTCTGTTACCCAGAATCCTTTGCAAACCTCAAAAAGTGGATAAAAAAACAAGTTTTCCTCACATTTCGGTGACAGAAAGTTCTGGAATCTGAGAGGAGCCACAAATTTCCTTCCACCCAGCGTTCCCCCAAGTCTCCCGATAAAAATGATACCTCACTTGTGTGGGTAGGCCTAGCACCCGCAACAGGAAATGCCCCAAAACACAACGTGGACACATCCCATTTTTTGACAAAATACAGAGCTGTTTTTTGCAAAGTGCCTACCTGTAGATTTTGGCCTCTAGCTCAGACGGCACATAGGGAAACCTACCAAACCTGTGCATTTTTGAAAACTAGAGACCTAGGGGAATCCAAGATGGGGTGACTTGTGTGGCTCTGACCAGGTTCTGTTACCCAGAATCCTTTGCAAACCTCAAAAAGTGGCTAAAAAAACAAGTTTTCCTCACATTTCTGTGACAGAAAGTTCTGGAATCTGAGAGGAGCCACAAATTTCCTTCCACCCAGCGTTCCCCCAAGTCTCCCGATAAAAATGATACCTCACTTGTGTGGGTAGGCCTAGCGCCCGTGACAGGAAATGCCCCAAAACACAACGTGGACACATCCCATTTTTTGACAAAATACAGAGCTGTTTTTTGGAAAGTGCCTACCTGTAGATTTTGGCCTCTAGCTCAGCCGGCACATAGGGAAACCTACCAAACCTGTGCATTTTTGAAAACTAGAGACCTAGGGGAATCCAAGATGGGGTGACTTGTGTGGCTCTGACCAGGTTCTGTTACCCAGAATCCTTTGCAAACCTCAAAAAGTGGCTAAAAAAACAAGTTTTCCTCACATTTCTGTGACAGAAAGTTCTGGAATCTGAGAGGAGCCACAAATTTCCTTCCACCCAGCGTTCCCCCAAGTCTCCCGATAAAAATGATACCTCACTTGTGTGTGTAGGCCTAGCGCCCGCAACAGGAAATGCCCCAAAACACAACGTGGACACATCCCATTTTTTGACAAAATACAGAGCTGTTTTTTGCAAAGTGCCTACCTGTAGATTTTGGCCTCTAGCTCAGACGGCACATAGGGAAACCTACCAAACCTGTGCATTTTTGAAAACTAGAGACCAAGGGGAGTCCAAGATGGGGTGACTCGTGGGGCTCTCACCAGGTTCTGTTACTCAGAATCCTTTGCAAACCTCAAAAAGTGGCT
Source organism: Pleurodeles waltl (assembly GCF_031143425.1). Taxonomy (NCBI): domain Eukaryota; kingdom Metazoa; phylum Chordata; class Amphibia; order Caudata; family Salamandridae; genus Pleurodeles; species Pleurodeles waltl. Next base: position 476,776,026 of record NC_090451.1, read on the forward strand.
AAAAAAACAAGATTTCCTCACATTTCGGTGACAGAAAGTTCTGGAATCTGAGAGGAGCCACAAATTTCCTTCCACCCAGCGTTCCCCCAAGTCTCCTGATAAAAATGATACCTCACTTGTGTGGGTTGGCCTCGCGCCCGCGACAGGAAATGCCCCAAAACACAACGTGGACACATCCCATTTTCTGACAAAATACAGAGCTGTTTTTTGCAAAGTGCCTACCTGTAGATTTTGGCCTCTAGCTCAGCCGGCACATAGGGAAACCTACCAAACCTGTGCATTTTTTAAAAGTAGAGACCTAGGGGAATCCAAGATGGGGTGACTCGTGGGGCTCTCACCAGGTTCTGTTACCCAGAATCCTTTGCAAACCTCAAAAAGTGGATAAAAAAACAAGTTTTCCTCACATTTCGGTGACAGAAAGTTCTGGAATCTGAGAGGAGCCACAAATTTCCTTCCACCCAGCGTTCCCCCAAGTCTCCCGATAAAAATGATACCTCACTTGTGTGGGTAGGCCTAGCACCCGCAACAGGAAATGCCCCAAAACACAATGTGGACACATCCCATTTTTTGACAAAATACAGAACTGTTTTTTGCAAAGTGCCTACCTGTAGATTTTGGCCTCTAGCTCAGCCGGCACATAGGGAAACCTACCAAACCTGTGCATTTTTGAAAACTTGAGACCTAGGGGAATCCAAGATGGGGTGACTTGTGGGGCTCTGACCAGGTTCTGTTACCCAGAATCCTTTGCAAACCTCAAAAAGTGGCTAAAAAAACAAGTTTTCCTCACATTTCGGTGACAGAAAGTTCTGGAATCTGAGATGAGCCACAAATTTCCTTCCACCCAGCTTTCCCCCAAGTCTCCCGATAAAAATGATACCTCACTTGTGTGGGTAGGCCTAGAGCCCGCGACAGGGTATGCCCCAAAACACAACGTGGACACATCCCATTTTTTGACAAAATACAGAGCTGTTTTTTGCAAAGTGCCTACCTGTAGATTTTGCCCTCTAGCCCAGCCGGCACATAGGGAAACCTACCAAACCTGTGCATTTTTGAAAACTAGAGACCTAGGGGAATCCAAGATGGGGTAACTCGTGGGTCTCTCACCAGGTTCTGTTACCCAGAATCCTTTGCAAACCTCAAAAATTGGCTAAAAAAAAAAGTTTTCCTCACATTTCGGTGACAAAAAGATCTGGAATCTGAGAGGAGCCACAAATTTCCTACCACTCAGCATTCCACCAAGTCTCCCGATAAAAATGATACCTCACTTGTGTGGGTATGCCTAGCGCCCGTGACAGGAAATGCCCCAAAACACAACGTGGACACATCCCATTTTTGGACAAAATACAGAGCTGTTTTTTGGAAAGTGTCTACCTGTAGATTTTGGCCTCTAGCTCAGCCGGCACATAGGGAAACGTACCAAACCTGTGCATTTTTTAAAACTAGAGACCTATGGGAATCCAAGATGGGGTGACTTGTGGGGCTCTGACCAGGTTCTGTTACCCAGAATCCTTTGCAAACCTCAAAAAGTGGCTAAAAAAACAAGTTTTCCTCACATTTCGGTGACAGAAAGTTCTGGAATCTGAGAGGAGCCACAAATTTCCTTCCACCCAGCGTTCCCCCAAGTCTCCTGATAAAAATGATACCTCACTTGTGTGGGTAGGCCTAGCGCCCGCGACAGGAAATGCCCCAAAACACAACATGGACACATCCCATTTTTTGACAAAATACAGAGCTGTTTTTTGCAAAGTGCCTACCTGTAGATTTTGGCCTCTAGCTCAGCCGGCACAAAGGGAAACCTACCAAACCAGTGCATTTTTTTAAACTAGAGACCTATGGGAATCCAAGATGGGGTGACTTGTGGGGCTCTGACCAGGTTCTGTTACCCAGAATCCTTTGCAAACCTCAAAAAGTGGCTAAAAAAACAAGTTTTCCTCACATTTCGGTGACAGAAAGTTCTGGAATCTGAGAGGAGCCACAAATTTCCTTCCACCCAGCGTTCCCCCAAGTCTCCTGATAAAAATGATACCTCACTTGTGTGGGTTGGCCTAGCGCCCGCGACAGGAAATGCCCCAAAACACAACGTGGACACATCCCATTTTCAGACAAAATACAGAGCTGTTTTTTGCAAAGTGCCTACCTGTAGATTTTGGCCTTTAGCTCAGCCGGCACATAGGGAAACCTACCAAACCTGTGCATTTTTTAAAAGTAGAGACCTAGGGGAATCCAAGATGGAGTGACTCGTGGGGCTCTGACCAGGTTCTGTTACCCAGAATACTTTGCAAACCTCAAAAAGTGGCTAAAAAAACAAGTTTTCCTCACATTTCGGTAACAGAAAGTTCTGGAATCTGAGAGGAGCCACAAATTTCCTTCCACCCAGCGTTCCCCCAAGTCTCCCGATAAAAATGATACCTCACTTGTGTGGGTTGGCCTAGCGCCCGCGACAGGATATGCCCCAAAACACAACGTAGACACATCCCATTTTTTGACAAAATACAGAGCTGTTTTTTGCAAAGTGCCTACCTGTAGATTTTGGCCTCTAGCCCAGCCGGCACATAGGGAAACCTACCAAACCTGTGCATTTTTTAAAACTAGAGACCTAGGGGAATCCAAGATGGGGTAACTCGTGGGGCTCTCACCAGGTTCTGTTACCCAGAGTCCTTTGCAAACCTCAAAAAGTGGCTAAAAAAACAAGTTTTCCTCACATTTCGGTGACAAAAAGATCTGGAATCTGAGAGGAGCCACAAATTTCCTTCCACCCAGCTTTCCCCCAAGTCTCCCGATAAAAATGATACCTCACTTGTGTGGTAGTCCTAGCGCCCGCCACAGGAAATGCCCCAAAACACAACGTGGACACATCCCATTTTTTGACAAAATACAGAGCTGTTTTTTGCAAAGTGCCTACCTGTAGATTTTGGCCTCTAGCTCAGCCGGCACATAGGGAAACCTACCAAACCTGTGCATTTTTTAAAACTAGAGACCTATGGGAATCGAAGATGGGGTGACTTGTGGGGCTCTGACCAGGTTCTGTTACCCAGAATCCTTTGCAAACCTCAAAAAGTGGCTAAAAAAACAAGTTTTCCTCACATTTCGGTGACAGAAAGTTCTGGAATCTGAGAGGAGCCACAAATTTCCTTCCACCCAGCGTTCCCCCAAGTCTCCTGATAAAAATGATACCTCACTTGTGTGGGTTGGCCTAGCGCCCGCGACAGGAAATGCCCCAAAACACAACGTGGACACATCCCATTTTCTGACAAAATACAGAGCTCTTTTTTGCAAAGTGCCTACCTGTAGATTTTGGCCTCTAGCTCAGCCGGCACATAGGGAAACCTACCAAACCTGTGCATTTTTGAAAAGTAGAGACCTACGGGAATCCAAGATGGGGTGACTCGTGGGGCTCTCACCCGGTTCTGTTACCCAGAATCCTTTGCAAACCTCAAAAAGTGGCTAAAAAAACAAGTTTTCCTCACATTTCGGTGACAGAAAGTTTTGGAATCTGAGAGGAGCCACAAATTTCCTTCCACCCAGCGTTCCCCCAAGTCTCCCGATAAAAATGATACCTCACTTGTGTGGGTAGGCCTGGCGCCCGCGACAGGAAATGCCCCAAAACACAACGTGGACACATCCCATTTTTTGACAAAATACAGAGCTGTTTTTTGCAAAGTGCCTACCTGTAGATTTTGGCCTCTAGCTCAGCCGGCACATAGGGAAACCTACCAAACCTGTGCATTTTTGAAAACTAGAGACCTAGGGGAATCCAAGATGGGGTGACTTGTGGGGCTCTGACCAGGTTCTGTTACCCAGAATCCTTTGCAAACCTCAAAAAGTGGCTAAAAAAACAAGTTTTCCTCACATTTCGGTGACAGAAAGTTCTGGAATCTGAGAGGAGACACAAATTTCCTTCCACCCAGCGTTTCCCCAAGTCTCCCGATAAAAATGATACCTCACTTGTGTGGGTAGGCCTAGCGCCCGCGACAGGATATGCCCCAAAACACAACGTGGACACATCCCATTTTTTGACAAAATACAGAGCTGTTTTTTGCAAAGTGCCTACCTGTAGATTTTGGCCTCTAGCTCAGCCGGCACATAGGGAAACCTACCAAACCTGAGCATTTTTGAAAAGTAGAGACCTAGGGGAATCCAAGATGGGGTGACTCGTGGGGCTCTCACCAGGTTCTGTTACCCAGAATCCTTTGCAAACCTCAAAAAGTGGCTAAAAAAACAAGTTTTCCTCACATTTCGGTGACTGAAAGTTCTGGAATCTGAGAGGAGCCACAAATTTCCTTCCACCCAGCGTTCCCCCAAGTCTCCTGATAAAAATGATACCTCACTTGTGTGGGTTGGCCTAGCGCCCGCGACAGGAAATGCCCCAAAACACAACGTTGACACATCCCATTTTCTGACAAAATACAGAGCTGTTTTTTGCAAAGTGCCTACCTGTAGATTTTGGCCTCTAGCTCAGCCGGCACATAGGGAAACCTACCAAACCTGTGCATTTTTGAAAAGTAGAGACCTACGGGAATCCAAGATGGGGTGACTCGTGGGGCTCTCACCAGGTTCTGTTACCCAGAATCCTTTGCAAACCTCAAAAAGTGGCTAAAAAAACAAGTTTTCCTCACATTTCGGTGACAGAAAGTTCTGGAATCTGAGAGGAGCCACAAATTTCCTTCCACCCAGCGTTTCCCCAAGTCTCCCGATAAAAATGATACCTCACTTGTGTGGGTAGGCCTGGCGCCCGCGACAGGAAATGCCCCAAAACACAACGTGGACACATCCCATTTTTTGACAAAATACAGAGCTGTTTTTTGCAAAGTGCCTACCTGTAGATTTTGGCCTCTAGCTCAGCCGGCACATAGGGAAACCTACCAAACCTGTGCATTTTTGAAAACTAGAGACCTAGGGGAATCCAAGATGGGGTGACTTGTGGTGCTCTCACCAGGTTCTGTTACCCAGAATCCTTTGCAAACCTCAAAAAGTGGCTAAAAAAACAAGTTTTCCTCACATTTCGGTGACAAAAAGATCTGGAATCTGAGAGGAGCCACAAATTTCCTTCCACCCAGCGTTCCCCCAAGTCTCCCGATAAAAATGATACCTCACTTGTGTGGGTAGGCCTAGCGCCCGTGACAGGAAATGCCCCAAAACACAACGTGGACACATCCCATTTTTTGACAAAATACAGAGCTGTTTTTTGGAAAGTGCCTACCTGTAGATTTTGGCCTCTAGCTCAGCCGGCACATAGGGAAACCTACCAAACCTGTGCATTTATGAAAACTAGAGACCTAGGGGAATCCAAGATGGGGTGACTTGTGTGGCTCTGACCAGGTTCTGTTACCCAGAATCCTTTGCAAACCTCAAAAAGTGGCTAAAAAAACAAGTTTTCCTCACATTTCTGTGACAGAAAGTTCTGGAATCTGAGAGGAGCCACAAATTTCCTTCCACCCAGCGTTCCCCCAAGTCTCCCGATAAAAATGATACCTCACTTGTGTGTGTAGGCCTAGCGCCCGCAACAGGAAATGCCCCAAAACACAACGTGGACACATCCCATTTTTTGACAAAATACAGAGCTGTTTTTTGCAAAGTGCCTACCTGTAGATTTTGGCCTCTAGCTCAGACGGCACATAGGGAAACCTACCAAACCTGTGCATTTTTTAAAACTAGAGACCAAGGGGAGTCCAAGATGGGGTGACTCGTGGGGCTCTCACCAGGTTCTGTTACTCAGAATCCTTTGCAAACCTCAAAAAGTGGCTAAAAAAACAAGATTTCCTCACATTTCGGTGACAGAAAGTTCTGGAATCTGAGAGGAGCCACAAATTTCCTTTCACCCAGCGTTCCCCCAAGTCTCCTGATAAAAATGATACCTCACTTGTGTGGGTTGGCCTCGCGCCCGCGACAGGAAATGCCCCAAAACACAACGTGGACACATCCCATTTTTTGACAAAATACAGAGCTGTTTTTTGCAAAGTGCCTACCTGTAGATTTTGGCCTCTAGCTCAGCCGGCACATAGGGAAACCTACCAAACCTGTGCATTTTTGAAAACTAGAGACCTAGGGGAATCCAAGATGGGGTGACTTGTGGGGCTCTCACCAGGTTCTGTTACCCAGAATCCTTTGCAAACCTCAAAAAGTGGCTAAAAAAACAAGTTTTCCTCACATTTCGGTGACAAAAAGATCTGGAATCTGAGAGGAGCCACAAATTTCCTTCCACCCAGCGTTCCCCCAAGTCTCCCGATAAAAATGATACCTCACTTGTGTGGGTAGGCCTAGCGCCCGTGACAGGAAATGCCCCAAAACACAACGTGGACACATCCCATTTTTTGACAAAATACAGAGCTGTTTTTTGGAAAGTGCCTACCTGTAGATTTTGGCCTCTAGCTCAGCCGGCACATAGGGAAACCTACCAAACCTGTGCATTTTTGAAAACTAGAGACCTAGGGGAATCCAAGATGGGGTGACTTGTGTGGCTCTGACCAGGTTCTGTTACCCAGAATCCTTTGCAAACCTCAAAAAGTGGCTAAAAAAACAAGTTTTCCTCACATTTCTGTGACAGAAAGTTCTGGAATCTGAGAGGAGCCACAAATTTCCTTCAACCCAGCGTTCCCCCAAGTCTCCCGATAAAAATGATACCTCACTTGTGTGTGTAGGCCTAGCGCCCGCAACAGGAAATGCCCCAAAACACAACGTGGACACATCCCATTTTTTGACAAAATACAGAGCTGTTTTTTGCAAAGGGCCTACCTGTAGATTTTGGCCTCTAGCTCAGACGGCACATAGGGAAACCTACCAAACCTGTGCATTTTTGAAAACTAGAGACCAAGGGGAGTCCAAGATGGGGTGACTCGTGGGGCTCTCACCAGGTTCTGTTACTCAGAATCCTTTGCAAACCTCAAAAAGTGGCTAAAAAAACAAGTTTTCCTCACATTTCGGTGACAGAAAGTTCTGGAATCTGAGAGGAGCCACAAATTTCCTTCCACCCAGCGTTCCCCCAAGTCTCCTGATAAAAATGATACCTCACTTGTGTGGGTTGGCCTCGCGCCCGCGACAGGAAATTCCCCAAAACACAACGTGGACACATCCCATTTTCTGACAAAATACAGAGCTGTTTTTTGCAAAGTGCCTACCTGTAGATTTTGGCCTCTAGCTCAGCCGGCACATAGGGAAACCTACCAAACCTGTGCATTTTTTAAAAGTAGAGACCTAGGGGAATCCAAGATGGGGTGACTCGTGGGGCTCTCACCAGGTTCTGTTACCCAGAATCCTTTGCAAACCTCAAAAAGTGGATAAAAAAACAAGTTTTCCTCACATTTCGGTGACAGAAAGTTCTGGAATCTGAGAGGAGCCACAAATTTCCTTCCACCCAGCGTTCCCCCAAGTCTCCCGATAAAAATGATACCTCACTTGTGTGGGTAGGCCTAGCGCCCGCAACAGGAAATGCCCCAAAACACAACGTGGACACATCCCATTTTTTGACAAAATACAGAGCTGTTTTTTGTAAAGTGCCTACCTGTAGATTTTGGCCTCTAGCTCAGCCGGCACATAGGGAAACCTACCAAACCTGTGCATTTTTGAAAACTTGAGACCTAGGGGAATCCAAGATGGGGTGACTTGTGGGGCTCTGACCAGGTTCTGTTACCCAGAATCCTTTGCAAACCTCAAAAAGTGGCTAAAAAAACAAGTTTTCCTCACATTTCGGTGACAGAAAGTTCTGGAATCTGAGAGGAGCCACAAATTTCCTTCCACCCAGCGTTCCCCCAAGTCTCCCGATAAAAATGATTCCTCACTTGTGTGGGTAGGCCTAGAGCCCGCGACAGGGTATGCCCCAAAACACAACGTGGACACATCCCATTTTTTGACAAAATACAGAGCTGTTTTTTGCAAAGTGCCTACCTGTAGATTTAGGCCTTTAGCCCAGCCGGCACATAGGGAAACCTACCAAACCTGTGCATTTTTGAAAACTAGAGACCTAGGGGAATCCAAGATGGGGTAACTCGTGGGGCTCTCACCAGGTTCTGTTACCCAGAATCCTTTGCAAACCTCAAAAAGTGGTTAAAAAAAAAGGTTTCCTCACATTTTGGTGACAAAAAGATCTGGAATCTGAGAGGAGCCACAAATTTCCTACCACTCAGCGTTCCCCCAAGTCTCCCGATAAAAATGATACCTCACTTGTGTGGGTAGGCCTAGCGCCCGTGACAGGAAATGCCCCAAAACACAACGTGGACACATCCCATTTTTGGACAAAATACAGAGCTGTTTTTTGGAAAGTGCCTACCTGTAGATTTTGGCCTCTAGCTCAGCCGGCACATAGGGAAACCTACCAAACCTGTGCATTTTTTAAAACTAGAGACCTATGGGAATCCAAGATGGGGTGACTTGTGGGGCTCTGACCAGGTTCTGTTACCCAGAATCCTTTGCAAACCTCAAAAAGTGGCTAAAAAAACAAGTTTTCCTCACATTTCGGTGACAGAAAGTTCTGGAATCTGAGAGGAGCCACAAATCTCCTTCCACCCAGCGTTCCCCCAAGTCTCCTGATAAAAATGATACCTCACTTGTGTGGGTAGGCCTAGCGCCCGCGACAGGAAATGCCCCAAAACACAACATGGACACATCCCATTTTTTGACAAAATACAGAGCTGTTTTTTGCAAAGTGCCTACCTGTAGATTTTGGCCTCTAGCTCAGCCGGCACAAAGGGAAACGTACCAAACCTGTGCATTTTTTTAAACTAGAGACCTATGGGAATCCAAGATGGGGTGACTTGTGGGGCTCTGACCAGGTTCTGTTACCCAGAATCCTTTGCAAACCTCAAAAAGTGGCTAAAAAAACAAGTTTTCCTCACATTTCGGTGACAGAAAGTTCTGGAATCTGAGAGGAGCCACAAATTTCCTTCCACCCAGCGTTCCCCCAAGTCTCCTGATAAAAATGATACCTCACTTGTGTGGGTTGGCCTAGCGCCCGCGACAGGAAATGCCCCAAAACACAACGTGGACACATCCCATTTTCTGACAAAATACAGAGCTGTTTTTTGCAAAGTGCCTACCTGTAGATTTTGGCCTCTAGCTCAGCCGGCACATAGGGAAACCTACCAAACCTGTGCATTTTTTAAAAGTAGAGACCTAGGGGAATCCAAGATGGAGTGACTCGTGGGGCTCTGACCAGGTTCTGTTACCCAGAATCCTTTGCAAACCTCAAAAAGTGGCTAAAAAAACAAGTTTTCCTCACATTTCGGTAACAGAAAGTTCTGGAATCTGAGAGGAGCCACAAATTTCCTTCCACCCAGCGTTCCCCCAAGTCTCCCGATAAAAATGATACCTCACTTGTGTGGGTTGGCCTAGCGCCCGCGACAGGATATGCCCCAAAACACAACGTAGACACATTCCATTTTTTGACAAAATACAGAGCTGTTTTTTGCAAAGTGCCTACCTGTAGATTTTGGCCTCTAGCCCAGCCGGCACATAGGGAAACCTACCAAACCTGTGCATTTTTTAAAACTAGAGACCTAGGGGAATCCAAGATGGGGTAACTCGTGGGGCTCTCACCAGGTTCTGTTACCCAGAATCCTTTGCAAACCTCAAAAAGTGGCTAAAAAAACAAGTTTTCCTCACATTTCGGTGACAAAAAGATCTGGAATCTGAGAGGAGCCACAAATTTCCTTCCACCCAGCTTTCCCCCAAGTCTCCCGATAAAAATGATACCTCACTTGTGAGGTAGGCCTAGCGCCCGCCACAGGAAATGCCCCAAAACACAACGTGGACACATCCCATTTTTTGACAAAATACAGAGCTGTTTTTTGCAAAGTGCCTACCTGTAGATTTTGGCCTCTAGCTCAGCCGGCACATAGGGAAACCTACCAAACCTGTGCATTTTTTAAAACTAGAGACCTATGGGAATCGAAGATGGGGTGACTTGTGGGGCTCTGACCAGGTTCTGTTACCCAGAATCCTTTGCAAACCTCAAAAAGTGGCTAAAAAAACAAGTTTTCCTCACATTTCGGTGACAGAAAGTTCTGGAATCTGAGAGGAGCCACAAATTTCCTTCCACCCAGCGTTCCCCCAAGTCTCCCGATAAAAATGATACCTCACTTGTGTGGGTAGGCCTAGCGCCCGCGACAGGAAATGCCCAAAACACAACGTGGACACATCCCATTTTTTGACAAAATACAGAGCTGTTTTTTCCAAAGTGCCTACCTGTAGATTTTGGCCTCTAGCCCAGCCAGCACATAGGGAAACCTACCAAACCTGTGCATTTTTGAAAACTAGAGACCTAGGGGAATCCAAGATGGGGTGACTTGTGGGGCTCTGACCAGGTTCTGTTACCCAGAATCCTTTGCAAACCTCAAAAAGTGGCTAAAAAAACAAGTTTTCCTCACATTTCGGTGACAGAAAGTTCTGGAATCTGAGAGGAGACACAAATTTCCTTCCACCCAGCGTTTCCCCAAGTCTCCCGATAAAAATGATACCTCACTTGTGTGGGTAGGCCTAGCGCCCGCGACAGGATATGCCCCAAAACACAACGTGGACACATCCCATTTTTTGACAAAATACAGAGCTGTTTTTTGCAAAGTGCCTACCTGTAGATTTTGGCCTCTAGCCCAGCCGGCACATAGGGAAACCTACCAAACCTGTGCATTTTTTAAAACTAGAGACCTAGGGGAATCCAAGATGGGGTAACTCGTGGGGCTCTCACCAGGTTCTGTTACCCAGAATCCTTTGCAAACCTCAAAAAGTGGATAAAAAAACAAGTTTTCCTCACATTTCGGTGACAGAAAGTTCTGGAATCTGAGAGGAGCCACAAATTTCCTTCCACCCAGCGTTCCCCCAAGTCTCCTGATAAAAATGATACCTCACTTGTGTGGGTTGGCCTAGCGCCCGCGACAGGAAATGCCCCAAAACACAACGTGGACACATCCCATTTTCTGACAAAATACAGAGCTGTTTTTTGCAAAGTGCCTACCTGTAGATTTTGGCCTCTAGCTCAGCCGGCACATAGGAAAACCTACCAAACCTGTGCATTTTTTAAAAGTAGAGACCTAGGGGAATCCAAGATGGAGTGACTCGTGGGGCTCTGACCAGGTTCTGTTACCCAGAATCCTTTGCAAACCTCAAAAAGTGGCTAAAAAAACAAGTTTTCCTCACATTTCGGTAACAGAAAGTTCTGGAATCTGAGAGGAGCCACAAATTTCCTTCCACCCAGCGTTCCCCCAAGTCTCCCGATAAAAATGATACCTCACTTGTGTGGGTTGGCCTAGCGCCCGCGACAGGATATGCCCCAAAACACAACGTAGACACATCCCATTTTTTGACAAAATACAGAGCTGTTTTTTGCAAAGTGCCTACCTGTAGATTTTGGCCTCTAGCCCAGCCGGCACATAGGGAAACCTACCAAACCTGTGCATTTTTTAAAACTAGAGACCTAGGGGAATCCAAGATGGGGTAACTCGTGGGGCTCTCACCAGGTTCTGTTACCCAGAATCCTTTGCAAACCTCAAAAAGTGGCTAAAAAAACAAGTTTTCCTCACATTTCGGTGACAAAAAGATCTGGAATCTGAGAGGAGCCACAAATTTCCTTCCACCCAGCTTTCCCCCAAGTCTCCCGATAAAAATGATACCTCACTTGTGTGGTAGGCCTAGCGCCCGCCACAGGAAATGCCCCAAAACACAACGTGGACACATCCCATTTTTTGACAAAATACAGAGCTGTTTTTTGCAAAGTGCCTACCTGTAGATTTTGGCCTCTAGCTCAGCCGGCACATAGGGAAACCTACCAAACCTGTGCATTTTTTAAAACTAGAGACCTATGGGAATCGAAGATGGGGTGACTTGTGGGGCTCTGACCAGGTTCTGTTACCCAGAATCCTTTGCAAACCTCAAAAAGTGGCTAAAAAAACAAGTTTTCCTCACATTTCGGTGACAGAAAGTTCTGGAATCTGAGAGGAGCCCCAAATTTCCTTCCACCCAGCGTTCCCCCAAGTCTCCCGATAAAAATGATACCTCACTTGTGTGGGTAGGCCTAGCGCCCGCGACAGGAAATGCCCAAAACACAACGTGGACACATCCCATTTTTTGACAAAATACAGAGCTGTTTTTTCCAAAGTGCCTACCTGTAGATTTTGGCCTCTAGCCCAGCCAGCACATAGGGAAACCTACCAAACCTGTGCATTTTTGAAAACTAGAGACCTAGGGGAATCCAAGATGGGGTGACTTGTGGGGCTCTGACCAGGTTCTGTTACCCAGAATCCTTTGCAAACCTCAAAAAGTGGCTAAAAAAACAAGTTTTCCTCACATTTCGGTGACAGAAAGTTCTGGAATCTGAGAGGAGACACAAATTTCCTTCCACCCAGCGTTTCCCCAAGTCTCCCGATAAAAATGATACCTCACTTGTGTGGGTAGGCCTAGCGCCCGCGACAGGATATGCCCCAAAACACAACGTGGACACATCCCATTTTTTGACAAAATACAGAGCTGTTTTTTGCAAAGTGCCTACCTGTAGATTTTGGCCTCTAGCCCAGCCGGCACATAGGGAAACCTACCAAACCTGTGCATTTTTTAAAACTAGAGACCTAGGGGAATCCAAGATGGGGTAACTCGTGGGGCTCTCACCAGGTTCTGTTACCCAGAATCCTTTGCAAACCTCAAAAAGTGGATAAAAAAACAAGTTTTCCTCACATTTCGGTGACAAAAAGATCTGGAATCTGAGAGGAGCCACAAATTTCCTTCCACCCAGCGTTCCCCCAAGTCTCCCGATAAAAATGATACCTCACTTGTGTGGGTAGGCCTAGCGCCCGTGACAGGAAATGCCCCAAAACACAACGTGGACACATCCCATTTTTTGACAAAATACAGAGCTGTTTTTTGCAAAGTGCCTACCTGTAGATTTTGGCCTCTAGCCCAGCCGGCACATAGGGAAACCTACCAAACCTGTGCATTTTTTAAAACTAGAGACCTAGGGGAATCCAAGATGGGGTAACTCGTGGGGCTCTCACCAGGTTCTGTTACCCAGAATCCTTTGCAAACCTCAAAAAGTGGATAAAAAAACAAGTTTTCCTCACATTTCGGTGACAAAAAGATCTGGAATCTGAGAGGAGCCACAAATTTCCTTCCACCCCGCGTTCCCCCAAGTCTCCCGATAAAAATGATACCTCACTTGTGTGTGTAGGCCTAGCGCCCGCAACAGGAAATGCCCCAAAACACAACGTGGACACATCCCATTTTTTGACAAAATACAGAGCTGTTTTTTGCAAAGTGCCTACCTGTAGATTTTGGCCTCTAGCTCAGACGGCACATAGGGAAACCTACCAAACCTGTGCATTTTTGAAAACTAGAGACCAAGGGGAGTCCAAGATGGGGTGACTCGTGGGGCTCTCACCAGGTTCTGTTACTCAGAATCCTTTGCAAACCTCAAAAAGTGGCTAAAAAAACAAGATTTCCTCACATTTCGGTGACAGAAAGTTCTGGAATCTGAGAGGAGCCACAAATTTCCTTCCACCCAGCGTTGCCCCAAGTCTCCTGATAAAAATGATACCTCACTTGTGTGGGTTGGCCTAGCGCCCGCGACAGGAAATGCCCCAAAACACAACGTGGACACATCCCATTTTCTGACAAAATACAGAGCTCTTTTTTGCAAAGTGCCTACCTGTAGATTTTGGCCTCTAGCTCAGCCGGCACATAGGGAAACCTACCAAACCTGTGCATTTTTTAAAAGTAGAGACCTAGGGGAATCCAAGATGGGGTAACTCATGGGGCTCTCACCAGGTTCTGTTACCCAGAATCCTTTGCAAACCTCAAAAAGTGGCTAAAAAAACAAGTTTTCCTCACATTTCGGTGACAGAAAGTTCTGGAATCTGAGAGGAGCCACAAATTTCCTTCCACCCAGCGTTCCCCCATGTCTCCCGATAAAAATGATACCTCACTTGTGTGGGTAGGCCTAGCGCCCGCGACAGGGTATGCCCCAAAACACAACGTGAACACATCCCATTTTTTGACAAAATACAGAGCTGTTTTTTGCAAAGTGCCTACCTGTAGATTTTGGCCTCTAGCTCAGCCGGCACATAGGGAAACCTACCAAACCTGTGCATTTTTGAAAACTAGAGACCTAGGGGTATCCAAGATGGGGAGACTTGTGGGGCTCTGACCAGGTTCTGTTACCCAGAATACTTTGTAAACCTCAAAAAGTGGCTAAAAAACAAGTTTTCCTCACATTTCAGTGACAGAAAGTTCTGGAATCTGAGAGGAGCCACAAATTTCCTTCCACCCAGCGTTCCCCCAAGTCTCCCGATAAAATTGATACCTCACTTGTGTGGGTAGGCCTAGCGCCCGCAACAGGAAATGCCCCAAAACACAACGTGGACACATCCCATTTTTGACAAAATACAGAGCTGTTTTTTGCAAAGTGCCTACCTGTAGATTTTGGCCTCTAGCCCAGCCGGCACAAAGTGAAACCTACCAAACCTGTGCATTTTTGAAAACTAGAGACCTAGGGGAATCCAAGATGGGGTAACTCGTGGGGCTCTCACCAGGTTCTGTTACCCAGAATCCTTTGCAAACCTCAAAAAGTGGCTAAAAAAACCAGTTTTCCTCACATTTCGGTGACAGAAAGTTCTGGAATCTGAGAGGAGACACACATTTCCTTCCACCCAGCGTTCCCCCAAGTCTCCCGATAAAAATGATACCTCAATTGTGTGGGTAGGCCTAGCGCCCACCACAGGAAATGCCCCAAAATACAACGTGGACACATCCCATTTTTTGACAAAATACAGAAGCTGTTTTTTGCAAAGTGCCTACCTGTAGATTTTGGCCTCTAGCTCAGCCGGCAAATAGGGAAACCTACCAAACCTGTGCATTTTTTTAAACTAGAGACCTATGGGAATCCAAGATGGGGTGACTTGTGGGGCTCTGACCAGGTTCTGTTACCCAGAATCCTTTGCAAACCTCAAAAAGTGGCTAAAAAAACAAGTTTTCCTCACATTTCGGTGACAGAAAGTTCTGGAATCTGAGAGGAGCAACAAATTTCCTTCCACCCAGCGTTCCCCCAAGTCTCCCGATAAAAATGATACCTCACTTGTGTGGGTAGGCCTAGCGCCCGCCACAGGAAATGCCCCAAAACACAACGTGGACACATCCCATTTTTTGACAAAATACAGAGCTGTTTTTTGCAAAGTGCCTACCTGTAGATTTTGGCCTCTAGCCCAGCCGGCACATAGGGAAACCTACCAAACCTGTGCATTTTTGAAAACTAGAGACCTAGGGGAATCCAAGATGGGGTAACTCGTGGGGCTCTCACCAGGTTCTGTTACCCAGAATCCTTTGCAAACCTCAAAAAGTGGCTAAAAAAGTAAGTTTTCCTCACATTTTGGTGACAGAAAGTTCTGGAATCTGAGAGGAGCCACAAATTCCCTTCCACCCAGCGTTCCCCCAAGTCGCCCGATAAAAATGATACCTCACTTGTGTGGGTAGGCCTAGCGCCCGTGACAGGAAATGCCCCAAAACACAACGTGGACACATCCTATTTTTTGACAAAATACAGAGCTGTTTTTTGCAAAGTGCCTACCTGTAGATTTTGGCCTCTAGCTCAGCCGGCACATAGGGAAACCTACCAAACCTGTGCATTTATGAAAACTAGAGACCTAGGGGAATCCAAGATGGGGTAACTCGTGGGGCTCTCACCAGGTTCTGTTACCCAGAATCCTTTGCAAACCTCAAAAAGTGGATAAAAAAACAAGTTTTCCTCACATTTCGGTGACAGAAAGTTCTGGAATCTGAGAGGAGCCACAAATTTCCTTCCACCCAGCGTTCCCCCAAGTCTCCCGATAAAAATGATACCTCACTTGTGTGGGTAGGCCTAGCGCCCGCCACAGGAAATGCCCCAAAACACAACGTGGACACATCCCATTGTTTGACAAAATACAGAGCTGTTTTTTGCAAAGTGCCTACCTGTAGATTTTGGCCTCTAGCTCAGCCGGCACATAGGGAAACCTACCAAACCTGTGCATTTTTGAAAACTAGAGACCTAGGGAAATCCAAGATGGGGTGACTTGTGGGGCTCTGACCAGGTTCTGTTACCCAGAATCCTTTGCAAACCTCAAAAAGTGGCTAAAAAAACAAGTTTTCCTCACATTTCGGTGACAGAAAGTTCTGGAATCTGAGAGGAGCCACAAATTTCCTTCCACCCAGCGTTCCCCCAAGTCTCCCGATAAAAATGATACCTCACTTGTGTGGGTAGGCCTAGCGCCCGTGACAGGAAATGCCCCAAAACACAACGTGGACACATCCCATTTTTTGACAAAATACAGAGCTGTTTTTTGCAAAGTGCCTACCTGTAGATTTTGGCCTCTAGCCCAGCCGGCACATAGGGAAACCTACCAAACCTGTGCATTTTTTAAAACTAGAGACCTAGGGGAATCCAAGATGGGGTAACTCGTGGGGATCTCACCAGGTTCTGTTACCCAGAATCCTTTGCAAACCTCAAAAAGTGGCTAAAAAAACAAGTTTTCCTCACATTTCGGTGACAGAAAGTTCTGGAATCTGAGAGGAGCAACAAATTTCCTTCCACCAAGCGTTCCCCCAAGTCTCCCGATAAAAATGATACCTCACTTGTGTGGGTAGGCCTAGCGCCCGCCACAGGAAATGCCCCAAAACACAACGTGGACACATCCCATTTTTTGACAAAATACAGAGCTGTTTTTTGCAAAGTGCCTACCTGTAGATTTTGGCCTCTAGCCCAGCCGGCACATAGGGAAACCTACCAAACCTGTGCATTTTTGAAAACTAGAGACCTAGGGGAATCCAAGATGGGGTAACTCGTGGGGCTCTCACCAGGTTCTGTTACCCAGAATCCTTTGCAAACCTCAAAAAGTGGCTAAAAAAGCAAGTTTTCCTCACATTTTGGTGACAGAAAGTTCTGGAATCTGAGAGGAGCCACAAATTCCCTTCCACCCAGCGTTCCCCCAAGTCTCCCGATAAAAATGATACCTCACTTGTGTGGGTAG
Organism: Pleurodeles waltl; assembly: GCF_031143425.1. Classification (NCBI taxonomy): domain Eukaryota; kingdom Metazoa; phylum Chordata; class Amphibia; order Caudata; family Salamandridae; genus Pleurodeles; species Pleurodeles waltl. The sequence goes on from NC_090451.1 coordinate 476,792,999, forward strand.
GCCTAGCGCCCGTGACAGGAAATGCCCCAAAACACAACGTGGACACATCCTATTTTTTGACAAAATACAGAGCTGTTTTTTGCAAAGTGCCTACCTGTAGATTTTGGCCTCTAGCTCAGCCGGCACATAGGGAAACCTACCAAACCTGTGCATTTATGAAAACTAGAGACCTAGGGGAATCCAAGATGGGGTAACTCGTGGGGCTCTCACCAGGTTCTGTTACCCAGAATCCTTTGCAAACCTCAAAAAGTGGATAAAAAAACAAGTTTTCCTCACATTTCGGTGACAGAAAGTTCTGGAATCTGAGAGGAGCCACAAATTTCCTTCCACCCAGCGTTCCCCCAAGTCTCCCGATAAAAATGATACCTCACTTGTGTGGGTAGGCCTAGCGCCCGCCACAGGAAATGCCCCAAAACACAACGTGGACACATCCCATTGTTTGACAAAATACAGAGCTGTTTTTTGCAAAGTGCCTACCTGTAGATTTTGGCCTCTAGCTCAGCCGGCACATAGGGAAACCTACCAAACCTGTGCATTTTTGAAAACTAGAGACCTAGGGAAATCCAAGATGGGGTGACTTGTGGGGCTCTGACCAGGTTCTGTTACCCAGAATCCTTTGCAAACCTCAAAAAGTGGCTAAAAAAACAAGTTTTCCTCACATTTCGGTGACAGAAAGTTCTGGAATCTGAGAGGAGCCACAAATTTCCTTCCACCCAGCGTTCCCCCAAGTCTCCCGATAAAAATGATACCTCACTTGTGTGGGTAGGCCTAGCGCCCGTGACAGGAAATTCCCCAAAACACAACGTGGACACATCCCATTTTTTGACAAAATACAGAGCTGTTTTTTGCAAAGTGCCTACCTGTAGATTTTGGCCTCTAGCCCAGCCGGCACATAGGGAAACCTACCAAACCTGTGCATTTTTTAAAACTAGAGACCTAGGGGAATCCAAGATGGGGTAACTCGTGGGGATCTCACCAGGTTCTGTTACCCAGAATCCTTTGCAAACCTCAAAAAGTGGCTAAAAAAACAAGTTTTCCTCACATTTCGGTGACAGAAAGTTCTGGAATCTGAGAGGAGCAACAAATTTCCTTCCACCCAGCGTTCCCCCAAGTCTCCCGATAAAAATGATACCTCACTTGTGTGGGTAGGCCTAGCGCCCGCCACAGGAAATGCCCCAAAACACAACGTGGACACATCCCATTTTTTGACAAAATACAGAGCTGTTTTTTGCAAAGTGCCTACCTGTAGATTTTGGCCTCTAGCCCAGCCGGCACATAGGGAAACCTACCAAACCTGTGCATTTTTGAAAACTAGAGACCTAGGGGAATCCAAGATGGGGTAACTCGTGGGGCTCTCACCAGGTTCTGTTACCCAGAATCCTTTGCAAACCTCAAAAAGTGGCTAAAAAAGCAAGTTTTCCTCACATTTTGGTGACAGAAAGTTCTGGAATCTGAGAGGAGCCACAAATTCCCTTCCACCCAGCGTTCCCCCAAGTCTCCCGATAAAAATGATACCTCACTTGTGTGGGTAGGCCTAGCGCCCGTGACAGGAAATGCCCCAAAACACAACGTGGACACATCCTATTTTTTGACAAAATACAGAGCTGTTTTTTGCAAAGTGCCTACCTGTAGATTTTGGCCTCTAGCTCAGCCGGCACATAGGGAAACCTACCAAACCTGTGCATTTATGAAAACTAGAGACCTAGGGGAATCCAAGATGGGGTAACTCGTGGGGCTCTCACCAGGTTCTGTTACCCAGAATCCTTTGCAAACCTCAAAAAGTGGCTAAAAAAACAAGTTTTCCTCACATTTCGGTGACAGAAAGTTCTGGAATCTGAGAGGAGCCACAAATTTCCTTCCACCCAGCGTTCCCCCAAGTCTCCCGATAAAAATGATACCTCACTTGTGTGGGTAGGCCTAGCGCCCGCCACAGGAAATGCCCCAAAACACAACGTGGACACATCCCATTGTTTGACAAAATACAGAGCTGTTTTTTGCAAAGTGCCTACCTGTAGATTTTGGCCTCTAGCTCAGCCGGCACATAGGGAAACCTACCAAACCTGTGCATTTTTGAAAACTAGAGACCTAGGGAAATCCAAGATGGGGTGACTTGTGGGGCTCTGACCAGGTTCTGTTACCCAGAATCCTTTGCAAACCTCAAAAAGTGGCTAAAAAAACAAGTTTTCCTCACATTTCGGTGACAGAAAGTTCTGGAATCAGAGAGGAGACACAAATTTCCTTCCACCCAGCGTTTCCCCAAGTCTCCCGATAAAAATGATACCTCACTTGTGTGGGTAGGCCTAGCGCCCGCGACAGGATATGCCCCAAAACACAACATGGACACATCCCATTTTTTGACAAAATACAGAGCTGTTTGTTGCAAAGTGCCTACCTGTAGATTTTGGCCTCTAGCCCAGCGGCACATAGGGAAACCTACCAAACCTGTGCATTTTTTAAAACTAGAGACCTAGGGGAATCCAAGATGGGGTAACTCGTGGGGCTCTCACCAGGTTCTGTTACCCAGAATCCTTTGCAAACCTCAAAAAGTGGCTAAAAAAACAAGTTTTCCTCACATTTCGGTGACAAAATGATCTGGAATCTGAGAGGAGCCACAAATTTCCTTCCACCCAGCGTTCCCCCAAGTCTCCTTATAAAAATGATACCTCACTTGTGTGGGTAGGCCTAGCGCCCGTGACAGGAAATGCCCCAAAACACAACGTGGACACATCCCATTTTTTGACAAAATACAGAGCTGTTTTTTGGAAAGTGCCTACCTGTAGATTTTGGCCTCTAGCTCAGCCGGCACATAGGGAAACCTACCAAACCTGTGCATTTTTTAAAACTAGAGACCTAGGGGAATCCAAGATGGGGTGACTTGTGTGGCTCTGACCAGGTTATGTTACCCAGAATCCTTTGCAAACCTCAAAAAGTGGCTAAAAAAACAAGTTTTCCTCACATTTCTGTGACAGAAAGTTCTGGAATCTGAGAGGAGCCACAAATTTCCTTCCACCCAGCGTTCCCCCAAGTCTCCCGATAAAAATGATACCTCACTTGTGTGTGTAGGCCTAGCGCCCGCAACAGGAAATGCCCCAAAACACAACGTGGACACATCCCATTTTTTGACAAAATACAGAGCTGTTTTTTGCAAAGTGCCTACCTGTAGATTTTGGCCTCTAGCTCAGACGGCACATAGGGAAACCTACCAAACCTGTGCATTTTTGAAAACTAGAGACCAAGGGGAGTCCAAGATGGGGTGACTCGTGGGGCTCTCACCAGGTTCTGTTACTCAGAATCCTTTGCAAACCTCAAAAAGTGGCTAAAAAAACAAGTTTTCCTCACATTTCGGTGACAGAAAGTTCTGGAATCTGAGAGGAGCCACAAATTTCCTTCCACCCAGCGTTCCCCCAAGTCTCCCGATAAAAATGATACCTCACTTGTGTGGGTAGGCCTAGCGCCCGCGACAGGATATGCCCCAAAACACAACGCAGACACATCCCATTTTTTGACAAAATACAGAGCTGTTTTTTGCAAAGTGCCTACCTGTAGATTTTGGCCTCAAGCCCAGCCGGCACATAGGGAAACCTACCAAACCTGTGCATTTTTGAAAACTAGAGACCTAGGGGAATCCAAGATGGGGTAACTCGTGGGGCTCTCACCAGGTTCTGTTACCCAGAATCATTTGCAAACCTCAAAAAGTGGCTAAAAAAACAAGTTTTCCTCACATTTCGATGACAAAAAGATCTGGAATCTGAGAGGAGCCACAAATTTCCTTCCACCCAGCTTTCCCCCAAGTCTCCCGATAAAAATGATACCTCACTTGTGTGGGTAGGCCTAGCGCCCGCCACAGGAAATGCCCCAAAACACAACGTGGACACATCCCATTTTTTGACAAAATACAGAGCTGTTTTTTGCAAAGTGCCTACCTGCAGATTTTGGCCTCTAGCTCAGCCGGCACATAGGGAAACCTACCAAACCTGTGCATTTTTTAAAACTGGAGACCTATGGGAATCGAAGATGGGGTGACTTGTGGGGCCCTGACCAGGTTCTGTTACCCAGAATCCTTTGCAAACATAAAAAAGTGGCTAAAAAAACAAGTTTTCCTCACATTTCGGTGACAGAAAGTTCTGGAATCTGAGAGGAGCCACAAATTTCCTTCCACCCAGCGTTCCCCCAAGTCTCCTGATAAAAATGATACCTCACTTGTGTGGGTTGGCCTAGCGCCCGCGACAGGAAATGCCCCAAAACACAACGTGGACACATCCCATTTTCTGACAAAATACAGAGCTGTTTTTTGCAAAGTGCCTACCTGTAGATTTTGGCCTCTAGCCCAGCCTACCAAACCTACCAAACCTGTGCATTTTTGAAAACTAGAGACCTAGGGGAATCCAAGATGGGGTAACTCGTGGGGCTCTCACCAGGTTCTGTTACCCAGAATCATTTGCAAACCTCAAAAAGTGGCTAAAAAAACAAGTTTTCCTCACATTTCGATGACAAAAAGATCTGGAATCTGAGAGGAGCCACAAATTTCCTTCCACCCAGCTTTCCCCCAAGTCTCCCGATAAAAATGATACCTCACTTGTGTGGGTAGGCCTAGCTCCCGCCACAGGAAATGCCCCAAAACACAACGTGGACACATCCCATTTTTTGACAAAATACAGAGCTGTTTTTTGCAAAGTGCCTACCTGTAGATTTTGGCCTCTAGCTCAGCCGGCACATAGGGAAACCTACCAAACCTGTGCATTTTTTAAAACTGGAGACCTATGGGAATCGAAGATGGGGTGACTTGTGGGGCCCTGACCAGGTTCTGTTACCCAGAATCCTTTGCAAACCTCAAAAAGTGGCTAAAAAAACAAGTTTTCCTCACATTTCGGTGACAGAAAGTTCTGGAATCTGAGAGGAGCCACAAATTTCCTTCCACCCAGCGTTCCCCCAAGTCTCCTGATAAAAATGATACCTCACTTGTGTGGGTTGGCCTAGCGCCCGCGACAGGAAATGCCCCAAAACACAACGTGGACACATCCCATTTTCTGACAAAATACAGAGCTGTTTTTTGCAAAGTGCCTACCTGTAGATTTTGGCCTCTAGCTCAGCCGGCACATAGGGAAACCTACCAAACCTGTGCTTTTTTCAAAAGTAGAGACCTACGGGAATCCAAGATGGGGTGACTCGTGGGGCTCTCACCAGGTTCTGTTACCCAGAATCCTTTGCAAACCTCAAAAAGTGGCTAAAAAAACAAGTTTTCCTCACATTTCGGTGACAAAAAGATCTGGAATCTGAGAGGAGCCACAAATTTCCTTCCACCCAGCGTTCCCCCAAGTCTCCTGATAAAAATGATACCTCACTTGTGTGGGTAGGCCTAGCGCCCGTGACAGGAAATGCCCCAAAACACAACGTGGACACATCCCATTTTTTGACAAAATACAGAGCTGTTTTTTGGAAAGTGCCTACCTGTAGATTTTGGCCTCTAGCTCAGACGGCACATAGGGAAACCTACCAAACCTGTGCATTTTTGAAAACTAGAGACCAAGGGGAGTCCAAGATGGGGTGACTCGTGGGGCTCTCACCAGGTTCTGTTACTCAGAATCCTTTGCAAACCTCAAAAAGTGGCTAAAAAAACAAGTTTTCCTCACATTTCGGTGACAGAAAGTTCTGGAATCTGAGAGGAGCCACAAATTTCCTTCCACCCAGCGTTCCCCCAAGTCTCCCGATAAAAATGATACCTCACTTGTGTGGGTAGGCCTAGCGCCCGCCACAGGATATGCCCCAAAACACAACGTAGACACATCCCATTTTTTGACAAAATACAGAGCTGTTTTTTGCAAAGTGCCTACCTGTAGATTTTGGCCTCTAGCCCAGCCGGCACATAGGGAAACCTACCAAACCTGTGCATTCTTGAAAACTAGAGACCTAGGGGAATCCAAGATGGGGTAACTCGTGGGGCTCTCACCAGGTTCTGTTACCCAGAATCATTTGCAAACCTCAAAAAGTGGCTAAAAAAACAAGTTTTCCTCACATTTCGATGACAAAAAGATATGGAATCTGAGAGGAGCCACACATTTCATTCCACCCAGCTTTCCCCCAAGTCTCCCGATAAAAATGATACCTCACTTGTGTGGGTAGGCCTAGCACCCGCCACAGGAAATGCCTCAAAACACAACGTGGACACATCCCATTTTTTGACAAATTACAGAGCTGTTTTTTGCAAAGTGCCTACCTGTAGATTTTGGCCTCTAGCTCAGCCGACACATAGGGAAACCTACCAAACCTGTGCATTTTTTAAAACTGGAGACCTATGGGAATCGATGATGGGGTGACTTGTGGGGCCCTGGCCAGGTTCTGTTACCCAGAATCCTTTGCAAACCTCAAAAAGTGGCTAAAAAAACAAGTTTTCCTCACATTTCGGTGACAGAAAGTTCTGGAATCTGAGAGGAGCCACAAATTTCCTTCCACCCAGCGTTCCCCCAAGTCTCCTGATAAAAATGATACCTCACTTGTGTGGGTTGGCCTAGCGCCCGCGACAGGAAATGCCCCAAAACACAACGTGGACACATCCCATTTTCTGACAAAATACAGAGCTGTTTTTTGCAAAGTGCCTACCTGTAGATTTTGGCCTCTAGCTCAGCCGGCACAAAGGGAAACCTACCAAACCTGTGCTTTTTTTAAAAGTAGAGACCTACGGGAATCCAAGATGGGGTGACTCGTGGGGCTCTCACCAGGTTCTGTTACCCAGAATCCTTTGCAAACCTCAAAAAGTGGCTAAAAAAACAAGTTTTCCTCACATTTCGGTGACAGAAAGTTCTGGAATCTGAGAGGAGCCACAAATTTCCTTCCACCCAGCGTTTCCCCAAGTCTCCTGATAAAAATGATACCTCACTTGTGTGGGTTGGCCTAGCGCCCGCGACAGGAAATGCCCCAAAACACAACGTGGACACATCCCATTTTCTGACAAAATACAGAGCTGTTTTTTGCAAAGTGCCTACCTGTAGATTTTGGCCTCTAGCTCAGCCGGCACATAGGGAAACCTACCAAACCTGTGCTTTTTTTAAAAGTAGAGACCTACGGGAATCCAAGATGGGGTGACTCGTGGGGCTCTCACCAGGTTCTGTTACCCAGAATCCTTTGCAAACCTCAAAAAGTGGCTAAAAAAACAAGTTTTCCTCACATTTCGGTGACAGAAAGTTCTGGAATCTGAGAGGAGCCACAAATTTCCTTCCACCCAGCGTTCCCCCAAGTCTCCCGATAAAAATGATACCTCACTTGTATGGGTAGGCCTAGCGCCCGCGACAGGAAATGCCGCAAAACACAACGTGGACACATCCCATTTTTTGACAAAATACAGAGCTGTTTTTTGCAAAGTGCCTACCTGTAGATTTTGGCCTCTAGCTCAGCCGGCACATAGGGAAACCTACCAAACCTGTGCATTTTTGAAAACTAGAGACCTAGGCGAATCCAAGATGGTGTGACTTGTGGGGCTCTGACCAGGTTCTGTTACCCAGAATCCTTTGCAAACCTCAAAAAGTGGCTAAAAAAACAAGTTTTCCTCACATTTCGGTGACAGAAAGTTCTGGAATCTGAGAGGAGACACAAATTTCCTTCCACCCAGCGTTTCCCCAAGTCTCCCGATAAAAATGATACCTCACTTGTGTGGGTAGGCCTAGCGCCCGCGACAGGATATGCCCCAAAACACAACGTGGACACATCCCATTTTTTGACAAAATACAGAGCTGTTTTTTGCAAAGTGCCTACCTGTAGATTTTGGCCTCTAGCCCAGCCGGCACATAGGGAAACCTACCAAACCTGTGCATTTTTTAAAACTAGAGACCTAGGGGAATCCAAGATGGGGTAACTCGTGGGGCTCTCACCAGGTTCTGTTACCCAGAATCCTTTGCAAACCTCAAAAAGTGGCTAAAAAAACAAGTTTTCCTCACATTTCGGTGACAGAAAGTTCTGGAATCTGAGAGGAGACACAAATTTCCTTCCACCCAGCGTTCCCCCAAGTCTCCCGATAAAAATGATACCTCACTTGTGTGGGTAGGCCTAGCGCCCGTGACAGGAAATGCCCCAAAACACAACGTGGACACATCCCATTTTTTGACAAAATACAGAGCTGTTTTTTGGACAGTGCCTACCTGTAGATTTTGGCCTCTAGCTCAGCCGGCACATAGGGAAACCTACCAAACCTGTGCATTTTTGAAAACTAGAGACCTAGGCGAATCCAAGATGGGGTGACTTGTGGGGCTCTGACCAGGTTCTGTTACCCAGAATCCTTTGCAAACCTCAAAAAGTGGCTAAAAAAACAAGTTTTCCTCACATTTCGGTGACAGAAAGTTCTGGAATCTGAGAGGAGACACAAATTTCCTTCCACCCAGCGTTTCCCCAAGTCTCCCGATAAAAATGATTCCTCACTTGTGTGGGTAGGCCTAGCGCCCGCGACAGGATATGCCCCAAAACACAACGTGGACACATCCCATTTTTTGACAAAATACAGAGCTGTTTTTTGCAAAGTGCCTACCTGTAGATTTTGGCCTCTAGCCCAGCCGGCACATAGGGAAACCTACCAAACCTGTGCATTTTTTAAAACTAGAGACCTAGGGGAATCCAAGATGGGGTAACTCGTGGGGCTCTCACCAGGTTCTGTTACCCAGAATCCTTTGCAAACCTCAAAAAGTGGCTAAAAAAACAAGTTTTCCTCACATTTCGGTGACAAAAAGATCTGGAATCTGAGAGGAGCCACAAATTTCCTTCCACCCAGCGTTCCCCCAAGTCTCCCGATAAAAATGATACCTCACTTGTGTGGGTAGGCCTAGCGCCCGTGACAGGAAATGCCCCAAAACACAACGTGGACACATCCCATTTTTTGACAAAATACAGAGCTGTTTTTTGGAAAGTGCCTACCTGTAGATTTTGGCCTCTAGCTCAGCCGGCACATAGGGAAACCTACCAAACTTGTGCATTTTTGAAAACTAGAGACCTAGGGGAATCCGAGATGGGGAGACTTGTGTGGCTCTGACCAGGTTCTGTTACCCAGAATCCTTTGCAAACCTCAAAAAGTGGCTAAAAAAACAAGTTTTCCTCACATTTCTGTGACAGAAAGTTCTGGAATCTGAGAGCAGCCACAAATTTCCTTCCACCCAGCGTTCCCCCAAGTCTCCCGATAAAAATGATACCTCACTTGTGTGTGTAGGCCTAGCGCCCGCAACAGGAAATGCCCCAAAACACAACGTGGAGACATCCCATTTTTTGACAAAATACAGAGCTGTTTTTTGCAAAGTACCTACCTGTAGATTTTGGCCTCTAGCTCAGACGGCACATAGGGAAACCTACCAAACCTGTGCATTTTTGAAAACTAGAGACCAAGGGGAGTCCAAGATGGGGTGACTCGTGGGGCTCTCACCAGGTTCTGTTACCCAGAATCCTTTGCAAACCTCAAAAAGTGGCTAAAAAAACAAGTTTTCCTCACATTTCGGTGACAGAAAGTTCTGGAATCTGAGAGGAGCCACAAATTTCCTTCCACCCAGCGTTCCCCCAAGTCTCCTGATAAAAATGATACCTCACTTGTGTGGGTTGGCCTAGCGCCCGCGACAGGAAATGCCCCAAAACACAACGTGGACACATCCCATTTTCTGACAAAATACAGAGCTGTTTTTTGCAAAGTGCCTACCTGTAGATTTTGGCCTCTAGCTCAGCCGGCACCTAGGGAAACCTACCAAACCTGAGCATTTTTGAAAAGTAGAGACCTAGGGGAATCCAAGATGGGGTGACTCGTGGGGCTCTCACCAGGTTCTGTTACCCAGAATACTTTGCAAACCTCAAAAAGTGGCTAAAAAAACAAGTTTTCCTCACATTTCGGTGACAGAAAGTTCTGGAATCTGAGAGGAGCCACAAATTTCCTTCCACCCAGCGTTCCCCCAAGTCTCCCGATAAAAATGATACCTCACTTGTGTGGGTAGGCCTAGCGCCCGTGACAGGAAATGCCCCAAAACACATCGTGGACACATCCCATTTTTTGACAAAATACAGAGCTGTTTTTTGGAAAGTGCCTACCTGTAGATTTTGGCCTCTAGCTCAGCCGGCACATAGGGAAACCTACCAAACCTGTGCATTTTTGAAAACTAGAGACCTAGGGGAATCCAAGATGGCGTGACTTGTGGGGCTCTGACCAGGTTCTGTTACCCAGAATCCTTTGCAAACCTCAAAAAGTGGCTAAAAAAACAAGTTTTCCTCACATTTCGGTGACAGAAAGTTCTGGAATCTGAGAGGAGCCACAAATTTCCTTCCACCCAGCGTTCCCCCAAGTCTCCCGATAAAAATGATACCTCACTTGTGTGTGTAGGCCTAGCGCCCGCAACAGGAAATGCCCAAAACACAACGTGGACACATCCCATTTTTTGACAAAATATAGAGCTGTTTTTTGCAAAGTGCCTACCTGTAGATTTTGGCCTCTAGCTCAGCCGGCACATAGGGAAACCTACCAAACCTGTGCATTTTTTAAAATTAGAGACCAAGGGGAGTCCAAGATGGGGTGACTCGTGGGGCTCTCACCAGTTTCTGTTACTCAGAATCCTTTGCAAACCTCAAAAAGTGGCTAAAAAAACAAGTTTTCCTCACATTTCGGTGACAGAAAGTTCTGGAATCTGAGAGGAGCCACAAATTTCCTTCCACCCAGCGTTCCCCCAAGTCTCCCGATAACAATTATACCTCACTTGTGTGGGTTGGCCTAGCGCCCGCGACAGGAAATGCCCCAAAACACAACGTGGACACATCCCATTTTCTGACAAAATACAGAGCTGTTTTTTGCAAAGTGCCTACCTGTAGATTTTGGCCTCTAGCTCAGCCGGCACATAGGGAAACCTACCAAACCTGTGCTTTTTTTAAAAGTAGAGACCTACGGGAATCCAAGATGGGGTGACTCGTGGGGCTCTCACCAGGTTCTGTTACCCAGAATCCTTTGCAAACCTCAAAAAGTGGCTAAAAAAACAAGTTTTCCTCACATTTCGGTGACAGAAAGTTCTGGAATCTGAGAGGAGCCACAAATTTCCTTCCACCCAGCGTTCCCCCAAGTCTCCCGATAAAAATGATACCTCACTTGTATGGGTAGGCCTAGCGCCCGCGACAGGAAATGCCGCAAAACACAACGTGGACACATCCCATTTTTTGACAAAATACAGAGCTGTTTTTTGCAAAGTGCCTACCTGTAGATTTTGGCCTCTAGCTCAGCCGGCACATAGGGAAACCTACCAAACCTGTGCATTTTTGAAAACTAGAGACCTAGGCGAATCCAAGATGGTGTGACTTGTGGGGCTCTGACCAGGTTCTGTTACCCAGAATCCTTTGCAAACCTCAAAAAGTGGCTAAAAAAACAAGTTTTCCTCACATTTCGGTGACAGAAAGTTCTGGAATCTGAGAGGAGACACAAATTTCCTTCCACCCAGCGTTTCCCCAAGTCTCCCGATAAAAATGATACCTCACTTGTGTGGGTAGGCCTAGCGCCCGCGACAGGATATGCACCAAAACACAACGTGGACACATCCCATTTTTTGACAAAATACAGAGCTGTTTTTTGCAAAGTGCCTACCTGTAGATTTTGGCCTCTAGCCCAGCCGGCACATAGGGAAACCTACCAAACCTGTGCATTTTTTAAAACTAGAGACCTAGGGGAATCCAAGATGGGGTAACTCGTGGGGCTCTCACCAGGTTCTGTTACCCAGAATCCTTTGCAAACCTCAAAAAGTGGCTAAAAAAACAAGTTTTCCTCACATTTCGGTGACAGAAAGTTCTGGAATCTGAGAGGAGACACAAATTTCCTTCCACCCAGCGTTCCCCCAAGTCTCCCGATAAAAATGATACCTCACTTGTGTGGGTAGGCCTAGCGCCCGTGACAGGAAATGCCCCAAAACACAACGTGGACACATCCCATTTTTTGACAAAATACAGAGCTGTTTTTTGGACAGTGCCTACCTGTAGATTTTGGCCTCTAGCTCAGCCGGCACATAGGGAAACCTACCAAACCTGTGCATTTTTGAAAACTAGAGACCTAGGCGAATCCAAGATGGGGTGACTTGTGGGGCTCTGACCAGGTTCTGTTACCCAGAATCCTTTGCAAACCTCAAAAAGTGGCTAAAAAAACAAGTTTTCCTCACATTTCGGTGACAGAAAGTTCTGGAATCTGAGAGGAGACACAAATTTCCTTCCACCCAGCGTTTCCCCAAGTCTCCCGATAAAAATGATTCCTCACTTGTGTGGGTAGGCCTAGCGCCCGCGACAGGATATGCCCCAAAACACAACGTGGACACATCCCATTTTTTGACAAAATACAGAGCTGTTTTTTGCAAAGTGCCTACCTGTAGATTTTGGCCTCTAGCCCAGCCGGCACATAGGGAAACCTACCAAACCTGTGCATTTTTTAAAACTAGAGACCTAGGGGAATCCAAGATGGGGTAACTCGTGGGGCTCTCACCAGGTTCTGTTACCCAGAATCCTTTGCAAACCTCAAAAAGTGGCTAAAAAAACAAGTTTTCCTCACATTTCGGTGACAAAAAGATCTGGAATCTGAGAGGAGCCACAAATTTCCTTCCACCCAGCGTTCCCCCAAGTCTCCCGATAAAAATGATACCTCACTTGTGTGGGTAGGCCTAGCGCCCGTGACAGGAAATGCCCCAAAACACAACGTGGACACATCCCATTTTTTGACAAAATACAGAGCTGTTTTTTGGAAAGTGCCTACCTGTAGATTTTGGCCTCTAGCTCAGCCGGCACATAGGGAAACCTACCAAACTTGTGCATTTTTGAAAACTAGAGACCTAGGGGAATCCAAGATGGGGTGACTTGTGTGGCTCTGACCAGGTTCTGTTACCCAGAATCCTTTGCAAACCTCAAAAAGTGGCTAAAAAAACAAGTTTTCCTCACATTTCTGTGACAGAAAGTTCTGGAATCTGAGAGCAGCCACAAATTTCCTTCTACCCAGCGTTCCCCCAAGTCTCCCGATAAAAATGATACCTCACTTGTGTGTGTAGGCCTAGCGCCCGCAACAGGAAATGCCCCAAAACACAACGTGGAGACATCCCATTTTTTGACAAAATACAGAGCTGTTTTTTGCAAAGTACCTACCTGTAGATTTTGGCCTCTAGCTCAGACGGCACATAGGGAAACCTACCAAACCTGTGCATTTTTGAAAACTAGAGACCAAGGGGAGTCCAAGATGGGGTGACTCGTGGGGCTCTCACCAGGTTCTGTTACCCAGAATCCTTTGCAAACCTCAAAAAGTGGCTAAAAAAACAAGTTTTCCTCACATTTCGGTGACAGAAAGTTCTGGAATCTGAGAGGAGCCACAAATTTCCTTCCACCCAGCGTTCCCCCAAGTCTCCTGATAAAAATGATACCTCACTTGTGTGGGTTGGCCTAGCGCCCGCGACAGGAAATGCCCCAAAACACAACGTGGACACATCTCATTTTCTGACAAAATACAGAGCTGTTTTTTGCAAAGTGCCTACCTGTAGATTTTGGCCTCTAGCTCAGCCGGCACCTAGGGAAACCTACCAAACCTGAGCATTTTTGAAAAGTAGAGACCTAGGGGAATCCAAGATGGGGTGACTCGTGGGGCTCTCACCAGGTTCTGTTACCCAGAATCCTTTGCAAACCTCAAAAAGTGGCTAAAAAAACAAGTTTTCCTCACATTTCGGTGACAGAAAGTTCTGGAATCTGAGAGGAGCCACAAATTTCCTTCCACCCAGCGTTCCCCCAAGTCTCCCGATAAAAATGATACCTCACTTGTGTGGGTAGGCCTAGCGCCCGTGACAGGAAATGCCCCAAAACACATCGTGGACACATCCCATTTTTTGACAAAATACAGAGCTGTTTTTTGGAAAGTGCCTACCTGTAGATTTTGGCCTCTAGCTCAGCCGGCACATAGGGAAACCTACCAAACCTGTGCATTTTTGAAAACTAGAGACCTAGGGGAATCCAAGATGGCGTGACTTGTGGGGCTCTGACCAGGTTCTGTTACCCAGAATCCTTTGCAAACCTCAAAAAGTGGCTAAAAAAACAAGTTTTCCTCACATTTCGGTGACAGAAAGTTCTGGAATCTGAGAGGAGCCACAAATTTCCTTCCACCCAGCGTTCCCCCAAGTCTCCCGATAAAAATGATACCTCACTTGTGTGTGTAGGCCTAGCGCCCGCAACAGGAAATGCCCAAAACACAACGTGGACACATCCCATTTTTTGACAAAATATAGAGCTGTTTTTTGCAAAGTGCCTACCTGTAGATTTTGGCCTCTAGCTCAGCCGGCACATAGGGAAACCTACCAAACCTGTGCATTTTTTAAAATTAGAGACCAAGGGGAGTCCAAGATGGGGTGACTCGTGGGGCTCTCACCAGTTTCTGTTACTCAGAATCCTTTGCAAACCTCAAAAAGTGGCTAAAAAAACAAGTTTTCCTTACATTTCGGTGACAGAAAGTTCTGGAATCTGAGAGGAGCCACAAATTTCCTTCCACCCAGCGTTCCCCCAAGTCTCCCGATAACAATTATACCTCACTTGTGTGGGTAGGCCTAGCACCCGCGACAGGAAATGGCCCAAAACACAACGTGGACACATCCCATTTTTTGACAAAATACAGAGCTGTTTTTTGCAAAGTGCCTACCTGTAGATTTTGGCCTCTAGCTCAGCCGGCACATAGGGAAACCTACCAAACCTGTGCATTTTTTAAAATTAGAGACCAAGGGGAGTCCAAGATGGGGTGACTCGTGGGGCTCTCACCAGTTTCTGTTACTCAGAATCCTTTGCAAACCTCAAAAAGTGGCTAAAAAAACAAGTTTTCCTCACATTTCGGTGACAGAAAGTTCTGGAATCTGAGAGGAGCCACAAATTTCCTTCCACCCAGCGTTCCCCCAAGTCTCCCGATAAAAATTATACCTCACTTGTGTGGGTAGGCCTAGCACCCGCGACAGGAAATGGCCCAAAACACAACGTGGACACATCCCATTTTTTGACAAAATACAGAGCTGTTTTTTCCAAAGTGCCTACCTGTAGATTTTGGCCTCTAGCCCAGCCAGCACATAGGGAAACCTACCAAACCTGTGCATTTTTGAAAACTAGAGACCTAGGGGAATCCAAGATGGGGTAACTCATGGGGCTCTCACCAGGTTCTGTTACCCAGAATCCTTTGCAAACCTCAAAAAGTGGCTAAAAAAACAAGTTTTCCTCACATTTCGGTGACAGAAAGTTCTGGAATCTGAGAGGAGCCACAAATTTCCTTCCACCCAGCGTTCCCCCAAGTCTCCCGATAAAAATGATACCTCACTTGTGTGGGTAGGCCTAGCGCCCGCGACAGGGTATGCCCCAAAACACAACGTGGACACATCCCATTTTTTGACAAAATACAGAGCTGTTTTTTGCAAAGTGCCTACCTGTAGATTTTGGCCTCTAGCCCAGCCGGCACATAGGGAAACCTACCAAACCTGTGCATTTCTTTAAACTAGAGACCTAGGGGAATCCAAGATGGGGTAACTCGTGGGGCTCTCACCAGGTTCTGTTACCCAGACTCCTTTGCAAACCTCAAAAAGTGGCTAAAAAAACAAGTTTTCCTCACATTTCGGTGACAAAAAGATCTGGAATCTGAGAGGAGCCACAAATTTCCTTCCACCCAGCGTTCCCCCAAGTCTCCCGATAAAAATGATACCTCACTTGTGTGGGTAGGCCTAGCGCCCGTGACAGGAAATGCCCCAAAACACAACGTGGACACATCCCATTTTTTGACAAAATACAGAGCTGTTTTTTGGAAAGTGCCTACCTGTAGATTTTGGCCTCTAGCTCAGCCGGCACATAGGGAAACCTACCAAACCTGTGCATTTTTGAAAACTAGAGACCTAGGGGAATCCAAGATGGCGTGACTTGTGGGGCTCTGACCAGGTTCTGTTACAAAGAATCCTTTGCAAACCTCAAAAAGTGGCAAAAAAAACAAGTTTTCCTCACATTTCGGTGACAGAAAGTTCTGGAATCTGAGAGGAGCCACAAATTTCCTTCCACCCAGCGTTCCCCCAAGTCTCCCGATAAAAATTATACCTCACTTGTGTGGGTAGGCCTAGCGCCCGCGACAGGGTATGCCCCAAAACACAACGTGGACACATCCCATTTTTTGACAAAATACAGAGCTGTTTTTTGCAAAGTGCCTACCTGTAGATTTTGGCCTCTAGCCCAGCCGGCACATAGGGAAACCTACCAAACCTGTGCATTTTTGAAAACTAGAGACCTAGGGGAATCCAAGATGGGGTAACTCGTGGGGCTCTCACCAGGTTCTGTTACCCAGAATCCTTTGCAAACCTCAAAAAGTGGCTAAAAAAACAAGTTTTCCTCACATTTCGGTGACAAAAAGATCTGGAATCTGAGAGGAGCCACAAATTTCCTTCCACCCAGCGTTCCCCCAAGTCTCCCGATAAAAATGATACCTCACTTGTGTGGGTAGGCCTAGCGCCCGTGACAGGAAATGCCCCAAAACACAACGTGGACACATCCCATTTTTGGACAAAATACAGAGCTGTTTTTTGGAAAGTGCCTACCTGTAGATTTTGGCCTCTAGCTCAGCCGGCACATAGGGAAACCTACCAAACCTGTGCATTTTTGAAAACTAGAGACCTAGGGGAATCCAAGATGGGGTGACTTGTGGGGCTCTGACCAGGTTCTGTTACCCAGAATCCTTTGCAAACCTCAAAAAGTGGCTAAAAAAACAAGTTTTCCTCACATTTCTGTGACAGAAAGTTCTGGAATCTGAGAGGAGCCACAAATTTCGTTCCACCCAGCGTTCCCCCAAGTCTCCCGATAAAAATGATACCTCACTTGTGTGTGTAGGCCTAGCGCCCGCAACAGGAAATGCCCAAAACACAACGTGGACACATCCCATTTTTTGACAAAATACAGAGCTGTTTTTTGCAAAGTGCCTACCTGTAGATTTTGGCCTCTAGCTCAGCCGGCACATAGGGAAACCTACCAAACCTGTGCATTTTTTAAAACTAGAGACCAACGGGAGTCCAAGATGGGGTGACTCGTGGGGCTCTCACCAGGTTCTGTTACTCAGAATCCTTTGCAAACCTCAAAAAGTGGCTAAAAAAACAAGTTTTCCTCACATTTCGGTGACAGAAAGTTCTGGAATCTGAGAGGAGCCACAAATTTCCTTCCACCCAGCGTTCCCCCAAGTCTCCCGATAAAAATGATACCTCACTTGTGTGGGTAGGCCTAGCGCCCGCGACAGGGTATGCCCCAAAACACAACGTGGACACATCCCATTTTTTGACAAAATACAGAGCTGTTTTTTGCAAAGTGCCTACCTGTAGATTTTGGCCTCTAGCCCAGCCGGCACATAGGGAAACCTACCAAACCTGTGCATTTCTTTAAACTAGAGACCTAGGGGAATCCAAGATGGGGTAACTCGTGGGGCTCTCACCAGGTTCTGTTACCCAGACTCCTTTGCAAACCTCAAAAAGTGGCTAAAAAAACAAGTTTTCCTCACATTTCGGTGACAAAAAGATCTGGAATCTGAGAGGAGCCACAAATTTCCTTCCACCCAGCGTTCCCCCAAGTCTCCCGATAAAAATGATACCTCACTTGTGTGGGTAGGCCTAGCGCCCGTGACAGGAAATGCCCCAAAACACAACGTGGACACATCCCATTTTTTGACAAAATACAGAGCTGTTTTTTGGAAAGTGCCTACCTGTAGATTTTGGCCTCTAGCTCAGCCGGCACATAGGGAAACCTTCCAAACCTGTGCATTTTTGAAAACTAGAGACCTAGGGGAATCCAAGATGGCGTGACTTGTGGGGCTCTGACCAGGTTCTGTTACCCAGAATCCTTTGCAAACCTCAAAAAGTGGCTAAAAAAACAAGTTTTCCTCATATTTCGGTGACAGAAAGTTCTGGAATCTGAGAGGAGCCACAAATTTCCTTCCACCCAGCGTTCCCCCAAGTCTCCCGATAAAAATTATACCTCACTTGTGTGGGTAGGCCTAGCGCCCGCGACAGGGTATGCCCCAAAACACAACGTGGACACATCCCATTTTTTGACAAAATACAGAGCTGTTTTTTGCAAAGTGCCTACCTGTAGATTTTGGCCTCTAGCCCAGCCGGCACATAGGGAAACCTACCAAACCTGTGCATTTTTGAAAACTAGAGACCTAGGGGAATCCAAGATGGGGTAACTCGTGGGGCTCTCACCAGGTTCTGTTACCCAGAATCCTTTGCAAACCTCAAAAAGTGGCTAAAAAAACAAGTTTTCCTCACATTTCGGTGACAAAAAGATCTGGAATCTGAGAGGAGCCACAAATTTCCTTCCACCCAGCGTTCCCCCAAGTCTCCCGATAAAAATGATACCTCACTTGTGTGGGTAGGCCTAGCGCCCGTGACAGGAAATGCCCCAAAACACAACGTGGACACATCCCATTTTTGGACAAAATACAGAGCTGTTTTTTGGAAAGTGCCTACCTGTAGATTTTGGCCTCTAGCTCAGCCGGCACATAGGGAAACCTACCAAACCTGTGCATTTTTAAAAACTAGAGACCTAGGGGAATCCAAGATGGGGTGACTTGTGGGGCTCTGACCAGGTTCTGTTACCCAGAATCCTTTGCAAACCTCAAAAAGTGGCTAAAAAAACAAGTTTTCCTCACATTTCTGTGACAGAAAGTTCTGGAATCTGAGAGGAGCCACAAATTTCCTTCCCCCCAGCGTTCCCCCAAGTCTCCCGATAAAAATGATACCTCACTTGTGTGTGTAGGCCTAGCGCCCGCAACAGGAAATGCCCAAAACACAACGTGGACACATCCCATTTTTTGACAAAATACAGAGCTGTTTTTTGCAAAGTGCCTACCTGTAGATTTTGGCCTCTAGCTCAGCCGGCACATAGGGAAACCTACCAAACCTGTGCATTTTTTAAAACTAGAGACCAACGGGAGTCCAAGATGGGGTGACTCGTGGGGCTCTCACCAGGTTCTGTTACTCAGAATCCTTTGCAAACCTCAAAAAGTGGCTAAAAAAACAAGTTTTCCTCACATTTCGGTGACAGAAAGTTCTGGAATCTGAGAGGAGCCACAAATTTCCTTCCACCCAGCGTTCCCCCAAGTCTCCCGATAAAAATTATACCTCACTTGTGTGGGTAGGCCTAGCGCCCGCAACAGGAAATGCCCCAAAACACAACGTGGACACATCCCATTTTTTGACAAAATACAGAGCTGTTTTTTCCAAAGTGCCTACCTGTAGATTTTGGCCTCTAGCCCAGCCAGCACATAGGGAAACCTACCAAACCTGTGCATTTTTGAAAACTAGAGACCTAGGGGAATCCAAGATGGGGTAAATCATGGGGCTCTCACCAGGTTCTGTTACCCAGAATCCTTTGCAAACCTCAAAAAGTGGCTAAAAAAACAAGTTTTCCTCACATTTCGGTGACAGAAAGTTCTGGAATCTGAGAGGAGCCACAAATTTCCTTCCACCCAGCGTTCCCCCAAGTCTCCCGATAAAAATTATACCTCACTTGTGTGGGTAGGCCTAGCGCCCGCGACAGGGTATGCCCCAAAACACAACGTGGACACATCCCATTTTTTTACAAAATATTGTACAGAGCTGTTTTTTGCAAAGTGCCTACCTGTAGATTTTGGCCTCTAGCCCAGCCGGCACATAGGGAAACCTACCAAACCTGTGCATTTTTGAAAACTAGAGACCTAGGGGAATCCAAGATGGGGTAACTCATGGGGCTCTCACCAGGTTCTGTTACCCAGAATCCTTTGCAAACCTCAAAAAGTGGCTAAAAAAACAAGTTTTCCTCACATTTCTGTGACAGAAAGTTCTGGAATCTGAGAGGAGCCACAAATTTCCTTCCACCCAGCGTTCCCCCAAGTCTCCCGATAAAAATGATACCTCACTTGTGTGTGTAGGCCTAGCGCCCGCAACAGGAAATTCCCCAAAACACAACGTGGACACATCCCATTTTTTGACAAAATACAGAGCTGTTTTTTGCAAAGAGCCTACCTGTAGATTTTGGCCTCTAGCTCAGCCGGCACATAGGGAAACCTACCAAACCTGTGCATTTTTGAAAACTAGAGACCAAGGGGAGTCCAAGATGGGGTGACTCGTGGGGCTCTCACCAGGTTCTGTTACTCAGAATCCTTTGCAAACCTCAAAAAGTGGCTAAAAAAACAAGTTTTCCTCACATTTCGGTGACAGAAAGTTCTGGAATCTGAGAGGAGCCACAAATTTCCTTCCACCCAGCGTTCCCCCAAGTCTCCCGATAAAAATGATACCTCACTTGTGTGGGTAGGCCTAGCGCCCGCAACAGGAAATGCCCCAAAACACAACGTGGACACATCCCATTTTTTGACAAAATACAGAGCTGTTTTTTCCAAAGTGCCTACCTGTAGATTTTGGCCTCTAGCCCAGCCAGCACATAGGGAAACCTACCAAACCTGTGCATTTTTGAAAACTAGGGACCTAGGGGAATCCAAGATGGGGTAACTCATGGGGCTCTCACCAGGTTCTGTTACCCAGAATCCTTTGCAAACCTCAAAAAGTGGCTAAAAAAAACAAGTTTTCCTCACATTTCGGTGACAGAAAGTTCTGGAATCTGAGAGGAGCCACAAATTTCCTTCCACCCAGCGTTCCCCCAAGTCTCCTGATAAAAATGATACCTCACTTGTGTGGGTTGGCCTAGCGCCCGCAACAGGAAATGCCCCAAAACACAACGTGGACACATCCCATTTTCTGACTAAATACAGAGCTGTTTTTTGCATAGTGCCTACCTGTAGATTTTGGCCTCTAGCTCAGCCGGCACATAGGGAAACCTACCAAACCTGTGCATTTTTGAAAAGTAGAGACCTAGGGGAATCCAAGATGGGGTGACTCGTGGGGCTCTCACCAGGTTCTGTTACCCAGAATCCTTTGCAAACCTCAAAAAGTGGCTAAAAAAACAAGTTTTCCTCACATTTCGGTGACAGAAAGTTCTGGAATCTGAGAGGAGCCACAAATTTCCTTCCACTCAGCGTTCCCCCAAGTCTCCCGATAAAAATGATACCTCACTTGTGTGGGTAGGCCTAGCGCCCGCGACAGGAAATGCCCCAAAACACAACGTGGACACATCCCATTTTTTGACAAAATACAGAGCTGTTTTTTGCAAAGTGCCTACCTGTAGATTTTGGCCTCTAGCTCAGCCGGCACATAGGGAAACCTACCAAACCTGTGCATTTTTGAAAACTAGAGACCTAGGGGAATCCAAGATGGGGTGACTTGTGGGGCTCTCACCAGGTTCTGTTACCCAGAATCCTTTGCAAACCTCAAAAAGTGGCTAAAAAACAAGTTTTCCTCACATTTCGGTGACAGAAAGTTCTGGAATCTGAGAGGAGCCACAAATGTCCTTCCACCCAGCGTTCCCCCAAGTCTCCGGTTAAAAATGATACCTCACTTGTGTGGGTAGGCCTAGCGCCCGCGACAGGATATGCCCCAAAACACAACGTGGACACATCCCATTTTTTGACAAAATACAGAGCTGTTTTTTGCAAAGTGCCTACCTGTAGATTTTGGCCTCTAGCCCAGCCGGCACATAGGGAAACCTACCAAACCTGTGCACTTTTTAAAACTAGAGACCTAGGGGAATCCAAGATGGGGTAACTCGTGGGGATCTCACCAGGTTCTGTTACCCAGAATCCTTTGCAAACCTCAAAAAGTGGCTAAAAAAACAAGTTTTCCTCACATTTCGGTGACAAAAAGATCTGGAATCTGAGAGGAGCCACAAATTTCCTTCCACCCAGCGTTCCCCCAAGTCTCCCGATAAAAATGATACCTCACTTGTGTGGGTAGGCCTAGCGCCCGTGACAGGAAATGCCCCATGTGAGAAAACAGGGCTGATTGCAGAGGCCCCATAACTTTTTGCCCCCATTTTCCTCTTTTTGCTGGTGTTTTCCTGACTTTGATGGTGCCCTGGGTACTGCTAACCAGTCCCAGGGCCTGTGCTCTGTGTAAAATGGATATGCAAATTAGGCTAATTATAATTGGCTAAGTTAACCTACCTATAAGTCCCTAGTATATGGTAGGGCATGTAGGTTTAGGGACCACAGCATAGGTGTTGCACACCTAGGTGCACTGCTGAGGTGCCCAGTGTCATTTTAAAAGCAAGCCTGCCTTGCTGGCTGCTTTTAAATTAAAGTTATATGCAAATTCGACTTTGGAATTAAAGGTACTTCCAAAGTCTTAAACTACCTTATTTTTACATATAAGTCACCCCTAAGGTGTGCCCTATGTGCCCCTAGGGCTGGGTGTCATGTAACTATAAGCAGGGACTTTATAAAAATAGATTTATAAGCCCTGGTGAGGTAAAAACAGCCAAATTCGTTTTTCCCTCATGGAAGTAAATGGCCTTCATAGGCTAGAATGGGCAGACTTTATTTTAAATTTTAAAGTCTCCTTAAATGTTACATACCAAGAATTTGGTATCAAATTGATTGTTGTAATAAATCCCACAACTTCCAGTTGTTGGATTTAATATAACTTGTTCAGGTAAAAAGTTTAGACTTTACCTAAAAAGTTGCCAATTTCAGCTCTGCATTGTTTTTGCTGCTGTGCTCTGATTGGCCAGCCTGCAGCAGCTTCTGCCAGGCTGCCTTGATGATGTGTGAAGTGGCCTGGCTTCACACAAAGGAATGTGCTTGGGGGAGAGAATCTCCCCTCAGCAGATGCTGAGGCAGGAAGGGGGAGGGCTGCCAAACTGGTCTTCAAAGGCAGAGAAGGACATTTGGAGCACCCAGCAACACCCCCACATCCTGCAACCCCAGACAATTAGGTGCCCCCTTGATTAGATTAGGAGAGGGCAGGAGAGGGGTGTGTTTATGATTTTTAGCCACACCAGTGGGTGGGCTCAGCCAGATGTAACCTGCAAAAATCAGATTCATCCATGTTGGATTTTTGGAGACTGTTGCCTTCTGGGATGGATTTTTGCCACACTTCCCAGGAAGTGGTCATCACAGGGGGACGACCCTGTCCCTGATTGGAGAACCAGGGCCCCCCTGCTTTTCACCCAGGAGCAAGGATAAAACTGGCAGACCTGCCCCCTCACCTCAGATCCCCTCCAGAATTCAACAAGAAAGGAACTAAAGAAGAAGAAGGACTGCCCTGCTGGACCCCTGGCCTGCACCTGGAACCTGCACTCAGAAGGACTGCACCAGCTGCACACTTGGGCTTCACCACAAGAAGGACTTTGCCTGGCTTCAACTGGTTCAAGGAGGGACTCCCTGTTTGCTACAGGTGAAAAATTGCTAACCAGAGTCCCCTGCACCAACTCCTGAAGAAAGCGACCAGCTGACCACTGTCCAGTGGCCAAAAAGGAGTTTGCGCCAGGTGCATTCTGGGAGTTGAAGTCCGCACCCCCCAAGGACCATCACAGAACTTCTGGACCCTTGGGGTGAGCTGTGGACCCCAAAAGAACCTTAATAGAACATCTGGGTGAAGCCCCAGAAGTTTGGAAAAGATTTGAGAATTTTGGGAAAAAAGCTCCAGAGAGGGACCGACCCGCCGCGGAAATTCTAGCCGGCTTGCCTCAACCGCGACCCGGCCTGACTTCGTGGTTCATCCCGGTAAAGAAAAACATCCAAAAAAGAGACTAAGTCCGAAGGTAAAAAGTTGACCGGGACCTCCCAGCCATCGTATCCGAGAAGGGCTCCATGGACGTCGGATCAAGATCCAGGTTTACCCCGGTCAAAGGATTTTCATCTCGAAAAAACGACTAAGTCCGAAGGTAAAAGTCTCCACTGAGGAAACCCACATCGCGTATCCGGACAAGGGCTCCAGGAGGTCGGATACAACTGGCAGGTTCGTTCAGGTGAAGAAAAACTTCAAAATAAAGACTAAGTCAGAAGGTAACTTTTTAACCGAGGCCTCCCGCAACCAGTAGCGGAGCAGGGCTCCATCGCGGTCGGCCTGAAACTTTGACTTTGCCCCGGTCCTGGTGCAACCAGATGACCCGATTGGCGCTTTTTGTTTCTAAGCGCTAGAAAAATAGTAATTCTTTAAAAATTCATATCTCCGGTTCCCCTGAACCGATTTTAATCGTTTTTGTGTCATTTTAAAGATAAAAATATAAACTATTTTTATAAATTGGTTTTGGATTTTTAAACTGTTTCCTGTGTTTTATTTGATTACTGTTTTGTGATATTTGAATGCTTTACACTTTGTCTCCTAAGTTAAGCCTTGACGCTCGTTGCCAAGCTACCAAGGGTTGAGCTGGGATTAATTTACTGAGACCTAACTGTACCTAGGTGGAGGTTAGTGGCTGGTTGCTAGGTGTAGGTACCTACCTGCCCTTACCAATAACCCATTTTCCAACATAATTGGAAGCAGCGACGGGATCCTGTACTTGTGTTCAATATCACGTTACAGTTTTAGGTAAAACAAATTAAAAATCCTTTAAATTGTCCTAGTGCAAAAATTGTTTTTAATTTTTAATTTGGATTAATTTCAATTATTGAATTTTTGTAATTTTTCTAAATTCTTGTTTCCAATTTTTGCAAAAAGTTTTTGTTGACACAAAACTAGGGAACCATGGAGCTTGATCTGGCTAGCCTACCCACACTGACAGTAGTCCAGCTTAGGGGGTTGTGTATTGAAAGAGGGTTGCCTGCAACCACTGATCTCAGGAAGCAAATCCTGATCACATCCCTGACAGCATGGGCTGAGGCCCAAGAGGTAGAGTCAGAAGAAGCTCCAGACGAGGGAGAAAGAAGGGAGGATGCAAGCTCTAACCACTCAGGGGAGGGAAGGCATCTGAGCCCAAGTGAGGATGAGGAAGAACGGTCCTCAGTAAATACAGTCACTAGGGGCAGATCCAAAGCTAGTGGTGGGAAGGGGGTCCTTTCAGGGGGAGAGAACCCATCCATCAAAGAAAGAGAGCTGGAGGCCCAGCTAGCATACATAGCTTTGGAAGCAGAGAAGCTGGCCCTAGAAAAGAAAAAGTGGGCATACAAAGAGAAAAGAGACGGAGGCAGCGACAGAGAAGTTGAGGTGTCCATGGGTGGGGGAGTTTGCCCCAGATTACCCAAGGGGGTGGTTCCTGCTTATGTAGAGGGGGATGACATAGATAAGTGGCTGGGGGCCTTTGAGAGGGCACTCCAAATGAGAAGGGTTAGGCCTCAATACTGGGGTTCCCTTTTGTGGGAGTTGGTCCCCAACTCAGGGAGGGATAGGCTTCTGACCTTAAGGGGGGAGGAGGCAGATTCATACCCTAGTATGAAGAGGTGCTTAGCCAAGAAGTTTGGTCTGACCCCAGAGCAATATAGAATGAAGTTCAGGGACACCCAGAAGGTCAGTACCCAGTCTTGGGTTGACTTTGTGGACATTTCACTAAAGGCACTAGAGGGCTGGATTATTGGTAACAAAGTAGATACTTATGAGGGGTTATACAATCTGATCATGAGAGAGCACATCTTGACCAATTGTACCCAAGAAAGGTTACGCCAGCATCTAGTGGACTCTAAGCAGACCAACCCTAGAGAGCTAGGGGAGGCAGCTGATGAGTGTTTGAGAACCAGGGTGGTTGTCAAGTCCCAGGGGGGAGACTCCAAGAAGGGGGGGACAGGTCCCCAAAAACCTAAGGAGGGAGGTGGTAAGCCCTCCACAGAGACTCCCTCTGTACCCCAGAACCCTAAGAAGGAGGAGAGTAAATCCCACTCCCACTCTGACCAGCAGAGACAGTTAGACCCAGGGTTAAAAAAGCTCTTGGACAGTAGGGCTTGCTTTGACTGTCAGCAGACAGGTCACTTCAGAGGAGATGCAGCCTGTCCAAAGAAGGTGGTTAGCACTGGGCTGTCCAGTGTAGCCATAGAGGAGGATTCCTCAGATGATGAAGTCCTCCTAGCATTGAGCTGGGAGACAGGACCAGATGGTAAGCTGGTGATCCCTGAGGGTGGGAGTAGGCACTTCCACCACATTCAAGTGAATGGGATCCCTACCACTGGCCTGAGAGACACCTGTGCCAGTCACACTATAGTGAGTGACCGGTTAGTGACCCCAGACATGTATGTCCCAGGAAAGACAAAGAAAGTCAGGATAGCCACAGGGGAGGTTACCTCCAAACCTGTAGCCATAGTGCCCCTAGAGAGGGAGGGTATCCTTGACTGGATTAGGGTGGTAGTCAGTGCTGACCTTCCCCTAGATTGTATCCTGGGCAATGACCTCCCAGAGGTGAGTCTGGTCACAGATGGGGTGGTCGCCCAGGGCGCCCCCCCAACCCAAAGTCCTGGGGAGTCAGTCCCTACAGTTAGGAGACAGGGGTCCCCAAGAAAAGGAAAGAAGAAAAGGAAGGGTAGGCCACTCTTAAAGAGAGTTCCAGGGAGCCAAAGGCCTTCTGCCCCAGTAGGGGGCGAGCCCAAAGTTGGCACTGGTGAGGCCTCACCTGACCCCAAGGAAGTCCTGAGTAGTCAGGCAGCTGTTCAGATGCAGGGTGTTGCCCCTGCACTGACAGAAGGGAGAGTGGAAGGAGGGTGTCTGCCACAGGAGGTGGTAGCCCCCCACTCTAGACAGCAAGAGGGGTGCCAGGACCCCAAAGTTAACCCTAAAGCAGCTCAGCCACCTGTCAGTGGAGAGCTTAGGGTGTGGTTCTGGGTACTGACAGCTGTCAGTAGCCTCTGCTGGGTGCTAGCCTTCCTGGCAGCACTGTACCTGGCCTGGGAGGCAGACCCCAGGGCCAATAGCAAAGTAGGCCCCCTCACCCTATTGGTCATGGTGGGGTTGCTCAAGTGTTGGGTGACCTCTTTGGGTAAGCTAGGTGTTGCCCTAGCAAAGTTTGGAGTAGGGGAGGTGGGCACCTCACTACCCAAGTTGGCAGAGAGAAAGGAGGAAGACCCCCTAGAGGAAAGTTTCAGTTTGAGTTGGGTCCTTTTACTGTTGGGATGGCTTCACTACCCATAGGGAGTGACCCTTACAGGAGGATATAAGGCAGAGTAGGCCCTGCAAAGGGACAGCCAGTTTTCTTCACTGTCTTCCTCGCCTAACAAGCCAGGAAGACTCTCCCAGGGTTGGGCTGAGTCTCCTGGGCGTGTGGGCTGGGGGGGGGGGGTTGTGTGATAAAACAGGGCTGATTGCAGAGGCCCCATAACTTTTTGCCCCCATTTTCCTCTTTTTGCTGGTGTTTTCCTGACTTTGATGGTGCCCTGGGTACTGCTAACCAGTCCCAGGGCCTGTGCTCTGTGTAAAATGGATATGCAAATTAGGCTAATTATAATTGGCTAAGTTAACCTACCTATAAGTCCCTAGTATATGGTAGGGCATGTAGGTTTAGGGACCACAGCATAGGTGGTGCACACCTAGGTGCACTGCTGAGGTGCCCAGTGTCATTTTAAAAGCAAGCCAACCTTGCTGGATGCTTTTAAATTAAAGTTATATGCAAATTCGACTTTGGAATTAAAGGTACTTCCAAAGTCTTAAACTACCTTATTTTTACATATAAGTCACCCCTAAGGTGTGCCCTATGTGCCCCTAGGGCTGGGTGCCATGTAACTATAAGCAGGGACTTTATAAAAATAGATTTATAAGCCCTGGTGAGGTAAAAACAGCCAAATTCGTTTTTCCCTCATGGAAGTAAATGGCCTTCATAGGCTAGAATGGGCAGACTTTATTTAAAATTTTAAAGTCTCCTTAAATGTTACATACCAAGAATTTGGTATCAAATTGATTGTTGTAATAAATCCCACAACTTCCAGTTGTTGGATTTAATATAACTTGTTCAGGTAAAAAGTTTAGACTTTACCTAAAAAGTTGCCAATTTCAGCTCTGCATTGTTTTTGCTGCTGTGCTCTGATTGGCCAGCCTGCAGCAGCTTCTGCCAGGCTGCCTTGATGAGGTGTGAAGGGGCCTGGCTTCACACAAAGGAATGTGCTTGGGGGAGAGAATCTCCCCTCAGCAGATGGTGAGGCAGGAAGGGGGAGGGCTGCCAAACTGGTCTTCAAAGGCAGAGAAGGACATTTGGAGCACCCAGCAACACCCCCACATCCTGCAACCCCAGACAATTAGGTGCCCCCTTGATTAGATTACGAGAGGGGTGTGTTTATGATTTTTAGCCACACCAGTGGGTGGGCTCAGCCAGATGTAACCTCCAAAAATCAGATTCATCCATGTTGGATTTTTAGAGACTGTTGCCTTCTGGGATGGATTTTTTCCTACACTTCCCAGGAAGTGGTCATCACAGGGGGACGACCCTGTCCCTGATTGGAGAACCAGGGCCCCCCTGCTTTTCACCCAGGAGCAAGGATAAAACTGGCAGACCTGCCCCCTCACCTCAGATCCCCTCCAGAATTCAACAAGAAAGGAACTAAAGAAGAAGAAGGACTGCCCTGCTGGACCCCTGGCCTGCACCTGGAACCTGCTCTCAGAAGGACTGCACCAGCTGCACACTTGGGCTTCACCACAAGAAGGACTTTGCCTGGCTTCAACTGGTTCAAGGAGGGACTCCCTGTTTGCTACAGGTGAAAAATTGCTAACCAGAGTCCCCTGCACCAACTCCTGAAGAAAGCGACCAGCTGACCACTGTCCAGTGGCCAAAAAGAAGTTTGCGCCAGGTGCATTCTGGGAGTTGAAGTCCGCACCCCCCAAGGACCATCACAGAACTTCTGGACCCTTGGGGTGAGCTGTGGACCCCAAAAGAACCTTAAAAGAACATCTGGGTGAAGCCCCAGAAGTTTGGAAAAGATTTGAGAATTTTTGGAAAAAAGCTCCAGAGAGGGACCGACCCGCTGCGGAAATTCTAGCTGGCTTGCCTCAACCGCGACCCGGCCTGACTTCGTGGTTCATCCCGGTAAAGAAAAACATCCAAAAAAGAGACTAAGTCCGAAGGTAAAAAGTTGACCGGGACCTCCCAGCCATCGTATCCGAGAAGGGCTCCATGGACGTCGGATCAAGATCCAGGTTTACCCCGGTCAAAGGATTTTCATCTCGAAAAAACGACTAAGTCCGAAGGTAAAAGTCTCCACCGAGGAAACCCCCATCGTGTATCCGGACAAGGGCACCAGGAGGTCGGATACAACTGGCAGGTTCGTCCCGGTGAAGAAAAACTTCAAAATAAAGACTAAGTCAGAAGGTAACTTTTTAACCGAGGCTTCCCGCGACCTGTAGCCGAGCAGGGCTCCATCGCGGTCGGCCTGAAACTTTGACTTTGCCCCGGTCCTGGTGCAACCAGATGACCCGATTGGCGCTTTTTGTTTCTAAGCGCTAGAAAAATAGTAATTCTTTAAAAATTCATATCTCCGGTTCCCCTGAACCGATTTTAATCGTTTTTGTGTCATTTTAAAGATAAAAATATAAACTATTTTTATAAATTGGTTTTGGATTTTTAAACTGTTTCCTGTGTTTTATTTGATTACTGTTTTGTGATATTTGAATGCTTTACACTTTGTCTCCTAAGTTAAGCCTTGACGCTCGTTGCCAAGCTACCAAGGGTTGAGCTGGGATTAATTTACTGAGACCTAACTGTACCTAGGTGGAGGTTAGTGGCTTGTTGCTAGGTGTAGGTACCTACCTGCCCTTACCAATAACCCATTTTCCAACACCCCAAAACACAACGTGGACACATCCCATTTTTTGACAAAATACAGAGCTGTTTTTTGCAAAGTGCCTACCTGTAGATTTTGGCCTCTAGCTCAGCCGGCACATAGGGAAACCTACCAATCCTGTGCATTTTTGAAAACTAGAGACCTAGGGGAATCCAAGATGGGGTGACTTGTGGGGCTCTGACCAGGTTCTGTTACCCAGAATCCTTTGCAAACCTCAAAAAGTGGCTAAAAAAACAAGTTTTCCTCACATTTCGGTGACTGACAGAAAGTTCTGGAATCTGAGAGGAGCCACAAATTTCCTTCCACCCAGCGTTCCCCCAAGTCTCCCGATAAAAATGATACCTCACTTGTGTGGGTAGGCTTAGCGCCCGCGACAGGAAATGCCCCAAAACACAACGTGGACACATCCCATTTTTTGACAAAATACAGAGCTGTTTTTTCCAAAGTGCCTACCTGTAGATTTTGGCCTCTAGCCCAGCCAGCACATAGGGAAACCTACCAAACCTGTGCATTTTTGAAAACTAGAGACCTGGCGGAATCCAAGATGGGGTAACTCATGGGGCTCTCACCAGGTTCTGTTACCCAGAATCCTTTGCAAACCTCAAAAAGTGGCTAAAAAAACAAGTTTTCCTCACATTTCGGTGACAGAAAGTTCTGGAATCTGAGAGGAACCACAAATTTCCTTCCACCCAGCGTTCCCCTGAGTCTCCCGATAAAAATGATACCTCACTTGTGTGGGTAGGCCTAGCGCCCGCGACAGGGTATGCCCCAAAACACAACGTGGACACATCCCATTTTTTGACAAAATACAGAGCTGTTTTTTGCAAAGTGCCTACCTGTAGATTTTGGCCTCTAGCCCAGCCGGCACATAGGGAAACCTACCAAACCAGTGCATTTTTGAAAACTAGAGACCTAGGGGAATCCAAGATGGGGTAACTCGTGGGGCTCTCACCAGGTTCTGTTACCTAGAATCCTTTGCAAACCTCAAAAAGTGGCTTAAAAAACAAGTTTTCCTCACATTTCGGTGACAAAAAGATCTGGAATCTGAGAGGAGCCACAAATTTCCTTCCACCCAGCGTTCCCCCAAGTCTCCCGATAAAAATGATACCTCACTTGTGTGGGTAGGCCTAGCGCCCGTGACAGGAAATGCCCCAAAACACAAAGTGGACACATCCCATTTTTTGACAAAATACAGAGCTGTTTTTTGGAAAGTGCCTACCTGTAGATTTTGGCCTCTAGCTCAGCCGGCACATAGGGAAACCTACCAAACCTGTGCATTTTTTAAAACTAGAGACCTAGGGGAATCCAAGATGGGGTGACTTGTGGGGCTCTGACCAGGTTCTGTTACCCAGAATCCTTTGCAAACCTCAAAAAGAGGCTAAAAAAACAAGTTTTCCTCAAATTTCTGTGACAGAAAGTTCTGGAATCTGAGAGGAGCCACAAATTTCCTTCCACCCAGCGTTCCCCCAAGTCTCCCGATAAAAATGATACCTCACTTGTGTGTGTAGGCCTAGAGCCCGCAACAGGAAATGCCCCAAAACACAACGTGGACACATCCCATTTTTTGACAAAATACAGCGCTGTTTTTTGCAAAGTGCCTACCTGTAGATTTTGGCCTCTAGCTCAGCCGGCACATAGGGAAACCTACCAAACCTGTGCATTTTTGAAAACTAGAGACCTAGGGGAATCCAAGATGGGGTAACTCGTGGGGCTCTCACCAGGTTCTGTTACCCAGAATCCTTTGCAAACCTCAAAAAGTGGCTTAAAAAACAAGTTTTCCTCACATTTCGGTGACAAAAAGATCTGGAATCTGAGAGGAGCCACAAATTTCCTTCCACCCAGCGTTCCCCCAAGACTCCCGATAAAAATGATACCTCACTTGTGTGTGTAGGCCTAGAGCCCGCCACAGGAAATGCCCCAAAACACAACGTGGACACATCCCATTTTTTGACAAAATACAGCGCTGTTTTTTGCAAAGTGCCTACCTGTAGATTTTGGCCTCTAGCTCAGCCGGCACATAGGGAAACCTACCAAACCTGTGCATTTTTGAAAACTAGAGACCAAGGGGAGTCCAAGATGGGGTGACTCGTGGGGCTCTCACCAGGTTCTGTTACTCAGAATCCTTTGCAAACCTCAAAAAGTGGCTAAAAAAACAAGTTTTCCTCACATTTCGGTGACAGAAAGTTCTGGAATCTGAGAGGAGCCACAAATTTCCTTCCACCCAGCGTTCCCCCAAGTCTCCCGATAAAAATGATACCTCACTTGTGTGGGTAGGCCTAGCGCCCGCGACAGGAAATGCCCCAAAACCTAACGTGGACACATCCCATTTTTTGCAAAATACAGAGCTGTTTTTTCCAAACTGCCTACCTGTAGATTTTGGCCTCTAGCCCAGACAGCACATAGGGAAACCTACCAAACCTGTGCATTTTTGAAAACTAGAGACCTAGGGGAATCCAAGATGGGGTAACTCATGGGGCTCTCACCAGGTTCTGTTACCCAGAATCCTTTGCAAACCTCAAAAAGTGCCTAAAAAAACAAGTTTTCCTCACATTTCGGTGATAGAAAGTTCTGGAATCTGAGAGGAGCCACAAATTTCCTTCCACCCAGCGTTCCCCCAAGTCTCCCGATAAAAATGATACCTCACTTGTGTGGGTAGGCCTAGCGCCCGCGACAGGAAATGCCCCAAAACACAACGTGGACACATCCCATTTTTTGACAAAATACAGAGCTGTTTTTTGCAAAGTGCCTACCTGTAGATTATGGCCTCTAGCTCAGCCGGCACATAGGGAAACCTACCAAACCTGTGCATTTTTTAAAACTAGAGACCTATGGGAATCCAAGATGGGGTGACTTGTGGGGCTCTGACCAGGTTCTGTTGCCCAGAATCCTTTGCAAACCTCAAAAAGTGGCTAAAAAAACAGGTTTTCCTCACATTTCGGTGACAAAAAGTTCTGGAATCTGAGAGGAGCCACAAATTTCCTTCCACCCAGCGTTCCCCCAAGTCTCCTGATAAAAATGATACCTCACTTGTGTGGGTAGGCCTAGCGCCCGCCACAGGAAAAGCCCCAAAACACAACGTGGACACATCCCATTTTTTGACAAAATACAGAGCTGTTTTTTGCAAAGTGCCTACCTGTAGATTTTGGCCTCTAGCTCAGCCGGCACATAGGGAAACCTACCAAACCTGTGCATTTTTTAAAACTAGAGACCTATGGGAATCCAAGATGGGGTGACTTGTGGGGCTCTGACCAGGTTCTGTTACCCAGAATCCTTTGCAAACCTCAAAAAGTGGCTAAAAAAACAAGTTTTCCTCACATTTCGGTGACAGAAAGTTCTGGAATCTGAAAGGAGCCACAAATTTCCTTCCACCCAGCGTTCCCCCAAGTCTCCTGATAAAAATGATACCTCACTTGTGTGGGTTGGCCTAGCGCCCGCGACAGGATATGCCCCAAAACACAACGTGGACACATCCCATTTTCTGACAAAATACAGAGCTGTTTTTTGCATAGTGCCTACCTGTATATTTTGGCCTCTAGCTCAGCCGGCACATAGGGAAACCTACCAAACCTGTGCATTTTTGAAAAGTAGAGACCTAGGGGAATCCAAGATGGGGTGACTCGTGGGGCTCTCACCAGGTTCTGTTACCCAGAATCCTTTGCAAACCTCAAAAAGTGGCTAAAAAAACAAGTTTTCCTCACATTTCGGTGACAGAAAGTTCTGGAATCTGAGAGGAGCCACAAATTTCCTTCTACCCAGAGTTCCCCCAAGTCTCCCGATAAAAATGATACCTCACTTGTGTGGGTAGGCCTAGCGCCCGCGACAGGAAATGCCCCAAAACACAACGTGGACACATCCCATTTTTTGACAAAATACAGAGCTGTTTTTTGCAAAGTGCCTACCTGTAGATTTTGGCCTCTAGCTCAGCCGGCACATAGGGAAACTTACCAAACCTGTGCATTTTTGAAAACTAGAGACCTAGGGGAATCCAAGATGGGGTGACTTGTGGGGCTCTCACCAGGTTCTGTTACCCAGAATCCTTTGCAAACCTCAAAAAGTGGCTAAAAAAACAAGTTTTCCTCACATTTCGGTGACAGAAAGTTCTGGAATCTGAGAGGAGCCACAAATGTCCTTCCACCCAGCGTTCCCCCAAGTCTCCCGATACAAATGATACCTCACTTGTGTGGGTAGGCCTAGCGCCCGCGACAGGATATGCCCCAAAACACAACGTGGACACATCCCATTTTTTGACAAAATACAGAGCTGTTTTTTGCAAAGTGCCTACCTGTAGATTTTGGCCTCTAGCCCAGCCGGCACATAGGGAAACCTACCAAACCTGTGCATTTTTGAAAACTAGAGACCTAGGGGAATCCAAGATGGGGTAACTCGTGGGGCTCTCACCAGGTTCTGTTACCCAGAATCCTTTGCAAACCTCAAAAAGTGGCTAAAAAAACAAGTTTTCCTCACATTTCGGTGACAAAAAGATCTGGAATCTGAAAGGAGCCACAAATTTCCTTCCACCCAGCGTTCCCCCAAGTCTCCCGATAAAAATGATACCTCACTTGTGTGGGTAGGCCTAGCGCCCGTGACAGGAAATGCCCCAAAACACAACGTGGACACATCCCATTTTTTGACAAAATACAGAGCTGTTTTTTGCAAAGTGCCTACCTGTAGATTTTGGCCTCTAGCTCAGCCGGCACATAGGGAAACCTACCAATCCTGTGCATTTTTGAAAACTAGAGACCTAGGGGAATCCAAAATGGGGTGACTTGTGGGGCTCTGACCAGGTTCTGTTACCCAGAATCCTTTGCAAATCTCAAAAAGTGGCTAAAAAAACAAGTTTTCCTCACATTTCTGTGACAGAAAGTTCTGGAATCTGAGAGGAGCCACAAATTTCCTTCCACCCAGCGTTCCCCCAAGTCTCCCGATAAAAATGATACCTCACTTGTGTGTGTAGGCCTAGCGCCCGCAACAGGAAATGCCCCAAAACACAACGTGGACACATCCCATTTTTTGACAAAATACAGAGCTGTTTTTTGCAAAGTGCCTACCTGTAGATTTTGGCCTCTAGCTCAGCCGGCACATGGGGAAACCTACCAAACCTGTGCATTTTTGAAAACTAGAGACCAAGGGGAGTCCAAGATGGGGTGACTCGTGGGGCTCTCACCAGGTTCTGTTACCCAGAATCCTTTGCAAACCTCAAAAAGTGGCTAAAAAAACAAGTTTTCCTCACATTTCAATGACAGAAAGTTCTGGAATCTGAGAGGAGCGATACATTTCCTTCCACCCAGCGTTCCCCCAAGTCTCCCGATAAAAATGATACCTCACTTGTGTGGGTAGGCCTAGCGCCCGCGACAGGAAATGCCCCAAAACACAACGTGGACACATCCCATTTTTGGACAAAATACAGAGCTGTTTTTTGGAAAGTGCCTACCTGTAGATTTTTCGCCTCTAGCTCAGCCGGCACATAGGGAAACCTACCAAACCTGTGCATTTTTTAAAACTAGAGACCTAGGGGAATCCAAGATGGGGTGACTTGTGGGGCTCTGACCAGGTTCTGTTACCCAGAATCCTTTGCAAACCTCAAAAAGTGGCTAAAAAAACAAGTTTTCCTCACATTTCTGTGACAGAAAGTTCTGGAATCTGAGAGGAGACAGAAATTTCCTTCCACCCAGCGTTCCCCCAAGTCTCCCGATAAAAATGATACCTCACTTGTGTGTGTAGGCCTAGCGCCCGCAACAGGAAATGCCCCAAAACACAACGTGGACACATCCCATTTTTTGACAAAATACAGAGCTGTTTTTTGCAAAGTGCCTACCTGTAGATTTTGGCCTCTAGCTCAGCCGGCACATAGGGAAACCTACCAAACCTGTGCATTTTTGAAAACTAGAGACCAAGGGGAGTCCAAGATGGGGTGACTCGTGGGGCTCTCACCAGGTTCTGTTACTCAGAATCCTTTGCAAACTTCAAAAAGTGGCTAAAAAAACAAGTTTTCCTCACATTTCGGTGACAGAAAGTTCTGGAATATGAGAGGAGCCACAAATTTCCTTCCACCCAGCGTTCCCCCAAGTCTCCCGATAAAAATGATACCTCACTTGTGTGGGTAGGCCTAGCGCCCGCGACAGGAAATGCCCAAAACACAACATGGACACATCCCATTTTTTGACAAAATACAGAGCTGTTTTTTCCAAAGTGCCTACCTGTAGATTTTGGCCTCTAGCCCAGCCAGCACATAGGGAAACCTACCAAACCTGTGCATTTTTGAAAACTAGAGACCTAGGGGAATCCAAGATGGGGTAACTCATGGGGCTCTCACCAGGTTCTGTTACCCAGAATCCTTTGCAAACCTCAAAAAGTGGCTAAAAAAACAAGTTTTCCTCACATTTCGGTTACAGAAAGTTCTGGAATCTGAGAGGAGACACAAATTTCCTTCCACCCAGCGTTCCCCCAAGTCTCCCGATAAAAATGATACCTCACTTGTGTGGGTAGGCCTATCGCCCGCGACAGGGTATGCCCCAAAACACAACGTGGACACATCCCATTTTTTGACAAAATACAGAGCTGTTTTTTGCAAAGTGCCTACCTGTAGATTTTGGCTTCTAGCCCAGCCGGCACATAGGGAAACCTACCAAACCTGTGCATTTTTGAAAACTAGAGACCTAGGGGAATCCAAGATGGGGTAACTCGTGGGGCTCTCACCAGGTTCTGTTACCCAGAATCCTATGCAAACCTCAAAAAGTGGCTAAAAAAACAAGTTTTCCTCACATTTCGGTGACAAAAAGATCTGGAATCTGAGAGGAGCCACAAATTTCCTTCCACCCAGCGTTCCCCCAAGTCTCCCGATAAAAATGATACCTCACTTGTGTGGGTAGGCCTAGCGCCCGTGACAGGAAATGCCCCAAAACACAACGTGGACACATCCCATTTTTTGACAAAATACAGAGCTGTTTTTTGGAAAGTGCCTACCTGTAGATTTTGGCCTCTAGCCCAGCCAGCACATAGGGAAACCCACCAAACCTGTGCATTTTTGAAAACTAGAGACCTAGGGGAATCCAAGATGGGGTGACTCGTGGGGCTCTCACCAGGTTCTGTTACTCAGAATCCTTTGCAAACCTCAAAAAGTGGCTAAAAAAACAAGTTTTCCTCACATTTCGGTGACAGAAAGTTCTGGAATATGAGAGGAGCCACAAATTTCCTTCCACCCAGCGTTCCCCCAAGTCTCCCGATAAAAATGATACCTCACTTGTGTGGGTAGGCCTAGCGCCCGCGACAGGAAATGCCCAAAACACAACATGGACACATCCCATTTTTTGACAAAATACAGAGCTGTTTTTTCCAAACTGCCTACCTGTAGATTTTGGCCTCTAGCCCAGCCAGCACATAGGGAAACCTACCAAACCTGTGCATTTTTGAAAACTAGAGACCTAGGGGAATCCAAGATGGGGTAACTCATGGGGCTCTCACCAGGTTCTGTTACCCAGAATCCTTTGCAAACCTCAAAAAGTGGCTAAAAAAACAAGTTTTCCTCACATTTCGGTTACAGAAAGTTCTGGAATCTGAGAGGAGACACAAATTTCCTTCCACCCAGCGTTCCCCCAAGTCTCCCGATAAAAATGATACCTCACTTGTGTGGTTAGGCCTATCGCCCGCGACAGGGTATGCCCCAAAACACAACGTGGACACATCCCATTTTTTGACAAAATACAGAGCTGTTTTTTGCAAAGTGCCTACCTGTAGATTTTGGCTTCTAGCCCAGCCGGCACATACGGAAACCTACCAAACCTGTGCATTTTTGAAAACTAGAGACCTAGGGGAATCCAAGATGGGGTAACTCGTGGGGCTCTCACCAGGTTCTGTTACCCAGAATCCTATGCAAACCTCAAAAAGTGGCTAAAAAAACAAGTTTTCCTCACATTTCGGTGACAAAAAGATCTGGAATCTGAGAGGAGCCACAAATTTCCTTCCACCCAGCGTTCCCCCAAGTCTCCCGATAAAAATGATACCTCACTTGTGTGGGTAGGCCTAGCGCCCGTGACAGGAAATGCCCCAAAACACAACGTGGACACATCCCATTTTTTGACAAAATACAGAGCTGTTTTTTGGAAAGTGCCTACCTGTAGATTTTGGCCTCTAGCCCAGCCAGCACATAGGGAAACCCACCAAACCTGTGCATTTTTGAAAACTAGAGACCTAGGGGAATCCAAGATGGGGTGACTCGTGGGGCTCTCACCAGGTTCTGTTACTCAGAATCCTTTGCAAACCTCAAAAAGTGGCTAAAAAAACAAGTTTTCCTCACATTTCGGTGACAGAAAGTTCTGGAATATGAGAGGAGCCACAAATTTCCTTCCACCCAGCGTTCCCCCAAGTCTCCCGATAAAAATGATACCTCACTTGTGTGGGTAGGCCTAGCGCCCGCGACAGGAAATGCCCAAAACACAACATGGACACATCCCATTTTTTGACAAAATACAGAGCTGTTTTTTCCAAACTGCCTACCTGTAGATTTTGGCCTCTAGCCCAGCCAGCACATAGGGAAACCTACCAAACCTGTGCATTTTTGAAAACTAGAGACCTAGGGGAATCCAAGATGGGGTAACTCATGGGGCTCTCACCAGGTTCTGTTACCCAGAATCCTTTGCAAACCTCAAAAAGTGGCTAAAAAAACAAGTTTTCCTCCCATTTCGGTTACAGAAAGTTCTGGAATCTGAGAGGAGCCACAAATTTCCTTCCACCCAGCGTTCCCCCAAGTCTCCCGATAAAAATGATACCTCACTTGTGTGGGTAGGCCTAGCGCCCGCGACAGGGTATGCCCCAAAACACAACGGGGACACATCCCATTTTTTTACAAAATACAGAGCTGTTTTTTGCAAAGTGCCTACCTGTAGATTTTGGCCTCTAGCCCAGCCGGCACATAGGGAAACCTACCAAACCTGTGCATTTTTGAAAACTAGAGACCTAGGGGAATCCAAGATGGGGTAACTCGTGGGGCTTTCACCAGGTTCTGTTACCCAGAATCCTTTGCAAACCTCAAAAAGTGGCTAAAAAAACAAGTTTTCCTCAAATTTCGGTGACAAAAAGATCTGGAATCTGAGAGGAGCCACAAATTTCCTTCCACCCAGCGTTCCCCCAAGTCTCCCGATAAAAATGATACCTCACTTGTGTGGGTAGGCC
Source organism: Pleurodeles waltl (assembly GCF_031143425.1). Lineage (NCBI taxonomy): Eukaryota > Metazoa > Chordata > Amphibia > Caudata > Salamandridae > Pleurodeles > Pleurodeles waltl. The sequence goes on from NC_090451.1 coordinate 476,831,724, forward strand.
TAGCGCCCGTGACAGGAAATGCCCCAAAACACAACGTGGACACATCCCATTTTTTGACAAAATACAGAGCTGTTTTTTGGAAAGTGCCTACCTGTAGATTTTGGCCTCTAGCCCAGCCAGCACATAGGGAAACCCACCAAACCTGTGCATTTTTGAAAACTAGAGACCTAGGGGAATCCAAGATGGGGTGACTTGTGGGGCTCTCACCAGGTTCTGTTACCCAGAATCCTTTGCAAACCTCAAAAAGTGGCTAAAAAAACAAGTTTTCCTCACATTTTGGTTACAGAAAGTTCTGGAATCTGAGAGGAGCCACAAATTTCCTTCCAACCAGCGTTCCCCCAAGTCTCCCGATAAAAATGATACCTCACTTGTGTGGGTAGGCCTAGCGCCCGCGACAGGGTATGCCCCAAAACACAACGTGGACACATCCCATTTTTGGACAAAATACAGAGCTGTTTTTTGGAAAGTGCCTACCTGTAGATTTTGGCCTCTAGCTCAGCCGGCACATAGGGAAACCTACCAAACCTGTGCATTTTTGAAAACTAGAGACCAAGGGGAGTCCAAGATGGGGTGACTCGTGGGGCTCTCACCAGGTTCTGTTACTCAGAATCCTTTGCAAACCTCAAAAAGTGGCTAAAAAAACAAATTTTCCTCACATTTCGGTGACAGAAAGTTCTGGAATATGAGAGGAGCCACAAATTTCCTTCCACCCAGCGTTCCCCCAAGTCTCCCGATAAAAATGATACCTCACTTGTGTGGGTAGGCCTAGCGCCCGCGACAGGAAATGCCCAAAACACAACATGGACACATCCCATTTTTTGACAAAATACAGAGCTGTTTTTTCCAAAGTGCCTACCTGTAGATTTTGGCCTCTAGCCCAGCCAGCACATAGGGAAACCTACCAAACCTGTGCATTTTTGAAAACTAGAGACCTAGGGGAATCCAGGATGGGGTAACTCATGGGGCTCTCACCAGGTTCTGTTACCCAGAATCCTTTGCAAACCTCAAAAAGTGGCTAAAAAAACAAGTTTTCCTCACATTTCGGTTACAGAAAGTTCTGGAATCTGAGAGGAGCCACAAATTTCCTTCCACCCAGCGTTCCCCCAAGTCTCCCGATAAAAATGATACCTCACTTGTGTGGGTAGGCCTAGCGCCCGCGACAGGGTATGCCCCAAAACACAACGTGGACACATCCCATTTTTTGACAAAATACAGAGCTGTTTTTTGCAAAGTGCCTACCTGTAGATTTTGGCCTCTAGCCCAGCCGGCACATAGGGAAACCTACCAAACCTGTGCATTTTTGAAAACTAGAGACCTAGGGGAATCCAAGATGGGGTAACTCGTGGGGCTCTCATCAGGTTCTGTTACCCAGAATCCTTTGCAAACCTCAAAAAGTGGCTAAAAAAACAAGTTTTCCTCACATTTCGGTGACAAAAAGATCTGGAATCTGAGAGGAGCCACAAATTTCCTTCCACGCAGCGTTCCCCCAATTCTCCCGATAAAAATGATACCTCACTTGTGTGGGTAGGCCTAGCGCCCGTGACAGGAAATGCCCCAAAACACAATGTGGACACATCCCATTTTTAGACAAAATACAGAGCTGTTTCTTGGAAAGTGCCTACCTGTAGATTTTGGCCTCTAGCCCAGCCAGCACATAGGGAAACCCACCAAACCTGTGCATTTTTGAAAACTAGAGACCTAGGGGAATCCAAGATGGGGTGACTTGTGGGGCTCTCACCAGGTTCTGTTACCCAGAATCCTTTGCAAACCTCAAAAAGTGGCTAAAAAAACAAGTTTTCCTCACATTTTGGTTACAGAAAGTTCTGGAATCTGAGAGGAGCCACAAATTTCCTTCCACCCAGCGTTCCCCCAAGTCTCCCGATAAAAATGATACCTCACTTGTGTGGGTAGGCCTAGCGCCCGCGACAGGGTATGCCCCAAAACACAACGTGGACACATCCCATTTTTGGACAAAATACAGAGCTGTTTTTTGGAAAGTGCCTACCTGTAGATTTTGGCCTCTAGCTCAGCCGGCACATAGGGAAACCTACCAAACCTGTGCATTTTTGAAAACTAGAGACCTAGGGGAATCCAAGATGGGGTGACTTGTGGGGCTCTGACCACGTTCTGTTACCCAGAATCCTTTGCAAACCTCAAAAAGTGGCTAAAAAAACAAGTTTTCCTCACATTTCTGTGACAGAAAGTTCTGGAATCTGAGAGGAGCCACAAATTTCCTTCCACCCAGCGTTCCCCCAAGTCTCCCGATAAAAATGATACCTCACTTGTGTGGGTAGGCCTAGCGCCCGCGACAGGAAATGCCCAAAACACAATGTGGACACATCCCATTTTTTGACAAAATACAGAGCTGTTTTTTCCAAAGTGCCTACCTGTAGATTTTGGCCTCTAGCCCAGCCAGCACATAGGGAAACCTACCAAACCTGTGCATTTTTGAAAACTAGAGACCTAGGGGAATCCAAGATGGGGTAACTCATGGGGCTCTCACCAGGTTCTGTTACCCAGAATCCTTTGCAAACCTCAAAAAGTGGCTAAAAAAACAAGTTTTCCTCACATTTCGGTTACAGAAAGTTCTGGAATCTGAGAGAGCCACAAATTTCCTTCCACCCAGCGTTCCCCCAAGTCTCCCGATAAAAATGATACCTCACTTGTGTGGGTAGGCCTAGCGCCCGCGACAGGGTATGCCCCAAAACACAACGTGGACACATCCCATTTTTGGACAAAATACAGAGCTGTTTTTTGGAAAGTGCCTACCTGTAGATTTTGGCCTCTAGCTCAGCCGGCACATAGGGAAACCTACCAAACCTGTGCATTTTTTAAAACTAGAGACCTAGGGGAATCCAAGATGGGGTGACTTGTGGGGCTCTGACCAGGTTCTGTTACCCAGAATCCTTTGCAAACCTCAAAAAGTGGCTAAAAAAACAAGTTTTCCTTACATTTCTGTGACAGAAAGTTCTGGAATCTGAGAGGAGCAAGAAATTTCCTTCCACCCAGCGTTCCCCCAAGTCTCCCGATAAAAATGATACCTCACTTGTGTGTGTAGGCCTAGCGCCCGCAGCAGGAAATGCCCCAAAACACAACGTGGACACATCCCATTTTTTGACAAAATACAGAGCTGTTTTTTGCAAAGTGCCTACCTGTAGATTTTGGCCTCTAGCTCAGCCGGCACATAGGGAAACCTACCAAACCTGTGCATTTTTGAAAACTAGAGACCAAGGGGAGTCCAAGATGGTGTGACTCGTGGGGCTCTCACCAGGTTCTGTTACTCAGAATCCTTTGCAAACCTCAAAAAGTGGCTAAAAAAACAAGTTTTCCTCACATTTCGGTGACAGAAAGTTCTGGAATCTAAGAGGAGCCACAAATTTCCTTCCACCCAGCGTTCCCCCAAGTCTCCCGATAAAAATGATACCTCACTTGTGTGGGTAGGCCTAGCGCCCGCGACAGGAAATGCCCAAAACACAACGTGGACACATCCCATTTTTTGACAAAATACAGAGCTTTTTTTCCAAAGTGCCTACCTGTAGATTTTGGCCTCTAGCCCAGCCAGCACATCGGGAAACCTACCAAACCTGTGCATTTTTGAAAACTAGAGACCTAGGGGAATCCAAGATGGGGTAACTCATGGGGCTCTCACCAGGTTCTGTTACCCAGAATCCTTTGCAAACCTCAAAAAGTGGCTAAAAAAACAAGTTTTCCTCACATTTCGGTTACAGAAAGTTCTGGAATCTGAGAGGAGCCAGAAATGTCCTTCCACCCAGCGTTCCCCCAAGTCTCCCGATAAAAATGATACCTCACTTGTGTGGGTAGGCCTAGCGCCCGCGACAGGGTATGCCCCAAAACACAATGTGGACACATCCCATTTTTTGACAAAATACAGAGCTGTTTTTTGCAAAGTGCCTACCTGTAGATTTTGGCCTCTAGCCCAGCCGGCACATAGGGAAACCTACCAAACCTGTGCATTTTTGAAAACTAGAGACTTAGGGGAATCCAGGATGGGGTAACTCGTGGGGCTCTCACCAGGTTCTGTTACCCAGAATCCTTTGCAAACCTCAAAAAGTGGCTAAAAAAACAAGTTTTCCTCACATTTCGGTGACAAAAAGATCTGGAATCTGAGAGGAGCCACAAATTTCGTCCACCCAGCGTTCCCCCAAGTCTCACGATAAAAATGATACCTCACTTGTGTGGGTAGGCCTAGCGCCCGTGACAGGAAATGCCCCAAAACACAACGTGGACACATCCCATTTTTTGACAAAATACAGAGCTGTTTTTTGGAAAGTGCCTACCTGTAGATTTTGGCCTCTAGCCCAGCCAGCACATAGGGAAACCCACCAAACCTGTGCCTTTTTGAAAACTAGAGACCTAGGGGAATCCAAGAGGGGGTGACTTGTGGGGCTCTGACCAGGTTCTGTTACCCAGAATCCTTTGCAAACCTCAAAAAGTGGCTAAAAAAACTAGTTTTCCTCACATTTCGGTGACAGAAAGTTCTGGAATCTGAGACGAGCCACAAATTTCCTTCCACCCAGCGTTCCCCCAAGTCTCCCGATAAAAATGATACCTCACTTGTGTGGGTAGGCCTAGCGCCCGCGACAGGAAATGCCCCAAAACACAACGTGGACACATCCCATTTTTTGACAAAATACAGAGCTGTTTTTTCCAAAGTGCCTACCTGTAGATTTTGGCCTCTAGCTCACCCGGCACATAGGGAAACCTACCAAACCTGTGCATTTTTGAAAACTAGAGACCTATGGGAATCCAAGATGGGGTGACTTGTGGGGCTCTGACCAGGTTCTGTTACCCAGAATCCTTTGCAAACCTCAAAAAGTGGCTAAAAAAACAAGTTTTCCTCACATTTCGGTGACAGAAAGTTCTGGAATCTGAGAGGAGCCACAAATTTCCTTCCACCCAGCGTTCCCCCAAGTCTCCCGATAAAAATGATACCTCACTTGTATGGGTAGGCCTAGCGCCTGCCACAGGAAATGCCCCAAAACACAACGTGGACACATCCCATTTTTTGACAAAATACAGAAGCTGTTTTTTGCAAAGTGCCTACCTGTAGATTTTGGCCTCTAGCTCAGCCGGCACATAGGGAAACCTACCAAACCTGTGCATTTTCTAAAACTAGAGACCTATGGGATTCCAAGATGGGGTGACTTGTGGGGCTCTGACCAGGTTCTGTTACCCAGAATCCTTTGCAAACCTCAAAAAGTGGCTAAAAAAACAAGTTTTCCTCACATTTCGGTGACAAAAAGTTTTGGAATCTGAGAGGAGCCACAAATTTCCTTCCACCCAGCGTTCCCCCAAGTCTCCCGATAAAAATGATACCTCACTTGTGTCGGTAGGCCTAGCGCCCGCGACAGGAAATGCCCCAAAACACAACGTGGACACATCCCATTTTTTGACAAAATACAGAGCTGTTTTTTCCAAAGTGCCTACCTGTAGATTTTGGCCTCTAGCCCAGCCAGCACATAGGGAAACCTACCAAACCTGTGCATTTTTGAAAACTAGAGACCTAGGGGAATCCAAGATGGGGTAACTCATGGGGCTCTCACCAGGTTCTGTTACCCAGAATCCTTTGCAAACCTCAAAAAGTGGCTAAAAAAACAAGTTTTCCTCACATTTCGGCTACAGAAAGTTCTGGAATCTGAGAGAGCCACAAATTTCCTTCCACCCAGCGTTCCCCCAAGTCTCCCGATAAAAATGATACCTCACTTGTGTGGGTAGGCCTAGCGCCCGCGACAGGGTATGCCCCAAAACACAACGTGGACACATCCCATTTTTGGACAAAATACAGAGCTGTTTTTTGGAAAGTGCCTACCTGTAGATTTTGGCCTCTAGCTCAGCCGGCACATAGGAAAACCTACCAAACCTGTGCATTTTTTAAAACTAGAGACCTAGGGAAATCCAAGATGGGGTGACTTGTGGGGCTCTGACCAGGTTCTGTTACCCAGAATCCTTTGCAAACCTCAAAAAGTGGCTAAAAAAACAAGTTTTCCTTACATTTCTGTGACAGAAAGTTCTGGAATCTGAGAGGAGCCAGAAATTTCCTTCCACCCAGCGTTCCCCCAAGTCTCCCGATAAAAATGATACCTCACTTGTGTGTGTAGGCCTAGCGCCCGCAGCAGGAAATGCCCCAAAACACAACGTGGACACATCCCATTTTTTGACAAAATACAGAGCTGTTTTTTGCAAAGTGCCTACCTGTAGATTTTGGCCTCTAGCTCAGCCGGCACATAGGGAAACCTACCAAACCTGTGCATTTTTGAAAACTAGAGACCAAGGGGAGTCCAAGATGGGGTGACTCGTGGGGCTCTCACCAGGTTCTGTTACTCAGAATCCTTTGCAAACCTCAAAAAGTGGCTAAAAAAACAAGTTTTCCTCACATTTCGGTGACAGAAAGTTCTGGAATCTGAGAGGAGCCACAAATTTCCTTCCACCCAGCGTTCCCCCAAGTCTCCCGATAAAAATGATACCTCACTTGTGTGGGTAGGCCTAGCGCCCGCGACAGGAAATGCCCAAAACACAACGTGGACACATCCCATTTTTTGACAAAATACAGAGCATTTTTTCCAAAGTGCCTACCTGTAGATTTTGGCCTCTAGCCCAGCCAGCACATCGGGAAACCTACCAAACCTGTGCATTTTTGAAAACTAGAGACCTAGGGGAATCCAAGATGGGGTAACTCATGGGGCTCTCACCAGGTTCTGTTACCCAGAATCCTTTGCAAACCTCAAAAAGTGGCTAAAAAAACAAGTTTTCCTCACATTTCGGTTACAGAAAGTTCTGGAATCTGAGAGGAGCCACAAATTTCCTTCCACCCAGCGTTCCCCCAAGTCTCCCGATAAAAATGATACCTCACTTGTGTGGGTAGGCCTAGCGCCTGCGACAGGGTATGCCCCAAAACACAATGTGGACACATCCCATTTTTTGACAAAATACAGAGCTGTTTTTTGCAAAGTGCCTACCTGTAGATTTTGGCCTCTAGCCCAGCCGGCACATAGGGAAACCTACCAAACCTGTGCATTTTTTAAAACTAGAGACCTAGGGGAATCCAGGATGGGGTAACTCGTGGGGCTCTCACCAGGTTCTGTTACCCAGAATCCTTTGCAAACCTCAAAAAGTGGCTAAAAAAACAAGTTTTCCTCACATTTCGGTGACAAAAAGATCTGGAATCTGAGAGGAGCCACAAATTTCGTCCACCCAGCGTTCCCCCAAGTCTCCCGATAAAAATGATACCTCACTTGTGTGGGTAGGCCTAGCGCCCGTGACAGGAAATGCCCCAAAACACAACGTGGACACATCCCATTTTTTGACAAAATACAGAGCTGTTTTTTGGAAAGTGCCTACCTGTAGATTTTGGCCTCTAGCCCAGCCAGCACATAGGGAAACCCACCAAACCCGTGCATTTTTGAAAACTAGAGACCTAGGGGAATCCAAGATGGGGTGACTTGTGGGGCTCTGACCAGGTTCTGTTACCCAGAATCCTTTGCAAACCTCAAAAAGTGGCTAAAAAAACTAGTTTTCCTCACATTTCGGTGACAGAAAGTTCTGGAATCTGAGACGAGCCACAAATTTCCTTCCACCCAGCGTTCCCCCAAGTCTCCCGATAAAAATGATACCTCACTTGTGTGGGTAGGCCTAGCGCCTGCGACAGGAAATGCCCCAAAACACAATGTGGACACATCCCATTTTTTGACAAAATACAGAGCTGTTTTTTGCAAAGTGCCTACCTGTAGATTTTGGCCTCTAGCCCAGCCGGCACATAGGGAAACCTACCAAACCTGTGCATTTTTTAAAACTAGAGACCTAGGGGAATCCAGGATGGGGTAACTCGTGGGGCTCTCACCAGGTTCTGTTACCCAGAATCCTTTGCAAACCTCAAAAAGTGGCTAAAAAAACAAGTTTTCCTCACATTTCGGTGACAAAAAGATCTGGAATCTGAGAGGAGCCACAAATTTCGTCCACCCAGCGTTCCCCCAAGTCTCCCGATAAAAATGATACCTCACTTGTGTGGGTAGGCCTAGCGCCCGTGACAGGAAATGCCCCAAAACACAACGTGGACACATCCCATTTTTTGACAAAATACAGAGCTGTTTTTTGGAAAGTGCCTACCTGTAGATTTTGGCCTCTAGCCCAGCCAGCACATAGGGAAACCCACCAAACCCGTGCATTTTTGAAAACTAGAGACCTAGGGGAATCCAAGATGGGGTGACTTGTGGGGCTCTGACCAGGTTCTGTTACCCAGAATCCTTTGCAAACCTCAAAAAGTGGCTAAAAAAACTAGTTTTCCTCACATTTCGGTGACAGAAAGTTCTGGAATCTGAGACGAGCCACAAATTTCCTTCCACCCAGCGTTCCCCCAAGTCTCCCGATAAAAATGATACCTCACTTGTGTGGGTAGGCCTAGCGCCCGCGACAGGAAATGCCCCAAAACACAACGTGGACACATCCCATTTTTTGACAAAATACAGAGCTGTTTTTTCCAAAGTGCCTACCTGTAGATTTTGGCCTCTAGCTCACCCGGCACATAGGGAAACCTACCAAACCTGTGCATTTTTGAAAACTAGAGACCTATGGGAATCCAAGATGGGGTGACTTGTGGGGCTCTGACCAGGTTCTGTTACCCAGAATCCTTTGCAAACCTCAAAAAGTGGCTAAAAAAACAAGTTTTCCTCACATTTCGGTGACAGAAAGTTCTGGAATCTGAGAGGAGCCACAAATTTCCTTCCACCCAGCGTTCCCCCAAGTCTCCCGATAAAAATGATACCTCACTTGTATGGGTAGGCCTAGCGCCTGCCACAGGAAATGCCCCAAAACACAACGTGGACACATCCCATTTTTTGACAAAATACAGAAGCTGTTTTTTGCAAAGTGCCTACCTGTAGATTTTGGCCTCTAGCTCAGCCGGCACATAGGGAAACCTACCAAACCTGTGCATTTTCTAAAACTAGAGACCTATGGGATTCCAAGATGGGGTGACTTGTGGGGCTCTGACCAGGTTCTGTTACCCAGAATCCTTTGCAAACCTCAAAAAGTGGCTAAAAAAACAAGTTTTCCTCACATTTCGGTGACAAAAAGTTTTGGAATCTGAGAGGAGCCACAAATTTCCTTCCACCCAGCGTTCCCCCAAGTCTCCCGATAAAAATGATACCTCACTTGTGTCGGTAGGCCTAGCGCCCGCGACAGGAAATGCCCCAAAACACAACGTGGACACATCCCATTTTTTGACAAAATACAGAGCTGTTTTTTGCAAAGTGCCTACCTGTAGATTTTGGCCTCCAGCCCAGCCAGCACATAGGGAAACCTTCCAAACCTGTGCATTTTTTAAAAGTAGAGACCTAGGGGAATCCAAGATGGGGTAACTCGTGAGGCTCTCACCAGTTTCTGTTACCCAGAATCCTTTGCAAACCTCAAAAAGTGGCTAAAAAAACAAGTTTTCCTCACATTTCGGTGACAGAAAGTTCTGGAATCTGAGAGGAGCCAGAAATTTCCTTCCACCCAGCGTTCCCCCAAGTCTCCCGATAAAAATGATACCTCACTTGTGTGGTTAGGCCTAGCGCCCGTGACAGGAAATGCCCCAAAACACAATGTGGACACATCCCATTTTTTGACAAAATACAGAGCTGTTTTTTGCAAAGTGCCTACCTGTAGATTTTGGCCTCTAGCTCAGCCGGCACATAGGGAAACCTACCAAACCTGTGCATTTTTGAAAACTAGAGACCTAGGGGAATCCAAGATGGGTTGACTTGTGGGGCTCTGACCAGGTTCTGTTACCCAGAATCCTTTGCAAACCTCAAAAAGTGGCAAAAAAAACAAGTTTTCCTCACATTTCGGTGACAGAAAGTTCTGGAATCTGAGAGGAGCCACAAATTTCCTTCCACCCAGCATTCCCCCAAGTATCCTGATAAAAATGATACCTCACCTGTGTGGGTAGGCCTAGCGCCCGCGACAGGAAATGCCCCAAAACACAACGTGGACACATCCCATTTTTTGACAAAATACAGAGCTGTTTTTTGCAAAGTGCCTACCTGTAGATTTTGGCCTCTAGCTCAGCCGGCACATAGGGAAACCTACCGAACCTGTGGATTTTTTAAAACTAGAGACCTAGGGGAATCCAAGATGGGGTGACTTGTGGGGCTCTGACCAGGTTCTGTTACCCAGAATCCTTTGCAAACCTCAAAATTTGGCTAAAAAAACACATGTTCCTCACATTTCTGTGACAGAAAGTTCTGGAATCTGAGAGGAACCACAAATTTCCTTCCATGCAGCGTTCCCCCAAGTCTCCCGATAAAAATGATACCTCACTTGTGTGGGTAGGCCTGGCGCCCGCGACAGGAAATGCCCCAAAACACAACGTGGACACATCACATTTTTTCATAGAAAACAGTGCCTACCTGTTGATTTTGGCCTCTAGCTCAGCCGGCACCTGGGGAAACCTAGCAATCCAGCACATTTTTGAAAACTAGAAACCCAGGGGAATCCAAGATGAGGTGACTTGTGGGGCTCTGACCAGGTTCTGTTACCCAGAATCCTTTGCAAACCTCAAAATGTGGCTAAAATAACACGTTTTCCTCACATTTCGTGACAGAAAGTTCTGGAATCTGAGAGGAGCCACAAATTTCCTTCCACCCAGCGTTCCCCCAAGTCTCCCGATAAATATGATATCTCACTTGTGTGGTTAGGCCTGGTGCCCGCCACAGGAATAGATCACACAACAGTCAATGTTGGTCCTTACGTGAGGCAGCTGTTAACCCTGGGGTGATCCATTCCTGACACAGGCACTAGGTGTAGGCACTCAAGTGGGGTAGTGTTTTTATCAGGACAGGTGAGGAGTCACTGGGTGGTAGGAATGTTGTGGATCCCAGCATATTCCTGTAGTTTGTGTGACAGAAATGCAAGAAAAATTTAGTTTTTTTTCCAACAATTCAGCTTTGCAGGGTATTCTGGGTAAGAAAACTTTGGGGAATCCACACAAGTAACACCTCTGTGGACTCCCCCGAATGTCTAGTTTCCAGAAACAATTGGGTTTAGTGTGTTTCTCTATATGGCCGCCGAATCCAGGACCAAAAACACAGGTGCCTGCCTTACAAAACCAGTTTGTTTTGCCATAGATAATTTTGATGTCTCCACAATATGATTTGGGTGGTGGAATTTGGGGCTGAACTAAATTGGGGAGCTCCCAAGAGAGTACTCTCTCTGCTTGCCGCCGCATTCACCTGCTCTCTGGGTTGGCCTAACCCACTATTACCCAGTTGCATGAACAGCTTGCGAAGGGACAGCAGGACTGTCCTCATCACCTCCCTCATAATGTACTGGAAGAGGAGTTATCGAATGGGACTCCTCTGACTGAAAAATCACTCCCAGAGTCTGCGCCATTGTCCTATCCCTCAGATGCTGTCTCAGTATCTGATGTCTCAGTCTCTGATCCTATGTCAGAGCGGTCCTCTATAACCCGAGTGCAGGCAGCAGTCATCCATCAAGATGCCATCTCTGCTATTGGCTAAACTGTTGCTCTAAAACACTAGCCTACATAGACAGTCACAAAATCGATGGTGTGTGTGAGATACGTGCAACAGTAGAGGCCACCTTACCTGCGCTTCTTCCCTCAATCAGTACGTACTTTCAAGACACTCAAAAAACACCTTGTCACATACCATTCGTCACAGTCTTTAGCACCTCCTGTGCCCAGTCCAACAATCATTATTGGTGCTCCCACTCCCTCCTCCTCGGATTCCCTCATTACCACCCAGCAAAAGTGCCCTTCATCTCTCCATAGCCGCCCTCCACCCCGCACATACATTTCATTGGTATTATAGCGCAGGTTATGGCTGACTTTACTAATGTACTCAGCTATTTACATAAAATACAGATTTGCTCTTTGCAGTAGGCATATAAACCTTCTGCGCTTCTTTATGGCACTAAAACTGCCACTAGACAAGTCGGACCCTTTTCCCCCAGGGAAACTACACACATATTGACAAAAGTGATATATATATGACAGCCAACCACCTGAAACTCAACTCAAGCAAAACCAAAATAATCCTCTTTAGCCCACCCAAAAACACCTGGGACCCCTCATGGAGGCCCACCACGCTAGGCCCTGCACCCACCCCGCCAACCACCCACGCAACCTCAGTATCATCCTAGACTCCTCCCTCTCGATGACCCAACAAATCAACGCTCTCACCTCCTCATGCTTCAACACACTCCGTATACTGAAAAACATTCAAATGGATCCCCACAGAGACCAGAAAAACTGTCACTCACGCACTCATCAGCAGCAGGCTTGATTACGGAAACGCCCTCTACGCCGGCACCACTCTAAAACTCAAGCGCAAACTACGCGCATCCAGAACTCAGCAGCACGACTCATCCTCGACCTCCCCCGACACGAACACATCTCTCCACACCTCAAATCCCTCCACTGGCTCCCCACTGACAAAAGGATCACCTTCAAGATCCTCATCCTCGCACACAAATCACTCCACAACACAGGCCCTGCCTACCTCAACGAGAGTCACCTTCCACACCCCCACACGAAACGTCCGCTCAGCTGACCTCTCTCTCGCCTCTGTCCCCCGCATCAAACACACCACCACCGGGGGCAGATCCTTCTCCTACCTTGCACCCAAAACCTGGAACGCCCTCACAACCCACCTTCACAAGACCCAAAACCTACTTCTTTTCAGGAAGGGCCTCAAAACCTGGCTTTTCGAACAGTGAACCTCCCAGCCCCTTTCCCTCCCCCCTTCCCCCCCTCCAGTGCCTTGAGACCCTCACGGGTGAGTAGCGCGCTTTATAAATTGTGATTGATATATATAGATCTACCTATATATATATATATATATATATATATCTACATAGATATATCTATAGATATATATCAATGTACATAGATATATCTATCTACATAGATATATATATATAGATCTATATATACATCTATTTTTTTTAGTTGTTGTATGGTTTCCTTGGGGGCCAAAATGTCCCCCAGGGAAACCCTACAACATCTAAAAAAAAAATATTGCCCCCACAGGGGGTCACCCTGCCCACGGGCGACCCCCTGTCATTTTTTTTTTTTTTTTTTTCTTTTTGGAAAAAAAAAAAATCCCCTGGGGGGCACCTACCTTTTTTTAAAATAAAAAATATGCCCGCTTCCTGCTTTGATGGGGGAAAACGGCCTTGCCCATGTTCGGGAAGGCCTCGTAAGAAAGGGGAGAGTCTCCCCTTTCTTACGAGGCCTTCCTGAAAGTGTTTCCTGGCCCTCGGTCGCAGCTGTGCTGCAATCGGGGGCCAGGAAACACTTTCAGGTTTCCTGGCCCCCTGATCGCAGCACAGCTGCGACCGGGGGCCAGGAAACACTTTCAGGAAGGCCTCGTAAGAAAGGGGAGACTCTCCCCTTTCTTACGAGGCATTCCCGAACATGGGAAAGGCCGTTTTTCCCATCAAAGCAGGAAGCGGCCGCAAGGCTGCTTCCCGCTTTGATGGGGAAAACACCTTTGAAACGTCAGCGCGCCTCGCAGCGCGCTGACGTTACAAAGGGGCGGGTGGGGGCGGGGGGAAGACACGGAAGCTTCTGTGTCTCCCGGGGGAAGGTAAAAAAAAAAAAAAATCCTCGGGTGCAACGAACCCGAGGATTTATTAATACCCTTCCTGGTGTCGGCCACTGGTCGTGACCCACACCAGGGAGGGTGTGTGGGCGTCGGCCAGTGGCCGACGCCCGCATCAAAAAGGTTAATAATAATCATCCTAGCAGAGGTGCTGGAATTACAGGTGCGGGTGGGCACAGATGTCATTTGGGGGTTGCAAAGGGTTGCAAATACAACTCATCACTTTGCCCGTGCAACCCCTAGCATGGTTTTTGTGACCCCTGGCTTCAGAAGGAGAAAGACATCACTAGAAACAAAACAACAGGTACAGTTTGCTGTGCAAAATGCTCCTGACATTTATAAAACAGCTACTGCTCATGGCAGCACCGTTTGAGATCGTTACTGTTGCAACTTGCAACGATTCCAACTGAGCCTGATCAGCAAAGACGTCACCTGGCAACACAGTCCTTATTAGGTCCTCCAACGCCTTAGGCAGCCTCAAGCAATACATTTGCTTGACCTGAGGGCTTTCAGTACTGGTGTTGCAGCCCAATCTGGACTGCACAGGAGAAAGAGTTGTGTCATGAAGGGGTTTACTGGTGCCCAAACACTTGTTGGCATACCATTGCAATGACACATTCTTGCACACAGACACAGACAGTTATTATATGCACTTTTGAAGTATGGTTTGCTGCTGCTGGGTGCATTTGCATGTTGTGCTGGCTTTGGGTTGCAAAAGTTGTTCAAAGCGATGCTTTTCATTACTTTGAGCCAAGGGGGTGGACTATGGGTGGCACGAGGGTGTCCCCACACAACCGCTCATGGTTATTGATGCTAAACCCCATCAAATAAAAAAAATAGACAATAGTGTGAATCAAAAAAATAATGCTGTTTGACATTGGCGTTATCAATGGGGAACTCTTATTTTGAGAATATTTTTCCATGTTGCATGGGTGCTGCACTGTGCAGCACAGATCCAAAGTAAGAAAAGTTTTAAGGTATGTCTGGCAAGGTATTTTGTACTGGGAAGATATCCTTTCAATACATAACCTATGCTAGACCTGGCACAGATGCACAGATGGCACAGTGTGCCTTGCTCTAGACAGCCTGATTGTGCCCCACTGGGGAGAGAGCAGAACAGTGCCATATCCTAAATAGACATGGCACTTCCCTGCTCTCCCATGCACCACAACACTGCAACTTTGGTTGCTGCACTGTGTTGCAAAATATTTTATTAACTATACACCCATGCTCTTAAAATTCCACATTTCAGATATTGTTATTCATGGTGGTTTGCATTCTCAGCAAATGAGCCAAAAAGGAAAAACATTAGCCTTTTCTTTCAAGTTTAGGTGAAAGGGAGAACTATAATTTTTAGAGACGAGCAAGATTGTTTGGGAGTAGGAGATCACTTTCGAGGTGTGTGTATTGAATAGGACAGGTTGATAGAGGTCTGGAATGAGGTGTATGACAGCGTGGCTTGTAGGTCTCACTGTTGGTGTTAGTAGTTGCATGTTTGGATTGAGCAGTATAATAGAGCTGCATGTGTGTCCCTTTAAAGGAAGAGCAGTCGGTAGGGGCTGTGTGGCAGGATTGATTTGTAGGACATAGCTGTGTTTGGGTATCAACACAGGGAGAGCAGTGGGTGACAGCTGCATGTCAGAATTGAGCTGTGTTGTAGCACTGCTGGTCCAAACCCAGTACTGGTTGCATGTCAGTAATGAAGAATATGGCAACACTTATATGCCTCCCAGTACTGGAATACCAGTGGGTGGGTGTGGAGGATCAAGGTGTATGGTATATCTGCATGTGGGTACCTGTTCTGGAAATGCAGTAGGCAGGTGCAACAGGTGGTGGCTGAGGTGCTTTGCAGAGGTGCTTGTGGTCCTGGTATTCAAAGATCAATGTATGGATGTTGTATGTCAGCTCAGTAGTGTGTGACAGAGTTGCTTGTTGGTTCTATTGTTGGAGTATAGTGGTGTGTGCTGAACACCAAGACTGATGTTTGTGCCAGAGCAGTTTGTGGTTTCTACTATTCGAGTAATAGCACTGGGCAGTGTTGGAAAAGTCATCAGGGAGTCTTGCGCTGCTAGATGGGCCAACTTTAAAGGGGAAATGTGTGGGCTGTTTTTTTTAGCCCTGTCACAGGACATCAAAATGTCCCAACCACTGGTCCTTCCAGGCTGCCCCGTCTGTCCGTGCCAGACTGCCTGAAAAGCGAGTTCGATGCTGGGAGTAGGGTGTACAGCAGTATTATAAGAGTATTGGGAAGGTGCTAGAGGCTCCAAGGAGCAATGGAATAGGATGTAGTGCCTGCATGCCAGGATTGAGGTGCTCTATACATCTGCTGGTGTCCCCCAAATACCGGTGGAAGTGTGGGTTGTATGTCAATAAAGATGAGTATTACTGAGCTATGCTTGAATGCTAGTACTGGAAGACCAGTGGCTGGGTGATGTCATGAACATTAAAAAGGGATTACCAGGGGTAACACATGCCACCCCTGGCTTGCCCTTTGGAGCCCCTGCCTCTGTCTTTGTGACCCCTGGCCTCAAAAGTAACAGAAGCAGGACCAGAACACAAACAGGGCTTAAGGATGGGTTTATTTTGTTTTATTAGTGTCCCTGCCTTGATCTCAAGAACATCATCTACATATATATTGCATGCTTGTTGGTCAAAGGGCATTTTTGTTCCCTCTGGAAATGACCACCAACATGCATAACTTCAGTGTCCATGTGTGCACATGTCCCAAGTTGGGAGAAAATTGTTTAAATAGGTGCCTAGATTTTCTCTGGCAATGTATTATTGTAAAGTACCACTTTCCAATTCTACTTAGCCAGAAATGTAATGCACCATGCACTGATTACTGAGTATGGAGAGCCACACAATAAATGTGAGCTAATTTTGAAATGAAAAGAAGCTCAGTTTCATTTCAGAATTTCAAAAGTGCAGAGCTGCAAATACTTGTCTACTGTATATAACGATTTACTCATCAAATACAATAGTGTGTAACAAGCATGATTTAATGAAAAGGAGAATAAATATTTCTATTCTCCTGAGGTGAATAAACCATGTATAATGCTCTAGCTATTTAACACAATTAGATATAGGTTTCCACCTTGGATTAAATCACAAATGTATCATAAAAAACAAATATGTTAAAGATTACAAGAACAGGTGCATCAGCAAGTCTTAAAGCATTCTATTCTCTTAAAATGAAGACATTCATCCTTCACACTCTGGTTACTAGCCTCTGTAGTAAGAACTGATGAATATTGAGGAAGCAGAACTGATGTTGTTTGGGAGTGTTACCCCAACCTCCTTACCTTTGACTGCATTTAAAATCTGTGCTGCCTGGTGGAAACCTCTGGAATCTGACATCTGAGCATCTAAAATCTGTTTCATCTTGTGGTTCTATATACTATCTGTTAGAAATTGGGTCTCTATTTGCCAGAGGTATACACCCTTGTCAAAGTAGGGACCACAGTTGTAGTCAGGGTAAGTCACACACCACCTAACGTATCCTGTGCTCACCCTCTGGTAGCTTGGCATGGAGCAGGCAGGCTTACCTTAGAAGGTAATGTGTAAAGTATTTGTGAAATGACTCATACAGTAGCAGAGTGAAAACACCACAAAAAGTACTCCAGACCAGTTTAGAAAAACAGATATTTACCTGAATACAATAAGATCAAAAGGAAAAAATCCATTATGCACAAGCCAAGATATCACTTTTTAAAGGTTTGAATGAGTCTCAATTCAAAAGAATCAGTGGCTGTATCCTTTTAACACACAGTACCTAGGATGCGTCAAAAATAATGATTCACAGAGGACGAGAGGTATTGAAAAATAAGGCACTGTGTTGGATTTTCCAGCGCAGCACGGAAGATGCATTGTTTCTTTCCACGCTGCAAGGTGAGGCGTCGATTTCCTGGAGTGCAGCCTTGGTTCCTCACTGCGATGTGGGGATATTTTGACACCCATTGACAATGTGTTAAGAATCCTTGATGTGCTGGTAAGAAGGAGCAGGTGCTGCAACAATCTGGTAGATGATGCAGCGATTTTTCAGCTATGAGGCCGGCGCTGCGTTGATTTCTGGTGAAGTCTTTCTGGCCCTGAGACTTCAGAACAGGATGCAAGCTTAATCCAAGCCCTTGGAGAGCACTTGTGAGGAAGGCAGAGTCCTCCCAGCAGTGTCAGGGACCAACAGACAGCAGGGCTACAAGCAGGACAGCAGTCCTTCCAGCAAAGCAGTCCAGATGAGTCCTCTGGGCAGCCAGTCAGTCCCTCTGACAGAGTCCAGTTGTAGATCCAGAAGTGTCGACCCAATATATATATATATATATATATATATATATATATATATACCCCAAAATGCCTTTGAAGTGGGGGGAAACGTCAATGAGTGGGTTTGAAGGGCACAAGGTCCTCTTTCAACCCAGCCCTGCGGGCCAAGATCCTGTGGGGGGCTATCTGTCCTTTGTGTGGGGTCAGGCCACTGGCCTTTGAAGTGTAAGTGAGAGCCCCTCCACCCTTCCAGCCAAAGGAGCCCATTCAGTATGCAGATGAATGTAGATGTAGCTGAGTGTCCCGTGTTTATGGCTGTCTGGGTGTAATGCACAAGGGGATCTGTCAACCAGCACAGCCCAGATGTGGATTGGAGACAGGTTGTAAGGCACAGAAGGCAGTAAGTGCAGAGGAATGCCCACTTTCCACAAGTCTCATTTTTAAAATAGTAATATTAAGTCCAACTTCACCAGTGAGCTGGATCTTCTATTACCATTCTGGCCATACTAAACATGACAGGACTACTCTTTTCAGATCAGAATTTACCACTTAAAAGTATGTAAGGGCAGTTCTAATGCCGGCCTATAAGAGAAGCAAGTCTCACGGTAGTGAAAAACACATTTGTGAGTTTTTCACTAGCCGGACATGTAAAACACTTAAGTGCATGTCCTGCCTTTTACTCATAACACCCTGCTCTGTGGGTTACCTAGGGATGACTTAGGGGTGACTTACATGTAGAAAAAGGGGCATTTAAGGCTTGGCAAGAAGTTTTAAGTGCCAAGTCGAAGTGGCAGTGAATCTGCACACACAGGCCTTGACATGTCAGGCCTGAGACATGGTTAAGGGGCTACTTATGTGGGTAGCACAATCAGTGCTGCGGGCTCACTGGTAGCATTTAATTTACAGGCCCTGGGCACCTCTGTGCACTTTACTAGGGACTTACAGGTAAATTAAATATGCCAATTGTGTAGAAGCCAATGTTACTATGTTTAGCGGAGAACTCATGCACTATAGCACTGGTCAGCAGTGATAAAGTGGGCAGAGTCCTAAAACCAGCAAAAACAGGGTCAGAAAAATGGAGAGAGGCAGGCAAAAAAATGGGGGGTGGCCACCCTAAGGCTGTCAGGTCTAACACTATCTTATTCCTCACGATAATAAGATTTGGTACAGAGGCCAAAGTCTTCTCAAAGCTCAGCCTGTAATGTCTCCTTAACCTAAGAGTTAGCACGATTGTCTGAAGTCTCCAAAATCTGACTAACTCTATGGTTTCAACTGCTGTACAAAGTCTGCAAGATCTATGTATGGTAGTGATAGCACTGTTCTCTTGCTGGTATACTCTAGAGTAAGACTGTGCCTGGGCATTTGGCACTGCTTTTGAGCATTTAAACCAATGCATGTATATATGATGGCTGTGTCTAGGCATTACAGGCTACATCTGCGTATATGCCGTTGAACTTATGCGTACAATTGCCGAACAACTAGTGTCTATGAAGGCTGAACCCAGGTTATAGCCTGACATCCCACTAGTTCATTTTTTGTTGCAAACTAGAATGCATTTATTAGCTTTCATAACTTTCTATTGATTTTATTGGTCTTGCACTTGTAATTTATTTTACACGTGACATCACTACCTGTGATATCAAGGGTGAATGACCCATGTGATGTTACTTCCTGTGAAGTCATCAGGGTTAAAAAGGCTTGTGGTGTCACTACTGCTACCTCTGACATTATGGGGAATCCCAGCGAATGAGAAGGAGTGGTGACGTAGGTCCCCTAAAAATAAGTAACCATGCTTGAGTTTGGAAGGTGAATGATTAATAAAGATACCTTTAAATTTAGTTTTATCTTGTCACATTTGATGTGAGTTACAAGACAGATGTCAGATGCCAAGCTATGACTTCTGACACATTGCCACTTATTCTTTTAACATGGAGAATTGTGTTAATTCTTTCTTTTTGAGGATTTTGTAAAGTGAACTATCTGACAATCCTACTGGATTAGAGGCAGTGTGGAAGGATAGGATAGATGATGTCAATTTGTTTCTGACATAAAACAGCCCTTAGGTACCTTAAATTAGCTGCACAAATATTTCAATATAGTCCAGCTTTTAGAAAAACACAAATGAAACACATTTTTTGCAATTATGAAGCCTGATTGAAACAAATATCATAACAACACACCTTACTTGGTGATATGCAATTGATAAATATTTGCAGAAATCTGATTTCCACACATTATGTGTGCGCAATATAGTGTCAGTAGTAAAACTGGATATTGGTGTATATTTTTGGGCTATTTCAATGAAAAGTGACCTGTCTGTAAATAACAGTGCACTTCCACACCATGCTTTAGTAATACATGTGAGACAGTGTGCTCCAAAATGCACCACTGGCTACATACCACAACCTTAGCACTCTCCTGCTGATTGGGCTTGGCTTATTTACTATACTTGTTCTTTATCTAGCACTTGGATTTTTCACAATACCTATGGCTTCACTGATGTATCCGTGATGGCAACACCCCTCCTCTGAAAATTGTTCCAGCACCACTGCCTCCTAGCCCCTCATCACTAAATCGCAGGTTACCGGCAAGTTTTTTTTTCAACACAGCTATGCATTCACTAATTTAAAATGAGTCATTTTTATTATTTACATCCACAGTGCTTAAAAGAACAGACTTCTTTCTGAGAGGTCTTTAGAAAAATTATAAATACTCCAATTAATATCTGTAATAGATTGTTTGGCTCCCATTTCAGATGCCCACTATTAATGTAACATTTGGAGAAAGCATGGCAGTTAGTCTACTTGTTGCTGCATTGTGTTGATGTAGATGCAAATTGTGTATCAAGTTTACTGTTTTGCATCTAATATGGTCCTTTGTTTCACAGCCTGATTTAGAGTTTGCCTGATGAGTACTTTGCTACTATCATGGCAGTAATCTTGTCGGCTTCCTTATCAAGGATGTGGAGTGGAGTAGAGAATTGTGGCTCAATGGTTAGAGCAGCAGACCCTGATGCAGAAATCTGGCCCGGGACCAGGGTTCAATACCCACTGCTGCGGGTCTTGGGCTGAATTTCCTCAGACCTGATAATTCGTGGAATTGGTGCAATCTAATTCCGGGGTCCCACTCTGTAACTCTGGGCAATAGCTTGCTTAATTGCCCCAACAGCGCTGGGATGCCTGGCTTCATCTTGGAGGTTGCCCAGGAGTGGGCACCTCACAGGGAAAAGCCAGGAGGGGTTCCACAGAGGTATGTGTACAGCACCTTCAGACCCTAACGGGTGAGTAGTGCACTATACAATTACAAAGTTTACAGTTTTATCAATGCATTATATCTAGGGCCAATAGAATTATGCAGTTCTCCTCAAATTTTTGGAAATGCCACATTTGCCTTGTAATCCATCATTTGCTGCATAATGTGCAAATTTTACCAAAAAAAAGTTTCAAACTCAATCAAATCAAACATTACTAAAAAATATGTCCTAATGCAGTTTTTATTAGACAGACAGCAGTATCCTCTTGTTACAATCCAAATCAGACCCTTAACTAAAAAAAAAAAAACAATATTAAGGGCCTCATTTACTACAAACCATTATAAATTCCATTTCTATCCACAAATCTGACAGACTTTTAAAGGTAAGAATAAAAAAGAAAAAAAAGATTCCGGTTTATGTGTTTCACAACTGAGATCTCAAGGAGTCTGCGTGATTTGAAAAGCTTTTCGTGGTAACTAGTGCGCTGGCTCATCTGTGATGAAACCCCATGCACTACATCGACCTCGGATCTGCTCTTTGGGATAGGGGGTTGCATGCGAGAGTTGGCCTGCACACAATGTCATCACATCTGACTTGATGTCATATGTGCGATGTCCAACCATTTATTGCATAGCCAAGACAATGACCTAAAAGCCCTTTCTGTACCAATGGTTTTTGGCAATAAGGAGCTCTAAACAGGGCCCAGTGATATCATTATCATCCATGATGCAATGAATTATGTAATTTTTGCAGTTAAAAGCAGTTTATTGCATGAGTGTTTGTTATAGTTTTTGCATGGTAAAAATACTGAGTCGTTTCAGGTTTTGGACTGTAACTATAACGACATTTCGCTTCTAGTCTAGAGTTTTAAAAACATTCTAAGGTAATGTAACCATAACTTGCTTTTAACTATGTTTTTTCTGTTGATGTCTTAATGAGTCACTGCACCCATCACTGTCTCTCCAAACCAGCTGTGCTCAGTCTTGGGCTCTGTGCACAAGGCCTGGCCTTCAGCTGGCCTCATGACCTTGGTGTGCCAGGGGTGTGGGCAAAGGGCTTGACCCTCAGCAATGCCTGGTCGCCAGCCACCACGTGGACATCATCCACTTATCACATAAAACAAACCCAACAGTATATTATTTCCTATTCTTACAGCAACTTTAAGCTTTCTTAATTCACCTCACTGTCTTTCAAATCATTGTCTTTCTGCACCTAGATAGTGCTATTTTAAAATTAAAATTTTGAGAGTCAAATGTACTTTTTAAGATAGTTCTTTTCCAATTTAACATTTTCTCGTGGGGTATAATGTCTTATACTCACCTCAGTCTCCCATCATGAGTTCAGTTTCCGGTAAGAACCATGCTCCTTAACAGCACTTGTATCAGGACAGCAGGCCTGCAGCCTATGTCAAAACCTGTGCAAAAAATTAAAATCAAAAATATTAATTAATAGCAACGTTCCCACCATATTCTTATGTTGGCACTTCCACATCATTTTGCTTTCTAGCCGCAATGTCTGCACTGCAGTGGCATGCATGCTACTTTATTTACTGGCAGTTGTGGAGGTTATCTCTACAAGATATAATATTGGTTGTATCATAATGCCCTGATCTCCATTATATCCTTAGCCTTGAATAAGTTGGTTGGAACATAACCATCCAGCAAAGTAATGTGTTGGCTAAGTCATGGAGAAGCTTTGCAGAAAGGAAAATATGATTGTGTTTATGCATAAAGTACCTAAGAAAGCATTCCTCACAAGATTGTAACTTTTTTGTGGTGGAGTGTTTTTCCTTCATCCTGACCTGACGTTTGCTCTCATTGATTTATTAATAATACTTGGTTTGGAGTGCCACAGCTACTCACTCAGCCACAAACTTTTATTTACTTTGCAGAAAAGTAATGTTAAATATCTACAGTGACAAGGCCCAAAAAGCTATTTTTTACTGTGGTAGGCCTAACTGTCCTATGTAGAAAACCAGTGTGCAGATTAAAATGCTAATACTATATCTTGAGAAGAGGACCAACTTATAAATAAAATTAAGCTACTGTTTTGAATAGTTCTTAAAATTAAATTAAATTTCATAGTCAGATTTTTAATAAATATTAAGAAAAAATAACTTTTAGAATGTTCTCTTTTCCTTGGCTAAGGTTTCAGGAGGCTAGTTTACATTAAGTCTCCACCTTCTCCCAGCCTGAGCTTAGCCAGGTAATAGGTATGAAAGAGGTGTGAAATGCTTCCCAGTAGCAAACAATAGTCAAACATGAATGAACAGAAATGACACCTTCTGGACTCCACAGGATATTCACAGTGTGGACTGTGGGCATCCTGTGACACCAAATTCTGCTTGACAGGTTTGTTGGGGTTCATGTAACATCTGAGGCACACTTGAAAGGGAGAGAACAGGATGTTAAAACAATTGTTTTGTGTTGCCTGTTTGGTTGCTGAAGGGCAACGATTTAGCCCACTGGACTTCTGTTTCTCGGTTTGCTGGGGCTACAGAGCATGTTTCAAACAGGAGTTTGAAGTTAGTTGTGGGTGAACAGTAGGGATTATCATTGTTCACTCACCCGCAGCCATCAGAGTAAAGTTTGTTGTGACCAAAGACTTCCATCATCTTAAAAATGCCCTGGCACATGACATTTTGGGCCTGTATGCAGTAAGGCAAACAGGAACATACTGCAAATGTAGGTAGGTAAGGGTCTGGGAAGCTTTACTCCATTGGTCAGATAGGACCCCTGAGTGTTTTAGGATGTTCCTCACCCACAGGCTGTTGAATCTTGCAAAGCTGGACTCTCACATACTATTCCTCCGAACGTTGCTGGGCTTGCGAAGGGATACCAGATAGACTGAACCTCCTGCACTTGGCATCTGTGAGATGATGTAAGAAGGTGAAGCTCCCTTTCACTTGAAAGCTAAGCACAGAAAGATCTCCAAGGATCACAAGGCTGATTGCCTGGGTGGCTACAGGCACATATAAAAGCTGAAGAGAACATGCCTGTGCCGACTCCTACATGGCCAATGGCAACAGGATCTAGACTGAACATTGTTGTTGCCCTCTGCCTGATACCCTGAATGTTTCTAAGTGTTTTGCCTGAGGACCAGTGGGCCTCGAAGTGTACTCCTGTAGTTATTTGGGCACCAACAATGTTCAGGATTTTTTAAAAACCTTTGCTTCAGAGCTTTGAGGTGACTAACATTGAAAAGAATCTGACCAGCAGTCTGGGGCGCAGGATTTAATGTCAGGTTTCTCCCATGTGGAGAAGAATTTTGCCTCAGAAGAATGAAAAAATGACTTTTCAGATTGGAACATAGCAACATTTGTAAACTTCCCTACTTCAAAGCCATAGCACGCCATCAATGTTGGCCTCAAATCATGCCTAGGTCCTGGTATACAGTGACCATTAACAATTTGCATTTACTCCACCCAAATCTTTCTAAAGTTAATATCTCCGGTTCTTCAACTGGATTTTTATTGTTTTGTAGTAATTTTTGCATATTAAATTGTTATCTCTTTTTTTTAGCTGCAGTGGGATTTTTACTGTGTTGTGTTTTCAACTCTTTACCTGATTTGATACTTCTAAATGCTATTCTCTAAGATAAACCTGTCTGCTCTGTGCCATAGCTGCCAGAGCTCAGGTTAAATTAATGCAATCTTTGATTGGACCTAACAAGACAGTGACTTTAGTACTCGTGGTGGACACCAGTCCACCCAACTACTAAACCACTTTCTTACGGGAGGAAATGATAAAGGTAGAAATTATTCTAAATTGGAAATGGAACAGTGTGAAGGTGGGAGAAAACAGAAAACAACAAATGAGAGAATGAGAAACTAAGGTGAGGGAGAATTTAAGCAAAGGAGAAAATATAAGAAACCTCAGCAAGTGGGGTGAAACAACAAAGAAGATAGATGGGCTAGCCACACTGGCAGAGTTGGAGGAAGGTGAGACAGGAAAAATTAGAATGAATGAGAGTTGTAGATGGAGGATCCATGGAAAATATATGTGACCATAAATGACAGACTGAAGGAGGATTGAGGACATTTATATTTAGAGTACAAACTAAAAGCTTATTTGCCTCTATGTGTTCTGACATTTAAGGACGGAAAGGGAACTGGAGCTCAAAATGCTACAGTGATTTGCTCCCTATTAAGACAGAAAGGTCTTCTGCATTGTAAAAGATGTGCACCCCTTCC
The DNA here is from genome assembly GCF_031143425.1 of Pleurodeles waltl. Lineage (NCBI taxonomy): Eukaryota > Metazoa > Chordata > Amphibia > Caudata > Salamandridae > Pleurodeles > Pleurodeles waltl. The sequence continues at coordinate 476,857,051 of NC_090451.1, forward strand.
CTGTGTGCCCAACTGTTCTGTTGTTTGGATCCCTAATGCTGATTTTTGTTGCCATAGGAAAACACAGGTCATGGGTGTGTACCATGACTCAGTTGTGTCTCATAGTCTGCGGTCTTGTTGGACGGGCACCCAAATCACTGCCTTCATAGTGGTGAAAGACTACCACTTTCACCAGGAGCTAAGCAGCTAAGAAGCATGAGCGTGGCGGTGACAGCATACAGTTTAGTGATCAGTAGTAGTGAACAGGTCTGTTTTACCCTGTGTCACTGGAGTGAGGCCAACAGGCTCATTCACCTTTTTAAAGATATGCTCCTGTGTGCTCAACTTACCCTTGGCCTAGATCAGGTAAATGTAGAGTACTTCACAGCACAGGAGTAGTGAATCTGTGCCAGTTGTATGTATGCCTGGGAAGGGTACTGTACAAGGAGAAAGAAGTGTGGCACATGTATGGTTACCGCATGTACTAAGTTTATGCATGCTTGCAAAGAATACATTTCATGAGAGATGTGGAGCTGAGCAGTGCATGTGTAACGAAAGATGTGGTGGGTGCATGTGTGCTTGTGACAAGTACAATACCTGGAGGGTGAAGTGTTGTATAGCACCCATCAAGAGTGTATGCGTGCTGGCAGTTTTCTATTTGCAACTAACACACCCTGGTATTGTATTGTATTGTATTGTATTGTAATCATATTTATATAGCGCTTACTACCCATGACGAGGCATTGAAGCGCTTTTCGGTGAGTAGCACGCTACTCTGGAACCCAACAAGAATTAATGATGGATTAGTATCGGGAAATAATGAGTACAGTTTTAGTATTATTATTAGTTAATTTGAGCTGCGGATATGAGAGTTTGTTAGTTAGATTGACTGGAGTAATGGAGGGGTGGAGGAGGAAAGAAATCCAGAAGTGTTAATTGGGAGCATATCCTTAATTTACTCAACCCAAAGGATTGGGATGAGTAAAGGGGGGGTGGAGGAGGGAAGAGTATGTGGAAGGGTTAGGGACAGCATAGTAGCAGGGTGAGATAAATGCAGGAGAATTTAGTAGGGTTGTGTGGGAGGTCACAGTAGTAGAGTGAGGTTTGGTGAGTTAGATGTGGAAGCGGGGGGAAGAGCTTAGGCAGAGTTATTTAGGAGATGAAAGTAGTAGAAAGGATTTGGGATGAGTCAGAGTGAGAATGGAGGATAGTTTGATAGGGACATGACATATGATGATGGGTCTATAAGTGTGATAAGATAAGAGCAGGAAATCATAGATATCTAGTATAACAACCCACCCAGGAGCCATGCGATGACCCACGAACATGCCAAGCACAGAAACAACATATACACATACATACATACATATATATATGTATATATACATACACACACACATGAATACACACACATATGCACATACAATACATAATTAGAACCATGAGTAAAATATACTTAGTCAAACAGGTTTAAAGAGTGTGTGTGTATTTTATTGTTATGACATAGTAGCGATACATATTTTCTAAAGAAACTATCAATAACTAGAAATATACACATAATCTGAAAAAAATACTTATCAACATAGGCATATGCAGTTCATAGTTGTTTGAATATGGTGGTTATGAAGGAAAGAGCCAACTCTTGAGTAGTTTTCTGAAGACAAGAAAGTTATCTGTGGCTCTTATAGCTGGGGGTAATAAATTCCATAGTTTGGCTGTTTGAACGGAGAAGGATGTTCCACCTATAGTCTTTTTCTTGTATGGTGGTGTTCTAAGGCGGGGTGCCAATCTTGAGCGGAGGTTTCTTTGTTGGATGTATTTGGTCATTCTGTTTCTGATAAAAAGTGGTCCTGTTCCATGTATAGCTTTGTGCGTTATACAAAGCAGCTTGAAAGTGCATCTTCTGGCAACGGGTAACCAGTGTAGTGCTTTCAAGGAAGGGGAAATGTGGGCTTGCGGCTTTACATGTAATAGTAGCCTGGCTGCGGAATTCTGGATACGTTGTAGTTTCTTCATAACAGATAGAGATGATCCATGGTAGAGGCCATTGGCATAATCCAGTTTGGATAGTACAAGCAAGATAGTAGCTTGCACCTTGTGTGGAAATCCGAGGTGGGGGAAGATGCGTCGTAAAGTCTTTAAGGTGATGAAGCTTGTTTGTGCTAATTTGTCCACTTGGGCATTCATAGTTAACTTGGAATCCATGGTGATTCCTAGGTTTTTAACTTCCTTGGATAATTGAGGAGGTGTTCCGAGATCATCAGGCCAGACGCACAGAGGGTCATAATTTTTCCAGTCACCACATATGAGTATTTCTGTTTTGGAGGTATTTAGTTTGAGATGGCTCTAGGTCATCCACTGATCAACAGCTCTGAGGCAACTGAAGATTTGTGAGTTTTCAATGTTTTTGGGGCATTCTAATTTAAGTAGTATTTGTGTGCCATCTGCATAGTTGTAGCATGTGAGATGGAAATCATTGATCAGTTCTGGTAAAGATATCATGTAGATGCTGAAAAGCAAAGGTGTGATGATTGACCCTTGGGGTACCCCTGCTTTTGTTAGGTAGGGTTTGGGTGAGAAGGGGGGCGAGTGGACGATATTAGATCTTTTTTGAAGATAGGAAGTAATCCAGTCGAGAGCAATCCCTTGTATGCCGGCTTTGTGGAGTCTTTGAGTTAGGGTGTCACGGTCAACAGTATCAAAGGCAGCTGAGAGGTCCAAGAGAAGTAGTGCAGCAACTCCATTTCGGTCGACTGTGTTTTTAAGATCATCCCAGATTGCTATGAGTGCCAATTCAGTGCTTCTTCCTGGGCGGAATCCAGTTTGGAAGTCTGAAAGTATAGAATTGTCTTCAATTAATTGTGACATCTGGGAGAATGCTGCTCTTTCTATCAATTTGCCCGGAAAAGGTCCATTTGTGATTGGTCTGTAGTTGTTGGGGTCTTGCGGGTCTAGGTTTGTTTTCTTTAATAAAGGTCGTATGTATGCCTTTTTCAGGTCTACAGGAAAAGTTCCTGAAGTTAAAGAGTTGTTGATGATTCTTCTTATAGGTGTGGCAGCAGAAGTAGATAGAAGAATGTTCTTGAAGATTTGTGGTGGGCAATGGTCAAAAGGGCAACCAGAAGGTCTGCTTGCTTTGACCAAATCCATAAATTCATCCTGGGATATTTGTTTGAAGGACTGTAGAGGTTGGGTTGGTTTATTCTTAGAGGGTATTTTAGGAAACAATACAGGTTATATAGGGACAATACAGAAAAGCTACTGAGCAGTCTGTGTAGACTGAATGTGTGTGCTGAATGTATGTGTAACTTTAGTGGCACAATGCATGAAGGTAACAGTACTGGAGAGTGTGTTTGCTGTGAAAGTACTCTGAGTGCAGATGTCCTTGCACTGGTTCATTTCATAGAAGACTCTGGGTTCTCTTTTGGGAAGCCTGGGCCTGCCTGATGATGACATGAGTAGTGGAGTAATCCTCCAGACAGATTTCTGTATTGCTCCATTCCTGGGAGCTGGGTGGAACACTCACTGGAGGAAGGGAGGGAGAGATTCTCCCTTTACACTTCAAAAGGGTGCTCTTTGATTCAGTAATAGATCTCAGGGATGAGGGCCTGGTCACATCTCAGGAAGGAGATTTGGCTGAAAAGGTAATCATATAGATAAGACTGGGAGTCCATAATTAGCCTTTTTATGCACCTATCACTGAGGCTGACATCCAGGTTTAAACTCTGGTCGCTCCCATGGACTGTGTTGTGGGTCTATCAATGTCTGAGGCCTTCCTGTAGTGAAAGACCCCCCTTTCAAGATAGAAGAAGAGAAGAAAAATGTACACTTCAAAAGGTCTGCAAGACTACTGCCTCTGATCTGCCTGGGTGAGGGGGCATCATCGAGGGAAACCAAGATCAGCTGCACAGGAGCCTGGAGGGCCTGCATTTGTTTGCTTGATAAGACCAGTGTACCCTGTGAAGGACAGGAGAGAGTTGGAAGGAGTGTGATCCAGTGGAGAGCACTAAGTGAGGACTCACTGTGCAAGGTTTTAGGATTTAGCTGTGCACTGATAGGGCTGCTGCCTGTGTGCAGGCCTGTTTTCAGCAAGACGTGTATGCCAGGAGAGGGCCACCGCAGACTGACCTATACATTGAGCGCTTTCTGGGAAGCACCAAGCCCATATGGCCTCATTGTGGTGACCCTGTATGCCTGAGGGGACCACTGTTTAAGTAATTGTGTAGCCAGCATGCCAGTACTCATGAAAGCCTTAGCAGACACCCCATAGGCCAGGTGGGAGCTTCCTTGGTGTTGTGTACAGAGGTACTGCGGCAACCCTGTTTGCCAGGAGAGGCTGCTACCTTGTCAAGATTTCAGGCCATCACCTGTGACTAAGATGAGGCTGTGACCACAGGGTCATGCCTGAACAATAAGAACTGCCCTGGCTGACCCCCAATGACCAGGACGACGCTAAGAAGAGATTGCATCCTCGCTGGGCTCCAGTCAGGAGCTGAAGAATCAAATTTCACTCCCCCCTCTGTTGGGGAGAAATTGACTTACCACATCTGATGCTATCACTGAAGAGACCCAGCAACGTTGCTCAGAAGAGGGAGTCTGCACCTTCACCTGCCAGACACTGCTGTGTGTACCATGAGCAGCACAATATTCCGAGCAAGATCAGAACTTGCAGGTTCCCATTCTCAGGCCACCCACTGAAACGCCAAATGCTTCCGCCAAATGTTTCTGAACTATTTAGTTATAGTGGGTAGACTTGAACTGGCTTGTGGGGCCCTGGGGGATTGACTGTTGAAGGTGCTGCTTCACCTTAGACAGTTTTGACTAATTCCTAAGAGTCAAAGGGTAATTCTTAAGAATGATTTACAAGTAAGCATTCCCTGGCTGCGACCAGCAACGAATGGGGAAGAACCCTGACCACATTACACAGAAGAGGGTCGGATAGGGATTTGCCAGACAAACACTATTGCCCCTACCTCAAGGGAATTATGCTATTGCTTACGAATGTTGTTATAACTTTGCATGTGTACAATTAGAGATAAAATACTTTCTTATTCCTCTAAAAGGGAGCAACTGACTAGACACTGATTTATTGGCAGTACTGTGTGCGCCTTGACCTATGAGCCGTGCTCACTTACTTCTATCTACCCTTCTCCCACGAGGGAGCCTTTCATTGCTTGTGCACAGCTACTACTGACAGCCAAGTGCAGACGGGGTAGTAGACCCAGTTGCTCAGGATCTATAGTAGGTCTGTTCCAGAGCATCAGGAATAAAACGTCCCAACCACCGCCGTTGGGCTCAGTAGCCCTGCATGCCCTGTGGCCCTCTGAAAGGTGTTATGAGGGTCACAAGTTCAATTAGAAAACCAGGACTATGGTCCACATCTCCTTGTTCTTAAGTTAGCAACTAAGTTATTAAAGCAATCTTCTCCATAGAATTAAGAGTGCTATGTAACGACAATCAAACAAATAGAGGGTGGTAGATGGAAGTGAGGGAATGGAAATAGGGAAATTCACATTAGAGGCAGACGACCAAGGAAAACTGTGCTTGAAGGGAAGGTGAGAAAGAGACAGAGACGGGAGGAGAAAGGTAAATTAGAGGTGAGAGAAACTGGGATGAAGGTGAGAGGGAAAGTAGAAAACAGGGGTGAGAAGAAAACAGAGTGACTGTGTCGTGGTGAGACAGATGTAAGAAGGTGAGAGATGGAGAGATGTTAGAAGAGGTATTTGCAAATTGCAGATATACGTTGTGAATACTACAAGTGGACTTTATTGTAGTGACACATTTGTTGTCCATTTTTAGCTCTAAACGTTTTCCCCAGTGCTTTAACCCATCGCACCATAAATCCACATAACCAATTACAGACACCCATTAAGGATGTGGAATGGAGAACATTATTCTACTACATTCTATTTAAAATATATTTAGGAATACATCAAAGACAGGATTCTTGCCTGATGTATTAGATCACACAGCTATTTAAATAGACCACACTTCCCATGGTGTATTTCTTAGGCAACGCTCTAGGCAAATATTCTGTCTTTATTCTTCGCTCCCTCTCCCCCACTTTTGATCTCACTAACCGGAATGTGAGTGGTCTGCATTTACTGTTTATATTCCTAGTACAATTAAGCTTGGCTAATGCCAAGCATGTTAACTGGGGGCTAGTGTCGCATGACAGTGTTTCAGAACAGTGCCCACTGGTCACCGTACCATTAGTTCAGCTGTCAAGAGAAGTGGGGGTTCTTCACCTGGGGCTTCTTTCATGTTAAGTCATTGTTAAGGTACACTTTGTGATTCTTTTGTAAAAACTGCGCACTGTTAATTATTTAGGCGCTATAAAATGTATCACAGCCTGACATTTCTGAAGTTACAGCGTCAGTTGACAATGTCACATGCTTCAAATTTGTTCTGCTACCAGAAAAGCAGAAGGCACGGTTGGGTGGGGATTGTGAGCTGTGTGACACAGTTGCACCTGTGGTGCCCCTCTCAGTTTACACAGTGTTCCTGACGCGCGCACCTTCTATCCCCCGCAAGTTCCTTCGGGGTCTGCTCTTGTTGCATTCAAATCTTGTGTGTTTGGTGCATGCTGCTTAGGTGCTTGATTGTCATTTGGCGTGCAACATATACATTTTCAGTGTCATCGGTATATGTATATTTTTTTATTTATACTACAGGTGCAATGTTTTAATGCCTTTTTTTTTTTTTAATGTAATATTGATCAAGTGTTTTTGTTTTCTGATTTATTTTGAAACATGCATTAAGTTCCATTTGTGTACTGTTTTTTCCTTTCGAAAAAGTAACAAAGGCCTGTAGATCTACAAATTGGTTGGATCTTGGCCTAAAAAGCCCATGTTCACGTTTCGGTATTTGTGATGCTGATCAAAAATATTAATCCCTGCATGCGTTTTCCATTCATACATCATGTGTTTTGGATACTTCCAATGTTGCATGCCAGTTGGACGCTCTACACCTTCTCAGTTACATTTACAAATTGACTCATGTGACAGCTACATCATTAACTGGGGCGGTTCTTTCGCAATGGCTAAGCCAGGAGATGAAAGATAAAATGATATTAAACTATCGTTTTATCTTCAATCTGCTGGCTCAGCCAACAATGTGTTCAGGGAGGGGCGGGGCTGGGCTGTGGCAGTTGGGGGGGGAGGAGGGGAAATTGCATTAAGTGCGCATCTGTGTTTGGCTGGCCATCTCAGGCCGGCCAAACACACATGCACACTTAGGTTTCTCCAGCCTTACTGTGTGCACAGCCGGGCTGGAGAAACAGTCCAGACCCAAGCTTGTGACTAAGCGGCACTATGAGAGCTCAGACCAATCCTGACGCTGCTTATATGCTATGTTTAGCATGCAAGTAGTGCCAGGCTTGCTGGGGAGCCTGTGCTGGTGTCCCAGCATTCTGAGACTCCACAAGAAGACCAGAGGAACAACGTGGCAGGAGGCGGAGACAGCGGTAAAAAGGTACTTTAAAAAAATGTATTATTAGATATTTTTTATTTATCCCCATCCCTCCCCCTGCCCCTTGAGATTTGCGGCCACTGTTAAAATCGCAATTTGGTGACCACCTACTATTTACTTTGCAGTCTGTCTAATTTCAAATATGATTTTAGCTGTTATAGACTGTGTTTCTGTTTTTTGGCATGGCAAGTTAATCGCCTGACTTCCACCTCCTGTCTCATCTTCTCCATCTGTCATCGACCCTTTTCCATATTTATTGAGCTTCAGACATGCCGAGGAAAGTGAGATCTATGAGGATTGTGTTCAGATATGACTAAATGGGGTGTCTTGTTACTCTTACACAGATTTTTCAAAGATCTGTTCCCAGGGAATGAAATTCCAAACCAGCACATATTTGCTTTACAATTAGTCTGATATATTTCCATGTGAATGCAGCAGTTGCTCCCTGTTGTGTTTGGAATACCAAATGACCTCGAGTCCTCTGTTATTGATAGGTGGTTAAATAAAGCATTTTAAACCAGATGACATTTATTACAAAAATGAAGAACAAACTAACAAATTAAAAAATGTATTTGCATTTCCACAATGAGTCATATACCCTTAAACAATACGAAACAGTTATAAATTGTATAGCACTAACAATTTTTAATGCAGCTTTTCTAAGACCTCATACAAAATGTGTGACTCCTTTCCCTGTGTCATTGGCTCTGCCTCCAGTGGTGGTCAGGAATATTAGCCAGTAGCTTTACACTGTGGGCTGCATACTCTTCTTTTTACTATTGCTCATATAAGGTTAAAGGAATCAGTATGCCAATAGTTGTTGGATGAAAAGTAAGGTCTGGCTTTAGTTGTCATTGGTGGCATGGGACCATCTGACAGCTGCCACCAATTTCAAGTGGTTTCAGTCTAGTGCAACAGACTGCAGCAGCCAGGTTCAAATTAAAATTAGCATTTGAAGTGTTATTCCAAGGTACGATCTGAGACTGGTTGCATAATTAGTGATTTCATATACGGTGATAGCGATGCAGCAGTCTTATTTTGCGACCTGTGACAGGGGTAAATTATTTACATAGTAATTTTAGGAGAATGTGCTGATTTGGGCAAAAATGACAGCAATCATTGATGAAGTATGTAAAAGAACTGCACCACATAGATAAACCCAAAAAAACAGACAATGACACAACACAAAAATGCAGACACATCAGAACACAGAAAAACTGAACCACAGTAATGTAGCAGTACTGCAAAAGACCAACACAGTAATCCAACATAAAAGCAATACACTGCAAAAGCATCACAATCTAAACACAACACATGACCTGTTGTTTTGCTGCTGTATTCTTTTGCTATGCTGATTTGAATGGAAAAGTATTATGTTAAATAATCTCCAGGGGTCTGATTCACAAAGGTAAAATTGCATTTTTGTGTAAGTTACGTTTGTTTTGATATTCACAAACTACGAGTTAATAGTATGTTTACAAAGTGGAGACTTCTGTCAGGCAGAGAACTCAGCACATGAAAAGACAGGTATGTATGTAGGTATATTGGTTCATAAGGAATTTGAAACAAGGTCGGAGAATGAAAATGCCTTGATGGTTTGTAAATTCCCACAAATCTCTAGGGTTGTTGACATGCACATACCTCTAAGTGTGTTGGCATTCACAAACTCTGTTCAAACCCATTTCTCGAATTGGTAATGATTGGAGTTTTACTGTAGGAAACGCCAAGGGTAACGCCTCTACCAAGCTGACAGGGAAAAATAACATTTCCATACTTCGAAAGAGTACAGGGAAAAAAGAAAACAATAAAATGTGTCATTGCACATTGGTCTGAATTTTCCAAGGTGGGATTGTATAATATGCACAATTTCACACTGGGGAAATTAAAGTTCAGAGAACATGCCACATGATGTTGCCAGCGGTACGGCTTGAAAGTGAAATCTCTGCCTAGTGCCAGTGCTTAATTTGTGCTTGTTGTTTCCGGTGCCGAGCACCGGCACTTATGTGTGAGGGCCGGGGCTTATTCTCATGCCTCAAGCATTTGCTGCGAGCAAAAGACACATATGTGAAAGACGGAAGAAAGAAAAACTAAAAAGCGTCATAAAGGGAGAAAGTAGAAAGTTGCAGGATGAGCTGAAGGGGCAGGGATGGCCGTAAATGGATTGAAGAGGCCCAAGATGGCTTCAGGATTCCGCTGCCTCAGTATTCAGTGCTGGCAGATTTAATTACTGCAGCATTGTGTTTAAGAGAAGGGCTTTGAGCACCGGGACCTCATAATTTACAAATTAAGCACTGCCTAGTGCACCTTCTCGGGCAGACTACTAGGACTATTTGTGAATTCCCACAATTAGTAAATATATTATGGGGCAGATTTGCTACTTTTAAAAAAAAATCAGGTCCCAAGTGTGAGAGAATGACTTTCATATGAAAGACATTTGTACCTGAGGATGTGCGAAGGAACTTGGCTTTGAATGGGTCTAGCGAGCTTGCAGCAGATATTGACCCAGTCAGCTATAATCCCCTTCTAGCCAAGTATTTCTCCCACAGAAAAGGAAATGTGTATCAGAGAGAGAGAGAGTCTATAAACAATCTACATTTTATTGTGGGCATTCACTTACACTGCAAGAGTTTGTTGGAAGAACTTTGCATGGAAATACATGCCTACCATACCCTAAGAAGCATGTGAGATCCAACTACTGGTGTTGTTTCCAGTCAGTACTTTTGTGAACACAGTAAATTATGGTGCAACTGAGCATATTCATGAGGCACAAGATGCAATGGTTTCACTTTCACATTCATTCAGAGGAGTATTTTGAATTTACGGTCTCATTGTGAGTACCCTCTTAATCTCCCTCCTCAACCTATCGAGTAAGTGATACCAGGGGCACCAGTAACTCCAAGGGGCAGAGTTAACACGGAATTACAAGTGGGACCCTTACTCTCCTAAGAAAGTAAGAATTACAGGTGAAATCAGTAATTCTGTACCAGATTCCTTTGGTAATTTTTCTTTCAACTGATCTCCCTCCCAGAAGTTACCCTGCCTGGAACAGGTGTAATGTCTAGAAGGAAAATACCATATTTGCAGTGAAACCACGTTGAACCATCACTAGAGTATTCAATTTGTAATCTCCTACATATCTGACCTATATGGGAAACTGAGTTTCCGATCGAAATAGGCTTCAAGGGTCAGATGTATTAAAGGCTTTTACCCATTCTGTGTCTATGGGAAAATGTGTTGGTACACATGGTCCCTACTGTCTAAGGGCCAGATGTATCAAAGATCTGGTTTGCATTTCTTAAATAGCAAATTTTAAGAAATCGCTTTTAAAGAAATGCAAAATGGGATGAATGAATTTTGCGATTCGGTAGTAGTGATTTCTTAAAATTCACAAACGCTATTACCAAATCGCAAATAGAGAATGTGACTCCATTCAACCCTATGCCCAATTCGCAATTAGGAAATGCTTGATACATGTTCTTTGGAAATTGCAAATAGGAATTCACTATTTGTGCTTTCCTATTTAGAGAATCGCAATTTGTGATTCTCTAAATGGGGTTGCAATTTTAAGGAATCGCTATTTTTGTGATTCCTTAAAATTGCACTGTGAATGCCTTTCATACAGTGTGAAAGGCATTTTTGCATTCGCAAACAGATGAATTTTGCGATTCGCACCGTTTGCGATTGCGAAAACGTTTGATACATCTGGCCCTAAATAATCTAATCACTTTCACCTGGAATGGATCAAAGTAGAAAGGAGTAGGGATTTGCATCCATATATTTTAGCACAGTATTTTTTTATGGTTTCATCTTTCGAAGAATTTAGGATATTTGGAAGCCCAAAACTCCTAACCAAAAATTAAAAAATAAATTTCAGGAATCTCGTGACACAAATACATTTATTCTAAGGTTTCAGCAGGGCAAACACTACTGTGCTTGCAGTCCTATGAATAGAAACAATTTTGGACACCTGAGTGGGTTGGTAATGTTCAAAGATCACTGTCAATGAGCAGAGTTTACAAAAGTAATCCCACTTGTGTGTTGGTATAATTGAACCTCAGTCAGTTGAGAGGAGTTTAGAGTGGTTTATATTGTGGTTACGTCTACAATGCCTGAGTTGAAGTAATTTTTTTATCACAAAAGAATATATCTTTACATACATTTAAAATTGTCAAGAAACATCAAAGGGAGCAGTGAGATGAGCCATTGTAATGGTCTCTAAACACGAGGATTGCAAAGCATATGTGAAATAACTCAGTTCAAAAATTGAAAATGTATTTATTCGGTTGCCTTTTTAAACCATAAAAAACAGCAGCAGAAGCAAGTACAATAAATTCAGATAAATATAAAGATAAAAAGATATTTCACTAAAAGCAATTAAAAAATGAAAAGCGGATTTCAAAATACTCAGAATAATCAAAGCAGCATTTAAAAACGTACACACATTAACAATTACCCAATGCCCTGACAACATATGCAACTATAAAAGTGCTGGTCTAAGTTGACTAAAACCAACCTGTTTGAGCGACAGGACTATAATTGGAATCCTGGGGGCATGAAAAAATTTACAACACAGCATAAAGTGCAAAGTATCCTGGGGTGATTCATTATCACATCTACAGGGACCCAATAAGCTGGTATCATAACATCTCCGAAGTGAAGCTAAAGTCAGGCGTAATAAAGTTAATCTAAAATGAGTCAACAACCTTCTATCCCTGCTGTTTTTCTCCATCATTAAATAGGGTTCTGCCTCCAAGTTGTAGTTATCATGAAGTAGTGACAAACGCAGGACTTGACCAACTCCACCTCCTCCCTTTGTAAAGATAGCCACCCTCTAGAGGAATCTTTGATCCACTTCAAGTCCCACTTCACAATACCTTCTGGGTTAAGAAAGATGCACATTCTACCTAATTTCGTGAAGGTATCTTTTACATATCTTAACCATGGGATGTTAAGGGTGTGATCCATCTGCAAACAAGCTCTCATGATCAATCAGTTTAAATATAAAACTAGTTCCCCCTTACCACATCCTGATCCAGGACATCAGCGGACACATCACTATGAGATCAATCAAATACTTAACCCCTAGCTCCTCATTACAGCATAGGTTGAAGTATTCTGAGGGGCACAAAGCACTCGCCTTAAAAATCTATTGTCTTCTAGCTGTAGTTCTCTAAGGGGAGAAACCCTCAAATATCATTCCCATACTTAACCTTAGATATGCACTTGGCTTCATAAATCTTCTTTAATGCTTCTTTTGGTCTACTTCCCAGTCTTGCTGCAAAACTAAAATGCCCCCTGTGGACTTTCTAAAGTCCATTGGTTTAACCTCCATCCATGATTTCCAGCTTAAGCCCAAATCGCACTGCACCCCCAAGTATGGAAAACTCCCAACTTTAACTAGGGCTGATGGCTTAAGGTGAAGGACTTGGACTTCAAAGGTTTGGAACCGAGCACCATAACATGTGATTTACACAAGTTAACTGCAAGGTCCAAATTCCTCATCAAGCGATCTAAAGCATTCAGTAACTTTTGTAGACCGTTAGCAGTTCTTTCCATCAAAACTGCATCATCCGCGTATAGCAGCACTGGAAAGGAACGTGAGCAAATTAAAGAGGAATCAGCCTTGGTATCCACTAGAGCCTTCTACAGCGCATTCAAATAAAGGGTAAACAAAAACAGTCCAAGACTGCAACCCTGTCTGACCCCACGCTTTGGTTCAAAGCTCTCAAAGCAAGACAGTTCTGCTGAATACCTTACCATAGCCTGGGCATCTGAATGAAGATCCCTGAGGAAATAAACTATGTTAGGGTTAACCCCATATCTAACAAAATCTTGCACAATTTATCCCAGTTTACTGGGTCAAAAGAGGCTGTTAGGTCCATAAAGGCTAAATACATTGTTTCTGAATGAGCAATGGTAGATTTGCTAGAAATCATAATTGGTCAATTGTTGACTTACCCTGCTGGAACCCATATTGGCATCGCCATATTATATTATTATCATCTGCCCATGAGGGCCATCTATCCAATAGACTTTTACCACTGAATCAGGTAGTGAGATGGGCCTATAACACTTAGGCTTACTCTAATCATTGTTTTTGAATACTGATACAATTGTCAAAAGAGATCAGGAATGTGGAAGACCCACCCTTACCATAGGATTCAAGAACAATGTTAAAATGGGGGCCCAGACCTTAACGTATTGTAAAAATAAGTCCCTTATTCCTAGTGAGACGCAAAATTCTATGTCTAACTACTTCTAAAGTGAACACCAAATTAGACGTCTCCTGGGCCTTCATACTCAGTGCAATCTGAACAGGACAATTATGCATCTTTTCAAAATGATCCACTCAATCTTGGGCTGGTATGTGATAACAAACGCTAGGGACATTCTCCTTGGTAAAGCTGGGCTGACTGATAATATCCCAGTACTCTGCACTATTTTTAAGTGCACTAAAATATGTCAAATCCTCCCTAGCCTTTCCCTTAGAAACGACTTCCTTCTTTTAAGATCTTCTTTATAAATATGCCTACAATTAGCTCACCAATTCAATACTATCAAGGGGAAAAGTTAAGGACACTCTTTAAATTTCACAAGGTCTTCGAACAGCCAGAATCGAACTATTTCGGGGTTTAATTTGGGGGTGTATTGCACTCTATGGAAAGAAGAGCACTAACCTTGGCAGCAATGTCTGTGAAGACTGCTGGGAGATCCTCATCCCTAGAAGACGACTCTAAGCAGATTGCCACTTACGTCTGACAACTATAAAATAGAGATGTTGCAAAAGTGTCAGGATCAACAAAGGACCATTTTACACATCTTCCCTGACTCTGGGTCTGTATCTGGGGAGCAAATTGCTGGTACACCATGTTCTTTACAGTTCATCTATGACCCCTCAGTCTTAGCTTTAAGGATTACCATTGCTTAAATGTTGGTGAATGACTTCAAATTTGGTAATTAAGGGACGTATGATGGATGAAACAAAAATATAATCAATGACGAGGAGTAGCCCCTACCTTGATAAGATGGAACAAGTATCCCATCTTGAGGTGCCTGCAACATATCCCAGGTGTACCCAAAGTTGAAATAATTTAACAACAACATTAATTCTATGTCTTCACATGAATGTTCCAAGTGAGACCCTGAATTCAAGCAGTACCTACCCAAGGTGCTGAGGATAAGACTTGCTGATCAAGTTCCAGGCCTCCAACTTTCCCTAACCTAAGGATGTGTATTAAAATCCCCAGTCAATTATAGATTTGTCATCCTTCCACCCTGCTGTCTCCATAATGACTCCATACACTTAGTCAAACTATGGACACTAGTACCTTTCCAAGGTCCAGCTTTAGCATTATAAAAATTTAACAGCACCACACATAAGGACCAAGCAAACGTAATCCTTAGGGCTTGAATAGTGTCAACAGTGGATGCCAACTCTCTTACACGCTCATTTATCCTGATGGAGATGAAAATTATCATACCTCCTTTAGTCCGACCAGTGGTTGACTGAGTGGCTGGAATGTAATATGTTTCATAACCCTCAAGATAAAACACATTCTTACACTCCCAAGTTTCTTGGAGACAAATCAGGTGGGAGCCCTTCACAAGGCTTATCCATTTTGCCTCCTTGAATTTCCAGGAAAGCCCTGCTATATTCCAAATGAGCAATAATATGTCACGCCCAGTGCTAGGCAGTGTAACATCCAGCCTCTGAGGTTTTGAAGCCAGGTGATCAGAGGGCTCCAAACCTATTAAAGAGTCTGCTGCTATAATCTCACGTCAGTTGCAAGTATCCAGTTGACTCAGAGAGGCAAATCTGTTATGACAGGGCAGTTGTGGACAAATAGACTGCCAAGGTGCATGTGCCAATATAGAAGATCTCTCCTGAGGTCCTGAAAATAGCCTCCCTTGGGTCAGTCTATAGAAAAAACCCAGTGGCAAAACTTGGATACGAAAAGACATGGTACCTCTTCTGGATTCTACCCTTGCAAGTACTTGTTCAGCAATATAAGCCCTAATAAAATTAACAACAATGCAATCCCCCTCCAGAATCTTTGATCCTTTACCCAGCCATTTTACTTTTCTTACCATATTAACACAATCGAAAGGAGCTGCACCAAGATTCAAATGGGAGCCTAACCAAAAGATTACTTAATTCTTCAGCTCTGTATACTTTTCTAGAGAATTGTTGCCTAGGGTAGGGACATGACCCAAATCACCACATAAGTGGTGATGTCAGGGGGAGATCAATAATTGTCATAATCAGGGCACTAGGGCCCATATTTATACTTTTTGCTGCAAAACTGCGCAAACGCAGTTTTGTGGCAAAAAGTATAGCGCGGCTTGCGCCATTCCACATCGCCAGCCAGGCGCCTTATTAAAGGAATGGCGGAAACCAGTGCTAAACGTGGGCTAGCGTCTTAAAAAAAAGACACTAGCCGGGTGGGGGTGGCGGTAGGGAAGGAGGGACTTGTGCTTTAAAAAATTATGCTAACTTGGTTAGAGACAAAAAAAAATCTCTAACCAGACTAGCGCCATATCCTGGCACACAACCAGCAAAAACATGATTCCTGTCTTACGAAAGACAGGAGTCATGCCCTCCACCCTAATGGTCAGCACAGGGGACAAGTGTCCCTTTGGCATGGCCATTGCACCCTGTGCCATGCAGGGGGCCCCAAGACAGGGGCTCCGATGGCAAAAAAAAAAAAAATACTTACATGGACATACCTGGGTTGGGGTCCCCCATCCTGTGGTCTCCCTCTGGTGGGGGCGGGGGTGTTCCTGGGGGTTGGGGAGGGCACCTGTGTCCACAGGTCCCCTAACTTCTGGTCTGACCCAGGCGTTAAATAATGGTGCAAAGTACGTTTTGCACTATTATTTAACCTCTCTTCCCACCCGTGTATCATTTTAGCACGGGGTTATAAATATGGGGCTATGGGGATAGCTCCATATTTTAGATGAGAATGACTACCTTGCATCTCATTGATGCAAGGTAGGTGCACGCATCCAAAAAATGGTACATATTTTGACGTTAGACGTCTCTAACGTCAAATATAAATATGGAGTTAGGTTTGCGTCAGATTTGCGTAAAAAACTGATGCAAGTTCGGCGCAACAGAAGTATAAATATGTGCCTAGGTTTTTTAACATGCTCACTCAGGAGTGGGAGAGACCTGAGACTCGTCGGACCTTCCTTTATAGGATTCTTAATCAAATCACCATCACAGCCCCCTACAATCCCATTCTCTCGGATTCTACTCATGGTAATGTCAGATTCAATTACCCCGGGTTACCTATTACAGCCGAAGACCTCCCTTCTAACCTGCTTAGAATTATCCAATTGGTTAACCTCCAGGTATTCTGGCATTAGACCATGAGACAAACCTTTTAATGGTCCACCTTTCGCACACAAAACAGCTTGCTCAATATTTTTACACCGAGTTACAAGAGGCTAACAAGAGTTCAAGCCTGGAATAGAGGGAGTCCAAACAGGACTGTCGTTTGCTGTCCCCTGTTTCTTCATCTTTTTAGTTTTTTTAACTAGGAGACAAGCCACATTGCCACCACAACCCCCTGGGCTCCCGTCTGTCCCTTTTCTTCTGTTTCTGTGCCAGACAATGGGAGTCTTTCCCTTGGTCTGATCCTGAGAAGCATAGAGTAGGGACACTGGCTGGAACCACAGCAACACAATGATCTTGAGCTTCTGTTGTAATAGGGTTTGGGACTGACCCACCTGTTGTTAACCTAGGTCCCTCTGAGATTGCTGAAAGTACTGCATCCCCGCACACTGCTCTAGTTTATCCTCCACATGGGTGATTTATTTTTCCAAAACTCCCAAAGCAGATGATAGATAGGCTAAAATACTTGGTTTTTCCATGCAGTGTTTAGGAGTTGTTTAGGAGTTGAGAATCTGACCTCCCTGTTACTCTTCCAGTTGCCTTATGCTTCCTCATCGGCATACTGGGCTACAATCGGGATGCAGCTGATAAACCCTCCTATCAAAGAGATAGCACCCGATGATGCACTTTCAGCCACGATGGATCGTGACCATATAAAAGTCCAAATGAAGTTCCTTACCAGTTACATTTTACATAAAAACACTTTCTCACCAACTTCTTCTCCCAGTGGCCCCCAGACAAATAGCTTATTACAACTTCTCGTACTCCATAAGACAGCGTTGAGGTAGTAAAATGTTCTGAGCCCTCCCGGTATCACTTATTTATACCCAAGTTCAGCTCTGCCTGCAAAAACAGTCCAAACCTCATAATCAAAAGCTGAGACCAAAGCGGTGGCCCAGCCCAGCCTTGCTTGGCTGTGGACAGGCACATATAGGCCTGCTCTTGGACTGGTCTTCACCCAGGCACGCCACGCATAAATCCCATGCAGCAGGATACAGCACTGCCTCAAATAACACCTCCGAGCGTGAGACAGGTATGATGATGTTGCCGGCCCTAGCCGCGCTAGCTCCTGGGGCAGGTAGTTCAGTCTGACAGCCCCCACCACGCTGCAAACGCGTCCTGCGCAGCGGAACACAGTGATGACTCAAATAGCGCTTCTGGGTGCAAGACAGGGATGGCAGTGTTGGTGGCCCCATCTGTGGTAGCTCCTGGGGTGGGTAGTACACTGTGACAGCCGCCGCTTCAAATGCGTCCCACACAGCGGGACATAGCAATGCCTCAAATAGTGCCTCGGGCACAAGAAAGGTATGGTGGTGTTGGCAGCCCTAGCCTCAGTAGCTCCAGCTGTGTGTAGTTCAATGTGACAGCCCCCACCAAGCTGCAAACCCGTCCTGCACAGCTTAGTTAAATTACAACTCCTGAATATACAATAGTCTAAGGTCAGTCAAAAGTGAAGCATCACATTTGCTGCATTATTTTGGCATTTAAGATTATTGCATGCATGTTATGGTAGAGATTGGGCTAAGAATGATAAGGACATTTTATTCCGGGAACTACCTCTTCCCCTCCACCACTCTGTGGCATGTTTGCTAATTGTTTAAGGTGTGATTGGGTAACAGCTTGAGTAATAAGAGATGAAATGCTGGAGTGCGTCTACTTGGAAGAGATAGGTTACTGAGGGATGATCAAAGATGGAGATGGTAATGTAGTGTTGGGCTGTACAACACAGTAGAGATATCACTGAGCAAGGGGTAGTGCTTAAGACAACCCCATGGGGAGAGCAGCAATGGTTGAGCCAGAGTCGTGGAACAAAGTTAAGAAATAGGGCTCGGGACCCTATGGGCCTGATTACAACTTTGGAGGAGGTGTTAATCCGTCCCAAAAGTGACGGTAAAGTGACGGATATACCACCAGCCGTATTACGAGTCCATTATATCCTATGGAACTCGTAATACGGCTGGTGGTATATCCGTCACTTTACCGTCACTTTTGGGACGGATTAACACCTCCTCCAAAGTTGTAATCAGGCCCTATGTGCGGGGTAAGAGCATGCTGCACCAGCACCACGAGTCCGTGTATTTATGTAGACGAGGTACCACCGCAACATCACAGGGAACTACAGATTGACAGACAATGAGGCAGAAAGAATAAGAAACACGTTAAGAAGGAGGGGTTACAACAACATTAGCAGTAGATCAACAATATTAAGGAGACAAAGGAAGTCACAGGCAGAGGTAAAGACAGGGCCAAGCAATAGGAGAAAGATGTTGATGTGTGAGAGAGAACTGCCTGCCTAGCAGAATAAAACCATGAAAATATGAGCAAACTTATAAATCATATTGAAAAGCAAATGTATTTTCAAAAGTCAAGTATTGTGTGTTTGTTTCACAACAAGAAAGGTTTTATTTATAGCATGTCATTTCGAAGTCATTCTTCTGCCTAAGCTGCATTTTTCTTTTAACGAAAAGAGGCCAGCATACCAAACATTCTGTTCGCTGTACTTTCTGGACATCAATATGAAGAAATATTAGACACGTACTGGCGGTGACCTGGTGGTTTGTTAAAAGAATGTGCAAACAGGAAATATTGGTCTTGTTTCTTTGCTCATATTACTTTCAAGAACACGGATCCAATCGAAGGCAAGAGTTAAACAGCCACATATATTTTACAGGGCTGCTTTGGAGAAACTCAAGAAAAATGCTTATATTTATAAATGTAAGTGGGAGAGTACGTGCATACATTTCGCAAAAATCGATGACGGTAAATATTCCATATTATGTTTATGAATAACAGTGTTTTTATCATACAGAGCTAAATTGGGCCTTCCTACACGGGGTTTGTTATGCATTTGCATATTAGTCATATATTATTCATGCATTTAACTCCTGCTCCTCGTGGGAGAACCATCATGAACAGCGCGGGATTTGTCTGCATGAACTAATCAAGATGAAAGCAATCCCAGGAGGAGATAAAACAGTGGCGGTGTTTGTAAAGCACGTCTTTATGTTACAATAGCTTCCAAGAACTAAGAAACTGAGGGCCTTATTTAGATTCTGGTGGACAGGATATTTCGTCATAAACGTGGCGTCTGCCATATTATAACTGCTTTATATAGCGAGATATTGGTCACGGTTTGACGGTATATCCTATATGGCAAGTTCAAAATAAACAATTGTCAGGTATTAGGCATTATATGATATTTCTTTTCCGAGTAAGCCCTGCATATCTAAGTAGCATGTACATCTTCTAATACCGTTTTTTCCCGATTTTTATCCAATGCAACCTTATTTCCTAGGATCTCAATAGCACTTTAGGTTTCTATATAATCTCTAAAGCTGTTAGAGAAGGCTCTTTCCAGGCGTTTTCTGGAGCCCCTACATTTCAAACTGTATCCTCTATCATGAGGCTGTCCCAACTGCCTTTTGAAAAATCTATCCAAAAATAAGGTTCTGAAAGACGCATAAGACACCCACCCTTCATGGAGACACCTTCCATGTCAGGAGACTCTGCAGCCCCTCCCCACACTATCATACACTAGCGCCTATAATAACCCAGGGAACAGGAAAATTTGATTTTTTGGGTAGTAGTATAGTTCCAGATTATATATCACAGTACTAGAAAAGAGTCAACGAGATAATTATGAATCCAACATTATTTATTGAATTGAGTAGGGGTTGTTATTTAAAGACATTCTTTCATGTGGTTTTAGTTATAGGTTCAAATATTGTGAGGTCATAAGCACTTTATGCAATTTATTGTTTGTATGGGTATTTTCTTTTGCAATTTATGGATTGTGAAGCTAACCATAACAGACAAAGGGCCAGATGTAGGAAGGCATTAGCGCCTCGCAAACAGCAAAAAACGCCGTTTGCGAGGCGCTAATGCCCTCACGCGATGCTGAAACACATATTGCAAGTCGGTACCGACTTGCAAAATGTGTTTCAGACTCGCAAATGTGAAGGGGCGTTCCCTACCTATTTGCGAGTCGCACCGCGATGTAGGGTTGATCTGTGACCGCGAAAGCGGTCGCAAATCAACCCGCAGTTACCATCCACTTCAAGTGGATGGTAACTCATTCGCAAACGGGAAGGGGTCCCCATGGGACCCTTTCCCCTTTGTGAATGCTGACAATAATGTTTTTTCAGAGCAGGCAGTGGTCCCATGGACCACTGCCTACTCTGAAAAAACCGAAACAAAAAGGTTTCAGTATTTTTTTCTATTTGCAGCTCGTTTTCCTTTAAGGAAAACGGGCTGCAAAGAGAAAAAAAAAACTGCTTTATTTAAAAGCAGTCACGGACATGGTGGTCTGCTGTCTCCAGCAGGCCACCATTCCCGTGAGTGCCTAGACTCGCTATGGGGTCGCAAACTGCGACCTACCTCATAAATATTTATGAGGTGGGTCTTTGCAACCCCATAGCGAGTCGCAGAAGGTGTCTGAGACACCTTTCTGCATACCAATTTGTGAGTTGCAAATTGCGAGTCAGAAGGACTCGCAATTTGCAACTCGCAAATTGGTTTCTACCTACATCTGGCCCAAAGTTCTTTGGGTTTCACCTGGCTCAGTGGGGATCGGTCACATCTTTGGCCAAGTCTGCACCCAAAAGTTAGCTGTTCCAAGGTGCTGCAACCATTCCCTGTGTCCTGTAATGGAGGACACAACAGAAAATGTTCTCTTATGGCCAGCCAATCAGAACCTTTGTCCCTGTCAACTGACAGATTTTGTGGCATCAGAAGGGATAAATGGAAAATATATCCCTTTTCCAATCAAATTTGATTATATTTTGAGATTACGGTGTGTAAAATTTCCTTGAACCTGGATTTGAGGACAGTGTGTAGACTAACGATCTTCATTACTTTACATTTTCAACCCATTTAAGCCCACCAACACATTTTTATAACACTAATTTCTCTGGAAACTACTAAACGGATTCACACACACTGTTACCATCAGTCTACAAATAGAATTAAATAATAATCTTGGGCTGAAATATAATACCCACAGCAGCAGGGATGTACCTCTGGCAGATACATGCTGGTATGCCACGTCTGCTTACGACACCTACAGGATGCCGTGGTATTCTGTGTAGAATTGCTTTTGCAGTAACCAGTAATTTCAAGGTGAATAATTCTGAAGGATCAGCATCTGTTAGTGCTTCAGAAGATGCTTCACTTACCATGGTGAACGTCGGGTGCAGCAGGAGACAGATTATGTTACTAAATGCATTTTATGATGTCATATAATCTATAGCAGGCTCCCCATAAAGTAACCAAATGTAAGTATAGAACGAACATCATCAGAAATAAATATCAGAATGATTTCTCTTGATGTTCATTTGATTTTGACTCTTCTTTGCATCTTATCACCATTATAAGTCTCGATATAAGGACGAAATTTGACTCATGGTGGTGGGACTTTAGGGTAGAAGACAGAGCCTTCTCTATCTTTTGCTGGAGTAGACCATCTCACAAAGTTCTACGCAGCACTGTACTTATGGAGTGGCCCTAAATGGTAAGATCCTGTCACCCGAGGAAATAGTGTAATGTGTTCCTCTGGTGTCTGAAATGTATATATTCCACCATCTTGTGAGCCCACACCTGAACTGTCTCTTTAAGTTTATGGAGTTAACCGGAAGACAGCCACCTCCACCCTATAAGCCCAGCTTATCTGTGTCCTAAACAGCCCAGTGAGTAAGGAGAGTGATAAGAACACAGACCTTCTGTGTATTCTTGTAATTTTAAAAGCACTTTTAAACTGCTGTTGTATTCTACCTGTGACTGTATGCATTTGCTTTCTAGTTTTTCCCCTAAAATGTACTAGGCCTCACCGATCCCTTACAGGGTTTAAAAAAGGCAAATGTTAGCTCAGACTGCTTAATATGCTTTGCAGTTTCAAACTGTGCTTGGAAAGTGTATGTAGCAGTAGTTTTTGGCTTGAATAAGTGATTAGTTTAAGTGCATGAAAAGCAATATTTCAGAGGCTTCAGAATTCGTCCAAACCTGAATGAGTATAACCAGGAAGCTCGACAGTGTGAATTGAGCCTGTCTCTATCCAAGGATATTCTGAATGGAGGAGCACCTCCCTGCCCCCTGCCACAGCAGCCCGTGGTTGGTGATTGGATCCCTGGCGAACTTCAGCACTCCTCTCACACCTGCATTGGCCCTTTAAGTTTGTGGCGGTAACCCCAAGACAGCCGACTCCATCTTGTGAGCCCTGCTTCTCTGTTCCCTAAACTGCCCAGTGTGCAAAAGACAAAGAAGGTGGTAAGAACACAGACTTCATGTGTATGCTTGTAATTTTAAAAGTAATTTTCCCCTATCCGTATCTGTTTAAATTTAGCTCTTGGTTTTCAGCAAACTTGTACTTTTAAACTGTTGTTTTCTTCTACCCATGTCTGTTTAAAATTACATTTTGTTTTTCTGAAAACTTGGGTTCTCATTTACAAGGCCTTATCAGCACACTTAACCACCGGTGCGACATTTTTTTTTACACTCTGGTGGTGCTGTGTGCAATCTCATATTTACACACAAAGCCACCTTGTGTGGCTTTTCATGGCCTTGTAAATGAGGCCCTTGATACTTTAAATTGCTATTTTGTTCTACCCATGTCTGCATACATTTCCCTCCTAGTGTTTCCCCTATAATGTACTAGGCCTCACAACCCCCATTAAACTTTTTAAAAAAGGCAAAATATACGTCAGTGGCAAGACAATGGTGGTTGTAAGAATACAGACTTCACATCATCAACACAACAGAAAGCCACATTATGCATAACCTTGATCTAGACACAAATTCCCTGTTAATACAAAACACCAGATCCATCCTCTACTTCCTCCTAACTGATCACTTTTATCACAACAAACCCTGTACTCAACCTTCCATCACATCATCCATCAAAACCACCTTCCCCTTTTTCCCAAAACACCCACAAGCAAATAATCCTTTCACTCTACTCCAGAACACATATTACCTCTTCCAGTGATCAAATCTAACACAAACACTCATAACTCTTGTCCGCCCCTCTTACATACCACATACACTCTTCTCCAAAACACATCACTACCCTTTGTACAATCCAAATTCTACTAACCAGCAGTACTTTACATACAAATCCTTCTCAGAAAACCACCACATCAATATCTCCTCTCACTACTCCACACAAACAAAACACACACACTAGCACATCAAAGACACAGTTTCATAATACTGTCCATCACACATTAGAAACACACACCCACTCTCTCCCTTATAACTGCATGAATAACACACATCCTAATCCAAACCTACTCCCAAATGTTCTATCTTCACCAACACAAACAACAACAAATACACCAACACAACAACTCTCATTTACCCGCCTCCCATCCATTGCACAATTTAGAGCCTTACAATATGACCCACATTCTCTTCCACCACCCCAACCCGTACTCCTTCCACCCCAAACAGACAGAAATAAAATAAACATGCCATTCTTCACAAATACGCACCCCCATGTCTATTACACAACAAGGCTACTCTACAAAAACAACATCACTCACCATCTCACTCAAAACTACCATCTCCACCACTGACACACACAGACCAAATAGAATGCCTTCTAAGCCTGCTGAATGAGGAACACATTATAGAAAAAAAAACACTATTGTGATCCCATACAGTTAACACCAGCACTAATGACACACCTGCTACAAGTTCAAGATGTACTGCTCACTCCTCAACACAACAGTCCCACCTCCACCAAAACACAACCTCTAAACTAACTACTAATAAATGCTTGATCACTCTCTAAAAACAAGCACCACATCTACAATATAATCACTGACACACAAACTCACTTACTCTTCATAACAGAATCATGGTTGGGAGATGATATGGCTCCAGTGTTGCATGCAGCTGTTCCTCCAGGCTATCAAAACTATCACACAAAATCATATAGGCAAAAGAGGAGGTGGACTAGCTGTTAAATACAGGCAAAAAATAAATATCTGAAAAACAGACATTTCAATGCAAGTTTGTGAGACCCTCTTCACAAGATGCAACCCTACACCAACTTCCTCTGGCAACTTCCTCCTTCTTTATAGACCACCGCCTAGTAATGCAACATTCCCAGACACATTTCTAGACACAGTTTCAAACCTTATAGCACTACAGTATACTCCAACATATGCATTCTATGGGACCTAAAAATTTGATTTGATAAACCCAATATCCAAAAACTATTAACTATCATCACTGGTCTGGTCGCACTGAACCTACATTAGTTCATACACAATCCACACATGTTGCAGGTCACATCCTAGATGTCATTTTTGCAAATCCAGAACTAGTTACCTTTCAAAAGATTACTTCGGGCACCTGATCAGACCAACATTTGGTAGTTTTCACACATAAACACCACAAATCAACACCGCCAAGACCACCTTATATGCATTCACCTATCGAACATGGAATAAACTCAATTTTGAATACTTATGGCCTGAGGGCACCCAGTGCAGCACCAGTTTTCTTGCGCCCCTTAGCGCCCTCCTAATGCCACTATTTGTGCACCGTATCTAAGATACATTTTTGACGCTAGTTCGAAGCTTTGTAGGATTAGTGTAAAAAATGTTGACACTAATCCTGCAAAGCCCATTGAGGCCCATTGAAAACAATGGTGTGCCTCCTTTTAACGCCTGCTCTGAGCAGGCATTAAAAGTGCTGAAAAAAATTATGAAAAGGAATCTTTTCGATTTTTTTGCGCCATTTGTTCGCCCCCCTGGTGCAGGCATAATGTGGTGCAAGAGGTTACAAAGAGGCATAATGCATACATTGCGCCATTTTGTAAATCAGGTGCAGCGATTTTGGCCTCACCTGGCCACATTAGCATACAAAAATAATGCCAATGTGAACCAAGGAGGCGCTAGGGGCTCTTAAATCTGCCCCTTAGAAGCACAACTAACAGGAAACACAGATCTAGAATTCTGTTAAAAAACATTGTGGTGTCACAATTCATTGAAGATAACTCCATACTTATTTACTATCAAACTGGATTCCTTCCAGGAAGAGGCACAGAATCTGCCAATGTGGATGACCTTAAAAACACAGTAGACCGCAATGGAGTTGATGCACTACGTCTCTGGGAACTCTCAGCTGCCTTAGACACATTTGACCACAACACCCTAATACAAAGACTCTCCAAAGCTGCCATAGTGGGGACTGCCCTCGACTGGATCACACCCTACTTTCAAACCAGAACAACTGTCATCCATACTTCTCCTTCCTCATCTAAACCATACTTCACAAAAGCAGGGGTGCCTCAAGACTCAATCATCTCACCCATGCTGTTCAACATCTACGACAGCTCTCATTTCTGTTTACAGACGGCTGGCAACTTCTTGATAATAAGCATGAGTCCGGCTGCATTCTCATTTAAATTACTGCTTGTGCTTCTAATGAATTCTCCAAGCTAAGGCACTGTCTTCATTGTCCTGAGGAGGCCGTAGTTGATAAGGCCGAAACGCGTCGACTATATCGTATTAAGGAGTGACTGTTGGAATTCCTGAAACATTTGGATTGAATAAATTGGGGAGTGGATCGGACTTTTATTTCAGTGATTGATTTCCCTCACTGGAACAGGATACTTTCCTCCCACAACTGTCACTACCTGGATTAATGACTGCTTGCCACCTGATGGCTAAGCAGCTTTTATTTTATGTCTCACAGTGCTTGTTTGGAATGTTAGGGTTGTTTTGGATTTGTATATAGTTTGATTGTGCATTATTTTTCTAGGTGTACAGGCGATTTGTTGACACTATGATTGAATTGATTTATTTGTAATAAAGAAATTACTACTCAGTAAAAAATTGAGTTTTTTGCTTAGATACTTGGTATAGATTTATCCCTGTTGGATATTTTGATTTTTTGTATCGTTATTGTCCCTAATCTAGTGGGGTTACAGGGACCTCCCCTCTCTCTGTTGGTATGCAACATCTACATGAAGTCATTACCTGCAATGATCAATGAATTTCAGCTCACATGCTGCAACTATGTAGGTGACACACAAATACTCCTTAAACTGGAATGCCCTAAAGACATTGAAATCCTACAAATCTTCAATTACCTCAGAGCCATTGATCAGTGGACAACATGGAGCCATCTCAAACTGAATGCTTTCAAAGTGGAAATACTCACATTTTGCGATTGGAAGAATTATGATCCACTAAGGAAGTAAGAAACCTTGAAATTACCATGCACCAAGTTAACAATGAATGCCCGAGTGACCAAATTAGCGAGATCAAGCTTCATCACCATGAAAACTTTGCAACGCATCTTCCCCCACCTAGGATTTCCACACAAGGTCCAGACTACTATTTCTCGTCTACTGTCTAAACTAGATTACGTCAATGGCTTCTAAAATGGCTCATCTCTTGAAAAGACTACAACGGATTCAGAACTCTGCTGCCAGACTACCCCTACATGTAAAGCCACAAGCCCACATCTCCCCTCTCTTGAGGGCCCTACATTGGTTACCATTTGCCAGAAGTTACACCTTCAAGCTGCTTTCTAGCACCCACAATGCAATACATGGAAGAAGACCACTTTTCATCGGGAATAAAGTCACCAAATACATTTAACAAAGGAACCTCCGATCAAGATTACTATCTTATCTTCAGAAGACTACTCAAGTGTTGGCTTTTTCCTGCATAACACCATACTCAAACAGCAATGTACTGCATAGCCCTGTGTATCTAAACATTTATAATTTGATCATAAGTATATATCTAGACATGTATTTCTTTGAACAAATATGTATAATACCTATGTTTTTTCTCTTAAATTATATACATACTCTTTAGGCTTGCTTAACAAATGTATATATTACTTAAGGTTAATTATATCTATCTCTCTCTCTCTCTCCTTATATATATATATATATATATATATATATATATATATATATATATATATATATATATATTTATATATTTCATTCAATGCTTAACATGTTAATAGGTAATTGCATAGTTTCAATAGAAGTTGTTTGGATTAGATGCTTATAAGTCTGTTTTAGTTGTCTATCGCAATAGGCACTTATTATCATAACTAATTATCAACAAGCATTTTTCTACTGAAATATTGAGGAAAACATAATGTTATAAAAAGTGCACAACTAAATTACCTTGAAATATCACAACACCTGAAAGTATGTGTTTATACAATACAACTTTAAATCTCAGTCTGTTAACTTCTTTTAACATATATTCTCTTTCTATGTAATCATGTATCTATATATTATGTACTTTAGACCTACTGTACAAGAAAAATAAATACATAACTTTTGCCAATGCACTAACCTGTCTCACCCTAAATCTCTCTCAATCTATTCTCTATCTCCACTCTCTGACTCATCCCAAACTTCATTCTATGACTATGAGCTTCAAAAGAACTATTCCTAGAGTCTTCCCTCATCTATCCCTCCTGGTGCACCCCAAACCTCAGTTTATTACTAAGATATGCCAAACAACCCTACTAAATTTTCCCTCATGTATCTCTCCTTTCACTATCCCAAACCTCATTTTACAACTGTGATGAGGGGCCTTGAGCTACATTGACTAAGCTGCGTAGGGCTCCAGGAGGTGGCCCAGCATGCCAACTCACCTGTGACTCACCTATGGCGCTATAAAGCACATCTTCTCTTCCCACCATGCTGAGACCTTGAAATACATTGACTAGGCTGCACTGGGCTCCAGGAGGCAGCCCAGCATGCTGACTCACCTGTGACTCATCAATGGCATTACAAAGCGTGTCTTCTCTTCCTGCCTTGTGGGGGTCATGAACTACATTGACCAGGTTCCAATGGGCTCCAGGAGGTGGCCCAGCACTCTGACTCACCTGTGATTCACCTGTGGTGCTATGAAATGCATCTTGTCTTCCCGCCACACTGGGGCCTTGAACTACATTGACCTGGCTGCACTGGGCTCCAGGAGGTGGCCCAGCACGCTGACTCACCTGTGGCACTATAAAGCCTGTCTTCTCTTCCTGCCACACGGGGGCCTTGAACTACTTTGACAAGGCTGCACTGAGCTCCAGGAGGTGGCCCAGCAAGCTGACTCACCTGTGACTCACCTGTGGTGCTATAAAGTGCGCTTTCTCTTCCTGCCATGCAGCAAGCACGTGTGCCGCACCTGGGCTAAGCTCAGGCCAAGGGCAGGCCCATCCTGGGACCATCAGTGCCAGGAGAAGGAAAGGCAGGGGAACCCCCAAGGCCCTAACTTGGATTGCGTTTGCGAGTAAGATCAACAATACTTCATAATCTATACCTCAACAAGACTCACCTGCTGCACTAGGGCCACTCCGGATAGGGGGCTGTGTAAAGAACTGGGGACATTTGTTTTTTCCTGTTTCTTGTCCACTCCTGTTGTTTCCCTGTTGCTTTACGGATTAACTGTAATAGTAATGTGTAATTGTTTGCTAAAATTGTGATCACCTGACAACGGGTTGGCTTTGCTAGTTTACTCTTTGTTAAGTCTTGGCACATTTGGCAGCGCAACCCTACGCACAGCCAAGGGATAGAAAGGCCTCATGGCTAAGCATAGACCCTGGAGGGAATTGTGATAGATTTGTA
The DNA here is from genome assembly GCF_031143425.1 of Pleurodeles waltl. Lineage (NCBI taxonomy): Eukaryota > Metazoa > Chordata > Amphibia > Caudata > Salamandridae > Pleurodeles > Pleurodeles waltl. The sequence continues at coordinate 476,886,498 of NC_090451.1, forward strand.
ACTGTCTATTCTTGAACATTATTCTCTGATTAATTCAGTAGCAGGATTTCCTGCTTTATTGTACACTTTTCCCAAAGTGAGTTTCATGTGAATGTGTGATTTCTTCGATTTTAAACCCAGATTTACATGAACATTCTGGGTTGCTACTGTGTTTATTAAGCCACTCACAGTAAGCACAGGGATGGGCTAACTGCGATGATCACCAGGCGGGGGGTTCCCCTCATCATCATGGGGGTATACAAAGGAAGCAAATCTTAGGGATGGGATCAACCACAAAAGCCGTATTGTTAACCCTAGTTGTAAGCGGAGGCGATGCACAGTTGCCCCAAAGCAGAAAAGTAACCTGGTGACTACAGGAGACCAGACTTAGCCTTTGTACTCACCGGCCCAGGGAGCTAACAATGGGATAAATAGCAAATATGAACTAATCATTTCAAGATTGAGCATAATTGAGGGTCAGGTTGAACAAATAATGGCACAGTTAAAAACTTAGTGGCAGTACAGGCGGATGAAAACCCTCCAGCTGGGATGGGGTGTAGCTTATTAGGACTGAAGCTAATTCCAACATTAACGTTAGCCTAGTTGTGCCGCAGAGGGTGCCAGCAAACCCTGGAGAGGCACTCCCACCCTCTGTGCAATTGCCTGGAAACCTCTCTTTCAATACACCACTAGCTCCGACCCCTGTCACATGCCTGGATGCATCACGCTCTATTCACACCCCTACGGTGACACAGCCCCAAAGCACCCAGGTAACTGATGTAATTAGTCTGCCTCCAGAATCTAAGCCTTATCTAGTCATTTATGGAATGTACCCACTTATAACAACCCTGCTCCAGAAACCATTGAAAATTTGTTTAAAAAAAGGAGGCATACTGGTTTAAGGCAAATTCCAGTAGTAGCATGGACGTTTACAACTCAATCATCATAATAAGGAGGGTGGGTTGGGTAGCCCAGACATTAAGAGGTAGTCTGGGGATTGTGTGATAGTTAATTTTAACACCCCTATAATCGCCGCATACTGCTGTCAACTCTGTGTTTTTATAATCTAGATAGGCCAACGGGTATCCAGGCAGTTTCCTTAGCTACTTCTATACGCCAGAGATTGTTCAGCAGGTCCCATGGTCTTCGACACATGGGCAGCTGACTCATAGTGGCTGCCTCGCCTCAAACCCAATGGATTTTCTACCTTTGCCTCTGGAAAATAGGTATGCCCCACTGAGCAATCTGGAGTTGTGCAACTGACTCTCTTCTCTGGAACTGCCTCTTTCATTGGTCATACCATCATCACATGCCCTTGGGGTGCCGTAGATTCTACCAGTAGATACCATGACCGTGCTAGCCCCCAGCCCAGTAACTTACCCAGTTCTATAATTATGGATACTTATTGAACATTCTGAGCTGGAATATCGCAAGTCTTCAACCCAAAATGCTCCTTCCAGACTGGAAATTCCTGTTACATGGGTATGATATTATTATGTTTCAGGAAAACTGGTCCATCACCCCTTTTGCATTTGATGGGTATTTATGTTTCAATACACCGGCTATTCCATCTTGCCCTAGCCATGCCTTAGGGGGCCTAATCACCTGGGTAAATCTTTTCCTAGGAGAGCATGCAGAAGCCATAGAAACCACAAGAAGTGACTATCAGGCAGTGAGTGGGGATCCCAAAATTTACTTTGTTAATATTTATATATTTTACAAGTAGTCCAAATAGCAAGTTCCCGGGTTTGTTTGGTTTTCTTGATCGAATCATAGGGATAGAGACTGGCAAGAGAAGGTTAGCTTATTTGTGCCTGGCACGGGATTTTAATACAAAGATAGCAAGTATCACTCAGCGTAGCCAGCCATGGATGGGAGGGGGTTCTGATCAGAGGAGCAATGAGCTGGAGGACTTTTAAGCCTCCTTGGACCTCTATAATGTGCTGGAAGCAGGCGACATTGGCTTTACCAACCTTCAAGGGCAGAAATTGCTTCTCATCCATAGATTACATCTTTGTATCTGCTAATTTGTGTGATCGACTGTTGTCAGAGGCTATTGTGTTGGTGGAATATGGTGATCATAATGCTATCGAAATTGATGTGAACACTGGGAGCTGCCCCTAAAATTCAACCAGAACTTAGTAATTTGCACCTTATTGTATCTGGGGGTGATTTTCAGTTCCACTGGCTATTGGTCACCCAATACAGCTGACCAAAGGATAAAGCTAAACAGGGCTGTTGGCTCAATTTTTAGTTTACCATCTCCTCCATGTGGCTGAGGATCTGTTCCTATGTTGCAAATCTATTCTTCCCAATGTGTTACTGTTTCTACATATGGGGCAGGAGTCTGGGCCATTGGTGATCCCTCATCCATACAGGTCGAGCTAAATCACTTCTCTTGGAAGATCAGATCTGTTTCATCGGATTCAAATTTTCCCCCCATTAATATGGCTTTCCATTTGTAAAAAAGAAAAGGCACTCTTAAAGAGAAACACAACTGAAGACTGATTAGCATGTGACAAAGGTTTAAGCACCCCAGGGTTGGGATTTGTAAAAAAAATCTTTCAAACTATTGAGGTACTGCAGGCTTTAACTAATTTTAATCATATGCTGCTAAGGACAAGAAGCAAGTACAAAATGTATTGTTAACTCATGTCCATGGGAAACCATTAAGCAAAGAAGTTTTTAAATGATCGATTGCCAGCAACTTGCCCTCGAACCCTGGAAACACCCTCAGTAACTGCTTACAAGGCAAGAGAGGGAGGTGGGAATGCTCTTTAATGTTTCGTTTTTGGACCCATACACTAAAATATTTACTATGTTTCCCACTAGGTTTTCAGAAAAACCTGGATTTACTAGCTTGGCTCTTTGCTAACTGCTCTGAACAGACAATGCTCCATTTTATTTTATTTTGTTGTTTTTATCGAAATATGCAAAAATATTTGTTAGCCCTTTTATTAAATCCAGAGAACTGCTACACACTTTGCAATCTTTACTTTTTTTTAAGCACCTTGATGACGAAACATGCTTCTATGTGAGCTCTCTTTTATGGGCAGCTGTATTTCAAGAACCTCAATGTACCTTGATTAAGCCTTTGTTCTTTTTTATACTCAAGTATTTATTGAATTCCGTACTGTAACGCTACTATCTGATGCACCATGTTTTTTAAAAAGGTCACATATTTTTATGACTGTTTTAATTGTGTTTATGTACACTGCACATTTATGATCTTACAAGAATAATAATGGTTATATCTTGAGTGTTTTTATGTATTTATTTATTTATTGTATCTAGTTGTTCCTTTATGACTGCATGTCAGCTGAATAAAGATTGTTTTGACTTTTTTGACTACTATGATCTCCCTAATCACTTTCTAAAGACTCTTACCGCCTCCAGCTCTCCTTTACTCATCCGAAACCTCACCTTTCTACCATGATCTCCCATTTAACACTTTCTGGCTTATTTCCTCTTATATCCCTCCATTATTCTATTCAGTCCAACTAACAGATTGACATATCTGGAGAAGTGTGGCTCAATGGTTAGAGCGGCAGACCCTGAAGCAGAGATCTGGCTCAAGACCAGGGATCAAGTCCCGCTTCAGCAGGTCTTGGGCTCAATTCCCCTTGACCAGATAATTCTCACCTCGGTGTCTAATCTAATTCATGGGTCCCACTCTGTAACTCTGGGCAATAGCTTGCTTAATCTCAACAACGGCCCCAACAGCGCTTGGATGCCTGGCTTCACCCTGGGGGTGCTCAGGAGTGGGCGCCTCACAGGGAAAAGCCAGGAAGGGTTCCATAGCGGTATGAGTACAGCGCCTTGAGACCCTAACGGGTGAGTAGTGCGCTATACAAGTGCTAATTTACATTTACATATCCACTGCTCATATTAAGTCATATTTCCCTACACTCAAACTAATAGTATACTTATATTTCCCTATACAAATTCACCACTAATCCTTTTGGGTTTCAGAGTAGTGTGTTACTCACCAAAAAGTGTTTTGATTCCTCGTCAGAAGTGAGCGCCATATAATTACAATTACAATGCCTTCTCCATTCTCTAACACAGAAATGGGCGCAGCATTTTTTCTTTGAAACTTAGATGGCACTTTAGAGGGCTCTCATCATAGGAAAAACAGAATCTCTTTCCTTTTTATAAATGAAAGACTGGGAAAGAAGACCATACAGCCCACACAACCCCCTACAGGCCACCTCTCCACACATTCTGCGGGGAAAAAAATCAAAAAGTGATTTTGTGGACAAGTGGCAGAGAAGAGAACTCAAACTAAAAATACTGTGTCACCTCGTTTTTTTCATCCTCTTGGCTATCCAAGTGTCTGACTATCAGGAGATTTCTGCCTGGCGTCTATCCCTGGGTGTCAGACAACACCGGTCTCCACAGAAGATAAATTATGAGTCATCACCACAGCATGCCCAGCTCATCTTGGTAAGAGACAGTCCTATTCTAGGACCTTCCCGATATCATAAAAAACATCCATGAAGCCAAAAACCCTTTTTAGACTCTTCAGTGCTTGGTGAAACAATGAAGGAAGAATCAGAACTTGCTGCTGTATAGTGCTACTTCGTGTGCCCAACTCATGGTGGGAAGGTGTTAACTAAAAAAAATAACAAATTAACAAGTGTGGTAAGGAAAAGGAACACATTGTTTTTTATATGCAGAGAAAATTCAGTTTATGAAATGTACAACATGTCTACCAATTATTCTTATTAGAATACAATTATCACTTTTATTAATATTTTCAGAACAATTATTATTATTTGATTGAGAGATCACAGAATTCTTAAGTTCACATTTACATCTGTTAAACTGTCTACTATTTATTACTCAATCTCTCTGCATGCTGCAGGATGGCAATTGGAAAGACACATCTATATGAAATTTTAACTTTATTAAACAGAACCATGGGCCAGATGTAGCAAACGTTTGCGACTCGCAAACGGGCCGATTCGCAATTTGCGACAGTGCAAAATCGGAAATGGGATGCAAAAAGCCCATTTCCGACTCGCAAAAAGCGATGGGACCCGTTTGCGAGTCGCATCCGTTGCGACCCCATTTTGCGACCCGCAATTTGCAAGTCGCAATTTGCGAGTCGCAAACCTTATGCAATTGCAACTCGCAAATTGCGACTAGTCGCAAAAAGCCCAGTTTGCATGTCCCATTTACCACTAACTCAGAGCAGGTGGTAACCATTACCAAAGTATAAAATGGGACCCAGAAGGCATCTGGGTTACTCAAGATAGCGGAGATATACCTGATAGCAGTGAGGAGGAGAGTCTACGCAGCCCAGCAGAGGAGGAGGAGGGGCCACAGACAGGAGAAGATATATAGAACCAGGCAGACTCTTTTCCAGCAAACTGAAGAGGAGATCTATGACAAATACCGCCTTAGCAGCGCAGACATTCTAGAATTAATAGATTTACTGAAACCACAGCTAGAACACAAGACTCTGCGTGGCTGCGCCATCCCTACGCATGTGCAAGTGCTATGCGCACTGCACCTCTTGGCCTCAGGGAGCTATCAGGGGGTCATTGCCGTGGCAGGTGGGGTATCCCAAAGTGCAGTGTCAAGGTTCCTCAGGGCATTCCTAGATGCCTTAGTCACGCACATGTCTCACTTCATATACTTACCAAGGAATGAGGCAGAAATTAACAGCACCAAGCTGGACTTTTACCGCATTGCCCACTTTCCTCATGTCATAGGGTGTGTAGATGGGACACACATTCAAATATGCCCCCCTGCTAATCTGGAACACATTTTCCGCAACAGGAAGTGTACCCACTCACTCAACATACAGGTTGTTTGTGATGCCCATTATGTCATCACGGACATCGTAGCTAAGTTTCCTGGCAGTACCCATGACTCATATATTTTTAGGCATAGTGGGATACATCAACGCCTGGAACGTGGGGAATTTGGAGACGGTTACCTCGTAGGTAGAGCCACAGACACTTGCAGACATACACACAGGTCACTGTGCACGACAATCTGGACTTCCTAACCGTGTACTTTTGTGCCCAACAGGTGACAGTGCATATGCTCTCAGGCCTTGGATCATGACTCCGTTTTTAACACCCAGAACTGAATCAGAGAGGCAATACAACAGTGCGCATAAGAGGACCAGGAACCTGATCAAGCGCACCTTCGGACTGCTGAAGGCAAGATTCAGATGCCTCAACCGCAGTGGAGGCGCCCTCCAATACACCCCCATTACCGCTTTCAAAATTGTGGTCGCATGCGCCATCCTCCACAACATAGCCACCCGACGTGGGCTACCTCTCACCCCTGCAGACCCAGATCCTGATGATGAAGAGCAAGAACAACCACATCGCCATCATGGGGATAGGAGTCTAGCTAATCAAGGCAGACTGAGACGGGACCACATTGCAACGCAATATTCTGGACGGTACGTGTCAACTCCCACCATACTCACCTATTAACCATTTGTTAAGTGGAACAAAAATAACTGTTTTATTAATGTCATGAAGAAACTATATACAAGTTGAAATTGTCCATGGGCAGGAAAATGCCAACCAGTCATGTGGCACATTAACGCCATGTGCCACATGAATCTGTCCTGACTGTTATCTATGATCTCCTGCCCCTCCTGCCAGCCTGGCTGGTCCCTGCTGCGTCCATGGTGCTGTGCCTACCACTCCTCAGCACCCTACTGTGAGTGGCAGAGACACTGCTCACTGTTGAGCCCTCCTCCCAGGTGTATTTGTTAACTTCCTGGCTGTGATGCCATCATCATGTGCCAGGAAGTGTTTCCAGAGTGTTCTGGTATGCTTTCTGGAGTGTTCTGCTGCATCTGCAAGCAATTTTGAAGGTATTCGCAATTTGCGACACCCACTCGCTAATTGCGAGTTCGTTTTTGCACACTCGCAAACAGCGACCTCGCAAACTGCGGACTCGCACACAGCGTTGCGAGTCCGGCTGCGAGTCGCAAAATCGGATCGCTTTTTTTTCTGGCATTCCAATTTGCGACTCGCATTTTGCGAGTCGCATCAACTCGCAAAATGCGAGTCACAATTTTTATTTTTGCTACATCTGGCCCCATGTCCTTTCAGCCCGTACATACCTCAAACAGCAAAGGGCAGATTTTAGAAAAGTGTTGCTGCATCCAATGCAGCATCACTTTTCTTGTGAACCTTAGCACCCCGCCAATGCCACATGTGTACACCGTATTTAAGTTACAGCGCACCATAGTGGTAGTTAGGGAAGGAGTGTCAAAATGTTGGCGCTTTGCAGGATTAGCGTAAAAAATGTTGACGCTAATCCTGCAAAGCACATTGAGGCCCATTATAAATAATGGTGTGACTCCTTTCAATGCCTGCTCTGTGCAGGCATTAAAAATGCCTCAAAAAATGGCACAAAGAAATCTTTTAGATTTCTTTGCCCCATTTTTTCAGCCCCTTGCATTCATTATTCGTGGCGCAGGCATAATGTGGAGCAAGGGGTTACAAAGTGGCGAGCTGCATGCATTGCTCCACTTTGTAAATCTGGTGCAGCAATTTCTTAAGCCTACCGCCACAGTGTAAAAAAAATGACGCTAATGTGATGCTAGAGCTTCTTAAATCTGGGTCCAAATTTTATGGACAAACTTTACCCTCAGCAGGTTTACAATGCAACATTTTGAAGGAAATATACGTTTTTAAGGCATAAACGAACAATTCCGAGCTTATTAAGAAGTAGAATCTTTTACAAAACGAACAGTCTGCTCCAGAGCTGAGATGGAAATTAAGACAAAATAGAATATGAGAAGCTGAAACAAGCCAAACGTCAGGCAATGCTTTAAAGAAATAGAACGAGAAATAGAACGCGATCACACACTGCTGTGATCTCCACTCTTAGGGCCATATGTACGAACACATTTTCCCATTGACACAGAATGGGAAAAACCCTTTGCTACATCTGGCCCTTAATATTTCTTTGAGACTTGGTTGTGCAATTTGCGATAGAAAAAGGGGGATTTTTAGAGTGAGTTATGTATATATAGCTGCTTGGGTGATATCTCAAGGGATAGGGTGCCCAAAGAAGGATACACTGTTACACTGTTCTCCTCCATAAGACCACAGATCCTGTTAAGAACGACAACAGTGAAATTTAAGATGCTATTTCAAGGAAACTTGGAAAAACTCCATAGCAGCATTTAAGAAAATAGAGGGGACCTAGGAGTGGTGCATGACTATAATTGGTTTTTTAAATTATTATTATTATTGAAATTAACCTTAAAGTATTTCCTCTTCACTTAACTGTTTTGATTCTCGAATGTTTTTTGCCTTATTTTTTTTACACTTGCTGATTAACAATTGAAGTACCCAAAAGTTCTGTTTACTTGTTTGTTGGAGCAAATGTCGTCAGTACACCTAGGAAGTACCGGGTCCGAGAAGGACCAGGAGCACATAATCTAAACCCAGTCAGAGTCACTTGACTAAAACAAGGGTCATTTTATTTTATCTGGCACAGACTTTTAAACCAAGGTACCCACATTCCGATTAGGATTGTTGGTTCTCGACAGTAGAATAATCAGCATGTTTTTGGAAATTTCAGGCAATACATTCTGACCTACATTATTTTGTCGAGGGTATTAGAGTTAATACTAAATATGGATTTCCCTTGCAGATGAGAAAACAGGAGTTCTTAAAAACTATAGGTGAAGAAAATATTTTTGTGCATGATGACCTCTCTTATGGCTACTGACGACTGCTTTGAGAAAAGAGACCAAGAGCACCACATTAATTGACCCTGGCCCAAGAAATGCTTACAGTTCACTCTTTGAAACTAATAATTTGATAGGGATCTTTCAGAAACTGATCAACAGGATTTGTATGATGACAAATATGGTGTGCAGATCCACTTTTCTAGTAAGGATGGCCACATGGAGCATTTAGAAAAAATACTTCTTCAGGGGAGATAACAGGATCATCAGCGCCTATGAATGTTATCTTGGCAAATGTAGTGGCTGACTTCACTCATTCAGAATATTAGATTCCGCTTCTCCGGAAAGTGATTCAAGCCACTGCTGAGTGGGAGGTACTAGAGACACAAAGGAATGTATTTTCTTCTTCTGTTATCTGACAAAGAGCCATTAAGTCCTTGTTTTCAAGCATTTCCATCAGGAATATGTCAAATGGTACAAGCTAAGACAAAGAGCGCTAGCATTGTTTCTAGTGCTTCACTGAGTTATGTATACTGGCCCAGTTCTACAATCAATAGATTTTGGGATAGAGGCACCAATCCTCAGAAGGATACATCCATCAAGAAGTGCAGTTACTGCCAGTGGTCAAAGAGAGCAGGATCTAAGGGGCACGGCGTGCCCATACTTTTTTTAATTTAAGAAAAACAGTACCACTACTTTTATGTAAAGGCAAACATCCCAGGGTGGCTTATTCCCAGAGTTTAAATGATTCAGCTGAACTTGAAGGAAGGGGGTCTCTTGTGCTGTGAAACCTAGGGAGAAGCAGGGTGCTAAACAGGTGATGAAGCAGAAATGAAGGTTTTACATTTATTAGCGCTTAAACGTAGTGTTGAAATAATCATGTGTGACTTTAACCGAACTAATAAAGATTGTACGGGGACAAAATGTGCCCTTAGAGTAGTTTGCCAACATTTATAAGCGTGCTTTATATAACGTGGTGTATTAGAATTGCACTAATCCGACATAATCATAAACGTGTGCTATGATTTGCTTGTTTGAAATGCTTTAGCTTAGCATTACTTTAGTAGAGGCTTAGGCCTAGTTGCCCGGTCTCACGGTTTAGATGCTCGTATTTTTCCAATGTGCTATTAAACGTGTATTTTTGCTTGAAGCTGTACTTTTCCACTGAGATCGTTCACATGCTTATCTTAAAGTTTCGTGCCAGCCTGGCATATTTTCTCTTTACTCCAAGGTCGATCTGCAGGTGCGGACAATGGAGGCTCTGAAAGTGAGCTAATTGGTATAAAATGTTGCAACTTGCGTACCCATCTCCAAGGATAATGTATGCTTAAGTAAAAGCTTGAGAACTGTCGTTTTTGATTGGACAATTTGAAGCTAACCTATGAACCCTCCAATGGAAGACCCTACTGGATTTGAACTGTTGTCTATAAAAACCAGGTGCACGAGAAGAAATTAGGCCATTGCCGCCATTACGGCCATTATTGGACATCCCGCCATTTTGTAGACTTCGTAGCTATTATGGCCCACTTTGCTGCGACGCCATTTTGAAAGAGACTTTGATGCTTTCTCTAATCGAGAGAAAGAGACTTTAAATGATTCTTGCCCTAGAGACTTTAACTTTGATCCCTTTTGCATGAAGTAGTAGTTTTATTTTGCCGCCGTGAGGCAATTGCCCCGTCCACCCCTGCCCCTTTGCCCCGTCCCATGCTGATCGAAACGGTACCCATGCTGATTGAGAAACGGTACCTGTGAGACGAAGACTTCCTTGTATGCTGATCGTAATTGGTAAATATGAAAGGAAATTGTACAATTGCATTGTGTTTCTTTTAGGTAACCAACTGCTGATTTTTGACAAGATCCCTAGTTAGGAGTTTTTCTAAATTAATGTTGCTAAATTGTTTTTGCATGAAGTCCCACATGCCGATGCTAATTCGAGGTTAGATGAGGATTCCTTTTGTTGCACGATGCAATTTGAGACCTTGTTATGCTGACTAAATGTATGCAATTAGCTCATTACAGATTATCGTATTAGTGATTTGCATTGCTATTATCGAATGCCTTGTGATTCAAATGCTGCATAGATTGCACTTGTTTCGCCGTTATGGACAGCTATTAATGTTCATATATGTTTATCATTTGGTGTTGAGGCACATTTATATTGTGCTAGCTTTGTTAATATAGGGAAATAAATATACTAACTTTGCAATAAACTGGTGTGGTTATTCCTGACTGAAAGGTCAGGGTTCGCCGAAATGTATTCTGGATTGATTGTTAAGTGTTACGTTGTTCAGGGTATTGCTTATGTTCGTTATTGATTATTGATTTGATGCAATTGATCGATATAAGAGTACGGAGAGTTCCACTTAGTCAAAAGATTCATCGGCCTAAAGAGCGTCCGGATACAGGTAAATTATTAGTAAGGACCGCTCTATCAGTAGATGGTAGCAGAGGACGGTTTCCTCTTTTGGGACCTCGTACTCTTAAAGTACATGGTGTTGAATTAACGGTTTCGACTTTTGAGATCCCTCTTGAGAAGTCGAATTAGATTTTTCTTGGGTAAAACTGATTGACAGAATGATGATGGGCTAGGTCCACCGCGACTTTCCCGGGATCTCGGAGCTTGCGAATGAAGAGAATGGAGGTGTGGAATCAGCGTTGGCGGTACTAGTGATAGTATGAGTGAAGATAGGGTTTTGCGCTTGCACAGCTTATTGCCGCAGGGTGTGTGAAAAGGTTGCGAGGAATTTTTTTCTTTGTAGAGGATAGCGGAGGTGCGACTCCGAGTGTAGAAGTAGAGAAGTCGTCGAACTTCATAGAAATAGCGGAGGTGCGACTCCGAGTGCGAGAGTAGGGAAGTCGTCGAACTTCATGTGCGTGTGGCGCTTTGTGCATAAAAAGGTCCACATGGTTGTTGTTGTTGAGGCGGGCCCTGCGAGGTCAAGAGACTCCGGAGTATGTTGATCTATGTTGTGGTCTGGGCGGTTTAGTAGGTTGATCGGGCGTGGTCAACGAGTCGGTACGTGTGTTAAGGGAGTGAAAGAAACTTCGACTTCGGGCTTTGACAAGATTCTAAGTGCACTAGAATAGATCATTGACAAGTTGAGAGCAATCTGCGGGTCAGATTTGCTTGCGAACGTGGGGACCGAGAAAGATGGAATAACTGCTGAGGCTAGTGAAAAATCCCTAAGGTCCTGAAGCGATTGTGTTACCCTTCCTGTAGTAAACCGACAGATCTGTTTTATTTTTTGGTAGCTCGCGATACATGCAAGAAGTTGTTACGAGAGGAGCTGAGTGAAGGAGGACTAGCCGCGAGGCTTTGTCAGCCGCAGTGTGTGTGAGTGTGACGTCACTAGGAGCCGCGCTGGGATAGGTTGGTTGAAGAGAAGGGTCGCGCACGGATTGGACGCAGTCCGTGGGGCTCGATTGGAAGGGGAAAGGCAGGCGAAGAGTATTCCGGGAATTAAAGTCACCTATTGATTACAAATTTTGTGAAATAAAAGACGAGAAAATTAAATTTTTTAAAGCATTAAGGAGTGCGATGAAGGGGGAGTCTTACATTAAAGCGAGCGTAGGAGAGGAGACGCCGCCCGAAGGTACACCAGCTTACATTGTAATGGAGGAAAAAGGGGTAGCTCCGTGCCTTTGGCTAAAGCAATGGCACAAGCTGACAGAGAAACATGGGAGCATAGCGTTCCCGATTCACGGGACATTCAATATAAGAATACTAGAGAATTTGAGATTCACGATGTACGACATGAAGGTACCTCCAAGGCCAGCACAGTTTGAGGCTCTAGCGATTTGGGAACTGATGGCTAGACAGCAACAGAAAAATAAGTTCGAGAACAGGATAAGGAAGGTAGAAAAGACACTAGCGGACGCTAGGTGGGATAATGCACAGAAGGTGTGGAGGTCAGATGTACTGCAGGGGATAAAATTGTTTCCCGCAATTACTAAGGAAGAAGAGGAGACAGGTAAGAAAGCTACCTGTAAGACAAACAGAAGGTGTTCAAAGGATAGAGAGGACGAGGAAAAGTTGAGAAGAGAAGAGGAGTTAGAGGATGAGGAGTTAATCATGCAATTGCTGAACGACCGTCCACCACCTTATGCAGAAAGTGGACAAGGTCCAAGTACCAGTTCTGCCCCTCCGGCATCGGTACAGAACAGTGAAAGTCAGAATTCAGGAGCATCATCGGGATCTAAGGACCCGAGTCTACTGTTCACCCCACAGATACCGCAGGTTAGGAGAATATATCCAGACGTGCCCATGTTGAAACCAGCAGAAAATTATCAGCCGCAGATTCCAGGATAAGATAGCAGTGACAACAGTGCAGGAATGATTCTAGATCCAACAGTAAGGGGAGTACAGAATGGTCACAACCCGACATTGGCACAAGTTGAATCAACTCAGTTTCTGATGCCTCAAAAGCAGATGCAAGGGGGAACAGCACATGCTCAGATGACGGGGAGTCAGATGGGCATGCCAGCGATGATGACCCATGGTGTGGGAATGAACATGCCTCAGAACATGGGAAGTGGGCAAAACCCAGATGCGATATCGCTACCCATTACTGTAGGTCCACCGGTACCTCTGTACAGTCAGCCTAACTTAGGTATGGGCGGTCAGGGATCAATGCTGCAGAATGGGACAGAAAGGAGGTGCATAGAAAACACTCCAGGGATAACTCCGATAGCGGTTTAGCCAAATGGATCTGGATCCTTGATGGAGTTTAGTCCCATATGTGCTCAGTCAACACTGGTGAGGTCGAGTCCCCCACTGATAATACCTCTGTCATCGAACACTGAAAAGTTGCCGCAACCATCAATGGCAGTCGATGTGAACGCTACACTGATGGGGTTGAATGCGCAACAGCTGACACAATGGTTAAACAGTCTAAATTCCACACAAAGTTCAGCCAGTGGGAAGGGAGAAGATTATATGAATAGGATGAGGTTAAACATGGAAGCACAGGAATTGGTGGGAGGGACTATGGGTGTGAATAGGTTAGAGTCCTATTCGGAAGAAGAGCTGAGGTATCTATGTCCCAGGATTACGAAAGAAGTGAACAAGGTACATAAAAGCTTGCAAGAAGTAGCTGACAAGAACGGGGTTGATATAGACAAGACGAAACACTTGAGCAGGAGCTATAGGTTGGATTTTGGGACCACAGATTTTGAACACATGAGGTCAGCAGGCATGAAGGCGCACCTTAGAGAATTGCTGCAGAGTGCACAAGTGTGGAGGTGCTTAGACAAGTGGGAAAGCAGGTGGGTAAAGAGAAAGGAAAAGAGGAGGGACAGTGCTACAGAGCTCAACGAGAAAAGACCACAGAGTAGCGAGGCAGTAACCATGTTACCAATGAGGGAGACAGCAGGGGAAAAATTAATACATGTACCATGGCACAGAAGCGACATTCAGTCTTTTACGGATGATTTTCCCAAACTGAGAGAGAAGCCGATTGAATGGTATCAACAGACTGATAGGTTTGTGAAGCTTGCAAAATGTCTCTGGGAAGACCTGAATACTCTCTTTGAGATTGTAGTTCCGGCAGATTTGTGGGAGGATTGCAAAAGAGCTGTAGGTTGGCCGACAAGTGAACCAGAGAGAGACAGGGAGACGGGTGCACCATCACCTATGGTGATGAGCTTGTACTACAAGGTGATTGAGCATTTGAAGACGAAAGTTGCCGCGAAAAATGTGGATTGGCAGAAGATCGATCGAACTGCCCAAGAGGCTAAAGAGTCGATTCATAGTTACCATGAGAGGTTGTTGAAGGCGTTTAAGAACTACAGTGGCACAGAGACAATAGAGGCGAAGGACATGCTTCATTTTGTGTTCAGATTTGTGGAAGGGCTGAGACCAGAGATAAGCCAGATGATAAAGTCGCATTTGATTTGTTGGCAATCGAAACCGATCGATGAGGTGTTGAATTATGCGAAATACTGTAGCGACGAAATTGAAGTGAAACAGAAAAGGTTGAAAGAGAAGGTGATGAAGATGCAACTTAAAGCAGCTCAGACAGGTCTGCAAGGTTTGCAAGGGATGCAAGGGTTCCAACAGCAGGTACCGCAACCGCAGCCGCAGTTGCAGGGAAATATGATGTTTCAGCCACAGGCCAGAGGCAGAGGCAGAGGAGGTTTTGTGAATAATGGTCCGGATTTGAACACTGTTGTGACTGGTGTGCAGGCAATGAAGAAGGTGATGCCGTGTCACGTGTGCGGAATTGTCGGTCATTGGAAACGCAAGTGCCCGATGGTGGTGCAGGAAGGTGCAGGTGCAGGTGTTAGTCAGCAAAACAATGATGTCAATGCATTTCAGACAATGAGGGGACTGAAAATGAGAGGTCCAAACCCAAATTTCCAGACCGTAAATCAGTTGCAGGGATTACAACCTATGCAGCCGCAGCAGATGCAGAAGCCCCGTATGCAGATGACGCAAATGCAGCCAATGCAACAGCAGTTACCCATGGTACCTAATCAGCAAATGCAAATACCCTTGGCACCAATGAGTCAGCAGCAAGTGATGGTTCCTCCACAGGTCTCGGGTCAGGTAATGAGTACAAATGGCACCGTACAACAGTTCCCACTACACAGTGAGAGTGGAATAAACAATGTATGGGAGAGTGAAAGTTCAGAAGAAGAAGGAGATTGTGTGCTTGCAGCATCCTTGGAAGTTGATCAAAAGGGTCCGTACGTAGAGGGAAGAGTAATGGGTCATCGTGTTTCATTCTTGGTTGACACAGGAGCCACACGTTCGACTGTTAAGAGCAGTGAAGTACCAAATTTGCCACTCTCAGGGAGGACAGTTCAAGTGGTGGGAGTAGCAAACAGGCACCTGACGAACCCAATAACAGATCCGGTACCAGTCAGCATCGGTAACTATCAAGGGGTGCATCAGTTTGTGGTATGTGACTCAAGCCCGATAGCACTATTAGGAAGAGACCTATTGTGCAAATTGGGTTGTTCGATCATGTGCTTGAACGAGGGAATAACAATCCAGACGAGCAGTGATGGGGAAGAAGAGGACAGTGTAGAGGGGGATGAGATGGAAACTGTCGATGAAGAATATCCTCTGATTTGTCTTTTCCCGATGATAACTGAAGAAGATATTCCAGCCGAATTACGGGAAACAGTCGGAAAGGAAGTGTGGGATATGACAGGGAAAGAGGTGGGATCGATGAAAGGAGTGGAACCAGTGAAAGTGACTGTAAAGCCCAATGCAATCTTTCCCCAGACCCCACAATACCACATGCCACAAGATACCCTCATGAAAGTTGCCCAACTTATTGACGAATTTGTAAAACAAGGGGTGCTGAAAGAAGTGTTAAGCAGTCCATGTAATTCACCAATAATGGGACTAATAAAGCCAAGTGGAAAGGTCCGACTAGTGCAGGACTTGAGGAAGATAAATGACATCATAGTCAAGTGTTGCCCTGTCGTACCAAATCCAGCTGTGATAATGTTTCAAGTCCCTTGCGATGCCGAATGGTTCTCAGTCATCGACTTGTCACAAGCATTCTTTTCTGTGCCTCTTCATGAGGACAGCCAATTCCTCTTTTGTTTCAAATTCCTAGACAGAGTGTACAGTTGGTGTCGAATTCCTCAAGGGTTCTCTGAGTCACCGTCAATCTTCAATCAGATTCTAAAGAAAGATTTGGAAGCATTAGAATTGCCATTCGAGTCAACCCTAGTACAGTACATTGATGACTTGCTGGTTGCATCAAAGACGGAAAGTGGCTGCACAGCCGATACCATTGCTCTGTTGAACCATTTGGGAAGGAATGGACACAAGGTGTCTCCTTCCAAATTGCAATTCTGTCAGAAGAAAGTGAAATACTTGGGTCACCAAATAGAGAAAGGGTCACGGAGAATAATGAAGGAAAGAATAACAAGTGTACTTCAAATGAGTCCACCCAAGACAAGGAGGGAGGTGAGGAAGTTTTTGGGAATGGTGGGCTACTGTCGTCAGTGGATTCCCAACTTTTCGACTCTAGCAAAGCCTTTACTGAAACTGACCCAGAAGGATGCCTTGGAACAAATTGAACTGAAAGGAGATGAGATGGATGCTTTTGTTGAATTGAAAGAGTGCATGTGCAGGGCTCCAGCTTTAGGTATGCCTGATTACACGAAGCCTTTCACATTGTTTTGTCATGAACGTGATGCATGTTCTCTGTCTGTCTTGACTCAAGCCCATGGTGGCGTAAACAGACCAGTAGCGTATTTTTCAGCTACTTTGGATCCGGTCGCAGCAGCACTCCCAGGGTGTTTGCGCGCCGTAGCAGCAGTTGGTATCAGCCTCACTCAGAGTGAAGGAATAGTGATGGGACACCCAGTAACAGTCATGGTCCCTCACTCAGTTGAGATACTTTTGACCCGCTCCCGAACACAACACATGACCGGAGCAAGACTCACAAGGTATGAAACGGTAATTCTGGGCTCACCGAACGTGCAGCTGAAAAGGTGCACTACGTTGAATCCAGCAACCTTGCTTCCTGGTGAAAATGCTGAAATTGAGAACGCTGAAGACGTCGAGCATGACTGCCTTCAGGTGACTGAATTTTGCACAAAACCTCGACCTGACATTAAGGATACTAAGCTTGATGAAAATGACCAAATTGTTTTTGTTGATGGTTCATGTTTAAGAGATGGGATGGGAATTTTGAAAGCCGGATATGCTGTATGTACTGTAACAGGTGTCTTGGAAGCGGCCTGGCTCCAAGGAGTCTATTCTGCACAAGTAGCAGAACTTGTAGCCCTTACAAGAGCATGTCAACTGTCTGCATTGATGAAGGTCACCATTTACACTGATAGTCAGTACGGGTTTGGAATTGTGCACGACTTTGGACAACTGTGGTCACAGAGAGGTTTCCTGACTTCTTCAGGATCCCCAGTGAAAAACGGGGAGAGAATAAGGGAATTGTTACACGCCATTCAAATGCCAGCCGAAGTTGCAGTGGTAAAGTGCAGTGCTCATACAAAAGGACAGGACTATGTTTCTCTGGGAAATGCATATGCGGATCAAGTTGCAAGATTTTGTGCCTTGAACTGTATATTACTCAGGGATGAATGGAATTCGATAAGTGAGCCAGAACTCGAACCAGCTGAAGCATTTGCCTTAAAGGTCGTAGATACGATAGATGACCTAAAAGCATTACAGAATAACGTCAGGGAGGATGAGAGAGATTCCTGGATTAAATCACAATGTATAAAGAGACCAGATGAGTTATGGGTTTCAAATGAGGGAAAATTTGTTTTGCCAAACAGTCTCTTATCACAGCTTGCGCGGTTCTATCATGGGCAAGCTCACCTAGGGAGAGATGCCATGATAAGATTGTTCAAAACTGATTGGTTTAACCCCAGATTTCGTCAAGCTGCAGAAGCAGTTTGCCATCAATGTGTCACTTGCCAGCAGATGAACCCAGGAAAGGGAACAGTTGTGAACGCGAGCCACATTGGTAGGGCAAGTGGCCCATTTAGTCGTATGCAGATAGATTTCATTGAGATGCCTGTGCATGGAGGTCTAAAGTATGTGTTGGTGATTGTGTGCATTTTTAGTCACTGGATTGAGGCATACCCCACACGTAGAAATGACAGCCTTACAGTTGCAAAGCTACTGTTGAGAGAGTTGATACCACGTTTCGGATTCCCGATCTCTTTAGAATCAGATAGGGGAAGTCACTTCAATAACGAGGTGATAAAGTTACTTTGCGAAGCGCTGAACATTGAGCAAAAACTGCACTGTAGCTATCGCCCTGAAGCATCAGGACTGGTGGAGCAGATGAATGGTACACTGAAATCAAGAATGGCGAAAATATGTGCATCAACAAATTTGAAATGGCCTGACGCATTGCCCTTGGTGCTAATGTCAATGAGAAACACCCCTGATAGAAAGACTGGATTGTCTCCGCACGAAATTCTCATGGGCAGGGCTATGAGACTTCCTGCAGTTCCCGCAAACGCGCTTTTGAATATTACAGATGATATGGTGTTAGACTACTGCAAGGGTCTAGCTGACGTGGTTCGCTCTTTCTCTCACCAGGTGGAAGCAACCACCTTGCCACCGATCCAAGGTCCAGGACACGCACTGAAAGCAGGTGACTGGGTCGTGGTTAAGAAGCACGTGAGGAAGTCGTGTCTGGAACCCCGTTGGAAAGGCCCTTTCCAAGTGATCTTGACGACAACTACCGCTGTGAAGTGTGCGGGGGTTCCCAACTGGATTCACGCCAGTCACACAAAGAAGGTGTTGTGTCCCACAGATGAGGAAGTTGAAGCGCTGAAACTGCCAGTGCCTGATAAAACAGTGCTGAGTGCTGAGACACAACAAAACAGAACTGAAAGCAAACAGGCAGAAGCAGGAGAGAGAGGGATATTATTGGAGGGCGAAGAGTCCGACTCACTTGGGGAAGACCAAGGAGAAAGTTCAGACAGCGACGAAGAAGCTGAAGGTGACAAAGAGCCTGAAGCAGCTGAGGGTAGCAAAAAGCCTGAAGCAGCTGAAGGTGACAAGGAACCTGAAGCAGCTGAAAGTGATACAGAGCCTGACAAAAGTAACGGTGACGAAGGGCTCGAAAAAGGTGAAAAAGCAGGAGAGCCTGATCAGAGGAGGGCTTTCCAAGAAGTAGACGATACAGAAAAGGAAAAAGAGAACGTGATTGATTCCCCAGAAGGAGGGGACAAGGCAGAACAGAACGAAAAGGTTCAAGCTTCCACAGAAAAGGTCGCAGGTCCATCAAATGGACATGGTGCAAAGAGGAGACTAAGTATATCACCAGTAAAACAAAGGGCTGGAGAAGGTTTGAACGACGGAGAAAGGCCAAAAGTGAAAGAGAAAAGAAAGGAAGTGTCTGTTGTGGTACCAACCTCGAGTGAAGAAAAAGACTTGACAAAAGAGGAAAGTACCAGCGAGGCAGAATCGAAAAGAGAAGCAAAATTGAAAAGGAAAAGGATACCGAATAGGAGATATTCCGGTCCAGAATGGGCATATGCAGTCAATGACGATTGGACTGACGAGTTTGTATCTCTAAGCATCGAGAACGAAGAAGAAGAGATACCAATAGAAAAGAAAAGTTTTATGGACAGTGTTGATTGAAAGGGTGATAAATGACATTGCCTGCTACAATCTAAAGTGATAAAAACCAGCTGAGACATTGCTAAACCGGATGAGACATTTGTTAAACGGATAAAGACTGAGTTATTGCCGAATTGAGACAAATGCTGCTAACCAATAAGTGACTGGCCTCTTGAAGAAGACTGTGTGAACATTGCGCTTGTTCAGCTTTGTAACTGAATTGCTAAATAGTTTCATTTATAGGTGCTTCTAGCTCTCTGATTCTATACAGATCATGACGCAAAACAGTAGAAAGAAATATTGTAAATATGTGTGTATAGGCTTGATAATTGCATGTGTACTAATAATAATGGCAATAGTGCTTGGAATGCATGGAAAGGGTGAGAATGAGAAAATTGATGCTTCAACTTTTGCTCCTGTTACTGTCACTGAACTAACTGCATTGAAAAGACTAGAAATAGATGAGAGACTCTTGCATGATAAGAAGGAGCTTTCGTATAATGTTTTCTATCGCTTGCTAACAGAATATGTTGAGACTATGGATGCGAAAGATTGTTATGTGTGTACACAGATACCGACATCAGTGAAGGAAGGGGTGACTTATCACCACATGCCTCTTACATACGGGATCACATGTAGTATAGTAATGTCTAGGTTTTATGGTCAAACTAACATACAGTATTTTTACTCGAATTATGATGTTACCTTTGCATATGTTCCTATAATAGCGCAGCTAAGCCAGATTGCTAAGGATTGGGATGCTAAAATAATGAGGGAATTTTTCGAGCCAATGCTACCTTTTGAAACGGCTCACGCTCATAGGGAAAACCTTACCTGCTCGCTATCTGCAGTAGAAATAAGCTTTTTAGATCGTACAGATGATAGAAGGGCATAAATGAATGCGAAATTAGAAAAGGAGCTACATAAGAGGACTTCAGTAGATAATTATGATTTTGCCGCAATAAAGACACAAGGGAGAATAGCTTTAGATGCTTGGCATGTAGGGAAATTTTGTATATATCGAGGTGAATCTTATTATGATAACATTTTTGTAGGAGCGAGTGAGTGTAAACACACGTTTATCTTTAAGGCCAAATGGACATTCATGATGAACGGACTTGACCCTGTCATTCCAGGTGTATATTACATTTGTGGGTATAATGCCTATTATCGTCTTCCAAAGGGATGGTGGGGGAGATGTTATTTGGGTATAGTGTTCCCAAAGGTTTATCAACTGGATGACCTATCGATGATTCAAAAGACATCTGGATCCCATCGTATCCAGAAAAGAGAGACCGCAGCTGCTGTGGTAGGAGATATATTTGGACCCATGATTCCTTCATTGGGAGTTGTGCTGAATTCCATCAAAATAAGAAAGTTGTCTACTATAGTGGATAACATGTTGACAAAGTTTTCAGGTGCTATAATCCTGATAGATGCTGAACTTGCAGCGGAAAGAGCTATGACTCTTCAAAATAGGCTTGCTTTAGACATTCTTTTAGCAAAGGATGGCGGTGTTTGCAAAATGCTTGGTGCGCGCCACTGTTGTACTTATATTCCAGACAATAGTGTGAAAATTAAAACTATGCTTGCTAATCTAACAAAAGAAAGTGCAGATTTGAAGGAATTGAAAGAACCAGGAGTGTGGGAGAAGGTTGGAAAAGGACTTGCTTCAGTGGGACATTGGATTGGGGGAATTTGGAATGGATTATTGCTAAAAATAATAGAGGGAATTTTAATAGTTATAATTTGTATATTTGGAATATGGGGAATAAAAAGGGGAATAATAATGATTATGGAAAGAATTAAAAGAAGAAAGGAAGAGAAAATAATGAAAAGAATGGCAGAAGAATACAAAGCGAAAACTAGGGGAACTAAAAGGAAAAGAGAACTGACAGAATTTTAATGGAATAAAATTTGTGGGCATGATTTGTGTGATGACTAGTAGTCATCAGAGGAGGGATTGATGAAGCAGAAATGAAGGTTTTACATTTATTAGCGCTTAAACGTAGTGTTGAAATAATCATGTGTGACTTTAACCGAACTAATAAAGATTGTACGGGGACAAAATGTGCCCTTAGAGTAGTTTGCCAACATTTATAAGCGTGCTTTATATAACGTGGTGTATTAGAATTGCACTAATCCGACATAATCATAAAGGTGTGCTATGATTTGCTTGTTTGAAATGCTTTAGCTTAGCATTACTTTAGTAGAGGCTTAGGCCTAGTTGCCCGGTCTCACGGTTTAGATGCTCGTATTTTTCCAATGTGCTATTAAACGTGTATTTTTGCTTGAAGCTGTACTTTTCCACTGAGATCGTTCACATGCTTATCTTAAAGTTTCGTGCCAGCCTGGCATATTTTCTCTTTACTCCAAGGTCGATCTGCAGGTGCGGACAATGGAGGCTCTGAAAGTGAGCTAATTGGTATAAAATGTTGCAACTTGCGTACCCATCTCCAAGGATAATGTATGCTTAAGTAAAAGCTTGAGAACTGTCGTTTTTGATTGGACAATTTGAAGCTAACCTATGAACCCTCCAATGGAAGACCCTACTGGATTTGAACTGTTGTCTATAAAAACCAGGTGCACGAGAAGAAATTAGGCCATTGCCGCCATTACGGCCATTATTGGACATCCCGCCATTTTGTAGACTTCGTAGCTATTATGGCCCACTTTGCTGCGACGCCATTTTGAAAGAGACTTTGATGCTTTCTCTAATCGAGAGAAAGAGACTTTAAATGATTCTTGCCCTAGAGACTTTAACTTTGATCCCTTTTGCATGAAGTAGTAGTTTTATTTTGCCGCCGTGAGGCAATTGCCCCGTCCACCCCTGCCCCTTTGCCCCGTCCCATGCTGATCGAAACGGTACCCATGCTGATTGAGAAACGGTACCTGTGAGACGAAGACTTCCTTGTATGCTGATCGTAATTGGTAAATATGAAAGGAAATTGTACAATTGCATTGTGTTTCTTTTAGGTAACCAACTGCTGATTTTTGACAAGATCCCTAGTTAGGAGTTTTTCTAAATTAATGATGCTAAATTGTTTTTGCATGAAGTCCCACATGCCGATGCTAATTCGAGGTTAGATGAGGATTCCTTTTGTTGCACGATGCAATTTGAGACCTTGTTATGCTGACTAAATGTATGCAATTAGCTCATTACAGATTATCGTATTAGTGATTTGCATTGCTATTATCGAATGCCTTGTGATTCAAATGCTGCATAGATTGCACTTGTTTCGCCGTTATGGACAGCTATTAATGTTCATATATGTTTATCATTTGGTGTTGAGGCACATTTATATTGTGCTAGCTTTGTTAATATAGGGAAATAAATATACTAACTGCAATAAACTGGTGTGGTTATTCCTGACTGAAAGGTCAGGGTTCGCCGAAATGTATTCTGGATTGATTGTTAAGTGTTACGTTGTTCAGGGTATTGCTTATGTTCGTTATTGATTATTGATTTGATGCAATTGATCGATATAAGAGTACGGAGAGTTCCACTTAGTCAAAAGATTCATCGGCCTAAAGAGCGTCCGGATACAGGTAAATTATTAGTAAGGACCGCTCTATCACAGGTCTTGTTGCCAGGGTGCCTACTTTCCTGAAAAAAAGTCATTGTTTGCAACTGGTTATTCTGAAAATGTTAAAAGTGCTTGGTAGCCGGTAGGGACTTTAATTGACAAAGTCACTTGAAGCTTCCTGATAACACAGATTTATTCTTTTTTGATTGGTATTGCAAGGGAGTTGCCAGGTGAGGTGTAAATGATGTGGTTTTAAAGGACAGTTATAAAAATATTGCATTATGTACAGTCTGGGTATATATTTTGGAAGCAGTTTTTTATCTTAAATATTTTTGAGCATTTTGTAGCAGCCTAACTTTACTATGTCTACTGCAAATTTAATACATTGGCTTACACATTCACAGTGATCTCTGTCACAGACTGGGACCCCGTAACAAAAAACATACCTAAGTCACTATTCTTCACTGCACAACCAGCATACAGTACTGCGGTTCTGTGGTTACAGACACAGATCTCTGCAGTGATTTAACTAATAGAGGTTTCACAATTTATGATAGTGCATTAACCACTGATTAACTTAACTTGCATGTATTTTTCATTCAATTATTTCATATATAGTTAACCTGAAGGTGACCGATCGAAAAAAGTTACATATTAGTGTTCTCCCATACTCTCTCGCCCCACCCATTTGCGCATAGCATCACAGTTCCCATATTTATTTTAATGCACTTTACATACTATACAACTACAACTATATAAGCAAATGCAGCAGAGAGACTTGACCTTCATCATCTGGTTGTATACGTTATTTAGAGATGTTGGGCAACTATTGAGTTAGTTATATGGTATAATTTGTGCTCAATAAATATTAATGGCATGTATTATTGTTACTTATTTGATTATCCAGACAAATCAGCATCTTCTAAAGGTGTCGATAGCCACGAGTTGGGGCAAACGTTGGTGGGCATCTGTGAAACGCATCCCTCGTTGACATTTCGTTTCCGTTGTCCTGAAGTTCCTTTTATTATTCTACAAACTGGAGATCTAGTCAGTGCCGTAACAAAGGCCCCCGCAAGCCCCGCGGATCGAACTCCAGGCCCCCCCCCCCACCCCCCCTTCAGCACAGGACCCTTACCTGAGAGCTCTTGAGTAAGTCCGAAGAGGGGCACCTCAGTGCACTTAGCAAGGGGGGGGGGCACAAGTTTCGTTACACCACTAGTACTCATCAATGTGCAGAAAATATTGTATAAATAAAATAAATCTGACTTTCGTTGCACGGGTGTATAAGACAGAATCGTGAAAAAACACTCATTATTCATGTGAATAGCTGAATACATGAATTGGAACGTGATTGGATTGCTTTAGAAACACTATAAGAACCTTCATCTGTAGGCAAAACTATAATTCTTTAACGCATCACTCTTCGATTTCTGGTTGGAATTTGAGGAGCTGGCGTGTTCTAAAAGGAGGATTAATTTCCCAAAAGTGTGTGCCTGCAGGGTCTCAGCTCATAGCAATATTGATATTCTGGTAATCGATCTCAGGTCATTGTGCTTAATATTGGACATATGTTAATAAAGTGATATGGATGTGTTTCCTTTACTTCGAAGTAAATACTAAATTATATTTCTTGCAATGACTAAAAATATGCATCATGAATTTTATATATGATCAAAACCTCATGACACAGCCTAGGTATATTTCATGATGCAAGCTGGTATTTGTACTTGACAATGCAAATATTCTACAATGAAGAAGCTTTCAAAGGTCACTTGAAAAATATGAATTCCTTGTTCTGTTAAAAGATTAATTTGATCGAAATCTTCAAAGGTTCTCCTCACTTTAAAGTGAGCGCTTTCTAGTAAACCTAAGAATTCTCAGTTCCCGTAGCTGTATTTTCGGCTTTGAAATTATATAGCATGAAAGCGCAGGCCTTTCCGGGTTGTTACCTTTTTTGAGTCACCCACATGCTTTTGGAAAACATTTCTTTCAACTGAAATGAAGAGGTTTTACCTATTTTCCGCCCATCTCTTCATCCCACTGTCAAGTCGGCCTTATATTTGTAAGAGGAACTATTAAGTCATTGCTTTATTTTTACCCACACTGCCATAGGATAGGAGAGTGGTTAGCATTACCGGAAATGCTACACCGTCCAAGCCCTCCTTCCCAGACTGCCAAACATCCGATCAGTTGCATATTATTATCCGAGTACGTGCTCTAGCTTACATTACATTTTTCATTAAGACCTACTCAACTGTATATGGAGATTGGTTCACATGTGTAATTTTTCTAAAAATGAATTAAAAGGAAAAGAGCATTTGATGGTGCTCGGTGTCTTCCTCCCATATTTAATGGTGTTCTTAAAACCAAATGAAACTATATGCGTAAAATCTTGCAAATAAGGGCCCATATTTATACTTTTTTTAGCGCCGCATTTGCGCCGCTTTTTGACGCAAAAGCGGCGCACACTTGCAAAATACAATTGTATTTTGCTTGTTTGCGCCGCTTTTGCGTCAAAAAATGCCGTAAATGCGGCGCTAAAAAAGTATGTCATTAAACAGACATACATTACAGAGCTGTAAAAACACAAAATAGGTATGACTGTAGGCGCACACTTGCTGCTATACGGCCGGAGCCCGTTCACTGCTAAGCCTATTTGCAATTCTCCCAGAGTAATCAAATATCAAAATAAATGTCAACGAAAGGAAAGGTTATCATGTGATCTCATCATACGCCATATGTTCAGTTCGTTGTGTATATGTGAAACTATATGAGCAAACGTACTTTTGAAAGACATTTTGCTTTCACATCATTGACATGGTGAAGGTAGACAGGATGGAAAGAAAAGGAATAGGCAAACGGGAGACGGTCAAGATTAGCAATGGTTTCTGACAGGAGGGGGGTCCTTACAAAATAATTTCCCACAGCAATGGCGACATTACTCCTTTTTCCAAAAGGGTGCGATAAAGATTGGGAGGTGCCCGTGCCGTTTTGGTCTGATCCCATGTCTTTTTTTTTTTAAATCTTCCCCCAAACACCGGTGGAATATGATGGTAGATACAGGATGAAAGGAATGAATAATATCACAAGTGACAGATTCTCTCACGGTGCCTCGGGCAGGGAAACTGCCCTATATGAAGTTTCCTTGATAGAGAAGTCTCACTGTTCGAAACTACTCCGTGTTCCATTTGGTCGGCCATGCTCAGAATTAATTGTACCTAAATAGTGAAGGATTAGCTATCCTATCTAAAGTGACTTATCTGACACCTGGTATTGTGGAGTTAAGTTTGTGAAAGGTTACTTTGGAAATCGTATTATAATTTCTGTTGATAAATTCAGCATCTGGAACATGCTGGCAAACAGGTCCTAGATAGTTGGGAAGATCATCTGTGGTGGCACTGATACGTTTTGTCCATGCTGGAGGTAGAATCTAGTATCGATATTGGAGGCCGATCACAACTGGACCGGTGAAGAGGATGTGTTAAACCAAGTTTAAGATGACGTATTTCCACACCTATACTGGGCCATTATGGGGTTCTACAATCGGATGGGAGCTACCATTTAAGGATCCGTGGTTCTGCTCGGATTCCTGTTTGTTATTCCATGTATTCTGCAATATGTTCACACATACATATCTACTTTCAGCAGGTGAAATGCTGGCAGATAACACTCCTGACCCATAATGTTCCTGTGGAACTTCAAAATCCATCCCTTTAAAGCCTGTAACTACCCTTAATGGTTGAATCGGGATTAACAGCTAACTGTTGAACAGTCATTAAGTGATGTACATTTCACCTACTGCCACAGATAATGGAAGAATTTCAGACAGAATTTTCTCTCTCAGTGTGGCTCATTCTATGGCTGGGGCAGAGACTTTGATGGAGAAACATCTGTTTCTATGGTGCTGAATTTTAAATGCAATCAATTTTCTGTTGCCAGTGTATTAGGGGACCTAAAGCTGCCATAATTGCATATGGATAATCCACTAGCAGGCATTTGAAATCGGCTTCAATATGGCTGAGATTCAGGTATGATGAATATCGGGTTCAAACTGGAAAGACTGTTCCATCTTGCCACCGATGACATTTTTCTTCAAGATCATATAAAAGAACAAATCAGGCTGTGAAGGCAATAGATTGGTTCACCAAACATTTATTGTTAGGAAAAAAACAGGCACAGTGGAAACCAACGAGAAAATATAGAAAGGGAGACTTAGAAATGAAATGGGTAAAGTTGAAATACATTTTGATAACAATGATTGAAAATGCTGATACCACAAAGCAAAAACAGAGGATGTAGGTGAAGTAAGTGCTGGGTTTAAAAAGTGATGAATACATAATTGTGAGGAACAGTTTGCTTCCTGAAAATGGATGTTACCACTTTCAATCATGAACGTTCTGGCTCAGATAAGAGGCTTGTGTCAAAGGAGAAGGCCAACATGGCTCTTCAGACAGTTGAATAATTGCCTTCCTTATGTACTTTTGCGTTAGATTGCTCCGAAAGAGCGTTCAGGAAGTTTGGACACATGCATGCTGACATGGGCACACTTTTTCCTCGCTAAAACGCCATTTAAATCGAACTGTATTTCTCTTAATAATGAGCAATCAAGGATCCATCCAATGAAATATTCTCCATTTCATTAATTTCCCTTAATAAAGGCTTTGAATACAATCTAGTGCACTAAATGTCAAGCATGACATAAACCTTTGTATATTTAATCGGATTACGCAGGCAGAAATATCTCAGGTGCATTATCTCCTATGTGAGCGATGCACAAGGCTAGAACTCATGCAGAGAAATTAAGGTTGAGGCCAAATCAAAGTCTGGAAAATTTCTCACTGACTGAATGGCAAGCAAGCCCTTTTGTCTACCAGGCTCTACTGCTTGCCCCAAGCACACAGTTTGTATGGGGCTTCACACACGTGGTAAGAGGGTCACATAATAATGGGGACAGGCACTCCAATTGAGACATGATTGTCTTACACCCAGCTTGTTGCTCTTACGTAGTAGTCATGGCAAATGTCCCTCACCTTACAGAGGGCTCAGTATTGTTGCCCATCCAGCTAAAGAACAAAGTGCTGAACTGGTTTCCATTCTAGGTCCACATTGACAATCTCAGCTGCAGAGCAAGTCCTGCCGACTCAGAGGGTGGGCTGGATTGGACCATATAATACATTAATTGCTGGGGATTGTGTTATCATAAATGTAGGCATCCTAGGTATATTGGGAAGATCTTGCAAGACACTTTTTATAGTTTTTTTAACTGGAGGGCAAAGTATCTCTCCTTCCCCTTGGGTTCTTTTACAGGCATCTATTACAGATCCTGGTTTACCTTGTCTCTCGCCCTTTTGCTGCCCCATTAGTAAAGAAGCAGGACACCCACCTTACACTTGCAAATAGATATGATCATCTGAATGATTTACATGATGTAGATTGACATACTATGTTCCAAAAGTAGAAAAAAGGGAGAAATTGAAAATAGGGAAGACCTATAATCTCAGGAGCAAGAGCCCTCAAGCATCACTCTGGATGACTAGCATCATCATCGGGAATCGCTCCTCACTAGGCTGGCGCTGCAATGCCTAGTGGGCACCCCGGAATGGGGGCTCTCAGCCGAATTCTGAGATGGTGACTAAAAAATTCAATAGTGCAAAACAAGGGTGCTATAAGTCACCGTCAAAGACAAAAAAGAGGAAAAAAGAAGATTTAAAATTGGTTATTCATCCATAAACTTCATCATTTAATCGGTCAAATGTAACAAGGATGAAGACCAAGGTTAAAAACAATTGAAAGTAAGGTTGAGGATTATGCTCATACAGCTTTTAAAAAATAAATATATTAGAGAGACCTAAAATTATAAGGCACCTCTATGTTATGGTCGACATGTTTCGCGTCTATTGGTCTATACAGATCCACTGACGCTTCATCAGGACCTACGTAACTAAGTAAACAGACCTCTTTAAAAATACATGGAAACCGGTCACTTACTTAAGTTGACTGGTAGTACAGGTACCCTGAAAAACAAAGACAAACGCCAAAGAAAATAAACCAAATTTCACTGTTATAATGTATCACAATGGTTCTGATAAAAAATGGCGCAACCACACTTTGGTCAATAACAACGAATGGGACATCACACAAGGAAGATGATTACCACCCCCTACTCGAGAACAGGTTCCATGGGTAAGGCGTCTCTAGGACTCATGGTGACACTAATTGTAAATAGAGGTGAAAAACATAAAGAAAAATGGATAACAAATAACTATCCAGAAATCTGGAAGTACCTTTGTAAAACATTGAGTGTCTGGGTTTATTAAAATGGCTACTTGGTGCCGCAAATAACATTGTTGGTAATAAAAGTGAAGTTTGCACCCAAACATGTAGTCAAAACATAGTAAATGCAGTCACATGTCAAGGTAAAACACAGTGTGTACTCTTTAGTGTGCCCCCAGAAAGAATTGTGAGCAAAAATGCATATTATAAGACAAAAATGCCCAAATATGGAATGATCGGCAAGAGATAATGACTAATGAACTCATGGCTGTAATACTAATAGATATTGACGCACTCGCCATGCCGCCAAAATGATGTAGAAGAGGAAAAAAAGGAAAGGAAAAATACCACGAAGCAAAAGGTCCTGACGTTCGTACTTCAACGTCAAGATTCGGTACTTACATTTTCAGTCACTGGTCCTGTATTCGGACCTACCCTCGGAGACCGCCTCCCGACAATAACCGGGTCGGGTGCTCTCCGAGCTCTTAAATAGACGCCGCTGAACTCAGCGCGTCTGTTGGCAGCGGGTCTGTTAGGGCGGAATAGAAAAAGGACTAGATGCGTCCGGAAGGCAGAAGTCAAGGGAGGACTACAAGTGCAAAGCACTTGTAGTTCAAGACCTCGCAGGAGCGATGACATAAGGTGGGCTAAGTCCCCACTAAATATTAATTATAATGTCGGGCCAAGGAAGTAAAAAAATTCAAAAAATTATTCAAAAAATTATTAACAGTGTGCCTCAAGCTCGTGGGCCCAGAGTTGTGTGTCATTCTAAGTCATAAAGAATGTTTTTTTATGCAGTCGCCCTGAGTGTAACACATCAAAGAATACTAATTGTCGGGCCACGGGAGGAATAAAACAATTAGTTGTGTTCCTCAAACTCATGGGGGACCAGAATTATAAATATTTGTTGGGCAAAAAATTATTATTTTTTGTTTAGTTAAGCCAAAAGAAAGTAAAAGGAGGGAAAAAAAACCTAAATATGACACGTCAAATATTAGATCTGTCACATAGGGGTATGAAATAGAAGAAACAACGGTTAGGGACAGGAAATCAGGGTGAGAGAGAGGTCCAAGGGATATCGTCATTAAGACCTCTTATATGAGTCCCCAATTTGAACAACCACTTTTGTTCAATCCTGAAGAGAGTTCTGGAATCATTGGGGCGGATAAATGGTGCTTCAATTACCATCCACCATAAATCATCCGGGGAATGATGAACCTCCAAAAAATGTACACTCAGTTTGGTAGTGAGCTTTTTGCACCTGATGTTGCTTCTGTGTTCATTGATACGGGTCTTGACAGATCTTGATGTCATGCCAATGTATCGTAGAGCACAAGGGCACGTGATCATGTAGATGCAGTTTTTTGTATTGCAGTTGGTATGTTTTTTGAGATACCAAGGCCCAACAGAGTCAAAATCAAGTTGTTTAAGGTGTCGAGTAAGGCCACAAACATTACAATTGCCACAACGGTGGTGTCCCACAACAGGTGGGAGATCCCATAGAGTCTTTTGATTAGGAGGGTTATGTAAAATACGTGGACGTGTGTGTACCACTAAGTCTCTTATATTGGCAGTTCGTTTGAAAGCGAAGAGAGGTTTTTGTAAATTGTAGCCTCCGCTAGTAAGGATGGACCATCGCTTATTAATCAGCTTCGTGATAGAGTTTGACAATGGAGTATAAGTTGAGACACACGTCAACCTAGTCTGAGGGCGATGTTCTTTAGGCGCTAATAGTGCCTCTCTATTATTATTCCTGGCTCTTTTTCGTGCTTGATTGACGATCTTAGATGGATAATTTCGATCGCATAGTTTGTGCTGAAGAGTTTCAGATTGTTGGTCAAATTCAGTGAGTGAACTACAATTCCGTTTTAGTCGTAGAAATTGACCAAAGGGTAGATTGTCCCTCAAGGCCTTTGAGTGATGGCTCTGGTAGAGTAACAGTGAATTATGATCCGTAGGTTTATGATACACACTGGTCTGCAGTTTCCCATTATTGATTGAAATCATCAGGTCCAAGAACGGTAGTTGGTGATCAGACACAGTGGCTGTGAATTTCAAAAAAGGATCGAGGGTATTGATCCAGATCACAAAATCTTCTGCCTTCGTCATGGGTCCTTGCCAAAGGATCAGAATATCGTCTATATAGCGGCGCCATAGCCTAATAGATTTAAAGAACGGATTAGTTGGCAAAGAAATATATTTCTTCTCAAAATCGTACATGTAAAGGCATGCTAGGCTTGGAGCAAATGTGCTCCCCATTGAGGTACCTTGATGGTGGTAAAATTGGTCCTCGAAAAGAAAAAAGATCTCAGTCAAGGCTAACCTGGCACACTGTAGAATGAAAGCTGCAGGGGAGGACAAAGTTGGTGCTACTTCATATAAGGCAGTCTCTATAACTTGTAAGGTGGCTTCTTGAGGAATATTGGTATAGAGAGCCTCTAATTCTAGTGTGATAATCGCTTGTGTACTGTCGCCTTCATTGATGGTTTCGATCAAGTTAAGAACCTCCTTAGTGTCTTTCAAGTAAGTAGAAGAATTTCTTTCTAGAGGTTGTAAAAAATGATAGCAGAAAATGGAAAGTGGTTCCAGAATTGAACCCAATCCTGATACTATAGGACGTCCAGGGGGAGGGTTCTTTTGTTTATGAATTTTTGGTAAACAATAGAAATAAGGTGTCTGTGGGTTCGGTGTATCCAAAAATTCTGCTTCCCTGGGAGAAATCCACAAATTGTTCTTGGCTTCTTCAATCATAGTTCTAATTT
This sequence comes from Pleurodeles waltl, assembly GCF_031143425.1. Lineage (NCBI taxonomy): Eukaryota > Metazoa > Chordata > Amphibia > Caudata > Salamandridae > Pleurodeles > Pleurodeles waltl. The sequence goes on from NC_090451.1 coordinate 476,918,784, forward strand.
GTGACTGTAGTCTCACTGTGGGGTCGCGATTGATTTTCGCATAGTAGGTGGAATCACTCAGAAGACGCAAACATTCGCTTCTGTAGTCAGCAGTATTCATTACAACGATAGCTCCTCCCTTGTCAGCTGGTTTTATAGTAATCTCAGGATCGGATGCTAACGAGGTCAGGGCATCCTTTCTTTGGTCGGGATATTGATAAAGGTTTGTTTTGGATGAAGGTTATTAACGTCAGATAACACTGCTTTCTCAAAGGTTAAGACTTCATTGGGCATCACTGCGGGAGAGGGGACAAAGGTAGAAGGTTTTTTGAGACCAGAATCGAGGGCTGGAGGTTCCTCTGTTTTGTCTCTGAAGAAGAATTTCAGACGGATCTTCCGAAAAAATTGTGCCAATTCAATATGTAGACGAAAGGAATCGTCTTGAGGGGTTGGAACAAAACCTAACCCTTTATTAAGTACAGAGATTTCATCATCTGAGAGTTGTTTAGATGAAAGGTTGACAACTAAGTCTTTAATGGAGGGTTTTTTGACTGGCTTCTGTTGATCATCTGAGGTTCGTCTCTGGACCATTGGACGTGCCTGCCTCTTCCTCTCCTTCTGCCTCTACCTCTGCCCCGGCCGCGGCCTAAAAAAGGGGCAAAAGGCATCATTGGTCGTGGTTGGAAGAAGGGAAAGGGGGCTTGCCACGGCATTGCTTGGTGTACCGGGTACGGAGGATAGTTGTAAAAAGGTTGTTGTGATAAATTCTCGTCTGTACTCCATCCATCGGATGAGGAACCACTGCTGTAATTGCGAGATTTTCTAATTGGGAGAGGAGCCTCATCGGATGACTGGGATCGGTTATCCCCTTCAAAATCATCTTTATGTCGTTTTGCTTCCTGTGAGTTCTTTTCTCTGCAAGGGATTTTGAGGTGATCACATTCATAACTCCGGGTTGAAGATGACAAGAATTAGCAAAAGGGTGTTTAAATTTCCTAGTAGTCTTGGCAATCAGCTGATTAAAGGTATGATAACTATTTGTAAAGCAAATGTTCTATCTGCTGCAAGCAATGGAGTGGGTGTTCAGGATTATTCGTCCAGTAATCCCTTACAATAGAGGAAAACAACTTTTTACGCATCTGTAATGTATCCCTCTCTCATCTTCATCCACTATCCTGCCCTGGAAAGTAGGGTTGAGCTGTCTGGAAGATATCTTTTTATCCAAACCTATTACCTTGTGGCATTCTATATGGGTTAAGCCAGAGATGGAGTTTACAAAGGCTATCATACATGATTACTAAGCTTAGACCCTTAGACCACTCTTTTGAAATCCTATGGCTGTTGTTTATTGAGAACACTCTCAGGCTGATTTGGATTTCCTGGATTGCAAGACCCAGCTAAGATCATGACGTTGGAAACGTCTGCCAAAAAGGCCACCTTGCTGAAAGTGGGGGCAAGGAAGAGAGCCTCTTTCGAAGAGACAAAGCAAACTGTGGTGACATACACCTATAATACTTTACCTGTAGGTTTTCAACCTTATTTTACATGGGTGACAAGTGAACAACATCGCTTTTTTATAACCAGATTATGGTTGGGCAGTGCACACCACCTCGTCGCTTTTCACACTGTTAAACAAATTAATATAACAGCAGCACCATGCCCATGTGATAGAATTTCTAAACAGTGCACCTTGCATTTTAAGCTTTCCATTAGTTGTATTTCTTTTTATGGAAACTATTTTTTAAACCCATTTTTATTGCACATAACATAGGGAACCACACAGCTGCTATGCACCTTTTGTTTGCTATTGAATCCCCAGCCATTTGTTTTAATAATGCATCATTTGTTTGTGAAGCTATTTGTAGTAGGAGAAGAATATCTGAATATCTTTGGATTTGTAATATTACTTTTAACTGTGCTTGATATGTTCCTTTATACCTAATTGTCTAATGATGTGTTCTTTATTGCTTAAATTATGTCTTTTGATTGGCCTTGGTTGATAGTGCTGAAATAAAGATATTGTTGACTTTGATAGACAATGTTTGTGGATAGTTAGAGTCCAGGAGAATATGTGGAGGCACGCCCTACCCTAAAGGGTGAGTCAGAAATAGAAGATATGATAAGATGCTCAATATTAATATTCTTCTAAGTTATGGTGGATAATTTCTCATCTTATTCTTGGTTTCCAAGATTTTAGGATTCTAGGTCTTTGAAAAATCAATGACCTACAACTCTGTTTTGTCATGTGAAACAATTGAAGATGTAAGATGGCCAACAATAGAATGATGACTTATATATAATGGAAATCCTTATGCTGTATAGAACCTGGCCAATTGGTGCGGTTATTCTTATCTCTAGTGAAGTGTTTTGATTTTGTTTGGTGACTCCACTAAGACTGTGGCAGTTTTTTAAATGAATTTGTGTTTGATTATTAAGAGAATTTCACAAAAGGTGTGTCTTGGCAGAGCGGAGCTATATCCATCTCAAACAAATTGCCTTAGCAGTGCATCCATTGCAGTGCATTGATGATGAAGAGCATACATGCAATGCAATGTAGGTGCATTGCTCCATTGTCCCGAAGATCCTTCACCGTTTTGCTCTGGTAGCTGAAATATTTCAAGAAAGGGGAAATGATGACATTGATGTAGCTGGAAATGATGCCAAGAGATTGGAACTTGTCTCTCTGTCTCCTCTCTTTTACAATTGGCTGTGTCTTGCTCAGTATCTTAGACAGTCCTATCCCCTGCCTCTTTGTTGCCAAGTGCCTTGCGTGGTACAGGTTGTTATGAGATTAAGGGATGGGAGCTCCATCTGCTTCCATCATGTGATCTGTTGTGCCCCTCTTGCCCTTTCCTCCTCCTCCTCCTGAGTCCCTAGTGAAATTGAAAATATTTTCGGCGTCATCAATGCCATATTGTACCTCTTCTGTATGTATAAGGGTGTTTTCCCACTTGATGCCCATGTAGAGCCTGTTTTCTGTCCTTGAAATTGTAGCTTGCAATGCTGATGCCATTGTAATTTCCAGTGCTTGTTTTCCATTGTCGTTCTAAACCTGGGCGAACAATGCATCTGGCCTGGACATGGTGGATGCTACCTCCCTGAGGTATTAGATCCTTAGGCTTGATGGAACAGATAGTCCAGAAGGAGGCCTGGCAATTATGTATAAGCCAGCATATTGGTGCCTAATGGAGCCTATTCAAAGCTCACTTCCTGGTGGAGCGTTCAATTAAAATTCAATCTATGAAATCCTACGTTGGTGTTCTAGTTCATAGACTACCAGGAATGAGGTTCACTTTCATGGTAGTATTTATCGCAAACGATCAAACCTCACTTAGTTAAAGAAAACTTTACATTTCTAGGAGATTTTAACTTCCACCTTAAGGATGAGAGGTGTAAAGTCTCTAGGGTCTTTTTGGATTTAATAAAATCCTTTGGTCTCTCTCAGCTGGTTAATGACCCTACCCATACAGCAGGGCATCCCGTGGATGGAATTTTCTCCAATGACTCAGGACTGAGACTTGGTGAGATTCAACCCTCAGCTGGTCAGACTATTATGCAATACGTTTTTCACGGTCTTGGCTGACTATAGTGATAGCAATAGGCTATGTAGAAGGAACTGGAAGGAATTATCTGAAGAAAGGTTTTTCACCTGCACTCAGGACCAATAATAGGATTGACTACGAGTATGTGGAGCAGGCCGTAGTGGGGTTTTCATCCAGGCTCAATCCGCCCTGGATGTAGTTGCCCCATTTAAGGAAACCCGGAAGCACAGGAACCTGCCAACAGCTCCCTGGTTCACTGAGTGGCTTAGATTACCTAGGCAATCCTGCTGGTGACAAGAACAAGTCAGGTGAATAAAATATGACAGCCAGAAAAAAGATGCATACAAAGTTCTTATCAGGGATTATAAAGCAGCAATTAGGGAACAGAAGGCAAACGTCTGTACTACAAAATGAATTCTGCCAAATCCACAAAGGAATTATTTAAGGTTGTAGATCTTCAATCTGCTCCTAAAGACCCAACCAATATAGAGGGATCTCAGGCCATTGTAATGATTGGCAGGCTTTTTAAGAAGACAATTCTTATGACTTACAGGGAACTTGTCCTCCCTTTGGAGGAAATACATAAGTATTCACATTTAGACGTACAGGCTGAGTTTAGTGGTTCAGAGAAGAAACAGTGGTGAATTCTGTGGACTTAACATCTTTTACACATATGTCAGTGGAACAAATGTAGTTACATCTCCATAGTATAAAATCAGAGTCTCATTTTGGGCTGTGCCTTCTGAAGATAATAAATTTAGTAACTAGTACTATAGCCCCTCACCTGACTTCAATTAATAACAGTGGCATCAGTACAGGATGCTACCCGAGTCTGTGGAAAGAAGCTGCAGTTAGGCCTCTATTGAAAAAGCCTAATTTAGATCTGAGTGAGCTAAATAAACTATCATCCTTTCTCTTTACTTCCTGTACCAGGAACAGCCCCATAAAGCATCTAAATACACAACTTTTGTGCCATACTGATTTGTTAGAGGACTCTCTCAGATTGGTTTTAGGAGCAACCACTGCATGGAAACTCCTCTGGTCTCAGAGATGGGTGGTATTAGATCAATGGACGATTCAGGGCAAGCTGCAGAACTGATCCTATTGAACGTGTCCACAGCCTTTCATACCATTTTCCCATCTCTCTTGATAGGTCGACTTCAGGAGCTAGGGATAAAAGGTACATCACTGAAACTGGTATGGACTTTTCTCATAGATATCTCTCAGACTGTGACCTTCAACCAATTCAAGTAAGACTCCTTCACCTTGCCTGTGGAGTTCCTCAAGGATCTTCCCTGAGTCTGATCTTGTTCAACCTATACATACCTACACTAGCCAAATTGGTCCAAACTTTTGGAGTACAGCAACTTTTGTACACCGATGGTGCTTAGATAATGGTCTCTGTTACAAAAAACAATGAGTCAGTTTCAGCCAATTTCAACAATTGTATGAAGATGGTGGATAAGTGGATGAGAAAAAAACTGCCTGAAAATAAATGGAGACAAGACAGAGGTCTTAGGGGGTTATTCTAACTTTGGAGAGGTGTTAATCCGTCCCAAAAGTGACGGAAAAGTGACGGATTTACCACCAGCCGTATTATGAGTCCATTATATCCTATGGAACTCGTAATACGGCTGGTGGTATATCCGTCACTTTACCGTCACTTTTGGGACGGATTAACACTCCTCCAAAGTTAGAATAACCCCCATAATCTTTTGCAATCAACCATCTATACGGAATAACAACTGGTGGCCAGAAATTTTGGGCTTGTTGCCTATCCATCCTGATTCCACAAACAATCTAGGTGTGCTTGTGGACAAAAACCTAGCATTTGACGAGAAGTTAATCACATAGGCCCTACCTGTTTTTGCATCATTCAGATACTCCATAAAGTATTTCAATTCATCCCAATATTGTCACATAAACAAGTAGTATTGGCATTAATTTTGTCCAGACTTGGCTATTGTACTGCACGTTTTCTCGGCATTGATATGTCGGCCTCAGCCAAGTTGCAAATGATGCAAAATGCAGCAGCAAGACTGCTCCTGGACATTCCTAAGTACCAGATCTCAACCGAATTAATCAAGCTGCATTGGTTAGCAGTAAAACAGCACATTATGTCTAAAGCATTGTGCATTGCTCACAAGGCCCTACATAGATGAGGCTCAGGAGCAATGAGGTATGTCCCTTCCAGACAACTTTGCTTGGCACATCATAATATGATAGTAGTCCCTAAACTTCAAAAGGCAAGACTGAGCGGGAGCACCTTCTCAGTGGTCACAGCCAAGGTTCCTTGTCATATTTCTAGCTTGGATATTCAAACATACTTTAAGAAAGTACTGAAAACTTGTCATTTTATGCTATAGACCTGTAGATATAGATTAGAGAGCTTGTATTTTTTAATCTGAACTATCAAATCTTTAGTGCCTCCACACCCTCGGGCACTTGTGCACTTCTATAAATCTAATTCACTCATTCATTCACATTGCAGCATTTCTCTAGGTTCTTGCGTACTCTAACTAACTGGTTGTATGAAGCATGAGGACACTTGACCATAACATTAGACTGTGCCAGAAATGCAAGTTCTATGTGGTGGCGTTGCTTCTGCCCAGTGGCAGGGAGGCATCACCAAATTTGCTAATCAGTAAAAGTGACACATGTGTGGGTCTTCCCCTGCCAGTATCAGGATCTTAGTGCAGAATCTTTTTAAGCAAAGAACTGTCTCTTTCATCCAAAAGTACACTCTTCTAAAGTTAATCTTTAGCCAGTTGCAATGTGGGTGTAATTGCCATAATTTCCAATTTCACCCAGTCAGGTGAATAAAATATGACAGCCAGAAAAAAGATGCATACAAAGTTCTTATCAGGGATTATAAAGCAGCAATTAGGGAACAGAAGGCAAACGTCTGTACTACAAAATGAATTCTGCCAAATCCACAAAGGAATTATTTAAGGTTGTAGATCTTCAATCTGCTCCTAAAGACCCAACCAATATAGAGGGATCTCAGGCCATTGTAATGATTGGCAGGCTTTTTAAGAAGACAATTCTTATGACTTACAGGGAACTTGTCCTCCCTTTGGAGGAAATACATAAGTATTCACATTTAGACGTACAGGCTGAGTTTAGTGGTTCAGAGAAGAAACAGTGGTGAATTCTGTGGACTTAACATCTTTTACACATATGTCAGTGGAACAAATGTAGTTACATCTCCATAGTATAAAATCAGAGTCTCATTTTGGGCTGTGCCTTCTGAAGATAATAAATTTAGTAACTAGTACTATAGCCCCTCACCTGACTTCAATTAATAACAGTGGCATCAGTACAGGATGCTACCCGAGTCTGTGGAAAGAAGCTGCAGTTAGGCCTCTATTGAAAAAGCCTAATTTAGATCTGAGGGAGCTAAATAAACTATCATCCTTTCTCTTTACTTCCTGTACCAGGAACAGCCCCATAAAGCATCTAAATACACAACTTTTGTGCCATACTGATTTGTTAGAGGACTCTCTCAGATTGGTTTTAGGAGCAACCACTGCATGGAAACTCCTCTGGTCTCAGAGATGGGTGGTATTAGATCAATGGACGATTCAGGGCAAGCTGCAGAACTGATCCTATTGAACGTGTCCACAGCCTTTCATACCATTTTCCCATCTCTCTTGATAGGTCGACTTCAGGAGCTAGGGATAAAAGGTACATCACTGAAACTGGTATGGACTTTTCTCATAGATATCTCTCAGACTGTGACCTTCAACCAATTCAAGTAAGACTCCTTCACCTTGCCTGTGGAGTTCCTCAAGGATCTTCCCTGAGTCTGATCTTGTTCAACCTATACATACCTACACTAGCCAAATTGGTCCAAACTTTTGGAGTACAGCAACTTTTGTACACCGATGGTGCTTAGATAATGGTCTCTGTTACAAAAAACAATGAGTCAGTTTCAGCCAATTTCAACAATTGTATGAAGATGGTGGATAAGTGGATGAGAAAAAAACTGCCTGAAAATAAATGGAGACAAGACAGAGGTCTTAGGGGGTTATTCTAACTTTGGAGGAGGTGTTAATCCGTCCCAAAAGTGACGGAAAAGTGACGGATTTATCACCAGCCGTATTATGAGTCCATTATATCCTATGGAACTCGTAATACGGCTGGTGGTATATCCGTCACTTTACCGTCACTTTTGGGACGGATTAACACTCCTCCAAAGTTAGAATAACCCCCATAATCTTTTGCAATCAACCATCTATACGGAATAACAACTGGTGGCCAGAAATTTTGGGCTTGTTGCCTATCCATCCTGATTCCACAAACAATCTAGGTGTGCTTGTGGACAAAAACCTAGCATTTGACGAGAAGTTAATCACATAGGCCCTACCTGCTTTTGCATCATTCAGATACTCCATAAAGTATTTCAATTCATCCCAATATTGTCACATAAACAAGTAGTATTGGCATTAATTTTGTCCAGACTTGGCTATTGTACTGCACGTTTTCTCGGCATTGATATGTCGGCCTCAGCCAAGTTGCAAATGATGCAAAATGCAGCAGCAAGACTGCTCCTGGACATTCCTAAGTACCAGATCTCAACCGAATTAATCAAGCTGCATTGGTTAGCAGTAAAACAGCACATTATGTCTAAAGCATTGTGCATTGCTCACAAGGCCCTACATAGATGAGGCTCAGGAGCAATGAGGTATGTCCCTTCCAGACAACTTTGCTTGGCACATCATAATATGATAGTAGTCCCTAAACTTCAAAAGGCAAGACTGAGCGGGAGCACCTTCTCAGTGGTCACAGCCAAGGTTCCTTGTCATATTTCTAGCTTGGATATTCAAACATACTTTAAGAAAGTACTGAAAACTTGTCATTTTATGCTATAGACCTGTAGATATAGATTAGAGAGCTTGTATTTTTTAATCTGAACTATCAAATCTTTAGTGCCTCCACACCCTCGGGCACTTGTGCACTTCTATAAATCTAATTCACTCATTCATTCACATTGCAGCATTTCTCTAGGTTCTTGCGTACTCTAACTAACTGGTTGTATGAAGCATGAGGACACTTGACCATAACATTAGACTGTGCCAGAAATGCAAGTTCTATGTGGTGGCGTTGCTTCTGCCCAGTGGCAGGGAGGCATCACCAAATTTGCTAATCAGTAAAAGTGACACATGTGTGGGTCTTCCCCTGCCAGTATCAGGATCTTAGTGCAGAATCTTTTTAAGCAAAGAACTGTCTCTTTCATCCAAAAGTACACTCTTCTAAAGTTAATCTTTAGCCAGTTGCAATGTGGGTGTAATTGCCATAATTTCCAATTTCACCCAGTGCAGCTCTAATATCTACACTAGTCTACAAATATAGTTATTGAACATTAGGGTTGGTTAGGATGAACATTGATGTATTTATATAGCACCCTTAAGCTGATTAAATACACTTTCCGAAGCTGGATAATCCACTGTCCCAATTGTTATTTAATTTTACAACTATCCAGGCGTACCCTCATGCATTACTTAATTATATATTGTTTTATCAATGCTTCAGTTGTTTTCGTTTTCCATCAGACTCCATCAACACTTTCTTTCTTCCCTCCCTCTACAATAGCACCTAATGATTTATGAACTATACATGTATGAGTTAATATATTATGAGTTCTTTGAGTGACCTATAAAACTGAATTAGGCATCTCCATTTCGTTCCATTTCTTCATTATTTATAGTTTTTCTGAAAAATTGACAGAACAATATTTTATTAGGTAATACATGAGGGTATGACTGGGGAGTCCTGCTCTTCTGCAGCATTCGTACTTGCCCTGTGGAAAGACTTTATTCTCTGAACATTTTTCCATTGGTAAGGTAAAACTCTTGATTGGGTTGAGCCACTGACCATTACTTGACCCTCAAGTCATCTCTGATAGGCATCAAACAGTGTCTATGTACCCTTCCTCTTTGTAAAACTTGAGCAGGATATGCCATCAGTCACTAGTCAACCTTAATCAATCTCTAGTGAGCTGCAGGGGGGTGCTTAACACTAGTCAAGTGCATCCTTTTGGCTAGCACTAGAGTTTGAACCACAGTTCTTCTCTATATCCTCTCTAACAATTGTTGTCATTTTGAAGTCTTTGTTATTTTCATTACGCGACTGTCATATTTTAATTGTCTGGAAGCATGGCTGGATGTGTGACTTAACATTCAAGAGTGTACTATCACAGGGAACAATACTTCAAATGTATCTCAGAGAAGGAAAGGCAGTGGTCCCGTCAATTAGCTACATTTTCCAGGAAGCCATTGTAGGAGGCTGGCCTGGTTTGTAGTGGTATCAAAGGGTACTTACACTCTGCACCAGGTCCAGTTATCCCTTATTAGTGTAGAAGAGGTGTCTAGCAGCTCAGGCTGATAGAAAAGGTAGCTTAGCAGAGCAGCTTAGGCTGAACTAGGAGACGTGTAAAGCTCCCACTATACCACTGGTGTCATATGCACAATATCATAAGAAAACACAATACACAGATATACTAAAAATAAAGGTACTTTATTTTTATGACAATATGCCAAAAGTATCTCAGTGAGTACCCTAAGTATGATGATAGCAAATATACACAAGATATATGTACACAATACCAAAATTATGCAGTAATAGCAATAGAAAGCAATGCAAGCAATGTACAGTCACAATATATTGCAATGAGGGCACATAGGTATGGGGGCAACACAAACTATATACTCCAAAAGTGGAATGCGAATAACGTATGGACCCCAAACCTATGTGAGCTTGTAGGGGGTCGCTGGGACTGTAAGAAAACAGTGAGGGTTAGAAAAATAGCCCACCCCAAGACCCTGAAAAGTAGGTGTAAAGTGCACCTATGTTCCCCAGAGAGCACAGAAGTCGTGATAGGGGAATTCTGCAAGGAAGACCAACACCAGCAATGCAACAACAATGGATTTCCAGACGAGAGTACCTGTGGAGCAAGGGGACCAAGTCCAAGAGTCACACTCAAGTCGCGAGTGGGCAGATGCCCAGGAAATGCCAGCTGTGGGTGCAAAGAAGCTGCCACCAGATGGTAGAAGCTGTGGATTCTGCAAGAACGAAGAAGACTAGGAACTTCCCCTTTAGAGGATGGATGTCCCACATCGTAAAGAAGCTTGCAGAGGTGTTTCCGTGCAGAAAGACCGCAAACAAGCCTTGCTAGCTGCAAGGGTTGCAGTTAGGGTTTTTGGATGCTGCTGTGGCCCAGGAGGGACCAGGATGTCACCAATTGTGTGAGGAGACAGAGGGGGCACCCAGCAAGACAAGGAGCCCACTCAGAAGCAAGCAGCACCCGCAGAAGTGCCGGAACAGGCACTACGAAGAAGAGTGAACCGGAGCTCACCTGAAATCATTAAAGAAGGTCCCACGATGCCGGAGGACAACTCAGGAGGTCGTGCACTGCAGGTTAGAGTGTCGGGGACCCAGGCTTGGCTGTGCACAAAGGAAATCCTGGAAGAGTGTACAGGAGCCGGAGCAGCTGCAAATCACGTGTTACCCAGCAATGCAGTCTGGCGTGGGGAGGCAAGGACTTACCTCAACCAAACTTGGACTGAAGAGTCACTGGACTGTGGGAGTCACTTGGACAGAGTTGCTGAGTTCCAGGGACCACGCTCGTCGTGCTGAGAGGGGACCCAGAGGACCGGTGATGCAGTCTTTTGGTGCCTGCGGTTGCAGGGGGAAGATTCCGTCGACCCACGGGAGATTTCTTCGGAGCTTCTAGTGCAGAGAGGAGGCAGACTACCCCCACAGCAGGCACCACCAGGAAAGCAGTCGAGAAGGCGGCTGGATCAGCGATACAAGGTTGCAGTAGTCGTCTTTGCTACTTTGTTGTGGGTTTGCAGGCATCCAGAGCAGTCAGCGGTCGATTCCTTGGCAGAAGGTGAAGAGAGAGATGCAGAGGAACTCTGATGAGCTCTTGCATTCGTTATCTAAAGAATTCCCCAAAGCAGAGACCCTAAATAGCCAGAAAAGGAGGTTTGGCTACTTAGGAAGGAGGATAGGCTAGCAACACAGGTAAGGGTCTATCAGAAGGAGTCTCTGACGTCACCTGCTGGCCCTGGCCACTCAGAGCAGTCCAGTGTGCCAGCAGCACCTCTGTTTCCAAGATGGCAGAGGTCTGGAGCACACTGGAGGAGCTCTGGGCACCTCCCAGGGGAGGTGCAGGTCAGGGGTGTGGTCACTCCCCTTTCCTTTGTCCAGTTTCGTGCCAGAGCAGGGCTGGGGGATCCCTGAACCGGTGTAGACTGGCTTATGCACAGATGGGCACCATCTGTGCCCATCAAAGCATTTCCAGAGGCTGGGGGAGGCTACTCCTCCCCAGCCCTGACACCTTTTTCCAAAGGAAGAGGGTGTAACACCCTCTCTCTGAGGAAGTCCTTTGTTCTGCCTTCCTGGGCCAAGCCTGGCTGGACCCCAGGAGGGCAGAAACCTGTCTGAGGGGTTGGCAGCAGCAGCAGCTGCAGTGAAACCCCGGGAAAGGTAGTTTGGCAGTACCCGGGTCTGTGCTAGAGACTCGGGGGATCATGGAATTGTCTCCCCAATGCCAGAATGGCATTGGGGTGACAATTCCATGATCTTAGATATGTTACATGGCCATGTTCAGAGTTACCATTGTGACGCTATTCATATGTAGTGATATATGTATAGTGCACGCGTGTAATGGTGTCCCCGCACTCACAAAGTCCGGGGAATTTGCCCTGAACAATGTGGGGGCACCTTGGCTAGTGCCAGGGTGCCCAACCACTAAGTAACTTAGCAACCAACCTTTACCAGGTAAAGGTTAGACATATAGGTGACTTATAAGTTACTTAAGTGCAGTGGTAAATGGCTGTGAAATAACGTGGACGTTATTTCACTCAGGCTGCAGTGGCAGGCCTGTGTAAGAATTTTCAGAGCTCCCTATGGGTGGCAAAAGAAATTCTGCAGCCCATAGGGATCTCCTGGAACCCCAATACCCTGGGTACCTCAGTACCTTATACTAGGGAATTACAGTATAAGGGTGTTCCAGTATGCCAATATGAATTGGAGAAATTGGTCACTAGCCTGTTAGTGACAATTTTTAAAGAGAGAGCATAACCACTGAGGTTCTGGTTAGCAGAGCCTCAGTGAGACAGTTAGGCATCACACAGGGAACACATACATATAGGTCACAAACATATGAGCTCTGGGGTCCTGGCTAGCAGGGTCCCAGTGACACATAACAAACATACTGAAAACATAGGGTTTTCACTATGAGCACTGGGCCCTTGCTAGCAGGATCCCAGTGAGACAATGAAAACACCCTGACATACACTCACAAACAGGCCAAAAGTGGGGGTAACAAGGCTAGAAAGAGGCTACTTTCTCACCCCCCCCCCCCCCAAACGAAGGACAATAAGGCTAACCTTGGCCAGTTGAGACTTTATTGTCTAAGTGGTGATAAGTAGAGAGTAGCTCTGCAATAGACTGGTTACTCCCTTTATCATCCACTATATGGTTACTTCCCTGTGGGGATGTAAACCACCCTGTTTGAAGTTTTTTAGCTAAGCAACAATGTGAAGATATATTTTCAGAGTTTCTATCAGTAAGTTTTAGTTTAGAGCAGTGGGAATTATCCACTGAACCTATTTGTAGTGATGAGAATGCCAGACAGGGATGTTGTCTCAGTAAAGCCATAGCTGGGCAAAAACTTTGTCCATATGGCTGGAAGAGAGAACAGGGATGCTGTTTCTCTTGAGTTGGAGCAGGGCAGGGATGCTGTCCTAGGAGCTCCACACTAGGGCAGGGATGCTGCCCTAAGTGTTGTGAGGCAGTGCAGGGTTTCTGCACTAAAGTTTCTCTGGGAGGGTTGGAGGGATGCTCCATGTTAACTAAAATGGTGCTCTTTTTCTCACCAATGTTAGTTATCCCACAGAGAGGTACTTCCACCTCAGGGAGTACAGCTATGCCAGCTGATGATTCCCTTGGAACAGGTGCCACCCCAGGAGAGGTTTCTCCTACCACAGGAATGGTATCCTGACTGGCAGGGTGGTTAGGGGATACTGTGATACCATTTTTACCTGTTGTTGGAGAGGAATCCTGAGTTTTCAGGCCTTCTCTCCTTTGCTTTTTCATTTCAGTAGAAATGAGAGGGAACAATTCCTCAGGGATACCCACCATGGCTGCATGGGTATAAAACTCTACATCAGCCCAACCTGAGGCCTCTAGGTCATTACCTAAGAGACAGTCTACAGGTAAGCTAGGTGACACTACCACCTGCTTAGGGCCAGTAACTCCACCCCAACTAAGCTGAACTATAGCTAAGGGAAGAAACTTAGTGGAGTTATGGACATCAATAATCTTATACTGTTGTCCAATGATGTGTTGTTCAGGAACCACTAGGTTTTCAGTCACCAAAGTGATACTGGCACCTGTGTCCCTGTAGGCCTGGGCCTCAACACCATTTATTGAAACTGTCTGCCTGTACTTATCCATTGTAAGGGGACAAGCAGCCAGAGTGGCAAGGCCAATGCCACTAGGTGTGACAGAAACTGTCTTGGGACTGACTACCCCAGTTTCTATGATGGACCCATAAGTGAACCCAACTACACCCTTAACTTGACTGTTGCCAGCAGTCCCACCACTATTACCACTACTGCTAGAGGCACTAGAGTTTGATGTATTAGTGGTGGTGGGCTCAGGGGGTTTACCTGGACAGGACTTATCCCCTGGCCTATGGCCTCTGTTTTTACACACAAAGCACCAAGGCTTTTTAATGTGTGCAGGTTGTGAAGAAGAGGAAGAATTTGTTTTATCCCCACCCGCTGAAGAGTGTTTAAGATTTGAAGAAGGATCTTTGGTTTTACCCTTATCCCCATGCTTATCTTGAGATTTCTCCCCATCTTTCTTCTTGCCATCCTTGTCACCCCCTGTATGAACTTTTCTGTTCACTCTTGTTCTGACCCATTTGTCTGCCTTCTTTCCCAATTCTTGGGGAGAGGTCAGATCTGAGACCACTAGATACTGGTGCAACAAATCAGACACACAATTATTAAGAATATGCTCTCTCAGGATTAAGTTATACAGGCTTTCATAGTCAGAAACTTTACTGCCATGTAACCACCCCTACAAGGCCTTCACTGAATGGTCAACAAAGTCTACCCAGTCTTGTGAAGACTCCTTTTTGGTTTTTCTGAACTTGATCCTGTACTGTTCAGTGGTTAAACCATAACCATCTAGGAGTGCATTCTTAAGAACTGTAAAATTATTGGCATCACTTTCCTTCACAGTAAGGAGCCTATCCCTACCCTTTCCACTGAAAGATAGCCATAGGATAGCAGCCCACTGCCTTTGAGGGACCCCCTGTACAACACAGGCCCTCTCAAGTGCAGCAAACCACTTGTTAATGTCATCCCCCTCCTTGTAAGGGGGAACTATCTTGTGCAGATTCCTAGAATCATGCTCTTTTACAGGATTACTATCTGTAATACTGCTGCTGCCACCATGGGGTCCAAACCCCAACCTCTGTCTTTCTTTTTCTAAGTTAAATGCTTCCCTGTCTAGATCCAGCTGTTGCTTTTTCAGCTTCAGCCTGGACTCTTCCACTCTCAATCTATTGAGTTCCCTTTCTAACACTCTGTCATCAGGGTGGGTGGGTTGGGCATGCTTAGACACAGAAGAATGGTGTGAATGAACAGAGGGAGACCTGTCCCTAACAGATGGCACTCTAACAACCTGGCCTAAAGGAGTAACCTCTCTACTGTGATGAGAACTCACATCAGTACCAGCCCTGCTAGGTGGCCTGCTAAGGGGCAGATTGGAAAGAATACCATCTAACATTCTTACTGGGGCCACCCCAAAATCAGAATGTGAACCATCAGCTAATTTGTCACCAGATGTGCCAGCTAAGGCCTTATCATTTTCTATGAGCATATTAACTAACAATTCTCTAGAGGGATTCTTCCCTACCCGTAAACCTCTATCAATGCAGAGACTCTTTACACCTTTCCAGTTAAGGTGGTCATAAGCTGTGCTGGCCAGATCCAGAGTTTGACAGAAATGTACCAGACATGATAGAAAAGGGTTTAAGGGACAGAAAAAGAAAGAAAAAGTTTCAGAACTTTTTAAGGAACAGAAAAAAACTTTTTCAACTTTTAAGAACTTTTTGAAAGTTTTTAGAGGTACTTTTCAGCACTTAGCAATAGAGTAAGAAGAGAAAAGCAAAACGTTTTGGTTAGGTGTACATACACTGAACTTGTTTTGTATATTTTTCTCTTATGAAAAGTACAAAATGACAAAGTGGTAAGTAGTTGCAAGTACTTATCCCACCGCTGCACAACCAATGTAGGAGGCTGGCCTGGTTTGTAGTGGTACCAAAGAGTACTTACACTCTGCACCAGGTCCAGTTATCCCTTATTAGTGTAGAAGAGGTGTCTAGCAGCTCAGGCTGATAGAAAAGGTAGCTTAGCAGAGCAGCTTAGGCTGAACTAGGAGACGTGTAA
This sequence comes from Pleurodeles waltl, assembly GCF_031143425.1. NCBI lineage: Eukaryota > Metazoa > Chordata > Amphibia > Caudata > Salamandridae > Pleurodeles > Pleurodeles waltl. Next base: position 476,934,778 of record NC_090451.1, read on the forward strand.
AGCTCCCACTATACCACTGGTGTCATATGCACAATATCATAAGAAAACACAATACACAGATATACTAAAAATAAAGGTACTTTATTTTTATGACAATATGCCAAAAGTATCTCAGTGAGTACCCTTAGTATGAGGATAGCAAATATACACAAGATATATGTACACAATACCAACAATATGCAGTAATAGCAATAGAAAGCAATGCAAGCAATGTACAGTCACAATAGATTGCAATGAGGGCACATAGGTATAGGGGCAACACAAGCCATATACTCCAAAAGTGGAATGCGAATAACGTATGGACCCCAAACCTATGTGAGCTTGTAGAGGGTCACTGGGACTGTAAGAAAACAGCGAGGGTTAGAAAAATAGCCCACCCCAAGACCCTGAAAAGTAGGTGTAAAGTGCACCTATGTTCCCCAGAGAGCACAGAAGTCGTGATAGGGGAATTCTGCAAGGAAGACCAACACCAGCAATGCAACAACAATGGATTTCCAGACGAGAGTACCTGTGGAACAAGGGGACCAAGTCCAAGAGTCACACTCAAGTCGTGAGTGGGCAGATGCCCAGGAAATGCCAGCTGTGGGTGCAAAGAAGCTGCCACCGGATGGTAGAAGCTGTGGATTCTGCAAGAACGAAGAGGACTAGGAACTTCCCCTTTGGAGGATGGGTGTCCCACGTCGTGAAGAAGCTTGCAGGAGTGTTTCCTTGCAGAAAGACCGCAAGCAAGCCTTGCTAGCTGCAAGGGTAGCGGTTAGGGTTTTTGGATGCTGCTGTGGCCCAGGAGGGACCAGGATGTCACCAATTGCGTGAGGAGACAGAGGGGGCGCCCAGCAAAACAAGGAGCCCACTCAAAAGCAAGCAGCACCCGCAGAAGTGCCGGAACAGGCACTACGAAGAAGAGTGAACCAGAGCTCACCCGAAGTCACGAAAGAAGGTCCCACGACGCCGGAGGACAACTCAGGAGGTCGTGCACTGCAGGTTAGAGTGTCGGGGACCCAGGCTTGGCTGTGCACAAAGGAAATCCTGGAAGAGTGCACAGGAGCCGGAGCAGCTGCAAATCACGCGCTACCCAGCAATGCAGTCTGGCGTGGGGAGGCAAGGACTTACCTCCACCAAACTTGGACTGAAGAGTCACTGGACTGTGGGAGTCACTTGGACAGAGTTTCTGAGTTGCAGGGACCACGCTCGTCGAGCTGAGAGGGGACCCAGAGGGCTGGTGATGCAGTCTTTTGGTGCCTGCAGTTGCAGGGGGAAGATTCCGTCGACCCACGGGAGATTTATTCAGAGCTTCTACTGCAGAGAGGAGGCAGACTACCCCCACAGCATGCACCACCAGGAAAGCAGTCGAGAAGGCGGCTGGATCAGCGATACAAGGTTGCAGTAGTCATCTTTGCTACTTTGTTGCGGGTTTGCAGGCGTCCAGAGCAGTCAGCGGTCGATTCCTTGGCAGAAGGTGAAGAGAGAGATGCAGAGGAACTCTGATGAGCTCTTGCATTCGTTATCTAAAGAATTCCCCAAAGCAGAGACCCTAAATAGCCAGAAAAGGAGGTTTGGCTACTTAGGAAGGAGGATAGGCTAGCAACACAGGTAAGAGCCTATCAGAAGGAGTCTCTGACGTCACCTGCTGGCCCTGGCCACTCAGAGCAGTCCAGTGTGCCAGCAGCACCTCTGTTTCCAAGATGGCAGAGGTCTGGAGCACACTGGAGGAGCTCTGGGCACCTCCCAGGGGAGGTGCGGTCAGGGGAGTAGTCACTCCCCTTTCCTTTGTCCAGTTTCGTGCCAGAGCAGGGCTGGGGGATCCCTGAACCGGTGTAGACTGGCTTATGCAGAGATGGGCACCATCTGTGCCCATCAAAGCATTTTCAGAGTCTGGGGGAGGCTACTCCTCCCCAACCCTGACACCTTTTTCCAAAGGGAGAGGGTGTAACACCCTCTCTATGAGGAAGTCCTTTGTTCTGCCTTCCTGAACCAAGCCTGGCTGGACCCCAGGAGGGCAGAAACCTGTCTGAGGGGTTGGCAGCAGCAGCTACAGTGAAACCCCGGGAAAGGTAGTTTGGCAGTACCGAGGTCTGTGCTAGAGACTCGGGGGATCATGGAATTATCTCCGGTGACAATTCCATGATCTTAGACATGTTACATGGCCATGTTCGGAGTTACCATTGTGACGCTATACATATGTAGTGACATATGTATAGTGCACGTGTGTAATGGTGTCCCCGCACTCACAAAGTCCGGGGAATTTGCCCTGAACAATGTGGGGGCACCTTGGCTAGTGCCAGGGTGCCCACACACTAAGTAACTTAGCACCCAACCTTTACCAGGTAAAGGTTAGACATATAGGTGACTTATAAGTTACTTAAGTGCAGTGGTAAATGGCTGTGAAATAACGTGGACGTTATTTCACTCAGGCTGCAGTGGCAGGCCTGTGTAAGAATTTTCAGAGCTCCCTATGGGTGGCAAAAGAAATGCTGTAGCCCATAGGGATCTCCTGGAACCCCAATACCCTGGGTACCTCAGTACCATATACTAGGGAATTATAAGGGTGTTCCAGTATGCCAATATGAATTGGTGAAATTGGTCACTAGCCTGTTAGTGACACTTTTTAAAGAGAGAGCATAACCACTGAGGTTCTGGTTAGCAGAGCCTCAGTGAGACAGTTAGGCATCACACAGGGAACACGTACATATAGGTCACAAACTTATGAGCACTGGGGTCCTGGCTAGCAGGGTCCCAGTGACACATAACAAACATACTGAAAACATAGGGTTTTCACTATGAGCACTGGGCCCTGGCTAGCAGGATCCCAGTGAGACAGTGAAAACACCCTGACATACACTCACAAACAGGCCAAAAGTAGGGGTAACAAGGCTAGAAAGCGGCTACTTTCTCACAGCTATGAATTCCCATGTAGATTAGAGATGCAGTAGCCATCTTGATTTCTGCATTTAAATCACTCCATGGCTCTCATCACCTCTATTAGACTATTATAATACTATGTTGCTGCAATCTTCTTACATGGATCTAGGATTTTCTGTTGCTTTTTTTCAATTTATTTGAAAAAAAAATTAAACTAGAGAGAACTATTTTCAAAGTTGAGTCATGTTGGAAAAACAAATGACCTATTCTTAAACATTTAACTTGAATGTTTTAAAGCACTGCACCATTGCCATTTACACTAAGCACTATCCTATAGGGGAACAGAAAGAATTGTTAAGTCAGAATTATTATGCCCAAGCTATTTATTGATAAATATGTGTAAGGAATCTGCAGTCTAGTAGTGGTGATAAGAGTTGCCAAATTAAGAATCACAGGACATTAATTTGGCATTGGAGAAATATTTATTTTCCCTATGTAATTCCTGGTAATTCGCTTGTTACATTAATTTTCTGAAATGACTCCTTTACACTATGTTATGCAATTGCAAATCTGTTTAGGTAGAAGTTGTATCATAGAAGCACAGGAACAAAGTGAAAGAATAGAATGTGAGCAGCTGTTTCCGGCACTTGTGGTTTTTGATTTGATTTTTTAGAGCAAAAAATGTCCGTGGAACAAATAGGATAGAAGGACACATTTTGTTCTAAAATTGGTGCTGAATGGCAGATTTGCATTACACATATGAAATTCCACCTAATTACTTGAAGGGAAATTAATTCAATTTCAAACACCCTTAATATTAATTCTGCTAATTAATTTGCAGTGGCAAACAAGTCAATTTGAAAGTATTATTACATTTCTATAAGAGACAGTATAGTGAAAAAGCATGAGGACGATACCCTACCTATATGGATAAATGTTAATGAAAACATACTCAAGCTGCTCCTTTCTTCCTTACTTAGTTTCAGAAATAATAAGTACTTTGCCAAGTATAGTGAATTGATTGCACTGAGAACTCATATTGTTTTTAGACTATCCGCTTTGCCCTACAGAACAATGTTCGCAACAGAAATGAGGAGTTACAGTGGTAGATTTCCATATCTCTGTTTTAGTCTTATCCCATTCCCCTCTCCATGCTTTTAGCACAGGACCATATATTCTTGTGAATATGTTCAAAGGTAGTTGAGGGACAGGGCAGAAGAGTCTATAACTGCCACTGCATTTCCAGTACAAGGTTGGTACTATATGACAGGATGCCTTACCTGTGTTATCATCAAGCCTGAGCAGTGGGTTTGAACCCTAATTTGTCTCAAATCTTAGAGACTTGTTCAGTGGAGGCTTCAATTATAAACCTTATCACCTTCAAAAAAGTTTTCTAGGGATGAGATGAGGTTTGAATTATTCTTTAATCAGTGTCAGTTATACTTTTTGTAGAAACTATGAATTTTTTGGTTATAAAACTATGGTGATGTTTGTTTTGTGGTGCTTATCTGGGAATGCAGTAACTTGTTGCATTATGTTGGCAGAGAACATTTTTCCTTATCTGTATCATTCTTAAATAAGATGCCAAAACAGTTTTACAGGAAAAATGCACACAATTCCTTTAGATAATGAGCTATTAACTTTGAAACAGGGCCATCATGAGCTACTAAGCTATGTTACCAGATTTTATGACCTGGTCTTTGAAGCTGGTTGACCAGATACAATAATGACACCCTTATTCCATTAAAGTCTGCAAAGCAAGTTGAGGGATGTTATAGTACATATGTTCAGTCATCCTGTTGAGCGTGATAAACTCAAAATTAGTGGTTCAGTTGGTTAATGGCTTATCTGAACACTGTTTGGAAAAATACACGGTATTAATAGTTTGGGTTAAGCTAGTCTAGAGGAGAATACACAAAAATCTGAACCTACACAGATCGGCAATATATAAGGGCCTGTGGCTATAGAGAAGAGTGAGAAAATGAGTGCACATAGTTTATGCTTGTATTATAGTAGGTCTGTTTATATTATAAAATATTGTAAATGTAATCATATGACTTTTAAGAAGCACGCCTCAGTTAATGTGTCCCCTGAGAGACCTCAGCCAGTGGAAAACTAGATTTCAGGACAATGAAAGGAGCTGCCTGGAAGAGTGAACAAGTTAGGTTTGTTCCCAAATGGATAGTGAATTCTGTGCAATCAGCTGTGACTGATATGATTAATTATCATGAAGATTATTTAGGACTTTTCAATTCTGGAGCCTCAGGAAATTATATCAGCATTGAAGCTGCTAAACCTTTGTGAATATCTGTAAATACGAAAATTATTCCTGAGGAGGCTATAACATTAGATGGTACTCTTCTATCATCATATCCACTGAGATTTCACACACGCATGATTTCTCTGGTCTGTTTCTAAGACCATCATGAAACATTTGACTTTGGTTTAATAGATGCCCCTTAGTTCACAGAAATTTTGGAATATCTTGATTGGCCTTCCTCAAACCTTGTATTGATTAGGCTGTTATGACTCAATGCCTGAATTCAGAATGTTGCCATGCTACTTGTATGGTGGTATGTAAATCCCCAGAGGGGTGTACTTCTAAATTGCTTACATGGTTAACACTTCCACCAGCTATTGTTAAAGCACTTTCCTTGCCTTTTTATTGTGAAGAATTTAAGTTAGTGATGTTGCTGAAAAAACTCAAATTTGTTGCCTCCACACCGGTTGATATGATTGCAACAGTCACTTTGAACATGGTGCTCAAGTACACTGTACCCTAGTGTATGCACACAGAGAACCAGAAATAGCGTACCTTAAACAGTAGTAGGATGACAGTTTGGTTCTAGTGTTCATTAAGCTTACTTTTCTCTTTTATTTTTGTTCCTGCGAAAGTGGTAAACTGAGACCATGCACAGCTTATAGAGCCCTTAATAAAAAATATAGTGAAGAATCATTACCTTTTGTCTTACATTTCTGTGTTGTTAGATCAGTTTAGAAGCACAAAGTTATAGCTCAAGGTAGCCTACCATTTAGTCAGAGTCTGAGATGGTGAAAAATTGAAAACATCATTCCTTATTAAATTTGGATTTTTGAAATCCCAGATCATAATCCTCAGACACTATAATTCTCCTACAGTACTTGCAATATTCTATTGGCGACATATTGAAAACATCTTTTATATGCCATTTGTATTGTCTGGTTAGATGATATTCTGATCTATTCAGATACCTTAGAAACTCATATGTCAAGTTAAGGCATTTTGAAACGCCATCTTTTTACAAAGACGGGTGTCTTTTTCATATTACTACTGCAAAATGTTGGTGCAAATAATTATAACTGAGAGTATACACAGAGGTGAAAAGAAAGTGTCAACAATTGTTCAGAAGCACACCCACCCTCAGTAAAGTCTATTCACATTTTGTGACCTTTGCAAAATATTATAGGAGGTGGATAAACCATTTGTTTGAAATCGCAAGACTAGTTACCTTATTTCTTCAAAGGGATTTTTTTTGTTTCATCAGAAGAGGCAGATTTGGCTTTTTGTTTTTTAGAAGAGCGTTCTTCTAATGACTCTGCAACATCCAATGTACAATACCCTTTTTATTGTTGAGACCAATGCTTCCTGTCACACGGTAGGAGAGATTTTATCTCAGAAGGATCATTGCTAAGGAATTTTTGGCCATTAAAGGATTGTTTAAGGATTGAAGTCATTATTTGTTGTGGGGTAAATGCCCTCCTGAAATGTATATTGATCCCAGCAATTTGCAGTTATCAAAATGGGATGAAGCACCTACTTCTAGGCAACTGAGATGAACCTTATCTTGTTTTGTATAAGCTGCAGACAAGCACAAAAGAATGGTAAAACTGATGATTTTTTACAGCAAGGTCAGCCTGAAGGTGAAAAACAGTTGACAGAGGATTCACTACTTAATTCTGACCTCAGAAAGTATGAAAGATCATTCTATTACCTTGATTAATGTGGATTCATTTTTGTTAAATGTTCTTATGAAAGTCAATCTACAGTTAAAGAAAATTATTTGAAGGCACAACAGGTTAGACAGGAAAGAGACAGATTGCTATATTAATTTAAAACTACACAGTTATCTGTTGATCAGCAAAGACAATAGCTATTAGTTGGCTTCATGATTCAATGTTGGCTGGATATCCTTGAATACCTCAGACTTTAGCAGTAGTGAGAAGATATTTTTTGTGACTGAAGTTCAGAGCTGTGTACAAACATATTAAAAGAGCCATCAGATTAAGATCATTTTAAACCAGTGCTTCATTGAGACCCCTGCCCCTTTGCCCTATACCTTGGCATACAGTGTCAATTTATTATCCTCGTCTGTGTTATTTGACTCTGAAATGTAATCACAGGTTTTTGCACAATTCATTCTTCCATTACATGGCTTTCCGCTGTACTGCTTCCTGACAGGTGTTAGCAAGTCGAACCTTAAAAAGTAAACTTAAAAGAGAACCTTTTGACTCGTATTAAGAAGTTCTTACCATAGCTCCAGTACATGAATCAATAATCAATACACAATAATCAACAATCATTAGTAATCAATAATCTATGGACTCAGTAACTGTCATGCACCAGGACCTTTCAGCCATAAATAACCACACCTTTAGTAAAAGTTTAGTAAGTTTATTTCCCTTATATTAACAATGCTAAAGTCATGTAGATTAATCTCAAAATCAAATGAAACACATATAAAAACAACACTGGTTGTCCAAAACGGCAGGGGAAACGCAATCTAATCAAAGCTCAAACCACAACACATTCTAAAGCTACAATGCAAATCAATTGCAGAATCAGCTGCGACAAAGATATAGGCCCCCATTACAACATTGGTGGTAAAAGCCGCTTACCGCCGTGCAGAAGACTGCCAACACACCGCCGCGGCCGCGGAATTCCGCCACAGCTATTATGACCCCCATTTCGGAATCCGCCAAAATTCAGACACCCACACAAGTCCGCCACACCAAAGGTCAGTGATAACCTGGCAAAAACAAATCCTTCACTGTCACACCAACAGAAATATGCCCACACTATCACGACACACGAATCCACGCGGCGGTCTTTCAACCGCGGTATTCCATTGGCGGTACAAACCGCCGCGCTCAAAATACACACACATCTCCAAAACACAGCCACATTGGACAATTCAAAATACACACACCTGATACACATACACACACCACTCCCACACACCCATTAAAATATAAAACACACACCCACATCACCCACAAACCCCTACGACCAAAAATTCCAAAAGAAGGCCAGAGAGAGACAGCACCAGCAAGAACAACAGCATCCACAGGCACACAATACCATCACCCACAGAACTTCCACGCACCTCACACAACACCCCACAACATATCAGCACACTTGTCACCACAAACTCCAGCCCACACATCACCTACAACACCCCATGGCACGGCAAAGACACCCCAGGTTCTCGGAGGAGGAGCTCAGGGTCATGGTGGATGAAATCGTTCGGGTAGAGCCACAGCTATTTGGATCACAGGTGCAGCACACCTCGATAGCGAGGAAGATGGAGCTATGGCGAAGAATAGTGGACAGGGTCAATGCAGTGGGACAGCACCCAAGAAATCAGGAGGACATCAGGAAGAGGTGGAACGACCTATGGGGGAAGGTGCGTTCCATGGTCTCAAGACACCTCCTCCCCCACAACTAACAACATGAGAGGAGCAGGTCTTGGCGATTCTGCACCCTGAAGGCCTCGCAGGAGTAGGTGGAGGAATGGACTCTGGGAAGACAAATCTTAATTATTACATCCCTCACCCTACCTGCATGCCAGCACATACCTCCACCCTCACACCCAGCACCCCAACTCCTCACATATGTCCCAACATCACAAACCACCCATCCCAACACAAGACCCTGCTTGCAACAACAAAGCATGGACACACATCACTAAAGCATGCCCACTGCACATACCCATACAACCCCCTAAACCATCATCACACAAGGTCCCACACAGGAATGCAAGCACTGGGGTACACGGTCACCCACCCATTGCACACCATGACACACACAGATGTAATAACCATCCTTTTATACCACTGCAGGACCCCTACCCAATGTCACCGGACAGGAGGGTCCACACATGTCCACACCAACAACAGAAGAGGCCCACAGTGATGACAGCACCTCTGTCCAACTGGATCTAGATAACCAGCCCGGCCCATCTGGGACCTCGGGACAGTCAGTTCCCCTCACCCAGTCACAGGCCACCACAGGCCTTCCCCCCTCTGGAAACACCAGCACAGCACCCACTCATCGGGCCCATATCTCCGTCCCCAGGACACGTCAATCAGCTGTGTGTCCACCACTACAGGGAACCCAGGATAACCCACCACCCCAACAACAACAGGGACCTGGGGGCAGTGGCAGTGGGCACATGGTCCAGGGGACAGAGGCCCAGGAACACAGGGGAACTGGGAGGGCTGCTGTGCGACAGGGGGCGGACAGGCCAAAGGAACCCACTCTCCACAAGGCCCTCTCCAACATCATGGGAGCCTACCACCACTCCCAGGAGACGATGGCAACGGTACTGGCCAAGTTTCAGGAGACCCAGCGCCTGCAGGAGGAACAGTATATGGGCTTCAGGGAGGAACTCAGAACCATCAGCTCCATCCTGGGCACCATCGTAGAGGTGCTGAAGGAACTTGTGAACACCAGGCGGGACACTGTGGCACTACAAGGGGCCCCTGACACTAACATGGATGATGAACTTCCCACCACCTCCGCCGGTGCTAGTAGACAGGAGGCACCGCCACAGGACCACCACACCAGCACCCCACCCCCTGCAGAGGGAGAACCACCCCGCTAACGGTCCCTGAGATCCAGGACAAAGACAGAGCATGATGCCAAGACCCCCGACAAGAAATGAGACCACCCTGAATGTCATCCTACTTTCCCACTTTGTCACCCTGTCCATACTTAAACTGCCCCAGTTCCACTTCCTATGCCCATATGGGCAATGCACCTGTGAGACTAATAGACTGGACTCTGCCATGGACATTTCTCCGCCATCACCCCTCACCATTTCACTACCCCCTCCAATATTGAGCACTTAAATAAACAAATTTAAAGCACAAAACAATCTGGAGTCTGTCTGTGATTTCAAAATAGTGTATTAGCAATTACAGTGACAAAATGCTCTTTCAATTGTAATGTCAAAATACCTATGTCACACAGCTCTAGTCCATGAGGAATCTAAGCAGATGTCACACAGTGGGACCAACATCTGTGAAATCGTAAGGGAAAGTGACAACTCAGTGACCATACACTGGGTGAAAACGACAGACAGTAGAGAGGTAGTAGTGTTAAAGTACATGTAGTAGGCAGGTCTGTACTCTTACCTGTGTCTCACTGGAAATATTGCTGGATCACTGAGTCCCTGTTGTTCATGTCTTCTTCCTCTGCTTTCTCATCTTCACTGTCCACAGGCTCCACATCTGCCACAATACCGCCATCTGGACCATCCTCTTGCAGAAAAGGCACCTGTCGTCGCAAAGCCAAGTTGTGAAGCATTCAGCAGGCCACGATGATTTGGCACACCTTCTTTGGTGAGTAGAATAGGGATCCACCTGTCATATGGAGGCACCTGAACCTGGCCTTCAGGACCCGAAGGTCCGCTCGATCACCCTCCTAATTCGCCCATGGGCCTCATTGTAGCGTTCTTCTGCCCTTGTCCTGGGATTCCTCACTGGGGTCAGTAGCCATGACAGGTTGGGGTAACCAGAGTCACCTGCAAATGGTGAGGGACAACTGTTAGACACGCTCTAACCTGGAGGGATATCCCCAGACCCAGACAACCATTCCCACTGACTTGCTTCTAGGTGCTCACCTAATAGCCACAAACGGTGCCTCTGGAGTTGACCCATCACATAAGGGACGCTGCTATTCCGCAGGATGTAGGCGTCATGCACTGAGCCAGGGAACATGGCATTCACATGGGAGATGTCTGCCAAACATACCATCTGTACATTCATCGAATGATAACTCTTCCGGTTTCTGTACACCTGTTCACTCCTGTGGGGGGGGGACCAAAGCCACATGGGTCCCATCAATGGCTCCTATGATGTTGGGGATGTGTCCCAGGGCATAGAAATCACCTTTCACTGTAGGCAAATCCTCCACCTGAGGAAAAACAAAGTATCTCCGCATGTGTTTCAGAAGGGCAGACAATATTCTGGACAATATCCCTGATGCTATGACCACTTTTGTTTGAAAAGACCCACTTGCAAGGAAATGGAGCACTGACAGCACCTGCACTTGAGGGGGGATTCCTGTGGGATGGCGGATTGCTGTCATCGGGTCTGGCTCCAACTGGGTACACAGTTCCTGGATTGTGGCACGGTCAAGCCTGTATGTGATAATCACGTCGCTCCTCCATTGTCGACGGGTCCACCAACGGTCGGTACACCGGAGGATGCCGTCATCTCCTCACATGTCCCAGCGGACGGTGCCTATGAAGGACAACAGCGAGCACAGAGTTAAACAACTCAGAGGTACGTACCCACAGTTTACACAGAACACCATTCATACACAAAAGATGGCCTGTATGTGCCTAGGTTTGTGTGACGCAGTTGAAAATGAAGCCATGTGGCCCCCTGAAATGGCGGCTGCCTGACCTGTAAAGTGGGATAATGGGATGTGAGGTAACTGCGCTGGCATTTTACACCGTCGCGGTAGGCGGTCGAAGACCGCGGCGCAATGCTGAATTGGTTAACATTGGAACCTATGGGTCCCAGGAGCCAATGACGATGTACGCTGGCGGTGACTGTACGCACCGCCGCGGATGTGACCACCATTTTCTATCTGTTCAATCACTCGATACCTGATCTTCGACAGGAGAGGACCTATACTGCAAGTGCTGCTGTGACCTCGGTTTGGAAGAGACAATGGCTCGAGTGTCTGGGGAAAGGGCCCCTGCCTTCACATCGGAGGAGTTGGAGAAACTCGTGGATGGGGTCCTCCCCAGTACACGCTACTCTATGGTCCTCCAGACAAACAAGTAAGTACACTGGGAGCATGCTGTATGGGCTATGCCTGTATGGAGCGGTGTGGATGGAAGAAGGAAGGGGGGAGAGTGCGACGTGCATGAACCGACGGCGAGTGCATGTACCACATGACAAGGGTAGGGATGGGGGCCAATCACTTTGACGGTGCAGTTGGTAATAATTTTTTTTTTTCCCCTGTACATTTCCTGTAGGTCAGCGCCCACCAGAAAAAAGATATTTGTTGTGCCATCGCCAAGGACGTCCGGACCCTGGGGGTCTACCACAGACGGAGCACCCACTGCCATAAAAGATGGGAGGACATTCGCCACTGGAGCAAGAAGACGGCGGAGGCTCAGCTGGGGATGGCCTCCCAACGTGGGAGGGGTGCCCGTCGCACCATGACCCCCCTGATGTTCAGGATCCTGGCGGTGGCCTACCCGGAGTTGGATGGGGACGTGAGGGCATCACAGCAGCCGCAAGGGGGTAAGTACTCTCTCATTCTGCTGACTTTGCATGCAGTGGAGGTGTCTGGGTGGGGGAGGTGGGCTGTGGGTTTCCCTAGGCCAGGGCGAGTTCCGTAGGCAAGGCCCCTCCGTAAGGCAGGCCATGTGGCACCCCACCCCACCTCTGTAGAGTTACAACTACACCTAGTCATGCCCCTGTGTCATCTATGTGTGCAGATGTCATCCATAGCCTTGTAGGCCATTTCCCAGGAATTAAACAGTGGACCCCAAGAGCGCGGCGTAGTGCAGGGGGCTTCTGTGTCTGTCGTGTCCGCCAATGGTAACGGTAATGCATGCACTCAACATGTCTTCCTTCTGTCATCCCCCCCTTTTTTGTGGTCTCCCTGTTCTTTTGTGCATTAGCATCATCAGGCGGAGGAGCAGTGGCACCAGGGCACGAGGGAGCTGCATCCCACATGGCCCTGGAGGACGAGACTACGGACCTCTGACGGGAGCTCCCTTGTGGTGGCGGCAACATCTGTGCCCCCCGCATCTACAGGTACAGCCGCCACCCCCCCCACCAGCACCGCTCTTCCAGCAGCCCCTCAGCCTCTGCCCCGTGTCCGCTCACCAAGGAGGGTGGGCATCACCTTCGCCCCAGGCACCTCAGGCCCTGCCCCAGTCACCCCTGCTGCCCTCAGTGAGGAGGCCATTGACCTCCTCTGGTCCCTCACTGTTGGGCAGTCTACCATTTTGAATGCCATTCAGGGTGTAGAGAGGCAGTTGCAACAAACCAATGCATTCCTGGAGGGCATTCATTCTGGTCAGGCGGCCCTTCAGCGAGCTTTTCAGTCTCTGGCCTCAGCACTGTTGGCAGCCATTGTCCCCGTCTCTAGCCTCCCCCCTCCAACTTCCTCCACCCAGACCCGCACCCCTGTACCTCAGCCTATCCCAAGCACACCTACAGACCAACATGCACACACATCATCACACAAGAGAAGCTCTGGCATACATAAGCACCACACATCCCACAGGCACTCACGCAAGCATCACACACATGCAGACATACCAACATCCACTGCCTCCACTGTGTCCCCCTCCTCCTCGTCTCCCTCCTCCCTCCCAGTCTCGTCTACATGCACACCTGCATGCACTACCTCCACAGCCACTACGTCCCTCTCTAGCACACCCACAACCACACCCGCTCACGTGCAGTCACCACCCCCACTACCATTCACACGTCCCCTGTGTCCTCTCCCAGTGTGTCTGTGATGCCCCCTCCCAAGATACACAAACGCAGGCACACACCTACCCAACAGCCATCCACCTCACGACAGCCTCCAGTGCATGCACCTTCACCCAAAGTCACCAAACGTACACCTCCTACAACCACCACTTCTTCCTCCACTCTCAAACCCCCTCCAGCTACCCATCCCAGTGTCTCCCAAAAACTTTTCTTGTCCAACCTTGACCTCTTTCCCACACCTCCCCCACCCAGTCTGTCTCATAGGTCCCGAAGTAGCACCTCAGCGACATCATCTCCAGGACCAGTGGTGCTTGTAGTCACCGGAATCTGGAGTGCACCGGCCACCAGGGCAGCCAGTGTGACACGGAGCCACAGCACAGACAGTCCCCCACCTGTGAAGCATTAGAAGTTGGCCAGTGCCCGGCGGGAGAGGGGGAAGACTCCAGCCACCAAATCCGCTCCCAGGGGTCCCGGTGGGAGTGTGGAGTCAGCTGTGACACCTTCCAAGGTGGGGAAGGGCCACAAGAAACCCTGCAAGTCTGGGAAGAGCAGCACGGCGGAGAAGACCGCCATCATCCCCGATGCCCCAGAGCCCACCTCCAGCACAAGCCCAGCTGCCCAGGACAGGACCGCCAGCACCGGCCCACCTGCCCAGGAGGCCACCACCAGCACCAGCCCACCTGCCCAGGAGGCCACCGCCAGCACCAGCCCACCTGCCCAGGAGGCCACCGCCAGCACCAGCCCACCTGCCCAGGAGGCCACCGCCAGCACTAGCCTCGCTGGGCCTTGAAGTACCGCCAGCAGCTGAGACCCTGCAATGGAGACCACCATCTCAAGCACCGCTGCACAGGGCACCGCCATCTCAAGCACCACTGAACAGGGCACCGCCGTCTCAAGCACCGCTGAACAGGGCACCGCCGTCGCAGGCATCGCTGAACGGGGCATCGCCGTCTCAGGCACTGCTGCACAGAGCACCGCCATCTCAAGCACCGCTGAACAGGGCACCGCAGTCTCATGCACCGCTGAACAGGGCACCGCCATGTGAAGCACCGCTGAACAGGGCACCGCCTTCTCAAGCACCGCTGAACAGGGCACCGCCGACTCAAGCACCGCTGAACAGGGCACCACCGTCTCAAGCACCGTTGAACAGGGCACCCCCATCTCAAGCACCGATGCACAGGGCACAGCCATCTCAAGCACCGCTGAACAGGGCACTGCCATCTCAGGCACCGCTGCACAGGGCACCGCCATCTCAAGCACCACTGGACAGGGCACCACCGTCTCAAGCACCACTGAACAGGGCACGGCCGTCTCAAGCAGGCTGAACAGGGCACTGCCGTCTCTGCACCGCTGAACAGGGCACCGCCATCTCAAGCACCGCTGCACAGGGCACCGCCATCTCAAGCACCGCTGAACAGGGCACCGCCATTTCAAGCACCGCTGAACCATGAGCGGCAAGGGCACTGACGCAACTGAGTCCTTCACAGGGTGAATGATGCACTCTGGGCACCATGCCCCCTCCAGAACCAGTGGAGACTGTCATCCACTTGTGAGACTGTGGCTTTGCACTCCCCAGGATATGGCAGTGGGCAAACCACCCACTGTAAAGACTTGAGAGACTGTGGCTTTGCACTCCCCAGGATTGAACAGTGGGCAAACCACCCACCGTAGATACTTGAGAGACTATGGCTTTGCACTTCCCAGGATAAAGCAGTGGGCAACCCACCCACTGTAGAGACTTGAGAGACTGTGGCTTTGCACTCCCAAGAATTGAACGTTGGGCAACCCACCCACTGTAGAGACTTGAGAGACTGTGGCTTTGCACTTCCCAGGATTGAACACTGGGCAAACCACCCACTGTAGAGACTTGAGAGACTGTGGCTTTGCACTCCCCAGGATGGAACAGTGGGCATGTGGCCCCCTCGTGGATTTGGCGTCGTGCACTCAAGCGGCTGAGGTACCCCCCTTTTCCTCCCCCTGAGGTGCCTGTTTAGTTGCTGTCTGATGCCCCTGCAGTGTTCTCTCCGTCATGGCCCGGGATCTTGTGTGGGCCTCGCCCATACCGTGTGGTCCCAGGGTTCCACAGACTTTCTTAGAGCACTACCTGGACTACTATGCTTGGTATATATTATGTACATGGTGTATATATATATTTCTGCCTACTTGCTTTTAATATATTACAATGGTTACACTCATTTTCTATTGTCTTTGCATTCTTCCGGGGGGCTTGGGGGGTGTAACTGTGATGTATTGAAATGCATTAATTTGTGTGTTGTGGTGGGTGAGGGTGGGGGTGTTGCGTGTGTGTCCCCCTGTTTCCCCCCCCACTCCACTTTGTCGTAGGTGCAGTACTCACCGTGGTCTTCGCCGCCGGCGTTCGTGCTCCTGGTAGAGGAGCAGGAAGACTATTGCAGGGAGAATTTGGAGTTCCGGGTCCATGGCGTCCTCGTTCCTCGTGGGGTGTGTAGAGGTGAGCGTTTTCCCTTCGGGATTCCTGTTTCCGACGTGTTTTTATGTGCTGTGAATCCGCCCCAGAAAAAGTGGCGGATTGGCCCGTCATAATAGTGTGGGCGGTACATTGACTCCCGCCTGTCTGTTGGCAGTGACCGCTGCGCTGTTTGTTTGTACCGCCGTGGTGGTCGGAGTGTTAAAGTGGCTGTCTTTGTTGGCGGTTTCCACCACGGTCATAATTGCAAATTTTTTACCGCCGGCCTGTTGGCGGTCTTACCGCTGCTTTAACACCCACCGCCAGGGTTGGAATGACCACCATAATATACATAGAATTCAGCAAGGTAATTCTCCAATCATTAGTCCCTGTAATTGTCAGTTATTATGAGGGCCCGTAACTAACGTCAAATTAGCATCAGCATGTTGGGCTTCATGCGAAACAATTTAGAAACACAAATTTAGTAAAACATCTAGCTATGGATCCGCCAAAACAGCGCAGTTGGTACCTAGAAAGAAAAGGCGTAGAATGCATAACAGTCACGTTTCATCATATCTACCTATCCTCTGTAATGAGTCAGCAAAGCAGAATCAGTCTTCGTCTTCAGGTCATCAGTCGATCAGCAAAGCATCAGGCTCTCAGTCGGAGAATATGAGCCCAATGACAGAATGAATCTCGAATCTCTCCTGAAGTCTCTTCTTCTCCCAAAATATGCATCTCAAATTGTAATAGGTCTGAAAATCTTTTTCCCCTGTGGCGTTGTTATATCAAAGTCAACTAAACTCTCCCCTAATTCCCTATTGGTCTGTTAACCGTACGTTTATACTTTATCCAATAATATTTCTACACCAAATCTATGAATTCTAATATTTCTCTATTCACATGAGGTTGATTGGTTCACTTTACGATGTCCTCATCATCCGGCTCGTCAGGTAACAATATTGTTGCATCTTCAGCTCCAGTTAGTATCTTCATTGTTCTCGTCCTGGGAAAGTACATCTCACACATATTTCAAGTAAGTTGTTACACTAGCTGTAACATCATCTCCTTTCAGCCGGTTCTCACGAAAAGCTTCTGTTAAGCATTTTTAACAAGACAATGGTAATTTCACAGTTTAATTCAATCTGTCAGCATTTTATATTAACCGCTAAGAAATACAGCTTCTGCATGAGACCTGGCAAGACTAGGCCAACACACTCGCTAAGTTAAGGCCTACCATTTATAAAGCTAGAGCATACTTCATAACCCTTAATATGACATATTACTACATTAGTCTAATACATATTCAATTAGTACATTTCGTGAACACTGGTCGCCATTCTTCGAGGTCACATTTTCAAATACGTGCATTATTATTCTACGTTATTCATTTTCCACATAATTCATTATTCAAAATACATAAACATTAATTAATACATTTCTAATTAAAATACCGGTGCTAGAACAGGTGTGTCTTAAATTATTTAAAATATCTGTCTGCCTTGTGTTGAGAGCTAGATATTGAAGTTCATCTGTCTACTAGTAACAATCCTTATATATGTGATCAAACTGAATGGTTGAATCAATGTATTGAACATCATTCACATATTTCAAGCTTTGCCATAAGAAGAGGATTGGCATAAGACGTTTTGGTGAGAGGATTTAAGATATAATGATACGCAACTTATTAACCTTTGAATTATCACCTTAATTTAGCATGTGTGGCCATCATTGACGTATCTCTCCTGTGGATCAGTTTCAGTCTACTTTGGTACCCTCTGTGCCAATACACCTAACTGTATTGATGGAAGTGTAGAAATCAGCACAGAAAGTATCAGAAAGATCATAAAATTCATGATGATTGAAAGTGGAGTCCAACAGCCTAAAAATGTTGTAGGTGAGATGGCATGGCTTCTCTAAAAACAAAAACTTGCATTTGAATGAATCTTCACACTGCAATATAATTTGTGAGTCTGTTTATAATTTAACAAATATGTGAATCCAGTTATTCTGCAATTTAACTTACCTCGGTCTATGCAAAATCACTTGTTTCTATGTAAACTTATTGAAACCCTGTTCCCGAAAAACATGACTTCCTCCACATCATATGTCACTCCAGGTGAATGCTAAAAGTGTTTGTAAGGTACACAGGAGATGCAAGAATTTAAAATTGCACATTTATGGTGGATTGGAGGTTTTTTTCCCAGAGACGCAATTTTGGGATCTTGCTTTAAATTTTGATGCCCTTCCTTTTTTGCAAGAATCGGACGCAAGACATCCAGACAAAACAGCTGCTCGACTACCAAGACCATGACAATTTGGGGTGGGAGTGTGGGGGAATCTGTTGGGAAGCATAACTATAGGCATGTTGTACCACTGAGGAGTGCAGTGGAGTGACACTGTAAGCTTCTACGCATGAGTCAATCTCAGCAAGGAAAAGCAGGCGGTTCTTGTAGATTTTCAGCAGTCTCTAGAGAGAGGCCTTCCATGTGCGGATAATGCAGGGTGGGACAGTGCCCTATCAATGAACTACATCTCCCAGCGTGCCATGAATTCCCATATAGTTTGGAGATGAATTGGCCATCTTGGATTTCTAGTATAAAATCAGTTATGCCCATGGTAATACTATGTTGCTGCAGCAGAACCTTGCTATGTGGATCTAGAATTTACTTTTAAAAAGCTGTTGCTTTCCTTTGAAGCTATTTGAAGGACATTTCTAAAAAGGAGAGAAGTATTTTGAAAGTGCAGTCATTTTAGAAAAACAAACAATTTTTTAACATTTAACTTGAACTTCTCTAACAACTGTGGATTGTTATTTAGACTCAAATGTATCATTTGAGGGAACAGAAAGAGTTCTTAAGTCACAACCAGGACCCACAGGCCATGTATTAACAGTTTGCATGAGGTATTCAGATTTCCAGTATTGTTCCTAAGAGCTGGCAAGTTAGAATTCTCAGTGTATTAACATTTGCTAACTAATTTTCAGTGGCACGTAAGTTAAATAGAAAGTCTAACTCATTTTCCCCAGTTAAGTGATGCTAAAGAAGATTGAAATAGTTATTTTAGGGAGAGTAACTCCAGGGAGAAACGTTAGTGAACATATATTCAAGACAGAAATCTGTTAAAGGAACAACAAATTATACATCGAATTCGGAGGATTGTTAACTCAGAGATCTCATTAAGGTATATCAATTCAAGGGTACAATTTAGCACAGGACAGTTAATAGACAATGCACCAGATCCTGTAGACTCCAGTCCCCAAGTAGAAATAATGAACAGATAGGAGGCCAGTGTCGCTTTTATGTCTCTTATCCCATTCCCCTTTCCCTGCTGTCAGCACTGGCCCTCATATTCTAGGGTAAGTGGTAAGTGTTCTCTGACATTTGGTTTCTGATTTCTTTTTTTATTTTGTGCTCTATGTGCTACCAAAATAACATATAGATTATTAACGGAAACTGGTGTTTGCAACATTGGGAAATTAGGTTTCTTTTTGGCAGAGGTATGCACCCTGTCCAAGGAGGAACCACAATCCTACTCAGGATAATTCAAATACACACCATAAATTAACCTGTGCTCACTCTCTGGTAGCTTGCACAGAGCAGGTGGGATTAACATAAGAAGCAACGTGTAAGGTATTTATGAGACACTCAAATACTAACACAGAGAAAGCACCACAAAAAGACTCCACACCAGATTAAAAGGTAGAGCTAAATTTGTGATCAAAACAAGACAGAAAGGACAAAAATCCAATAAATAGAAGTGCAGACATAAATATTTAAAGAATAAACTATAACATGGTGCCTAAAAGCATAAAGTGCCAACCAGGGTATCTGGTTGTGCTAGACAGGTTTAAATCCAAAAGTTAAGGCTGACCATGGCGTACCTCTGGTCGGATAAAGTCCCAGACAAGTCCTGCTGAAGTTTTACCTTCTCAGAATTGTGCCAAGAGCCCCATTTGCGAGGAATAAGTTCTCTGAGAGCAAGGAGAGTGTAGCTGGTCTGTGGATGCTAAAAGTATGCTAGATGTTGCCGATGGCCAGACTGGGGTCTCCTGGTCACAAGCAGTGATGCTTGCTGTATGAAGAGCCAATATTGTGGTGACTCACGTTGATTCTTCGCATGAGTGGTGTGGTTACGCAGCCAGCAGGAATGTTTGCAGCCACAAGTGGCCCAAATGCTTGATTCAGGGCAGGAGGACCACCTCTTGGGGGTCAGGAGATAGGTGAAGATGGGCCCAGGAGCAGTTGCAGGTAAACTGGAAGTCTTCTGTGTCTCTGATACTTCAGGAGGTAAGCCAAGAAGCCCTTGGAGTCAATCTGGGTTCACACACCCGGGCAGTGGGCAGCAGGGTAGCACATCAGAAAAGCAGAAAAGCAGTTCTTCCAGACCAGCTTGGAAATCCTTGCAGCAGCACCACACATCCTTCATTCTGGCAGAGTTATTCACAAGTCAAGGGAGTGTACTGAGTTGGTAGGGTGAGAGGTCCAGTGCTTATACCCAGTTGTGCTTTTGAAGTGGAGGTAACGTCAAAAAGGGTCCTTGAAGTGCACAGAGGTCCTTTCTTCCTGTCCTGGCTCCAGACTTACTACGGGGGTTATGCAGCACTTTAAGTTGGAACAGGACAATACCCATTTAGGTGTGTCAGCTCCTCCCTCCCATCCTGCCCAGGATGGCCCATAAGGAAATTGATGGCCTATCAGTCACACCTAAGCTCTTTGCGTGTGGCTGTCTAGGGGGAATGCACAAAGTATATCTGTCACCCACCCCAGATGTGAGAGAGGCTGCAGACACACGGGGCTCAGAACAGTAAAACATCAACTTTCTAAAAGTGGCATTTTCAAAATTGTAACAATTCATCCAACTTTACCATTAAAGAGGGTTATTACAATTCCCTAGGTACTAAACATGATATATCTACTCCTTCTCAATTAGGAATCACAGCTTATTAAAGGTAATAAGGAATCCCTAATGTTAACCTGTGGGAGGGGTAGACCTCACTGTAGAGAGAAACACATTTGCTAGTTTTTCACTACCAGGACATGTAAACTTAAACGTATATGTCCTGCATTTTAATTACATAGCACCCTTCCCTATGGGCTACTTAGGACCTTCCATAGTGTGATTGTGACATATATGTAATACAAGGAGAGTTTAAGGCTTGGCAAGAGGTTTTAAGTGGCAACTTGAAATGCCAGTGTAATTGCACATGCAGGCTGTGCAATGGCAGACCTGAGACATGTTTGAGGGCTACATGAGGGGTGGCACAAGCAG
The DNA here is from genome assembly GCF_031143425.1 of Pleurodeles waltl. Classification (NCBI taxonomy): domain Eukaryota; kingdom Metazoa; phylum Chordata; class Amphibia; order Caudata; family Salamandridae; genus Pleurodeles; species Pleurodeles waltl. The sequence continues at coordinate 476,956,061 of NC_090451.1, forward strand.
TGCTGTAGTCCCACTAGTAGCATTTAATTTACAGCTGCTGGACACATGTAGTGCACTTTACCAGAGACTTTTAAGTAAATTAAATATGCCAATTGTGGATGTACCAATCAAACCATGTCTGGGGAGAGAGCTCATGCACTTTAGCACTGGTCATCAGTGGTAAAGTACTCACAGTCCTAAAAAAATATCAACAAAAATGTGAGGCAAACATGCAAAAAGTTTGGAGGGAGACCACCCTAAGACTGCCAGGTCTGCTAATTATTAGACTGTTTGAACTGTGTGGAAGCTCAGCACCAGATTTAACCCAAGATCTAGGCTTCAGCCCATTGTATAATACCTCTCATTCTTGAAATGTCACTATGTTAACTCTCATGTGAATGTTTTTATTTATTTTAGCATTCATTTGTCTAAATAACCATTCAAAGATGTATCCATATCCCATTCCTTTCTTTTATGCACTGTACATTTTATTTCACACCAGATTCTTTAGTGTCATGGAACTTATTTGAACTATATTGTACTGTGGACACGAAAAATGTTCCCTTCTTTTTCTGTTATTATTCACTGAAGGCATTTGAATTCCTTAGCTCCATGTGGCACTAAATATGAATTACAGACATCTATGACTTCTACAGCATCTCTTTATAGACTTTGTGGTTTTAGGTCCAAATAGTCAAAGAATGCTCCAACCTGACAGCCATAGAGAACAGCATTCACCTTTCCCTAGGACTCTGCGACACCTTCTCAGACTACTTTCACAGCAAAAACACTGCCATCTACAACAACTTCCACCCCAACCTACAATCTCCAACTTCAGTCCTTCTGTCCCACCAGCTTACACCAAGAGAACAATCACCATGTGGACGATTCTCCCCACTCAATCCACCGCAGCCATCATGCAATCCATCCACTCACAGGCTCCCACTGACCCATGTCCCCACCGCATTTTCAACCTCAGAACCAGCCACATCAATATCGAACTCACCAACATCCTCAACTCCTCCATCACCTCAGCAGTCTTCCCACACAAATGGAAACAAGCAGAAGTCAGACCTCTCCTAAAGAAACCCTCAGCTGACCCCAGAGAACATTATAGACCCACATGTCTTCTGCCATACCATACCAAAATACTCTAGAAGGCAATCAATCAACAGCTCACCAACTACCTGGAAGAAAACAACCTACTGGACATCTCTCAGTCAGGATTCTGCACAAACCATAGTACAGAGACCTCACTCATCGCTGCCATAGATGACATCAGATGCCTCCTCAATCGTGGGGAAACTGCTGCCCTTCTCCTCCTTGACCTATCTGCAGCATTCAGCACTGTCTCCCACCACTCCCTTATCAACAGACTCCATAGTATCTGCACACAAGGAAATGCCCTAAAATGGATCATCTCCTTCTGACAGGATGCACTCAGAGCATCAGACTACCTCCCTTTGCCCCCGCATCCAAGAACATCATATGTGGTGTTCCCCAGTTATCCCCCCTCAGCCCCACATTGTTCAACACCTACATGACCCCCCCGGCGGACCTTGTCAGACCCCATGGACTCAAGATCATCTCCCACGCAGACAATACCCAGCTCATCCTCTCACTCACTGAAGATCCCTCAACCTCCAGATCAAACTTCTGCAACGCCATGACCGAAGTAGCTAACTGGATGAAAACAAACTGCCTCAAGCTCAACTCCAACAAAATGGAACTGCTGATCTTCAGGAAAAAACATACATATAAGACCACAGCTGCTGGTCAGCTGAACCTGGATCCACTCCAACTCCTACAGATTACTCATGCAACTTCAGCATCATCTTGGACAGCAAACTGACCATGAAGTAGAAAATCAGTGCAGCCATCTCCGCCTGCTTCCACATCCTCCACATGCTCTTCAGAATCTTCAAATTGGTCCCTATCAACACCAGGTAAACTGTCACTGAAGCCCTCATTACCGGACTTGCGGACTTCAGGAAGAGACTCAAGACCTGACTTTTCCACAGAGACACTGTGCCCCGGTGCCCAGATACCCTCAGAGGGGACAGCAGCATGCTCTTCAAATGGCTGATTGATTGATTGAGGTATGGCTCTGTTTATCATTTTATAAATTCATCTCACATTGCATGAAATCAGTGTTCAGTCCTTCTTGATAGGTGCTCACGAGGACTCACCAGAAATATATGCAGAAGTCACACAGTTTCCTTTCTGTGATACAGAAGGTAAATGCACACATGCAATAAGCAACTTTACATGGCAGCAGTAGGAGCACAATCTTAAATCTTGAAATCAGCTGAATACAGAGTTCACAAAACTAGATAAAACCATTTAAATTACCCTGAAAAATAAACTCAACAGGTTAATTATATCCACACCCATCTTAGCTTCCTAACGTTTGGGGAACAGTTATAGGCAATGAGCCAGGACCCCAAATTTACGCCATTGGTACCACTCAGGAGATGATTGTTCTGCAATGTATACGTGCCTAGTGATGCAACATATATAATAAAAAGTTATCACTCTTTGGCCCTCATTACAACCCTGGCGGTCAGTGATAAAACGGTGTTCATAACCCCAACAGGTAAAAAAAATTGAATTATGACCACAGCGGTAACCGCCCACACAGACAGCCACTTTAACACACCGACCACCACGGCAGTAGCAACAAGCCCCACGCAGTAACCGCCAACAGCCAGGCGGAAGACAATGTTCTGCCCACTGTATTAAGACAGGCCTATCCGCCATCTGGGACTGTGCCAATCACATCAAAAGCATGGCAGAAACAGTACACAGAAGGCAGAAGACTCACCTCTGGAGACTCAGGGAAGAACCACATCGCCATGGAGCCTGAGTTGCACATCTTCCCCATTCTTGTATACCTCTTCAAGCATTACAAACATCAACGCCGGCAAGACGACCACGGCAAGTACTGCCGCCTAGCAAACAAGGGAGGGGGAGAAAAAAGAGAGTGACACACACACGCAACACCCCCAACACCATACACACAAACAGATGCAATAACATTACATATCTACCCTGTACCCCTCAAGAATAATGCAAGGACAAAAGTAATTGACTAAAGTGAGTGTAATAAGATGAATTAGTAGAAATATGTGCTTCAAAATCAAGACAGTATATACATATATACAAATGGAGGGACACTGCCCAGTCCTCAATGTCCGTGGGCCACAGCGCCACATCACATAGGCCAAGACCCCACCTTACTCCTGCAACAACACGAAGAGAACACTGCAGGGGCATCAGGTCGAAAATACACAGGTACCTCAGGGGGACGGGGAATGGGGGGGCACCTCAGCCGGAAGATGGTACAATGCTAATGGCCCTGGAGGGGGCTGCATGCCCTGTGCTTGGCCCTGGGGAGTGCAAGGCCACAGTCTCTCAAGTGGGTAGTTTGCCCACTACTTCAGTCTCTCAAGTCGGTGGTTTGCCCACTGCTTGGTCCTGGGGAGTGCAAAGCCACAGTCTCTCTAGTGCAGAGGTCTTCAAACTGGGGGGCGGACCCCCCTAGGGGGGACTCAAGTGATCCCAGGGGGGGGCGCCAAACTCTGGCCAAAAGAAATATTATACAGATAACATGCCTTTGTTTTAAGCAGAAGCATGTTATTGCAGTTTTAAAAAGGTAACAGTACTTAACTGCAATGTTTAAATAGGTTTAGACATATTTAAACATTGCCATCTTTCTAAAATAATTGTGAAAAATTCTGAGGGGGGGCCCAGTGATTTTTATTTTTCAACTGGGGGGGCGCGGCATTAAAAAGTTTGAAGACCAGTGCTCTAGTGGATGACTTCTCCAGCTCAGTGTGCTTCATCCTGACATGGATGGGGTGAGTGTATGGCTTCTTCCACTGGTTCTGGAGGGGGCCTTGTGCCCTGTGATGCAGCACTCGGGAGTGCAAGGTCACAGTCTCTGACCTGTTGTCACGCCTACAGGATTTGCAAGGTCCAGGGCGCACTACAGCCCATGGAGGCAGGACTACACACAGCCTGCCGGTGGTGATGGCTGCTCAGTAGTGGCAGTGGCAGTGCTGGTGTCGGGGATGCCAGTGGTGAGGGGAGGCTCCAGCTCTTCCCCTGCAGCCTCGGATGGCTGCCCACTGGGGCTGCCGCTGCTGGTGGCGGTGCAGGCAGTGGTGGGGGGAGGTTCCAGCCCTTCCCCTACAGCCTCGGATGGCTGCCCACTGGGGCTGCTGCTGCTGGCGGAGGTGCAGGTGGTGGTGGAGGCTCCAGCCCTTCCCCTGCAGCCACAGACGGCTGCCCACTGGGGCTGCTGCTGCTGGCAGTGGTACTGGTGGTGGTACTAGTTGCGGTTCAGGCAGTGGTGGGTGAAGGCTCCAGCCCTTCCCCTGCAGCCTCGGATGGCTGCCCACTGGAGCTGCTGCTGCTGGTGGCAGTGCTGGTGGCGGTGCTGGCAGTGGTGGGGTAGGATCCAGCCCTGCCTCTACAGCCTCGGACGGCTGAACCGCCATGGTTGGTGGTGGGGGCTCAGAAACAGTCCCAGCACCAGGCCTCCTGACCTTCCTGCCTGCAAGTGCAGGCCCCTTAGCCTTCCCTTTCACAGCTGGTGGTGCCTCCTTGCCCTTCACTATGGCAGCTGGTGGTGACTCCTTGCCCTTCCCCTTGGCAGCTGGTGGTGCCTCCTTACCGTTCCCCTTGGCAGCTTGTGGTGACTCTGTGCCCTTCCTCTTGGTAGCTGGTGGAGCCTCCTTGCCCTTCCCTTTGGCAGCTGGTGCAGGCACAGTTTCATTGCTGATGGCTTGTTCCCTGGAGCCTCTCCCACCTGCAGTAGCTTTCAACACTACTGTGGCCGTGCACTGGGTGGCTGAGGTGCTCGCCTGGGTTCTGACTACCCTGGCTCGACGTGAAGGACGGGGGCGTGGTAGGGAAGAGGTCAACGGTGGAGAGGAAAAGCTTCTTAGGGACACTGGGGCAGGAAGAGGGAGAAGGTTTGGGAGTGGAGGGAGAGGGAGTGGTTGTAGGAGGTGTATGTCTTCTGGATTTGGGTGCAGGTGCATGGGCTGGATGCTGTTGTGAGGTGGATGGCTGTTGGGTGTCTGAGTGCTTGCGTTTGTGTACTTTGGGAGGAGGGGGCACAGACACAGTGGGAGAGGACACAGGGGATGTGTGCATGGATCTGGGGGTGGTGACTTCCAGTGAGGGGTGTGTAGTGATAGGCGTGATGGTGATGGAGGTAGTGCATGAAGGTGTGAGTGGAGACACTACTGGGAGGGTGGTGGTCAAGGAGGAGGAAGGGGACACAGTGGAGGCAGTGGATGTTGGTATGTCTCCATCTGGATGGTGTTTGTGTGAGTGCCTGTGGGATGATGTGTGGTGCTTGTGTTTGCCTGAGCCACTCCTGTGTGTTGTCTTGGGTGCATGCTGGTCTGAATGTGTGCTTGGGATAGGTTGGGGTTGAGGGGAATGGGACTGGGTTGAGGAAGTTGGAGGGGGGAGGCTATAAACAGGGACAATGGCTGCCATCAGGAAGGAGGCCATAGCCTGGATTGATCTCTGTTGGGCCGCAATGCCAGAGTGAATGCCCTCCAAGAATGCATTTGTTTGTTGCAAATGGGCTGCCAGCCACTGGATGGCATTCACTATGGTTGACTGCCCAACAGAGGTGGATTGCAGGAGGTCAATAGACTCCTTACTCAGGGCAGCAGGGCTAACTGGGGCAGGGTCTGAGGTGCCTGGGGCGAAGGAGATGCCCATCCTCCTGGGTGAGCAGGCACGGGAAACACACTGAGGGGCTGCTGGGAGGGCAGTGCTGGTACGGGGGTGGCAGCTGTACCTTTAGTTGGGGTGGGCACAGAGGTATCTGCCAACAGCAGGGAGCTTCTATCAGAGGAAGTATCACTGTCAGAACTGTCTACTCCTGTCTCCGCCTTAGTGCTCCCCTCGTCCTCCGTCCGACTGGTGCCCTCACGGTCGGAGGATTCGGCCTCCTGGGCCCTGTGGAATGCAGCTCCCTCTGTCGTCGGTGCCTCTGCTCCTCCGCCAGATGATGCTAATGCACATAAGGACAGGGTGACAAAACAAAAAGTGGGGGGAAGAGACAAAGGATACACTTGGTCAATGGCAGCAAAAACACCACCGTTGCACGACATACACACACACACATGGAACAGCCGTACGCGCTAGGCAAAGCACTGCCAGTCACAATGCTAGTCACCAGGCCATGGACAGGAATACCAAACGCCAGTAGTAGCATACCTGATAACCACAGACCCCTGGCCAGTAGTGGATGCCTACTAGCTTGGTAGAAGGTGGTGTCCATCAGCCCCTGACCAACATGGAACCTACCGTGCAATGTCCGGCCTGGCCTAGGGGCACCCACAAGCCCATGTCCCCCACCCGGAGACCACCCCACCACGCGCAAATAGTATATTGGGAAACTGTATTCACCCCTTTGTGGCTTCTGTGATGCCTTCAAGCGCCCATCCAGCTCCGAATAGGCCACCGTCAGTATGCAGGCCATCAGGGGGGTTAGGGTTCGACAGGCACCCCTCCCTCGTTGGGAGGCCATCCCCAGCTGGGCCTCCGCCGTCTTCCTTGCCCAGCGTCTCAGGTCCTCCCACTGTTTGCCACAGTGGGTACTCCCTCTGCCGTAGACCCCCAGGGTCCGCACATCCTTGGCGATGCTACGCCATATACCCTTTTTCTGATGGGTGCTGACCTGCAGAAAATGAAACATAGAAAAAGGTATCAGTCATACCGTCCGGCATGTTACACTCATGGCCCACCATAGCCCTCACATCCCCTTATGCACAGACAGTGCCCATCATACATGCAGCACGCTGCCCAGAACCCCTCCACCAAACCCCCCTACACGAGGCACTCACACACAGCACTCCATGCATTCATGCCCCTTGCATCGTGCTCACAGTATACTCACCTGTTGGTCTGGAGGCCCATACAGCATTCGGTACTGGGGTAGGACCCCATCCACCAGTCTCTCCAACTCCGCAGTGGTGAAGGCAGGGGCCTTTTCCCCAGTGGCACGAGCCATGGTTGGTTCCAGACACAGGTCCCAGAAGCACTTGCAGTGTAGGTCCTCTCCTGTTGAAGGTCAGGTAGCAAGTGAGAGAACAGATAGAAAATAGTGGTCACGTCTGCAGCAGTGCGTATCGTTACCTCCGGCGTACATCACCATTGGCCACTGTAACCCATTGGGGCCCAATGACAACCATTGAGGAGTTGCACGGTGGTACTCGACTGCCTCCCGCAATGGCGCACAACGTCAGCCGCATTACCTCATTTACACATGTCCATCCACACAGGGCAGGCAGACGCCATTTCAGGGGGAGGCATGCCATGGCACCTAACTGTGTCACAGTACACCTAGGCACCATTTGGACCTATCCAATAACATACTGTCACAGTCACAGCATGCAATGCAGTATAGTGTTTGGAAATGTGGAATACTGACCAGCTGCTCACAGTTTTGCCCCCTAGATTACAACCACTGTGGATGAATAGGAGATGGCGACATCCCCCCATGTACAGTCCCCTGGTGGACTTGGAAAGAATGGAGGACTGGCACATTATCCTCACCTATAGATTGGACAGGGCTACAATCACAGAGCTGTGTGCCCAATTGGAGCCAATCCTGATATCTGATATCCGTCACCCCACTGGGACCCCCCTCTTGTACAAGTCCTATCTGTGCTCCATTTCTTGGCAACTGGCTCCTTCCAAGTGACAGTGGGCTTGGCAATAGGAATGTCTCAGCCAATGTTCTCAGTAGTGCTGATCAGAGTGTTGTCTGCCCTGATTAAACACATGCAAAACTACATTGTTTTCACCCAGGTGGAGGATTTGGCCACAGTGAAAGCTGACTTCTATGCAATGGGACATATCCCCAACATTATTGGGGCTATTGATGGTACACATATTGCATTTGTTCCCCCCCGGAGAAATGAACAGGTGTTTAGAAATCGAAAAAACTTCCACTCCATGAATGTGCAGATAGTGTGCCTGGCGGACCAGTACATCTCCCATGTCAATGCTATGTATCCTGGGTTGGTGCATGATGCCTATATTCTGAGGAATAGCAGCATCCCATATGTGATGGCTCAACTCCAGAGGCACCGGGTGTGGCTAATAGGTGAGCCCTGGTTCCCACCCAGTGTATGTTGGTTTATGGGTACGGTGTTGGTCATAAGGCTTAGTGTTTGGCTAGATATTTGCAGGTGACTCTGGTTACCCCAACCTCTTATGGCTACGAACCCCTGTGAGGAATCCCAGGACAAGGGCAGAGGAACGTTACTATGAGGCACATGGGCGAACAAAAATAATCATACAAAAGGACATTCGGCCTCCTGAAGGCCAGGTTTCGTTGCCTCCATCTAACTGGCGGTTCCCTGTACTACTCACCCAAGAAGGTCTGCCAGATAATTGTGGCATGCTGCATGTTGCATAACCTTGCCTTGAGACGCCAGGTGACTTTTCTGCAGGACGATGAGGCGTGTGGCAGCAGTGGACCCTGTGGACAGTGAAGATGAGGAGACAGAGGCTGAGGATGAGGACAACAGAACAGCTATTATACGAAAGTACTTCCAGTGACACACAGGTAAGACACTGTAACTTCACTTTGCATTGACAGTTTTGTGTTTTACATTGTACATGGCAGGCAGATTCTCCCAGTTCCATGGCCACTTACTGTACCCTTTGGCATCTCTATTTTCAGATATCTGTGCCCAACTCTGGCACCTTGTGTGTTGACTGCAGTCTACTGTAGGTCATTCCTATGTATTTATTCCTGTACAGTTGTATTGCAGTGTTTAAAGCTTGTCAAATGAATACTTTGTTCAATCATTTGGCAGACTCCATACTTGTATTTTTCACATGGTGTTTATTTAAGTAATAAGAAGTAGCGGGGGAAGTGGAATGGGCTGGGTTGATGGTGGAGGAATGTGTAGGATAGAGTCCAGTCTATTTGTACCAAAGGTGCAGTGTCCAAGGGGGCATAGGAAAGGGAGCATTGGTAGTTCAAGGTGGACAGGGTGACAGAGTGGGACACAAGGGTGACAATCAGGAGAGTCTTATTCCCTGGCGGGGGTCTTGGCAATGTACTCTGGCTTCTGCCTGGATCACAGGGACCATTTACGGGGTGGATCTCCTTCTGCAGTGGGAGGGATGCTGGTGGCCTGTTGTTCCTTTGGCGGGGCCTCCTGTCCACTAGCGGCAGTGAAGGTGGAGGGCTGTTCATCAGTGTGGCTAGTATCAGGGGCCAGGTGGTGTGCCACTGCCTCCCTCATGGTGTTGGCCATGTATGCCAGCACCCCTGCAATGGTGACCAGGGTGGTGTGGATGTCCTTCAGGTGCTCCCTGATCCCCTGGTACTGTCCCTCCTGCAGCCACTGGGTCTCCTGCAAATTGTTCAGTGTCTGGCCCATCGTCTCCTGGGAATGGTGGTACGCTACCAGGATGTTGGAAAGTGCCTCCTGGAGAGTCGGTTCCCTGGGCCTGTCCTCCCCCTGTCACACAACAGTCCTCCCAGCTTCCCTGCTGTCCTGTGCCTCTGTCCCCTGAACCGTGTGCCCACTGCCACTGCCCCAGGTCCCTGGTCGTCCTGTGTTTGTGGGGTTGCCTGGCGTCCCTGTAGTGGTGGACACACTGCTGATTGACGTGTCCTGGGGACAGAGGTATGGGCCCGCTGGGTGGGTGCTGTGCTGGTATTTTATGAAGGGGGAGGCTCTGTGGTGGTATGGGACTGTGCCTGGGTAACCAACTATCCAGAGATCCCTGATGGGCCAGGTTGGTCATCCAGATCCAGGTGTCCAGAGCTGCTGTCATCACTGAGGGCCTTTTCTGTGGGGGGACTGTTTGTTGTTGGCACCTCCTCTCCGGTGACGTTGGGTGGGGGACCTGTGGGGATGTAAATGCAGTGTTATTCGTGTGCATGGGTGCGTTGCTGTGTATGGTTGTGATTACCCTGTCAGCTTTGCCTTGTGTGAGTAGTGATTTTGGGGGCTAGGTGATTCTCTCTAATGTGCATGCTTTGGCGATGGTTGTCCATGCAGGGCAGTGAGTGATGTCCATGCATTGGTGTTGCATGCAGGGCTTGGTATTGGGATGGGTGGGTTGTGATGGTGAGTTGTATGTGAGGTGGTAGGGTGATGGGGTGAGGATAGGGGTAGGCGTATGTGATGGAATGCAGGTAGGTGGGTGAAAGTAGTAAAGAGTTGACTTACCAGAGTCCAGTCCTCCTTCTACTCCTGCCAGGCCCTCAGGATGCATGATCGCCAAAGACATGCTCCTCCCATGTTGTTAGTTGTGGGAGAGGAGGTGGGGTCCACCGCCAGCCCTCTGTACAGTTATCTGGTGTCTTGCTACCACAGAACGTACTTTCCCCCGTAGGTCGTTCCACCTCTTCCTGATGTCATCCCTTGTTCTGGGATGCTGTCCCGCGGTGTTGACCCTGTCCACAATCCTCCGCCATAGCTCCATCTTCCTAGCAATGGATTTCTGCTGCACCTGTGATCCGAATAGCTGTGGCTCTATACAGATGATTTCCTCCACCATGACCCTTAGTTCCTCCTCTGAGAAACTGGGGTGTCTTTGTGGTGCCATGGGTGTAGTGTGTGTGGTGTGTGTGAGGGTGTATGGGGTGATGTGTTAGAGTGTGTGCTCTAAGGTGTGTGGATGGTGTATGGGTGATGGTGTTCTGTGGCTCTGGTTCTGTGGGTGCTCTTGGTGTCTCTCTCTGTCTCTGTTGTCAATTTATTTGAGCCGTAAAGGGTTGTGGGTAGTCTGGGTGTGTGTTTTATAGTGGTGAGGGTGTGTGGGTGTGGTGTGTGTATATGTGTTAGGTGTTTGTAGTTTGAATTGTTCAATGTAGTGTTGTTTTGTTAGGTTGTGTGTATTTTGAGTGCAGCGGTATATACCGCCAATGGTTTACAGTGGTTGAATGTCCAACGCTGTGATTCGTGGGTCATAATGCTGTAGGCGTAGTTCTGTTGGCGTAACGGTGTTGGTTTTGCTACCGCCAATTTATCACTGACCTTTGGGCTGGCGGACTTGTGTGTGTGGCTGTATAGTGATGGATTGCTATGTGTGTGTCATAATATGGGTAGTGGTAAACCGCCGTGGCGGCGGTATGTTGGCGGCAGTCGGCATGGCAGTAAGCGGGACTTACCACCAATGTCATAATGAGGGCCTTTGTCTTTTATCTAATATTTTTGGATTCAAATCAAATCAAATTAATTCAGGGTTTATAAAGCACAGCTACTCACCTACAAGGGTCTGAAGGCACTAAGGTGGTTTGTCCTCTGAGTTTCAGCCGAGGGGCCAGGCTTTAAGGTCCTTCCTGAATTGGGGCAGCGATGGTGACTGCCTGAGGTGCAGGGTGTTCAAGCTTTTTGCCACGAGGTAAGCGAAGGATCTCCCACCAGTAGAGGTCTTCTGTATATGGGTATTGTGGCTGGTGCTTGTTAAATGGGGTGGAGAGGATTGGTGTGGGAAAAGAAGGTGATGCAGTGGTTGAGGTTGGCGGGTCTAGGTCATGGAGGGTCTTATAAGCGTGGATGAGGACCTTGCAGGTAATTCTTTTCTCAATAGGATGTTAGAAATGGGTCTTTGGTTGGCAGCCAGGTTACCCCCTGTCCAAGCAAGGACCCTCACTCTAGTCATGGTAAAAGAGAATTACCCTCAGCTAACCCCTGCTTACCTCCTTGGTAGCTTGGCACGAGCAGTAGGCTTAACTTCAGTGTGCTAGGTGTAAAGTATTTGTACCAACACACACAGTAACTTAATGAAAACACTACAAAATGACACAACACATGTTTAGAAAAATAGAGATTATTTATCCAAACAAAACAAGACCAGAATGACAAAACTCCACCATAGACAAGTCAAGTTATCAATTAAAATGCAAACAGAGTCTTCATGTAGTTTTAAACAGACACCAAAAGTGTTAGCGTGAAAATGTCCATTTGGTGCATCAAAAATAACCCGCACAGGTGAGTGCGTGTCAAAAAGGGCTTGCAATGCGTCAATTTCACTCACGAGCGAGACCTTGCATCATTTCTCCTTTTGTCGGACGGGGAGCTTAGTTTCTTCTCTTGGCAGGAGAGCGATGCGTCGATCCGGTCAGCACTCTTGGGTCCGGGCAGGCCTTGCATTGATTTTACACGCCCAGTGGTGCTTGCATCAGAAATCCAGCCACACTATGATCCGAAAACCACGCAGTGCGGGTTGCAATGTCCCAGCCTACGTCAGCGATGCTGCGTGTCGTTTCCCCAGCTCCGTGTGTCGATTCTTCGGTCGCGTTACAGGCGAGCATCGATTTTCAGCCGTGAAGCCAACGGCACATCGATTTTTCAGCCGCAGAAAGGAGTTGTGCCGCTCTTTTCCACGCACAGCGTTCTGTGCGTCGATTTCTTCCTCTTAGGCTGCCAGGTTCTCCTTTCAGGGTCCCAGGAACTGGATGGGCACCACTTGGCAGAGTAGGAGTCTCTCCAGAGACTCCAGGTGCTGGCAGAGAGAAGTCTTTGCTGTCCCTGAGACTTCAAAGAGCAGGAGGCAAGCTCTAAGTCAAGCCGTTGGAGATCTTCACAAGATGGAAGGCACACAAAGTCCAGTCTTTGCCCTCTTACTCTGGCAGAAGCAGCAACTGCAGGGTAGCTCCACAAATCACAATCACAGGCAGGGCAGCTCTTCTTCCTCAGCTCTTCAGCTCTTCTCCAGGCAGAGGTTCCTTTTGGTGTTCAGAAGTGTTCTGAAGTCTGTGGTTTTGGGTGCCCTTCTTATACCCAATTTCTCCTTTGAAGTAAGCCTACTTCAAAGCAAAGTCTCTCTTGAATGTGAAATCCTGCCTTGCCCAGGCCAGGCCCCATACACTCACCAGGGGGTTGGAAGCTGCACTGTGTGAGGGTAGGCACAGCCCTTTCAGATGTGAGTGACCACTTCTCCCATCTCTTCTAGGACAGATGGCTCATCAGGAAATGTAGACTACACCCCAGCTCCCTTTGTGTCACTGTCTAGTGTGGGGTGCAAAAAGCCCAAGTGTGAAACTTACCCAGACAGGGAATCCACAAACAGGCAGAGTCACAGAAATGGTACAAGCAAGAAAATGCCCACTTTCTAAAAGTGGCATTGTAAAAAAACAAACTTAAAATCAACTTTACTAAAAGATGTATTTTTAAATTGTGAGCTCAGAGAACCCAAACTCCACATGTCCATCAGCTCCCAAAGGGAATCTACACTTTAATCAGATTTAACGGTAGCCCCCATGTTAACCTATGAGAGGGACAGGCCTTGCAACCGTGAAAAATGAATTTAGCACTATTTCACTATCAGGACATATAAAACACATTATTATATGTCCAACCTTAACCATACACTGCACCCTGCCCTTGGGGCTGCCTAGGGCCTACCTTAGAGGTGTCTGAAATGTTAGAAAAGGGAATGTTTAGGCCTGGCAAGTGGGTACCCTTGCCAAGTCAAATTTACAGTTAAAACTGCATACACATGCACTGAAGTGTCAGGTCTGAGACATGATTACAGAGCTACTTATGTGGGTGGCACAACCAGTGCTGCAGGCCCACTAATAGCATGTGATTTACAGGCCCTGCACACCTCTAGTGCACTGTACTAGGGACTTACTAATAAATCAAATATGCCAATCATGGATACGCCAATTACATATAAATTTTGTAAAGGAGCACTTGCACTTTTGCACTTGTTATCAGTGGTAAAGTGCCCAGAGTAACAAAAACAGCAAAATCAGAGTCAAGCACACATCAACAACCTGGGAAACTGAGGCAAAAAGTTAAGGGAGACTACGCCAAGGATGAAAAGTCTAACAGTGGAGGTCTCAGGTGATTGGAGATATGTTTGCGGTGGGGAATGTCCAGGATGAGTCTGGTGGAGGCATTTTGGGTGTGCTGTAATTTCTCCTGGGTAGTACAGGCATAGACGGTGCTGCCATAGTCAAGTCTGCTGGTAACCAGGGCATGGGTTACAGTTTTGCAGCTGACTTTTGGGATCCATTTGTAGATTTTCCAGGAGGAGTTGGAGTTTGTGAAAGCAAGAGGATGTGACTCAGATGACGCTGAGATTCAATGTGTGGTTTGTTTGGGTGAGGATGGTGCAGAGGATCGATGGCCACCAGGAGTCATCCCAGGCTGATGTGGATGGTCCCAGGATGAGGATCTCAGTTTATTCACAGTTGAGCTTGAGGCAGCTGTCCTTCATCCAGGCGGCGACAACTTCGATCCCGTTGTGGAAATTCTTCTTGGCAGTAGTGGGGTTTCCGATTAGTGAAATGATGAGAAGGGTATAGCTGACGTAAGAGACGAAGTTCAGTCCATGGTCTCTGATGCTGGATGCAAGAGGGGCCAAATAGATGTAGAAGAGTGTGGCGCTCAGGGAGGAGCCCTGTTGAGCTCTGCAGCTGATCTCCATATGTTCCGACAGGTAAGGTGGGAGTCTGACTCTCTGTGTTTGGCCAGACAGGAAGGAGCATATCTATTGTAGGGCTTTTCTGTGGATTCTAGCTGTGTGGAGTCTGGGCTTGGAGCAGAGGGTGAGGTGTGAGACCATGTTGAAGACAGCCGATAAGTCCAGTAGGATGAGGGCTGTTGTTTGGTGGCACTTGAGGAGCGAGCAGATGTCATCTCAGGCGGCGAGGAGGGTGGTCTCGTGCTGTGATTGCTACTGAAGCCTGATTGGGAGGTGTCCAGGATGTTGTTGTCCTCAATGTGCTTACGGAGTTGAGCGTTGATGGCCTTTTTGATGACCTTGGCTGGGGAAGGCACTAGAGAGATGGTATGGTAATTCTTGGGGTCCAGGGGATCGGCCATGGGTTTCTTTAAGAGTGGGCAGATCTTGGTGTATTTCCAGTCCTCTGGGAAAGTGTCTGTCTCCATGGAACAGTTGAGGGTGTGTTGGAGCTTGGGTGCCATGGATGAGTTGGCCTTGTTGAATATGTGGAGGGGGCAGGAGTCCGTAGGGACTCCGGAGAGGATGCTCACCTTTATGGTGCATTACTCATCTGTGATGAGGGTGGTCCTGCGGTGTAGGTTTACGGTGGTTCCGTTGGATAGATCTGGGGGGTTGTTGGAGGGCTCGGAGAGTCTTGGGATCCAAAGCTGTTGTATATGTGTTTGATTTTCTAGAAGAAGAAGTTGGCTAGCTCATTGCAGAGGTCTTGAGATGGAAGGATGCTTGATGTTTCTGTTTGGGAGTTGGCAAACTCTTTGCCCATGGTGAAGAGCTCTTGATGTTGTGAGTGGTGGCGTTGATGCAGTCCTGCAAGGCAGCTTTCCTGGTGACTTTGATGAGGTGGTAGTGGGATTTGATGGCTGCTTTCAAAGTCTTCCAGGGACTTGCCATACCACCATCTTTTCTCTAGCTGTCTGCAGGTGTGCCTGGAGTCCTGGAGTGCAGGGGAGAGCCAGCTGACCTTCTTGCGGCGGTGTTTGGTTGAGGTCTCAGGGAGAAGTGCTAGGGTGTTGGTGCATTCGGAGATCCATTGGTGAA
This sequence comes from Pleurodeles waltl, assembly GCF_031143425.1. Lineage (NCBI taxonomy): Eukaryota > Metazoa > Chordata > Amphibia > Caudata > Salamandridae > Pleurodeles > Pleurodeles waltl. Next base: position 476,971,559 of record NC_090451.1, read on the forward strand.
AGTTCCATGCTGAGATGTTAGCATGTGCAGGGAGGGGTGGGGGGGACTTGCTAAGGGTGTTGGAGAGCTGTTCCTTGGTTATCCGGTTCCATTTTTTGCTTGGGAATCAGAGTGTGTGAAGATGGATGGTCTGTGAGGTGATGGTGAAACGGATGCAGTGGTGTTCAGTCCAGTGAAGTGTGGAGGTGTTGTCGACAGTGATGTTGTTGCGGGTGGAAAAAATGGCATTGAGCATGAGTCCTGCTGTGTGTGTTGGTGGGGTGACCATTTGTTTTAGTCCTATTGCGGTGAGGTTATCAAGCAGGGAAGCGATGTTGGTGTCATCGCTGCTGTCAATGTAGTTGAGGTCACTGTGGAGGAAGTAGTTTGAGGAGGCAAGAGTGTGAGGGGAAATGATGTCGATGATGGAGTCATTAAGGGCTGGATGGGGGCCGGGTGGCCTGTAGCCGAGGATACCGCAGAAGGTTGACTTGAGGGTGGCGTGTATCTGGAAGTGGAGGTGCTCCATGAGTGAGGAGTGTTCTTCTCCGTTGGTTGTCGAGTGGAGGGAGGATATGTGTGCGATGACCAGGCTGCCACCTGGGCGAGAAGGCAGGTCTTTGTGGAACAGTTTGTAGTCGCTAGGGATGGTGATAGTGGGTTTGTCCAAGTTTCAGTAAGGAAGGCATTGTCTGGGCAGTTGAAGTCCAGGTGGTTTCAGAGTTCTACAGCATGTTTGTGGAGGGAGCGAATGTTGAGGAGGATGCAATTGAGACACTCTGGGTTGGTGTTCAATGGTTTTGCGGTGTTAGGGTACGGCGCTCGGTGTGGGGTGCAATGGCAGTGGAGGCAGGAGAATGGTCCGTGGGTGATGTGAAATGGCAGGCGGCAGATTGTCCTGTGTTCTGCATGTGGAGGATCTTGCTGTAGCAAAGGAAGATCAGAGGGCCTAGGATTGTGGCACTAGGTGATGTCTGGGCACAGATGGGCGCATATAGGCTTCTCTTTGGTGCTCCTTCAGAGCACCAGTGGTGTGCCCACTGAATGGGGCTGCCATGAAGAAGGGGAGGAAGGCAGGAGGCCCGGTCAGCTGGGAGGCGGGAGAGCAGAAAAGAAATTCGCAGGGAGGGAGGGGTGTGGGCCCACAAGAGCAGCAGTAGTGTGGGAAAATGTGGGGAGAGTGAAAGAAGAGAGGAAGAGACAAGAAAGAAAGAAAAGAAAAAAATAAAAATGACAGAAAAATAAGAAGGAGTAAAAAACAGAAGTAAAGGGAGACAGCAGGATACTTACATGCAGATGGCCACTAGGCACTAGGAATGTGAGTGTGGAGGTGGGCCACGAACTGAGAGTCAGGCAGGCCCACAGTTCACTCAGAACCAAGGCAGCAGCAGCAACCAGGTGGAGCTGTGCAGAGGAGGGGGAAAAGTCGCTGACAAAGAGGTCAGAGGAGTCACCCTCTCAGTGCACAATGGGCACCCTTAGGAAGGGGAAGGAGGCGGGGTGTCCAGTCAGGCGGGTAGGCAGAAAGGACTTTGCAGGGAGGGAGGTGAGAGGGCCTTAGGGTCAGAGGTGTACAGGAAAACATTGGGAGAGTGAAAGGAGAGAGAAAGAGACAAGAAAGTAAAGAAAAAATAGATAAAAATGACAGAACAATAAGCAGGTTTAAAAAGCAGAAGTTAAGGGAGAAAGCAAGATACTTACATGCAGATAGCTAGTAGGCCACTAGGAATGAGGAACAGGTGGGAACCTGAGGGTGGAGATGGCCCTCGAAAGGAGAGCCTAGCTGGCTCTCAGTTGTCTCAAGTCAGAGGCAGCAGCAGCCAGGTGGAGCTGCACAGAGGAGGGCAAAAAGGCACTTATGTTTTTTGGCAACCATAGCCCAAAAAAATAATGGTTTTCATATATGTGATAAATAGCATACAAGTTCATCATAATATTTAGAAAAGAAATCTAATTCCTCCAGATTGGTTAAGTTTAACATAATAAATTCAAAAATAATTATGAATATTAATTTTAATAATACCGATATAATGCTTAAAATAATAGCAATACAACTTCATTGTATTCCTCATATATTGATATAGATAATATATGCATAATTACAGTTTCAAATAACAATAGTCACATCTTACATAGGTAGTGAATGTCATGAGTGAACATAAACACAATTTTATCATCCACATTCATTGTCATCCTCTTCTTCTGAATAAGTGTCACCATTCTCTGCTTCTGTTTGATTTTCACAGATGGTAAGTCTGCACATGTCAATGCACTTGATGTCATATAAACAGCAGACACATGTTGGCAGTTTGCAGGTCATAGTGCAGTTGCAAACTAGTAGATCTAACACAGCCCTATGTGCTGGCTGCCTCTTCAACCAGTCCACTCACTACCAGTTGCTCTGCTCCCTCGTGTTTTTCCAACATCTGCTCTCTCCAATTGGACTATGGTCCATATTTATACTTTTCTTGCACCGCATTTCTGGCATTATTTGACCCAAAAGTGGTGCAAACTTACAAAATACAGTTATCTTTTGTAAGTTTCACCGCTTTTGCGCAACAAAATTGTGCAAATGCAGCTCAAAAAAAGTATAAATATGGGACTATGTGTCTGTGGATCATTCAGAAGAAATCTCTGAGCTGTGAAAATGCTTCCTGTGTATGTCTGTTGGTAGACAGGATTTTGAATGCACTTACTTTTCCTTTTCCCGCAAATGTGCATACAGTGTCATATCCTGTAAATGTATGGAGACCTATCATAGCACAAAAAACATTTTCACCAAGATTGAGGCTATTTTCTCAATGTCAAGGACTTGCAGGAATATTTTAGTACCACATTTCAGAAACAATTTAGTCATGGTTCTGTCATAGAATCTGAAAAACATAATAAACACATCAGTGTCATTTAAACGTATCATTACTTCCTAATAACTGTCATTAGCAGTGTGTGCAGCATGCAGCAACAAACAACTATCTGCTTCTTCATGTGTACTGTTGAGATTGGGCCTTTCATGGCTCCCTTCAGATGTGATTTTGTAGCATTTATCTTCACAGTTTGCGAACAGTGTTTTATTTTCAAGTTTTACAAAATACTCTTGTTTCCTCTATTTGTTAACAAAAAATGTGATGAGCGTTGTTTTATTCCTTACGTGGCTTAGGAATTTCCTCCACTGTCTGTTTCTGAAGACACAAGGTGATATACTTTTCTTCCAGTTGTGAGTATGAAATCCCATGACCAAGTCTGTTTAGAGCGTGAATGATTTCACAATTGCCTGTTATCATTTTTTACTGCGAATGGGAGCAACAATTGCTTGAAGGATTTTTGTTGGCCATTTGTGACTGCATGTATAATGTCCCGACTGAATGACTGCAATAGTAAGGTGACCCTTTTGGAAGGATTTGTGTTTTTTAGATCTCCAGTCTGATGTCCCAATAGGAGTCGTTTAATGTAATCAGGCACTGTAAACAAATCTTTTTCAACGTCAGATGGATGATGTGGCCATGGTGTCGATGTCAAGTTTGTTTTAATCATTGTTCTTATGTGCAATGATGTTTGTTCATGTCTGTTGCCTTCATATATGTAAGGCACACATCAAACATCCAGTCAATTAAATCAATGTCCATATCTTTATTCCATAATTCAACCGCAATTATGCGTATCCTTCTTCTTTGAATCTTGAATTTCCAGTCAATTGGTATTCAGTCACTGCCAACATCCAAGCCAACACGTGTTTCATCAGGTGTGTACCCCATGACTTCCTCAGGGCTGTAATTAATACATATATTTTAAATTATTCATACAATGCCATATAAACCACAACAACCATCAGAAAATTGTTATTTGTGTTCATCCATCATGCAAAGAGTGGGTAAATATACATTTTAGCAATTCATACCAATCCTTCTAAAACATATTCACACTATTAAGTGAAGTATGTGCATACCAAAATCTTCATGCAATTACAAAAAAGAAGAGAATAAAGAGGCAATCAGGCATTTTTAAATAGAGTGCTTACTCATTTACCAATAATTCACCACCTTGAAATAACCAAAATCGATTTTACACATAAATATTACCAAATTAGTCTTTTAAATTGCGGTATGGTCCCCCAATGTGCAAGCATACAGAAGTGTGAATTATAATCAGTATTTACTGAATATTTAAATAAAATAATGTGAAAAATAATAAATATAAAAATAAAAAATAATAAAATACAAATAAAAAGGCAACCCTCCACCTCACGATCAATACCTGCTGGATCTATATTTATGACTCTATTGAGTTTCTTGTGAATTTCGATCGATGACTCCTAAAATAAATTCAGTGTAATTAAATCACCCCATAAACCACTAAAAACTAAGGAATAAGGGCCCCAGTATGTAAAATATTAATAGCCCATCCTATATTTTTATATAAAAAAGTCCCCATCTATTTATATGCCCTCTCCAATTGTTTACAACCACCATCGATCACTGAAAACCCCTATGTTATTCTGCCATTCATTTGGTACATCACGTACTCAGTGAGTCAGTAAAACGATGCGGCTCTCGTCATTATAAAATTCCCCGAGAGTCCGCACCTGAGCGACAGTGCTATTAATTAAACCAAGCCACTTCCAAATTACGGAACTCCCTGCAAACATGTTTCACGGGAAACTCCAAAATCATGATTCGCCCGATACCGATACCCGGGAAGCCTCCCGTGTATCTTTATTCATAAACGCGCTATCCTAAAAAATGTAAATATGACTAGGGAAACCTGTAATTTAAAGAAACCATTAACCGCTTACCACATTACCGCTATCGTCGCGAGTACGCCTGGCATTACTATTTTCAGTCCGTTGTCTAATATCCCTTTTTATCTTCTCGTTCCACCATGGAAATGGAAACAGGACTGCCCTTCGACCACGCTTATCGTCTGCCATGTTAATAGTCCAATCCTACTTTCCCAATGTATTATACGGATCCTGCATTTGCGAAAATACTTATTGTAACTGTAAAATAATTCAAATTCTAATACCAAACTATAAGAACAGCACTATTCTATCTGAAGAACAACTTTTTAATCTGCCTAATTAAGATATTATTTATTGTATCAAATAAGCAATACAATACAAAATGAATACTACACAGGTTTAGAAAAATAATTCATATTTATTAAAGTAAGCAAGACCAAATATGATAAAAATTCAAAATCCACAATTAAAAAAATGATTTTAGAAATGAAAAACACAAAAATAGTGCCTAGAAGCATCAATGCAGCAATTTGATGTCAAGCAGCATCATGATGGAGTCGTTTCCCACAGTGCAATGTCACTGGCACAGTTTACGGAGTCACATGGACCTCCAGGTACAGTACCTTAGTCATGGATCATGGGCTTTGCTGGATCTGATGCGTTTTCTCTTCCGGTGCTGCAGAGCAGAGGAGTCAAGGTGTCACAAAGAGACATTGGGACCTTGCTGCAAAGCAGTAGAGGTGAGGCAGCGTTAGGGTGAAGCACTGGATCTGCGCACTTCCGGAGGGGTCGACCTCCGGCGATCGTAGCGTGGTGAGGCGAAGTCAGGTGTCACGGACATCAGTGACACAGCACTTCGGGACTCACTGAGTCACGGAGTTCGCTGGGGCTGCTGCGGCGTCGGGCCTGCAGGGTCATTACACTCCAGCAAGGACCACGGCTTCAAGTGCAGGTGGTGTCACGGAATCTGGCAGCGGCGTCAGCCCGGGGTTGTCCGGGGTCGGCACACTTGGTTTTTCTTGATTTTCCACCAGCATCTCCTTTCAAGGGCCCAGGGACTGGATTAGGTACCACTTGGCAGGGCAGGAGTCTCAGCAGAGAGTCCAGGTGCTGGCAGAGGAAGTCTTTGATGGCCCTGAGACTTCAGAATGGGGGCAAGCTCAGTCCAAGCCCTCGGAGATTCTTCTCAAGCACGAATATACCGCAAAGTCCAGTATTTGACCCCTTTCACAGGCAGAACCAGCAACTCCAGGATAGCCCAACAAAGCACAGTCACAGGCAGGGGTAGCACTTCTCCTCATCTTTTCAGCTCTTCTTCTTGGAAAAAGGTTCCTTGAATCCAGAAGTGATCTAAAGTCTGGGGTTTTGGGTCCAATATTTATACCACTTTCTGCCTCTGAGGTTGTCCAACTTCAAAGAAAAGTCTCTGTTGTTTACGGGATCCTGCCTTGCCCAGGCCAGGCCCCAGACACACACAAGTGGGCTGGAGACAGCATTGTGGAAGGGTGGGCACAGCCCATTCAGATGTAAGTGACCACTCCTCCCTCCAATCTAGCCCAGATGGCTCATCAAGAAGTGCAAGCCACACCCCTGCTCCCTTTGTATCACTTTCTAGAGGAGATTCACAAACATCCCAACTGTCAGTCTGACCCGAACAGTGAATCCACAAACAGGCAGTCACCGAATGATTTAAGCAATAGAATGTCCACTTTCTAAAAGTGACATTTTCAAACTAACAATATAAAAAACAACTTCACTAACAGATGCATTTTTAAATTGTGAGTTCAGAGACCCCAAACTCCCTATTTCTATCTGCTCTCAAAGGTAACCTACACTTTAAGGATATTTAAAGGCATCCCCCATGTTAACCTATGAAAGATATAGGCCCTGCACAAGTGAAAAACGAATTTCACTGTTAGGCCATGTAAAAACACACAAGGACATGTCCTACCTTTAACATACACAGCACACTGCCCCTGGGGCTACTGGGGCCTCCCTTAGGGGTGCCTTACATGTACAAAAAGGGGAGGTTTGGGCCTGGCAAGTGGGTACACTTACCAGGTCGAATTGGCAGTTTACAACTGCACACCCAGACACTGCAGACGCAGGTCTGAACCATGTTTACAGGGCTACTTATGTGGGTGGCACAATCAGGGCGGCAGGCCCATGACAAATATTTAATTAACAGGCCCTAGGCACCTCTAGTGCACTTTACTTGGGACTTACTAGTAAATCAAGTATGCCAATTATGGAAAAGCCAATTACACATGCTTAGGAGGCTGGCCTGGCTTACAGTGGGTACCTAATGGTACTTACACCTTGTGCTAGGTCCAGTTATCCCTTATTAGTAGATTAGTAGTGTTCTAGCAGCTTAGGCTAATAGAGGTAGCTATAGCAGAGCAGCTTAGGCTGAAAGACATGCAAAGCTCCTACTATACCACTTATATCATATAGGTCCCTATATCATAAGAAACACAATACTCAGGGTTACTAAAAATAAAGGTACTTTATTTTAGTGACAATGTGCCAAAAATATCTCAGAGGATATACTCCCTTAGGAGTTAAGTAAAATACACAAAATATACACAAAAAAACAAAATCAGGTAAGTAAAACAGTCAGAAAGTAGTGCAAACACTGTAGAATACAATAGGATGCAATAGGCATACGGGCAACACAAACCATACGAACCACAAATGGACCCCTAGGCTAGTGTAGTGTGTAGAGGGTCGTTGGGAGTGTAAGAAAACACTAAGGGTGTCCAGGATACCCCACCCCAAGACCCTGAAAAGTAGGAGTAAAGTGTTACTACTTCCCCAGAAACACACTAGAGTCGTGATAGAGGATTTTGCAAAGACCACAACTGACTGCAAAGCACTGAAGATGGATTCCTGGATCTGAGGACCTGCAAAGGAAAGGAACCAAGTCCAAGAGTCGTGAAAGTGTCCAGGGGGGGCAGGAGCCCACTAAACCCCGGATGAAGTAGCAAAATGGCTGCCTCCGGATGGAAGAAGCTGAAGATTCTGCAACAAAGAGAGGTGGTAGGAACTCCTTCATGCAGAAGATGTCCCACAGAGTGCTGTAGGATGCAGAGTTGTTTCTTTGGCAAAAGACCAGAAACAAGCCTTGCTAGCTGCAAAGGTCGCGGTTGAATAAAAAGGGTGCTGCCCGGGCCCAGGAAGGACCAGGATGTCGCCACTTGGGAGAGGAGACAGAGGGGGCGGTCAGCAATGTAGAGAGCCCATGCACAAGAAGGCAGCCCCTGCAGAAGTCCTTGAACATGGGTTCAAGAAGACTAAATATGGCGGTTGTCTCAACACTACAAAAGAGGGTCCCACAAAGCCGGAGGTCAACTCAGGGAGTTGAGCAAGAATGCAGGACAGAGTGTTGGGGACCTGGGCATGGCTGAGCACAAAGGATTCCTTGGAAATATGCATAGCCCTAGCAGCTGCAGTTCACGCGGTGCACAAGATTACTGTCTGGAGAGGGGAGGCAAGGACTTATCTCCTCTAAATTTGGATAGTTGGACCACTGGACAGTCTTGGTCACTTGGGTTCACCACCTGTGTTCCAGGGGCCACGCTTGTCAGGATGAGAGGGGTCCCAGAGTACCGGTGATGCTGAAGTTTGGAGGGGGATGATTCTGTCGACCAACAGGATATTTCTTCATGGCTTCCAGTGCAGGATGAAGGCAGGCAGCCCCCAAAGCATGCACCACCAGGAAACTGCCGAGAAAGCCAGGAGGATTAGGCGCTACAATGTCGCTGGTAGTCTTCTTTCTACTTTGTTGCAGTTTTACAAGCGTCCTGGACCAGTCAACTGTCGTTCCTTGGGAGAAGTCGAAGAGAGAGGTGCAGAGGAACTCTGGTGAATTTTTGCAAGTCGTTATCTGAGGAAATGCCCAGTTTCACGCCAGAGCAGGGACTGGGGGTTCCCTGAACCAGTGTAGATTGGCTTATGCAAGGAGGGCACCATCTGTGCCCTTCAAAGCATTTCCAGAGGCTGTGGAAGTCTACTCCTCCCCAGCCCTTAACACCTATTTCCAAAGGGAGAGGGTGTTACACCCTCTGTCAGAGGAAATTCTTTGTTCTGCCTTCCTGGGACTGGGTTGCCTAGACCTCAGGAGGGCCGAACCCTGTCTGTGGGTTGGCGGCAGCGGTGGCTTCAGAGAGCTGGTTTGGCAGTACCCCGGCTCCATAATGGAGCCCCAGGAATGCATGGGATTGGCACCCAAATACCAGATTTGGCATGGGGGGACAATTCCATGATCTTAATTGTGTTACATGGCCATATTCGAAGTTACCATTGTGAAGCTACATATAGGTATTGACCTACATGCAGTGCATGCGTGTTGGTGTCCCCACACTCACAAAGTCCGGGGAAATTGCCCTGGACTATGTGGGGGCACCTTTGATAGTGCAAGGGTGCCCTCACACTTAGTAACTTTGCACCTAACCTTTAGCAAGTGAGGGTTAGATGTATAAGTGACTTTTAAGTTACTTAAGTGCAGTGAAAAATGGATGAGAAATAACATGTGCGTTATTTGTCTCAGGCTGCAGTGGCAGGTCTATGTAAGATTTGTCAGAGCTCCCCATGGGTGGCAAAAGAAATGCTGCAGCCCATAGGGATCTCCTGGAACCCCAATACCCTGGGTACCTGGTACCATGTACTAGGGAATTATAAGGGTGTTCCAGTGTGCCAATTAGAATTGGTAAAAATAGTCACTAGCCTATATTGACAATTTTTAATGGCAGAGAGAGCATAAGCACCGAGGTTCTGGTTAGCAGAGCCTCAGTGACAGAGTTAGGCAGTACACAGGTATACACATTCAGGCCACAAACTATGAGCACTGGGGTCCTGGCTAGCAGGGTCCCAGTGAAACATATAAAACACACTGACAAATAGGGTTTTCACTATGATCACTGGGGTCCTGGCTAGCAGGATTCCAGTGAGACAGTGAAGCACACTGACATATGCTCACAAACTGGCCAAACTGGGGGTAACAATGCAAGAAAGAGACTACCTTCTCACAGGAAGCACTTGCACTTTAGCACAGGTCAGCAGTGGTAAAGTGCAGAGAGTAAGAAAAACTGCAAAAACAGAGTCCAGCACACACCAACATCCTGGGAAGTAGAGGCAAACAATTAGGGGAGACCACGCCAAGGATGCCAGGTGTAACATCCAAGAACTGAGTTTAGTCACTGTTGTGGGGTTTTCACAATGTACCCTAGTACAAGAAAATTCAGTAGAATTATCATTCTTTCATAACTTTTTTGTCAGATCAAATATAATTTATGTGGATTGAAAGAAGTTCCATATAACTCACACTTTCTCCCGAACGAGAAAATGTGTTCTTTCTTCTCTTGAAGACAATTTATATTTTCATATTTAAATTTGAATTGTAAAATGATACTGGTGCATCAAATGCATAATGAGTAATGTGAAATTTCAAAGCCCTTTTCCCTATGTCACCATCATTTACCAGTAACCTCTGAAAACCTTTCTTAGGGCTTGATTTAGATCTTGACAGTATTTACCGCCAATCCCCCACAGCGGAGGCCACAAGCCCTCTGTGAAGATGATGGTGTTTCACCCACCGTGTTCATATCTATGCACTCCGTCACACCAGCTGTATCCTGCAGCGCATGCGGCGGACTCCAGTGCTGCAGATTAGCACTCCGCAGCCGCCATGTCTGCAGGATTCTGCCAACCATATTTAGATGACACAGTTGTTCTGGTGCTGTATCAGGGGTGGCCCATGATGGCGGAATTCTGTTGCGGAACAGGTTTAGCATTGTATCACGGCTGTGGCTATTGGTTGAATGTTACCATCCCACACTTGATGTATATTGGGCAATTTTTAACACCGGCAAAACACACCATAAAACGTACCCCAATTCAGACCATGATCCTTTTCCATTCCACAGCAGCAGATCATTTACCAGTAGAAATTGCCACACAATAGCCATTTTTTCTGTTTTCATCTCTCTTTGTGCTTTTTATTACTATTACATTTTTGATTTTCCTTAAACTTTGGGGTAAGTAGATTATTTTTCACTTATTCATTATGGCATGGAGGAGAAATCCATGTTTCACAGAGGGAGAATTATCAGTCATGGTGGATGGAATTATTAGAGTACAGCCACCATTGTTTGGAGCACAAGTACAAACTACTACCTTTTCTCAGAAAAGGCAAATTTGGGACAGAATAGTCAACAGAGTGAATGCTGTAGCTAACAAACTGTGCACACAGGAGAAAATTAAGAAAAGGTGGAAAGACCTGCAGGGAAGGGTCTGTTCCTTGGCCTCCAAGCATCATCTCGAAGAAAGAGAACTGGTGGTGGCTTTCTCAGCCCCCCGTTATAACTCTTTCCCTGGGATGTTACCCCTATGTATGTCTCACTAATCACAAATTGAGTCCTTGGTCTAAACTTAGCTGTTCAGAATGTTTCTAGACACCTATCAAAACATATATATTTAAACTCAAGTCCCCAAAATACCTTGCATAATCCAAATCAGAAGCATCATTGTTGTGACAAACTATTTAACATTGACCAATATGTATAGTTAGATTGTGTGTTCTCCTCCATGGATCAACCCTTGCATTTGCCTTGTTCCTTGCTGTATCTCAATGTAGGTGTTTTTCCTCCAATAAAAGGTTCCAAACACCATTCTTCTGCACATGAAGGTATAGTGCTTCTAAGTGGCATCTTAACTTATTCACTTTATACACATATGTGTACATATTGGAAAAGTGTGTTTAATTCTCACTGTATAAATTTATATAGGTATATGATACCCACTTTTTCACGAGTATTGGCAATGGTGTACAAATGACTACAACTACCATGATGTCCTGCTTTTGTCTTTGCAAAGCAATAGTGCAATGTTATGTAGCTGAACATCCCTTGCCTTACACAAATACACAAAGGTCAAAGCTTTATGTAGTTGATATTCACAATTTCATGGTATGTATTTAAATTTAATCTGCTGTGTTGATCCAGTATGTTGTCACCTTCATGTCACTTCATTGAATCAATCTACTTGCTTGCATGAGTCATAGTTTGTGGATTCAAAGGTTTCTTGCCATGTTCTGTGGCATGCTGATTATAAGTAGTATTGATGCACAAATTACTTTGCAGTGTTCATATAATGACTTGTTTAATTAAATACAATAAGTTCTACCATAGTTTGTTTTAAGGTTGCAAGGCCTTGAAATGGCACAGCTCTCAAATCTCCTCTCTAATGTATTGAGTTGCATATATGGTACATGTAATGTACACTGTCTACTTTACATTTTGCATTTTAGGACATCTCTCCATCATTGTTATTGAAGTCTGCCTCTGTGTACATTAACCTGCATGGGTAAAAAGTGAAGAATCATACAATGGCCTCAACATCCCTTTAATCGTAATTTTTCTTCTCTTTACGTTATGTAATCTGGGACTGAAGACAGATTTGAGGTAAAATACAGGCCTTTAATGTCTTTTTATTTTGTAATCATATTAGGACCAACACCCAGGGCCAGTGGACCAACATCAACTGAAGACACCGCCACTCCAGGCCATGATCAAGCTTTCAGTGAGAACACCAACTGCAGCAAGTCTAGATGATGAAGGGATGCCTGATTCATCCGGTCTGTCTGGGCAGACAGCCACAGTGACTCCCACTCGGCCCACATGTACACCTACTACCACAGCTGCTACAACAACTATGCATATGGATACCTCTTCTTCCTGTGTCTAGAAGATCACAGCTCCCATCTTGTGCCCCCCGACCTGGCTACTGTTGAGCAACCAACACCACCACCTCCAGTTATGCCAGGACCCAGTGGGATGAGCTCACTGCCTCAAGGCCACAGGGTAGTGAGGGTAGACATTGAAGGAGGGAATCCCTGGGCCAGAAAAGAGAGGCCACTGGCATCATTGTCACCCAGACCACCATTGACAGAGTCTTGGGAGCAATACAGCAGTCCCAAGACGTGATGGGCCTGGTCTTAACAGAGATCTGGGACCTTAAGCAGGTACAGAGGGGGCTAATTCAAGCACTACTGAATCACAATTCCAATTTGTGTTCCTTGACTGGAGTGATGTTTGAGATTAACCATCACATGTGCGTGGCTTTTCCTGTACCATCTACCCCTGTCTGTGGTCCGTTCTTGTTCAAATCTAGTTATTCAGATACCCTCAGACTGTTGTACCTGTCTTTACAGCATCATTTGGGCAAGGTAAAGGTGACAGCAGCCACGTCAGCAGGGAAGAATCCGGGCACTGTGGTTCTGGTTCATACACCACTGACACCGATAGACTCGGTACCACAGAGGGTGAGGTGATTTGTGCAGAGGCCACAAGCGAATCCACATCATCTTCAGAGGCCTCCATAGATGACCAGTCTCTAGTGGTGGTGGAGCCTAGTGCAACTTATCCACCTGCTTCACCACCCACATTTCCATCTCTGTCTTGCACCCCCAATTGGCTGTAGCTGCTCCCATAGAAGGGGTGGTGTTACCTTTGCTGCAGGCACCTCTCCCTGCGCCTGTGTCCCAGGCTGCACTCAATGAAGAGGCTATTGATCTATTGCGGACTGCCACTGTAGGCCAGTCCACACTCCTGAATGCCATCCATGGACTTAGTGCTCAGATGACCCATATGCTTGCTTACCTGAATGGCATTCACAGTGCCATATCTGGCCTACAGTCATCATTGCAGGGTCTGGCGTCCTCATTGACTGTGGCTTCTAGCCAGCCCCAACCTTGTGCTCCAACTCCCACCCCTTCCTCACCCTAAATCCATCTTCCCAGCCCTATCAATTGCACACAAACACCTTTACACACACCCACACAGGCAGCACATCCTCACATAAATATAGACACAGCAAGAAACACAAACACACATACATGCGGACAGCACACACCCTACCACTACAACCACAAGCATACCCACAGACAGCACACCCACCTCAAAACACACACCCACACTCACCATGACACAGTCATCCACACTCACCTCCAGCACTCCTGCAGACACTACACCCACCACAACACAGCCATCCGCACTCATCACAAGCACACCTGCAGATACCACACCCACCACAACACAAACACCCATAACCCAGCACCACCATACCGGCAGACACCACACCCACCAAAATACAAACACCATACCCACCACACCCACAGACATCACACCCACCATGACACCCACATGCACCAGCACATCCACAGGAAACACAACCACACACAGCATAGCAGACACACACACACACACACACACACTGTACAAAAACACCCACACTCACCTGCACAACACCCGATGAAAAACACAAACCAAAACATTAACCACATACACCAAACCCTAAGATACCCACACCATCAACAGACATATGCACAACAGACACTGCTACTCCCTATACCTCCCAACCCCAACTCCCTCCCAACACTCTACCTGTTTCCCCAAAGAGGATGTGTTGTTTTCCCTGGCTCTGACCCCTTCCTCATCCCAGATCACCCCTCCCAAACAGAAGACCACCCAACCCAAATGTCTAGGCACCCCTCCTCCACCCCAACCCACCCGCTCCACATCCCAACCAACCCCTTCCAAATCCAAACCTACCTCTTCCAAATCCAATCTCACACCTCCCAAATCCAAACCTTCCCCTCCTAAACCCAAAGCCACCCCTCCCAGCCGAATGACACCCCCAAAGTAACGTTACTGACATGCCTGCTCCCTGCCCTATGGATGTCCCCTCCAGAGGGGGTTTGATTTCGTAGTCCAAATAGAGGGCAAATTCCGGGCATGCAACCCAGACTTTAGACTAATTGGCATAGAGCCTTTGTTTTTTTCTTTGTACAAACATAAACAAAATGTTAAGGGACAGTTATCTCTATCATAAAAAAATATTTTTAGTTTGAGAGTACCTTTATCCTAACCTTATTTTTAATTGTTACTAATTGTTTACTGATGATGTTATAATGTGTGTGGCGTCACTTACTCAAATTTTTAAAAGTGACATGATCAGGTTTGAATATTTTACTATTTTTTTAAATGCATGCATTACTGTACATTTGTGATGGACTTTAGTGCAAGCATTCTTCATGTTACTGAACACTTACACCAAAATTATATGAATTCCTGATATTGTGACTACAGAATGCAAGTGTGTTTATTTTCACATAATGTGGAAATAATGGAATTTATATTTCCGCGGATGGGATGTCTGTCACTGTTGTGACAGAGTAACCCATCCGCCAAAATCTAAATCAGACCTCTAGTCATAATAAATGTACAGAATACATAATGCATTATTCTATATGGAAAGTACTTTATGGAAATCTCAATAACCCCTTCGCTGCCTGGCCTTTTCCCCCTCAGGGGGCAAGCTTTTTTTGGCTATTTGGGGCAGTTCACACGTAGGCGCTCATAACTTTTTGTCCACATAATCTACCCATACCAAATTTGCGTCCTTTTATTCCAACATCCTAGGGATTCTAGAGGTACCCAGACCTTGTGGATTCCCCTGAAAGAGACCAAGAAATTAGGCAAAAGACAGCAAAAAGTTTGGATTTTTCAAAAATATTGGAAAAAAGGGCTGCAGAAGAAGGGTTGTGTATTTTTTCCCTGGAAATGGCATCAACAAAGGGTTTGTGGTGCTAAAATCACCATCTTCCCAGCTTTCAGGAACAGGCAGTCTTGAATCAGAAAACCACTATTTTCAACCCAATTCTGGCATTTTACTGGGACATACCCAATTTTTGGTATTTTTTGTGCTTTCAGTCTCCTTCCAGTTAGTGACACAAATGGGTGTGAAACCAATGCTGATCCAAGAAAACTAAATATTTCGGAAAAGTAGACAAAATTCTGAATTCAACAAGGGGTAATTTCTGTAGATCCAACAAGGGTTTCCTACAGAAAATAACAGCTGAAATAAAAACAAAATTGAAATTGAGGTAAAGAACAGCTATTTTTCTCCACGTTTTACTCTGTAACCTTTTCCTGCAATGTCAGATTTTTTAAAAACAATATACCATTATGCCTGCTGGACTCTTCTGGTTGGGGGGATATATAGGACTTGTAGGATCATCAAGAACCCTAGGTACTCAGAGCCAATAAATGAGATGCACCTTGCAATGGGTTTTCATTCTAAACCGGGTATACAGCAAATCATTTGCTGAAATATAAAGAGTGAAAAATAGGTATCAAGAAAACCTTTGTATTTCCAAAATGGGCACAAGATAAGGTGTTGAGAAGCAGTGGTTATTTGCACATCTCTGAATTCCGGGGTGTCCATACTAGCATATGAATTACAGGGAATTTCTCAAATAGATGTCTTTTTTACACACTGTCTTACATGTGGAAGGAAAAAATGTGGAGAAAGACAAGGGTCAATAACACTTGTTTTGCTATTCTGTGTTTCCCAAAGTCTCCCGATAAAAATGGTACCTCACTTGCGTGGGTAGGCCTAATGCTCTCAACAGGAAATGCCATATCACATTTTTACATTGAAATCTATTGTGTTTTATGCAAAGTGCCTAGCTGTAGGTTTTGGCCTCTAGCTCAGCCGGCACCTAGGAAAACCTACCAAACCTGCACATTTTTTAAAACTAGACACCTAGGGGAATCCAAGATGGGGAGAGTTGTGGGGCTCTCACCAGGTTCTGTTACCCAGAATCCTTTGCAAACCTCAAACTTTGGCCAAAAAAACACTTTTTCCTCACATTTGGTGACAGAAAGTTCTGGAATCTGAGAGAAGCCACATATTTCCTTCCACCCAGCGTTTCCCGAAGTCTCCTGATAAAAATGGTACCTCACTTGTGCGGATAGGCTTAGCGCCTCTGACAGGAAATGCCCAAAGACACAACGTGGCCACATCACATTTTCCCAAAGAAAACAGACCTGTTTTTTTAAAAGTGCCTAGCTGTGGATTTTGGCCTCTCGCTCAGCCGGGACCAAGGGAAACCTATCAAACCTGTGCATTTTTTAAAACTAGGCACCTAGGGGAATCCAAGATGGGGAGACTTGTGGGGCTCCCACCAGGTTCTGTTACCCAGAATCCTTTGCAAACCTCACAAAATGGCCACAAAATCACTTTTTCCTCACATGTCGGTGACAGAAAGTTCAGGAAACTGAGAGGAACCACAAATTTCCTTCCACCCAGCGTTCCCCCAAGTCTCCCGATAAAAATGGTGCCTCACTTGTGTGGGTAGGGCTAGTGCCAGCGAGGGGAAATACCCCAAAACACTATTCGGACACATCAAAATTATCAAATACAAAACTACCTTTTTTGCGGGGGCACCTACATTTATGGTCCAGAGCTCAATAGCCATCTAGGGAAACATACCAAACCCACACATTTCTGAAAACTAGACACCCAAAGGAGTCCAGGGAGGTGTAACTTGCGTGGATCCCCCTATGTTTTCTTACCCAGAATCCTCAGAAAACCCCAAATTTAGCTAAACAAATCACATTTTTCCACATTTCTGTGTGGGATCACTTCACCGTGACAAATTTCCTACTACCAAACATTCCCCTCATTCTCCCGGTTAAAATTATACCTCACTTGTGTAGGTGGGCCGAGTGCCTGTGAGAGGGAAGAGCCAAAATCATGTCAAAATTGAGGGGGAACCAAAGTGGGCCCAAAAGGGCAGTTTGAAAAAGCACATTTTTAGGCTGACAAGTGCAGCAGAATGTTTATCGCTATAGATGAGACAGTGCTGGGTGGCAGGAATTTTGTGGATTTCTGCAGATTCCAGAAGGTTCCATCACAAAAATCTGGGAAAATTTGTGATTTCCAGCAAAGTTGGAGGTTTGCAGGGCATTGTGGGTAAGAAAATAGTGTGGGGTGCATGTGAAGCACACCACCCTGGAATCACCCAGATGTTTAGTTTTTAGATGTGTCTAGGTCTTCTGGATTTTTCTACATGACAGCGTCCCAAAGTCCAAAAAGTGCAGCCCTCACCATTCCAAGTGGGACTATTTTGAGAGTAAGCCAAGATCTCATGCCCCAAATGTAAAACCAAAACACAAAATAATCAAATGTCCTCTTGTTTGCCATGGGATAAGATGTTTTAGTGTGCGGGGTTAGAGCTGAAAGACTGTTACCCACTTCAGTTGGGGTGGGGGCATAACCATGCCCATACTAGTTCGTAGCCAGCACCACACTATTTTTTATATTTTTTATTCCCTGGCATCTAGTAGATTTTCTGACCCCGCTGGGTGTGGATCGGGGGTAATTGCCCAATATGCCCACTGGTGGGCAGAACAACTTTGGCCCCATTTACTTGGGGGTGAGGGTAAAAAAAAATCTTCCCTTGTCTCTGGTGGGCTTTCTGCACCCCTTGGGGGCAGATGGGCTTTCTGAAAATAGGCCGATCTGCTCCCCCCATGGGGAGCGACCCTTGCCCAAGGGACTGCCCCCCGAACAAAACGCACACATACACACACACCAATCCCTGGTGCCTAATTGGTTTCTGCCCCCCCTGGGGGCAGATCACCTAATAGAACTAGGCCGATCTGCCCCCAAGGGGGGCAGAAATGTCCTAAAACAATTTGCCCCCTTGGGGAGTGACTCTTGCCTAAGGGGTCGCTCCCCTTATCAATATGAATTAAAAAAAAAAAAAGGTGTCTAGTGGCTTCTGCCCCGGGGCCTAATTAATATAGGCCAATCTGCCCCCAGTGGGGGCAGAAAAGGTCTAATAAAAAATGTACCCCTCGGGGAGCGACCCTTGCCTATCAATAAAAATAAAATAAAATAAACCTCCCTCGTGCCTAATGGCCTCTGCCCACCCAGGGGCAGATCGGCCTAATGAATATAGGCTGATCTGCCCCCAGAGGGGGCAGACAAGGCCTAATAAAAAAAGTGTCCCCAGGGAGCGACCCTTGTCTAAGGGGTCACCCCCTTATCAATATAAATAAATTAGAAAATCCCTAGTGCCTAGTGATTTCTGCCCCCCCTGTGGACAGAGCGGCCTAATTAATATAGGCCGATCTGCCCCCGGGGGGGCAGAAGAGGCCTACTAAAAAAATTGCCCCTAGGGGAGTGACCCTTGCCTAAGGGGTCGCCCCTCTTATCAATATAAATAAAATAAAAAAACACCCCTGGTGCCTAATGGCTTCTGCCCCCCCCCCCCCCAGAGCAGATCGGCCCAATTAATATAGGCTGATCTGCCCCCGGGGGGGCAGAAAAGGCCTAATAAAAAGTTTGCCCCCATGGGAGCACCCTTGCCTAAGGGGTCGCCCCCCCTTATCAATATAAATACAATTTTAAAAAATCCTTGGTGTCTAGTGGCTTCTGCCCCCCCATGGGGGCAGATCAGCATAATTAATATAGGCCGATCTGCCCCCAGGGTCGCTCCCCTAATCAATATAGAAGAAAAAAAATCCCTGGTGTCCAATGGCTTCAATCTGTCCCCGGAGGGGGCAGAAATGGCCTTAGGTTAAATGCCCCCCTTGGGGATCGACCCTTGCCCAAGGGGTCGCTTCCCTTCTTTGTTTACACAAAGTAAACAAAATCCCTGGAGTATAGTCGGTATTCCGGCAGCACGATCGCTATGCGATCGTGCTGCAGGAATGCACAGGGATACATGAAAAGGGAAGGAAAAGCCTTTCCTTCCCTTTTCATGCCTCTCTGCCTCCCCTGCCCCCCATACCGAGGAGAAACTAATCAGTTTCTCCTTGGGTTGTCTTGGAAGCATTGCTTCCAGTGCAATGGGATTTGCCCTCTGATGAGGTCAGCGCGCGTTGGTGCACTGATTTCATCAGACATCACTGGGGAGGGGTGGGGGAGGATCGGGTGGAAGGGGAAGCGATTCCCCTTCCAGCCCTGCCCTCGGGGAGTGGGGAGGAGGCCCTCGGGGGGAGCACCAGTGCTTCCCTCGAGGGCCCACACTGGGACGTAGTGGTTACGTCCATGGTACCTCAGCGCCCCGCCACTGGACGTAACCACTACATCCTTGGTAGGGAAGGGGTTAAGTCAATCAGTTGTTTTGGTTTGAATTTCCCTTCTGGAAGCTCTATTACTTGAGCTTTGACAGCATTACCACTGATTCACTGGAGAAATCTTACATAAATGAATAGAAGGACTTGTTACTTGAGGGCTGAACAGGAATTATATAAAATAGGTGTGTTTTTATTAAATTAGGTTGACTTTTTATTCTACAGTTCTACATAATGAACATTTCTCATAGACAAGATGTGGAGGCTGCCATGGTCGAGAACAATGAACAGGACACCCAAGCTAAGAACAGAACATAGGTGCATCCACTCCGCTCTTGAGTCTAGTCACTACTGGATGCATGCATTCATTGTTCTCCCTCAGGAAAAGATGATCTGGTCAGCATTTTACCTATCTACACTAGGTTGCACAGCTAAGACTGACACTACTGTTGATTCCCGAATGGTGGGGCAGTTTGTCATTACTGCATGTGCACATAAACAAAAAGATGCTTCTGAATACCCACAGGAAAATGAGGAATATATATATTTTTTTTAATTATCAAATTCTCTCCTCAATTTTCTTGTGTTTTGGGATCAGTGTTCCGTCCTTCTGGCTTGCCTCTGTACTGGTGTTCTCTTTGCTTTAGTCACATGACTGGAGTGGTGAATTTACTCCCAATCCAGGTCAGCTTCCTTTCATTCGAAGATTGCTATTAATAACCAAACCAACTTTTCTCATTCTGAGTAACTTCCTGGTTCTTTGTTTTAATTTTCTAGTTATCCTCTATCAATGGAGCCTGGATCAGCCACTCAGTTCATCGCTAAAGCTCCAGTATCTTTCATCAACATTCATCTCCTAAAAGGTCCTGTTTTTCTCTTTACTCCACACTCAATTTCTAGTGATCCTACTTTTCGCCTAATTTTTTTCATTACGTCCTTTGGATGTTTTGCGTCCTGCACCTAACTTCTTACCATCACATTTGCTGTGGAGTTTTTTTCTGCCTCTGGCTTTTTGTTCCAGATAGAGACCATTCTTGAAAGCACCAGTCGTCCTTGAAAGAAACTATCTGTAAGGTGAGTCAGTAACCATAGGAAAGAGTTGCTCTTAGTTCTGAGAAACCTGAAACATGAAGATGATACATGAATTGCATCTAGATATAGACACCGTCCTTGTTTTGTTCAAAATTAATTGTTTTTGTTGTTTGCACTACCTAATAATGCATGAAGCATAACACCTACAAACATTTCTGTCTTTTTCTTTTGATTCACATGAAGACATATATGCATTTTAAAAGAAAATACTTAATGTAGCTGTCAATGTGCAGGGATACAATTAAGACAAGCATGCTCAAATATTTAAAAACATTACTGTAACTTTTCAAAGCCACTCGAAGAAAGCACCTTCCCGTAATAGGTGATGGTAACATAATTTATGTTTAAATAAAGACATTTTAACAAGTTCATCTCTAAATGTTGGCCATCAACTCTACTTTTTTTTTGTTTTCTACTGACAGCATTGTTCATTTTGACTCATTTGGATTTTTATTCTCCGTGATTCAGCAGTGGAATATTACCTGTATTTCACCACAGTGCAACTTGCAGCTGAACACAGCTAAGAGGCATATCTTCTCAGATGTGTACAAGGGACCATCTGAGTAGTTCAAAAGCAATGGAGTCAATAGTGCTTTCCATCGTTATTTCTGATTTATTTTTTGCTCTCTAAAGCAAACAGTGGTCATAAACCTGGCTTCAAAGGATTTTGCACGCCACTTGTTTAACAAAAGAATTAAACTAGATTGGTTGACGTGTTGGTTACCATTTAAGAAAGTTCACCAAAGTCTAGTAAGTACTATCAAAAGCATTATTTGTTAATCAATCAAGTTCTGTCATGTTTTAAGTTTTGTAATGCAAGTGGGATGCTGCAGCTGTAAAAATAAAATATTTTTCTGATGATTCTGATCACTGTATCTCACACTGAGTGATTGTGAGATCAGTAGTACAAGTTATTTGCACATTTACAGAGTTGTCAACTTTGCAAGTGCATAATATGATTTGTAAAATAAACTGACATGCATGCAGTTGATCTCCCCAGTAGATTAAAAAAAAAATTGCATTAGCATGTTGATTTTACTTTGGCCAGTTCAGTGGAAGAATAACAGATCATAATGAATCAATGCAGACTGTGCGAAGAACATACCTCAACATTTTACTGAGTGCCTGCCATGACAACCCTGCAAATAAATCCAGTGCAGCCAAACACTGGACACATTGGAGCTACAGCAAGGTTATTTCAACAGTTCTAATATTTGCATATGTTGTGCAGCAGCTGTTGATATTGTTCAGGACACACGCATAGACAATTTGTTACTACACTATAAGTACGCTCTAGGATCGGGCACCTTCTTTATTGCTTGGTCTCTCTTCTATTGGTGTTCACCCATAGGGGCTTGCTAATATCACCAGATACTGGCTGGATGATGAACATCTTTTCCATCTCTATTCCATTATCACTTTTCCTCTGGCACTGTCTTCCTTCATTCACCATTCTAAGAGCATATATCTCCCACAAAACGTCTGCTATAAAGGTTGGCACCTTATACGTAGTTCAAACAATGCTGAGGTCCTGTTACATATCTCAACTGTGCCACTCCTAAAATTGTGTTATCAGATCAAACTCATGCATTATGCAACTAACATAGAAAACTCCTAATGGAATCATATCCAAGGATGTCAATCAGTACCTCCATTGGCAAAACACGTGCATTAGGAGCCAACACATACAGAAAAATAAAATAGCGAGTCTATGTAATCAAACTTGTACTACTGTAAAGCAGACATTAAACTCTAGTCCTCACTATCTGCCCTGTTCAGTTCCATGTGCAGCTCACTACCTTTGTACACACTTCAAGTCTCCCAAGGCCTTGTTCATCTCTATTTCAGCAACCTCTTCCAGGTATTTCAACTTTTACACCATTTTTATCCCACCCCCATCGAAGACCAATCTTTTATTGCATTTTTGCACCTTGTAAGCACTGTTGATATCTGTTTTATGTGCCTGCAAGGCTCCAATGGGAAAACTTTTACCTGATATTTTTTGGTGCTCGTGCTTTTTTTGCAGGCAGTATAGATCAGAAACAGAAAGAATGAAACCTTGTTCACTGTTTACAAGCTGTACTATCTGAAAATTAAGCATAATTCAGAGAAA
Organism: Pleurodeles waltl; assembly: GCF_031143425.1. Taxonomy (NCBI): domain Eukaryota; kingdom Metazoa; phylum Chordata; class Amphibia; order Caudata; family Salamandridae; genus Pleurodeles; species Pleurodeles waltl. The sequence continues at coordinate 476,994,405 of NC_090451.1, forward strand.
TATCTGGATACATTAATTCACCTTATGGCCTGCAGGCACATAAAACAGGTGCTCAGCTTTGCATTGTGATGCAAATGTCCATGATGATTTGGTCCCAGTCATCCCAATTGTCCAATTTAATTCTACTAAATATACGAACCTCAAAAGGATGGAAGCCTGAGTTGGAGTTGCCAAAATTCAAACTTGACACCTGTGGATCACAGAAGCAACTATTAACCAACTCAGCCATTTTGCTACACCCTTGAAGTCCACTTTTTATGGTTTCTAGAACATAATGCTTAAAGTGCGGGAAGTAGGGGGCGAGGGGAACATTTTAGAGATAGGCACTTTCAAGAACTGTTTCATTAATTTGAGAGAGGTGTACCCCTACCAAGTTAATAAACTAAAGTTGGGTATGTCAAAAGATAACTCAAGAGTATCTGCCCAATATCTATTAGTTGTGGCACAATCAGCTGGAAATCCCCACAGAATGTGTGTTAGATTCAGATATTACCATCTACTCTAAATTCATGAAACCAACACAATATAATTTTGAAAATCTTTTAGAGAAAAATTTCTTAAGCCAAATTATACCCAAATTATTTCAAAATCAAACTGGGGGGCAGTTTTAAAAAATTTCTAGAAAATATGAGCACATAGTCGACTGGGACCATGCACATGATTTTAAGCCAACCACAACTGAACAATGGTCTGACATATAAACTAGGTCACCACAGTCATAGTTCTTATCTTGTGGCCTAGTCTACTGTTTGGAGGTCAAAGTCATACATGTGTGGTGTGGTCTAAGGCTGAAGCCCAAAAGGTTCACTTTAAGTTAGATATCTCATTGTGTATCTCCCACTGAAGCCATTAGCTTTGCAGTAAACTCTCAGAGTAGGACAAAGATGAATTTCATAGTCCCTGAGGGTGCTGGCCACCAGGATAGGTTTGTCACCTCACCCTAATCCAATGTTTTACCTTTGGACTCACCCACACATTTGGTGGTCAAATTCCATAAATCAGTGGGACAAGACTGTAACCTGGCAGACCTCCATGTTGCCAGATACATTTTGCATGAGGTCTAGCAGTTTTCAGCATGGCTTAAAAGTTCTAAGTGGGATTAACCTGCTGTCTCTATGCTAGCTGCAGTACTTTGACCCACTCTACTGGCAGTGGAACAATTACTAAGTTCCACTTTTCTCCAATTGCTGGGAGTCTTCTTTCAAGTCAGTCCTGCAGCCCATCTATCTGAGTCCTCAAGGGAAGAATTCAAGGCACCAGGTCTCTCTGCATCCAGGGCTCCTGCAGAATCCTAGCTTTTGTTGTCTGCTTGGCCATCTTGCAGTCTGACATGCTCTATTTTCTGCATGCCTGGAGCAGGCTACCTGGAATGCAATCACTTGACTCTCGTGGAGAGCTTCACAAAGTGAGCCTTGGTACCCCAAGAGCTGCCTATTGTTAAGTGCTGTCTCCCCAGTGCACTACAATGGATTACAAGAAGTTATCTAATGCAATCCTTTCTATTTTTTATGATCTGCCCCTTTCCTTTTCAGCAGTTTCTTTTCATTTTACTGTGAAAATTCCAAGAAACCCTAAATCTAAAATGGCTAACCCATTCCTTCAGCTGTATGGGCACTGCCACTCCTTTTGTCACTCCTCTATTCAGATTAGGTAACCTACTCTTTGTCAGGGTGAAAAACAATTTCTCCCCACTGCTAGGGTTGGAGCCTTAATGTCTGGGGGGGGGGCAAGAATAAATCCAAACACATCATGTTAGCCCACTTTCTTACATCAGGAAAAGTCTCAGTTCTATTTAGCCTATCCCTGCTAAGTTGTGTGTATTTCACAAAACCTCTATCATTATGGGCCCAGAGGCCAAGCAGTTATCTTTTGGTTCTCAAGGTCGTTGACTCCAGCTGGAAATGTGTAGCAAACCTCTGGAGAAGAGATTGGTAGGCAGATTGGCTCTAACCAGGTTTTGGCTAAAATACCATAAAGTACATTTTTAAAGTTATGCTTACAATTGAGTTATTACAAATTTAATTTCACTATTAAATTACATGATGTCATGGGTCTGTGTCTGGTGTGCCTTCCACATGACAGAAATAGCCTTCTGCTGATGGCATGCTTATTTCAGCCCCCAAGGACTGCTCTTATACAGTATTTCAGCCACCAAGCACAGCTATTATATGTAATCTCAGCCACTGAGCACTGCACTCCAAGTTCACTGCTTCATGTTTGCCCCATCTCTTCCTCAAGCAAGGCTTTGTCACCTGTAATATTTTACTAATGCTTTGGTATTCTGTCTGTGGGCAGGCAGAAACTCAGCTACCATCTTGGGTGCGGTCTGATTTATAACGCACCCAGGACCACACAGCTTGCTTCGCCTCGAGTGTTTGCCCAGAGAGCAGCCCAGCATTGATGTTCCAGAACTGTATGACCCTTGCCTAAAATCCACACTTACCAGCAACTTCACAGCTCCATCCTCACACCATAAGTCATCTAGCTCTATGAAATTCTGCCACCTCTGCCTCCGGTACACCTGTAAGAAAAAAGAAGAAACTGTGAAAAGAGAGAAATCTGTACGAGGTGATGCATCGATTCCTGATTATTAGAATGCAAAGTGGGCAATCATGTTTGACTAGGAAAGAGACTTTTGGCACAGCACAGTATACAGCTGGTTCTTGTGAATTTCAAAGGCATGATTTCAGTGTTTGAAACAACAAGAGTCAGTCGTGCAACAAGACAAGGCATCTGCTCACAACTTTAAAAAAGAAGAATGAGCAGTTCTTCCCAAGGAGGGAGTTCTCATGAACCCTGTGTTTTGTGTCATTAAGGTACGACAGCAGCATTCATAGAAGGACGCTCACACTAATCACCAAGACCCTCTTCTCTGGTCCCCATCTGTCTTCCATGTTGCTTCTAGAAAGCACAAATAAAAAGGTAGGGTTTGAGGAGTTGGTCTACATGGTCTCTGTAAGGCCACATTGCATGCTTTAAGGGAAGGTCCACTTTTAGTTCAACAAAACTTTGTGCCATTTTGCCAGTATTTTCCTAAGCGAAGATATATAATTAAGATTCTAGTTACACAAAGACCTATTCACATGGGGTCAAAATGCACATGGGGGACATCTATGCACTGTAAAGGTACACAGTTTGCTATAGGTAGTGACCTACTTTTCTATATATTAAACGCCCATCCCGGTGTGCTTGCAAGGCACACTTAAAGGATGACTTATTATTTTAGAACAATATATATTTCGACCACTCAAGAACACTTTTCCTTTTCATGTGCCACTGTAATGTCTTAAATTGCTGCCTTAGCAGAGCTTAGTGGAACTCATGACAGCCATACATATTTTTTAAATATATGGGTAGTGTAAATTCACACTGCAGCCCACACATGGCATTCACCTTTCATGTCATTGGTGCATTTATTTTCTGCACCATCTACCATGGCTTTACAGAAGAGTTAGATAAGCCAGTTAGGTAAATCCACTACACACTGTGGCCAAGATTCACAAAGGTTTTTGTGCTAGGTGTGTTTACTTTTGTAATACAAACCTGACAACATTTTTTTGGGGGGGATTAACAAACCAACGCAAATTGGTATTTGCATTGATTTGTATGGAAAGTTAACACACAGAAGCGTGAAACACTGCTTTGTGTCAAGGGGGCATTATCTGTGCTAGACTCATGCAGACACCCTTGCACTATGGTGCAAAGGCGTGTGTATGGTGCACAGCAGCTAAAATAAGTACCAGTGCTAGGGAGAGGAGAGGGAGTGCCATATCTCTGTGAATATGACCCTCACCTGCTCATTCCCTGACATGTAATGCAGCACAGTGTTTTTTTCTTCTGCGTTGCATCACCTGACAGGTTTGAGTATCTGGGCTGATGTGTTTTTTGGGAGAGAGCAGAGGTGCCATTACTGTTTAGCTGTGCTGTTTAGTTGTGTGATAGTGATGAGGCCATCCAACCAGACAAGATAACATTAAGGAACCACTGCAAAAAAGATGTGCTTTCTTACAAGAATTATAGCACCTCTTTACAAATGGTTTTCATTTTTTGTGAGCACTGAAAAGGAGACAGACTGTGAGGAATATGAACACTCAAAAAAACTCACAATGAAGAGTATGGATTTTTTCAAATCCACGTGTACCTTTACTTTTCTTGACTACACTTCTTCATTTTGAACACTGAGAACCGGAGAGCCTCAATTTCAAGGAATATTAAGGAAACTGCTCTCCCAGCTCACAAAACGTGTTAATCTCTTCATCGAGGCAAAGCCCATATACACGGAACTATGCACTGGTGTAGGTCAGAATCAAAGTTGTGTACAAAAAGCATTGACATTTTTTCGAGGTAATTTGTTTCGAACCACATTGGCTGCTGCACATACATTTTGATGTGCAATAGGTAGACAGTAAAAACACCTGCCCTTGAGTTCATTAAGTAAATCAGGTTTATGTAAGAAACAAAATCACTGCATACTTAAGAGAATAGTAAAATCCATATATATAATGTTAATTATGTTTGCGATAAGCAACTTTGTTATAACATACGTTTCGATTTAAATTTGTAGTAATGTTAAAATGCACTGATTTCTGAAGGATCTGATAAATCTGAAGATTATCCACTGGTGGGAATTAATTCCATCATATCATTCCTATGTTGAAGAAGCTGCTTCTGTGAATTATACTCTACAATCAACAATTTCATAAAAATAGGAGTTAGGTCTTAAAGCAAAATCATTTGATTTATTATGACAAATACAGTATTACCTCTCAAAGATACAATTAAATTGAACTACTAGTGCACAGAAATATATTAGAACAGTATGCACTTGTGCCAGTAGGAGATAGGAAGCATCAACAGTCACACTGTGATGTCCTACAAGTTCCTAAAGAAAGAGGGATCTTTGACACCACTCACAATAGGCATTACATAATAACACAACATAACATCCGTAAATAGAAGTGTGCCGAAGAAGAGGTCTCACCATAATATCCTGATAATAATAAGAACTTACTTTTTTATTTATTTGTTCATCCATATTTTATTTAATGGTTTTGTAGAGCACATGTGTGTCACCTGTGAGACACTTTAAGGAACAATAAGGATAAGTACCAATAAGAGGGCCAACAAAATAAATATGGATAAATACAGATGGAAATGTTCAAACAAAAAAATAACATAAAACTGGGAGCCCTGGGTAGAAGGAGCCATCACAAGTTTGTTTAGTTGCTAAAATCTGCAATTTTGAACAAAGGTCCACATGGGCAATTTCATGTTGCTGAAATAAAGAGAGTTCCATACTCTGCTGATTGGTCCATTAATAATAAAGCTAAGAAGGTTGAAACTTTTTGTTATGATTCAGTAATACTCACTGTGATTCCTGGAAAAGTCTACATATATTCAAAGTTTTATCTGGGCTCAAATTTCCAACCAAAATTTTGGAGCAAACGTTCTCCTAGGATATTGACCATGTTTTCTCCCCACAAGTCAGTAAGAGTGATTTTAATATCCTATATACTTTGTGTGGGGAAGACATATCCGACCAGACAACAAAGGTTTTGTATCTAAATACCCTTTGTGGAGGAAGTGCAGTACTTTTGCTTTTGTTTTTAAAGGCCCTACAGATAATGTATCCCACACAAGGAAATCCAGAATTCTTCTTCTACATACACAAGATTGTCTTCCTACTGTACCTATAATAGAAAGGAGACATTTGCTGCTTAGACCTATGTTTGTCCATTTGTCACATTACACTTTTTTCAAAAACAATTTAGCACATAATAGAAATGCTATTAATATGATAATAGTGACACTTCCTGGAAAAAGGGAGGCGGAGGATGCCCATCCATAGAAACAAAAGTAGACAAGAAAGCATTTTAAACAAGACATATGCTTTAGGTGTGATCGTTTCATTTGGTCCAGGAGAGATATAGGAACAGGACAGGTGGCAAGTGCATATCCTCATAATGCCATGTAAAATGTTATAGGACCATTTGTATATATTGGAACTCTATACGTATTATCCGTTTCTATTTTGTCCATGACTGGTTGATCATGGTCAATATAGGCATAGCAGTATGTCTGCAATGTCTAATACAGAGAAATTATGGGGGACCCAACAGCTGTCAGGTGTCCCCAGCCTCACCATTCATAGACATATTAGATAGGCTTTAATGGCTACATGAGTACAATCCACTATAGGCATATGAGGCTGTCTCTTTTGGGTTTTTTAAAAGTGAGAGGTAGAGACAGATGTCAGATTAATACAGACAGAGTATCAATATAATGCTCAACACAGTTGAATCTAAATTTTATGGAATAAACCTTTTTTGTATCAAAAGCAGCTTGTTAAAGATGAAACAGTGCAGTGTGGTTATGCTGCCAAAGGAACATTTTACTGACATTCCTTCAGTAACCATCATTCTTGTAGTAGGGCAACAATCATTATGTTCTTATCTTTCCCGAAATAAAATAAATCAAAGCACTGAAAGGAGAAACCCCTACATGAGGCAATGACTACATATATACTTTGGCCTGATCAATAAAGATTTATATCTTTCATTAAAACAATGGCCCGGCTTGTACAGTGATTGTGTTCAGGCAGTAGATTCTGTGAACCACGTAGTCCTAAGTATACATTGTGCAATGTTTGAGCCATTTCAGACTGACACTACACTACTTTACATGGTAAAAATTATCCTTTTGAAATAAATTTATGCGGTCATTTTGACTGTACAGCCTTAAACTGCAACATGTAAATGCATCAGTAGATCTTCATTTGTATACATTTATGTCTGTGAATGTTCATCATATATGTATAGTGCATTTCAAAACGCTATATGCATTTGGTTCGGATGTTATGAAGTTGGAGTAATACGTTAGCATTGATTAGAACAATTGAGGCTTGAAGGTTGACAATCCGCTATAGACATATGATTCTATCTATTATATCTATACAAGAATAAAGGAGAGGGTTATATTATTTACATCTGACTGCAAACGTAGTTCGTCTATGATAAGCTCATCCCAGTTTGCATATATTGGAGACTAAATTATGTTTTTAAATGTGCTTCAGTTGGAAGGCAGTAAAAGCCATTTTGTTTGGAGTCTTTGGCAGAATAAATATAATTTACCCTCCTTCAGTGACAGTCATTCCTGTAGGCCAAGCCACAACGCCCACACTTTCACCCTTCCTAAATATAGGAAATTCTATTAAACTATGGAAAGGTTAAGTACATTCAGAAAAGTTTAAACACAAGCATATTTTTAACATGAATACATTTGCACATATAGAAGTGTGCCCCTGCTTCCACACTGGCTGTCCCTAGGCATTAGATTAATCAGTGAACCTTGTATTCATAAGTGAGCATTGTGTGTGGATGCCCTCAAGGCATCCACACACAATGCTCAGACATTTTACACATGTCTTAGATGTTTCAGACATGTTGAAATAAAACTATGCCACACTTCTGTTGAACAACCTTAGACAACAGCCAGTAGATTTACATATAGCTGGGTCCAAACTGAGGTGGCATGGTGTGCAAAATATCAGTGGATAAGGATGTGGCCTGAGTGATTACCAGTGGCTGAGAATAACTCAAGCATTCTATCTATCACTGTTTTGTATACTTATTGTGTCTCCCTAAGTGGGACATGCATGCCCAGACATGGTCTCATGCACACTATGTCACTGGAACCAAGCTGTACCCAGCTGATGAGCCCATAATTGGGGTGAAACTGTCCCTAGGTTGCTTGTGTTCTGGTTCAGGGAGAACCTGGCTTGGTAGTTCCATCCATCACTGTTTTGCTCACTTGGTATGGGTTATTGAGCATAGCCTGCATGCAGTATGTTACCATGTTAAGGTAGTTGCAGCCAAAAGCTTAGTTGAAAAAAATTAAACAAGACAACCATGCAAAATATAATTTTAGGCACAACCGTGTGACACTAAACTATAACATCCCTCTCAGATTGTGAAAGCATGGCTTTTTCAATTTCCTTGACCCATACCTTCTCCTGGGTGCTCCTTTACTGCCTCCAGGACCCAAGTGACCAGTTTATTCAATCCCTCCTTGAGGCAATTGCCATTTGGGCTGTTAAAATACCCAATTTAACCATACTGGGTGACTTCAATCTACAATTGGAAGAACCAGTAGTCCTGCAAGACTCCGCAATTTTTGCAAGATCTCTCAGTGATACAAGTGGGTCAAAAAGTGCATAGGCCCACACATGAAAAAGATCACCTGTTCAACCCCATCTTGTCTAATGACTCTCTATTAAATGGGTTGGCCCCACTCCCTGTAGTATAGTCAGATCATCTCATGATTCCCTTTACCATAAATGCCCTGAGTCATAGTACTCCTCCAAGACCAACTACCTGGAGAGATCGCAGCTGATCAAAATGAAATAGCACAGAATGGAAACTCACCCTTAGTGCAACAAGACTCAACCTGGGTTTGGACTTTCAAGTGGCAAATGACAAGCTCAACCAGTTATTAATCAATCATTGCCCCTAGCTATTCCCATAAAAACCCTAACTTCATCCACCCAAAAAAACAAGGGCACCCTTCGGTATTCACCACACCTTCTAACTCTGAAAAAAGAGTGCAAAAAAGCAGAAAGGAGTTGAAAGGAAGATTTTGGGGAAGCTAGTAAAAATACAATATCGAGAGTCTCTGGAGGGGTTACCACTCTGAAATTAAAAAAGCCCAAGCAACATATTGTAAAACTAAAATCAATGGTGCATCTAACTCCCCACGAGCAAGGTTTCAAATAGTGAAATCACTATGGGAGCCTGCTTCAGACAACATCTCCCCTCAGCCCACACTAACTTGCTGCAATGAATGAGCACACTTTGGGGGTCATTCCGACCCTGGCGGTCATGGACCGCCAGGGCCGGGGTTGGAGGATGCACCGCCAACAGGCTGGCGGTGCATCAAGGGCAATTCTGACCGCGGCGGTAAAGCCGCGGTCAGAAAAGGGAAACCAGCGGTTTCCCGCCGGTTTTCCCCTGCCCCTATGAATCCTCCACGGCGGCGCTGCAAGCAGCGCCGCCATGGGGATTCCGACCCCCTTCCCGCCAGCCTGGTTCTGGCGGTTTTCACCGCCAGAACCAGGCTGGCGGGAACGGGTGTCGTGGGGCCCCTGGGGGCCCCTGCAGTTCCCATGCCAAAGGCATGGGAACTGCAGGGGCCCCCTAACAGGGCCCCACATTGATTTTCAGTGTCTGCCTAGCACACACTGAAAATCGCGACGGGTGCAACTGCACCTGTCGCACACCAGCAACTCCGCCGGCTCCATTCGGAGCCGGCTTCCTCGTTGCTGGTGCTTTCCCGCTGGGCGGGCGGGCGGCCTTTTGGCGGTCGCCCGCCCGCCCAGCGGGAAAGTCAGAATTACTGTGGCGGTCATTTGACCGCGCTGCGGTATTCTGGCAGGGGAACTTTGGCGGGCAGCCTCCGCCGCCCGCCGAAGTTAGAATGACCCCCTTTGTTTCTTAAAGAAAAAAACAATGACATCTATTCAGTATTCAACAAGTTAGACACAGACTCAGCCCCCAGTTCAACTAATGGTAAGGATGGAAAGGAGGTAAGCCGACTCACAGACCTTCCCCTCTGATCCCCAGACAGCTTTGCAACCCTATTCGGTAAAGTTAAATCTGGATCACCTTGTGACCCAGATCTGCCACACATTCTCTCCAAAGCGGCTGATGCAATTTTCCCCAGCATGTCATAACTGGTTAATCTTTCCCTTGAAAAGGGAATAGTACCCCCTTCATAGAAACATGCCATGGTGAAAGCCCTCTTGAAGAAACCCAACCCAGAACCTCTCTTCCCAGGAAATTATAGATCCATCTTGCTTCTTCCTGAACCGGGTAAGTACTCGAAAAACATGTAAACCAGTACCCTTCAGATTTCATTGAGGTAAACAATGTCCTCCACCCCACCCAGACTGGGTTTCCTCTTAAATACAGCACAGAAACTGCCCTTCTGGTCGTAGTAGATGAATAAAAAATGCTGCTTGATCGAGGAGGGACAGAAGTCATCATACTCCTGAATCTCTGTGCAGCTTTTTTTATAGCAAACCATGACATTCTCATCGAAAGGACAAACAGCATTGGGGCCTCAGGTTCTGCACTTCAGATCTTAAAATAGAGCTTTTCATGTTTTCGAATCTTCCTCTCCATTGCCCTGAATTGTGGAGTACCTTAGGGCTCATCTCTGAGCTCTGCCCGTTCCAATTTATACATGTGCCCTCTTGCAGACATTGCACTATCACACATATGCCTATGATACACAACTGATATACTCCCTTACCCCTGGACATGATCCCCAATCTCCCTGCATTGGGACCCTGCATGGAAAAAACAGCAAGCTGGATGGCTAAGTCTTGACTCAAACTAAATGGGGTCAAGACTGAGCTCATGATAAATAGATAAGAACTTCAATCCTGTTCTAAGCCTCGGTTGGCCAGATTGCCTGGGAGTGTGGATGGACAATTTGCTAACAATGGAGCCACAGGCAACAAAACTCCTGGCCAGCTGCTACGGCATCCTCAGAACCCTTCATCTGTTTCAATTACTTTCCAGAAGGATTGTGGTCCAGGCACTAATTCTCTCCCACCTGAACTACGGGAATTTCCTATACTTAGGAGCATCAAAAAATGCTGTAGCCCGAGCCTTGCTCAACATATCTAGCCACAACTCTGCCCGGAAGACTTGAGTCACTCTTCATTGGCTCTCGGTCATGCAGAGAGTCATATTCAAGGCCCTATGCATTTTTCGTACAACACTTCTAATTAAAGGCCTGCCTATCCTCCTGACCTCTGGCCTCATCTTACACCGCAAGTAGAACTTTTTGAGATACCAATGCAAGACTTGCCACGGTCGCCATGGTCCCAACTGTATGAAGAGCAAGATGTGGAGGGTGCTCATTCTGCTACAATGTGGTCAAGCTATGAAGCACCCTTCCTCACAACATGCAGCTAATGGATAATGAACTGTCATTTCTGAAATCTCTAAAACTGTGACTATTTGACAACTTAAACTTCCCTAACCCCCGTTAAGTATAGTGGTGTGATCTGTGTTGCGTTTCTAGCGCTGGGATGACCAAGGGTAGCCCAAGGCTAGCCATGTCCTATATAAGTGTGAATAAGATAAGAAAGTTTGACATTGGCAGGGCTGGACTGGCATTTTGCTGTTCAGGATTTCTCAGGAGATAGGTGCAATCTAGGGTATGCATTCAGATGTTGCTGGGATTCCATGGCCAAGATAGGAAAGCTTCTATAGCTCCATTGTATTCTTTTCCTTTTGCCAGGGCTGATTTTTGTTTCCTTTCCACCCTTTGGCATGGGCCATGACTTGCAACATTAATCTATGGATCTTTATTTTTCACAAGCATGTCAGTATCAGGTGTTTTACCCAGCAGGGCAGGGAGTTGCACACTGGTGAAGGCAGAGAATAACTCTTAAAGGAAGTTATGATATTATACAGAAGCTATTACAGTAGCAGTTACATTAGACATTGAAATGATTGCTCTCAGAGTTGTGGTTTCGGCTCTATGCAGTGTGAAAGTGACAAAGTGTACAATTTCAAACCACTAAACACAGCACTTGAGCAGGGGACCAAATACAAATATTTCTTCAATGTTCTTGGAGAAAAGAAATGCTCAGTGCTGGATTGGATTGAAAAAGAAACTGAACAATTATAATTGTGGCAATTCTGGCCCTCATTACAACCCTGGGGGTCGGTGATAAAGCGGCAGTAATACCGGCAATAGGCCGGCAGTAAAAAAAAAAATGAAATTACAACCATGGTGGAAACTGCTAACACAGACAGCCACTTTAACACACCGACCGCCACGGCGGTAGAAACAAACACTGTGGTGGTCACCGCCAACAGACAAGCAGAAGACAATGTACTGCCCACACTATTACAAGGCACCAATAAGTCAGCTTTTCCGGGGCGGTACCAACACCATCAAAAGCACGTCAGAAACAGTCTTTGGAAAGGAAACCACTCACCTCTCGACACCCAGCAATGAACCAGGACGCCAGCGAGCACGAACTACAGGTGTAACCAATGTTGGTGTATCTTCTCATCTACCAGGAGTACAAAGGATGGTGGCGACGACCACGGTGAATACTGCACTTAGCACACAGGGGAGGGGAGGAGGGAAAAAAGAGTGACACACACACGTAATACCCCCACCCACAACAACACACACACACACATATCCAATCAAATCACAGATACACCCGGAACCCCCTGAAAGAACGGAAGGACCAAACGAAATTAGTTTAACAAGTGTAATATTCGAACAATCAGACAGCCAAAGATAACAGTAAATAATCAGTATATACAAATCTTTGCAGCAAGTACACAAGTCCCATTAAATGTCCGTGGACCAGTGGTCCCAAAAAGCATGGGTGAAGCCCACACATGACACCTGCCTCAAAACGGAGAGAATACTGCAGGGGCATCAGGTCGGGAAAAAAACAGGCACCTCAGGGGGAAGGGGAGGGGGGCACCTCAGCCGGATGATGGGACGACACCACTGCTCCTCGAGGGTGCGCCATGCCCACTGATTGCTCCCGGGGAGTACAAAGCCACAGTCTCTCAAGTCTCTCAAGTGGGTGGTTTGCCCACTGCTTGGTCCTGGGGAGTACAAAGCCACAGTCTCTCAAGTGGGTGGTTTGCCCACTGCTTGCTCCTGGGGAGTACAAAGCCACAGTCTCTCAAGTCTCTCAAGTGGGTGGTTTGCCCACTGCTTGGTCCTGGGGAGTACAAAGCCACAGTCTCTCAAGTGGGTGGTTTGCCCACTGCTTGGTCCTGGGGAGTACAAAGCCACAGACTCTCAAGTGGGTGACATGTTCTACTGGTTCTGGAGGGGACTATGTGCCCAGACTGCTTCATCATGCCAAGGACTGTGTTAGTGGATGGTTTTCTCCACTCGTTCTGGAGGGGGTTTGGTGTCCAGAGTGCTTCATCCTGCCAAGGACTGTGTTAGTGGATGCTTTTCTCCACTGGTTCTGGAGGGGGTTTGGTGCCCAGAGTGCTTCATCCTGCCAAGGACCGTGTTAGTGGATGCTTTTCTCCACTGGTTTTGGAGGGGGCTTGGTGCCCAGAGTGCTTCATCCTGCCAAGGACTGTGTTAGCGGATGCTTTTCCCCACTGGTTCTGGAGGGGGCTTGCTTCCCAGAGTGCTTCATCCTGCCAGGGACTGTGTTAGTGGATGCTTTTCCCCACTGGTTCTGGAGGGGGCTTGGTGCCCAGAGTGCTTCATCCTGCCAAGGACTGTGTTAGTGGATGCTTTTTTCCACTGGTTCTGGAGGGGGCTTGGTGCCCAGAGTGCTTCATCCCGCCAAGGACTGTGTTAGTAGATGCTTTTCTCCACTGGTTCTAGAGGGGGCTTGGTGCCCAGTGATGCTGCACCTGGGGTGTGGCAGTTCCCATTCCCTCACCTGGGTGTCTGATCCACAAGAATTTCAGGTAACAGTTAGCATGATACTCCATGGAGGCAGAGCCACACACCACCTTGCAACTACTTAGGCTGCAAACTGCTGGTAGTGCCAGTGCTGGTGGTGGTGCCTCATGTAGTGTGTGCAGGGTCCAGGACGTCTCCTGCAGCCTCGGACAGCTGCCCACTGGGGATGCTGCTGATGTCCGCTGTAGTGGCACAGGCTGTGCACATCGCGGGGCAGGTGGCGGTGTCTGCGGCGGTGTCTGCGGCGGTGTCTGCGCCGGTGTCTGCGGCGGAGATGCTGGCGGTGCTGCCTGTGGTGCAGGTGTCTGTAGTAGTGGAGGGAGACACCAGACCGTCTCCTGCAGCCTCGGACGGCTGCCCACTGGGGTTGATGCTGGTGACTGTAGTTGTGGCAGCTGCCATGCAGGCGGCGGTGCAGATGGCGGGGCAGGTGGCGGTCATTGTGGCGGTGCTCACCGTGGTACAGGTTGCTGGCCTGTCCTGAGAAATGGGGGTTACCAGTCCCTCACCCGGAGTCTCCGTGCCCTGAGGTGACTTTCCTTTGCTTTTGTGTCCCTTCCCCACCTTGGTAGTCGCTGATGGGACCTTGGCACTGTCCTCTTTGGTTCTGGAGGAGGCCTTGCTTGGTGGGTGGTGCGGTCTTTCTCTTCTGCATGCTGGCCCCTTCTTTACCTTGGCAGGTGGTGGAATCGGGTGGTCCTTGGCTTCAGTAGGTGGCACACTGGCAGCCCTGATGGGTGCCCCCTTCGATCCTCCAGGACTTGCAGGGACAACATTGGATGACGATTTGGTGGCTGAGGTGCTGGTCTGGGCTCTAGACATCATGATCCTAGGGGAAGGACGGGGGGAGGTGTAGGGAAGAGGTCAATGTTAGCCAGGAAAAGTTTTTTAGACACCTGGGACAGGAAGATGGAGGGGGTTTGGGAGTGGAGGAAGAGGTAGTGGTTGTAGGAGGTGTACATCTGCTGAGTTTGGGTGAAGGTGCATGGGTTGGAGGCTGTTGTGCTGTGGATGGCTGTTGAGTGGGTGTGTGCCGGCGTTTGTGTACTTTGGGAGGAGGGCTCACAGACAGGACACAGGAAATGTGGGAATGGTAGTGGGGGTAGTGATTGCATGTGATCGGTGTATAGTGATGGGCATGCTGGTGATGGAGGTAGTGGCTGAGGATGTAGTGCATGCAGGTGTGAGTGGAGATGAGACAGGGAGGGAGGCGGAGGCCGTGGAGGAGGGGGACACAGTGGAGGCAGTGGATGTTTGTGGGTCTGCATGGGGATGGTGCTTGTGTGCGTGCCTGTGGGATGTGTGGTGCTTAGCCTGAGCGACTCTTGTGTGTTGATTTGTGTGCATGCTGGTCTGATGGTGTGCATGGGATAGGCTGAGGCAGAGGGGATTGGGTCTGGGTAGTGGAAGTTGGAGGGAGAGGCTGGACAAAGGGACAATGGCTGCCACAAGTGCTGAGGCCAGAGCCTGAAATGCTCTCTGTTGGGCCGCCACACCAGAATGAATGCCCTCCAGGCATACATTTGTTTGCTGCAAATGCCTCTCGACACGCTGGATGGCATTCAAAATTGTTGACTGCCCAACAGTGAGGGATCTCAGGAGGTCAATAGCCTCCCCACTGAGGGCAGCAGGGCTGACTGGGGCAGGGCCTGAGGTGCCTGGGGCAAAGTATATGCCCACCCTCCTGGGTAAGTGGGCACGGGAAATATGCTGGGGGGCTGCTGGGAGGGCGGTGCTGGTAGGGGGCGTGGCGGCTCTACCTCTGGTTGCGGTGGGCACAGAGGTGCCCGATACCGCAAGGGAGCACCCATCAGAGGAGGAGTCGCTGTTGCCGGTGTCCCCTCCTTTTCCCGTCATGGAACTCCCCTCGCCCTCCATCCCACTGGTGACTTCAGACTCCATATACTCACCCTCCTGGGCCATGTGGGATGCAGCTCCCTCCACCTCTGGTGCCCCTGCTCCTCCACCAGATGATGCTAGTGCATACAAGGACAGGGTGACAAAACAAAAAGGGGGGAAAGACAGAGGAGACACATGGTCAATGCCAGCAACACCACTACCGTTGGCGGACACAACATACAGGGAGCAGCCCTATGCACTATGCCATGCACTAGCAGTTAGTAGGAAAATCACCTACCCATGGGGGACTATGCCTAAGCCTATTTTCTTCACACCTGGAACCCACAGGAGGCTGACTAGTTGTAGATGGCCATTACCACTATTGGGGTTGGAGTGCCACAGAACCTGCCTAACAAGGGACCTACCCTATCAAGATCACCCTGGCCTAGGGGAACCCACAGCCCACATCCCCCACCAAGACACCTTGTAAAGCACGCAGAGTGAGCGGAATGAGACTGTACTCACCCCCTTGTGGATGCTGTGATGCCCTCAAGCGCCGATCCAACTCCGGATATGCCACCGCCAGGATCCGGAACATCAGGGGGGTCATGGTGCGATGGGCAACCCTTCCACGTTGGGAGGCCATCCCCAGCTGGGCCTCTGCCGCCTTCTTGCTCCAGCGGCGCAGGTCCTCCCATCCCTTGTGGCAGTGGGTGCCCCGTCTATGATAGACCCCCAGGGTCCGCACTTCCTTGGCCATGGCACGCCAAATACCCTTCTTCTGATGGGCGCTGACCTAGAGGAAAGGTACAGGATGAAAGGAAATTACTCCCCCGTCCGGTTCGTCATACTCATTGACCACCACTTCCCACCCATGCCCTGACACACATACACTCACCATCTTCACATGCAGGCCTCAGCCCCCCATGTATGTTCCATCCACACCACTCCATACAATCATGACCCACGCATTGTGCTCACAGTTTACTCACCTGTTTGTCTGGAGGACCGTATAGTAGTGTGTACTGGGGGAGGACCCCATCCACTAGTCTCTCCAACTCCTCCGAAGTGAAGACAGGGGCCGTTTTCCCAGACACTCGAGCCATTGTCGCTTCCAGACTGAGGTCCTCTCCTGTTGAAGGTCAGGTATCTAGTGAGTGAACAGATAGAAAATGGCAGTCACGTCCGCGGCGGTGCATACCGTCACCGCCGGAGTACATCGTTATTAGCTCATGGAACCCATAGGGCACAATGATAACCAATGCTGAATTGCGTGGCGGTCTTTCGACTGCCTACCAAGATGCTGCACAACGCCAACGCAGGTACCTCATTTCCCCTTGCCCCTCCTTACAGGTCAGGCAGCTGCCATTTCAGGGTGGCACATGGCAGGACACCTAAGTGCGTCAGAGCACATGTGGGCAAAAATACGGACAGACAACGCCACACACGGATTTACTCACATTAGTGCAAAAACACTTGTGCAACCTATGTGGTACATGACTCTCTGCTCACCATTCTCCTCCATAGGGCACATCCGCTGGGGCAGATGATGAGATGGTGTCATCCTCCGGTGTACAGACCCCTGGTGGACCTGTTGACAATGAAAGACAGACACATCATTATCACCTACAAACTTGATTGTGCCACAATCCAAGAACTGTGTGCCCAATTGGAGCCAGACCTGATGCCAGCTATCTGCCATCCCACAGGTATCCCCACTCTAGTGCAGGTCCTGTCAGTGCTCCATTTCCTGGCCAGTGGTTCCTCTCAAACAACAGTGGCCATGGCATCAGGGATGTCTCAGCCAATGTTCTCTAACGTTTTGTCCAGAGTGTTATCTGCCCTGCTGAAACACATGCGCAGCTACATCATTTTCCCCCAGGTGGAGGATTTGGCCACAGTGAAAGCTCACTTCTATGCCCTGGGACATTTCCCCAACATCATTGGTGCCATTAATGGTACACATGTGGCATGTGTCCCCCCGCAGGAATAAACAGGTGTACAGAAATTGTAAAAGCTACCATTCAATGAATGTGCAGATGGTGTCTTTGGCAGACCAGTACATCTCTCATGTGAATGTCAAGTATCCTGGCTCTGTGCATGACGCTTACAATTTGAAGAATAGCAGCATCCCTTATGTGATGGGCCAACTCCAGAGGCACCATGTGTGGCTAATAGGTGAGCCCATGGTCCCCACACAGTATGAATAGGTGTCTGGGAATGGGGTAGTCCCTAAGGGTTGGTGTATGTCTAACAGATATCCATAGACATTTGCAGGTGACTCTGGTTACCCCAGCCTCTCATGGCTACTGACCCCAGTGAGGAATGCCAGGACGAGGGCAGAGGAACGCTACAATGAGGCACATGGGCGAACTAGGCGTATTATTGAGTGGACTTTCGGCCAGATTCTGGTGCCTCCATCTAACAGGTGGCTCCCTATACTACTCACTGAAGATGGTGTGCCAGATCATCGTGGCATGCTGTATGTTGCACAACCTGGCTTTGCGACGCCACGTGCCTTTTCTGCAGGAGGATGGTCTTGTGGCAGCTGTTGAGCCTGTGGACAGTGAGGAAGAGGAGGCAGAGGAAGAAGATATTGACAACCGAAACAACATCATCATGCAGTACTTCCAGTGAGACACAGGAAAGAGACTGGCACTGCTCATCTCATATCTGACTACTGTAGGACATTGTATAAGTCAGCCTTTTAACCTCTGTGTATGGACCCTGACAGTTCACTTTGGCTTTCCTTTCCACAGATCTGGGTACCTCATTCAGCCTTCTGCTATGTTTACTGCTGCCCAACAACTGTCATACTTTGGTATGTGCAAATGAACATTTAAATTGATATTTATCGAAGAAGTTGTAATAATACATTTGTGAAAGTACAGAATGACTCCAGATTATTTTGTGATTCAAGGGTGTTTATTTAAGTGCTAATAAGTAGAGGGGGATGTGCGATGGGCTGAGGTGATGGTGGAGGAATATCCATGGTAGAGTCCAGTCTCTTTTTATCACAGGTGCATTGTCCAAGGGGGCATAGGAAGTGGAGCAATGGCAGTTGAAGGTGGTCAGGGTGACATAGTGGGACAGAAGGTGACAATCAGGAGAGTCTTATTTCCTGGCGGGGGTCTTGGCAATGTTCTCTGTCTTGTGCCGGGATCGCAGGGACCGTTTGGGGGGTGGTTCTCCTTCTGTAGGGGGTAAGGTGCTGGTGGCCTGTTTGTCCTGTGGCAGAACCTCTTATCCACAAGCGCTGGCGGACGTGGAAGGCTGTTCATCGTTCAGGCTGGTGTCAGGGGCCCGGTAGTATGCTACTGTCTCCCTCATGGTGTTGGCCATGTCTGCCAGCACCCCTGCAATGGTGACCAAGGTGGTGTTAATGGACTTCAAGTCCTCCCTGATCCCAAGGTACTGTTCCTCCTACAGCTGCTGGGTCTCCTGAAACTTTGCCAGTACCATGCCCATGGTCTCCTGGGAATGGTGGTATGCTCCCATTATGTTTGAGAGTGCCTTGTGGAGGGTGGGTTCCCTGGGCCTGTCCTCCCCCTGTCACACAGCAGTCCTCCCAGCTTCCCTGTTATCCTGTGCCTCTGTCCCCTGTACCGTGTGCCCACTGCCACAGACCCCAGGTCCCTGATCGTCCTGTGTTAGTGGGTTTGCCTGGGGTCCCTGTAGCGGTGGACACACTGCTGATTGACGTGTCCTGGGGACAGTGGCATGGGCCGGCTGGGTGGGTGCTGTGGTGGTATTTCCTGAGGGGGGAGGTTCTGTGGTGGGTTGGGACATTAACAGGGGAACCGCTGTCGAGAGGTCCCTGATGGGCCGGGCTGGTCACCTTGACCCAGGCGTGCAGAGCTGCTGTCGTCACTGTGGGCCTCTTCTGTGGGGAGACTGGATATGGCTGGCATCTTCTATCCAGTGACGTTGGGTAGGGGTCCTGTTGGGGTGTAAAAGCATTGTTATTGGATCTATGTGTGCCATCTTGTGCAATGGGTGTGTTTCCCTCCACTACTGTGCTTTCAATATCGCCTTGGCCCTTGTGTGAGTGGTGATTGTGTGCCCAGTGTGAGTCTCTCACTTGGACATGCTTTGGTGATGGGTGTCCATGCATTGTTGTCACATGCAGGGCTTGGTATTGGGATGTGTGGGTTGTGATAGTGGGGTATCTGTGAGGTGTTGGGGTGATGGGTGTGAGGGTAGGGGTAGAAGTTTGTGATGACATGCAGGTAGGGTGGGGGATATAGTAGTAAAGATTTGACTTGCCAGAGTCCTGTCCTCCTGATACTCCTGCGAGGACCTCAGGATGCATGATCGCCAAGAATTGCTCCTCCAATTGTTGTTAGTTGTGGGGGAGGAGGTGGGTCCACAATCAGTCCACTGTACGGCCACCTGGTGTCTGAATACCACGGAACGTACCTTCCCCCATAGGTCGTTCTACCTCTTCCTGATGTCATCCTCTGTTCCTGGATGCTGTCCCACGGCGTTGACCCTGTCAACAATTCTCCACCATAGCTCCATCTTCCTTGCAATGGATGTCTGCTGCACCTGTGATCCGAATAGCTGTGGCTCTACCCGGATGATTTCCTCCACCATGACCCTGTGCTCCTCCTCAGAAAACCTGGGGTGTC
Organism: Pleurodeles waltl; assembly: GCF_031143425.1. Taxonomy (NCBI): domain Eukaryota; kingdom Metazoa; phylum Chordata; class Amphibia; order Caudata; family Salamandridae; genus Pleurodeles; species Pleurodeles waltl. The sequence goes on from NC_090451.1 coordinate 477,014,351, forward strand.
TTTGAGGTCCCATGATGTGGTGTGGGTGATGTGTGAGGTGATGGTTGCTGTGATGTGTGGGGTGATGTGTTGAGATGTGTGGTGTTTTGTGCGTGGATGGTGTATGAGTGATGGTGTTGTGTGCCTCTGGATGCTGGTGTTGTCTTAGCTTTTCTGTCTCTCTGCTTCTTCCAAAAATGTCGTTGTAAGAGGTTGTGGGTAATGTGGGTGTGTGTTTTATAGTGGTGCGTGTGTGAGTGTGTGGGTGTGGTGTGTGTATGTGTATCAGGTGTGTGTATTTTGAATTGTCCAGTGTGGTTGTGTTTTGTAAGTGTGTGTGTATTTTGAGTGCGGCGGTGTGTACCGCCAATGGTTTACCGTGGTTGAATGTCTGCCGTGTTGATTTGTGGGTCGTGATAGTGTGGGTGTATTCCTGTTGGCGTAACGGTGTGGGTTTTGGTACCGCCAGTTTATCACTGACCTTTGGTGTGGCGGACTTGTGTGGGTGTCTGTATTGTGGAGGATTTCTAAGTGTGGGTCATATTACCCGTAGCGGATTTCCGCCGTGGACACGGTATGTTGGTGGCCATCAGCATGGCGGTCAGCAGACTTTACCGCCAGGGTTGTAATGAGGGCCTATGTTTGGCAGGTAAATACTCTTGAACTGTGGCAACTGAGGTTGTAGCAGTGGGAGGGATGGAGAGAATACCAAAAGATGATTTCAGTAAAGGAAAAAGACCAAAAGTGAAGAGCATGGTAGTGCAGCCTGGGGCCAGAAAGAAAGAGAAAGAGGAACATAGTCAAAGGTCAAGTTCAGCTTTCCCTTCTCTTCAATACTTTCGATGAGAGATGTCAAAACTCTTAGAAAACCATTGCATAAAACATATATTTTTAATCAATATTTTAATGTAAATCTCAGGGTGCCAGCCCAACAAAAGGTGCAGAAACAGGCCTTTCCTGTGTGCTCACGAACCACAACTTCAGCTTGAAACACATATTGACATATTGTAACCCCTAGAATTTGAAAAAGGTTTGTAGATCTGCTGCTGGTACAGAGGGGCATATTTACAAGCCCCATTGCGCCACCGGAGAGGAACATTTATGACGCTCCGATGGAGCAAACCGCAGAGCCACTGTAGCGCTTGCTTTCCCAGGCCATTGTGCTCTCTTTGCTTTCCATCATGCACTCTGCTTTTTCAATCCTGAGAAACAGCAAGGATTCAGTTTCCATTTTTCCCACATTTTAGGCGCCCCCTTTTCTATTTGAGCTTAACCTTATTGGCATCCTGTTGAATGGATGTCTCAGATTGCATCTTTTTTAACTTGTGTCAACAATAAGCGCCCAGTTCATTTTGGGCCAGATGTATCAAGCTCCCGGTTTCCATTTATTAAATAGCTAATTTTAAGAAATCACTATTTTAGAAATGCAAAATGGGATGTATCAAAATTGTGATTCGGTATTTGAGATTTTTTTACATTCGCAAACGCAATTTGCGATTAGCAAATACCGAATCGCAAATCATTTGTGATTTTGTATATGAAAATCGCGAACTGCGAAACGGCGATCCGGAACAGCCTGATGACATCGCAACCAGGAAGTGAGTCAGCCCATGCTGTTTTCCAGGAGCCACACCCACAGGAGCAGGCAGGGAGACACAGCTCATCACCAGGGAGCCAGCTTTGTGAACCAGCCAGGACCAAATTGCAACATTGCCACTGATGGGAAAGTGAAGGACAATGGAGATAAGAAGCGCAAGCTCAAATTCAGTGAGCAGGAATTGGAGGTGCTCACTGAGGGGGTGGTCAGGAACCATGACAAACTCTTTGGGAAGAATTTACTACAGGCCCCTGAAATTGAGAAAAGGAAACTCCGGTTGGAAATCCAGACACAAATCTGTGCTATGGTTGTTGCGCAGCGCTCTGTGGAGGAAATTCGCAAGAGATGGTATGACCTGTGTTCCCGTGCCAAAAAAAGGGTAGCCACCAGGCTACAGGACACAAGGAGCACTGGAGGAAGACCACCCATCCAGACACCGTATACACCAATGGAAGACATGGTGGAGTCCACACTGCTTGTGGAAGACGTCAGTGGTGTCACTGACATTGACACCTCAGGGACACCCAGCACCAGCAAAGGTAAGGGCAGTAATGATGCGTATCCCCATATGTGCAGGTACAAATGTCCCCTAGAAATAGCTATTAGCTTGATGCAGTGTGATAAGTAGTCCATGCCACATCTTACAAACAACACAACAATGCCTTATGGGAGTGATAGCTCACAATCCTAAGGTCAATACACCACATTAAAAACAACTTGGTGTTAAGCCACATAGAGAAACAAACACACAAGTCACAGTGATACAATGTCAGAGAAGAAAATGTACTATTGTGCTACTTATTGTGAGGTATAAAGAAACAACATGCTGCACATTGTCATTGCAGATGTCCCGGGCCCTGCTGCAGCAGAAAGTGGAAATGTGGGGGATGTTGAAACACAGCCACAGTCTGACTCCAACACATGTGAGTCTCTCAGTATTGCACCAACCAGACGCAGGGCAAGGGTGTTACCTCTCCCAGAGTACAACCTGGACTCGGATGAGATGCTGGATGAACTCCCCACACCACCCCCAGAGGATAGATCCACAGGAACACAGCAGTCCCTGCCCCAGCGTCAGTCAACTCCCCTCAGGAGGTGTCACAATGCAGGCAGACAGTGTACAGAGGAAAGAGAGAGCCCATCAATCTTTGGCGGACTTGAAGCTTCCATGCTGAAAGTGCAGCGCCTGCAATGCAAACACATGAGGTCAATGCACAGGCAATTGGTGTCATTCAATCAGAACATGGGCACAATGAACAAGCATTTGGAGTCACTGCATAAGGGACAGCAAACAGCAGCCAAAAAGACTAAGGACTTGACAAATGCCATTAGGGACCTCTGCACTGAGATTCAGCAGGAGCGTGTCAGCCACCGTGGGCGACATCACCAATTTATGAGAAGGTTCGGCAAATCGGTCAATAGGCTTGCTAACTCAACTGCCACGATGTCACGACGTGCTGTGGGCATACAGGTGGAAATGGCAGACTGCAGCCGGAACGTTGTACAGGGCTTGGTGCAAATAACCAATGTCCTGGATGCAATGTAGACAGCATGCAGTGCTACAAACAGCGAACTGGGTGGTGGAGATAGTGAGGAGTTCTCTAGCCTCAGCAGTCTTACAGCCCCTGTGATAGATACTAGGCTTTGCAGTGCCAGACACAGTACTGCCAGTGAACCTGCTACAAGAGGTGCCAGTGAGGCCACTGAGCACTCAAGTGGAGTGTGCGGACATAGGAAGTAATGTTAAGGCCTACAGGGGACTACCATAACATGTAGCTGTACAGTTATACTATGATGCTAATAGTGTGACACTGTTATTTGTACCTGGTAGCCCATGCTTCATGGCTATGTCCTATTGACACATACGTTACCTGAAGTCAAGGTAATAAAGTTGCTAACTACAGAAAGACATAAAATTGCAGTAGTGTTGTCATTACTTACATTAGAAATGGTTGCGTGTGATGTCAGCACGTCTTTGCCTGCCCTCTGCAACACTGGTCCTGTCTACTGGGTGATGGGGTGGTAAGGGATCACCATCTTCATCTGAGTCCGGCTCCATTGGTTCAACAGGTATGCCCCCTCTCGTTGCTATGTTGTGCAACATTGCACATGCAGCCACAATTTTACATGTTGTCTCTGGGCTGCACTGTAGTGCCCTTCCACTCTTATGGATGCACCTGAAGCGGCTCTTCAGGAGACCAAAAGTCTGCTCCACCACACTGCGGGTTGCTCTGTGTGCAGCATTGTACCTCCTCTCTGCAGGAGTTGCAGGGTTCAGGTAGGGCGTCAGTATGTAGGTGCGCACTGCGTAGGCACTGTCTCCTGGACTGAACAGATGGTAAAATGAGTACTGTTGGAATCTGACATCACTATTACTTCAATGCAACATAGTCATCTATTACTTTACCCAGTAGGTATCCTTCGCCAAACTCACCAGCTAGCAGTCTTGTATGAATCCCACTGTGGCGAAAGATGTAGATGTCATGTGTGTTACCTGGGTATCTGGCCACAAGATCGGTGATGATGTTTGAGGCATTGCTAATCACCTGTATGTTCATGGAATGATGTTTTTTTTGGTTCCGATAAACATATTCGGTGGCCGATGGTGGACAGATAGCTAAATGTGTCCTATCAATGGCACCTATGACATGAGGGAATCGTGCAATCTGATAAAAATAGATTTTCATTTGTTGTATTTCCTGTGGGGTGTTGGGGAATCTTATGTGCTCTTGTATTTTGCTCAACATGGCATTTAGACATGCTTTGAAGAATCGTGAGAGAGCACTCTGTGAGACGCCTCCTGCTGCTGCTATGACCCCTTGATAGCTCCCTGAGGCTAGTAGGTGCAGACAGCATAATACCTGCACATGCGTGGGTATGTTATTGGTCCTGTGTGTGGTGCGCTGCAGTATGGGTTGTAGGTCTGCTATCAGGTCAAGTATCATGGCTGAGCTTAACCTGTACTTCTCATAGATTTCCTCCTCTGTATGGTCAAAAAGGGTTATGCGCACTCTGAAAATGCGCTCCTGTCTCCTCCTCCCTCTCCTCAAACCTTCCAAGATCCTCATTCTCCTCGCTATCACGTAGAGTGCAGCCATTGTGGAAGAGCGGCTGAGGCATTCTGGGCCTCTTTATATAGGTTGCACCTGGTTACCACCTGATTTCAATTCGTGGTAAATTGCATGTGCAAAAGGCCATTCTGCGAATTTTCGCAATTTGCGAATTTTTGATGCATCCCATTGTGACATGGTTTGGTGTGTCGCAATCAGCGTATCGCAAATTGCGCCATGATTTTACGGATCGCTATCTGCGATTCACTAAACTGTGTCGCAGTTTGCGTCTCGCAAATAGCGATTCAGTATTTCATGTCGCTATTTGTGATACATTGATTGCAATACACAAAACCATGTCTTATTCGCAAAAATTTGCAATTTTTGTGATTCTGTATTTTCACACTGCGAATGCCTTTCATGCATCGCAGGGGCCATTTTTGCATTCGCAAACAACCGATTTTTGCAATTCGCACGGTTTGCGAATGAAAAAAAGCGTGATATATCTGGCCCCTTGTTCTTTATTCTACCTAATTTTATTAACCCCCTTAATTATCTCAAAACCCCCATTTGAGGGCCTAATTCACAAAGGTAAACTCTGTGGAGTCTCTGCAGTTGGAGCGGAGAACTCAGCACAAGAACAGGTAAGACAGGGCTATCTTTGTATGTGCTGAGTCGCCGCCACAAGTGAGGAGTCTATGCAGTCGTAAAATTATTATTTGTAAAAGTAAACTCGTAGTTTGTGAATATCATTTTTTTTTTAAACTTAAACAAAGGTGTGTTTACCTTTGTGAATCAGTCCATGATACTCTCTTTGCTTCCATCATTTTGTCAAAGGAAATGTAAAATGGCTGCTGTACACTCTTCCTCTGTTCACTGGAATGTAGCATACCTTTTTTACACAGAATCATTTTAACTGGTTTACATACCCATACCCATATGATTAACGTGTAAAGCCACATATGTGTAACTAATTATACTGACATTGTCATTTGTAACATAGTCTGTGAAAGAGAGGGGTGATTGTTTTAAATAAGCATGTTTACATGGATGATAGTCTTTGAGAAAGAGAGGTGTCTGGCTGTAAAAAAACACCCTTGTGGCATTTGTTAACGGTCTGAGAAAAACGAGATGTGCTTTGTTTTCAAACATCATTGCGACATTTGTACCTGTCTGAGAAGGATGTGCTTGGTTTTAAACAATAATAATACAGTCTCTGAAAGAGTATTGTGCAGTTTCAAAGAAACATAATTGTCACATTCATAATATAGTATCTGAAAGAGAGTATTGTTTGGTGAATAGGAAAGTATTTCCCTAAAGGGAAGCACATTCTCCCAGTGCAGAGCCAAGTAAAATCGATTAGAATAAATTATTTTAATCATACCATTTCTACATTTGCAAATGTACAGATTTTTTTATATGAAAATATTTATAAGTGAGTGTACTTCGGTGAAAATGTGGCAGTCACACGATACCAGCATTAAACCTGTAATTCTTTGAAAATTGTGAAAAGTCAGAAATTTGCTTAAAATATAGGCATGCAAATGCTTTAGTAAAAGTCTGACTTTTTCAAGAGTCATGGGCTGTATTGCACAAGCACTGACAGTGGTATGTTCACCAAGGGCACAACATCACCAATTAATTATGGAAGGCCAGAATCCAGGTCATTCAAAGTTTGGTGGATGGATCCGTCAACAGTTTTTTATTTTATTTATTTTCAAAAACAAAATCACAAAGCAGGATTTTGTTTTTGGAGGATAAAAAATGCAATGCCACCCTCATTGTGGAAGTTTTTTTCCATGCGGTGGGGATCATTTTGCAGTTTAAACTGCCCTTTACCGCCAGCTGACAGGCAGTGAAACCTTGCCCGCTGTAAATAGGGCGGGCAGACAAATGGTGTACCTCAGCAGCAGAAATGGAGTAGTCCCTGTCATTGACATACAGAGGGCTGCCTCACTCTAAATGAGGCAAGCAGACCTTCAGTTTGCTTTGTGACAGAGTACCTTCTTTACCAAACTCTAAATTGAGCCCTATGACTTGTATCCATACATTTCTGTTGAGCTTGCAGAATACTCTAAAATAATATATACTGGATGAGGGAACTGCCCTCGAAATTTTGCATTGGAAACAGGTAAAGCTAAAAACCTGTTCATGGCAAGTTGCTTTTGGACATTCATTTTTGTGCAGCAGGTTATTACAGTGAACCATGGAGAAGACAACAATAATTTTTCAGGTCACAGTTTTACTTATTTGTAATCAGTTTTTCTAATATATGCAGGGTGTTGGAAATTGCCTTTATGCAGTGTCATCCCCAGACTTTTTGCCTTTCTCCTCCTCTTTTTCTGACCTCATTTTTGCTGGCTTTAGGACTCTGCGCACTTTACCACTGCTAACCAGTGCTACAGTGCATATGCCCTCTCCTTAAAACAGGGTGACATTGGATCATACCCAACTGGGCTATTTAATTTACTTATAAGTCCCTAGTAGAGTGCACTATGTGCCCAGGGCCTGTAGATTAAAAGCTACTAGTGGGCCTGCAGCACTGATTGTGCCACCCACTTAAGTAGCCCCTTAACCTTGTCTCCGGCCAGCCATTGCAAGTCCTGAGTCTGCAGTTTCACTGCCAATTCGACTTGGCATTTAAAAGTACTTGCCAAGCTTAAAACTCCCCTTTTTCTACAGATGTCACCTCTAAGGTGTGCCCTGGGTAACCCCTAGTGCAGGGTGCTGTGTAGGTGAAAGGCAGGACATGCACCTGTGTAGTTTACATGTCCTGGTAGTGTAAAACCCATAAATTTGTTTTTACACTGCTGTGAGGCCTGCTCCCTTCATAGTCTAACATTGGGGATGCCCTCATACATTGTTTGAGTGGTAGCTGCTGATCTGAAAGGAGTAGGAAGGTCATATTTAGTATGGCCAGAATGATGATACAAAATGCTGCTGACTGATTAAGTTGGATTTAATATTACTATTTTAGAAATGCCACTTTTAGAAAGTGAGCATTTCTCTGCACTTAAATCTTTCTGTGCCTTACAAGCCACGTCTGGTTGGGTTTATTTGACAGTTCCTTGTGCATTCACTCAGACACACCCCAAACCACAGGATACTCAGCCTCACTTGCATACCTCTGCATTTTGAATCAGTCTTCCTGGGCTAGGAGGGTGGAGGGCCTGCTCTCACACAAAGGACTGCCACACCCCCTACTGGGACCCTGGCAGACAGGATTGAACTAAAAGGGGACCTGGTGCACTTATAAGCCTCTCTTTGAAGTATCCCCCACTTCAAAGGCACATTTGGGTATAAAAACAGGGCCTCTGCCCTACCAACTCAGACATTTCCTGGAGAAGAAACCTGAACCAGAACCTGCATCCTGCCAAGAAGAACTGCCTGGCTGCCCAAAGGACTCACCTGACTGCTTTCTGAGAAGGGCTGCTGCCTTGCTGTTGCCCTGCTGTCTTGCTGCTCTCTTGCTGTGCTGCAGAAATGCTCTCCAAGGGCTTGCATAGAGCTTGCCTCCTGTTCCCTGAAGTCTCAGGACCAAAAAGACTTCTCTCCTGCAGCTGAAATCCCCGTGCGGCAAAAATTTTACGCACAGCCTGCTTGTGGTGAGAAATTCACTGCACGCCGAGACCGGAATGACGCAGCCCGACTTTGCACAAGTGACGTGACCGGAACTTTGACACACGGCCCTACTAGATCGACGCAAGCCAACTAAGAACGATTCAGCCGGAATTCCTGAGCGGAATCGACGCAGCTTCTGCTGTGCGGGAGAAAATTCAACGCATCGCCTACCGTAAAAGACGCAGTACCTGTGACCTCGATCCGCAAGCCCAGGATTCCACTCATCATCCCCGGGGCGTCTGAAAACACCACAACCCAAAGAGGATCCAAGTCTGCGTGCCGGAAATTGAAACAACACCTTCCCAGCGTGGAAAATAACAATGCTAGTCCGTGTGCGAAGGGGGCGAAACCGACACACACCTACCATTTTCCACACACCTCCTTCCCTGCTGTCTCTTGAGAGGATTTATGAACGCAAACCAGGTACATTGCCCTGTTTTTGTACTTGAGACACTTTTTATTGCTTTCACAGTAATCTTTCAATTCTAAGACACTTTATATTACTTTTACAGTAATATTTCAATGTATACTTATTGCATTTTAATCGTTTTGACCTGCATCTTATCAGATAAATATTATATATTTTTCTAAACACTGTGTGGTGTATTTTTGTGGTGTTATATTGTGGTTTTGTATGCTTTATTGCACAAATACTTTCCACATTAAGACTGACTGCTCAGTGCCAAGCTACCAGAGGGTAGGCAAAGGATGATTTGGATTGTGTGTGACTTACCCTGACTACAGTGAGAGTCCTTGCTTGGACAAGGGGTAACCTGACTGCCAACCAAAGACCCAATTTCTAACACAGGGCCACTGGAATTATGCAATTCTGCAGCCATGCTGTTCTCTTTATAATTTTGGATTGTTCACATTTGTCCTATTACCCATCATCTGCTACATAATTTCCAGATTTGAACAAAAATTTGTTTCTACCTGAAACGGATCAAAAGTTACTAAATTGCAGGGACAATTGTGGATGATGATTACTAGGTTCTTGGCAAAGTTGACTGGGCAACTGGTTTTAGTTACTCATTGCTGTTTTTGTGTGTTCAACTGGTAGCAATGAAATAAAACATTTGTCATACCCAGGCGCCCCCCCAGAGCCTGGGGGAGGGGCGCCATTAGTTGTGTCATGGGCAAGAGCCCTTTCTCCCCTCTCCCACCATGGCGGAGGCACCAAGGCGACGATCAGGCAATGTCGTGACCCAGAAGCGGGTCATCAGGGGGTACAGGGGACCCAGGACAAGGAGTGTATTTGAATGGTCAGAACCCTTGCATCTCCCTCCTTGCCCCTCCGATCCCAGAAGGACAGTCATCATCACGCCCAAAGAAAGTTCAGATCTGGATCCCACCCACCCGTCCTTCAGTGGAGGAAATAGCAGGAAATACTCTGAATATGGACTCTTGACTGGACTGACCCCTGAGCGAGGAAAGTTTGTGTGGGCATTGGGCTGGCAAGAGAGGATGGTTGACCTGCCGTTGGCCCTGGACTCTCTTGCCCTGCCCTGGACGCCTGGTTAGAATTTTTGGGGGCTACGCCTGTGTTCAGGTACCCCGGCGGGGCTGAAGCGCTATGCGGTGCCCTGGGATTTAATGACACCACCCTTCTGGGGGGAAGGGATGCAAATTTGTTGTGCCAAAGATGTTTTGGTGATTCCCTCTGCTGACTGATGTAAAAGCCCGGATGGAGTTCGTTTGGGGCCTGCCGGTACAATGCGCACTGCTGCACTAGTGGCTAAGAGACTGTCTACGCGAGTGCTATAACTAATTTGCTGGCTCCTGTCCTTGTATAAAACTTGAAATGCTTGAAGTCATATTTTCATACCTTGGATGTATCCTAAGTATTTGTATGCTCAATTCTCATGTACCCTGAAGGGGTCTTTGAGTGGATGGTTCACATGTGGTACTTGATATTACAATGCAATGTAATGTTTAACAGGTATTACTGTAATACTATAATAAAAGGCTAAGTGTGGGCATTCCACATACTTTAAGCAGCCTGGTATCTTTACTGGCAGAGGGGGGAGAATTGGCCTATGTGCGCGCACTACGACAGTGTTAACATGTAAAAATAAACTTTTGTTATCACAAAATGTGCTACATTAAGCTGTATAATGTACCCTTTCTTCATGCATGATGTACTAAACCTTGCTGCATATTTTGGTCCTCTTAAATAATTTCAGTGGCATGATTTTATGATGACAATCATGAGCTGCAACAAATGGGTCGACGGTATTAGGGTGAAGTCGGTAGAGATAGTTTGTGCCTGTGGGAGAGGCACAGCATGCTTGGGGCTGCCGTCGATGTCGGGCTAGTGGGGGCAAAGGGATTTTGACAGTAGTGTCAAATTTTGTGGAAAGGTAACATTTTTAAGAAGACTTTCTAGAAAAGCCTGCCTTCTTTCGGCTTTTCTCCGGATTCTGTTATGTCTGAACCTCTAAATAAATACATAATAATAAATACATAATTTAGAACATGTTGGTTCCATAACGTTATTATGATATTATGATTACAATGAATTTCAGATATTCAGCAAACTATGGTAAAGAAGAATTGAATTTCTCCTGACAAGGAGGTTTATTAGAATTGCTGACGATGTGTTCAACATGTTAAAATATTCAGCTAAAATCTCCAATTAGGGTGATGAATATCACTGCTACACTTGTTATTCCCTCTTAAACACGCAATGCTTAATCATATGTGTTAGCTCACCTAAGAACAATTAAGCTCTCACTGGAGACGTTTTATTTAATGTTCTAAACTTGTATGCCTACACTTAACGAATGACTGATACCGTTACCGAGAAGGTCCAGGTTAATCAGAGACAGGCTAATAGGTGGTTCCCATATCCTATTAAACAAATGGGGTGTACATGCTATTAATTATCTGCAAGATATTATGTGTAGCTTGTTCTCCGAGATCCACCTGTATTTACAAGTTCTTTAATTTGATTTAGAGAAATTCATAGTTTATTAATGGCCACCCTTGCTCCCTTGAGCTAGGCCTTTCCTTTCTCTCCAAATCACCCTCCAGCTTCTCTCTTTTCATGGCACCAGACATGAAGGTCGGCAGACAGAGAGAGAGACGACATGAGCTACCTGCCCTCTCAGCTCAGGATTCAGCACACGATGGCCATTTGAACCTAAGCACATTAAATGTATATAATCAGAGCTGTGACCTCTTTTCAAACGTACCAGATGTACCGCTGAATCTGTAAATGTTCAGGCACTACGGGGGCGCCGAAGTAAATTCATTCGTATTTTTTGTTGGAACGGATTTGAAATGCTATCCTTTTTGGGTTTGAAGACAGCATGTGGCGCCAAGAGGGTAGAACATATTGGACGTATGTAAGGCTGCACTGTGGTATGTCCTTTTACCTCCACAGGAGCTTCATGCATAAGAGCTCTTGTTTCTATCCAGCCTTCAGTTCCTAGTCATCTCCTGTTCTCATACGAGATGGTCTTTCCATATCCCTTCTCTAACACTTACCCTCTAACAGTTCAAGGCACAATTCTTGAAGGCCATCAACACCCTCTTGTGGAGAAAGTCATTGATCATGCCTGTTGTGGGAGAAGCTTTTTTACAGTGTGCACAAAGCTTCCAAGTGTGTTTCTTCACATGCCGAAAAGATTGTAATTTTAATGCTATATGTCAGAAATGGGGTCTCTAGTTGGCAGTAAGTTTACACCCTGTCCAAGTAGGGATCCTCACTCTAGTCAGGTTAAGGGAGATACACAGCTCAGATAAACTCTGCTCACCCCTTGAAAACTTGGCACGAGCGGTCAGGCCTATCTCAGAGACAATACGTAAAGTATTTGTATACACACACACACACACACACACACCGTAACACAGTGAAAAAACCATAAAAGTACTCAACACCAATTTAGACAACTAGCCAATATTTATCTGAGCCAAACAAGACCAAAACAACAAGAATCCAACATTCACAAGTAGAGGTATCACTTTTTTAAGGTTTAAAAGAGTCATAATCCTGAAGGTTTAAAGGTTGGATCCTTATAACACACAGTACCTTGGACTCATCAAGAAATAAAGACAATACGGGCCACACAGGAGGTGAAGGGTCAGGAAAGTCAGCAATGGGTTGATTCAGATGGGCGATGCATCATTTCTTTTCCTTCTGGGTCAGTGATGCATTGATTCTTTTCCCACCAGACGGGTAATGTGTTGATTCTTTTCCCGCCGGACTAGTGATGCAATGAATTCTTCTTCTGATGCAGCATCACTGGAGAGAAATGAAACTCAGAGGTAGTATATGTAAAATTCAGACTAAAGGTGAAGATGAATCCGTGCTCAGCAAAGGGATGCATTGAATCTCAAAGCTGCGAGACAGGCACTGCATTGATTATTCAGCAGCAGTATAGGTGCTGCATCACTTTTTCTCCTGTTATGGTGCTGTGTTTCCATTTTGTCTTCAGGTCACCAATTTCTTATTCCAAGGGCCCAGGGACTGTATTTGGCAAGTCAGGACTCTCAGTAGAAGAGACCAGGTACTGGCAGAGGAAGTCTTTTATGTCCCTGAGACTTCTTAACAGGAGGCAAGCTCAGTTCAAGCCCTTGGAGAACTTTGGAAAGCAGGATGTAGAAAGCAGAGTCCAGTCCTTTCACTCCCAGGGCAGAAGCAGTAAGCAGCAGGCCAGCACAGCAAAGCAACAGACAGAGTGGCAGTTCCTCCTACAACATCCAGCTCTTCTCCCTGGCAGAATGTACTCAGTCCAGAAGTGTTCTGATGTTGTGGGCTCAGCAGGCGAATACTTATAATCATTTCTGCCTTTGAAGTAGGAAAACTTCAAAGGAAAGTCTTTGTAGTGCATAAGACCCTGCCTGGCCCCAGACACACTCTCAGGGGTTGGAGACTGCTTTGTGTAAGGACAGGCACAGCCCTTTTCAGGTGCAAGTATCAGCACCTCTGATCACTCTAGCCCAGGAAGACCCACCAGAGTTTGCAGGACACATCTCATCTCCCTTTCTGTGACTGTCTAAAGTGAATTCAGAAACAGCCCAACTGTCACTCTGAATCAGACATGGATTCAGCAGCCAGACAGAGGCACAGAATGGTTAAGCAAGAAAATGCCCACTTTCTAAAAGTTGCATTGTCAAACTTACAATCTGAAAACCAACTTCACCAAAAGATGTATTTTTAAATTGTGAGTTCAGAGACCCCAAACTCCAAATCCCTACAGACTCCTAATGTAAAATTACACTTAAAAGATATTTCAAGGCAATCCCCATGTTAACCTAAGGGAGGGATAGGCCTTGCATGAGTGAAAAACAAATGTAGCAGTATTTCACTATCAGCATATGTAACACACATTAGTACATGTTCTACCTTTTCCATACACTGCGCCCTGCCCATGGGGCTGCCTTGGCTTTACATGTAGCTAAAGGGAAGTTTTGGGTCTGGCAGGTAGGTGCACTTGCCAGGTCAAACTTGCAGTTCAAAACAGCACACACAAACACTGCAGTGGCAGGTCTGAGACATGTTTGCAGAGCTACTCATGTGGGTGGCACAATCAATGCTGCAGGTCCACTAGTAGCATTTGATTTAAATGCCCTCTGCACACCTGGTCCAGTATACTAAGGACTTACTAATAAATCAAACATGCCAATCATGGATAAACCAATTACCTTTACTATTTTAGACAGAGAGAATTTGAACATTCGCACTGGTCAGCAGTGGTAAAGTACCCAGAGTCCTAAAGCAAGCAAAAGCTAAATTCAGTACAGGATGAAAACAGGAGGTCAGAAGCCAGAAGGACAGGGGAAACCAAGCCAAGAGCTGATAGGTCTAACACTTTGTATATTAGATCTTTGTAACATGCGCTGCCTTCTGTTGTTTGTACTTGTCTGTACTTTGATTACATATTTAGGCTTTGTGGCTTTAATAGCATGAGTGATCATATATATGTGGAGAAGTGGTTTAAAGGCCATAGCTGCCACCTTTGGAACTGGAAAACCAGGTACAAACCATTAGCTCCTCATCTTGTGGTGCTGAGCAATTCACTTAACCTTCCTGTGCCTAGAACAAAAGTATAATGTAATCTGGTTCTCATGTAAAGGTTGTAATCCCAGTCAATCTAGGTATGCGCTATATTGCAAAGTATAAAATACAATGTCGGACACTATAAATTGCAGATACAAATAAATACATTGGAATACAATGGTATGACTCTCTATTACATGAAGATATATACGACCTGTCTATGCCAACAAAACGCTTCTTGTTATGATAACTTTGAACTCTTTATATTCTAGACCAGCCGAAGAGATTTATGGCCTGACAGACGCCTGTCAGTTGGAACTTCATGCAGGGCCAGAATAGAGACCATTGTTAGAGCAGTCTGGAGGTCCCAAGTTGCATTTAGCCCTTTCTTGAAATAAGTACAATAGATGTGCCCTGATTTCTGTGTGTGGGTGGGGGTGTTCCATATTTTGAGTCTGAAAAAAACAGGGACTGGCAGACTGTTTTTTCTTTGTTGGACTTTGGAATTTTTGGACAAGGACATTTTTGTTTCTAAAATGTCTGTCTTCTCCTCGTACTTTTACTTTATGTATGAAGCATGACAGGAACTATGGTGTATACTGTGCACGTAGTTCCTAGCACCACCAAGCAAATCAGTGGGAATCACTTTAGAGTTGTTAATATCAGCAAGTCTTAGAAGTAAGGGCCTCAATTACTATGTTTTGGAGCAGGGCAGCGCCGCAAGCCTTTTTTCTCCGCCACCCTGGGGCAAAGCAAAAGGCCTGAAATGTGCCCTATCTATAAGATACGGCACATTCCTGTCCTTGTCCCCTGTGCTGGTGCACCAATTGCTGCCTAGTGCCAACACAAGCACCCTAGCACCATGGTGCAAGGGTGCCTGCGTTGCAAGGATGATTGTTTATGTGCAGGAAGGGACACCTTCCTGCTCATAAATAATTAATAATGTCATTTTCCTCTTTCTATGTGTGTTGTAGAATGCAGCACACATAGAAAAAGAAAGAAACGGGGAGAAATAATGTTATTTCTCCCCATCGTGCTACTTTAGTGCCATCCTTGAGGTAGCATAGGAATCTGACATATTCCCAGGCTTGTAAATCTGGGAAAGTATCAGATTTTGTTGGATTCCATAGGTGTTGCTTTGGGAACACCCACAGCAACACCCACAGAAGGTCCTTTTTACGCAGGGTTATGCATGAAAGGGGTACATATTTACAAAGCCATAAAAAGCCAAAAAGGTGTCTTTGCATGGCCTTGTAAATATGGGACTGCAAACTGCTCCACCAGAACATAAAAGAAAATTATTCTCCGGTGGCGCAGTGTGCCCTTAGGGCCTCGTAAATTAGCCCCTTAGTGTTGGTACTAAATTAAGGACTGACTTTTGAGAAGTCAGGTTTGCTTTTGGAAGTATGTTGGTTCTGTTGTTAATTCCAGAAAGAACTAGGCATTATACTAATGTCTGGAGATGTTGATGAGATGTCACATACGTCAGTGTGTATATGAATTATTGGTGAGCATTGAACATGTATTTCTACTTTCTTTCTGTGCTCTTGCTTGTAGTTTGTCAAAAACTATGAATTTAATGGATGTTAGTTTGTGTGCACTCAAATATTTGGTCCGGAGACTTGAGCCCATGACCCAATCATGAGCAAGAATACAGTTGGTATTAGGGATGGATAAGAATTTTGTCTTGTGTAGGGTTGCTGCTCACTGAAAATGGTGACTAGTTGATTCATAGATGTACTTCCATTTTGTGGGCCCAGTGTCAGGATGAGATGACCTGCCTGTTTAGTCTGTTGTGTCGGAGGGCTGACATTACCAAAGTTGAATACAAGGACTTGGCATGTTATGCCTCTTCTGAGCCAATAAGTTGCTTAACTGTACCACAACTGGTTGGTCTCTGATCAGGTTACATGATCTATATTCGTGCTGTGCTTCATGGTTGCAAGACAATTGATTGTACAAGTCATTTCCTGTTTTTCCACCATTGGTTTTATAAAATAATATATCATAACTTACCTTCTGCTGACGTGAATGGCGTGACATATACACAACTTTGTATACTGTAGGGGTCTCCATTCCTTCTCTTGTTCCTCAATCTGATGCACCATAACTTACTTTTGATTTATTTTTCCACCTTCAGAGTTAGTCTGTGGTCATTAACTATTGGAGATCGTAAGCAATGTGAGCTTCGGTTTGTATATTTTTCTGAATGGCCAAAAGTACTGCTTCATATCTTTGGTGCTGTAGTCTGATACTCTATGCCAATTACACTGGTATGAAGTACAGCACTGCCATGAAGTACAGCACTAGTGACTTAACAAGTCCAATTTTGCACACCTGTTTGTCATCTCAGTGTTTGAATTTGCTTCTAGGCTCAGCAATAAGCTGCTGAAAGCTATGTTGCAGATTTACCAGGCCAGATGTCTGTCCGATGCTTCTCATAGCTGAGATCTATAGAGGGCGAGTACCTACCCTACCTTTTTCAAACAGTTGAAAATCAGTTGACCAGACGATTATTGAATGTCCTCACATAAGTTTCGGTTTACATTACCAACAAGGAGCTGGGGTATCTTATCTCGCAGACACGTTTGCACTTCACTCTTTAATCAGATGGATCTAAATCTGAACCAAGCCATAACTAGCTTGAAACAGAAAAATACTAAAGGATTGTCTAGGTCTTGATCAGGCCATGTAGATCCCATGGTTTGAGAAGCTAAAGCGGCCTTTCACAGCTTTATCTTATCCTGATATATTTGACACCCTGGCCTCTTTGTCAAATAAAGGTATTGACTGGACCAGAACAAACTTTTTTCGGGTTAAAGCTCAAAAAAGAGAGTTCTTGGAGTTTTCCAAACAGATTATTTGAAGGTTCATTCTGCTCAAGACATTCACAGTCACTGAAACCTATTTATCTTTTGGTCCCATTTACTGAAACGTATTTATCTTTTACAACTAACAGTGAACACCTGTACCTGTTGCTCAGGTTTCGGTTGAATTTGATTCACTGTTGGATATGCCCATAGGATTTTCTTGGGTTAACAATCTAGGACGCTATGGTTGTGATTCTTTCACAACAGAAGACATGCTCCATTTTATCAAGTTCCGTAGGTATCCTAGGAACTTTTATATTAAACCCCTTTTGAAGGGGTTGGGTTTTACAGAAGTTCAGCCAACCCTGTTGTATCCTCAAATATTAAAAGATGAATTTGTTTCTTACTCTAGTGTATGTTTTTGAGGGAGACCATTAAAATTGAGCAAATGATTGAGAACCCACAATATGTCTCTTTGTTTTTTTATTCAGATGATTTGCTGGAGAGTTTCTCTCGCCTGTGACGTCTGTATTCTGAAGGATGGTCTTTTTATATTTTCTATTTAATACTAAGTGTTCTGCTTTCCTCACTTATGTTTCATATGGAGCAAACCTGGGTCTATCTCCCATTTTATGGATTTTTATGTTAAATATATTTTTTTAATATTTACCTGTGATGGTTATATCGTGCACAGTTTTATGGATGCGGTCTCATTTGGTCATTTTTATTGTATTATAATGTACATTGATGTTAGACCTAATAACTGTTGGGTGGTAGTGACCCAAATCTTTTACCTTTACCCCTTGTGTTTTCTGAACCCATTTTTCTTGGCTTTTAGGACTGTGCACTTTACCACTGCTAATGAGTGCTAACATGATTGTGTTCGCTCCTTTAAAGAAGGTAAAAGTGGCTTACACCCAATTGGGACATTCACGTACCCAGGGACTGTAAATTAAATGCTACTGGTGGGACTGCAGCTCTTATTGTGCCACCCAATTAAGTAGGCCTTTAAAACATATTTCAGTTCTGCTTTGCAGCCTGGGTATGCTGTTTTTAACTACTATATAGACTTGGAAAAATAAAACTTTTCCAAACCTAAATCTTCCTTTTTAATATATATAAGTCAATACTAGGGCAGACCCTAAACAACCCATAGGGCAGGATGTTGTGTATTTAAAAAAAGTTTGACATGTACTTTTAAGATTAACATGTCCAGGGGCTAGTGACCAATATGGCCGCATGGCATTGAAGCTCTGGAGACAATCACCTGATCCTACTGTCCCTGGGCCTGCATCCACCCTCGATAAGTCCAGGACCGATTTGCCTGCAGTGCATTAGGACTGCTCACCCAAATACACCAATCCTCAGCATGCACAGGATCAGACGCAAATCTGTATGCCAGCAGCCCCAGCCTGATGAGGCCCACGGAGGCCCCTTTGAGACAGGGTCTGTGGATGGGCCTGAGGGCAGGGCGGTGGTGCGCACAGCTTGAATCAGCAGCACAGCTGCCTCCTGTGACCTGGGCTGTGTGTGTTATGGCACCCTCCATGGTTTGATAACACACCTGATGGGCTGTGTGATTGCTTCTACAGGGCATCGGTGATGAGCCTTATTGTTGCCAAACATCAGCACTGCTGGGAGGCCTGATAATCGGCCCAACAGAGAACTGCTGCACTGAATTTGACAGCCCCATGGTCTGTGGGGTGCATATGGCCTCCCCACCTCCCATATCGCCAGAGAGACGTGTGTGTGGTGGGGCCCGCACCCTGACAATATTTGCCTGGGGACACATACCCCCACTTGCTGTCCCTACAGACAGTGGCCTGGATGGTGAATCTGTATGAATAATTCAGCGGGTGGAGGCATTGGACCTAGCCATTACTGTGTGTCAGTGCCACTTGAAACTGGTGACCCCCTCCCATTTCTGCAATTGGTAAGTCAAGTGCAGGTTATACCTGCACCTTAATTAAGTCTGCTGGAGACTAATACCATTCCATACTATGCCTTCAGATTGCAACATGGGAAACAATTAGTGTCACTCCTGATTGTTGCTGGAGTTCGTGGCAAGCCACCTCCAGTTGATAATACTTGCCTACCACTGCTCCATAGCACATACTACTACTGTCTATTGATTGCCTCAGTGACTGCAGGGGTCAACCGTGACCAACCCTCCCTCGTTAACCTACCTGTGGCCGGGGGTTATTCACCCTGCATATTTAGGGCCGTATTTATACTCTGGTTGCGCCGAATTTGCGTCGGTTTTTTCGACGCAAATTCGACGCTAAACTAACGCCAACTAACGCCATATTTATACTATGGCGTTAGACGCTTCAGGCGCCAAAGTGCCCGGAGTGTGCGTCATTTTTTAGCGTGAACCCCTTCCTTGCGTTAATGATATGCAAGGGAGGCGTTCCCGTCTTAAAAAATGACTCCCAGGCCTTTACGTGGTATTTATACTCCCGGGCAAAAATGACGCCCGGGAGTGGGCGTGGCCAAAACGGCGCATTTGCGCCGCTTTTTAACGCCTGGGTCAGGCATGGCGTTAAGGGACAAGTGGGCTCAAAATGAGCCCAGAGTGCCCTCCCCTGCCCCCAGGGACCCCCCCTGCCACCCTTGCCCACCCCAGGAGGACACCCAAGGACGGAGGGACCCATCCCATGGACATTAAGGTAAGTTCAGGTAAGTATTTTTTTTTTTTTTTTTTTGTGGCATAGGGGGGCCTGATTTGTGCCCCCCTACATGCCACTATGCCCAATGACCATGCCCAGGGGACATAAGTCCCCTGGGCATGGCCATTGGGCAAGGGGGCATGACTCCTATCTTTACAATGATAGGAGTCATGTTGATGGGGGATGGGCGTCGTTAAAAAATGGCGCAAGTCGGGTTAAGATGATTTTTTAGCGTCAACCGGACTTGCGCCATTTTAAGACGCCCTAACGTCATTTTTTCCCAACGCCGGAGCTGCCTGGTCTACGTGGTTTTTTTCCACGCACACCAGGCAGCGCCGGTCTGCTTGCGCCGGCTAACGCCATTCAATAAATACGGCGCCCGCATGGCGCTTCAGAATGACGTTAGCCGGCGCAAAATTTTTTGACGCTAAACTGCGTTAGCGCAGTTTAGCGTCAAAAAGTATAAATATGGCCCTTAGTGCCATAATTGCACCAGCACAGAGAGGCACAGTGACTCCAGAAAGAGACAGCTCTCCTTCGAAGCTGCAAAGACCCCAGGGCAGCAACATTCCCCTCCAGGTGCTGGGGAGCCTCCACTAGAAGAAGTCTCCAACTCTTCCCTTGTTGGCACTGCCACCATTATGGCTGGAGTATGTGATGGTTTTAAAGGTATAGATGCGTGTTTTGATACTTTGACCAGTCAACTGGACCGAATAAACAAGCGCAATGCTACAGGGCTTGATGTCATGGCTCAAAGAATATCGGAGATTGAAGGCGACAATGAGGATGTTCTGAAGCATCTTGGAAAGGTGGAGTGCACATTAAAAATCCACCTTTGCCAATAAAGAAGACCTGGAAGTGCGTTTGAGCTGTAATAACTTTTGGATTACAGGGATTACTGAAACCACCAACATGGGGAGCCCAGATCTCTTTGTGGAGAAACTGATTGTGGAGCTTTTTGGTAGACAAGCCTTCACTGATACCTTTGTGGTTGAAATGGCCCATAAATCACTTCAACCATGTCCCACACTGGGAGCACCTTCACGTCCGATTATTGCCCGACTAATTAACTTCTGAGACGAGGACACTGCACTATGCTTAGCTCATGAAAAAGGACCTCTTCAGTATCAGGGTGCAATGCTGTTCATTTTACACCAGCAATCCTGGATGTGTGGAACAAAACCACAGATATGAAACGTAGTCTTCAGAAATGTGACCTCAAGTATAGTATGCTATATCCAACTTGTTTATGTGTTGAGGGAGCGGACAGTACCACATATTTCATACCCTTGCTGATGTCATTCTGTTCTGCAAACATCACGAGGTTGGTGCAGACTCACCTAGACATATGCGACCTACCAAGTCACCTGCTGCCACCACTGTGGGATCTCAGCACAACCTGCTGCCTTGAAAGATCCACCCTCTGGGTGTGTTGGTCAACCTGACTTACGACGGAGCGACCCTTGTGTTTCCGATTTGACAAACTCCACCCTATGCACACAGCAGGTGGGACGACTGCCTGGCTTCAACAGTTACCATCTTCATGCATACCCACTGCATGGGTGGGTGTTGTTCCCCTGAGGGTTGTCATCCCACTAAGCTGTATACCACAGTGTTTGTTTTCTGTCTCTATTTGTTTTTGTTGGGATTCGCCAGTTGTTAACTCTTCTGGTGCGGGTGCGGGTGCGGGTGCGGGTGCGGGTGCAGGGGAGAGGGCTGTAGTGTATTGTTATGTTTTTTTTTGTGGTTGCTACACTACTATCATATTGTATGCCATTCCAGTGACATACCACCCTACACATGCAGGTTATCTACCTTGGACTACAAGACAACCCACTTTTATAGAGATTGTGAAATCTACCTCACATATATGACATGAAACAATAAGAGACCTCAACAACCCTAGGAAAGGGAAGCAGATTCTTTTATCCTTAAACCGACAAGGTGTTAAATTATCATTCTCACAGGAGACCCACCTCTCCCTCCTTGCTGACTACCTATGTGCTGTATCATGGGGCTTAAATTGCTTCTTTGTCTGCTACAGCTCTTTCTCTCTGGGGGTCTGTATCTTAATCCATAAAAGTATTCCTGTTGTTTGCTAAGAATGTTTATTTCAACAAATAAGTTTGAAAATTCACCAAGATCGTCTGCGGTCTCTGGATATTCGGATTCCTCCTAAAAGGGTTGCGGTGCACTCTCGGGATATTAATTATAATCTGAGCCTCTGTCTCATCCAATAGGATTACCTTTTTAATAAGACAAACTACATACTTCTTCAAGCCCAACCCCTCCACTCCCTCCGAGATGTTTAAAATCCTAAGATTATTCCTTCTTGAGTTGTTTTCTATTCCAGTTTTTCCTGCAGGTCCCGTTCCGTCCCTTTTAATTGTTGAATCTCTTCCTTATTCTTCCTCAAATCCTCTCTCATAGTCTCAACCGACTCTTCAAGGGCCTGAGTTCTCAATGCCAAAAGATCTATTTTTTTCTCCAAAGATTCACAAGCTAATCTTATTTCAGCTTGGTTTGCCTCGGAGGTTAAAAAACCCTTCTTTATATTTTCCGTCAGTGAGGCAAGCATGCTTCCCAAGGTACTAGGCTCTGATACTGTCTGGGGTTGATTGTCAGACACTTGTAAGGGTTCTACAATTTCTGCCCCTGCCAAATGGTGCAAGATTTCCGGCGTCCCAAAAATATCCCCCCTAGCCTCGTTTGCCTCCTGGGACCTGGGGTGCAAAACCAAAGGTGGGTTAGGGGGTAAGTCTACTAAAGAAATGGGTGCGGATGCCCCCTCCCTATCCTTATCCTGACTATCGGGAGAGCTCTAAAATATGCCCGTAGAGAGGGGGTATTCCTAATACTGGTCTTGGCAGACCTCTGCTTTATATTTGTTTTTTTAATGTTACTGTCCTCCTCCTTCTCGCAAAAATCTCCTCCTCTGCTCCCCGATCTCTGCGCTCCTGCACTGTCCTGATTCATACACAAAGTTTTGCCCTTACTTGCACCTCCCTTAAGTCCAATAGAGGCTAAGGAACTTCATACCGGTGGAGGGATTGAAGTGATTAAAGTGAGAGTCCCAGCCTCAAGAACTGGCTTCCTTATTCCTTGCACCGGCTCCTGTAGCTCTGGAAGCCCCAGAGACGCTACTCTCACATGAGCGACTGCAGAGCAGCTGGTGCTGACTCTGCCAATGTTCCCCCAGAGCTCCAGGGTGGCTCGGATCCAATATGCCGCCCCGGACTCCTCTTCGGTCCACGAGCATCTTCCTGCACTCATACGCTGCCTCAGCAGCTGCGGCAAGTCCAGCGAGGGGAGTGAAGCGAATCAGCCGGGGAGCTCAGGTACGCATTTCAGTGCGCGACCGTGCTGCCGCCCGCCATGTTCCCCCGACCCTAGGGGCGTCCTCACGCTTGCCACAAATTCTCAGAAAGGCATTAGATCTCGGATCCTTGGAGACTGGAGGAATTCAATTTGAAATTAGATCTGACCTCTCTAGATTAACATTGAACAGGCAATGGGAGCTAGGAAAACGTTTGGAGGAATTAAAAAATCTGGGTGCCGTAGCCCGATTAAAATTTCCAGCTAACTTGCGCGTGATGTTTAATAACAAAATGTATAACATCAGAGATCCAGCTGCGGCAGAT
This sequence comes from Pleurodeles waltl, assembly GCF_031143425.1. Classification (NCBI taxonomy): domain Eukaryota; kingdom Metazoa; phylum Chordata; class Amphibia; order Caudata; family Salamandridae; genus Pleurodeles; species Pleurodeles waltl. The sequence continues at coordinate 477,037,722 of NC_090451.1, forward strand.
GATCTTATAGAAACTATTAGGAAGGGGAATATGGTTTATGGAAGCAGGGGAGCTCATTGCGTTTCTAAAAACTGGGCCTATAGGTTCATCATTGGTGGTGGGGGTTCTCCGAGGGAGGATGGGGAAGGGCACAACAGGGTTTTTTTGGGATGCCCTAAGGGGGAGGCATGCAGGGAAAAAAAAAATTAACCTCAAACACCTCTGATTTATTTTCACCTGGATAAGAGCCAGAGGTCCAGGGAGTCAGGAAGGTACTGGTAAAATGTATGTCATGGAATGTTAATGGGTTGCGTGTGAGAGCTAGGGCGAGGAGAGTTCTGCAATTTCTTAGGGATTCCCCAGCCCATATTATAGTTCTTCAAGAAACACACTTAACTAAAGTTGAAAGCGTAACTCTGTTTGAAACACAGAGATGGATAGGGGACTTTGCTACTACCGAGCACAATTTTAACACAAAGGGAGTGGCAATTCTAGTTAAGAGTCAGTTGAATGTCATTCTATCTAAGGTGTTAACGGATAAGTTGCGGAGATGGATTATACTTAGGTCGCAGTTGGGGGTAGGGCTTTTACATTGGTAGGATTCTATGGTCCCAACTGCGATGATCCAGAACCTCTTAGAGCATTTTTTTCTCATCTTTTGAGTTTCTCAGATCCATTTATTATGATTGGTGACTTTAACGTGATTCTAGACAATAGGCTTGATAGGTCAGCAAAATCCAGGTCGGTGGGTACTCCAAAGCCTCAGCAATAGCTCAAATTAATGATGAAGGATTTTAGTTTGTGTGATTTGTGGAGGAAGAGAGCAGGGCAAACGCAGGAATTTTCATTCCATGATCAAAAATATGGTCATGCATCGCGGATCAATTATTTTTTAGTGGATCGTACTATTTGTGATTTGGTAGAGACCATAGTTTACTCACCTGCCCTTTTATCGGACCACACTGCAATGACATTACGTTTGAGTTGCCCCCCTGAGGTAGGCGGGGTGAGATGGACTTTTGATCGGAGCATTTTAATAGAGGATGAGGTCATTTGTACTCTCCGGAAGGAAGTTGAGGATTTTTTTAGAGTGAATTAAGGGTCAGCATCAGGAGCAGTAGTATGGGATACTTTCAAGGCAGTGGTAGGGGGAAAAGTCACTAGCCTTGTGAGTTATAGCAACAAGAAATATGGAGAAGTGAAATCTTTAGAGCAACAAATGGCGTTGCATAACATTTACTACTATAGGGGCAGAGATGAGACATATTTGAAAAATAAGATTTCCCAGTTAAAATTACAGTTGGAATCTGTTTTACAAGCTAGGATTGCTAAGCGATGGGAGACAAGAGAGCAAATTCACTTTGAATATGGAGAAAACATGGGAAAATTACTAGCTTGGAAGTGTAAGAAGGATCAGGGGCGTAATATGATTAAGGAATTGGTGGATACTCAGTCAGGGGGTAGTGTTACATCTTCAGTGGCTATAAGGGAGGTGTTCTATGAATTCTTTTCAGAACTTTATATGGAGGAGAGGGAGGTAAGTGAGGAGATGATTGGGGAATGGTTGGGAAAAGATATCCCCCCGCTTGTCGCAGAGTAAACAGAATGATCTGTCCAGACCTATTACGGAAGGGGAAATAAGAGCAGTGTTATGATGAAGTAAAAATGGTAAGGCCCCAGGCCCAGATGGAATTCCGGTTGAGTTTTACAAAGTGTTGGGGGACTCTATAATCCCTTTTCTCTTGCAATTGTTTTCAGAGATTTTTGAGGGTGGAGTCGCTCTGCCGGCCTCCTGGAGTGAGGCTACTATTTCGCTTATTTTAAAGCATGGTAAATCTTCATTGAAGTGTGATTCTTATAGACCTATTTCTTAAATAGTGATTATAAGCTCTTTGCTAAGATATTGGCAAACAGGTTAAGTATTTTTGTGAGCGATTTGGTCCATCCGGATCAGAGGGGATTTATCAGAAATTGATTTTTATATGAGCAGACATTTAATTTAATGGGGGCCATTGACTTAGCTACCACTTTCCAGGACCCCTTGGCAGTTATAGCAGTAGATGCAGAGAAAGCTTTTGATAGAGTGAATTGGAAATAACTGTATAGGGTCCTTGATCATTGTAATTTGGGGCATATATTTCGTCACTTAATTCGATCTATATATCCGGCACCCGAGGCTAGGCTGTTGGTTAATGGTAGGCTAACTTATTCTTTTGAGATCACTAGGGGTACTAGACAGGGTTGTTCTTTCTCTCCTCTGTTATTTAACTTGTATATAGAACCATTGGCTAGGAGGATTAGGGGGGATTTGAGAATTTCCCCATTCAGGAGTAATGGTTGGGTGAAGAAAGTAGCTCTGTTTGCTGATGATCTTCTTATCCATACCTCCGACTTACTGACAACAACGCTTGTTTTGTTGGCTATTACGGAAGAATTTGGGAAGATTTCAGGCTATCGTATTAATTCAGATAAGACCGAAATAATGGTCTGGAATATGAAGTGTGGAAATTGGCGTACTACGACTTGTATGAGGTATGAGGTATTTAGGATTGTCAATCATTCACGATTTGAAACAAATACATGTAGTAAACATTGGGTCGGTTACAACAGAGTGCAATAAGTTAATGCTTGGTTGGTTACATCTGCCGCTCACAGTTATTGGGAGGGTAAATCTGATTAAAATGATAATATTGCCTAAGTAGAATTTTCCTTTTCATTCTATTTCTTTACTTATGGATAAAAAATGATTGGCTCTATGTCAACAGAAAATAACCTCCTTTATATGGGCATATAAGGACCCTAGGATAGCTTGGAAGAAACTGCGTAGAAGAAGAAAGAAGGGGGGTTTGATGCTCCCGGATATTCAGTACTATGCGTGGGCGTTTCATCTGAAGAATACTAGGATGTTGTTTGCCTCTCCGGATCAGTCAGTAGTGGGCACAATGTTCAATTGTATGGTGGCTACCGAAAAAGGGGGCGCAAGGCATTTCCTATATAAGTTTGGGGATCCCAAATTTTTCAAGAAAGTGAAATTGAAAATATTACAAGATGCTGCTAAAGTTTGGTTTGAGGTGCGTTAAGTGGCGAAGATACCATACTATAACCTGGGGGCTCTGGTTTGGGATTCCCCAGGTACTCCTGAATGTTTAACAGATGTATTGGCTTGGCCTCTTAAGAGGGCAGGAGTTGAAGTGTGGGGGGATCTGACTAGTGCGGGGGCCTTGCTATCTTGGGATGAGCTTACGAAAATAACAGAGGGATCGCTTTCAAGACTGAAATATGTCCAAATAAGGAATTGGTCTTGCGAGCCCGTTATCACTCTAGGCCATGCAAATCATTTAGAAGATAGTTTGGTAAGGAATCATGAACAAGTACAAAACGTTTCGAAATGGTATTGGGGAACGTCGGATGTTTTAGAGGGTGATTTTAGATTACCAGTCGATCTTTGGGGGGAAGAGTTCCGTCTTGGGCAGGTGCAGGTATGGTGGGAAATGTCAATGCGAGGGATATTTAAAATTGTTAAACCGGCTTCATTGAGGAGGAACCATCTTTTCACGCTGCATAGGGCCTTTTTCTCCCCTGATAGGCTTTCCAAGATGAGGGGAGGTGAGGACATGTTGTGTGCAAAATGTGGTTTGTCAGGTGCTTCTGATATCCATATATTTTTGGACTGTCCAAGGGTGTTTTCTTTTTGGTGGGAAGTATGTATATCTCTTTCAGGTATTATTCGGCAAAATGTCTATCCAACTTTGTCTTTAGTTATTTTTTTGGTGCAGGAAGGGGATGAACCAATCAATAAGGATATTAGAACAATATTGTTCTATGCTAAACTCTTGGCTAGGAGGGAAATCTGCAGGAAGTGGATGGTCTCCTCCGCTCCTTACTACATAAATTGGCTCAATGCTTTGATGGCTACTTCAAGACTGGATGTGGGAACGTGTAAGTCAAATAAGGATAAGAAAATAAAGATCTGGTCACGTTTATGGGAGTGGAAAGACACTGGAGTTTAAGGCTTTATGTATTCATGAATGTGTCCTATGATTATGAACTCAGTTACTCTTGTGTCATGGACTTCGATGTTAGTCGAAGTCTGAATGAGAGAGCTCTGTTCTTCCTGGCTTTAGCTATATCTGTGTATGGTGAACATCACAAGGTGTTATGGAGTGGTTTGAAGGCCAGAAGTGTATGAGGACAAAAAAAAAGAAGAAAAAAAAGAATGTTTATTTGATTCAGAGGGCAGATATTTGCTGGTATCAGAGGCCCTGGCTGACAGAGCAGTATTGCTAGTAAATGTCTACATGCCAAGCACTGACTCCCCAGAGTTTTATCATGAAGAATCTGCGCTAATGGGATGCTCACAAGCGGATTTTTTTTAGTAGGCAGCAAATTTAACATCACATGCCACCCCATACTTGACACGACCGGTTCACCACAATCACCAAACCTCGCTCACTGCAGGCACTCAGTGAACTCCTTGACACCTTCCAGCTTACTGATGCATGGTGCTCACATGCAAACCCACATGTAAAAGACTACACATTCTACTCTGCCCCAATGTCTGGACCCGCATTGAGCATTGGTACATTTTTCGTGGAGCCCTGTTGTGGCTCAATGATGTCACACATAATCCTCACACCCTTTCCAACCACGCACCTGTAAAGAGAACATTGCTCGTTCCATATCAGGTTCATTCAGCCAGGCACTGGTGTTTTCCTGAAAATGCTTTGCATGATGTGTTTTTTTGTATAGAAATCCGTGATGCCATAAAGAAATACTTCACAACCAATATTGATTCTGTGGTGGAATACTCTGCACTCTGGTACCCCTTCAAGGCCTATATAAGGGGATTACATATTGCCAAGCATGCAGGGGTACTCTGCAGTATTAGAAATTACCTGGCGAAGGTAGAGGGGAAACTGTGAGACATCATTATAGTTGAAATGACGGATATGCAATTACCTCACCTATACAACCAACACAAACTATTACAGGAGTTCTGGGACATGGCTGAGCAAGAGGTAGCATATCTGGACCAATGACGCTAAAGCACACAGGTATGGTATCACTCCTGAATCATGCTAATCAAATATTAATGCTAACAGCATCGAATCCAGTCTCGAGGGGAGACTACAGGTCCCAGCAGGCCCAGGGCCTCAGGAGGCGGTCCCAGGCACACCGGTACCGACTCGCTTTAATGAGCGCTTTTCTTCCCCAGCAGCCCAGGGGGCCAGCCTACACCCATCGGAGCCCGAAGAAGGCAAGGCTGGGCCGCCCCTCTAACATTTTTTGTTTTTCTGAAGCTGATTCTTCTTAGGTCCCACTGTACTGTTGCATTTATAACCAGGACTGTATTATTGACCTATCTGATTGTCAACGGCCCACCCTTATATTGAATATAGTATTACTGATGGGTAAAAGGAAGGCGACAGAGGACGGGACTGGTGTATAAGAAAAAATTACAAGAAGCAAAAGCATGTAGAAAATAATTGTGTAATGGAAAGGATTGATAATCTACTTGTTGAATGTGATGAAATATCATCCTCTCCCCAGGAGAATGTCCCTGAAGGCACCCAGAGAGCACGCTCTCCAGCTAGCTTGGGTGCATATCACAGGAAAATTCCAGATCTGTTTAAAAAATGTGAAACAACGGATTCAGCTCCCATAAAGCGGAGGGGGGACATGCTACCACCCAAATTTACTCAGTACTGGCGGATGAGCCATTGTATGTTGGTAGTGATGTCCTTCATTGTAGCAATCTCTTTAGCCCTCTAAATTATATTTTAGATCCACATGATGATCCTGACATAGGTACCATGGAAGATGTAATACTAGATGTAAATGCAAACTCTATTATGTCTGAAGCTCAACACACTTCCCACAAACAAGATTTAAACTGTGAGGTAGCTGAGCTTAAATCTATGGTAAATATCTTAACATCTATGGTTAAAGATGTGACAACTATTTTTGAACGTGTCCATAGTTCCACACACAGTTCTTCAGGCCTCTTGGATCCATAGTCTAAATTTCCTCTGTCTACTTGCAATAAGAATCATACTTGTGTTACCTGTCCTGCTGCCGTCAGCTCGGTTCCCTATGATGGTCACTATGCAGCCAGCGGCAGGACTCAGAACTCTAGACAGGTTCCCACATGTAATGGTCTGGGCTCGGTCAAGGAACCAATAGCCTGCTGTCGATTTTCCAAATCTGTGGATGACAATGTCTCCAATTGTATTGTACACCCTACTGCTGATTTATCCAAATCTACTAATACTGTCTTGATGGATAATGTGCTCAAATTACATCCAGCGGCTTCTAGGGAAGGGGGAGAGTTTGTCAGAAATAAGGACATTCATTGAATCCGTCATGTGAGAGGTTGTTACTTTGTGATACGTGAGGATATAATTGAGGCAGTTAGAAGGCCTGATCCTGATCCACATTATGATATGATTAAGTTAACATTCAGGGACAAGAATATATTAGACAATCTTGTGGCCCTAGATGCTAGGACAAGTCCCCCTAGCCATTCTTGCATACGGTTTAGACATCCAAGGCTTTTCTCCCATTGCAAAGTTTGTCTTACCCCTCATTTGGGATGCAACTCATCTGATTTAAATGTGAATGATTGACTTGTTGTATTGCTTGGGGCCCCTTTAGACCTACCATCTTGGGTTCCCCCTTCATATGACCTAATTGGATCTGGTATTGGTGTTCTCCCTACCCGTGACTTTGTGACAACCTACTCCTCTTCTCCTGATAGATCTCATTAGTCAACTCAGGATCATCTAGCCAATCGACTTAATATTTCATCTATGCCAGGGCAGGTTCTCAAAGTGTTGGGATGCGGTATGCTTCCTGGAATGTGGCAGGTTTAAGATCTGTTGTCTCCCTTACAGCCTTTATTTCTTTCATTGAAGACCGTGACCTCTGTCTTTTTCAGAAAACTTGGGCAGTTGATCCATTGTTTCATTCTGGCAATTAACAACGTTTTCACTCCAGCACTTTCTAGATTTAGGGATAGACGGTCTGGCAGTCTAATCACATGGGTCAGGATATCATTAAACTGTCATATAGCTCAGCTATCCATTGACTCCCCTCGCATACTAGTCATCCGGTTACTGTTTGGGGCAAACGTGGGCGTGAGTATTCTTAACATCTATGCAAGAAGGGTAAGGGGAGGTTTGGCTTCTGATACCCTCCGCGTTTTGGAGACATTCCTAAGGCAATGTCCCTGGCACTTCAAAATCATTGTGGCAGGTGACTTTAATGCCACTTTTGAACTTCTTGACTGGAATGATCTTGGGTTTAGTTGTAAGGAGGATAGGGCATGGTCCGTCCCTTCCTTGGACAATCCACCCATTAAAAGGGGGTCCCAAGTTGCCATCCAGCTAAAAACATTGACTAAGAAATTTGGTCCATAGAGCACTCAACGGCAGGACAAAATATGACACAAAGGGTTGTGATACTTCTAATAAGGTTAACCACACAAGTAGAATCGTCTATTGTCTAGTTGATTTAAGATTGTGGCCTTTTTTTATTGATATGATAGTTACTGAGAGAACCAATAGTGATAATAATCTGCTCTCGGTCCAAATGATTACCCTATGTAATCAAATGTCTATGACCAATATGCCCACTATATTATTATTAGGTATTAGTATGACTAATGATATGCGCCACTTAAAGTGGAGTAAGGTATCAGCACGGCCGGACATTATAAGCTCTTGTGGTGAGCAAATAATAACATCTCATTCTCAATGTTTTGAGTGTATTGTGACACACTTCATAGCAGGTAGGACTAAAGGGAAATATCATTGGGTCAACAAGGAATGTTGAGATTCAAATAAACTCTTGATCCAGGCCATCAAATCCAAGGATGCAATTGCTATCCGGATAGCTAGGAAGTCTTATATGTCAGCTATTTGTCAAGCCAGACGCTAGCAAGACGAGTGGTGGGCAGCACTAAATGATGCTTTGAATGAGAAGTGCACTAAATTCTGGTCTTTGGCTGCCCTTGGCCCTGATAATAGTGTATTTAATGTTACAGCAAACATTGCTGCAGCAGAGTAGGTAGACCACTTTACCCGAATATATTCGGATCATCATCTCAGTATATGTGAATCTGATAGGGTCTTGAGTGCCACTACTGATCAAACTCCGAGCCCTTTACCACTGAAATTGTTTACTATTTCTAACATATTGCACTCACTAGGTACCTTAAAGCACGGCAGGGCATCTGGCACAGATGGCGTTCCAGCAGATTTGTTCCTAACAGATAATGAAATCTGGTTGAGATACATTAGTATGATATCCAATGAAATAGCAGTGGGGGCACCAATTCTTGAGTTGTAGAAGGGTGCTGTTGTAGTTTCCATTTTCAAACAGGGTGATAGAGCTCTACCTTGCAATTATAGACCAATTAGCCTACTGGACTGTATGCAAAAAGATTTCTGCCACTGTCTCCTGGGGAACATTCAGGACTGGATGTCAGAGTGTGATATCCTTAGCCCATTGCAAGCTGGCTTTTGCAAGAAAACTTCAACTATTGATCAAGCTTTTAGGTTCTTGCTTCTATATTAGAAGATCGTTAGTATTGGTAAGGGGAATCTGTACGTTGCCTTTGTTGATTTGAAATCCGCGTTTGACTTAGTGCCTCACAAAAAGATGTGGGAAGTTCTTTCAGGATGGCAATCCCCACCCGCATTCTTTCCTTGCTAGTACAGTTCCATAAGGGCAACTATGCACATGTCAGGTGGGGCGATTTGAGGCAGCTTACTGATGAAATTCTTGTGTCAAGGAGAGTACGCCAAGGGTGTGTCCTTGTTCCATCTCTGTCCTCTTTATATATTAATGACATTGTTTCTTCTTTACTCAAGGTGGAGGCAGACGCACCATTCTTAGGCACACATAAAGTTCTGGTCTTGCTATTTGCAGATGACACCCTTTTGATATCTAAGAACTGGAGTGGCTTACGGAAACGTGTTTTGAGAAATTCTGTTCCGCTTGGGGATTGGAAATCAACATCTCCAAAACCAAAATGATGGCATTTAATCCCCATAAACCTTTTAAAGGGAAGGTTACACTTGGAGGTATTCCACTTGAGAAGGTGAAATTGTTTAGCTACCTTGGACTGCGAATGCGATTGGAGAACATGTTTTGGAAGCCACACATCGCTATGAAGGTTTTAAAGCAAATTACAGGGGTTTTAATTAAGGATTTTGGCCTTTATTATACTGAGTTGATTCCTCAAGTACTCCAGATCTATGAAGTCAAGGCTATGAGCTCTGCTCTTTATGGTGCAGAATTGTGGGGCCATGCCAAAGCCCAAGAAATATCAACTGTTGAGACTACCTTCCTAAGAAAGCTCGTCTATCTTCCTTTGAGCACTCCATTGCTCCCTCTTCTTAAGGACCTGGGCTTTGAGAGCATAAGTAATAAGACCCACTTACACCTTCTTTTGTACTGGAGGTGGCTTTGGACTACACCAGAGCTTGCCCCCTTCACTGTAGCCCTGCAGGCTGTAATGGAATCTGATCACTCCCTTGGCATTCCTTGGCTCAGATATATTAAACAGTCACTATACATGCTTGGGCTCAGTGAGCTTTGGGATTCTCCAAGTATTGCTCCCTTTTCATCGAAACTTGACCTTAAAAAACAGTACTGGAGGGCGGTAGACTCTGAGGAGCTGGGGGCAGCACTCCAAATGATCTCGCAGTTTTATTGATCGGAAAGATATCTGTAAATATGAGGTTTTTTGGGATCAATTTTGGTTCCCAAAGACAGGAAGGTGTACTTCCCGTTTCGTGTAGGAACATTACCATTAAGATCATTTACCAGTCATTTGTCATCAGAGGGAGTGACCAGTTGTCCAGCTTGTAATGCTCTTGCCGAAAATCTGCCTCATGTTTTATTTGTTTTCCATGCTTATACAACCTCCGCAGGAAATTGCTTGCTCCTGCCTGTAGGTTGTTGGGAGTTCATAGGTCCTGTGTTGCTCTTCGAATTCTTAGAGCAGATACTCATTTGGCATTGGCTACTGCAGTTGCCAAGTTTCAATGTGGATTCTTAGAGCAAAAACTTTATCTGCACTAACATGATGCATTTGTATAAATAATTATGTATTGAAGAATGCTTCAGTGGAATATTCAGGTCTTCAGGTTTTTACTCTTTTTATGAAACGTAATTTAATGATTTTATTCTTATATATATATATATATATATATATATGGTACTTACTATTGACTTTTATGGCCTGTGTGGCCAAAATAAAGTCTTTTTGATGATGATGAAAATATTAACCAAAGTAGTAACCACACGTCTCTCTCCTTTAATGAAATACACAATCTCTCCCATGTATTCTGCTTTTGTCCCACGTCAATCCACATTAATTATCTGTTGCACTATTTTTGCTGTACTAAATCAGATTTCTCCTGCTACCCCTGCTGCAGTCACTCTGTTAGATGCTGAAAAAGCATTTGACTCACTTGAATGGTCATTCCTACGTGCAACACTAACCAAGCTAGGAATACCCAATTACTTTCTCATAGTGCTACTTTTTAGGGACCCTTCGGCATGCCTTTAGGTGAACGACACACTCTCTGAAGTCTTTCTGATAACTAGGGGTAAACATCAGGGTTGCCCGCTCTCTCTCTCCCCTTTTATTTATCATTGCCATTGACCCCTTTGTTTGGCACCTACAGAAACGTCACTTAGACAGGGCTCTCTGATTTCAACATGGCCTGCTTCTGGCTTCCTTAAATGCAGATGATATCTTGCTGTCTCATCCATGAGATGTTACGCTTTGGAACCTTTTCCTGTTTGTTAATTAACTGGAGGAAATTTACACTTTTTACGGCTGACAGAGGTCACTGAACCAAGTATTTTAGAATATTTCCTGCACTGGTGCACTGATTCCCCAAGTATTGGTTGCCTTGTTACATAGAGACAGATCAGAGGTTATATGCCGTAATTATAGCCCTAATCTAGACATACTCACTACTCAGAAAGAACGGTGAATTAAACTACCATTGGCAATAAAGGGGTGTATCGCCATCTTAAAAATGGTGGTTCTCCCTTGTTTTTCTGTATATTTTCTCAAATATCCCAATTATCTTGACCAATAATTTCTTTGCTACTCTGAGGTGACTCCTAATACATCTCATCTGGGCTAACCCCGACCCTGCTGTAGATGGGAGACTTTGACACTTCCCTCTGAATGAGGAGGCTTTGGAGTTCCAGATCTCCAATTATATTAACTAGTGGCTCATACCCACTTTGCCTTTTACTTGTATCATCCTGATGTCAGATTACCTTATCTCAAACCCAAGATAGAGCACGTGCCCAATCTGCCCCACTCCTCTCTACTCCCTCAGGGACTTCCATCAGATCCCACAGAAATAGAAACCTTTTCCACCACAGGTTGGGCCTGGTCCAAGCTCTGATGATACCAGCACTGGGGGATCCTAAATTCTTCTCACATAGCCCTCACCACCAACCCATGGCTACTGCTCACCCAGGAATGTTTGATGCAAAGCTCACTTGCATAACACCACTGCTTGTGGTGGTGGGTAATCTTTTTGTAAATGGTAAATTGAAAGCTAGTTCTACATTAGCAGAGTGAGGAAATCCAAAACACATGGGCAGTTATGTCTTCCACCACTTGCATAGCACCCTACGTGACACCTTACTTGTATACCCTTAGCAGCCTGTTGATTTTCCACCACTATCTCTAGTAATATCCACCCAATATAGTAGTAGGTTGATCTCCTGACTTTGATACAACTCTCTGCAACTGCGGCCCACTGGCACAGAGAAATCTAGAGCTCCTTGGGAACATGATCTGGGTCACTCCATGCTGGATAAAACTTGATGTTACTGCCGTAGGCAAATAAACTGGTCTCTAATAACCACTGACACAATCTACTTCATCAGAACTATTTACACAATGCCTATACAATATTGAAGGCTTTAGCTAAACTTTACTCCACAAAACCACATCACTGCCCTAAATGTAAAATGGACCAAGCTGCTTTGCACATTTGTTATGGAATTGTAATGTGATTAAATAATATTGGGATGAGATGTTGTCCACGATTTCCACCATTGCTGCTTGTCTCCATGATATGACATATTGTGACATCACCAGTGAACTTTATTCCTCCCTACAACCTATAACCTCCAGACTGAAGGACATATGGCAGCCAGTTAGATTCCTGCTTAATATCAGATTCTGAGGTGGAGCAAAAACATACTAACTGATGTTTTCTTCCCTGATTTATGGTATGTATTGTATGTGAATGGTTTAATGCAAGTACTATATAGAAGCTGATGTGCTGCGTTATGCTGGCAACTGTATGCCTGTCACATATGTTTTTCTCAATTTAGCTTCCTCTTTGAGCCTCTCGTGAGAGGAATTTCTTTTCCTGTTCCAAAGGGTCTGGCTTGTTGGTGTATTTGAAAAAATTATAAAGTTTTTTTTTTTAAGTTTTACATGCCTAGTAGTAAAAAACTGTCAAATTTGTTTTTCACTATTACAAAGGCCTACCTCTCCCATTGGATAACATTGGATTACATTATTACATTTAAGAACTGATGACCTATGTGTGGGAACAGGAAGGAGTATCATGTTTAGTGTCTGGGGAATTGAAATTTAAAACCCTAGTTAATGGTAAACTTGCATTTTAAGTTGCAATTCTGAAAATGACACTTTTAGAAAGTTTTTTCTTGTCCTAACCATTTGGTGCCTGTGGCCGGTTTCCTTGATCATACAACTAGGTGTAGTAGGCAGTTGGCATTTGTGTATTCCTCCCAGACAGTATCACAATGGTTGGCCTGGGTGCTGGCAGGATAGGCCATCCTGACTTGATGAGGGAAGAAGAGCTGTCACCTGTCACTCTTGAACTTCAAAGGCTCAGCACACACACAAATAACTTCACACTTGCCTATTGTGACTGCAGATGGACTGTCACCAGGGCTGGAAATTACTAACACCTCTTGGAGTGGAAACCTCCATATGCTTCTAGCATTTCAAAGCTATCAGCAGGTTTAATGGTAGGGCACTCAGACCTACTCTTCAGATCACTTCTGGCCTGAGGAAGACTCAGAAGAAGGACTGCTCTGCTGCCCTGCTGCTAGAGAAACTATCCCACTTCCCTGCTGCCAGAAAGACTGCACTGCTGCAAGGGGAAGAAAGACCTTACCTGCTCCTTGAAGCTAGAACCACCAAAGAGACTCCAAGGGCTAGCTGACTAGCCTCCTGTTCTGAGCTACAGAGACACGACAAGCTCCTGAGACCTGTCCTGCATCTGCCCAGCTGCCCATACTCAACTGAACCTGCCTATGCCCTGCTTCTGGCTTCTTCTGGAATGCATCCTTGTCCCCAAAAGGTGCCCCTCACGTCCTGGAACTGGCATCAAAGTGTACTCCTCCTGGCCCAAAATTGGGTTTGCTTAGCGCTGACGCAGCAAGATGCAGGACTACATCGCAGCACCTGCAGCTCTTCAAACAATTCAGCAGGATTTAGCTTGATGCAGGACCTCGCATCCCAGCCCTTACCGCCCCTCATTGGAACTGTTGAATTGTGATGCAACATGACACAGGACCTCACACTGCAGCCCTCACATCTCCTCACCGGAAGTGATGCAGCCACACAACGCTCTGCATCAAGGACATAAGGTACAATTCTCAGTGGAGCTATCCTGAACCCTATATCCAGCTTGCACTCCATCGTGTTCGCCCTGAACTTGTGACCTTGCCCTCATCTGGCGTAATTAGATAACCACTTTTGGCACTTTCTGATTTTAGGCTATATACTTACATTAAACATTTGAAATTGTATATCTTCAGTTCTACTGATTGGACCTGTGTTGGTTTGGTGTTGAATGATGTATTACATTTTACTGTATTTTTCTTAATCGTTGTGGGATTTTTCTAGTATCGTATGTTTCAGTTTATTGCTGTTCATATGCTGCATTTATACACATTGCCTCTAAAGGAGGCCTGACTGCTTTTTGTCAAGCTACTGAAGGGTTAAGCCCAGGTTAATTTAGTGTCTGTTTGCAGTTCACCCTGACAAAGGTTGTGGCTGCTGTTTCAAAAAAGTTCATCCCCTCAAACAACAACCCAACTACTTCAAATTGGAAAGGCAATTTATTTCTCTGTGTGTTTCAATGGAACTTGAAGGTTGATTGACTGGCTGAATACCTGTTGGTCACCTATCTATGTCAATTAATGTGATAAAGAAGACTTGCCTATTTTTGTCTACTAGTACTTTCCTGATTTCCCATCTCAAATGTATCACACTAACCTGCAGATATGCAACTTAAGATTGGGTGGGACTGCACATGCAACTTTGCCTTTGGTTCTCTATGCCAACCACTATCTCATGCCTTCAAATGTACTGTAGGTATTATTAATGGAACTATTCACAATTGAAACAAGCATTACTAACTCCCCAATGGGTCTCTTGTGTAGGAAAGTGCCCTTTGACATGGCCACCCCCACTTTGTGCCCTAATACTGACACTTTTTGACTGAAAGTGCACTAGGGTCCTCCTAATCAGCTCCCAGTGCCAGTGCTCATTCCCTTCAAATAACAATCGTAACCCAAATAATGGAGACCTAGGCACTCATATTATATATCAATATAGTATTAAATGAAACTCTAACATAAAGTGTAGTATAATTCACTAATTAATGGAGCATTCATTAGAAAAATGACATTAACACAATCCAATAGACTTCAAGTTGATTGACGAATCCATCCTTTATTGTGACAATGAACCAGCCAACACGTGTTTCGTCATGGGAGTACGTACTCCCCGTGACTTTATCAAGGCTGTAGAAAACCCAAAATACAATATATATTTAGATATTTACACGTATTCAATTATCAATAATAGTTATCAAAGCAGGAAATAAAACTTACAACAAAACGGCAATAGCCAGTTCTTCATTATAATACAATTAGAAACAAATTCAAAAGCTAATCATATAATACATGCCATAACATATGAAATTAAATTTTGTGAAGGTAACAATCGTAACCCAATTGGCAAGGATTTTAGCCCTCCTCGAAGTCCCTAGTAAATGGTACCCCTGGTGCACAGGGCATAGATACTAAAGAGGGTCCCTAACCCTTAGGGACCCACACACACAGACTGCCACTGAAAAATGAGTGAAATGGTGCAACCATAACATTATACACACCCTGTGTGCAATGCCTATTACCACTGCATGTGCTATGTGCAAGTCACCCCTATGGCAAGTCGTAAGGCAGGGTGCATTATGCTACATGTCAGGGCACCTTTGCATGTGCAGATGTACCCCTGTGATGCCTAGTTCCATTGCTAGACATCGCAAGTGTTCAGGAAGCTATTTTGAAGACATGTACTGGGAACTGGTTAGTACCAGTTACCCAGCTACATGATGGCTTCCTTGGAAATACTGGTGTTTAGTATCAAACACCTCATCTTAATGAACCCATACTGATGCCAGTATCGGAATTATTATGACATGCACTCAGAGGGCACCTTAGAGGTGCCCCCTGAAATCTTACTAGTCCCTTAGTGTGTCGCCTCACTGGTGTTGACCAGCTTGCCACCACAGTAGGTGATTGGTTATGTGGGAAAAGTGGCGAAATCCATAATTCTGTGGGAAATGTCACAGCCTCAAATTCTCATAATCTCAGTGGCCTGGTGATGCATGATGAATTATGTGAGGTCATCAAATGTGCACGATTGGTTTGCAAGTTACAGTTAGTTGACTAAACTCTACAAATGCCAGTGTTTTTGCAATTGTAAAGATTAGTTCTTGTCTGGTTTTGTTACCTGATGGTAATGTGACTTTAACTTTTGTTTTTTTCAGTGAATTTGTTGTTTCTGTACATAAGTTAAGATCATGTTACTTTGAGACAATGTTTACAGTATGTGGAAAAATGCTGCATATTGTTGTTCTTTTCCTATTGCTGTTGGCTCTTGACTTTGGCTGGTGCAGTTTTTCCCTGTCTGCTCCCTGTTGTATTCTTTCACACTATTCATAAGCTATGGCCCTCTCATACCCATGGAGTATTGGCCAAGTTTGCCCCATGGAGCACCTGTTCGGGCCAAGTTGGTTGTGCTCTTCAGATGTCGATGGCAGTTCAATGAAGTCATCATCGTGCAATAATCTAGCTCTGGAAGGGCTGGTGGATGTTGTGGTTGGTGCCTCTTGCTGTAACATTTTTACTTGGGCCAAGTTTGAATTTGATAGTCTGCACACAAACCGCCTCTGTAAACCATCGATAAGCTAATGGAGTTTAGCAAAATAATTTCAGCTTTTTTTTTTAAAAAAGTCTGTTTTTTTTTCGAGTAGTGTTCCCTGAGTGGCCACTTAGATGGCTGCTTTCATTTTCACGTTTTTTTGTTTGGCATCTCATTGGTACCGTGGCACTTTGAGGACCCAGAGATCCAGTAGTAGAGTAATTCATCAATCCACAGAGGCCTTTACTTCTATTTCCAGGCTCCACAGAAGTTTGTTTTTTGAAAAACACATATAATTTACTATGACACTTTTTCAGGTTTGAAGCAGGGTTTGATGATAATCTTAAATTTCTAATAATTTTTTACGTTTGTATTAAAATTCCTACGTTTTTAGGTGTTTCCTTAACAAAAAATAGTATCACCGTTCCTTTGAGACACAGTACTGATGCAGGTATGACTGTGTGATGCATTTGGATCTAGTTCCTGACCTAGTATTCTCATATGTGAATTGCACCTGAATGTAACCACATCTTGTGCGCTAACCTACCTATTTTTCTGAAAGCTGTTTTGGGTTATTCATCCCAGAACAGTAGACAACATAGCATATGGAGGAGATCAGAGGACATGTAAAGAGCTCCAGGATCAGGAGCAGCAGTGAAGATCCTCTCATGAAACAATTGCATGGTAATTGTTCTTCTTAACACTGGCAGAAAAGAATGTGTCCACAAAACTGGTCACCTGTAAATTGTGGCAGAAAGAACTCAGCAGGGCTTCTGGAAATAAAAGTAGTCTTTCTAAACATATGGCATGATGAAACACAGGCATGGCATACAAGGCACTTCAATGTTGCAAAGAAGAGAACGGGAGCAAATACATAGTTTGTTCTACTGCTGAGCGTGGGACATCTTGAATCTCTTCCACCTAAAGTCCTTGCCAGTCAACAAGACATCAATACTATGCCAATATTGAATTGTATCACATTGAGGGGCAAATTTATACTTGTTGTGCGCCAACTTTTCATCATTTTTTTTACACAAATTCAGTGCAAAGCTAGCTCCATATTTATACTTTGGCGCTAGACCCGTCTAACACCAAATTTATGGAGTTAAAGTCATTTTTTGGACGTGGAAACCTATTTTGCATCAATGAGGTGCAAAGTAGTCGTTCCTGTGCAAAAAATGACTCTATGGCCGTAGCGCCATATTCATCCCCGTGCTAAAATCACGCACAGGGGAGGAGGGGTCAAATAATGGTGCAAAGCTTGCTTTGCACCATTATTTAACGCCTGGGTCAGGGCGGCATTAGAGAGCCTGTAGGCCTATTTCCATTGCGGAACACCGAAGAATAAGCCCACAGGTGCCCTCCCCAGGCCCCAGGGACACCCCCACCTACAGCAGAGAGACAGTGGAGAATGGGGGACCCCATCCCAGGTAAATATAGGTAAGTGCAGGTAAGTATTTTTGTTTTAAGTGCAATTGGGGGGCCTGAAATGCCCCCCCCCCCCCTACATGGCACTGGGTGCAATGTCAATGTCCAGGGGTCCCTGGTCCCCTGTGATGGCCATTGGAGTGGTGGACATGTTTCCTGTCTTTTTTAAGACAGGAGTCATGTGGAATGGATGTTTTTGCTTCAAAAAATGATGCTAGGCTGGTTAGAGTCATTTTTTTTACTCTAACCTGCCTAGCGTAATTTTTTGGTGCAAAACCCCCTTCTTCCATACCGCCAGCCTCACCCGGCTAACGTCATTTATTTACGCTAGCCTACCCTTTGCACCTGCTTGCACCATTCCATAAATATGGTGCCTGGCTGGTGATCAGAAATGGTGCCAGCCAGTGCATAACTGTCTCTAACTTTTAAAGTATGGCACTATGGACCCCATCCAAAAGCAGTAATGTTAGATTCACAAAAAGGGATTGTAATATTGCAACAGACATTTTGCTAATCCAATCATATTTTTTTAATTGACCTCTGTTAGTTAATAGATTCTGCCAGCAGCCGGGCCCTGCTGTCAACCTCCGTGGGACAAACAATCCCCCAGTGCACCTAGTCTTTTGCCATGCACAGCAGGAGTTATCTGCATGGTCTAGGCTGTGGCCAGGTCCTACACCTGGCTGCATCATGGTGGGCAAACCACTCTAAGGCCTTTCACAGCAGGGGTTGGCCGCAGGGCCTGATGTGTGACCTAGCCTTGTCTTTTTCTTTTTCTTATTAAGATGATTTTTTGGTACTATCAGTCCTATGGGGTACTGCGGTAGTGGCAATTCAATCTATTTATTTTTTTTAGAAATTATGGAGGGGTCCCTATGGGTCTACCCCCACATCACATGGGACTGGGTGTCAGTGTGTACTCACCCTGTTCCCTTATATACCCTTTTTTCTCTGATATTCAGGACTCAGGGAACCTAACACCCTACACCTGGTGGTGGTGTCTGAGAGGGACCCTGTCTGGGGTTTTTCTTTTTAAATGTTGCTGTAAATTCACAGAGGATCTGTAAATCTGCAGCAACATTGAAAAACAAAAAAATGCCATGGGGTGGTGCTAGGGCCTGAGGAGGCATACCTGCCCCCCTTCCCAGGACAATTTAAGTCCTGCTTACCCCATACCCTGGTGCTTGATATCTTTTTCAGAGGAAGGGGGCATGCAGTCCTCCTCCCTGGGCCATTTTCAGCCATGGAAACATCATTTCCAGGGCCCAATGTCTGTTTGAGGGGAACGGATGCATGCAGCCCCCCTCCCAAGGTCACTGTTCCCCCTGGGGACTACATTCCTTTGGGCCTGATTTGTTTTTTAGAGGGAGGCGGGTGCAGAGCCACTCCACAAACCTCTAAGGGCCCTAGGGACTGATGTATTTTTGAAGGAAGTGGGGCACATTGCCCACAAGGGCTGCTTTTGGCCCTGGGGCCCCCACCCCCTGGGTCCCAATATTTTTTTAAGGGGAGCGGCCGGCCTCCATTCCTGAGCTATTAATGGCCCTGGGGCTGGCTCACTAGGTATGTCCAAGGGAGCTCATCCCCAGGCCATCGTGATATAGCTGCCTGCACCAGGGAGGGAGAGAAACCTGTGTTTATTTCAAATTGGGAAACGCAAAGCCTGGTCCCAGCTGGCTGGAGCTTTGAAAATGCTCCTGCTGGCTGGGAGCAGACTATGGATCTGTTTCCCTGCCCATAATGCTGGCTCCTGCTGCATGCAGGTAACCAGCTAAGGCCATGCGGGCCTTGGAGATCCCCCTGCAGCCCCCAGTAAGAATATGATGGTTGCCTTGTGTGGGCACCTACCTTTAAGTAATGAGGGCCCAGGGGATGGGGTCCCCAGGCCAATTGCATCCCAGGGAGTTAAGCCCCCTATCCTTTATTTTTTGCAATGGCCTGGGGTTTGGGGTCCCTAGGGCCTAAGAAGGCTTGGTGGGGGGCATGCAGCCTCCCTCTCCTTTAAATGAAAAAAACAAACAGATCTGGAGGATGAGGTCTCCAGGGCCTAACATGGCTCACGAAGGGGGGCCGTGTAGCCCCCCCCCTTAATGGAAAGAGCCCTGGGGACGTTGTCTCCAGAGCCTAATAAGACATTGGGAGGGTAGGCACATGCCCCCAACACTTTAAAGTATCTATAGCATTGGGGGATGGGGTGCCCAGGGCCATAATGGATCCGATGCAGTAGGCCATGTACCCCCCTTTAAAATAAAGGTCCTTATGGACGGGGTCCCCAGGGCCAGGCCCTGTTTCCATCCCCCCAGCTGTGCACAACCAAAGGCCATGTGAAGTGTTGTTGGCCAATAGCCCTGCAGTGAACCCCATGTTGTGGATTGCCTTCATGGGGATGGATTTAGATATGGTAATTAAATATTACTTTATATTGAAAAAACTGAAAAATCCAAAGGTTAGAGTAATGTTATAGTTAGGTGAAATGTTCAGTAGCAGCTTAACTATAAGCTGCACCATCACACCCACACATATTACATCATTCAGGTCATCTTCTACGACATCATTGATAATCTCCCTGCAACATTTGCAGTGAAATTATTGATGAGAAAACTGTGCATGGTGGTGGCTCAAGTTATAGTTACCTTAGGGGGCGAGTTATAGTAACTTAACTTAGATAATTGTAACTGTGAATTTCTTAGTTATTTACAGTTTGAAACTTTTCATAATTACTGAACATTTCAATTAACTATAACGTTACTTTAACACTTTAACCTTTCCTTTTTCAGTATGTGTGTGTATATATGTATATATATATATATATATATATATATATATATATATATATATATATATATATATATATATATATTTATATGTGTGTATACACATATATATATATATATATATATATATACATACATACATACATACATCCACTCACAACACCAGAGAGACAGTCACACACTCTTGGCTGGCCACAACCTGATGCAGCCATCATTTTGTTGTATCGGGAAAGGGTCCCAGAACTGAAATATGAGCTGCAATCCATATAAAGGGTCAAGGTAGAAGCTCCCTGACCCTATGACAGTGCTATACATGTGCAGAACAGTTAATAATGGGCAGAAAATTCCTAAAAACATTTTTATCGATGTTTTCATAATCCGCGGATCCACCCACGTGTCTCAACGCGGCAACCCAGTGTAAATCTGCAGGCTGGTCCATAGATCCGAATGAGACTTGAAAGAAACAGGAATTGAAAAATAAATAAATATGTCTATGGTGAAAGGATTGGCTCGAAAAGACCCCCTTTCTGTTTAGGATATCTAGGTGATAACTACACATGAAACAAGATGCAGTCTTTCAAGATCTAGAGGAACACTCTGTTACCTTTGTCTGTCAGATGAACTCCATCATTTCCATATAGACCATCATTGTTGAAGCATACAATATTGTGGTATACAGAACCCATGTATGGTCTCGGAGGAATGCAGAAACAGGTTTAATAACATGTTTCCTGGATTTGTCTTTGTGGACAGAATTCAATTGACCACTTCTGCCTTTGGCAAATGTTGGAAAAAACAAAGGCAGTGTGTGGGAATAGTTCTATTAACTTTCCAAAGGTATCTTTCATTAGGATTTCAAAATCTTACACCAGTAATTGTGACCAGGTCATTGCCACCACAGTGCACAATCATGAAGTCTGGACATTGGTAATCTTTATTGCTTTCAACCAAAGGGAGGAATTGGTGCAACTTTAAACCTCTCTGGCCAAACAAGTAATAACTACACTAGATAAAACCAGGTTCCTGTCAGTGCAACTCTTTCTAGCACTCTCTCTGGCCCAAAGCACAAAGCTATGACCCACAATCCATACTCTGAGCATTCTGAAGGGAAGCAGAAGTACCATACAGGAGAAGGTTGCAGCTGACCAAGGCAGATTTGAAATGAAATGCTGTTAAAATAGAGGCTGCAAGTTAGAATTTGAAAGAAAAGATTTGATTGGTTGTTGTAAATATGTTGGTGGTTAATAGTAGGTAGTGATATTATGAGAAAAGTGAGTAGATGTCTGATTGACTTTGGAGAAAAAAAAAAAGTATTAGTGTTTGAGATATGTTTATTCAAAACATATCTTCAAAACATTCAACCACGCCTGTTACATTTTGTTTAGAAGAAAGCATGCTGCTCTCAAAACTTGCTGTGAATTTGTGACCTACTGGTAGCAGAGAATGTTTTAACGTTGGTTACCATGTTTACACAGATACAGGAGCATGGAGTGAAGTAAATAAGAAGACTAGACTGCTAATTTGAGCTCTCAGTGGTAGTACAATAAATGCTGAGTAAGCAGTGCTTGGATGAAACATTTATACAAAGTGGAGTGCAAATGAGATTGAGAACAGATAACAAAAATTATTTTTGTACCCCTGCATGCTGCCGATCCAGCCACAACCCCAATGAAATTGGCCTTAGCTTTGAGAAGTGGGTTAACTATAGTGTCTAGCCAGAAGTGTTATAAGTTGAATATGAAATGTCAATTGTGATTGGTTTTCTGATTGAGTAACCTTAAATGCAAAGTTGAAAAGGATGTCATTAATTGTGGACTTTTATGAGAGTGGTGTACCATCTTATGCTTATTTTTGCGTATTTTTTTATATTGAGAGACAAACATACAGACCAACAAACACACTTAATAGGTATGTTAATTAAATTGTAGTTTAGCTTAAAATGCATTATAAAAAGCTTGTATGTATATAAGGAAAATGACATTGAATAGCATGTTGATAAAAAGTAAAAGGGAATATAAATTGAGGGTATGTGATGTAAATAAGGAAAAGGAGAATGAAAAGAAGGAATTAAAGACATACACTGATGTATATATATGCTACAAAATACAAAGAGACTGACCTATACACTGATACATACACTAACAAAGTCAGAGACACACTAACATATACACTAACACACTGAAACACAGTTATGTATTCTGCACTGCAAGAGCCAGTTGCACACACAGCTTCATACCACTTTACTTACCAGTACAGCCAGTAACCCATTTGAATAGTCACTTACATTCACATTTAGAGGCCCATAGAGTTGTTAAAAGAACCAGGGCTATACCAGCATACTTACTGAAACATCTGTTGGCACACCTATAGAGGGACTGATATACTCACTCAGATTTGTAGTCAAGTAAAGCATAGTCACCCATCCCTACAAGTAGTCATTTGAAAATAGATTGCACCTACTACTGCAGAGCCTGAGTGTACACTCTTACTGCCAGCTGAGCTTGGCATTCAAAAGCCCTTTGCCAAACCTTAAAATCTCCTTTTACTGCACATAACTCACCCCTAAGGGAGGCTGTAGGTAGGCCATAGGGCATGGTGCTTTCTGTTCAAAAGGTTAGACATGACCTTGCATTACACTTGCAAATGCCTACTCCAAGTTATACATTCGGTTTCAAACCCATACTGCAACTCACATACCTATTTAAAAACCATACAATCATTCACCCACTCAGTGAGAGAGCAAAAGAGGCACATATACATTCATGTACACACCCAGACACCCGTTATGTAACCAGCAGTATATGGGCCAGTTG
The DNA here is from genome assembly GCF_031143425.1 of Pleurodeles waltl. Taxonomy (NCBI): domain Eukaryota; kingdom Metazoa; phylum Chordata; class Amphibia; order Caudata; family Salamandridae; genus Pleurodeles; species Pleurodeles waltl. Next base: position 477,060,950 of record NC_090451.1, read on the forward strand.
CATACTCAGTTACAGATCCCTGCACTCACCCACACAGCCAGTAAGCCATTCACTTACAAATAAATGTAGAGACCTATAGAGTTACTAAAAGGGCCAGCCGAATACCGGCATACTTACTTAAATATCTGGTGGAACAACCAGAGAGGTACTGATACACTCACTCAGACATGTAGTGAAGTACAGACGCACCTTACTCAGCCATCCAGACAAGTTGTCCTTTAAACATTGCTCGGGCCTACTACTCCAGACCCAGTGTGTGCAATTTTACTGCTATCTTGTCTTGGCATTAAAAAACCTGCTTGTCAAGCCTTAAACTCTCCTTTTACTGCAAATAACTCACCCTTCAGCTAGGCTGTAGGTAGGCCAAAGAACAGAGTGCTTTGTGCTTAAAAGGTAAAACATTTCTTTTTGAGTTTCACTAAGCTGCACTTGCAGACCTCTATTCTCAGTAATACATTTAGTCTCCCACCCATACTGCAACACACATACCTATTTACAAAAGCATTGAGTCACTCACACACACAGTGAGACAGCGACAAAGATATACATCCACTCACCTAGGAATGTAGAGAAAGTGATATCTGAAGAGGTACAAGGAAGGTGTAACAGGCCCCTATATACAAGTCTAACTGTAGCAGTGTTTGCAGTGTTTGGCAGGAATCAATTGATAAAAGGAACATTTTCCATAGACAGTTTTCATGCAGAAGTCTGAATCAGAATATTGTAATATTGCAAGGATTTGATCCATGCAAAGTTAGGAAATACACTAACTTACAAGGGCATGTACTGGTATGTCTATCAAAGAAATTGTGAAGAAGCACTTTTTAATCACTTTAGAATGTTAGCTGGACATCACTCAAAAATTCATAATTTAGCTAGGAGACTTTACTGTATGAAAACTCCAGCTTTATGTTTAGCAGAGATGAATAGAGTTCTATTGCATGGTACTCTGGCAGAGGTAGAAAACATTTGTGAAGATGTTCAATTTTGTTTCTGTGGTCCTGAAGAAGATTCTATGGAAAATGAAGAGTTGGTGAGTGGAGGTGTAGAGAAGCAGGAGACAGTGATTAATATTGAAACATTTACACAAGAAGTTGCAAAGTTTAACACAGTTTATTCAGAGAACCCAAACTGTATTTGTATTTGTTATCACCACATTCATTACAAAAACCAAACTTTTAAAGTAGTTGTATTTTCTAAAAGTGAGCAAGAAAATAGAGATAAGTGGCTGGAATTTTGTGCATATTTATTTGTAGAGTAACGCTTTCATTTGGCAACAAAGGAAACTATATGTATGTATTGTTATGATACTTTAGAGGATAATAAAATGACAGCTAGAGTAATACGTAGCAGACTAGAATTGGTATCAATCCCAGAAGAACTTACACAATGAAATGTTTAAGTATCAATTCTCATACAAACTATACATCCATTTCAAGCAGTAGTTTGAAGAGAACCAAAAGCAGGGAAACTACCACCAACAGAGCTACAGAAATGACTTAAAGTATAAGTTGTCTACTCACCTTTAGATTTTCAAAAACATGTTGAGACTGTGGGAGTGGAGAGAGATATTGTTTAACCATGCATCAATCTAGTAAATGGCGTGCCCACCAAAAAAAAATAAAAAAATCTAGCAAGAGTTAGTGGTTGTTAGTAAAGTAAAAAAAAACACATTATACTTGAAAAATAATATTTCTTTACAAAAATGCTGATTTTATGGGAGATGTAAGTTGTATTGATGACAAAACATTACCATCAAGTAGACAGATTGAAAAAATTGATTAACAGAAATCAAAAGAAATATGCCAGCACTACAGTATCTATTCACTTCATTTTAAAGAAGCTATCGGCAATGACATTGATCTCTTTCAAATGAAAACCTGAAGCAGCTCCATTGAGTGTGTGGAAAAAAAGTTTAGAGGCTTGCTGTTTTCTACATTTTTTTCCACTGAAGTAGGTGGCTGATATGTTGACCGGCCTGTACAAATACCAGCAGCTGAGTACAGGTCAACAGGACTATATTCAGAGGACCATAGGTTTTGCCAGTGTATTCTTTACATATTCCATCTAATATTGGAGAGAGATTTGTCAGAACTGTCTCATGCTGTAAACCACATTCTAAACTAGAATTAATCTGCAAAATCTCTCTGCAAGGGAGTTTGTTGGCGAAGTACAAGATAACAATGAAATCTTGGATCACAGCTTCACAAATTTGATTGCATGTCAAGGTGGTACCAACGGGTATTTGTATTGGTATCATGGATAAATTAAATGTATGCTGCAAAATGTAGGTGTTCCTACTTCGTTTGTGACACTTAGTTGTGCAGAGTATGCATGGGATAATTTACTGGAGATCATAAGAGAAGCAAACTCTAACATTATGGACATCAATTTAAAGACATCAGGAGAACTCTTTGGACCCTGCTAATGTTTGTGGGCATTTTAATCACAAGTTTCAAGCCATGCTGGGTTCAAATGCAACAAAACAACTCCTCCTCCTGGTAAAGTTACAGATTTCTTTTGGTATTAAGAGTATCAGGCAAGAGGTGCTCCCATATTCACATCTTGTTATGAATTAAAGATGCACTGAAATTTGGAACCAACAGTGATGACTCTGTACCGTCTTTCATAGAAAATTGCGTTACATGCACCATCCCAAAGGACAATGATGATAAAGGCCAAAGACAGCAAGTTCTACGCTTGCAGACACATAGATGTAGCAAGTATTGTCATCAAAAATACAGATGTAAAGGAAATATAAAAGGTGTCATTTTGGATTTCCAAGAACCCATCATTTCCAAAGGAAGAGTGAACGGCTTTTTACCTGCAGTCAGACATACACTAACTCGGGAATCACCAAAAAATACATATACTCTAAGAAGAGCATCTGCCTCCAAGCATATTGATGATTAGAATCCTGTGATTCTGAAATGGTGGAATGCATATATGGATATACAGTTTTTTGCAGACAACTCTGTTGCTGTTGCTCATTATGTCACTTCGCACATTACAAAATCAGAGAAGACAGAGGTGAAGGAAATGTTGGAGGAGATTTCTGCAGCAAAGTGTCTAACCAAGAAGTTGTATAGCTTCAGCTTGAAAATGTTTTTGCATAGAGAGATACGTTCCCATGAGAGCTGTGATAGTTTGAGCAAAGCCAGTTTGCAGTGAAAGTCTAGGGGAATTGTTTTGGTCAGTGTAGACCTTTCCAGCATGTGAAACAGAGTCTTGAAGTCTTTCCCAGAAATGCAGTGCATAGCAGAGTTTGTTTGGGAGAGTAAATATATTGTAAAGACAAGTATGTTGGATACTTACTTTACAAGAAGATGTCCACACCTAGAAAACATGTCTTTACAAGATTCTGCCACACTATAGGTACAGAAATAATGTAATAGAAAATGTAGATGAGAAGATATATGCTGTACTTGGCTGTGACGGTTGTTTGGTTCGACATAGTAGTTCAATAAACCACACAAAACTTAGTTGTCAAACTCCTAAGAAAAGTAAATATTTCTTACTTAACACTTCTGCAACTGTTCAAGCCTTGACGTTCTAAAACAGAGCTGCCCGGAAAGTATGACTGCTATGAAGATTCTTTTCAACACAGTAAAATAGAGCATTGAGTGTTCAGTCTTTCCCAACTACCAGAAAATGTTAAACAAGGAGATTGAATAGGAGGAAACAATTGCTACTGATATAGCAAAGGATAATTCACCTAGCAGCCAAAGTTCCAGACCTTTAAGTCAAGAGCCATGAATGAGGTGGAGACTACAATTTGACAAGCAAGAGAAGAAGAACTGTTTTTTGGAACTGTTATTTGGGCTACTGAACGATGAGCAGAAAGAAATTTAGATGGAAGTAAAAGAAAAAATAGAGCATGGATTCCTCTGCGATAAAAATGAATGTAAATGTTTACTTTTTGAGCCAATTCTCTTATGTCAAGTGGGCACTGGGAATTTTTTTTAATTCCAATTCTCACCACTTCCCTACAGAGGACTACAGACTCCATTTTGTCATGTGTAGTAACAGCACCAACTGGATTAGCTGCACACAACATTAAAGGAATTACTTTACATCAACTGTTGTGCTACCTGTAGAACATGACAGTAAACTGGAGTACCAAAACGTATCCGATGAAGTTTGCCATGAAGTTTCCAGGGTTTTGAAGGAATTGAAACCTTTAATCATCAATGAGGTGAGCATGGTATCAAACTTAATGCTTGCCACTTGAGAATGCCACAGATACTGAAGAGAGAGTATGATGTACTATTTGGAGGAAAGCACATAATTGTTTTAGGTGATCTATTTTGACTTACTCCTGAAAAAGGACAACCTGTGTTCAAGACACTGCCAGACGACGAAATATGAACGTGTTTGGGAAGTATTGGAAATGTAAACATTTGGTTAAACTTCCAATACAAGTACCCACTTAGGAATATGCACCAATCATCCGACATGGAGTACGGAAATGTTCTGAAGGATATTAGAGTAGGAGTTCTAAGAAAAGTGGGAAAACATTGCTTGTAAAGTCGAGTTATAAAGAACTTCTTTCCAGCAAAGAAGTCAGTTGCAGAGCTAGTGTTCAACTGTATTGAAGAATGGAAATCCATTACATGCCTAATACCTACTCTTCAAGGGGGGTCCAGTTTTAATGAACAATTACTACAACTGCCTGAAAGAAGTCATTTTAAAACTGACAGCAGCTGATAAAATGGAGCACCGGGGGGTGACAGTACTGTTAACTGAAAATTTGCAATTAAAATTAGATTCATTGGAGAAGTCTGTTTCCAAAAGTGCTAGATTAGAAAAGTGTTTACTTGTTTACAAAAACTGTAGGACAATTTGGCAGCATAATTTAAATGTTGAGAAATGATTAGTTAATGGTGCTAAAAGTAAAATAATTGATTTCATTTTGTTTCCAAACAGGAGGATGGTTGAATATCTAGCAATTGCAATTGCTGATCTTGAAGGTGTAAAACAAATAGCAAGGTCTGTTACGCGTTTCTTGCTTTTAAAAGACTTGTATGCTTGGAGGAAGCAAATCCTAAATCTGAAGGTTAAAGTGTAGATGCAGCATTTATTAACATTGGTAGTACCATCTTTAAGGACGGTATGTCATTTGTGGCATGGTCACAGTTTAGAACGTTGTCCGGTTTGTATCTCATAGAGTTTGATGAAAATAAATTAAATACTGATTCAAGTTGTGTCAAAGAGTACAACCATTTGAGAAGTGTTTACAGCCTTCATGTAGGACAGTATCCAGTTTAAAAAAAGCCTACTATCTTGGCAAGCAGAAGGATTCAACGGATCACACTGATGTTCCTAGGAAAAAGTGCAAGAAAGACAATAAGGAACTTTTGAAGAAAAAAATTACTACAAATGGTTATCAGTGCCCAACCCCTGTGGAATCAACTGCTACACCACTGTAATTTTCAGTGCACTGTTCTCTTTAACTCATCTTGTTCATGCAATTGAACAGAAAAAATACAATAGAATGCACTCTGTTATGTTTGCTTTCTTAGAATGCTTGTGCAATCATAGAACAAAAACATATTCTGAATCTTCTATTAGAGAGCTTGTAGATCTGTACACTAGATCTATATAGTTCACTCAAGACATTCAAGAAGATGCACAAGAGGTCTTGATGGTAGTATTTGGCATTGCAGAAGAAGAGATGCCACCTATTGATGACCTATTTGGACTTAGTTACTCATGGCAGCATGACTGTGAAAATTGTTCTTTTTAATCACAAACACATATAGATTGAGAACAATTTGTCTGCTTAACTCTACCATACAGTAAAACTGTAAAGTTTGACAAATTGTTTAAAGATGCATCACAGAATAACACCTGTACAAAATGTCAATCAGATCTTCTATCAACTTTGAATATAAAAAAAAGTGGCAAATATGTAATAATGATTGTACAGCGATACAGAGCAGATGGAAATATACTGGAAACAAAAACTACACATTTTAAAGCTGGACAAAGCTCTATTTCTGGTAAAACATATAGCTCTATAGCTATTCGCTTTCATGAAGGACTAAGTATTACATCTGGACACTACACCATCTACTTAAAAAATACAACTGGATGTACAAAGTGTAATGATAGCAACCTTACATTCTAGCTAATATTAGCTTCTAAATGACCAAATTCCTACCTTCTATTTCTTGAACCTAAATTCTTAGGATTACTACTGACAAATGAAATAGTACACTTGTGAAACTTCTAATAATACAGCCAGGCACACAGAAGTGCATACGCTAACATACCCAGACACAAACTTATGAATATACTACATACCCTGGTACACACTCATATATTTAGACTGACATACCTAGTCACACACTGATGCGCACACTGACATACACAGGCATACGCTGATACTTACACTGACACATTCAGGCAAAACTGATGCATACGCAGACACATCACACATTGATACATACACTGACACACTCAGACACAGAGTGATGGATACACTAACTCACCCAGGCACATACTGGTGTGTGCACTACACACCGGGCACACACTGATGCATACACTAACACACGCAGGCACACACTTGTGCATGCACTGACACACCCAGGCACACACTGATGTATACACTGACACACACAGGCACATACTTAATCATTCAGTAACACATCCAGGCAGACATTGATACATACACTGACACACTCAGGCACATACTGATGCATGCCCTGACCCACCCAGGAACAAACTCATTCATATACTAACACACCCAGACCCACATTGATACATACATTAACACACTCAGGCACACACTGATGCATGAACTAACACATCCAGGCACACAGTGAGGCATACACTAACACACCCAGGAACAAACTGATGTATACACTGACACACCCAGGCACACACTAATGCATACACTGACATACCTAGGCACACACAAATGCATACACTGACACACCCAGACATACACTGATACCGTAGCTGACACATTCAGACAAACACTGATTCATACATTGACACATCCATGCAAATATGTATACATACACTAATACACCTAGGCACACACTGATACAACATTGATACACTCAGGCACACACTGATGCATGCACTAACACATCCAGTGATGCATATACTAACACACCCAGGCATACTCTGATGTGTACACTGACACACCCAGGCACACACTCATGCATACACTGACATACTTAGGCATATACTGATGCATACGCTGACACATTCAGAAAAACACTGATGCATGCGCTGACACATACAAGAACATACTGATACGTATGATAACACAACCAGGCACACACTCATGAATACACTAACACACCAAGGCACACACTCATGCATACACTATAAAACCTAGGCACACACGTATGCACATATTGAGACACCCCAGAAAATACTAATGCATACTTTGACATACCAAGTCACACACTTCTTTATACACTGAGACACCCTGGAACTGAGTTATGCATACACTGACACACCAATGCACACACTTATTCATATACGGAGACACCCGGGGACACACACATACATCCACTGACACACCCACGCACACGCTACTACATACACTGACACACATAGGTACACAGCCATAAATACTGACACACCCAGGAACACACTGATGCATACACTGACACACCTAGGCACACCATCATACATATACTAATACACCAAGGCACACACTAATGCACACACTGATACACCCAGTGACACACTTGTGCATACCTTCACATACCCAGTCACACACTCATTCATACACTGAGAAACCCAGGAACACACTAATGCATACACTGACACAACCATGCACATGCTAACTCATAAACTAAGACACTCAGGGACACACACATACATTCATTGACACATCCAGGCACACACTGATGCATATACTGGGACAACCAGGGACACACTCATACATACACTGACACACCCAGGCACACACTGATACACACATTGACACACCCACACACATAGTTACACACAATATGCACAATAAAGGAATAAAAGGACAAACACAGCTCTTTTTTAATAGTTGGTGTGGTTCTAAAAGGACCTTGTTTTCAAACTTTTTTTTGTCCCCCCAAAAAACAGGTGCACAACTCTTGTAGTACAATGAGACTGAAGACCAACATGTTTTCTAAATGAAACTAGATCAAACAAATTTGAATGCTATAATACAAAAAATAGCATGGATAATTATTCAGTGCATTCAAATATTCTGCCACAGTGGTATTTCAGCCAAATGGCAACTGGCATCACAAACAGTGAGTAGACATGTGGGCTAAATTAGGACACACAGCCTGTACTCCTGATGCTGAAGGTCGAGCACTGGTTTCTCTCTCATGGACTGTTCTCATATATGAGTTTTCATGTATTATCTTCAGACGTTTTACATTGAAGACGTTCCATGGCTGTATTTCTTATTTGTTCCACAAGATAGCTTCTTGTCGCCGATCGTACACTTGACTATTCTGACTGTCCCTTTCTTCTCGCCAGAAGGAAGGGCAAGGAGCTTTCATACCTCACTCTATTTTTTTGGAGGTGGTGCATCCTGTTCTTCCTCCTCCTCCAGAACTACCGGATCTTCTACCTCCCTAGATGGGGTAGCTGCAACCATTTCCATAAACCAGCACTTCACAGCAAAAGAAAGTTCAAAAACAGCAGATAGCAATACGCAAGTGCTGCTCCCTCACTGTCCATTAAGAATGTACAGTTGTTGAATGGGGTATCATTCAAAAAAGGTGTGGTCCATACGTGGCCAATCACATGAGCTTGTGCCATTGCGCTAATCTGCTGTGCTGATCTGCAGTTTCGCCACTCCATAAAAACATAAACCATGTGAGTTATCATATATAAAAATATTTACTCCGAAATAGCTGACCCCAAATATGTCTACACTAATTTTAAATACCAAAATAGTGAGCTGTATTTGTAAAAAGTAACTTTTTACATTTTTTACAAATTGGGAACCGCAGATAGATTGTGATCACGTAAACGGAATAGGAAACCATAGAGTTCTTGCTATCCAATCTGTTTTTCAGTCCCATGGAGGAACCTGGGTCCCAAAAAATTAAGGGGGGGGGATTATAAAAACAACAATATAAAAAAAATACTACATATTTCTCACAAAAAATGTGAAGTTTTATTTTCATTTAAAAAAAATTTTTTTATAATAATATTTTTAAATAAAAAAACTGTTAAAAAACAACCAAATTATTAATGATATAACTTGCACTTTTAATTAACCAAAAAAAGTTTAAAAAAACCAACAAATTTCTAAAAAATGTAAACTAAATAAACATCTTCTAATATATGCATAATATCTTGAAATAAATGTTAAAAGTTCTCTAAAAAATGAAATATTATACTTAAAGACATGAACTTAGAAAACCTAAGACATTTTCTGAAAAATCCAAAGGTTACATAGTCGTTATACTTAAGAAAATAACATTTGAAAAACCGAAGATATTCACTGAAAAAACATAGGTTACAGGGATGTTATTGTTAGGAAACAGAATTAAAAAATCTTAAAAATGTACTGAAAAAAAACAAAGGTTACAGTGAAGTTATAGTTAGGCTCAAATTTCGCTCGTGCAAAACCATTGAAATTCAACAATTATAGTTACCTGAGCTAACTATAATTTACTCTCCCACTATGCACTGCTTATGACTTCACATATTACATCACTCATGACATGAAGTAAGTTACACACCAGAGATAGCCTGTGCTCACCCCCTGGTTGCTTGGTACAGAGCAGTCAGGCTTAAGCTCAGAGATCATGGGTAAAGCATTTGTGCAACACACTCACTCCATTAACACAATAAGTGCACCACACAAAGAGACTCCACATAGGTTTAGCTAAAAATATGGTTCAATATTATACATATATCTCAGACCAAAGGCGGCAGGACTCAATTCAGTTCAATGTACTTTATGTTGGCCAAAGGCCATAAAAGTACATATAAAATATAGATAAAATGCATTTAGTTTTTATTAGCTTTCACATAGTATGTATAGACCTTAATTGGATCCCTTCACAATTAGTTTGTCAGTAATTTACAAATGTTGACTAAATTGACAGTACAAGCATACTTCTATCTGGCTTCTCGGCCAATAATGGGTTAAGTAATTCTTCAAATCTAGTCAATCTTTCTCTAAAGGAAAATTATTAAAAAAGTCATATCAATAAGGTGCATCATAGCATACTAATTGTTTGTAAATATTAATTAAAACTGCACAGCTTAAATAAGAGCAGCATGGAAAAGAAAAAAGAAAATGAAAGCCATACAATACAATAAAAGAAAAAAAGGAAATATTGTTCTAAGAGTGCCCAGTATCTGACTAGGCAAAACTAGCTTGAAGCTAGTATGGTGTACGTAGGAGGATTTTCTTTCCGTATTGGTAAGAAAATACAATTACCGGGGACGTGTCTGCTCATCATATTCTCAGTGCTACACTATTCTGCATGACACATAAAAAGCAGCATGAGGGACAATCCAGCACATCCACAGTTTAGGATAATTGGGGCAAAGGAGCAATAGGTGGTCATATGGTTCATCATTCCTCCTACAGGCTGAACAAACCTTGTTGTCCCCATTCCATTTGGCAGTAAAGGTGGCAAGTGGAAGGGTGTCCAGCCTGAACCTTATTTAGAGTGCTCTGGAAAATGGGGAATCAATATCCTCCATGTAGTTCTCAAACTGCTCAAATGGCTTGAACTCTAAGAAACGTTCTATCAGGGGTCCATGGCCTTGCTGTTTGAAGAGTTTATTCTCTTCATATTCCCAATAGATTTGTTTCCAATTTTTTGCCGCTGTTGGTGGAATTGTGCTTGGGTTGACTCAATACTCTTGTAGTCCCAAAGTACAAAGGGACTGCTTGACATAGTCAAAACATTGTTATAGAGTCCCTCCCTGCGACCTATTAAAGGCATATCTTAGGTCCAACCAATAGTGTGTCAGCTCAGGAGTCGACCAAACTCACAGCCAATATAATAACGATTTCAAACAGACTATGGGGGCTATGAGCCGGATGCCTAAATCTTGCTTAAAAACCAAGGGAGTGCTTTGGGGACATTTGAGGGATGCTCTTAATAATTGTTTTCAGCTACTTCTAAGGTGTTAGAGTTGTTGTAGTCCCTTAACTCAGCTGCAAAGGCTGCTGCTGCAACTGCTTTGGCCCTCCAAACTTCAAGGAGGGGGGAAATAGGATGGAAAAAGTTATGTTTGCAAAGTTTAGGATAGTAGCAGCTTTATAGTTAAAATTTAACGTGCTCTTAATAACCTGGCTTGTCCAGGAATTGACACTAGATGCCAAGGTGATCAAAGTCAAGCACACATTCCAGCATTTCCCTATTCAGTGCTACATCCCCCTAAAGTGATTCCTAGGCCATGATCCAAACAGAATAGATTAAACTTTTCCAAAAGGGTCGAGAGGACTGTCGTGTGGGCTCTCATTATCCTAAATGAGACTACTGGATTTCTAGGCAGCAGGATCAATAACGGTGTGGGGGACTGAGTCTGACCCACTTGTAAAGAACTCTGTCACCCTAAATCCGGTTTTTGCTCCGGCTAACTAGCAGTGCCTCATTTCTCCCACTGGGAAGAAATGATTGGGCAGCCGAGCGCATGACATCTTTGGAACTTCTCAGGGAAGTCGTGGTCACTCAGATCCAAACCAACTCTCTCATTTACAATATGATCTCATATACAAATGACAAAGACAGTATAAGTTTTATATAATATTTTAATAAAACGACTGTATTTTAGATAATAAGGCGTGAGCCGCAATAACCAGAACAATACAACATAGTAGGATTGAAATAGTTACCAGGAGAGTAAAACATAAGAACAAAGCTATCATAGTGCCTAACAGTTTCTACTCTCACTCTGCTTGTTCTATTTAGAGCACAGCATGTTAAGCTTCTAGCTTGCCTTTCCGAATCACTGGGGAGACATCAGCCCTCATACCTGAGCAAAGGCCTGTGATCTGGTTCAGCATCTGCAACGAGGCAGTCAGCGTCTAGTTGTGGTTCCCTGGTCGGAATCTCCCCCTTGCGTGTATTGGGACAAGGAAGTGATTTTATAACTAACATGTCATCGTGATCACAAAATGTCCCTACGCAGGAATGCCAAATCTAAACTCCTACCACGTCTATCGGCAATGTACCAGACTGTATCCTTGACTGAAGAACAGAGTGAATATGTTATGGAGAACTCCAGTGCTGAAGTAGGCAAAACAGTGTGATATGAATAAAAAACAACACCGTAGAACTGGCTATTTGAAAAATAACAGTACGAAGCCTAATAAAAAGCATTTAGAGCAAAGTGCACAGAGGCTCTAAGCTGTCAGCAAATTAATAAAATACATTCAGGGCAAAGTACACAAAGACCTAAAGCCTGAAGCTAATGCGCAAAAGATACGTAAAACTAACCACACTACAGGACTTTGGAAATTTTAAATACTAAAAGGGTGTTGTCGGCGAATAGTAAAGCTGGTATTTTAGTTCCCCCGAGTACTGGGGAGTCATTGTCACATTCCAATAAGTGATCAATGCACCGGAACAGTCTGGTGGCAAGCATGCAGCCTTGCCTGACTACCTTTTCAATCTTGAACGGATCAGTGGATTCACCATTGGCACCCCAGCAAACTTGGGCAAAATGATTGCAATGGCACTGAATGATAATGTCAAGGAGTGGGACTGGGAGCCCTAGATCTCTAAGTATGCACTATAGCTTACCTTTAGGGACTATGTCGAAGGCTGCATTGAGGTCGACAAATACAACATAAAGACTGTCCCTTTTTAAGTCTACCTCTTTCCATCTAATTAGCTGAAACCTAAAGATTTGGTCTCCCGTATTAGTTTTGGAGCAGAATCCAGCCTGAAACTGCGTTATGGTCTCATTTTCATCTAACCATGAAAGCAATCAATCAAGGATTAGTTTTCCAACACTCTTTGGACTAGAATTGATTAGGCTGATTAGCAAGTAGTTTGCTAAATCTGTTTTTTAATCTTTCTCATCTATAGGAATGATTTCCGCTGCTTTCTGGGATGTAGGTATATCTGCACCTACCATAATAGTGTTAGAGCGCAAGTAAGGTAGGGGGCCCAGATGACTGGTTATGACATAGAAAAGTCCATCAGGATTCGATCTAATCCAGGCACCTACCCTGGTTTCTGAGCAGAGATGGTTCATGTAACTTTAGTCAAGGTAAAGAACCCTCCTGTTTTTGGTGATTCAAGATTGGGACAGGGCTTATTATGTTTGACAAAGCCCAACTTATCAGGCACCACAGAAGTGTGGGAGGTGGAAGGGCTACTATATAAGGATCTAAAATGGTTTACCTATTCATGCGGAAGGATAAAAGATCCAGGCTTCATCTTAGTGGTTCTGGCACCATGAGACATTATGTGCTAGAAAGCCGATTGGTTTCCTGTGCAAACTGCAGTTAGAACATCATTCCAAATATTAGTATCCCAGGCAGATTCTGTAAATTTCACTGCTTCATTGCACTGAGCTCTAGCAAGCTGGAAGACTTGCGGACACCCTTCTTTTATGGAACAAAGCAATGTGCTCTTAGCTATCCTGCAGTCCCCATTGTACCATGTCACTTCTACATTTTGAAGGGCATTTTTTTGGAAGAGGGTTTAGTGAAGAAAACAAGTTTAATTTCCTCAAAGCATTCATTATGAGCGACCATCTTCCTATCAGGTGATAACTCAGGCAGTACAATTGTTGACAAAGTAGAGACGAGGTCCTTTTACAGATTAGTACACATATCTCTGTTGCTTACAATATTCTCCCATTTAACCTTCCTCCGATTATTACTGATCTGCAGATCACCATGGTGCAAACGCTGGTCTCAATGTGCACTTCCAAGATTTCCGTTATAGGTAAGAAGGAGGGGAAAATTATCACTTTTCACACCTTGGCATTATGCCCATATCAACATTTTCCAAGGACGGAAATACCACTAGGAAATAGTCTATAGGAGTTGAATAGGAATTTCTCTTGAAGGTAGGGCACCTTGCTTCGTCAGATATAGTTCTTCCATTACATGCTCTCAAATGGGAGCATGAGCAAAGGTTGAACAACTGTAGTGCCACCTTTGGGAGAGTCAATAGGTAGGGGCCTGAGATTTGTGGAATGCGCCGACAGAGGTCTTCATCCCAAATAGTTCTTTTTGAAGTGCAGTTGGTTCAAAACAGACATTAAAATCCCTGGCTACATTCACCGTTGTGTCTCCTTTAATCTTGGTAGTAAGATAGTTATTTAGAAGATGAAGAACAGGGGAATCTACAGGTTGAAGACGCTCCTGCCATAGATATTAAATAGGGCAAGTTTGGTGCTGTTTCCAGGAGATATTTCAAGGTCCATAACTGACTGACTTGACAGCCCAAAGAAATCCTGATCTAAATGGACAGGCCGCCTTAGGGTCTTCCAGAGTTAGAACTTCCTGCTGGTTCATAGTATGTCCTAAAGCCTTGCCTATGGGAAGGGTCACTCTCTGAGATTTTTTGGGATTGGATTATGTCTGCTGTCTCAATAAAGGCCACCAATTCCCTTGAGGGTGTTTGCTCCTTTTCCCCGCTATGTTCCAAGAGATCAAAATAAGTTTGATACTGACAGATGAATTAGACACACTTTGTGTACTATTAAGGGGATGAAGAACATCAGCCCGCTAACAGCTCAGTGACTTACTAGTTAGCTTTCTTAAAGAAGGAGAACACACTTCAGTAGTAAGGAACCAAGATGTCTCAAATGTTGCCAATGGATAGAAAAATGGAACAGTACAGGAAAAGTTAACAGAAGCCTGTGACAAGAGAGGCATCTGGCGGGGGTTGTTCAGCTGGGCACGGGTCCCATAGCTATCCAGCAGTAATGAACAGGATTCACATGTGGGAGTGTTCGGTAGGCCCAAAGACATTAACTTCTCCCAAACCCAAATTCCCTTCTATAGTGTGTGGTGAGTGTGTGGAAGCAGGAGTGATGTTTGGAGCAGACAGAAACCCGGGATACCTAAATTGTCTAATTGTTTGCCTTGGAGGGCCAGACCTAACATCAAGAGCTACCAGAGCATCACTCATAGTCCTGTCACTAATAGTTAGTTTAACCACATCATAGTAGGAATTAGTTATGGACTTCCTCTATGCGCTGATGACATCAGCGTGGATTAAAGAGTGACACCCCCTGATGTGTCTGATCCAATGGGTCACTTTGTTTTTAAGGGAATCTTCCCCTTCCGGCCCAGTGTCAAGAGATAATTTAGGAACATTAATCATCAATATGGGCTTAGCAGAATTTTCTTGCTTGTTGGTAGGTAGCGAAAGGAAGCTATATTCATGGCCTGTGTAAACCCTCTGGCTGGACGTACAGGCTGTTATAGTCCGAACTGGATAAGTGTTAACAGAGAGAGCTTTAGTGAGCCTGCCTGTTCAGCGGATGGATCTAGTATTTGCCGGGGGGCCTCCTTGTCGAGTGTGCATAATTGCATGTCTTGAAGGGCTTTCCTAGTTTCTGCTACTGCAACAGATAATCTGGTCTCAAGAGCCGTCTGGGAAGGGGATCGGTTTGGGTTGTTGCCAAAGGACAGTAAGAGATTGATCAGTGGGCGTATTGGGATTAGTCCCACTTTGAGGTACAAGTTGATTCATGGTTACAGACATATGAAGGATCATTGCTTTCAGTATGCAAACCTCTGCCTTTTAGTCAGTAATCAATGATATACAATATGCTGGGTCAGTTAAGTGAGGAGACAGCAGAATAGGTGTTTGTTCAATGTGAGAGTGATTATTGGAGGGGTCCGAAACCTCTATCGGACCTGACACAGCAATTGATACAGGGAAGGGGGTCATCAGGAACAGAGGAACAGTATGGGCCCTTCGGTGCCAAGATCACAATTGGCATTAGTGGAATCAGATAGGGTTGATCTGGGAGTCCAGGACTGGGATTTTTTCTAGACATCCCCTGGATTTGTTTTTCCTTGTGATAAGGATCTGTGTTAGAGGAACCGAAATTAGATGGGACTAATGGGGGGATGGTCGGAGTTGCGCCAAGTATTTTCTCACATTCTGTGAGCAAATTATTGATGAGATCCATGACACAATTATTACTAGCTGTTTTGGGCATTTTGTTAGTTTATTTTTTTGTTTCTCCTCTGTGGCTTTTGTTTTGCCCATGGTGAGCAATTAAAAGGAAACAAAACACTAACAGAAACGATTCAGAAGCCCGCACACCTAACGCCACCACTGTGAAAAAATGTAAAAAGGAAAGACAACACAAAAACAAAATTACAAGAATAAGTCAGTGAATCTGCCTAAACAAAAACTTAACAGGCAAAGGGACAACAAGGTGCTCTATAAAATATGATGTTTGGAAAAAGTCACCATATGAGGTACTTGAAAGACCAAGGGGCAGATTTACAAGAAAGTGGCGCATCGGTCCTGACGCGTCACTTTTCTTCCTTCCCCAAACTGTCACCTAACGTTACCATGGTTGCGCTGTATTTATAATATGCGCACCATGGTGGTCATTAGCACAATAGCGTCAGAATTTTTGATGCTGTTGTGGCGCTTTGCTGCACTAGGATAAAAAATGTTGATGCTATTGCAGCAAGGCACAGGAATGTCCAAAGGTTAATATGGGTACGTTATTTTCACACCTGCTCTGAGCAGGTATTAAAATGATGGAAGAAATGGCACAGTGGAATTTTGTACATTTCCCAGCACCATTTTTTCAGGTCTCCCTGAGGGGAAATGCACCCCTTTGACTGGTGAAGGCATAATGTGGCGCAAGAGTTTACAAAGTGGCGTAATGATTGCACTGCGCCACTTTGCAAATATGGCCTGGGAAAATTGCCTCCTTAACGCCATATTAGCGTAAAAAAAACAACGGTTGTATGGAACATGGAGGTGCTAGGGGCTTGTAAATATGCCCCCAAGATGATAGAAAAGCCCAGCAGGACAAAAACAAAATCAACAGTACCCTAAGGGGGAATGTTAGAGGGGTAGCCCAACCCAGCCTCGACGGGCCTCCGATAGGCATGGACGGGGTCGTCCATGGGTTGGGCACCACCCGAGTACAGCCTATGCACGTCCCGCAAGGCGGGGTGGCATTTGGGCTTTAAAGCGCGTCAGCAGCAGTGGGATATGGGCTGTGAAGTCCCCAGCAGCTACTATCAAGCACCCCCCGTGGTCAAGATCGGGCAGGCAAATGCCCCAGAACAGTGGAGTAGCATTAGTGCTTTGTAGCGCATGTCGGTGGTAGAGGGTTATGTGCTTTCAAGTACTCAGTGGCTACTATCTAGTGGCTAACCCAAAGTGGTCAAGATCATGTAGGCAAATGCAGTTAGAAATCATAAGTTCTGAGCCTCCATTTCAAATCAGATTATGAAAAACACGTGCCACCATACGTAAATATCAAACCATAAATACTGTGTACATTACATAAATACTGAAGTAGTACATTACTCTGGAAATGAAGGCATCACAATAGTGTACATCATAGTATCAGTAGGGCATGAAATGCAGCAGTAAACACATAAATCACTAAGGCGGTCATTACAACATTGGCGGTAAAAGCCACTTACCGTCGTGCAGAAGACCGCCAACACACCGCTGCGGCCGCGGATTTCCGCCACAGCTATTATGACCCACATTTCGGAATCCGCCAAAATTCAGACACCCACACAAGTCCGCCACACCAAAGGTCAGTGATAAACTGGCGAAAACAAAACCTCCACCGTCACGCCAACAGAAATACGCCCACACTATCACGACACACGAATCCACACGGCGGTCTTTCAACCGTGGTAGTCCATTGGCGGTACACACCGTCGCGCTCAAAATACACACACACGTACAAAACACTACAACATTGGACAATTTGAAATACACACACCTGATACACATACACACACCACTCCCACACACCCATTACAATATAAAACACACACCCACATCACCCACAAACCCCCACGACCAAAAATTCCGAAAGACGGCCAGAGAGAGACAGCACCAGCAAGAACAACAGCATCCACAGGCACACAACACTATCACCCACAGAACTTCCACGCACCTGACACAGCACACCACTACATATCAGCACACTTATCACCACACACTCCACCCCACACATCACCTACACCATCCCATGGCACGGCAAAGACATCCCAGGTTCTCGGAGGAGGAGCTCAGGATCATGGTGGAGGAAATCGTCCAGGTAGAGCCACAGCTATTCGGAGCACAGGTGCAGCACACCTCAATTGCATGGAAGATGGAGCTATGGTGAAGAATAGTGGACAGGGTCAACGCAGTGGGACAGCACCCAAGAAATCGGGAGGACATCAGGAAGAGGTGGAACGACCTACGGGGGAAGGTGCGTTCAGTGGTCTCAAGACACCACCAGGCGGTTCAGCGGACTGGCGGCGGACCCCCACCTCCTCACCCACAACTACCAACATGGGAGGAGCAGGTCTTGGCGATTCTGCATCCTGAGGGCCTTGCAGGAGTAGGTGGAGGAATGGACTCTGGTAAGACAAATCTTAATTATTACATCCCCCACCCTACCTGCATGCAATCATATACCCCCACCCCCCACCCCCAGCACCCCAACTCCTCACATATGTCCCAACATCACAAACCACCCATCCCAACACCAAGCCCTGCATGCAGCAACAAAGCATGGACACCCATCACTAAAGCATGGTCACTGCACATACCCATACAACCCCCTAAACCATCATCACACAAGGTCCCACACAGGAATGCAAGCACTGGGGTACACGGTCACCCACCCATTGCACACCATGACACACACAGATGTAATAACCATGCTTTTATACCCCTGCAGTACACATGTCTACACCACCAACAGAAGAGGCCCACAGTGATGACAGCAGCTCTGTCCAACTGGATCTAGATGACCAGCCCGGCCCATCGGGGACCTCGGGACAGTCGGTTCCCCTCGTCAGTCACAGCCCACCACAGACCTTCCCCCCTCTGGAAACACCAGCACAGCACCCACACAGCGGGCCCATACCTCCATCCCCAGGACACGTCAATCAGCAGTGTGTCCACCACCACAGGGAACCCAGGATAACCCACCACCCCAACAACAACAGGGACCTGGGGGCAGTGGTAGTGGGCACACAGTCCAGGAGACGGAGTCCCAGGAACACAGGGGAACTGGGAGGGCTGCTGTGCGACAGGGGGCGGACAGGCGAAGGGAACCAACTCTCCACGAGACCCTCTCCTCCATCATGGGAGCCTACCACCACTCCCAGGAGACGATGGCAACGGTACTGGCCAAGTTTCAGGAGACCCAGCGCCTGCAGGAGGAACAGTATATGGGTTTCAGGGAGGAACTCAGAACCATCAGCTCCACCCTGGGCACCATTGTAGGGGTGCTGAAAGAAGTACTCAACACCAGGAGGGACACTGTGGCACTACAAGGGGCCCCTAACACTAGCATGTACGATGAACTGCCCACCACCTCCGCCGGCGCTAGTGGACAGGACGCCCTGCCACAGGACCACCACACCAGCACCCCACCCCCTGCATAGGGAGAAGCACCCCGCAAACGGTCCTTGAGATCCAGGACAAAGACAGAGCACGATGCCAAGACCCCCGCCAAGAAATGAGACCACCCTGATTTTCATCCTACTGTCCCACATTGTCACCCTGTCCATACTTAAACTGCCCCAGCTCCACTTCCTATGCCCATTAGGGCAACGCACCTGTGAGACTAATAGACTGGACTCTGCCATGGACATTCCTCCGCCATCACCCCTCACCATTTCACTACCCCCTCCAATATTGAGCACTTAAATAAACACAATTAAAGCACAAAAAAACAATCTGGAGTCTGTCTGTGATTTCGAAACGGCAACCCACCCACTGTAGAGACTTGAGAGACTGTGGCTTTGCACTCCCCAGGATTGAACAGTGGGCAAACCACCCACTGTAGAGACTTGAGAGACTGTGGCTTTGCACTCCCCAGGATTGAACAGTGGGCATGTGGCCCCCTCGTGGATTTGGCGTCATGCACTCAAGCGGCTGAGGTGCACTCCCTCCCCCCGAGGTGCCTGTTTAGTTGCTGTTTGATGCCCCTGCAGTGTTCTCTCCGTCATGGTCGGGGATCTTGTGTGGGCTTCGCCCATAGCATGTGGTCTCAGTGTTCCACAGACATTCTTAGAGCACTACCTGGACTACTATGCTTGGTATATATTATGTACGTGGTGTATATATATATTTCTGCCTACTTGCTTTTAATATATTAAAATGGTTACACTCATTTTCTTTTGTCTTTGCATTCTTCCGGGGGGGTTGAGGGGTGTAACTGTGATGTATCAATATGTATTAGTGTGTGTGTTGTCATGGGTGAGGGTGGGGATGGGGGTGTTGCGTGCTGTGTGTATGTGTCCCTGTTTTTTCCCTCCCCTGTGTCGTAGGTGCAGTACTCCCTGTGGTCTTCGCCGACGGCGTTCGTGCTCCTGGTAGAGGAGCAGGAAGACTATTGCAGGGAGAATTTGGAGTTCCGGGTTCATGGCGTCCTCGTTCCTCGTGGAGTGTGTAGAGGTGAGCGTTTTTCCTTCAGGATTCCTGTTTCCGCCGTGTTTTTACCCGCTGTGAATCCGCCCTGGAAAAGGTGGCGGACTGGCCTGTCATAATAGTGTGGGCGGTACATTGTCTCCCGCCTGTCTGTTGGCGGTGACCGCCAAGCTGTTTGTTTGTACCGCCATGGCGGTCGGAGTGTTAAAGTGGCTGTCTTTGTTGGCGGTTTCCACCACGGTCGTAATTGCAAATTTTTTACCGCCGGCCTGTTGGCGGTCTTACTGCCGCTTTAACACTGACCGCCAGGGTTGTAATGACCACCTAAGTGTTCCCCTGGGTGAATTTTATACTTTAGCGCTCACACCACGGGTGGTTGTTGGCAACAGGTCCTAGCTCATGAGATGACCCCACATGCTTCATGAGTCCCTCCTCAGTGGTTTACCCATAATGTGAGTCATGAGAGAATGTCTCCCAAGGTGAACGTGCGTCCAGGGCCCTCTCGGGTCATGCACTGCTCCTGCGGAGCTGGGAGTAGAGCTCTGGGCTATTGGCAGGTTTGAGGTGTCCCTGGGGTCCAAAGTAGGTGTGGTGGGACACACAGGCAGCCTGACATGGGAACCATTGGTCACAGGTTGCCACCGGGGATGGCACCTCGGCTAATAATTCTAGGTGAAGTCACATTGTCATCAGGGAATCCCGTCTCCCAGTTCCTACACATCCAGCACGCCTTCATTGCTTGGTGACTGTGGGGGGCTGGGGCTGCACACATGAGCTTGTGTCGCTAATGCGAGCATGGGCCCAGCAACCCTATGCGCCCAGTCCCAAGGCAGGGTCCGACCACCCTGGCAGGGTTTGCAAGCCTGGTGGCTTTTAGAGAAAGGAACAAAGCAGTCCAATACACACAGCATCTCCAACATACACTCCTGAAACCTCAGCACAAGGAATCTCAGCGTGGGGGAGACCACAACACTCTGACAAGGCTGCAATCCTCTCAGGTAGCTCCTGATCCCCACATAGCTGTCAGTTATTGTGTTCACCATGCACTGTGAAGCAATAAAACAATCCCCACATACCAAGAGATTCAGGTGGTGCTCAGAAGGAATATTTTTAGGGTCGCTGAGATTCCTCAATGAACAGGTGGGGCAAATCAGCAAGCCCCTCAAGAAAACTGGGCCCGGGGTAGGGAGCTGCAGACAGGCAGGCCAGCACACAACAAAGATAAGGGTTCCAGAGGCTGTTCTACCTTGAATACCCCAGTGCCTTGGGGAGGACCACTGTCAGGAAGCTGCTTGCAAGAGGCCAACAAGCAGAGAAGCAAACCAGTGAATCCTTTATGCCACTCAGCAGTAACAGGTATCAGGGCAACAACAGAAGAGAAGTCCAGATGAGTCCTTTGGTTCAGCGCAGCAGTCCTTCTGAAAGAGGTTCAGTCTAAATTCCAAACAAGCTCTAAAATCATGGGGTCATAGCCCCTTTACTTATACTCAACAATGTCTTTGTTTGGGGGGGTGACTTCAAAGGAACGCTTTCGAGTGTAACACAACCACTTTCGACCCAGCCCTCCGACATCAGTGGGGGGTAAATCAGCACATTGTGTGATGGTAGGACACAGCCTATTGACATGTAAGGTCTCTCTCCCAGCCCAGTATTACTATCACTATGCAGATGGATGCAGATTACTCTTCTGTCACACCCAGCCCTACCTGTGTTGTGGCTGTCTTGAAAGTATGTACCAAGTGTAGCTGTCACTCTGCCCTAGACGTGGATTGGAGTCAGGCTACAAAACACTAGGGTTATACGCACAGAGAAATGCACACTTTCTAAAAGTGGTATTTCTAAAATAGTAATGTAAAATGCAACTACACCAATATCAGGATTTCTCACTACCTATACTATACATGCCTACTCTACCCCTCTCAGATCAGAAATTACTACTAGAAAATAGATAAGGGAAGTCCCAGTGTTAACCCATGGGAGGAGCAGCCCTTACAATAGTGAAAAATGAAATGGGCTGTTTGTCACTGCTAGAACATGAAAATCAGATATATACATGTTCTACCTTTCACATGCACAGCACCCTGCCCACAGGGCTACTTAGGGCCTTCCTTAGGGGTGACTAAGGTGTAGTAAAAAGGGGGTTTAGGCCTTGACCCATAGGGGGTCATTACAACATTGGCGGTAAAACCCGCTTACTGCCGGGCAGAAGACCGCAAATACACCGCCGCGGCCGCGGAATTCCGCCACAGCTATTATGACCCACATCTCGGAATCCGCCGAAATTCAGACACCCACACAAGTCCGCCACACCAAAGGTCAGTGATAAACTGGCGAAAACAAATCCTCCACCGTCACACCAACAGAAACACGCACATGCTATTACGACCCACGAATCCACGCAGCGTTCTTTCAAACGCGGTATTCCATTGGCGGTACACACCGCCGCAATCAAAATACACACACATCTCCAAAACACCACCACATTGGACAATTCAAAATACACACACCTGATACACATATACACACCACTCCCACACAATGAATACTATATAAAACACACACCCACATCACCCACAAACCCCTACGACCAAAAACTATAGACGAAGGCAACAGACATAGAGCACAGCAATAGACAACCCCACCACACAGAGGCACACAACACCATCACCCATACAACATCCACGCCCAAACACCCCACACCACTACACATCACCACACTCATCAACACATACACCACCCCACACATCACCTACACCACCCCATGTCATGCCAAAGACACCCCAGGTTTTCTGAGGAGGAGCTCAGGGTCATGGTGGAGGAAATCGTACGGGTAGAGCCACAGCTATTTGGATCACAGGTGCAGCACACCTCCATAGCCAGGAAGATGGAGCTATGGCGAAGAATCGTGGACAGGGTCAACGCTGTGAGACAGCATCCAAGAAATCGGGAGGACATCAGGAAGAGGTGGAACGACCTACGGGGGAAGGTGCATTCAGTGGTCTCCAGGCACAACATCGCGATTCAGTGGACTGGCGGCGGACCCCCACCTCCTCCCCCACAACTAACAACATGGGAGGAGCAGGTCTTGACCATCATGCATCCAGAGGGCCTCGGAGGAGTCGGTGGAGGAATGGACACTGGTAAGTCAAATCTTAACTATCATATCCCCCACCATACCTGCATGCTATCACACACCCCCACCCTCACACCCTCCTCTGTCACTCCAACTCCTCACTAATGTACTAATAACACAAACCACCCATCCCAACACCAAGCCCTGCATGACACAACAAAGCATGGACACCCCTCCCTAAAGCATGCCCACTGCACATACCCATAACACCCCCCCAACCATCATCAGACAAGCCCCCACACAGGAATGCTTGCACTGGGGTACACGCACACCTACCCATTGCACACCATGACACACACACATGCAATAATCATGCTCTTATACCCCTGCAGGACCACTACGTAACGTCACCAGACAGGAGGGTCCAGACATCTCCACTCCACCCACAGAAGAGGCCCACAGTGACGACAGCAGCTCTGGCCAACGGGATCCAGACAACCAGCCCGGACCATCGTGGGCCTCGGGACAGTCGGTTCCCCTTGCACAGGCACAGTCCAACTCTGACCTTCCCCCCTCTGGTAACACCAGCACAGCACCCACCCAGCGGGCCCATACCTCAGTCCCCAGGACACGTCAATCAGCTGTGTGTCCACCACTACAGGGACTGTAGCGACAGGGGCAGGACAGGTTAAGGGAACACACTCTCCACAAGGCCCTCACCAACATCATGGGAGCATACCACCACTCCCAGGAGACGATGGCTACGGTCCTGGCCAAGTTTCAGGAGGCCCAGTGCCTGCAGGAGAAACAGTAGTTGGGGTTCAGGGAGGAGCTCAGAACCATCAGCTCTGCCCTGGGCACCATCGTAGGGGTGCTGAAGGACATACAAAAGACCATGAGGGACACCGTGGCACTCCAAGGGGCCCCTGACACTAGCCTGGACGATGAACTGCCCACCACCTCTGCCGGCGCTAGTGGACAGGAAGCCCCGCCACAGGACCACCACACCAGCACCCCACCCCCTGCAGATGGAGAACCACCCTGCAAGCGGTCCCTGAGATCCAGGAACAGGACAGAGCAAGATGGCAAGACCCCCGCCAGGAAATGAGACCACCCTGATTGTCCTCCCACTGTCCCACTTTGTTATCCTGTCCATATTGGAACTGCCCCAGCTCCACTTCCTATGCCCATATGGGCAAAGCACCTGTGAGACTAATAGACTGGACTCTGCCATGGACATTCCTCCACCATCACCCCTCACCATTTTGCAACCCCCCTCCAATATTTAGCACTTCAATAAACACCCTTGAACCACAAAACAATCTGGAGTCAGTCTTTGATTTTGAAAATGTGTATTAGCTATGACAATGACAAAATCCGTTAGAAAAATGTAATGTCAACATACCAATGTCACACATCACAAGTCCATGAAGGATGCAAGCAGATGACACACGTTGGTAACCACACCTGCGAAACCGTAATGGAAATGTATCACTCAGTTAGCAAATACTACTTCAAATTGACAGACAGCATAGAGGTAGAAGTGTGAAAGTGAATGTAATAGTAAAATAATTGTTCTCACCTGTGTCTCACTGGAAATATTGCTGTATGACAGAGTCCCTGTTGTCAATGTCTTCTTCCTCAGCTTCCTCCTCATCACTGTCCACAGGCTCCACAGCTGCCACAACACCGTCATCTGGACCATCCTCCTGCAGAAAAGGCACCTGGCGTCCCAAAGCAAGATTGTGAAGCATAGAGCAGGCGATGATGATCTGGCACACCTTCCTTGGTGAGTAGAATAGGGAACCACCTGTCATATGGAGGCACCTGAACCTGGCCTTCAGGAGGCCGAAGGTGCGCTCGATCACCCTCCTAGTCCACCCATGGGCCTCATTGTATCGTTCCTCCGCCCTGGTCCTGGGATTCCTCACTGGGATCAGTAGCCATGACAGGTTGGGGTAACCAGAGTCCCCTAATAGCCACACACGGTGCCTCTGGAGTTGACCCATCACATACGGGATGCTGCTATTCTGCAGGATGTAGGCGTCATGCACAGAGCCAGGAAACATAGCATTTACCTGGGAGATGTACTGGTCTGCCAAACATACCATCTGTACATTCATTGAATGATAACTCTTCCGGTTCCTGTACATGTGTTCACTCCTGCTGGAGGGGACCAGAGCTACATGGGAGCCAATGATGAAGTGCGCCGGCGGTGATGATAGGCACCGCCGCGGACATCACTGCCGCAGACGTGACCGTAATTTTCTATCTGTTCAATCACTCGATACCTGATCTTCGACAGGAGAGGACCTACACTGCAAGTGCTGCTGTGACCTCGTTCTGGAAGAGACAATGGCTGCTGCGTTTGGGGAAAGGGCCCCTGCCTTCACTGCTCAAGAGTTGGAGAAGCTCATGGACGGGGACCTCCCCCAGTACACGCTACTCTACGGTCCTCCAGACCAACAGGTAAGTACACAGGGAGCACGTTGTATGGGCAATGCCTGGGTGGAGTGAGCTGGATGTTAGTAGGAAGGGGGCAGAGTGCTGCGA
Source organism: Pleurodeles waltl (assembly GCF_031143425.1). Classification (NCBI taxonomy): domain Eukaryota; kingdom Metazoa; phylum Chordata; class Amphibia; order Caudata; family Salamandridae; genus Pleurodeles; species Pleurodeles waltl. The sequence continues at coordinate 477,087,119 of NC_090451.1, forward strand.
GCATGAAGGACTGTGAATGCATGTGCCACATGGCAAGGGTAGGGATGTGGGCCACTCACTTCGACGGTGCAGTTGGTAATGACTTCTCTTCTTCCCCTGTACATGTCATGTAGGTCAGCACCCACCAGAAGAAGGACATTTGGCGTGCCATCGCCAAGGATGTCCGGACCCTGGGGGTCCACCAGAGACGGAGCACCCACTGCCGTAAAAGATGGGAGATCATTCGCCGCTGGAGCAAGAAGAAGGCGGAGGCTCAGCTGGGGTTGGCCTCCCAACGTGGGAGGGGTGCCCGTCGCACCATGACCCCCCTGATGCTCCGGATCCTGGCGGTGGCCTACCCTGGGTTGGATGGGCGCATGAGGGCATCACAGCAGACACAAGGGGTTGAGTACACTCACATTCTCGTGACTTTGCGCCCAGTGGAGGGGTCTGGGTGGGGGAGGAGGGCTGTGGGTTTCCCTAGGCCAGGGCAAGTTACGTAGGCTAGGCCCCTCCAGAATGCAGGCCATGTGCTACTCCACCCCACCTCTGTAGCATGCCAAGTACAGGTATACATGCCCCTGTGTCATCTATGTGGACAGATGACACTCATAGCCATCTAGGCCATATCTCAGGAACTGCATCTGTAGAGGCCAAGAGCACGGCGTAGTGCAGGGTGCTGCTGTGTCTGTATTGTCCACCAACGGTAGCGGTAAGCCATGCACTCAACCTGTCTTTCTTCTGTCATCCCCCACCCCTTTTTGTGTTCTCCCTGGTCTTTTGTGCACCAGAATCATAAGGCGGAGGTACAGTGGCACCGGAGCATGAGGGAGCTGCATCCCACATGGCCATGGAGGGCCACACCACGGTCTCAGAATACACCAGTGGGACGGAGGGCGAGGGGAGCTTCACGTCGGTCACCAGATCAGCAAACAGCGACACGGACTCGTCCTCCGATGGGAGCTCCCTTGTGGTGGCGGCACCATCTGTGCCCCCCACTTCTACAGGTACAGCCGCCACCCCTCCTACCAGCACCGCCCTCCCAACAGCCCCTCAGCCTTCGCTCCGTGCCCGCTCACCCAGGAGGGTGGGCATCACCTTCACCTCAGGCACCTCAGCCCCTGCCCCTGTCACCCCTGCTGACCTCAGTGAGGAGGCCATTGACCTCCTCAGGTCACTCAGTGTTGGGCAGTCTACCATTGTGAATGCCATCCAGGGTGTAGAAAGGGAGTTGCAACACACTAATGCATTCCTGGAGGGCATTCATTCTGGTCAGGCTGCCCATCATCGAACCCTGCAATCTCTGGCCTCAGCACTGATGGCAGCCATTGTCCCTGTGTCTAGCCTCCCCCCTCCAACTTCCTCCACCCAGACCCAATCCCCTGTACCCCAGCCTATCGCAACCACACCATCAGACAAGCATGCACACACCTCAACAAACAAAAGTAGCTCAGGCAAACATAGGCACTACACATACCACAGGCACTCACACAAGCATCACCCACATACAGACACAGCAACATCCACTGCCTCCGCTGTGTCCCCCTCGTCGTTGTCTCCCTCATCCCTCCCAGTGTCGTCTACACTCTCACCTGCAAGCACTACATCTACAGGCACTAGGACTCGCACCAGAACACCTAGCACCACACACCGCTCACCTGCACTCACCACCCCCACTACCATTTACACGTCCCCTGTGTCCACTCCCAGTGTGTCTGTGACGCCCCCTCCCAAAGTACACAAACGCGGGCACCCACACACCCAACATCCATCCACCTCATGACAGCCTCCAGTACCTGCACCTGCACCCAAATCACCTAAAGTTACACCTCCTACAACCACCTCCTCTTCCTCCACTCCCAGAACCCCTCCAGCTACCCATCCCAGTGTTCGTCAGAAACTTTTCCTGAGCAACGTTGACCTCTGTCCCACCACCCCCACCCCTCCAATTCATAAGTCCCGTAGTAGCACCTCAGCCAAAAAAAGTCCGGTACCAGTGGTGCGTGTTAGAGGTGTTTGGAGTGCACCGTCCACCAGGGCAGCCAGTGTGACACGGAGCCAAAGCACTGCCAGTCCAACCCCTGTAAAGCACCTTAAGTTGGACAGTGCCTGACTGGAGAGGGTGAAGACTCCTGCTGGCAAAACAGCTCACAAGGGTCCCGAGTCAGCTTTGACTCCTCCCAAGGTGGTGAACGGGCAGAAGAAGTCTCTAAAGTCTGGTAAGAGCAGCACGGCGGAGAAGGCCGCCATCCTCCCCGCTGGCTGGGACGCCACCGCCAGCACTATTGTCACTGGTCCGGAGACCACCGCCAAAGTCAGTGCCCTGGAGGGCAGCACTATCGTCACTGGTCCGGAGACCACCGCCAGAGTCAGTGCCCTGAAGGGCAGCACTATCGTTACTGGTCCGGAGACCACCGCCAGCGACAGTGACGTGGACGGCCCAGGCAGCTACAGCCCCACTGGGCACTGAGGGACCGTCATGCCACACACCGCTGCACAGGTCACAGACAGCAAAGTCAAGCACTGCTGAACAGGGCAAAGACCGCCATGGCAAAGCACCGCTGAACAGGTCACAGACAGCAAAGTCAAGCACCGCTGAACAGGGCAAAGACCGCATGGCAAAGCACCGCTGAACAGGTCACAGACAGCAAAGTCAAGCACCGCTGAACAGGGCAAAGACCGTTGAACAGGGCGAAGACCGCCATGGCAAAGCACCGTTGAACAGGTCAGAAACTGCAAAGTCAAGCCCCGCTGAACAGGGGAAAGACCGCCATGGCAAAGCACCGCTGAACAGGGCAAAGACCGCCAACTCAAGCATCGTTAGCCCATGTGCAGCTGGGACAGTGACGGAACTGGGACCGCCACGGGGAGCGTGATGCACTCTGGGCACCAGTCCCCCTCCAGAACCAGTGGAGACATGCATCCACTACCTCTGTCCTTCACAGGATGAAGCACTCTGGGCACCAGTCCCCCTCCAGAAGCAGTGGAGACATGCATCCACTCCATCTGTCCTTCACAGGATGAAGCACTCTGGGCACCAGTCCCCCTCCAGAACCAATGGAGACTGTTATCCACTTGAGAGACTGTGGCTTTGCACTCCCAGGATGGTACAGTGGGCAATCCACCCACTGAAAAGACTTGAGAGACTGTGTCTTTGCACTCCCCAGGATGGCACAGTGGGCAAACCACCCACTGCAAAGACTTGTGAGACTGTGGCTTTGCACTCCCCAGGATGGTACAGAGGGCAATCCACCCACTGTAGAGACTTGAGAGACTGTGGCTTTGCACTCCCCAGGATACATCAATGGGCATGGAGCCCCGTCGCGGATCTGGCGTGGTGCTGTAATCCGACTGAGGTGCCCCCCCTCCCTTCCCCCTGAGGTGCCTGTTGTATTTCTATCTGATGCCCCTGCAGTGTTCTCTCAGTTTGTGGACAGGTATCTAGTGTGGGCCTCGCCCATGCTTTGTGGGCCCAGTGGTCCACGGACATTGATATGTGCATACCTGCACTACTAATCGTGATGTATATAGTTGCAATTTGTATATATTTCTGTATATACGAGCTTACTGTATTTTGATACATTACAATGGTAGTACTGACTTCCTTTTTGTCTTTGCATTCTTCCGGGGGGGGGTTGTGGGTTGTTACTGTGATGTTTGCAAATGCATTGGTGTGTGTGTTGTAGTGTGCGAGGGTTGGGTGGGGGTGGGGGTGTTGCGTGTGTATCCCCCTGACTTCTGCCTCCCCCCCCTATGTCGTAGGTGCTGTACTCATCGTTGTCTTCGGCGCCGCCTTTGCTGGTGTTTGTAGAGAAGCAGGAAGACAAGCGCAGGGAGTATTTGGAGTTCCGGCTCCATGGTGGCCTCCTTCCTCGTGGAGTGTGTTAAGGTGAGCGTTTTCCCATTGCAAAAGCTGTTTCCGCCGTGTTTTTATCCACGGTGAATCCGCCCCAGAAAAGGTGGCGGATTGGAGGGTTGTAATCGTGTGGGCGGTACATTGTCTTCCGCCTGTCTGTTGGCGGTGACCGCCGCACTGCTTGTCTGTACCGCCGTGGCGGTCGGAGTGTTAAAGTGGCTGTCTATGTTGGCGGTTTCCGCCACGGTCATAATTCCCTTTTTTTTCCGCCGGCCTGTTTGCGGTATAACCACAGCTTTAACACCGTCCGCCAGGGTTGTAATGACCCCCATAGTTTGAATTGCCAAATCAATGTGGCAGTAAATTGCACATTTTGTCACTGCAGTGGCAGGCCTGAGACAAGTTTAAAAGGCTGCTTCTTTGGGTGGCTCAATCAGTGCTACAAGCCCACTAGTAGCATTAAATTACAGGTCATGGGTATATGATATACCACTTTACAAGGGACTTATAGGTAAACTAAATATATCAAACAGGTGTAATCCAATTATACCAAGTTTTTGGGGAGAGAGAGCGCATGCAATTTAGCACTGATTAGTAGCGATAAAGTGCCCAGAGTCCTAAAGACAACAAAAAGAGGGTCAGAAGAAACAGGAGGAGAAAGGCAAAATGTTTGGGGATAACCATGCAGAAAGGTCCATTTCCAACAGTCCCCATTGAAATGTATTGAAGTGAATGTCAGGTTTGAAGGTCACAAAAAGGCACTCATACAGAGGTTCAGAATACATTTCAGTCACAATATAATCAATTGTCAATGCTGGTATACTCATTTTAGATACTGTGATGAGTTTGAAGGTTATTTTACCCTATGAAACGTGATGACCCTCTAATGGGAAGTAAAGACCCATTTTAGAGAGAAAACAGTTATGAATCCAACATGGTTGCAATCAGATCATTTTAACCATTGCAACATAGTGAATTGAGATTTTGGAGTCAAAATTCAAGGAAAGAAACAACCCTTAACAGTATTCTGATAGCTGATCCATTATCTTCTCCTACGTTTACCAACTATAAGCATCTAAACAGCAGATGACCTCCCAAAATGATAATTTTATGTTCCTAATGAAGTGTCACTGCCACTCCTGTTCTTGCAGTTTTCATTACTGGTTAGTGCACTGAGGAATTAAAGTCAATGCACTGGTAATATATCTTACTCATTATTTGTTCTCCTACATGGCCTGATATGATTTACAAAACACAAAACACCACACTTTTAACATTGCTACATCTTATTGCTTTGTTGAAAAGTGATGCATTTACTTTGAATCAGTTCAGGATGTTTTCCATGGCTTGTGGGTTCACCTTTCTGCCTTCTCTAAGGGTTTTTCAGTAACAAGAGTGTTACAGCATGGTAGACTAGAATTGACATCCTAAAGCTCCATTGTTGCTTCTACTTTTCAGTTATACACATGTGCCAGCCTTCTACATTTTTTATGTTTTGTACTGATTTCCCATTTTACTTTTCTTTGAAGAGACTCTCATAACATTACCATTCACTCCTACTGTCAGTTCACTCCTACTTGTCATATTCTAGGACTGAAGGGTGCACAAAATAATGTAACTGGAAAGTTAAGAATGAAAGCAGTAATAAGACAGATCCAATTGCTTTAACTGTTTCACTGATTTATCAGCCCCCTTCACTCCAGGCTAACTAGGCCCACAATCAGATCACCCACATTCTACTTTGTGTCTGGCATACTTAATTACCCAAAGCATTATAGAAGCACATAGGGAACAGTAGCTGATAGCCTGTCCAATGAAAATACTAAAAATACTAATTTATTGACGTTTTCTACATATATAAGACTTAGGTCAATTGTATTTCACATTTATTGATTAAATTTAAACATTTCAGTACATTAAATGATGATGCATGTGAAGTAAAAAACAGTCTGTAGAAACACATTTAAATTATTCAGAGCTTTTAGGATCTTACAATAAACTGCTTGTTTCACAAAGCTTTTTTGTGAGTACTTGTGTATTCCTTCTCTCTAGTATCTCATTACCACTGGCTCAGAATCACCAATGGGGCTGGTAAGGGGAGTTAACTGTTCCATTATGAATGACAAGTAATACAAAATTACTGTAACTGGTACCCTGGGTGTGAGCTACCAGGAACTCTTGTCATGTCATGCCATGCCATGTCACGTAACCTTTTGTAAATCCACTATCACCTGAGGGGGGTCTATCTTGGTGCTGAACAGGTGTGAGGATAGCTAAACCTAGGGCATAGTAGGCTATTAAAAAAAAACAGGTCTTCAGCTTCTCACAGAACTCAAGAAGTGAGGAGGAGACTTGTGTAGCAGCAGATAGTCCCATGCTTTAGGAGAGATGTAGGATGATACTTGACTGTCAGATCTAGGTTTCAGTGTGCAAGAGAATGGTGCAAGTAGGAATCTGGATGAGCAGAGGTGTCTCGAAGATTTGTGAAAGCAGATGCAATTGCTAAGGTATGCTGAGCCAGTGCTATGTAGTGCTTTGAAAGTGTGGGTGAGCAGTTTGAGTTGTGCCCAATTGTGTATGGGGAGCCAGTGGAGAGCCTTTAGGTTTGGAGTGAATTCAGTGTGGTGTGGGAGGTTGATAGTCATTCTGGCCAAGGAATTCTGAATGGTCAACAGTCTTCTGGTGAGTTTTTTGTTGATCCCCACATAGAGGCTGTTAATGTGATCTAGCTTGCTTGTGACAAAGACATGTAAGTCAAGTTTGCTGTCTATGACGATCCCAAGTGGCGTCCCATGGTGAAGTGTTCTTCCCAAAGATCAGGATTTTGGTCTTGTAAGTGTTCAGATTCATACAGCTGGTCTACATCTAGTGGCCGACTTTAATCATGCAGGCATTGAACCTGATTCAAGTATTGGGTGTCTTGTCCTTCAGAGAGTGAATCAGTAGTGTGTCATCGGCATAGTAGAGGATGTTGATGTCATAAGAGCTGATGAGGATGCTGGCTATAGAGGTCATGTGTGCATTGAAATGGGTTGGGCTCAGGGAGATTCTTTGTAGAACTCTGCAGAAAAGGTCCTGGACTTTCGAAGTGTACAGTGCCAGGCTGACTGACTTGTTACTTCCAGTCGGGGAAGGGCAGATCCATCAGAGTGATCCCCTTGGATTCTGATATGCTGTATGTATTGGATGAGGATAGGGTGAGGGACAGTGTCAAGCACTGCGGAGAGAAGTCCAGGAGGATGAGGTCCACTATGTCTCCTCCTTCCAGATTCATTCAGATGTTATCTGTGGCAAGAACGAGGGCAGTTTATGTGCTATTGTTGGGTCTGAAACCAGGCTGAGTGGTGGTGAGGAGTTGGTTGTGGTTGAGGTATTTGTTGAGGTGTTTGTTCATGATTTTCTCTACAACCTTGCCCGGGAGCGGTAGTAGGTGGATCGGTCTGTCATTGGGAATGGTAGTAGGGAGATTGGTATGTAATTGGTGAGTGTTGAAGGGTTCACAGATGGTTAAGTGTTCCCAAGCATCTGAGAATGTCATGGAAGTAGTGGAGGGATTCAGAATTGGAGTGAGCATTTCACTGGTGGGTTGCATCTCTCTGGAGTATGCGTGTTGGGGGCATGGGGCAGATGGGGCCCCTGAGTGGATGGACTCTTTTGTGGTTTCTTCTGAGATGCTGGTGGGCCCTGTGGTTAGCACTGATTCTTGTATAAGACTGTGAGGAGCTTGATGAGGTCTGTCAGGTCCTGTTGTGGGTTGAAGTTGCTGTAAATTGTGGTGATTTTGTTACTGAATAATTGAGAGAGATTATTAAAGAGGTCCTACGAGGTGGTGATAAAGTTTGAGGCAGCAGCTGGTGAGGTGAAATCCTCTACACTGACAATTATTTTTTGCTTCTGTTGGTGTTTGTATTGATGCATTCCACCCTAGCTGCACAGTTGGTGGTCCGAATCATTTGACGATAGCATCTCAGGGCTGATTTCAACATGGTCCTTCCACGTTCCAGTTGTTTGCAGTGGCAGTTCATCAGTCTGAGTTCCTCTGTGCACCAACTGGCCTGAGGTGGAGTTCTTTTTGTACTGCTGTGTTTTGGGGGAAGCAGGCAGGTGATTCAGTTGTTGAAATTCTTGATGGCTTTAGGGAGTCTGTTGTTGTATTACAGTCAGGGAATTGTAAGAGTAGGGTTTAATACTTATCAGTGATGCTGCTCCAATTTTGGTGGGCTGGTCTTGCACTGGTGTATGTGCAGGACTCAGATTCTAAACTTGATGAGGGTGTGGTCTGTCTAAGAGACTGGTCTGGACTCATCAACTAGGATGTTGTTGAAGGTGGTGAAAATAGGTCCCAGCAGGTGCTTGGTGGGATAGGTAAGTGCCTTTACTCTTTGGGTAAGGCCCAGGTTTCTAAGGTATTCAATGAGTGCTTTTGAGTTGAGGTCGGCATGATCTTTCCGTTGGAAGTTCATGTCTCTGAATAGGATATAATTGCTAGCAATGTTGTGACGATGTCTGTCATGTTGTCTGTGAAGTTGGTGTGTGATCCCGGTGGTCTGTAGATAAGAGTGCCACTTACAGTGAAATTGACTGTGATTTGCCAAGCAATGCTGCACCCAGTGTGGATGGCTGTAGTGATGTCAGGTACTGATGAGAGGCTTAGCCAGATTTCTTTAAGGAAAAGTAGGTCAAGGGCATTGTCATGCAGCAGGTCCCAGATTTCTGTGGTGTGCTTGGTGAGTGAGGGTGTGTAAATCATGAGAATGTGGAATTTTGTGTGGGTGGTTGCAGAAGCTTGTGTATGCATGTGAGAGTTGGTTATTAGGTGCTGTTGGTTCCGGTGCTGTAAGTGTTGAGTATTGATAAGTGCATGAAACCTTGCCGAAAGCACAGAAAAATGCTCCCTCGTTATTGTGTGTTGTGTCAAGGGGGCAGCAAATTGAGTGGCGGTCCGGGTTAAGGGTGTGAAGGTCACAGTGTGGTAGCAGTGGGAGCAGGGAGGACCAGGGTTCCTGGCACTGGGGGACATGGAGGGCACTGACGGGCTTGCCTTTAGCATGCTGAATCGTGTGCCTGCCGAACGTCCATGCTGCAGCCATCATTAAGTAGGTCTTGGGAGGAGTGATGTCACTTTCCGTGCAGATGGATGATGGAAATGAGTCCTCTTGCTTAGATTCTTCTTTCAAAGGCAGATTTCATGGAAAAATATCTGCAAGACAATGTCTGGTAAAAACTCCCTGAATTACAGTGACATTTGGGAATAGATGAAGAAATACTAATTCCCATAGGTTATTTACCGCCTCATGCTGGACTGTAAGTGATCAGCTTATGATATCCTAGTGATATCTATACTGCTGGAATCAGTAACTTGCCTGTAAATCCAGGCTTCTTATAAGACGACCATCTAAGATTTGAGTTAACCTTTAAAAAAAAGACTGATTAATAAAGCATTTACAGTGAGTAAATGGCTTACAGTCCTCAGGTCTGATCTACTCATTCCTTTTAAGTAGCTAGAAATAATTATTCATGGAAAAAATCTGTGCGGCTTAACAATTACATGATGAGAGGAGACAGACAGACCGCCTCCATGTCACCTGTTCGCAAATTCCAAAATGCGTGCATGTGTGTGAACTGAAGGAAGCAAATATACGGGGTTATTTTGAGTTTTTTGTTTTTCGAACTTTCTGAAACAATCTACCAACAGAAAAAACAAAAACAACAGATAAAAAGATGAGAAACATTTCAAGAACAACAATTAAAATATCAAAGGAAACAGACAATATGTCCTTTCTGGCACGCAGTGCTTCAAGTGGGAGTCGGACTGAGCTGTCTTTCAAAGGCTTGGCCTCAATAACACAGCAAGGCAGTGTCAGTTTATAGAACAGACGTACTCCCGAAACCCATTAAACTCCAAGAACAAAGTATAGGTGAGGCATCGATCACTTAGGAAGGAAAGTAAATGCACTGTTGTGTCCATTTCCTATAGCTGCAGGGGTACTAAGATAAAGTAGTCATCTGCAGCCCAGCTAATATAACGCCTCACTGCTTCACTTACAGACGAATCATTGTTCGCCGAACTACCTCTGAAAACTCAAGATCACAGAAATATGAGACAGCCTGCGCTGTACTTCACTTTTCAAACGAGCTTCAGGCGGCAGCACTGCAATATTATGACAGCATGTTGAATGTTTGTTTATCGTCTCCCTTCCTGTCTTTAGAGCACACCTTGGCCGCATTGTCTACTTTTCAGTCCTCAGTGTATTAATGGTAGCTTTCCATTTCAGACACATGTTTACTCTGGCAGGATGACAAATTTACAGTGGCAGGCCCAATGCTTTTTGATGGAATAAATAAAATACTTGCTATTCTCCGGACACTTTCTGTTGATGGGAGCCACATCACTCATGCCCTTTTCACATGGCTTTTCTTCTCTCTATATTGGTGCACTTTCTTTACTTGCTCGCAACTCAAACAATTGCGGACAGAGACAAAATGTAAGGATGATTTTGTGCCGAGCCCACTGCTTTCACTGAGTTATCAGACAATAGATTAGGATCAGGCACCTCGCATCATGCCTGCTACTGACTCATCTTAATAGTTTTCTAGGTAGCCTATTATTGACCAGACAGTGCCGAGTTTCACGTAATTCAGAACAGGTGTGGCTTGTGGAGAAAGCGTGTCATTTTGTCCATATGTGGTTCGACGCGATGAATGTCATATATTTTGTTTTCAATTCAAGAGTTATATCATGTAATTAGCACCCGTGTGGGCAATTGTCACAGGTTTTTGGCTTGTATGTCTTGGATTTTTTTAATGTTTTCCAGAACCCTCTTGCCCACCAGATAGGCACCTTACAGGACCTTTCGTGGCCGTGGAAACGGAAGTGCACGGAATTAAGGACAGATGAAGGGAAACGTGTTACATGTCAAGCTATCTAGGAGCCCCTCCTCTATCAGCAATCTTTTTACTGAGTGATCCATCTTTGCCAAGGTGCCCAAGGACTACTCAATATGTTGTTTGCAAAAACATACATTATAGGTGGTGATGGCGACTCTTGTTTTTAAATCTCGCTTTTCATTTAAAAAGCCTTTTGTGGGTGGTCAAATAGTGCATGTTGATAAGATTCGGCATGTGAACATTCATGCACTCTTCTATGAACTGCAGTCAGGTTTGATATCTGTTATGGCAAAAAGCTGAATGGAATTTTACTAAATGTGCATGAAGCTAGACCGCTAGCCATAGCAGTACCTTTTTGTTTATCCATTCAGAGTTTTTTTTAAAGATATTTTCATTACGAAAAGAGCCCGAACAGACTTCAAGGGGGATAATCAAACAGGGACTTTTGCATATCTTGTTCATTAATTTACAGACTCGGGATCTGCTGATGATTTGAGCATTGTACTTTTTCAAAATGAACAAAAACACTGTGGATGAGGAAATAATTTTCCTTCATCCAATGTCGGAACTGCAGATTCATAGAAGATCTGAGAATTCAGTCAGTCTGATTAACTGGTCGCTACATTACAGGATGCCAGACACCAAAGCCTTTGCCCTGAAAAGAAGGTCCATGGTGGAATAAGGGACACTCCTTGCCCCCAGGGAGAATGTGGCGTGTCTCAAAGGAAATAGTACTGCTAAAAAATCAGAAAAATGTTTCATTATAGGCACCTACACAAGTCCTGAAGACGCATGGTGTCCATGGGCAGCTGGGTTTGGCTGCTTGATGGTTTGATGCTAAAGAGGTTGGTTGTAAGGCTTGGCTGCTGAACACATCCTGAAACAATCCCTGCTCCACATCGCCCAAGTGGCAATGGGTCACACTGTAGGTTGTGTATGGGGCCTGACAGCAGATCATGCCCTTCTGCCAACTCCAGATACTCCCAGCAACAAAAAAAAACTTAAGATGTAGGGGGTGACTGCACTTTGGGCTTGGTAAAGAGTCCCTGTAGCCTTGCATTGTATAGGGTGCAGGGTCTACCATAGGGGCAGGACCTACAGCAACCCACAAAGCAGGCCCTGGCTGCAAAAGGGGTTGGGTGCAGAGCCTATGGTCATCACCTTTTTCAAAATCAAAGGGCTTGCATAAATGTAAAGCATTACCAAAGGAGAACTAAAACGGCAAACCACCCTAAACTTAACCAATATATAGAAAACCAATATTTCAATGGCAGTGACACAAAGTAGAAGAAATAGTTTATGATACTTTGTATTTAAAGATAAGTCCCCCTGCCTAACCATTTGACCTAAATAGCACATTATCCTAACATTTAAATAGGGTTAAAGAATGTGTCAGCATTACAGAACTTCCGTAGAAGATTCTGTCAAGAGAGGTGTGTGCAGCATAAAGCAGCCAAATCATTTGAGAGAGAGGTCTGTACCTCAGAGCGGTCCGCTCTGCTCAAAGGGAAACAAGGAATCTGCTCTTCAGCTAACTATACCACTCTTAATCCTCAATCCTTCTAAGGAGTGACAACACAAACCAACTTTTCCACTAAACAAGAACTCTATCATGACTAATTGACAACTCAATCTTGAAGCATCCTTTGGTTCATTCCCGTGCTCAGGAATTCAGAGGGATGTTTGATTGCCGTCTCGATGTTACTCCTCTTCAGCCTTGGTAACATGTCATCTCAGTCCCCCTTGTCTTTTCTGCAAAATAGAATCCTTATTAGCCTCAAGGTCATGCCACTGCACCTGCAGCTTAGAGAAACATAAAATAAAATAAATGTTCAAGTTGAACACAGAAAAATTTGGGCCTTCACTCCGGTCAAGCTAACATTTACATAAATGTACTTTAGTGAAATAATTTTAAACTCATTTTCCTTAGTGAATATAAAATGTTTATAGAAATAACACTTTCTAAAATACTTTAGCATGAATATATTTGCCACAGATGAATAAATGCGGGTTACATGTAGGATTATTAACATCTGTTCAAATTACTTGTATACACGCATGTACACCACGTTATGGGGAAATCCAGTTGCATAGATCTGTATAAGGAAATAATCACTCCCCTATTTCTCATTTCAGGAGACATAATGGCACAGCCAATTTATGCCCTTTCAGGTGTGATCCTGCTCACTATGCAGTTCAGCCTCTTTAGTGCATTTTGTGCACGGGCAATACTTAGCTGAATGGACAATCATCGAATGCCAGCTTTTTGGATCATTGTGGCAGTAATATGTTACAAGTTTAATGAAGAAGCGATATTCAATCCTCTGCCGAACATCAGAAAATGTTTGACCCTGAGTTATAAAGCAATGGAGATGCAGTGGGTGGAGTCATGCGTGTATGGATCTCCTTCCTATCACTTGTATACTCCGAGTATGATCACAGTATGTTTAAGAGAGACCTATTTAACCTATAACATATGATCTGCTTGTTTAAATAAGTTTTCCAATCCATTGTAAAGAGAAGGCATGAAATATCTTGTGAACTGAGATAATGTATGTCTTATTTTAAGGTGCAAGAGGTAACATATAGAACAGTTTCGCTTTAAAGCCTAATGGATAATATTTAAAGCGTAGGCCTCTGGGATAATTTGCAGCCATTAAAAGTGGGATACATATTTTAAGGTCATCTTTTTAACTGAATTATATTACAAAATGTGTTGTCCCATTTGAGGCTAATAAAATATTGACAGCAGCCTGTTTAATATAGCAAGGGTTGAGCCTATATTTTCACCTTCTGTAGATTTTTAGTTTTGTTTTACATTTGTTTTTTTGTGATAGCGATATTCTATCAATGAATCTGAAACCTTTGTGATGAAACTAATTGTTAAAAAAAAGAAACCGGAAAGGCCAATTGGCCCGGAACATGACATCTGCCCTGCGCGATGGTTGCAAAAACACACTGTTAGCACCAGCTGGCTGTGCAGGTGTCAGTTTATCATGGCTCAGTCTGGGAACATGTCAGTGCACAATTCTACATGTGTTGTGTATGGTTTCCAGTCCTGCATACTTCAGTCATGGATATCTGATTTTATAATGTACATTGTACTTCTCAAAAATATTATTCTATTTTGTATGCAATACTAGGGTGCTGTTATGTGTACTGTTGAATTAAAATATAAATATTAGGTAAACTTTTTTAAGACCCTGAAAGGATGGGAACAATTGACTGAACACCCAAGAAGAGTTCCTAGAAACTTAACAGAAAACACTTGACATAAAAATGTAAGCTTTCGATATCAGACATTGTGCAGTCAACCTGAAGACAATAAAACGTCCTGTCACTAGTTTCTAAGAAGGACATTAGAAATCTTTTTCAACTATGTAAAGCTGGAACTTTTTACAGTGGCGGCCGCTGCATATGTCAAGATGGGGCAGGGGACATCGTAAGACAATGGGGGAAACAACATAAAAAAATTTAAAAAAGCACTTACCTTGCACAGTCCATCTCCCGCTGCCGTCTCCTGCCGCCTTGCTCCTAGAGGCTCCCCTAGCAATCCTGCTGCTGCTTACATGCTAAACATAGCATGTAAGCAGTGTCGGGATTGGTCCAAGTGGCAGTCACTTCTGCTCAGACAGAAGCCTGGAGTTTGTGCTGTCTCCCCAGCCCAGCTGTATATACAGCTGTGTTGGAGAAACCTAAGTGAGCATGTATATTTGACTGGCCTTAGGTGGGCAGCCAAATGCACATCCACACTTAGAGGCTCTTCCCTCCTCCCCCCTCCCGTGGCATGGCCCTGCCACTCCTCATTCACTCTGATGGCTGAGCCAGCAGATGAAAAGTTATGGAAAATAAAACTATAGCAAGCTATACAGTAGTCCTCTGCCAGTAATGAGGGCACAATTGGCACACCCCTCCAGCTCCATGACCTCACAGGGTCAGGGACAGATCTAGGCCTCTGCACACATGCTTAAATTGGCGTGAGATATATACGCATTTGGTCACTCAGAGATGGGAAACACACCCCTATACTATTTAGAGGGGTATTCCGGTCCCATCAATGCACAACTACGGTACTTGAAAGGTCTTTATTAATTAATGGCACTTATTTATAACGTTTCTTTATTACGTTGTATATATTACCAAGTGAATGTTATAATGGTTGCACAATTTTCATGAAAAACGCTCTGACACATTCAGACTTTGTCTGGACATTAGGCAGATACAAAAATAAATAAGCAAATAAATAAAATATGATTGCAAAGGTCTCTCCCTTGCCGCACTTGATGCTTGTAGTAAATAAAAAGCCAAGTGTAGGTTACTGCCACATAAAAATGGTTCAACGTTGAAGATGGACAGAAGAAAACAATGGCTCAAACAAGACAGCATCATCAACATATCTTGCAAAATGTGGGAATTACTCAAAAGTATCTAATATTTCATTTACACTGTTTCTGTGTCACCCCAGGGCCACTATCAGAACCTGAGCCTCGGTGATGACGTAGATGGTTTAATAAATAGCTAACAACGGACATCACGCTATAAAATGCGGACAGCCAAGCACTTCAAGCTGTATTTTGGGGAGGGGTAGGATGTGTGCTGTGCAAAACTAGCAACATTTCTCAGCAATGGATCTCACTGAAATGTCTTATTATTGTAATAGGTCAATGATTTGATGCTCAAAACTCCACTGTTTATTCTGGGCGACAAACTCTATGGCAAGGATTAAAAAGATCAATCTAAGCGTGTGGCACGATCTGGGGTCCGACATGGTGTGCTTAGTGACAATACGCATCGACCCATGCATGCATTCACACAAACACACCACACACAGATTGTACTAATGTTTCCAAACTGTCAAAGTGCTATTGAAAACATTAAAAACATATACGTTACTGGATTTACGCATTTACGCATCTATTTATTTCAGTTCTTATTGAGTGAAAATGTGTATCAAGCTGACATACAGTCAGTAAAATATTTCAGTTTGAGGTAAATTGCAAAAATTGCCTAAAGCTAAACAATGCTTTAAACATGACACTGCATTTAATACTTACATTGATTTAATACCATGACAAGTGGTATTTATGGGCTCCTTCGGTTCTTATGGCCATTTTCTTGAATTGTAATATATGCCTACATCTTGCCATCATCCACATGTTGTATCCAATATCCACAAACAGAGCAATAATCCATACACAATTAGGGACAATAGCAGCCCCCAGCCATGTATTTTGCCATGCTAATACAACCAATTACTTTGGAATGGTAGGGCCAGATTAGAAAGACATAAATCACCCTTATACCATTTACAATAATTCATACGCACGGCAGTTACAGTCAATCACTGCAAATTGAAAACCATTTAAATGGATTATCTTCCTACTAGCAATTATTGTTTCTAGGTGAATTTTGCTATTTATAATAAGTCCTACCTAGAGCTTTTATGTCATAACGGTCATGTGTAAGATACATTTATTTATTTGGAGTTCTGCATTTATTTTGCACATTAGTAAAAATACATTGTTGCCAAAGTTAATTACCGCGTGTCTACCCTTAAACGAATTAGTTTATCAATGTTCTCTGTACACAGTCCTTAGAGTAGTGATATCCTTTCTAAAAGACAAAATACATCTTTGGTCAGACAATATTGTTAAGGAACACACAACTCACTATTGTTTGTTTCATAAAACATATTTAAAGAAAAGTCAAAGTATTTTTTGTAATATTTCACTGCATAAACCGACGTGTTATACTACCCATAATATGTTAGCATAACTTCATAGGAGGGCTGGAAAAAGCTGTACTTTCACTTTCAAAAGACAACTAAGGTGTCACCAGCCTCATTCTTCTCGCCAAAACTCTAGCAAAACAGAAAGCCGATTTAATGCTGGTGTACTGTCATAGATAAGAATGATATATCCTTTGATGATTTCCCAAACTGTTCACAGCACTGCCCTCTTAATATCTTGGGGCCTGAGAAAACTGTATTATTTTGTTAGTCACTAATTATTAGGTTTTGTAGATTTTTCAGAGAACTCGGATTCTACTAGCACATTATGACATGCTTCCTTATCTAACATAGGAAGCCACACGAAATTAAAATATTCCTGTGTCTGGTAAATTCAAACTTTACTATCATCTACATTTTGGTTGTGTTTTAACTTTCTGCAAGTAACAATGTAAAATGTTTCTCTCGGAAAGGAGATGTCACCCTCATAAGTCCGTCATAGCTGATTAAAACACATGATGGGCCCCACTACAAGCCCCCTTTATCTCTACATGGTTATGCTGGGGCCAGAATAAAGATACTGGGCGTCATTGTACTGTGAGATGAAAAGTATTATTATTGGTTATTCTTGAACAGGAATAAAACTCGGACCTGGTAATACTGGGTCGATTCCACATATTTTTCCCCTTCCGTGTTAAAGAAAGGATCTGAATACTAAAACGTAATGCTTGCAGCAAGTGGTAAATATTGTGAGTGCTTTTTGACTTTCCCGTGGGGGGACTTAAAGGAGGGGATACAGTTTTCTTCAACTTTTTGCTCCCCTCAGCTAAAATATGTGAGTTGTCAGGGACCAGTGTGAGAGTGTGAATTTTCTAACATATTTATTAATGATTTTGATATACCAAATGTATAAAGAATTAACGTGTAAAACAGGTGACTTTTAAAAATGGTCGCCACGTTTATTTTCTGTTCTGAACGGAACAAAACTCTAACTAAATGTTGTGGTTGTTTTCCATAATTCAATGCTTACATAAAAGTGTATTCAATACTCTAATAGATGTGTCCACAGCTACCCCTAGTGGGTTGCTGCATTATGTCTTACAAGGCCATGTTTTAATTTAGCATTGCATAAGTTGAATGTTCTATTGTTTGAGAATTTTACTAATACGTGGTTTCTTCTGCGAGGATGGAAGTGAATGTTACAAGTGAAAATGTTTCTTCCTGAGAAGAGAAGTTTAGACAAGATGGAACAATGGAGCTACAGTCGAGACGGAAGAGGAAAAGTTACTGTTGAGAAAATATTTTAGTTAATGTAATGTTGTCATATCTTAGGTTATCAATTAAAGCTTCTATTGGCTGAAATGTAACCACCCCATAAACTGACCAATCATAAGCTTTTTAAAGATTAGTATAACAACCTGGGTAGGATTTTCTAGAAGGGGATGCAGATTCTGATTCTATGAGGGAGATTGCAGATTTTAGCAGAAGATATTGAGGTCGTAAGATTTCCAGTATTCCTGCTGATGATTCGAGTTATATTAGCAGTGTGGGTTTAGCTGTTGTTAGGCCTGACTCTTCTGAGGACATATCTGATGTTGTCCCCTTGCTGAACTAGACTGCTTGTTGCCATCAAATGGGTAATGTATGTCATTGTAATCTTTTGCTTTCCTGCTGCAACTTATCATTTGATTGCTGCATATTAATAATTTTTTTTGTAATAACCCAAGTTAAAGAGTTTTTTCAAAATTTGTGTTTCTAAATTCTTTTTACATGAAGCCCAACATGTTAATGCTAATTTGTGGTTAGTGAGAGTATTAACTTGGAATGCTCATGATTTATATTGACATCTTTTGAGTGTTGTACTAATGTATACTTTGTCATTATTACCAGTTCTCGTATTATTAATACGTGTAATTCTTTTGGGGGTTATTTGTCTGGTTGTTTTGATGAAACTTAGATATATAAGACGTTATAATCAACCACTATTAATTCTATGTGGTTATCATTTGTGTTTGAGAATTATTTTCGTAACATTAGTGTTGTTAATCCAGGGAAATACATTTTATAATTCTTCTTAATAAACTGGTGTGGTTATTGTTTGAGGTTCAATATCTTTGATTATGCCGATTATTGTTGATACTTACATTTCACATTGATGACATCCCCTTAAACCTATGTCGCTTCGATCCATTGAACTCTAGCGCAGAATCCACTATTCAGTATAAATAGCAGCTAGGATTCCATGGCGCTGCAGCAGCTTTTGGTAGCAGATTACGGTTATGTCATTATTTGATGATGTCATAATGTGGTTAATGTAAGGTTCTTCTTGTGAAAAGAAAACTTGTTGGGTTTTCTTTTTTCTAAAATGTTATACGGATTTAACAAGATGAGTTCCTAGTTGCCTTAAGGGACTTTCCCCGGTTCTTGGAGATCCTCTAGGTTGAAGGGTATGTTCCTAGCAGTGTTTGGTTGAATTGAGTGAAGTGATATGCGCTTGCATAGCTTGAGCTAATTTGCAGATGAATGAGGTGAATATGAGTTTAGAGAAGTGGAGATACGACTCAAGAAGATTTTAGATGGAGTGGGCATACTCCTATAGGCATGAGAGTAGGGAAGTGGCGTTCTTCATTTGAGTGTGGCACTTAATGCAGGAAAAAAGTATCCACATGGTTGTTGATGATAGACCTAAGGAAAGAGGTCTGGGACTCTGGAGTATATTGACAGGTGTAGTGAGACAATTGGTATATGTTGTAATTAGTTCATTTAATAGACCTGTTAACGCGTCCGTCTATGCTAATTCATACACAACAGGACTCGTTTTAGGTCGATGAATCTTTTGACCCAGTGGTAGGTCTCCGTAAGACGAGATTATCAAACATCAAATATCCTTTACAATAATCATTAATGAATTATCGGCGCATTCAATTGCTTCTGACTCAAATAATCACACCTTAAAGAAGAGTTTGTGATTTTATTCCCTATTGATTACAATCTAATATTAAACGTATTAATCTCAAAACCAAGAAGCATAAAAACATAATCACAGAGTGGCAATTATAATAAACTTTCAAGAATGCGATAATCAGAATCATAGGATAGATATAACAGCAGAGATTAAACCATAGTGCATGATAAACGTCAGAATATCAGTTCAGCATAGCTTTATGTCAGTCACGTCAGTTTCGTCAGTCAATCGAATACCTCTCCTAACCTCAAATTTGCATTAGCATGTTGGGCTTCATGCGAAACAATTTAGAACATCAATTTAGAAAAACATCTAACTAAGATACTTAATTAAACATACAGCAGTTGGTACCTAGAAAGGAAAGGCATAGAGATTCTGTTAGCAATAATATTTACCCTCCTCAAGCTAAGTCAGCATGCAGGATCAGTCTTCGTCTTCAGGACATCAGTTGGTTCACCGTCAATCTATCTAAAGAGAAATCATGGGTCCCTCTCCTCATATGGAAGACAGTGTAATAGGGCAGTCTATGGACTGTAATACTTTGTCTAAGTCTCAAATCACCAAATAGAGTGACAGAGTTTCTGGATGCAATCGATGTCATCCCTTCCTAACTGAACTTCGACCTCCGTGTCATGAGTTTTTATCCCCTTTTCTTAACCCATTCCCCCAAAATTCTATTGGTTAATAACTACACCCCATCATTGGTAACCAATCAAATTATTCATTAAGTAATGCATTTGTCATTCTAAGATATTTTCTCATCTTCCAATTGGTCTTTATAATCAGCATTTTCGTAGGTGGTACGTCCGGGGTTACTTCACCATCTTGGCACACGTCTCGGGTCAGGAGTTCTTCTCCCCTCGTCTCATCGTCCTTGAGAGTGTCTATTACTGTTTCGAAGCACATATCTTTATACTAAAAGCTACTAGAATGCGGATGAGAAGTTCTGTTCATGTTACGATTTAATACAGAAGAGAACAATAGCTGGGTCATAGTTCTTTTGCGAGTCCGTAGGCAGGAAAAGCAGGAAAATAGATTTTAAATGAGAGTTACACAGCTAGTTCGCGACTCATGCTAACTTAAGACACACAATTTTAATGAATGCAGTTCAACTCATAATACTACATATAACTGAAGATTATTATTATTTTAGCATTAACGTTCATATATGAGCAAAACTTATACCTTTATTTAATATATTCTAAGAATGTTTTAGTCAAATGTAAGCATTTCACGTCTATAGTATATGATATTAAAACTACGCTCCCTCAGACTGATCCGGCGTGATTGGTAAGTCGAGTTTGTGAGATAATTGGTGTGATCGGAACTATACTGAAGACTTGGTGAGTACTAAGTGCACTAGGACAACAGTCCAAGGATCAGTTGAGAAGTGAAGTTCGCAGGTCGAATTTCAGTCACGATAGTGGGAACTGTGAAATAGAGCAGGCGAAAGCTGAAGGTTACTTTGAAAGGTTCTGAAGTGATTGTATTAACCTTCCTGTAGTAAATGAGCAAATTTGTTTTCTTATTTTTTTGGTTTAAGTTAGCTCGCAAATTAATATTACATTGATTTTATATGTGGGTTGAGAAAGGAATCAGTACAATATGCTTTGTCAGCGTCTCAGCGAGCGAGCTGAGGAGGTGTGTATGTTAGTGTGAAATAAGTGGTGCCGGGATGGGATTGGTTGATTAGTGAGAAGCGTTGCGCACGGATTTATCAATCAGTCCGACTAGAGTAACGTGATTGGAAGGTGAGAGGATCAAAAAGAATTGTGGGATTGTAGTCACTTTTCTTGATTGGTTGTTCTTTTTCCATCCAAATTAATATTTGTATTTGCTTAGTTTAATTAAGTTCGTAAATAATTTTTGTTGTGGTCATCAGGTTTAAATAAATTTCAGTCGAGAATGAAGTTTTGCAAGTCTTTGAGAAGTTCACTGAGAGGTGATGAGTATATTCCGGCACTTGAAGGAGAGGTTTGTCCACCAGAGAATACTCTGGCATATAGGGGGTCATTACAACCCTGGCGGATGGCGGAGAACCGGCGGTAAGACCGCCAACAGGCTGTCGGTCTTACCTTTGTGTATTATGACCATGGCGGTTACCGCCATGGTCAACCGCCGGTTCTCCGTCCCGCCCGCCAGGGCGGAGACGACCGCCGGGCTGGAGACCTGGGTCTCCAGCCCGGCGGCTGTCAGTATACTGCTGGCGGTATTTGGTCCCGACTTACCACCGTGGATTTCCAGCGGTTTCAACCGCCATGAAATCCATGGTGGTAAGCACTATCAGTGCCAGGGAATTCCTTCCCTGGCACTGATAGGGGTCTCCCCCACCCCCCACCCCGACTCCCTCCCCTACACCCCCCACCACCCCTGCCACCCCCAAAGGTGGCAGGGCCCCTTCCCCATCCGACCCCCAACATAACATTACTCACACACACCCGACATGCATGCAGGCACCACCAACGCACACACTCACACACCCGACATACATGCCTACATCCACACACACAGTCAGACACGCACACCCACATTCAAACATACACGCACACATCCATACAGACATACCCACAGCCATACACGCACTCATTCCCATACACACAACAACCCCGCAAGCATACATGCACTCACACACCCCCTCTACATACACACACGCACACCCCCATGCACGCACACAACACACAACACCCCCCCACCCTCCTCCTCTAACGGACAATCGACTTACCTGGTCCGTCGATCCTCCGGGAGGGGACGGGAGCCATGGGGGCAGCTCCGCCGACACCACACCGCCAAAAGAACACCGCCACGGCGAATCACAGGACATGATTCGCTGGGCGGTGTTCTGTTGGCGTGGCGGTGGAGGTGGAGCAACCTCCCCTTCCCCGCCTCCCGCAAGTACGGCTGTTGGTGGCTCTCCGTCGGAATAACGACAGAGAGCAGCCAACAGTCATAATACGCCGAGCGGCAAACTGCCTGCACAGGCGGTCTTCCGCACGGCGGTCCCTCGGCGGTCTTTCAAAAAGACAGCTGAGGTCGTTATGACCCCCATAATGTACTTGAGGAAAAGGGAGCAGGAGAATGTCTTTGGTTGAAACATTGGGGCACAATTACAAGAAAAGAAGGTTGTTTGGCTTTTCCGTTAAAATGGAATGTTCAATTTAAAATTTTTGGATAATTTGAAGTCACAAATGTACAGTTTAATACCGCCCCTGAGGCCAGCACAATAACAGACTTTAGCGATTTGGGAGCTGGTAGCCAGACAACAACAGCCATTAAAATTTGAAAAGAAAATGAGAGGAGTGGAAAAGACGTTAGCAGAAGCTAGATGGGATGAAGAGCAGAAAAGGTGGAGAGTAGAAACATTACAGGTGTTGGACCTGGCCCTTTTACAGGGTCATTCCCCAGACTTTTTGCTTTTTGCCTCCTTATTTTTCTGACCTTTGTTGGCTGACGTTTTGACTCTGAGCACTTTTTCACTGCTAACCAGTGCTAAAGTGCATGTGCTCTCCCTTACATAATTAGTTTGATTGGATTATTACCTAATTGCATATTTAATTTACCTATAAGTCCCTTGTAAAGTGGTATCCCTATACCAAGGGCCTGTAAATTAAATGCCACTAGTGGGCCTGCAGCGCTGCTTGCGCCACCCACTGAAGTAGCCTGTCAAACATATCTAAGGCCTGCTAGTGCAGAGCCTGTGTGCAGAGTTTCCTGCCACAGGGACCTGGCATCTAAATTTACTTGCCAGGCCCAGAACTCCCCTTTTACTACATGTAAGTCATCCCTAAGGTACGCCCTAGCTAGCCCTTTGGGCAGGGTGCCATGTATGTAGAAGGAAGGACATGTGCCATGCTGCGTGGCCTGTCCTGGTAGTGACAAACAGCCTAACTTGGTGTCTCACTGCTGTGAGTGCTGCATCCTCATAGGATTGCATTGGAAATGCCCTGCCTTATGTGTAAGGGGTATTGATTGTCTGATTTATGAGGGGTGGCGTAGGCATGTTTGGTATGGTTGTGTTAGGGGTGAGAAGTGCTGCTTACTGGTTTAGGTGTATTTTTTTATTACTATCACAGAAATGCCACTTCTAGAAAGTGTGCATTTATATGTGCTTATGACTTTGGGGTTTTGCAGTTTGTCTCCAATCCACGTCTGGGCAGACTGACAATTGGGGCTTTGTGCATACTTCTCAGACAGCCTGAGCACAGGGAGGGTGGAGGTGACACAGAGGTGCAACTACATATTGTAAAGCCTTCCTGGGCTGAGAGAAGGGAAAGGCGGGACACACCTGCATTTGTAAAGGCTGTGCCCTGGCCTCACACAATAGGATTGTTAACCCCCCACTGATGTTTGGAGCCGGTGCTGAAAGGAGAGAGAGGGCACTCCCAGAACCAGTTGTAACTGGCTGGAACCTCCTCTCCCTACCATTGTAAAACACACTGTAACCCTAGTATAAGTACAGGGGAGTTTTCCCCACAATTTGAACATTCCTGGAACTTGAAACTGGACACAGAACGCTGATGAATGGACTCACCAGGAAACCACCTTGGACTGCTGCTGTTGTGCTGACCTGTGACCTGCCTTGTCACTAGGAGGAACTGCCACCACCTGCACCCCTTGTGCTGGCCTGTAGCTGGGCCCACCAGCCCTGTGCTCCTTCTTGTCTTGCTTGCTCCCAGGGGCAGGGTGCTGTGGCCCCTGACCCCTACAAACCATCTCTACAAACTTTGCCTGAAGCGCTTTCCAAAAGGCGCTCTTTTTATTGCTGAGGAAAAATCACCGCCGCAGCCCAGGCTGCAGATTAGGCCTAAGCGCTGTGAAAAGCGCTTTATTGGGGAGCCCTAAAATCACCGCCGCAGCCCGGGCTTATAAAGAAGCCCTCGCGCTTTCCTAAAAGCGCGCTGCCTCTAAAGTGCCCCCGTGCTTTAATAAGCGCTTCTCTGCCGAATAAATCACCGCCGCGACCCAGGAGTCGCATTTGCAGTCAGCGCGAGGATCGCGCTGTTTCCAGTGCCCCCGGGGCACCCAAGAAGAAAAGGACCGGAGCGAGTACGCTCCAACAGTGCCCCCGGGGCGAAGCATGCTTTCGGACGCACCCCTGGGGCACAGGCAGGCACCATCCTTGGTGCCTGCCCCACGTAACAGCCCAGGTCAGGCTTGAACGTGGCGCGTGCACCAGATCGGGTGCGACCGCATTAGAGAGCAGGTGGAAAGCATCATCGGAGGCCCCTGCTTCTCTCTCCCTCCTTTCTCGCAGCCGCGCCGTGGACAAGGGTGGCTGCCTCCCTCTAAGCAGGACACGGGGAGGGAAGGGAGTTCCCTTTCCCCCGGTCACTGCGCTAGGGGCGCGATCGCCCCCACTATTAGGTTCTTGTGGCTTTTGGCCCCCCCCTCTCGGGAGAGGGCCATCAGAGGCCCAGAGGGGCCCCACCAGGATCACGGGTCCCCAGAGGTGCCCGTTCTAAACACTACAGAGAGGGTGCTGATCGCCCCTCCCCAAGGAGCACCGCTTGGCCCCCGTTTTTGTGCATAGGAGCGCCGGGGGTCCCCATGCTCAAGTCCTAGGCCCTGGGAGTGCCTCTACTACAGAGACCAGGTACTTTTTAGGGACTATGAGCTCCAGGAGCCTGATATAGACCTTTGAATGTTTATAGATTTCCTACCTGCTTTCTGTCACTACATATGTGCTAATGTTCCTGTTATAGCATGTCTAGCTGATATGTATTTGTATGACTTGTGAGATGTTCTCTAATGTTCGTTTTATGGGTATTTAGGAATTATTCATGACAAGTGCATATAACTCTTATTGTAATTCCTGACTACTGCTTATGTTGCAGGATCCTGAGTACTTACGTGTTCTAATGTGACAACTGCGTATTCTTGCAGAGTATTAGTAACTTGTGTAACAATCTGACAACTGCTAAGGTAGCAGGGTATTACTTAAGTGTAATGTTGGTCTAATTATGTTTTGTGCAATACAGATTATTTTTACATAGCTCGGTGTTGTGTTTACTTTGCGGTGTACATCTTGCGTCACGTGTGTTGTGTGTGTTGTGCAAACGCTTTACACTTTGTCTCTGGGATAGGCCTGACTGCTCGTGCCAAGCTACCAAGGGGGTGAGCAGGGGTTATCTTGGACGTGTAACTCCCTTGCCCTGACTAGAGTGGGTAGGTTCTGCCTGGCTGAGGTGCATACCCTAGCCAACCAGAAACCCCATTTCTAACAACAGGGAATTAGATTATTTCCTGCAAGAACAAAGGAGGATGAGGATTAAACAAAGGATGTGAAGAAAAAGAAAAAGGGTTCAACAGAGACTAAAGAACAACAACTGAAAGACTTGAAACGAGTCCTGTTTAATGATGACGATGAGATGGGTGAAGATGAGATAGTTTCTCAGATTTTAGAGTCTTATCCTCCACCAAATGTGAATCAGAGAAGTGATAACAGATCAAATGGGAGTGGAATTAGTAATAGAATTCCTTCTGCACCATCCACATCAGAAATATCAAGGGGTATCTTGAACAATGAAAGAGTTCAGATGCAGAGTAGTTTCAATGATTCATTGAATAACAGACAGCAGTTCGAAATAAACATTCCTGAAATACAGCCTGAGGCTCAGTTTGTAAGGACGACTACTAAGTTAGGCCAATATTTATACTTTCATAGCACCGCATTTGCCCCGCTTTTTGACGCAAAAGTGGTGCAAACTTACAAAATACAATTGTATTTTGTAAGTTTGCGATGCTTTACCGTCAAAAAATGACACAAATGTGGCGCTAAAAAAGTATAAAATGGGCCTTAGTGTTATCATGGGTGCAGGACAGAGGCAGAGGATTGGATCTTTAGCTAATCCAGATGCAATTACTATACCTATTACAATGGGTCCGGTAATTCCATTATATGCATGTGTAGACAATAGTGGAGTGAGTTAATTGATTAATATTCAGAATAGAGTTTTGGAAAAATCAATTCCTAGACAAGGACAAAGCTTGAATGAGGCTAATTCTCTAATAGATTTGTCACCTGTTGATAATTCTGGTGCTATATTCTATAACAGTCCAGGACATAGAGTAATGGTTCCACAACAATGCACAAGTTCAGGACAAGAGCGAGATTTAGGTGCACAAGCTAATGGAGTTTCTCTGAAAGGTTTGTCTGCACAAGAAATAACAAAATGGTTGGAAGATTTAAGTAATTCAAAAACGCAAGAAAGAAAAGATAGAGAGGAAGAAACAATAAACAGAGTGAGATTGAACATGGAAGGGAATGAACTCTTGGGAGGGACCATGGGTGTGAACAGACTTGAGTTCCATACTGATGCTCAATTGAGATATCTGTGTAAACTAATTACTAGAGGAGCAAAGAGAGTTTACTAGCAGTCACAAGAATTAGCAGATGATTATGACATTGATTAGTCAAAAATAAAATCTTTGAAAAGAAGTTACAGATTAAACATGGAGGAGAAATATTTTATACATGTGAAATTTGCAGGGATGAGAACTCATCTTAGAGAATTACTTGAGAAAGTACAAGTTTGGAGAGCACTAGATGAATGGGAAGGCAGATGGGTCAAGAAAAGAGAAAGACCAAAGAAAGATGATGTGACACATGCAGGAGAGTCAGTGAAAATTTTACCAATGGGAGAAACACCAGGAGGGAATTTTGTACATGTACCTTCAAATAGGAGTGATATTTTTAGTTTTACAAATGATTGTCCGAGGATGAGAGAGTAGCCAATAGAGTGGTATCAGCAAACAGACAGGTTTGTGAAACTTGCAAAGTGTTTATGGGAAGATCTGAATACACTTTTCAATATTGTTGTTCCAGCAGATTTGTGGATTGAATGCAAAAGGAGTGTTGATTGGCAAACAAGCGAACTGCAAAGAGATTTGAAAAGAGGTGCGCCATCTCCTGAAGTAATGAGATATTACTATAAGGTCATTGAGTTTCTGAAAACAACAGTTTCGCCGGAAAATGTTGACTGGCAACGCATAGATAGAACATCACAGGAACAAAGGAATCGGTTCATGCCTATTATGAAAGGTTGTTGAAGGCGTTCAAACAATTCAGTGGTGTGGAAACAATTGGGAAAGAGAGCATGAATCATTTGGTGTTCAGGTTTGAAGGATTAAAACCAGAAATAAATCAGATGATTAAGAATCATTTAATTTACTGGCAAGCAAAGCCGATTGATAAGGTGTTGCAGTATGCTAAATACTGTAGTGATGAAATTGAGATGAAGCAGAAAAAGCTGAAAGAGAAAGCAATGGTGATGCAGATCAAGGCTGTACAGACAGGATTACAAGGAAATATTTAACAGCTGCCACAGGGAAATGGTTTGTTTCAGAGTCAAGGTCAAGGTTGAGGTGGAATGATGCTTCCGGTGGTCAATTAAAATGTAGATTTGAGTTCAGTGGTGATGCAGGATGAGCAGCAAAGGTGAAAGGTGTTAGCCTGTCATATTTGCGGAGTAATTGGACATTGGAAGAGACAGTGCCCGATGTTAAATCAAGGAGGGATTGTACAGCAGACAAATGGTGTCAATTCATATCAGAGCATGAGAGGACCTAGGATGGGGGGTCAAAACCAAAATTTCCAGAACAATGTGAATAATATGCAAGGTTTTCAGCCTTTATAGCCAACACAGCAGGTACAGAATGCACAACATCAGGTACAAACACAACAAATGCAGCCATAGGTGCAGATGGTGCCTGTACAGGAAATGCACATGTCGAGACCACGTTCAAATGATATAGAGCCCTATGGATCAACGACAGGTAATGCTTTTGCAAGTGGTCACAAATCAGAGTAAGAACAAAAGTGTAAGAACAGCTGAACAGTTTCCTTTAAACAGTGAGGATGAAATAAAAGCTGAATGGCCGTTGGATAGCTCAGATGGGGAGGAGTGTATGATGGCTGCATCATTAGAAGTGGATCAGAGAGGTCCTTAAGTGAAAGGTTAATTTTCTGGTTGATACAGGAGCGACACGCTCAACAGTAAGAACTGTAAAAGTTCCAGACACACCGATTTCAGAAAAGACAGTGCAAATAGTAGGATATGCAAATAAACATTTGGTTAATACTCTTACGGAACCAGTTCTTGTGAAAATTGGAAATTTTAGAGATTACCACAGCTTTGTTGTTTGTGATTCTAGTCCAGTGTCATTATTGGGAAGAGACTTGCTGTGCAAAATAAATTGTACAATTTTGTATTCAACGAAAGGCATTGGAATTGAGACAAATAGTGATGAAGAAGATTTGTCAGTTGATGTCGAAAGAAGGATGGTGTCTCTAGAAGTTGCTTTCATAGCTCTCGATGACCAGACAGATGAAAATGAGCAGGCAAATAAGGATAACAATTTGGTATATTTAATTAATTTCTTTCCAGTTTTTGAAAAAAAAGATCTGCTGATCGATTTACAGGAAAGAGTTGAGTCAAAAGTTTGGGACTTATCAGGAAAAGACATTGGTTTGATTAAAGGAGTTGAAGGAGTCAAGGTAACAGTGAAAGAGAATGTAGTGTTTCCACAGACTGCACAATATCCAATGACAAATAAGGCAATTGAAGAGATAAGGCCTTTGATAGAACCGTTTTTGAAACAGGGGGTTTTGAAAGAAGTGATGAGCAGTCCGTGTAATTCACCAATAATGGGTTTGAAAAAGCTGAATGGGAAAATTCGTCTTGTCCAGGATTTGAGGAAAATAAATGACATTGCAGTGAAATGTTGTCCAGTTGTGCCAAATCCAGCAGTGATAATGTTTCAGATTCCATGTGATGCAGAATGGTTCACAGTAATTGATTTGTGCCATACTTTCTTTTCAGTACCTCTACATGAGGACAGTAGATATCTCTTTTGTTTTAAGTTCCTGAACAGAGTCTATTGCTGTTGTAGGATTCCTCAAGGGTTTTCAGAATCACCTTCAATTTTCAATTAGATTTTGAAAAAGAACCTGGAGTCATTGGTGATGCCTTACCAATAGACATTAGTGCAGTACATTGAAGATCTGTTGATTGCATCAAAGACAAAGGAAGGTTGTAGAGAGGATACAATTGCATTGTTGAACTTTTTCGGAGATAAAGGTCATAAGGTATCTCCTAGTAAGTTGCAGTATTGTCAACAAGAGGTGAAATATTTGGGTAATTTGATCGAGAAAGGATCACAGAGAATTTCAAGAGAAAGAGTAGTGGTAATAATGAAAAAACTGAGTTTGCAGAAAGAGTTGAGAATGTTTCTGGGAATGGTAGGCTATTGTCGCCAGTGGATTCCAAATTTTTCAGCTATTTCTAAACCACTGCAAAGATTGACACTTACGGATGTTTCAGAGCCCATAATGATAGTTGAGGAATGCATGAGAGCATTTACTGAACTGAGAGAGAGTTTTGCGTCAAGCTCCAGCTTTAGGTATGCCTGATTACACAAAAACTTCCTTGTTGTTTTGTCATGAGCGAGATGGATGTTCTTTGTCTGTTTTGACACAAACACATGGTGGTGTCAATTGTCCAGTAGCATATTTTTCAGCTACTTTAGATAATGTTGCAGCAGCCTTACCAGGGTGCTTGCGAGAAGTTGCAGTAGTTGAGTAGAATATAACTCAAAGTGAAAACATTGTGCTGGGTTATCCTCTAACAGTGATGGTACCTCATTCAATAGAAATTCTATTGACCAGGTAAAAAATGCAATACCTGACAAATGCAAGATTGACACGATATGAGACAGTGATTCTTGGAGCACCAAATATAACAATCAAAAGGTACACAGTGCTTAACCCGGCAACATTGTTACCAAATGAGGGAGAAGATCCAAATAAAATAGATAACATTGAACATGATTGTTTGGAAGTGAAAGAACTATGCACCAAACCAAGTGATGACGTCAAAGACACTTCTTTGGAAGACAATGATCAAATTCTCTTTGCTTAAGAGACAACAAGGGTGCCTTAAAAGCAGGACATGCAGTGTGTACAGTTACTGGCATACTAGAAGCTTCATGGCTTAAAGGAGTAATATCTGCACAAGTTGCAGAATTGGTGGCTCTTACTAGAGCATGCCTATTGTCAGCTCAGATAAAAATAACGATCTACACTAATAGTCCGTTCGGATTTAGTATTGTACACGATTTTGGGCAAATTTGGTCACAAAGGGGGTTCCTAACTTCAATAGGTTCACCTGTGAGAAATGGATAAAAAATACATGATTTGTTACAAGCTGTAAAGAAACCAGAGAAAACTGCTGTGGTTAAATGCAGTGCACACCAGAGAGGACAAGATCATGTAACATTAGGAAATGGTTATGCAGACCAGGTTGCAAAATTTGTACTCTGAATGGAATTTCATTCAAAGGAAATTGGGAATTAATGTCTGAAAATGATGAAGTGTACGCAAATTTTACAATGCAGATTGTTGAAACATTAAAGGAGTTAAAGGTTATACAGAATAATGTTCCAGAAGAAGAGCGTAGGGATTGGATAAAACATTGTTGCATTCGAAGAGAAGACGAAATTTGGATGACAGTAGAGAGAAAAATAGTCTTACCAAACAGTTTGTTGACACAAATGGCTAGATACTATCATGGTAAGACACACATAGGGAGAGATGCGATGATTAGAAGTTTTAAACAATTTTGGTACAATCCAAAATTCAGGCAAGTGGCTGAACTGGTTTGCTATAGGTGTGTAATTTGTCAGCAGATGTATGTCGGCAAAGGAACAATTGTCAACATGGGACATATAGGTATAACGGGAGGTCCAGTCAGGAGAATGCAAATGGATTTTATTGAGATGCCTGCGTGTGCTGGTTTGAAATACGTGTTGGTGATTGTGTGCATTTTCAGTCACTGGATTTAGGCATATCCAAAAAGGAGAAATGACAGTCTTTCAGTAGTTAAGTTACATTTGCGAGAACTAATTCCACGTTTTGATTTCCCGGTTTCTATAGAATCAGATAGGGGAAGCCACTTCAATAATGAAGTGACAAAAGTGTTTTTTCAACATTAAACATTTAGCAGAGACTACATTGTAGTTATCGCCCAGAAGCTTCAGTACTTATAGAGCAAATTAATGGAACATTAAAATCACGATTGGCAAAAGTATGTGCGTCGACAAATTTAAAATGGCCAGATGCTTTGCCATTAGGGCTAATGTCAATGAGAAGCACTCCTGATAAGAAGACTGGGTTGAAACACACAAGATTTTGATAGGAAGAGCAATGAGATTGCCAGGAATACCTGCAAATCACTTGTGAATATTACAGATGACATGGTGCTAGATTATCGCAAAAGCTTAGCTAATGTGGTTCGGTCTTTTTCTCATCTGGTGGAAGCAGCAATGTAGCTGCACATATGTTTAATCAGGGCACCCCACACTCTTGTCAGCACAATTGAAAAGATTGGCTGTGACATTCCTGCTGCCAAGCCCACTGTCACTTGGAAAGAACCAGTTGCCAAGAAATGGAGCACACATAGCACTTGCACAAGAGGGGGGATCCCAGTGGGGTGACGGATAGCAGATATCAGGTCAGGCTCCAATCGGGAACACAGCTCTGATAAAAAATTAAAACCATTGCTTGTCAATGTTTCAAATGAGAGTAAGTGCATGGCATACACATTGTCAGAAATAACATTGTCAGCAAACAATTAGCAAACATGGGATTCAAGTCCTGAACCTGCCTCCTAATTTCACTGCGAGGTACAACCTCCTCTGGAAGGGACATCTATTGAGCAGAGAGCAGGCACCTGAGTGATGTTACTTGGGGGTGTCCTTGGGTTTAGGAGGAGTGGATTTGTGTTTGGGAGGAGTGGGCTTGGGATGTGGAATGGATATGTTGGGGTGTGGAAGGGTGGAAATCATTTGGGAGGGGGATTTACATTTGGGAGGGGTGGTTTGGGATGTGGTAGGGGTGGGTTTGGGTGTGGAAGGGGCAGAAGGATGTTTGGGAGCAGTGGTTTGGGATGTGGAAGTGGTCATGGTCAGGGAAAAAAAGAAGGTGTTCCTTGGGGAAAAAGGGTAGGAAGGTTGGCAGGGAGTTCCAGTTGGGAGGTAGAGGGAGTGGTAATGTCTGATGTGCATGTGTCTGTTGATGGTGCCGGTACCTGTGGGTCTGGATATGTGGTGTACATGGTGGTTTGTGTCTCTTACTGGGTGTCTGTTGCATGGGTAAGTGTGGGCTTCTGTATACAGTGTGTGTATAATGTGGACTGTTTGGGTGTTTCTGTGGAAGGGTGTGCTGTGGAAGTGCTCTGCGTGGTTGTGGTACCTGTGGATGTGCTGGTGCATGTGTGTGTGGTGCTAGATGTGGGTGTTTGTGTTGTGGTGGGTGTCATGTCTGCAGGTATGGTGGTGGTGGGTGTGAATATTTGTGTTGGGGTTGGTGTCGTGTCTGCAGGTATGGTGGTGGGTGTGGATGTTTGTGTCATGGTGGGTGTCATGTCTGTGGGTATGTTTGTGGTGGTGGTGATGGGGGCGTGGTGTCTGTGTATGTGTTTCTTGCTGTGTTTGTTTGTTTGTGTATGTGCCGCTTGTGTGTGTTTGAGTGGGAGCCTGCAAATGTGTGTGTGTATGTGCTTTGGATAGGGCTGGGAAGAGGGATTTTGAATGGGGAAGGGGTGGGAGTTGGGTCAGGATGTTGGGATTGGAGGGAGGCTGTGATCAATGAGGAGGCTAGACCCTGGAATGACCTATGTAGGCCAGACATGGTACGATGAATGCTATCCAGGTAAGTAGCTTCTGTGTCATCTGCCCACTAAGCACCTGGATGGCATTCAATAGTGCAGTCGGACCTAAAGAGATTGTCTGCAGTAGGTCAATAGCTTCCTCATTGAGCTCAGTCTGAGAGAAAGGGGCAGGGGGGAGGTGCCTGCAGAAAAGGTGATACCACCCCTTTTATTGGGGCAAATACGGCCAACTGGGTGGAGCAAGAGGGAGGGTAGAGTTGGAAATGTGGGTGGCCAACAATGATAAAGGTGGAATTGTCACACCAGGGTACCCCACCACTAGGGACTGGCCTTCTGTTTAGGCCTCCAAAGATAAACTTGAGTCGCTTGGGTCCCTTGGTGTTGATGGTGACTGCACAGTGCCCATCTTCTTCCCCCCGTCATGGTCGTTGTCACCTTCTCCTTGCCCAGATGATGCTGAAAACAAAGATTTGAGTGAGTCTGTGTAAATAAAATGGAACATGAACTTTGGTCACAAACATTTGCCAAGTCTACAAATTAAACTAGCTTTGCAGCCCTCAAACTTTGCTTCATTATCATCAGTACCTCATGCATGTAGGGAACAATTCCACAAAACATGTTTTCTCTCATCCACTTTTATTGCTCTGCATAACAAGTGGCGTTGACAGCATTAGTAATACAAATGCCTGGATACATTCCTAACCCACTTCAGTAAAGAGCAAAAACATTTCTACACATTTCCAAAAGAGTCATGTTTTGGGTCTGATATTGACTCATCAAGATGGGATACTCCAACATCTAGGAGACATAACTTTCTATCTGCAAATGTCCTTTTAAGTATAACATTTCTCTCACTCATTGATTTTTCATCTGGACATAACTAAGGACACCGAAATGTCATTTGGGATACGTGTAACTCTGTCACCAATGTGGATACTTTCCAGTTGTCATGTAGGTTCTCATTAGGGTAATAAGGCTACTGGATTTGGGGGGTAGGATCGCCTATGTAGTGGGTACTGAGTACCATTCCACAACTAGTGCCTCCTGTTGGCCTAATCTGGGCTTTTCGGCTAACTAGAAGTGCCCCATCTCTGAACGAGATGATTGTGGCAACTGAGCTCATGGAAAGAAAGACTCCTACATGGAATCATGGTACATCAGATCGCATCCCGTTCTCTCAGTTTCCAAGATCTCACTCAGGCAAAGACAACAGAGGCAGAGTATATTTAAATAAGCTTTTAATAAAATATCTACATCTTAGATATAAGAAGATGCATAGCAATAACTAGGATAATGAAAGATGATAGAATCAGGCATGTGACTAAAAATGTAAAACACAAGATCAATCCTACCATGCTGTCTGAACAGGAGAGTGGATCCATAACCCTCCACCAACGCTAAGTATGAGCACAGCATACTAAGCCCAAACTGCCCTTCGGGTTTCCCCTGGGAGACATCATCCCTCATACCTGAAGAAGAGGCCTGAGGTCTAAAAAGACACCGTCCCCATCTGGATCAAGGCTCAGTCGACTAAGCAGGTAGCTGCAATGAAGCTTGCAACAATCAGCATACAGTCGTGTTCATCTGGCGGGAATCTCCCTCTAACGTGTTTGGGACTAAGGGGTGTTTTAGAATAAAACGGCTGACATTCTAAGAAATGGTTCCCATGTATGAGTGTGTTTTTCTGTGAATGAAGGAGGCACAGAATACCACGTTTGTCGGCAACCCTATCTAACTGCAGCCTTGGAGAAAGCACAAAGTGAACTATGTGTCCTACTAAGAATACAATGCATGCCTAGGCGAAAAGACAATAAGATATAGAGAAATAAAATAGCGCCGCAAATAAAGCTATTGCTAGACAATTAATACAATGCCATGTAAAATGTAATATGGTGAAAGCATTCATCAGGTTACTGGACACGTACACCAACATTCTATGTGTTTTTTGTTTTTCTGACTGTAAAATGCATGTGTGTTTGTTTTAATATGATGTGTCTACAATATATACATATGCGTTACACAGGGAACTTGACACTTTAAAGCTAAATTACACTTAGTCATAAATTGCACAAACCAAAGGGACATGTGACCTTCATATATCTCTATCTTGTTTGTAGTTTAAAGTTAACATTGGTTATACATTCTGTGTACACCCACTAATAACATCTTGTAGTGCAATTGCTACATTATCATGGATTTCTGTAGTTCTTATTGGATATACTATTTATTGATATGGTATGATAGTTTAGGAAAAATTATTCCACACATTTGTATGGCCAAATTTGGGTTAGGAGTGATATGACTTTTTGTGTCCACGAAGGCAATTAGTAACAAATTGGTGAGTGTTTCTGGAATATCGAGATGTGTTTTTACCCATTTTTCTAACTACAACATTACAAACGTATACATTTCACATCATTGTACTCTTGCTTGCAAGTATTTGTTATACATACGTGAGTCTTCTGCTAATGTACCCCAACAATTCTGAGGATGACAGGTAATACATTGACTTCTGTTCTGGCAACAACAGGGCTGATTTTCGTATTGGTCCAGGAGCAGCAGCAATGGCAGGACTTATATGACCGGGTTAATGGTGGCAGGAATTGTGAAAACTCAATAAAAGGTGAGTTTCATCCTTTCATCCCTCCCAATCTGCCAACTCAGGTGTGGAGGTTTAGCCACCACAGTTTTGTCAGCTGGAACGCACGGCTCAGTGGTAAAAGTGGTTGGAGTCCTGTCGCCAGCTGTTTTTGCCTTTTGTGCCATCAAATCGGGTGGTGATTTAAGGCGGTGGTGGCAGTTCATTAGTGGTCTTTCATCTATGGATCCGCCACATCTAAATAGAACAGGTGGACTGCCTATTAGGCGGATGGAAAATCCAATGGAAATCAATGGGAGGACTGTTACCATCAAGATCTAAATCAGGCCAATATTTGTGAATATTATACTGGAACATTTTTACTGACTCATTACAGGTGGAAAAAGAAGCAAAGTAATACAAAACTTGTAAAACATTTTAGAGCCCTTTATACCCAAGGATACTCTATGGGAGGGGCAATGGGCCCTTTACCAATCAGGTGAACCTGCCTTGTACTACACACATCTTTGTGACAGCACTTTTCCTACTATGACAATTGTCACTGGTATACATTTTTTCTGCTTTTTGGGTTTATGATTTTAATAGTTATGTCACTCACAGTACATTTTGTAAGTACAAAGACAATTAGACTGTTTGCATGAAGAGTGCTGGTAATAATTGCTTAAATATTGTTCTTGTATTTAGACCATCCATTCACATGCAAATATGCTTTACTATAACTGCCAAGGGAGCGGCCATGCTTTCCTCTTCCTGTGTGTTTCTGTGCTTCCCCTTGTGAAGGATTCTTTTTTCCCTGATTATGGCTTATTTCCTTTTCATAGGGCTTAATTTGTAAAAGAATAAGTGCCATGCCCAGAATTTTGCTCAGAAGGCCACTCTCCTCTCTCTTCTTTTAGTCCATGTCTGAACTCTTATTACTCTGTTAAATATCACTTTTCTCTTTCAATCACCAGGCCTATTTTCTGCCAGGATGGTGTTGTTCATGCTATTTTGTTGTTGAAGATTTGAACTCTAGGACATTAGCACCTTTGTAGCTAATTAATAATAGCTCACTTGCATATTGGGATTTTCCAACTTGACATAAAATGGGATTTATTCGTCCTTTTCTGAAAAAATCTAATTTGGATCTAATCGCCTTCTGTAAAATGTAGAGCCTCTGGGTAAAATTCCAGGCAGGAATGAGGACTCTGGGAATCTGTAAGAGATTTACTGACTTCAGTAGTACTTTTTCAGTGTCCCACTTGCAACTGACTGGTAATCACCTTTAAAGTTACCAATATCCTACTGTCAATAATTGGGAGGGTCAATTACTGGCTGCATTATCAGGACATTCAAAAATAAGTCATTGTGTCCACTCCCAAAGATAGATAGTAGTTTGTTATGTTTTTATTTCAGTTGTTCATTTTCGATTGACGTCACATATTATGTTGGGGCTCTACATAGAGCAATATAAATCTATTCAAATTCCTAAATGTGCTTGATACATGAAGGTGTTATCAACATTTCTCCTTTCATCCATTGCGTCCTGTCTCATAAGATGCATGCTTAAGCAAATGTATGTCAGAAATTGAGTTATTAAATTGAGAGGAGGTGACCTCTTCCAACTTAATGAACAAAGTCTAGTTAAGCCAGAACACAGTTCCTTAAGAATTTATGATCAACCCCTGGTAGTGATAGCACAAGCACTAGGCCATTCCCAAGAGAAGTGCACTTTGATTT
Source organism: Pleurodeles waltl (assembly GCF_031143425.1). Classification (NCBI taxonomy): domain Eukaryota; kingdom Metazoa; phylum Chordata; class Amphibia; order Caudata; family Salamandridae; genus Pleurodeles; species Pleurodeles waltl. The sequence goes on from NC_090451.1 coordinate 477,124,517, forward strand.
CAAACAATACCCACAATTGTAAAGTGAGGAAAATGCAACAATCACATTTTCAAGCCAATTAAGAAAGATAGAGAAACATTTAATGAGTAAAATCAGTAAGTAACCAATATCTACAGATGGATAATTGGAGAACGAGACATGATTGTTTCATATGTTAAGGCAAAAAGCTCCTACAAAACATAAAGAACCATTGAAAAACAACATTTCATGGTTGATTAGGCCCTTGGAACTATTTTAAGCTCAACATAATAGAGCAGAGGTCAGCAAATGAGTCATCCTAGTTGAAGATTTTAAGATTTGTTTGGTCTCCGAAATGAGAAAATCCTGCTTTTCTTCAGCTGCTGGGAAAGTTCCTTCTGGTTGGTTCATCTGCCTCACGTCTAGGGCTGGCATCTGGGCACCAGGTTTCCCTCCAGATGGGTTCTCAGCAAGGTCCATTCCTCTGTGGTCAGTTGAGCCCTTTTGGAATCAAACGTCATTCTCTTTTTTGTGTCACTGAAGCAGGCGCACATGAGGCCAACCCCTTGACAGTTGGAGATCAGTATCAGTGCTTTAGTCCAAGCTGAGACCAAGAGTCTGTGGGTTTAAGAGATAGTTTTCTTTCTTCCAGCATGGCCTTCTTCTTTGGGTGCAGACTTTGCAGGTCCAAGCATGTTTCTGTCTAGAAATGTTCATCCCCTCTCCCAGATAGCTAAGAGGCCAGTGCTTAACATCACCCTGCCTCTCCTGTCCTGGTCTCATAGGCAGACTAATACCTTCTGATCCAGGGTCATTAACTTCCCCAGCCAAGGATGTGAATTCCAGCACTATTGCTTGGATGAGTGACATAACTTGATTTAAGCTAGTCATGGCTCAGACAGTCTAAAGCACATTTTTTATAAATGTACTTTTCTACTGAAGTTAGCACAAATCTGATGCCATCATTAAATCAGATTATAAAAATCAAGTGGAAAATAACTTTGAATTATTTCTCTAGCATTTTCCCTGATAGAAATACTAAATAATTATTCTAGGCCTACTCATGGAAAAGTTATCTCAGCCGTCACAGTGAAAGTAACTTTGGGGGTTTTTCATCACTGTGGGGACACACTAAACCCAATACGTAATTTACACTATTTTTAAATATGTTAGTACCAAGCCTTTGGTTTTCAACACACACGACATATGAATGAATTAAAATAGGCCTTTCTACAAGACAAGAACATTTGTACCTTTCATTTTTTAATGCAGTGCATCTAAACTGCTCCTGAATCAGAGCATAGTGATATTCTTACCAACAATATTCTTTTGTGTGACATATGAGGTAGGTGAAACATTACGTTGTAGCCCACATGTGTCATTTAACATTCTAAGTCAAGGATGTATTTTTTGCAGCATCTACAATGAACAGTAATCTATCATTACAATTAACAGGGAAGGAGATATGGCCTAGCAGCCTGCTCTTTTTCACTGGCTGAGGTTCAGGTTCAGGTACCAGCATCGGCTCAACATCCTGTGACTCTGGGCAAATAATTTAATCTCCTCTTTCCTAAAAAACAAAAACAATCTAAACTTTAGTATTGTAATCCGGTGCACTTGTAAAGTACCCCAGTGTCCATCGGCCAAGTTGGGCTGTATACAACTGCAAAACAAAAACAAACACACTTACTTTACTTATGAAAATAACAAATGCCATATGTTTCATAATCCCTAAACTTTTCAAGCAGTGTCTAAATGAGATAGCTGTTGTTTCAAGGAAAGCCTTAGTATCAGCAGGGGAGAAATTGTCATACGTGCTTTATGCAAAATATGCCATTTCAGTTTACAGCATGCAGTGGTATACAATAAAGATATATGTACAATGTCTTCTGAAGATTAGGTGTCTTTTTCAGCAAAACATCTATTAAGCAGGTAATTCCATTACAGATAGCACATACCATATCAAGAAATTAATTGAAGGGCTTCCTGAACATGATCACCACACAGAGCTAGTAGCTGCATTAATATAAACAGACACACCAGAAACATATTCTAGGTTTTTCAGGACAAATCCATAAACAGTTCATATTTTATGTTAATTTCTTTTTAGGTTGAACATTGCCTGTTGCCCTGTCAAGTGGACATCCCATCTTGGATCACTGAAAAATAACATGAAACACACAGCCAGAAGTATTCAAATCACACATAATACACCTGACCTCAAGAGAGAGAATATTAACAAAGGGCCTCATTTACAAGAAGCTGATGCATTCTCATCGATGCATCAGGTTTCTTTTGCCTGCTGCACATAGGCTAATGACGCCATGGATGCGCTGTATTTACTATACAGAGCTCCATGGATCACGTTTTCCCATAACATCTTTACATCTTATAAATTATATTATAGAAAATGCCAGGACTGATGTCATATGTGGGGTAATTAACAGTGAATATCAAAGGCATGAGTTATTACTACCTAACTATAATGTCCCTGTAACCATTGCTACAATATCTATCTATCTATCTATCTATCTATCTATCTATCTATCTATCTATCTATCTATCTATCTATCTATCTATCTATCCACTTAATATATAGATATATATATATATAATATATATATATACATACATACATGTAACCTACATATATGTATATATATATATATATATATAACCTACATATATATACATGTACATATATATATATTTTATATACACACACACACGTAGTCGCCACTAGGTAGTGATAGTTAGGACCTAGCTTCTAAAGAAAAAGTTTTCATTTTTTTTTTTTTTGCCACTGTTTGATGAATCTCCGCCAAATTTTCCAAAAAGCAACAGTGGTCACTTCAGCTGCTGTTTGAGCAGTTTCGGGGTGATCTGTCAAGCGGGGGCAAGAAACAGGGGGGTCCCAAAACACAATTCCCCCATTCATTTCCCATATGGATTTTGAACAGTGATAGCGCCGAAACCACTTGACAAAATTAAACCAAATTTGGCAGAAAGGTAGCTCTTGGTCCAGACTTTTTGTTATTTGATGTAAATCTCGACAGTAGTTTTTTAGTAAATAAATGAAAACCACATTTGTATATATAGGGATGGAGATCCTACTTGGATTCTTTGTGGATTGGTAGGAAAAACAAAACCCTGATTGGCTGTCTGCAACCTGACAGAAAAGTTGCAGCTGCCATTTTGTTTCTTGCATTGCCTGTGGATGGGAAAGAAACAGTGTAAAAACATATAAGGGGTCAGGATACAGGTATCCCATGGGACACCAGGAGTGGTCATAGGCAAAAATGTGCCCATTTGTTTCGGCCGATATGCAGATTTGAGGATCTTCCTATTGGAGTCGGTGCCAGGCAGGGGGCACAGGACCCGCTTAGCAAGCAAAGGAACCAAGTGCTGTACACAAATCAGAAAAGGCCCCATTCCATGGCTCTCATTCGTTAATCTTTTATTTGAACTGGCTGATGCATTTTGACCTCCCCGTCTTTGTCAAAGCCGAAATAACAAAAACCTAGTGCCCAATCTCCTTTTGATAGCTACCCAGTGCATAGATAGAAATAGTAAACAGACTATTGTGCTGTTAAATATCTTACATCCACCAAACATTTTGGTTTTCAAGTATAAACAAATACATATAAAGAAACAAGTATAGTCACTCACAACAATAATTCATAAAACAAATATTTCCCTTCAGAAACTATCTTTCTCATAATTAAAGTGGGGATATCACATCTTAGTGCAACGGGGACCTAAAGTATAATACTATTTAAACCACAATTTTACTTATGTTATAGTTATAGTTAGCTCAAGTAACTATGACTCATGCTCTAAGGTCTGTGAGAGCAATTGTTTCCTCTGTATACTTGCCTGCATATACACACAGGGAAACCCTTGCAGGGAAATAAAAACACATTATTTTTTTTGCCAAAATTGTGACAATGTTTTTTTTTGTTTTTTTAAAGCAATCGCAGGCTAATAAGCCCCTGGGTGGGCCAGGTCCCTGGGACATAGTTTTTGGCTCCTGCCCCCCCCCCCCAGCCCTGGAAACCACCACCTCCCTGAGGCATTTGTTAGATTTGGTGCAAGGGGACTGGCAGCCACGACCTCTCTGGGGCAAAATGATTTCCTTATGTGGGGGAGGCCCAACGGCCCCCATAGCCCCAGGGACCACCACCTCCCTGAGGCATTTAACTAATAAGATGCAGGGGCCGCTTGGACCCCTTAAGCCCTGGGTACCACCCCCTCCCTGGGGCATTGTAGAGTTTTGGTGCAGGGGGCTGCACGCCCCCTCCACAGCTCCAGGGATTATCACCTTCCCGGTGCAAATAGTACAAAAGATACAGTGGTTACATTTTGGGCCCCCAACCCCGGAGACCACCACCTCCCAGGTGCTATTTCCACATTGGAGGGGGGCCGCGCAGCCCCTCACAAGGAGCCATTGATGGCCCTGGGGACCACCACGCCACAGGGTCGGCTCCTGCTATGTCCCGGGGTGCCCACCCCCAGGACATAGCTGTTTGCTTTTGCTTGGCTGGAGCTGACCACTCCCACCAAGCAAAAGCAAATATAACTCCCCTTTCTGAGAGCGGGACCTGTCAAACAGATCCTGCTGTCAGAAAACAGAGTTTTCATCTGTCTTCCCTGCATGCAGATATACGTGCAGGGAAGACAAATAAATACATTGCTCCAGCTATTAAAAGCAGCTCCATGCTTGCTGGAGCAAAGCCTGCTCACATAAGAGGGGGAGCCATCTGGGACCAAGGGGGAGGCATTGAGGCTTACGCTACGGTACCAGATAGCCTATAAGGGCAAAAAATATGGGGGCAGATTTATGAAAAGTGGCGCTGCACCTAGTGCACACAAATACCCAAACTCATCTTAAACCATAAAAATACTAGGCCTGGATGGAATGCATGGAGGCACGCACTGCAGAACTCCGTGAAGTGGAAAAAAAGCTCAGCTTTGCTACGTGGAGTTCCTCGAGAGGGCAAAGTTTTCCTTTGTGCCCGCTAATGTTGCGTTTGATGTAAAATGCAACAGGAAGTATATAAAGGATGTACGTTCTCATGTTCAAAATTGCATACGAACGGCACCACGCCGTTCGCATGGGCAGGGCTATCTTGTTTTTCACTCTGTTTATGTTGCGGAGCTGTTTTTCATCTCTCATCAATCTTTTCAATCCTCCACCCTTATACTTAATCTACCCCTATTCTTTATTTATTGTAAAATTGTGTTTTTTGTGTCCGCTTATTTTTATGTTTTTTAAATTGTTTTTAATTTATTTTTCCTTTATTTCTTCCCTCCTAGCTTCTCCTCCTGTTTTTTTCTTCTCTTCTTCACCCTACCCCACCAATCACCATGGCAGGGCAGGGGAATAGCAGCCACCCATCTTGTGGGTGGCAGAGCTGTCACACGGTGCAGCCTTGGCCCATCCTCTACCTTCTTTAGTGAGGAGGTGGCAGCATTGTTTTTTATGTGTGCAGCACTGCCTTCCCTCCATGCTGGCATCAGGCTGCAGGCCTGGGAGCAGTTACCTCCTGCAAGAGAATTGGCTGCATTGGACTTGGGTGCGCCTGTGTGTCAGGGCAATGTCCTAGTTCCAGGGCACTACCCAGCAGCTGACACACCGCAGGACAGATATAGTCAACCTCGAGCAGAACCTGCTAGGTGTTAAGATTCAGGGGCTTGGTGACTGTTATATTTTTATTGTGTTTGTGTTCTACAATGCTAACCTTTTTCTGATGTGGGTTGCACTCATAGGTATGTATCGTTTAGTTTACATTAAGAATATTATTTATTATCTGATCCACTTAGAGCTAGGCAGTTGCTCGGAGCTGCATCATCTTACTCGTAGGCACTCGCTTTGGCTGATTATTTAAGAAGCCATTGCAACACAAACTCCTCTGTTCTTCTGTCTCTATAGTGAATTAGTGATATCAGTGAGTTAGTGTATTTGGGACTTTATGTGGCTCATATAATCCCAAGCAATTTCCCAGTGATGCAAGTATTCATCTATGCATTGCAAAAAAGGGAGATCATTCATTTCAATGCATTAGTTCCAAATGTAGCTTTATTTAAGGAAATTTGGAAGAGGGATTTTAGCAGTAAGCCAACTCAACAATAGTTGATCATACTAGTACCAGGGGCGATCTGATTTAGGTACAATGTTATTGCATTTGCCTGTTATGTAATCATTTTCTGGAGATTAATGGTACCACTATTGTATTTTTTTAATCTTCTTTATTTCAGCACCCAAGGATAAGAAGATGGGCACTACCATTTAATATTATTGCTATTATTTCCCTAACTTTTACCTCTCCTCAATTTTAAACTACTTTTAATTTTTCCCTGGTTACTTTTTTATACTTTCTCCTTTTTTCCAACTCCCCTATCCAAGTTGTGTTTAATTACTGTTATCCCTGCATTACATTTTTTCCTGTCTTTCATTGACCATTTTGTATTCCACCTCATTGCTCTTCAATGATTCGATTCAGAGTCATCATTAATCATAGGCTATAGCTCTGTCCCTCCATTACGCAAAAGTTTTAGCTGGCTTGACTACCTGGGTTTTCTAACATTAAAAACAGAACGCCCAGAGTGATTTTTTTGTTAGAAGATACTGCAGTGCTAACTGAACTGTAACAATGTTTTGCAGTTCCATTTGTTTGATTAAAAAAATTAAGAAGGGGAGGTGTACCTGGCACCTAATATACTGTTTTTTTCTAGCCACACCAACCAGCTTGACCAGTGGAGTCGGCTCAAGTTCCACTGCTCCAGGAGCAAGGGGAGACGTGGGGCAGGAATGAGTGATGGTAAGTGACATTGCTTGTTCATTGACAATTACTATTACTCACTAGCTATAAGGGAATTGTTGTGATCGGATTTGTGAACCCCCAGCATTACAGCTACAGCATTGGTTGGGTTGCTTATGCCCTCTTCTATCTGCAACCCAGAAAAAGCACACATAATGTACTCTACATATGATGGCTTGATAGAAACGTGAAAGAAAGGAAGGTTAAAATAAAGGATAGGTGGAAAGAGTGAAAGAAAAGGATGCGTCATCGATAAAAAAGGATGGGTGGGTAAGTATTGGATAAATGGAGGGATGGGTCAAAGGATGATTGAAAGAAAGGGTGGATAGTGGGTACTGAATGGATGGATAAAGGATTATGAATTTTGGTGAAAGACTGGATGAAACAGTAATGTTTTAATCATGATGGCTATGGGTTAATATAGTAGGAAGAATGAAAGGATGATTGAATAATTGCTTGGATGAATCTAGAAGGGAGCTGTTCTGTAGATGGGCATGCTCATGTCTCACCTACTTTGCTTACTTTTTGTGTTTTATCATTTATGGTTATGAAAGCTATGGTTAAAAGTGGAGGGTATTTTAATTTGTGTTCTAATCCCTTGACTCACTGTACTTGTCAAATGAGGCAGATATGTATCCTATCATCATTCAGCAACTTCCTCCCTCCTCATTGCATTTCACCACCCATGACTGATTTATTTTACATCTGTTCAGATTTTTCCATTTAGACTTTTGCTTTACAGTGACTGAATAAGCCAAAGCCCGAGGCACATGATGAATCGATGATCAGTGATGGCCTTCTATTCTTCTATAGCAAAATCACTACCTACCTTCCTAATCCCTCTGCCTTACTCTGCAGTAAAGGGAGTCAAGCGTCTTTCCTTTCCTTATTGCCCAGCAAATTCATTTGTTGGAAAGAATTTGTGATGGTGAGGGAGGGAAGTAAAGTGGGACTAGTAAGTGCCTGATTTGATTTAAATTTTGACACAGGGGATACTCTGTGACGAACGTGCCAGATACAATCTATATGGCCCATTGCTTTCCCTGTAGTGCTGAGCATCATTTCCCCCACTGTCTACTTACAGAAGACAGGATAAATATATCTACATTTTATGAATGACATGTGTGAAGGATATTATTTATTTGTCTGCCTCTTTGGAGTCAGGGTAGAAACTAAGTGAAAGGCATTTGGGGTAGAGCAGGGCCATTGGAATTAAAGAGAGATAGTTGTAAGCTACAGCTCCCCCAGCTGCAGGCAGTAGCAAAGTACTCGAAGCGCTGGCTAGCATGCCTCCAATTATTTGGCACAACTTGTACTCCATTGTGCGTAATGCCTTTTATCTTTCCACTAAATGTGTCTGTTAGCGACTAAAAAAGCATTTAAAAGAAAGAAATAAAATCACTGTTTTTTAATCTGGTCTTATTCTGCCTTAATTCTTTTCTACCAGACTGACAGCACTTTGTTTGTGAGGCATGTGTAGGTAAATAAAGCAAATTGGCCCTGTGACTCTCCTAATCATAATCACATCAAATTCCAATGTCCCAAGGGGACTGGCAATGTAGTGCTATTGTGCTAACCGCTACCTGTCTTTTGAAGAAGTGTTTGTTCAGAGCATTGTTTACAATTTGTCTTTTTTATTCTTCTTTTTCTCAATATACCTACTCCTGTTTGACGATCACCACCAACCAGGCAGGAGGTAGCGTCCCATCTGTGGCAGCAGAGGCTGGGTAACATCCAGGCTGAATATCGGCAGCTAGTGATCCTGGAGGAGGAAGAGGCTGAAACAGCTGCCTCAGACCCGGCAGAGCAGCATTTCAGCCTCCAGCCTCCCGGGTCTCTGACTGCACCTGTTGCTGCGCCCTCGTGCTCCAAAAGGGCATTGCTAAACTGCATCCTGCAGCTGATGGAGCACATGGAAAGCCGGCTCGCAGCATTGAGCAGAGCCTGAACCAGCTCAAGACCCATATTGACAGTGCCCTGTTTTAATCCCTGTTTTTTAGTTTATTTTTTTGGTTGGAGGGACTTATTGTGGGTGGAGAGGGAGGGGAGGGATTTGGGATGGACTTTGGACTTTTCATTGTACTATTTGGGGAGGGGTTATTTTTTGTTCGGGGAGATAGGTAGGACAGTTGTGGGTGGAGAGGGAGGGTTTTGTATTTGAAAATAATTAAAGGAGATATTTTTTGCTTTATTTGCACCTCAAATCTTTATTTTGATGTTTTAGTTTACACTGCTGTCTTTTAATGTAGCCTTTTTTTTATCTGCTAAAAAAGTATGTCATTTACTTAAACCCTTGCTCTATTGCCCTCTGCAACTATACATGGACCACTAAGGGATGAATGTCCTTGCCTATTTTGCCTACAAAAACCTAGTACACACAGACAACATCTTCTTCAATAGGAGTTAATTACTAACTAAACAAGTTCACTTTTATCCAGTTCTTCTCTTACCTGAATAGATGAAACGAGGGACTAATCTTACTGCAGGGATTTTCCTAAGTTAGCATCTTAAGGGGTTGGTAGGGATACTAGTAGTATCAGGCTAGCACTCTAACAGAGAAGACAGTCTCTCACTTATTTGAACTCCATCTGCAGGATTAATCATCTATATTGAAAGACAGCAGCAAGTTAGTGGATCATATATCACAACTTTAGGAAGACTTAGGAGACAACCACAATGACAGCATTAGACTCACAACAAAGAAGACCATAAGATAATAAAAAATAGCAGTGTCCATTTCATCTGAGCAATGGTGGGCAGTTATAAAACTAAACGTAGGAAATGAAATCATGGAGTCAGGAGAAGTGGGCTCAGACTCAAGAGTGGCTGGACCAGGTTAAGCGTTTATGGATAACACACACAAGGCACGAATGATGATGTTGGTGGGACTGGTGAGGAACATTGCTAAGGTAATAAAAGGTTAGAAGGTCATGCAGTGAGTTGGTTGTGCTTTCAGCACATCTGCCCCAGCATGTGTGTGAATTATTTATGGTATAAAATTAGGTCACACCTCACTAAATCACACAGCCGGGGGAAGAGGGGAAGGGCGCTTGAAGAAAGGACGGGAAGGTGGGTTTGGAGACAGGCGTGCAAAGACAATCACTACACAAAAGAAACCACAATAATATTTATTGGACCGCTGAACAGCATACCATCATCAGTCTGTTTTGGAAGGAATGACACATTCAGTTAAATATATTGAAAACAATCCTTCTGCCCCAGAAAGACCCCAGATATATCCTAAGTGTTATGTCTTCTAGTTTTGGAATAAGAAAATTATGGAAGATTACATGTAACCCACCCAGCTCTAACAATTATGATTATTAAAAGGAAAAAGATATTGTACTGCCAAATTGGGTGATGCATCTCCATTCTTCTTGGAATGTGAGTCACCGTTGGGTACCTGTCTGAACCTGTCCACTAGGTAAGCTGGCGTCTTGAGCTTTCCCCAAGTTTTGATTGTTAAGGAGAGGACTCGGAGAAGGCCTGCATATTTAAAACAACAGTAGATATATTATAGAGTAAATCAGAAGGACAAAAGTAAGCAAGGTAAACCTCATGATGAGTCAGGAGTGTACCAAGAAGACTCGGGGCACCCTTGTTCACGTTTGAGCCAGCAAAGCAGCAAACACATTCTGAGCAGCATTTCCAAATCAATGCAACTCTCTCCAGTTCACAGAGCTGAGTGAGCACTAGGCCCCAGAGTCTTCAACATCATTATGGTTTCTCTTTGAAGTTGATAACTTCGTTCTTCTAGCTGTTGAGGTAACCTCCTCCTCCTCCAGATTCTCAGTAACTCCGTCCCAGTCTCAAACCGAGCAAGGTAGACCTGTGAAGTGCACTGCTGTTGAAGATCAAATAGAGAAACAGAACTGGAGTATTTTGTATAGGTTTTTGTCCCTAAAGTCCCTGGTCTGTTCTGAGGAACCAGAAAAAAGGAGTGAACCCTTCAGGTACATTTCTCTAAGTTTGAAAAGGCCAATCTCTTTCAGGAAAAAAAGATCACCCATCAGCCCCCAAACAATGCAAATCATCAAAATCAAGTTTACTAATGTATCGAACTTCCTCCCTGTCAGCCACCACATATATCAGTCATCACAAATTCATAATCACTCACTATAGCACCACTCATTGGTGTAATAGTTACTTAGTAGTTACTTATTCCAATCAGAGCACATGATTGAACAAAATATCTCCTCTTTGATGGTGTCAACACATTGGAGTTTGACATTGGCACTGGCAGTCTTTTAATCAATGATGTTCTAGGGTAGCCCTGTAGGTGATGTAAAATAGTAGGAAAGGCAATTGCATGTGAGTGTGGCAGGCATTGTTTCCAATGTCAGGAAGGGTATATGGGGGCATCTTCACTGCACACAGGTCCAACTCCAATCGGGGCTTATATGTGACTATAAAATAGTGGGTCAGCATAAATCCAACACAAACATAAGGGTGCATTAGCATTTTTTTGCAAAGAAAGAATGAAATATAGCAGTTCACCCAGAAATAATTAAAAAGTTCTATGGGGCACTGACTCAGTCCGGGAAGTAGAGTTCATCCTCAAACTCTGGTGGCTCACCCAAAAGTTGGCCAGATAACAAACTTGATCATGACCAATCATTCTCTTTCTCCCCTGTGGAATTTCTGGAACGGTGTAATCAGGTGGTATAAAATGCAGGTTCATTTTGATCATGGTTAATTTCTCCACGTTTTGAGGCAAAAGACTGGCCTTTCTCACTGTAATAACCGCACCAGCTGCACTGAACACACGTGCAGCAGAAACACCGGCTACATGACAAGCCAGAAACGTTATTGCCAGCCTTCTGAGCTCTTGTTATTGGTGCATCTTCCCATACCAATACACCAATGTTTTTTGATCCATATACACCTCTTTTGGGTCATCTAGATACTCTTGGAAAATCCTCTGAATGGTCATTGGTGCTGCCACTTGCGTGACCGCTTTTGCCTTCAGCTTTGCACTGGACCTGTCACTTGAAACCAAGCCAAGGCTGAGGTTGGGTCTGATTCTTCTGTTGCTGTTGCACTGGTTTTGTTGTTGGTGGGGTTAGCGGATATAAGACAAAACTGCCCTCTCTGGAAGTTGAAGGCAGCACACTGGGACTGCGGAGTGGGACTCTAAGTTCGAGCTGTTCTTCATCCAATTCTCCTGCTTGCTCAACAATACACCTCTTGTATTGCGAAACATCCCCTTCAGAAAAAGACAGAAAGTGGAAGGACTTTTTTTGTAGTGTGGAGGCATGTGCTTCTGGGTCTTCATTCACACCCCGAATGCTAACCTTTCAGATACGTTTTTTAGCTGCTCCTGTAGCAGATGCAATAACAGGATAGGTTGGCCCACTGTACTATCCTCCTATCTAACTTCCCACGTGAAAGTCTCATGAAGGAGCGGCATCTGTTTGAGGCATTTGACTAGGTCCCATTTGTCCGTAACAATGGACATAGCTTTCCCAATTGTATCCCCTACTCTTTGAATGACATAGTCAGTGATATGTTTGTATTGCTCAAACCGACATTGCAACATATAATAGGTTGAGTTCCAACATATTGGCACCTCCTGTATTAGGGCTTTGACTGGTACTCTATTATCACTCTGAATAATCTGCAACTGCTTCTGGGCTTGAAATGAATGGCTGAAATGAGTGTAGATGCATCTGCAGGTGGTCAGTATGTAGCTGACTATGGGGGTCATTACAACATTGGCGGTATAAGGTGCTTACCGCCGTGCAGAAGACCGCCAATACACCGCCGCGGCCGCTGTAGACCGCCACAGCTATTATGACACACATCACGGAATCTGCCGAAATGCAGATACCCACACAATACCGCCACACCAAAGGTCAGCGATAAACATGCGGAAACAAATCCTCCACCTCCACGCCAACAGAAACACGCCCATGCTATTACGACCCACGAATCCACGCAGCGGTACACACCGCCGCACTCAAAATACACACACATCTACAAAACACAGCCACATTGGACAATTACATATACACACACCTGATACACATACACACACCACTCCCACACACCCAACACAATATAAAACACACACCCACATCACCCACAAACCCCTACGACCACAATTCACGAACGAAGGCCAGAGAGATAGCACAGAACAGACAACCCCATCACACAGAGGCACACAACACCATCACCCACGCAACATCCAAGCACAAAACACCACATACCACTACACTCACCACACTCATCAACACATACACCACCCCACACATCACACACACCACCCCATGTCACGCAAAAGACACCCCCGCTTCTCCGAGGAGGAGCTCAGGGTCATGGTGGAGGAAATCATCCGGGTAGAGCCACAGCTATTTGGCTCACAGGTACAGCACACATCAATAGCCAGGAAGATGGAGCTATGGCAAAGAATAGTCGACAGGGTCAACGCTGTGGGACAGCACCCAAGAAATAGGGAGGACATCAGGAAGAGGTGGAATGACCTACGGGGGAAGGTGCGTTCAACGGTATCCAGGCACCACATCGCCGGTACAGCGGACTGGCGGCGGACCACCACCTCCTCCCCCTCAACTAACAACATGGGAGGAGCAAATCTTGTCCATCTTGCATCCTGAGGGCCTCGGAGGAGTCGTTGGAGGAACGGACACTGGTAAGTCAAATCTTAACTATCATAACCCCCACCCTACCTGCATGATATCACACACCCCCACCATCACACCCTCCCCTATCACCCCAAATCCTCACCTATCTACCCATGACACCAACCACCCATCCCAACCCCAAGCCCTGCATGACATAACTAAGCATGGACACCCATCACCAAAGCATGCCCACTGCACAGACCCAGAACACCCCTCAACCATCAGCACACAAGCCCCCCCACAGGAATGCCAGCACTGGGGTTCACGCACACCCAACCATTGCACACCATGAAACACACACATGCAATAATCATGTACTTATACCCCCGCAGGAACCCGAAGGAACGTCACCACACCAGAGGGTCCAGACAACACCACTCCACCCCCAGAAGAGGCCCACAGTGACGACAGCAGCTCTGCCCCACTGGATCTTGATGACCAGCCCGGACCGTCGTGGGCCTCGGGACAGTCGGTTCCCCTTGCCCAGCCACAGCCCAACACCGAGCTTCCACCCTCTGGTAACACCAGCACAGAACCCACCCAGCAGGCCCAAACCTCCCTACCCAGGACAGGTCAATCAGCGGTGTGTCCACCACTACAGGGCACCCAGGCTAACCCACCACCCCAACAACAACAGGGACCTGGGGGCAGTGGTAGTGGGCACACGGTCCAAGGGACGGAGGCCCAGGAACATAGGGGAACTGGGAGGGCTGCTGTGCGACAGAGGGAGGACAGGCCAAGGGAACCCACTCTCAACGAGGCCCTCTCCTCCATCATGGGAGCATACCACCACTCCCAGGAGACGATGGCCACTGTCCTGGACAAGTTGCAGGAGACCCTGCGTCTGCCGGAGGAACAATATTTGGGGTTCAGGGAGGAGCTCAGGACCATCGGCTCCGCCCTGGGCACCATTGTAGGGGTGCTGACTGACATTCAAAAGACCTTGAGGGACACCGTGGCACTCCAAGGGACCCCTGACACTAGCCAGGACGACGAACTGCCCACCACCTCCGCCGGGGCTAGTGGGCAGGACGCCCCGCCACAGGACCACCACACCAGCACCCCACCTCCTGCAGACAGACAACCACCACGCAAGCGGGCCCTGAGATCCAGGAACAGGACAGAGCAAGATGGCAAGACCCCGGCCAGGAAATAAGACCACCCTGATTGTCATCCCACTGTCCCACTTTGTTTCCCTGCCCAAATCGGAACTGCCCCAGCTCCACTTCCAATGCCCAGATGTGCAATGTACCTGTGAGACTAATAGACTGGACTCTGCCATCGACATTCCTCCACCATTACCCATCACCATTTTACAACCCCCCTTCATTTTTTTGCACTTAAATAAACACCCTTGAAACACCCCAAAAAAATGGAGTCAGTCTATGATTTGTAAATCTGTATTATCAATTACAGTTTCATAATGGGTTACCCATTGGAAGGCTAACAAACCTATGTCACACATCACAAGTCCTTCAAGGATGGAAACAGTTGACACGTAGGTTACCACATTTGTGAAACTGAAATGGAAGGGGACAACTCAGTTAACAAATAGTGAGTGAAATGGAGGTACAGGATAGAGGTAGATGTGTGAAAGTCAATGTAATGGTAAAAAATAAAAAGTTCTCACCTGTGTGTCACTGGAAATATTGCTGTATGACTGACTCCCTGTTGTCGTTTTCGTCTTCCTCAGCTTCATCCTCATCACTGTCCACAGGCTCCACAGCTACTACAACACCGTCACCTGGATCATCCTCCTGCAGAAAAGGCACCTGGCGTCGAAATGCCAAGTTATGGAGCATGGAGCTGGCGATGATGATGTCGCACACCTTCTTCGGTGAGTAGAATAGGGATCCACCTGTCATATGGAGGCACCTGAACCTGGCCTTAAGAAGGCCGAAGGTGCGCTCGATAACCCTCCTAGTCCGCCCATGGGCCTCATTGCAGCGTTCCTCTGCCCTGGTCCTGGGATTCCTCACTGGGGCAAGAGCCATGACAGGTTGGGGTAACCAGAGTCCCCCAATAGCCATACACGGTGCCTCTGGAGTTGACCCATCATATCAGGGATGCTGCTATTGCGCAGGATGTAGGCGTCATGCACAGAGCCAGGGAACATAGCATTTACCTGCGAGATGTACTCGTCTGCCAAACAGACCATCTGGACATTCATCGAATGATAACTCTTCCTGTTCCTGTACACCTGTTCACTCCTGCGGGGGGACCAGAGCTACATGGGTCCCATCAATGGCACCTATGACGTTCGGGATATGTCCAAGGGCATAGAAGTCACCTTTAACTGTAGGCAAATCCTCCACCTCAGGGAAAATGATGTATCTCCTTACGTGTTTCAGCAGGGCAGACACTACTCTGGACAACACGTTGGAAAACATAGGCTGGGACATCCCTGATGCCATGGCCACTGTTGTCTGAAATGACCCACTTGCAAGGAAATGGAGCACTGACAGCACCTGCACGTCAGGGGGGATTCCAGTCGGATGGCGGATTGGTGACATCAGCTCTGGCTCCAACTGGGTACACAGTTCCTGGATTGTGGCACGGTCAAACCTGTAGGTCACGATTAAATGTCGCTCCTCCATTGTCAACAGGTCCACCAGCGGTCGGTACACCAGCGGATTCCGCCATATTCTCATATGTCCCAGCTGACGGTGCCTACGAAGGACAACAGCGAAGAA
This sequence comes from Pleurodeles waltl, assembly GCF_031143425.1. Taxonomy (NCBI): domain Eukaryota; kingdom Metazoa; phylum Chordata; class Amphibia; order Caudata; family Salamandridae; genus Pleurodeles; species Pleurodeles waltl. The sequence goes on from NC_090451.1 coordinate 477,140,630, forward strand.
ACAGTCACTATTCCTCCAGGTATGTACCCACAGTCACACACAAGGCTACAACAGACAATAAACCCTTCCTGTATGTGTGTTGAGTGTAGGCCTCAGTATGTGTGACGCAGTTGAAAATGAATCCATGTGGGCACCTGAAATGGCGGATGCCTGACCTCTAAAGTGGGACAATGGGATTGTGGGGTAACAGCGCTGGCGTTGCACACCGTCGCGGTAGGCGGTCGTAGAGCGCGGAGCAATGCTGCATTGGTTAACATTGGACCCTATGGGTCCCAGGAGCCAATGAACAGGTGCGCCGGCGGTGATGATGCGCCCCGCCGCGGACGTCACCGCCGCGGAAGTCACCACCATTTTCTATCTCTTCAATCACTAGATACCTGACCTTCGACAGGAGAGGACCTACACTGCTAGTGCTGCTGTGACCTCGGTCTGGAAGCGACGATGGCTGCTGCGTCTGGGGAAAGGGCCCCTGGAGTTGGAGAAACTTGTGGATGGGGTCCTCCCCCAGTACACGCTACTCTACGGTCCTCCAGACCAACAGGTTAGTACACAGGGAGCACGTTGTAGGGGCTAGGCCTGGGTGGACAGGGCTGGGTGGAAGAGGGAAGGGGCAGAAGTCATACTACAGTAAAGCATGGAAATAAATGGGCCACATGGTCAGATTATGGAGGGGGCCACACACATTGATGGTGCAATTGTTAATGACTGTTCCTCTTCCCTTGTGCATGTCATGTAGGTCAGCGCCCACCAGAAGAGGGACATTTGGCATGTCATTGCCAAGGTGGTACGGACCCTGGGGGCCCACCAGAGACGGGGCACCCACTGCCGGAAGAGATGGGAGGACATTCGGCCCTGCAGCAAGAAGACGGCGGAGGCTCAGCTGGGGATGGCCTCCCAACGTGGGAGGGGTGCCCGTCGTACCATGACCCCCCTGATGTTCCGGATCCTGGCAGTGGCCTACCCAGAGTTGGATGGGCGCTTAAGGACATCAGAGCAGACATAAGGGGGTGAGTACAACCTCATTCTGCTGACTTTGCGTGCAGTGGAGGTGTCTGCGTGGGGGAGGTGGGCTGTGGGTGTCCCTAGGCGAGTGCGAGTTAGTTAGGCAAGGCCCCTCCATAATGTAGGCCATGTGGCACTCTACCCCACCTCAGAAAATTAGCAAGTTGAGGTATAGTTGCCCCTGTGGCACCCATGTGCGCAGTTTTCAAACATTGCCATGTAGGCCATATCCCTGGAACTGCATGTGCAGATGGCAGGAGCGTGGCGTTGTGCATGGGGCTGCTGTGTCTGTCTTGTCCGCCAACGGTAGCGGTATGCCATGCACTAAAACTCTCTTTCTTCTGTCTCCCCCCCTTTTCCTGCTCTCCCTGTCCTTTTGTACATCAGCATCAACAGGCGGAGGTACAGTGGCACGGGAGCACGAGGGAGCTGCATCCCACATGGCCATGGAGGGCCACACCACAGACTCTGAATGCACCAGTGGGACGGAGGGCGAGGGGAGCTTCACGTCGGCCACCGGATCAGCAACCAGCGACACAGACTCGTCCGACGATGGGAGCTCCCTTGTGGTGGCGGCACCATCTGTGCCCCCCACTTCTACAGGTACAGCCGCCACCTCCCCTACAGCACCGCTCTCCCAGCAGCCCCTCAGTGTTTGCCCCGTGCCCGCTCACCCAGGAGGGCGGGCATCACCTTCGCCCCAGGCACCTCAGGCCCTGCCCCAGTCACCCCTGCTGCCCTCAGTGAGGAGGCCATTGACCTCTTCAGGTCACTCACTGTTGGGCAGTCTACCATTGTGAATGCCATCCAGGGTGTAGAACGAGAGTTGGAACACGGTAATGCATTCCTGGAGGGCATTCATTCTGGTCAGGCTGTCCTTCAGCGAACCCTGCAATCTCTGGCCTCAGCACTGATGGCAGCCATTGTCCTGTGTCTAGCCTCCCCCCTCCCACTTCCTCCATCCAGACCCAATCCCCTGTACCCCAGCCCATCCCAAGCACACCTACAGACCAGCATGCACACTAGTCAACACACACAAGTAGCTCAGGCAAACATAGGCACCACACACACCACAGGCACTCACACAAGCATCACACACATACGGATACAGCAACATCCACTGTTTCCACTGTGTTCCCCTCCTCTTCTTCTCCCTCCTCCCTCCCAGTCTCGTCTACACACACACTTGCATGCACCACATCTACAGGCACTAGGACTCGCACCAGGACACCCAGCACCACAAGCCGCTCACCTCCACTCACCACCTCCACTGCCATTTACACGTCCCCTGTGTCCTCTCCCAGTGTGTCTGTAACGCCCCCTCCCAAAGTACACAAACGCCGGCAATCACTCACCCAACATCCATCCACCTCACGACAGCCTCCAGTACCTGCACCCAAAACAGCTAAAGTGACACCTCCTACAACCACCTCCTCTTCCTCCACTCCCAGACCCCCTCCAGCTACCCATCCCAGTGTCCGTCAGAAACTGTCCCTCTGTCAAATTGACCTTTTTGCACCCACCCCCCCCCCTCCAATTCATCAGTCCCGTCGTAGCGCCTCAGCCAAAAAGCCTCCAGTACCAGTGGTGCGTGTTCCAGGTTTTTGGAGTGCACCGTCCACCAGGGCAGGCAGTAGGACCCGGAGCCAAGGCACTGGCAGCCCACCCCCTGTAAAGGCTCCGAAATTGGAGAGTGGACGACGGGACCGTGTCAAGACTCCTGGTGGGACAACAAGTGAAATGGAATCGAAGGCGATTGGTGAGTCAGCTGTAACTCCAAAAAAGGGGGGGAAGGTCCAGAGGAAGTCTGCCCAGCCTGTTGTGAGTGTCATGGCTGAGAAGTGCGCCATCTTTTCCGGCGGTCCAGACACAACTGCCAGCACTGTCGTCACTGGTCCAGAGACCACCGCCAGAGTCACAGCCCAGGAGGGCACAAGTATCGTCACTGGTCCAGAGACCACCGCCAGAGTCACAGCCCAGGAGGGCACAAGTATCGTCACTGGTCCAGAGAGCACCGCCAGAGTCACAGCCCAGGAGGGCACAAGTATCGTCACCGGTCCAGAGACCACCGCCAGAGTCACAGCCCAGGAGGGCTCAAGTATCGTCACCGGTCCAGAGACCACCGCCAGAGTCACAGCCCAGGAGGGCCCAAGTATCGTCACAGGTCCAGAGACCACCGCCAGAGTCACAGCCCAGGAGGGCACAAGTATCGTCACTGGTCCAGAGAGCACCGCTGGAGTCACAGCCCAGGCGGGGCCAGGATGCCACAGCCCCGCTGGGCAATGATGGAACGTCATGCCACACACCAATGTCCAGTGTGGAAATCGTCATGCCACACACCAATGTCCAATGTAGAAATCGTCATGCCACACACCAATGTCCGTACCAGAACCGCCATGTCAGAGCACCGCTGAACAGGGCAAAGACCGCCATGTCATAGCACCGCTGAGGAGGGCAAAGACCGCCATGTCAAAGCACCGCTGAACAGGGCAAGGACCGCCATGTCATAGGACCGCTGAAGAGGGCAAACACCGCCATGTCAAAGCACCGCTGAACAGGGCAAGGACCGCCATGTCATAGCACCGCTCAAGAGGGCAAAGACCGCCATGTCATAGCACCGCTGAACAGGGCAAAGACCGCCATGTCATAGCACCGCTAAACAAGGCAAAGACCGCCATGTCATAGCACCGCTGAACAGTCCTGAACAGCCATGTCAAAGCACCGCTGAACAGGGCAAAGACCGCCATGTCATAGCACCGCTGAAGAGGGCAATGCACCGGGTAGGAATGAATGGCCCACCACATCAGGCATCCTTATCCCATGTGCAGCTGGGACAGTGACAGGACACTACCTTTCACGGGGAGACTCATCCAGTCTGGGCACCAGTCACCCCCCAGTACCAGTATGGACCTGCATCAACTTGAGAGACTGTGGCTTTGCACTCCCCAGGATGGCACAGTGGGCAAACCACCCACTGTAGTGACTTGAGAGACTGTGGCTTTGCACTCCCCAGGATGGCACAGTGGGCAAACCACCCACTGTAGAGACTTGAGAGACTGTGTCTTTGCACTCCCCAGGATGGCACAGTGGGCAAACCACCCACTGTAGTGACTTGAGAGACTGTGGCTTTGCACTCCCCAGGATGGCACAGTGGGCAAACCACCCACTGTAGAGACTTGAGAGACTGTGGCTTTGCACTCCCCAGGATGGCACAGTGGGCAAGCCACCCACTGTAGTGACTTGAGAGACTGTGGCTTTGCACTCCCCAGGATGGCACAGTGGGCAAACCACCCACTGTAGTGACTTGAGAGACTGTGGCTTTGCACTCCCCAGGATGGCACAGTGGGCAAACCACCCACTGTAGTGACTTGAGAGACTGTGGCTTTGCACTCCCCAGGATGGCACAGTGGGCAAACCACCCACTGTAGTGACTTGAGAGACTGTGGCTTTGCACTCCCCAGGATGGCACAGTGGGCAAACCACCCACTGTAGTGACTTGAGAGACTGCGGCTTTGCACTCCCCAGGATGGCACAGTGGTCAAACCACCCACTGTAGTGACTTGAGTGACTGTGGCTTTGCACTCCCCAGGATACATCAATGGGCATGGAGCCCCGTCGTGGATCTGGCTTTGCATTCATCTGGCTGAGGTGCCCCCCCTTCCCTTCCCCCTGAGGTGCCTGTAGTGTTTCTATCTGAAGCCCTGGCAGTGTTCTCTCCGATTTTGGTCAGGTATCTATTGTGGGCTTAGCCCATGCATTTTTGGACTGTTTGTGCACGGACATTGTTGTGTACATATCTGCACTACTTCTCGGATTGTATATATATGTAAATAAGAGTGATTTTCTAATAGATATATTTGTATATTTTTGTATGACATGTATATTGGCACATTACAAAGTTTGACCGAAATTCGCATTGTCTTTGCATTCTTCCGTGGGAATTGTGGGTTGCTACTGTGATTTTTTTGACTGCATTGGTGTGTATGTTGTACTATGCGAGGGTGGGGGTGTTTGGTGGGTGTCCCCCTAACTTTTGCCTCCCCCCTCCCCTGTGTCGTAGGTGCTGTACTCACCGGTATCTTCTGCGCCTATGTCGCTGTTTTTCATGAAGGAGCAGAAAGACAAGGGCAGGTAGGATTTGGAGTTCCGGGTCCATGGAGTCGTCGTTCCTCGTGGGATGTGTAGAAGGTGAGCGTTTTCCCATAGCAATAGCTGTTTCCGCCGTGTTTTTATCGACGGTGAATCCGCCCCGGAAAAGGTGGCGGATTGGCCTGTTGTGATACTGTGGGCGGTACATTGTCTTCCGCCTGTCTGTTGGCGGTGACCGCCGCGCTGCTTTTCTGTACCGCCGTGGCGGGCGAAGTGTTAAAGTGGCTGTCTTTGTTTGCGGTTTCCGCCAGGGTCATAATTCCCTTTTTTTGTCCGTCTGACTGTTTGCGGTATTACCGCATCTTTAACACCGTCCGCCAGGGTTGTAATGACCACCTATGTCTCCTTTTTCAAGTATGTCATGCATAATCAGGATGGTGCAGTGCGCCAAACAAAGGACCCTGAAATAGCCAACATCTGCCATGGACTTGACTATGCTAGTGCCATTGTCTATGGCAACATGGTGGGTGCATGAGTGTCTGAGTGGGGGCATGAGGGTCTGACTGGGGCTGTGTGTGTGTGTGCATGAGGGTCTAAATAGGTCTGTGAGTGGGTGCATGAGTGTCTGAGTGGGTCTGTGAATGGGTGCGTAAGGGTCTGAGTTGGTGTATAAGTGGGAGAAAGTGATTGAAAAAGAGACAGAGAGAGAAAGAGAGGGTGAGGGAGAGAGATAGAGGGTTTTTTAGGCTTTGATGGATGATATACTTAGAATGAAATATGTCTACTCAAATTGAAAAGAAAAATTTATTATTCAATTAAAAAGAGTAAAATCACTTATCATCAGTATGAGCCTTAAACATTTGCAGTTGAAAAGAAATTAGAGGAGGGAAATGACTATGGATACACCTGAAGTCGAACCCTCCACTCTGTGTGAAGGTCTATGACCTTCACCATTGGGCTATCTTTTTTCTAACAATCATTTTTTTTTGCCCTTTACAGGCTATCTTAAACCACGGGGGAGGCTCAGGGCCTCCTTGCCGTCCCAACTGATTTTTTATTTTTTATTTATGCCCTTTACGGGCTACCTGGGACCAGGGTGGGAGCCTCAAGGTCTCCTCTGTGGTCCCAGCCAGCTCCTGCTTCCTGCGTGAGGTGGCATTGCTCCATCAAGCAAGGAGGTGTTTTTAATAGCAGCTCCCTGCTTGCTGGAGCAATATTTTTATCTGTCTTATATGCACGCATATCTGTGTGCAGGGTGGACAGATGAAAACTCCGCTTTGTGACAGCGCGACCTGTTTGACAGGTTCTGCTGTCAGAAAGCAGAGTTATGTTTGCTTTTGCTTGGTGGGATCGGTCAGCTCCCATCAAGCAAAACCAAATAGCTACGTCCCAGGGTTGGTCACCCTGGGACATACCAGGAACCACCCCTGGGGGGGGTGGCAGTCTTCAATGGCTCCTCAAGGGGTGTCGCACGGCCCCCCTCCAAAGTAGAAATATCCCCATGAGGTGGTGGTCCCCGAGGCTGCGAGCCATGTGACTCTCCCGCACCATATTAGATAAAAGCCCTGGGGAGGTGGTGGTGCCCAGGGCTGTTGGGGAGGCGGTCGAGTCTCCACACATAAGAAAATTATTTTGCCCCAGGGAGGTGGTGGTCCCCAGGGCATAGGTGGAAAAGAGCCCCCCATTCAAAAAATCTATGCCCCCCCCAGAGCTGGCTCACCCCTGGGCTTATTAGGAAACAAGCGTAGGAGTCTGCACTGTGGTTAGGGCTGTAGTTGTGTCTAAAGGTCTATGAAAATTAACTTGGAAAATGCAACATTTTTGTCCCCTCCTTTTTTTGACCCACGCTTGATGGATCACCCCAAAACTTTCAGTGTGCAACAAGAATCACCAGGGCACTTTTTGGAAAAATGTAGTGAAGATTTGTCAAATGGTGCCTAAGATATAGGTAAGTCAAAAAACATTTTTTTCTTTGGAAACATGGCCTAACTATAACTACCTAGTGGTGTGATATTATAAAACATGAAGGTCCCATACAGCTTGAATTCCGATGAAGAGCTGAATGTTCATCTAGAATAGGGACTGGTAATGTATACCCAGTTATAGGCAGACCCTATTATAGGTTATTGCCTGCTGTTTTCTGAGTCCTCTCTGAAATGTGTTTGAACCCACTTTATGTTTTTTTCACTTTAGAGGGAGGCGAGGAAGGGACTCTCGCTTAGCGTGCTGGGTTCGAGAGGTGGCCCCTGCTGTGGCACCCTACCCTTTTCTTTCAGCAGCACTTGGAACACTTGGGTGATATTAATTTTTTTACTAAAAAAACATTTTTTTACTTGATGGTCCACTAATAGAAGGACTGAGTGGACAATGTTCATTCTGATATATTGTAGCCTAAAACTGGATTATCCAGATATTGTGAAGTTTTGTTTCAGTGCATGCCTCTTATCAGTGAAGTGTAGCATTATATATCGCCTTTCAACATGTAGAGGATATGTGTTATGAATTATTCTGTACAAATCCCGCACCATATTAGATAAAAGCCCTAGAGAGGTGGTGGTGCCCAGGGCTGTTGGGGAGGCGGTCGAGCCTCCCCACATAAGAAAATGATTTTGCCCCAGGGAGGTGGTGGTCACCAGGGCATGGGGGGAAAAGATCCCCCCATTCAAAAAATCAATGACCCCCCCCCCAGAGCTGGCTCACCCATGGGCTTATTAGGAAACAAGCGTAGGAGTCTGCACTGTGGTTAGGGCTGTAGTTGTGTCTAAAGGTCTATGAAAATTAACTTGGAAAATGCAACATTTTTGCCCCCTCCTTTTTTTGACCCACGCTTGATGGATCACCCCAAAACTTTCAGTGTGCAACAAGAATCACCAGGGCACTTTTTTGGAAAAATGTAGTGAAGATTTGTCAAATGGTGCCAAAGATATAGGTAAGTCAAAAAACATTTTTTCTTTGGAAACATGGCCTAACTATAACTACCTAGTGGTGTGATATTATAAAACATGAAGGTCCCATACAGCTTGAATTCCGATGAAGAGCTGAATGTTCATCTAGAATAGGGACTGGTAATGTATACCCAGTTATAGGCAGACCATATTATAGGTTATTGCCTGCCGTTTTCTGAGTCCTCTCTGAAATGTGTTTGAACCCACTTTATGTTTTTTTCACTTTAGTGGGAGGTGAGGAAGGGACTCTCCCTTAGCGTGCTGGGTTCGAGAGGTGGCCCCGGCTGTGGCTCCCTACCCTTTTCTTCCAGCAGCACTTGGAACACTTGGGTGATACTCATTTTTTTACTAAAAAATCATTTTTTAACTTGATGATCCACTAGTAGAAGGACTGAGTGGACGATGTTCATTCTGATATATTGTAGCCTAAAACTGGATTTATCCACATATTGTGAAGTTTTGTTTCAGTGCATGCCTCTTATCAGTGAAGTGTAGCATTATATATTGCCTTTCAACATGTAGAGGATATGTGTTATGAATTATTCTGTACAAATGCTGAATAGTGTATTTATGGTAGGTTATGAACTCAAATCCTGGAGTAACTATTATTACATTATTGGATTTTAAAGGTAGACACTTTGGATTTGCGCTATAACACATGAGGTTTTGATTGATACTATTATTAATCGTATCTCCAGTTGTACTAGGGTTACATCTTAATATTTACTATGTTAGAAGTAATTATCAACTTTTGTGTGCACCCTAACGCTAAATAGAGAGCAGTAGCATTGGAACAAAATTAACATTGACTGTGTAATAGGTTTCATTTTGTATGAGAGTGTACCCTCTCTCTACGAAACTGGGATTTATTTAGATTTCTAACATACTATGAAAGCGATTGTTTTACACATGGAAATGAATGCTACATTATTCTTATTTCAATATTTACTTTATTTCATATAATGGTATTTAGGGGAGTGTAAACACAGCCACCCCGTGCGTGAACAAGGCTTAGTGTTGAAACGCGTCACAGGGGCTGGATCTTTTTCAATAAATTAATTGAAGACTTTCTCTCTTAGAGCATTTGCTTTCATCCTTTTGGAGAAAAGAAATGAAATAATATTTATATATAAATATACTTCCCTGTACAATACTTACATTTTAGTGGTACAAATTGGCATGGTAAAGGCATGGTAATGGACGGGTGGTAAAGGTATTGCATGGTAATGACCATGTCGTTAATGCTGTTTCTGTGATACAGGGAATCCATTTCCACAATAAAGGCAATTTTAACCTGATCGGTGCGGAGGACTGCTCATACCCAAGGCAGGAAATCCCTCTGGTGCAAGCATCAGAGGAATTTACTTTTATTCAAAATAACCCTGGGAGCAAGGAAAGACTTCCCAGCTCCCAAGGCTATTTTCTTTTCATTGAAATGACAATCAGCACGCATAGTGTGCTGACATTATTGCAAAGAAAGTGAAAGTAAAGTGTGCCGATCGGCTTATTTCACTTTCACAGTTTCATGCTCTGGGTATATCTCAGCCCCCTGAGCACTGAAGCATATGGGAGAGGTATCATTGGAAAGGGGAAATTCTCCCCTCAGTTGAGCTAGGGCCCATAATCAAAAGTCACCCACTCTGCAAAATATGGGTCCGTTTTTAGTGGAAAAATTTGATGTATATAATTTTGCATTTTGGGCCATTTCCTGTCAGGAGGACTAGGCTATCCACACAACTGAGGTATTATTTTTATCGGATGACTTAGGGGAATGCTGGATAATAGAAGTTTGTGGCTCCCTGCAAGTTCCAGAACTTTCCATCACAAAAATATGAGGAAAATATGTTTTTAATCCAAGTTTGAGGTTTGCAAGGCATTCTGGGTAGAACAACCTAGTGAAAGACATGCAAGTCACCCCATTCTGAATTCTCCCAGGTGTCTAGTTTTAAAAAATGTAAAGGTTTACCAGGTTTTCCTCGGTGCCAGATGAGCTAGGGCCAAAAGTCCACAGCTACCTACTTTTAAAAAAACAGGTCAGTTTTGAGTGCAAAAATATGATGTATCCATGTTGCATTTTGGAATGTTTCCTGTCATGGGCACTTTGCCAAACCCACACAAGGGAGGTCCCAATTATATCGGGGGACTTGGGTGAATGCAGGGTAGAAGGAAGCAGGTGACTTTATCAAGTGTTGATGCCGTTTTAATGAAAAAACAGACACTTTTATCCAAAGCTCTGTTTTTCCAATTTTTACCCACAAACTCATATTTAGCTATATTGTAGTTATTTTTATTGGTCCCCTACAAGGAAATCCACAAATCATGCGTTCACTTAGAATCCCCTGGATTTTGGAAAACGTGGCACTAATTTGGTGTGCATAGCTTATGTGACAAAAAGTTATGGAGGCCTAAGCACAAAAGTACCCCAAATTGCCAAAAAAGGATTAACACAGGGGTGGGGGTAAGGCCTAGCAGCGAAGGGGTTAACATTTAAGTGCTTCAAAATAGGAGCACAAAAAACATTTTATCCACAATTCTGGAGGTGGCAATGGGTTGTTCGATGATTGCTGGAAACTTTTTCACATCTATCTGTTGATTTCATACCCCAAGAAGTTTCCAGAACTAATGTAACATAAACCCTTATCTAGTTTTGCAATCAGATATGGGTCTCTTAATTGCTGCAACACAGCTTTATCATGTTACACATGTGCTTCCTAGGTGTCAGAGTAAATCAAGATGCTAAATAAGTAAACCTTACAAAACACACCCAAAAACGTACTACAACTTCATCAATAAATTATTGGAAGGGACTTAGAGCACGGCAGAGTTAGAAGGGCATGGCTTCATTTTCCAATAATCCAAACCTAGTGCAAACTCAGGGTTTCATTGATAAAAATCTGATGCATCGCCATTGATGCACCAGATATCTTGAGCTTCCCGCACGTCCCCTAACAACGCCATGGATGCACTGCATTTACAATACAGAAGGCACACATTTTCACAGATGCATCAGAAATTATGATGCATCTGTTGGTGCTAAACTCACGCATTGCTAGTGTAGCATCGTTAAACTGATACACCTCCAGAAATGTGAGGTGTCTCCCATAGGAAAAAGCCCTGTGTCAATTTTACGCCTGCTCTTAGCAGGCGGTAAAATGTTGATGTAGTGTAGTCGCAGAACAACGCAGTGAAATGTTGTAAATTTCACTACATCAGTTCTGAGTGGGTTTTCTCATGGGAATGCAATGCTAGTGTCATCGCTGCATCAAAAAAACGATGCAGCAGAAGTACAAAGGGCTCGTAAATGAGGCCCTCAGTTTTCTACTCAGTTCAAGAATAATTTAAATCTTTACATTTTTGTTCTGATCTAACAAGACCAAATGCAATGGATAGCTATTTGTTACTGTAATCCAGATGATTTTTCTATAATATATATTCTTAACTCACCTCCCTTCATGGGTCAACAAAAACAATATACTATCAATATATATTTTGAGGTATTCTTTATCAGATTCTGGGAGCACATGTACTTTACTACGCTGTATGCAGGCTCCAAGTTCCAAATCAATTCTACAGTTATAGTCTATGGGCCTCATTTACGAGACCCCAGTGGCACACTATGCCACCAGAGTATAATTTTCAATGACGCTCTGGTGGTGCAGTGTGCTGACCCACATTTACAAGGCCATGCAAAGCATGCCTGCGTGCCTTGTAAATATAGACCCCTTTCACCCATAACACTGACTGAAAGGGGCGTTCCATTGGTGTTGCTGTGGGTGTTCCCACAGCAACACCCATCAAAACCAACGGAATCTGATGCATTCCAAGATTTGCAAGTCTGGAGATGATTCAGGTTCCTACGCCACGTCAGGTGTCCAGTTAAGGTTGCGCAATGGAGAGAAGTAACATTATTTCTCCCCATTTTTTTCTCTTTCTATGTGTTGCATTCTACAACGCACATAGAAAGTGGAAAACACCATTAATGATTGCTTGTGTGCAGGAAGGTGTCCCTTCTTGCATATGAACAATCATCCCGCAACAAAGGCATCCTTGCACCACGGTGCAAGGGTGCCTGCATTAGTGCTAGGCAGAAACTTGTGTGTAAGCGCAGGGGACAAGGACAGGAATGTGCCGTGTCTAATAGATACAGTGCATTCCTGCTCTTGTTTTGATGCAGGGTACTGCATCAAAAAGGCTTGCAACACTGCTCTGCTCCAAAACATAGTAAATGAGGCCCTATGTGTGCAGATAATACCTTTGCAATCTTCTTATCAAACACATCATGGACAATGTAATAACAAAAAGTTACAAAACCATTAGCAGGACGTGGCTGTACTAATGCTATAGAAGAATTACTATAGCTCTCTGAGGTCCGCTTGGCAGTTTCTAATAAGTGCTTTCGGATTATCACTGCTAAATTGTCAGTCTCACTTCTTTTGGTCATGGTAATTTTTTATAATAATTTAATTATGATGGAAGTATGTAGTACACTTAAACAACTAGAATATGAACTTACAACATTGCTCAAGAGACCTAAAGTGGACTTGATAATTTTGTGGGGTGGTGATTTCAATGTTAATATCTGTTAATCTCAATCGGCTAAAGCATGCGGGGTTTCTAATTACGATGATGCAGCACTATCACATTTTACTCACTCTGGATATGGGGATCTCCTTGATTATTTTTTTATCTCAGTGCAACCTGGGTCTCTGTAATGAATTCTGCTGTCCATCTGTTCCTTTTTCTAGCAACTTTAATGTTGGGAGGCCAACACAGTTATAGATTATGTGCTTTTTCTGGTGCGTTATTGCATGATGATACAGGAGTTTGTCTCTTGTGGGCTTGCATCAGTGACCACTCTCCCAAGAGTTTCCTGGTGATGTGGGATGATGATGACATTTTGCCATGTATGTGTAAACCGCATATTGTGGATAATATCGAAACCACCTGTACTAAGAGCTGTAATCTTCGGTGGACCCAGATTGATTCTGATAAATTTCTAAAACACCTGGTGGTTTCCCACAGAGATGCTTTTACTACCTGTAGGAAGTTGCCTCTGTATATGCTGTCTCAAAGTGAGAGATAGTGTGCACAGAGTCCAAAAATTGCTTTTTGGGAATTTCGTTGTGTGATCAGGTATTGGCTGAGTAGTCCAGCAAATGAAAAGTATTAGATCCCACCACTGATCCACCAATGTAGGAAGTTGCCTCCGTATATACTATCTCAAAGTGAGAGATAGTGTGCACAGAGTACAAGGGTTCCCCTTAGAGGTTGATAGTGGCAAAATGAGATAATACTAATGCTCTATTTTGTGGTAGTGTGGTCGAGCAGTAGGTTTATCAGAGGGTAGTGTTAAGCATTTGTTGTACACACACAGGCAATAAATGAGAAACGCACACTCAAAGAATTTACTCAAGGCCAATAGTTTTTATAGGGAAAATTATATTTTCTTAATTTATTTTAGAACCACAAGATTCAAGATTTGAGGTAAGTACATAAAATGCAAGGTACTTCACAGAGGTAAGTAAAGAACTTTGATTTAAAACTGTAGTACACACCGTTTAGGTTAAAATGGCAATAATCTTTTTTTAAAGTGGACACAGTGCAGAAATCAACAGTTCCTGGGGAGATAAGTTTGGTTAAGTTTCTCAGGTAAGTAAAGCACTTACACAGTCAGTCTCCTGGGCATAGGCAGCCCACCGTTGGGGGCTCAAGACAACCCCAAAGCCACAGTACCACCAACACATAGCCGGTCAGGTGCAGAGGCCAAAAGAGGTGCCTCTGAAGAACAGGGGTGCTCCGGTTCCAGTCTTGGGGAACAGACCAGGTGGGTTCTGTAGAGCACTGGGGGGACACAAACAAGCACACAAAACACACCCTCAGCGGCACAGGGGCAGCCGGGTGCAGTGTGCAAAGTAGGTGTCGGGTTTGCTATAGGAAGCAATGGAGGGTCCCGAGGGTCACTTAATCGATGCAGGCAGAGCACGGGGGCTTATCAGGACAGCCACCAACTAGGCTAGGAAGAGGGCTGCCTGCTGGTCACTCCTGCACTGGAGGGTGGTTCCTCTCAGTCCTGGGGGCTGCGGGTGCAGTGCTTGTCCTGGCATCGGATTCCTTGTTACCAGACAGTCGCGGTCAGGGGGAGCCTCCGGATCCTCTCTGCAGGCATCGCTGTGGGGGTGTAGGGGGGTTGACCCATGGTACTCACATTGTCGTAGTCACCTGCGAGTTCTCTCTGCGGTGTTTGTTCTCTGGAGCTCGAACCGGGGGCGTCGGGTGCAGAGTGAGAAGTCTCACGCTTCCGGCAGGAAGAGAGAGTTCTTTGAAAGTTGCTTAAAAGTTGCAAAGTTGTTGCAGTTTTTGAACAGTGCTGCTGTTCTTGGGAGTTTCTTGGTCCTTCAAGTTCAGGGCAGTCCTCCAAGTCCTCGGAGGTCGCTGGTCCCTGTCAGATGCGTCTCTGTGCAGGTTCTTTGAGTCTGGAGACAGGCCAGTAGGGCTGGGGCCAAGTCAGTTGTTGTCTCAGTCGTCTCAACAGGGCTTTCAGGTCAGCAATCCTTCTTCTTGTTGTAGGTTGCCGGAATCTGATTTCTTTGGTTCAGGGTCACCACTAAATACTAAATGTAGGGCTATTTTTAGTTCTGGGGGGCAGTGGCCAATGGCTACTGTCCTGGGGGGTGACTACACCCTCTTTGTGCCTCCTCCCTGAGATGAGGGGGCACATCCCTATTCCTATTGGGGGAATCCTCCAAACTCAAGATGGAGGATTTCTAAAGGCAGGGGTCACCTCAGCTCAGGACACCTTAGGGGCTGTCCTGACTGGTAGGTGACTTGATAGATAAAAAGAAGTTTATTAGTTCATTAAAACCATAAAACTTTTCCTTCCACGTAAACATTTAACAGAACAATTTTAGTGCAAAAAGACAATTACAGTTCTTTGGCTTAGGGTGAAATGGTAAGTAAAATTTCCTTCCAGATAAAAACTTTAAGAAAAAAACATACTAGTGCTATAAGGCATTAATAATAGGGCAACAGAACAATCTTATTGAGGGTAAGATAAATACAGCGCCAAATAAAATCTTTGTTTAAAATAAAATAATATATGAAGTTTCCTTCCACAAAGAAATATAAAGAGAACAGTAACAGCCCAATGGGGCATTGGTAAAAATAGGACAAAGTGGGAAGAGACCTTCTATCGATTTTATTTACCCCTACTTAAGTCTGATTGTTGGTACCAGACTTTATTATGACACAAGCTAAACAACCCAATGGACTACCTAGGAGCCTTCCCTTCTTTAAGATGTTCAAAAGTGGGTTATGGGGATTTCGCTATCGTTTCTGCCCTCCCTCTGAGTTGGTTATTTCGAGAGGCTGTGGTTTTAAGAGTGAAAATTTCCAAAAATTGAACCAGCCTAATGTTCAATATTGTATTTCGAGGGTTAGAGGCTGCAATTAATGCTTGTCTGCATGATCTAATTTTTAAACTGTTAAATTCTTTTTTTTAGTAAGAGTCTCCTTTCGGCCGCCAGGGCTGGGCAAATGCAGACCACATGCATCAAGTTTTCATCTGCTAGATGACAGAGACGGCACTCCTGGGAGCCTACTTGCCGCTCCTTCTTCCATTTTGGCATAAGGTCTAAAGTAGGGACTTCACCCAGCCTAAGTCTGAGAAAGGATTGCTTGATTTTCCGTGAGTAGGAGCCAACCATAAGTGGTGATTCTTTAAATGTTTTGTAGGAGTTAAGGATCAACCAACTATGCTCCCTTTTGGTCAATGAGATCTTATCTTCTAACAAGCTCTGTAATTTACTTGCTTTATTCACTGCTTTATTGAAAACGGGGATGGGTAGAGACCGGTTCCATACCTCATCTAAGTTCAAAAGACTCTTACTTTTTTCTAGATACCTTATGTAATTGGGGTTCCCTCTTTCTAGGATAATTTCCTGCCAGACTAGATTGGCTAAAGACCCTTTTGAAGCGCGGCTCAATTTGTAGCAGCATTTAATGTATGCTGCCGGTCGGGCTAACGACTGTTTGACCAGCATAAATTCCAGTCTGACCTGGGCTGGCGATGCACGTCTGGGCAGACGAAAAACGTGCTTATAGGTTTTTATCAGAAGCTTATCCAGAAGACCTACTTCCATCCCGCTCATTATTTCGGTCCCATAGGTGATAGTTGGAAGTAGCTTCGCTCTCATTACTGCTGTTTCAGAGCATGACCACAGATTGAATTTGCTAGCTTGGTAGGTGACTTGTTTTTCTCATTATCTTCTCCTGCCTTGCTACCAAAAGTGGGGGCAGTGGCCGGAGGGCCGGGCATCTCCACTAGCTGTGATGCCCTGGGGTGCTGTACCAAAAGGCTCACCACCAGGTGTTACAGATCCTGCAGGCGGAGGTGAGAAGCACCTCTACCCAGTACAGGCTTTGTTCCTGGCCACAGAGTGACAAAGGCACTCTCCCCATGTGGCCAGAAACTCATCTGGTTGTGGCAGGCTGGCAGAAACTGGTCAGCCTAGCACTAGGAGTTGGACTGGTACGCAGGGGGCATCTCTAAGATGCCCTCTGGGTGTATTTTACAATAAATCCCACACTGACATCAGTGTGTATTTATTGTGCTGAGAAGTTTGATACCAAACTTCCCAGGTTTCAATGTAGCCATTATGGAACTGTGGAGTTTGTAATTTACAGACTCCCAGACCATATACTCTTCATGGCTACCCTGCACTTACAATGTCTAAGGTTTTGCTTAGACACTTTAGGGGCATAGTGCTCATGCACTTATGCCTTCACCTGTGGTATAGTGCACCCTGCCTTAGGGCTGTAATGCCTGCTAGAGGGGTGACTTAACTATGCCACAGGCAGTGAGAGGTTGTCATGGCACCCGGGGGAGTGCCATGTCGACTTAGTCATTTTCTCCCCACCAGCACACACAAGCTGTGAGGCAGTGTGCATGTGGTGAGTGAGTGTTCCCCAGGGTGGCATAAGACATTCTGCAGCCCTGAGAGACCTTCCCTGGCAACAGGGCCCTTGGTACCAGGGGTACCTTTTACAAGGGACTTATCTGTGTGCCAGGGCTGTGCCAATTGTGGGAACAAAGGTACAGTTTAGGGAAAGAACAATGGTGCTGGGGCATGGTTAGCAGTGTCCCAGCACACTTTCAATCATTACTGGCATCAACAAAAGGCAAAACGTCAGGGGGTAACCATACCAAGGAAGGCATTTCCTTACACTACCTGTATAGATATCACAGCTGCCCAGGAGGACATTATTGGGGCTTTTATTGAAACCACGAAGGAAGTTAACAGAGGCTTGTCTGGCCATACTAAAAATGATTCTCCGGAAAGAGGAGGCTGGTTCGATTCATTGTGCTCACAAGCTCACAAGAGGTTAAAAGTAGCCCTGCAAAAGGTACCTAGGAGCAGAACTGAGGTGCAGATCCTCAGAAGAGACTATAAGAAAGCCTTGGCCCAGAGAAAAAGCAAGATGAGGCTTGGGAGTCACTTTATGAAGTTAGCCGGACAGAAGACAATAGGGCGTTCTGGTGAGCAGTAAATACTTTTTTTTAAAGCTGATGATTCTCCTAGGTTGGAGATTGCCATTAAGGAATGCAAATGGGTAAACCACTTTTCAGGTATCTATAAGAATCCTGGGAGAACATCACCCATTTGGCTGTGGAGAAGTCTTTCCCTTGTAAACCACCATTGATCTTAAGTAAAATCCTTTTCACAGTGGAGGAGATTACATTATCCCTAGAATCTAGTAAAAGCGGAAAGGACCCCAGCCCTGACTCCATTCCAGTAGATCTTTACAAGGCCAATATCCCCCTTTGGGCTCCCTTGTTAACCCTAGTGTTGTGTGAATGTGACAATTCTGGGTTCTTAACTACCTGGTTCGAATCCCTCATAGTCTCAGTTTATAAGAAGGGAGACCATCTTAATTCAGCCTGTTACTGCCCAATATTCCTAATGGATTCTCTGGTGAAGGTTGTTGGGCCTTGTGATTTTGAACAGATTAGAGGATTCGGCTGGGTCACAGGAGATCTTAACAGAGCTCTAGTATCGGTTTTGACCTAGCACAGCTTCACAGGGTGTAAAACTGGCCTCTATTGTAGGGAAATATATGCAGATTAAAAACTCTAATCTTTATTTGGCCTTTGTAGATTTATCATCTGCTTTTGACTGCGTGGTTCACAGCTAATTATGGCACATAATGGTGGAAATTGGAGTAGACACCCCTTTGATTGATTTCTTGAGGCATTTATATTTGTATAACACAGCCATGGTAAGATATGGGATTAGGGAAGATTGTTTGCGTAAATTCTGCATAGAGAAGGATGTCAGGCAAGGTTGCGTCTTAGCTCCCTTTCTATTTCCCCTATATATTAATAAGTTAGAGCCGGCTCTGACAAAGCAATATATTGATGTCCCTTTTGTTGCCTAGATCTAGAAGCTGCCCCTCAGTTTCCCCG
This sequence comes from Pleurodeles waltl, assembly GCF_031143425.1. NCBI lineage: Eukaryota > Metazoa > Chordata > Amphibia > Caudata > Salamandridae > Pleurodeles > Pleurodeles waltl. Next base: position 477,159,128 of record NC_090451.1, read on the forward strand.
GCTAAGTTATGTTACAAATTTTATGACTGACTTGGGACATGCAGAATATTTTGACCAGACAGAAATTTTAATGTCTGTAAATAGAAAGCAGCATAGAGCAGACTGTCTGGCTTTGTGTGATGATGAAAGGATAGATTGTGAACTGATGAAGACTTCTGTCCGTAGGCATGTAACAATCCTGATTACACCTGACTTGTAACCTTACCTGTTATTTGTCCTCATTGATCTGCATAAATTTATTTTAACACATTTCAGGTTGGATATATTTCATCGCCTTATCAGGTTTCCCTTAGCCAATGACTGGTCTAGGAATTTAAGTAAATGTCCCTGTGACCATATCTCCGAACAGTGTCCGCTGCATCGTGTTCTGTTTTGTAAATTTTATAAGGAGTTGAGGAAACTCTGGATTTGACCAATTTTAAAGTCCCTTGGTTTTAGACAATGTCGTCCCACTTATTTATTTTTACACTTTTTATCAGACATACATATTTGTCATAGTATTGCAAAGATTTCAGTGGGATGTGCTTAAATGTAGGAATCTAATGATGACTTCTTAACTTGTAATATATTTTTATCTTTTTTTAATGTTGTATACGTCTTAGTATCCAATTAATGTCTATTTGTATACATGACTTTGAGATTTATGGCTTTTATGATTTCACTTTTTTGAAATTGAATAAAGCTTTATGAATTGAATTGTTTATAGCACCACTCACCTGCTGGCAAACATGTGTTGGTACAGTAATCAGGATTCAATTGTAATCTTCCTCAGCCTTATCAGCACTGTGATTATTCAGTATAACCGTGGAATACAAGGAATGGCTTTAAACTGATGCACATCAATCAAATCAGTACATGCATTTCTGTGATATTGTTGGACCCGGCCATTTTTGCAGGGTTATCCCTGAACTTTTTGCCTTCTTCCTCCTATTTTTCTGACTTGTTTTGGTTTGCTGTAGGACTCTGGGCACTTTACCATTGCTAACCAGCGGTAAAGTGCATTCGCTCTATGTCTAAAATGTATTGGTGATTAGTTTATCCATGACTGGAATATTTAATTTACTATGATTGTGCACCAGGTGTGCCCAGGGCCTGCAAATCAAATGCTACTAGTGGGCCTGCAGCACTGATTGTGCCACCCACATGAGTAGCCCTGCCAACTTGTTTCAGGCCTGCCATTGTAGTGTCTGTGTGTGCAGTTTGAAACTGTCATTTTTACCTGGCAAGTGCACCAACTTCCATCCCCATATTTTCCCTTTTATTATATGTAAGTCACCCCTAAAGTAGGCCCAAGGCAGCCCCATGGGCAGGGTACACTGTATTTAAAAAGTAGGGTATGTACTAGTGTGTTTTAAATGTCCTGATGCTGAAATACTGCTAAATCCATTTTGCATTATTGCAAGTACTATCTCTCCCATAGGGTAACATGGGGATTGCCTTGAAGTATCTTTTAAGTATAATTTCCCATTCAGGGCAGATAAAGATGTGGAGTTTGGAGTCTCTGAACTCATAATTGAAAAGTACACCTTTTGATGAAGTTGGTTTTTTAATTGTAAGTTTGAAAATGCCATGAAAGAGTCAATTTTCTTGCTTAACCATTCTGTGCCTGTCTGTGGAATACATGTCTGGGTCAGGATGACAGTTGGGCTGTTTGTGTATTCACTCTAGACAGTCACACAAAGGGAGCTGTGGTGTGACCAACATATCCTGATGGCCTATCACCAGGCTGATGGGTCTTCCTGAGCTAGTATGGTGGGAGGGGCTGACGCTTGCACCTGAATAGGACTGTGTCCATCCTCACACAAAGCCATCTCCAACCTCCTGGATTATGTCTGGGGCCAGGGTAGGTAAAGGCAGGGTCTTGTGCACTACAAAGACTTCTGTCTGAAGTTTGCCTACCTCAAAGACAGAAATAGGTGTGCGTACTGGACCTCTGACACCACAGAGTTAGAATCCTTCTGGACAGAGGACATTCTGCAAGGAAGAAGAGCTGAATGCTGTAGGCGGGACTGCCAGTCTGCCTGCTGCTTTGCTGTGCTAGCCTGCTGCTCACTGCTTCTGTCCTAGGAGTGAAAGGTCTGGACTTTTCTTACTACATGCTGCTTCCAAATGTTCTCCAAGGGCTTGGACTGAGCTTACTTTCTGTTAAGAAGTCTCAGTGACATCAAAGACTTCATCTGCCAGTACCTCGGCTCTCTTGCCGTGAGTCATGACTTGCCAAGTGGTACCAAATCCAGTTCCTGGGCCCTTGGAAGTGAGTTTTGGTGTAACTAAGAAGAAATAAGCACATTGAATCGTGGTCTCCGCAGAGTGCAATGAATGTCACCTCAGGCCCGACGCTGCTGCAGCACCTCTAACATCCTGCCTCAGCATGGTCCAAAGTGCTGTTGGCGTATCCAATCCATTTCCGATTTTTTGGGGACAACTTTGGTGCATTGTATTCACAAAGACTCTTTATTAGTTTATATTAGATTCAGAATGTGATTGTAACTCATCAAATTAATTTTTAATTGATGGATTATGATTCTAGTTCTGGTGAATTAATCATAGACTAAAGGATATTTGAAACTGAATATATTTATAGTTGTTCATTGTGACATTATTCTTGCCTTTTTTCACCATTTAGCTGTTCTTTTAGTGAATGAATGGTCACGCATGGGTATGAATGGTTGTATTGATTGATTTGAGATTTTCATTTTATTGGGCTTGGGGGATTTTTCTATTTTTTTCTTAGGCTGGTTTATCTGTTTATCTATTTATTTACTCTATCTAGATCAGTATGTGAAAATGTAATATTAGGATTGCATTTTTCATTTGTTTTGGTTGCAATAAAGCAAATTTTGTAAGTACAATTAATGACTTGAGAGATGTATAGTATTGTATCAAAATTAGATTATCTCACGTATATCATATATAGATTGTCACTTTTAGGGTGGCCCTTTTTGTGTATATTCGAGTGAGGGTCCCTACTTGGGCAAGGTGCAAACCACTGCGAACTAGAGACCCCAGTTCTAACAGATAGATTCCAAAACATATAAAAGTCATCAAATAGATAGGAAACAACAGAGGCCCTGAAGACAACATTGAACCATCTACTGCCTTAACCTCTTCAGGATTTTTTCTAATTATTATTAATCACTGACATCTTTGACGCAAACTTACAGCCTGATTTATATCTCGGCAGAGGGTTTACTCCATCGCAACAGTGATGGATAACCCATCTGAGGAAATCTAAATACCATAGAAAACAATGGTATTTAGATTTCAGCAGACAGGATATCCATCACCATTGCGATGCAGTAACCCCTCTGCAGAGATCTAAACCAGGCCTTTAATCTCCATATGAATCCCTGTGGCACCTGAATCTAATAGTCATAAAACGTTCTCCCTGGCAAAATTAATTGTAATATGAATAGTCATGTTAGCAACTGAGGATTACATACAATTCACTACAAAATGTGGCTAAGGCTTACAATCTTCAATCAACAAGACAGCTCCCTTCATTGGGCCCGATTCACAAAGGTAAACTCAGACCAAAAGCCTAAGTTTACACCTAAAGTCTAACTTTACTTTTAGTAAAGTTAGACTTTTGGTCTAAGTTTAGACGAAAAGTCTAAACTTAGGCCAAAAATCTAAGGCCCTCATAATGAACACGGCGGTCGAAACCACCATCTTCATGCTGGCGGTCAAACTACTGAACGCCAGCGTCCCTGGTTCCCCGCCGGCCCCATAAAGAACATTCCTGTGGGCCGGCAGGCAGAAACATTGTCCACATGGAGCCGCCGCCAATGGCTCTGTGCACTGCCCGACCTGCGCGATGGGGCACTGCACTGGGGCCCATGCCAAGTGCATGGGCAGTGTAGGGGCTCCCAGGGGTGCCCTGAGGCTCCACCTCCACCAGCCTTTCCCTGGCGGGTTTCCCCGCCAGGGAAAAGCTGGAGGATTAGGGATCATTCTCCGAGGGGTAGCACCGCTGCCCTGTTGGAGAATGATTCCGACCACCGCCAGGCTGCCTGACGGAGGCAGCCTGGCGGTGAGTGAGGGCTGCCGATGTCGGCCCTCAAGGTGTTCATAATGTGGAGGTGTGGCCCGCCATGTTCAAAATGACCACCTAATTTACTCAAAGTAAGACCCAGTTCTGGAAGAAGACTTTTGAGAACTTAGAGGTTAGCTAGGAAGTCATGGAAGTGCTGTTTGGCCAGTAGGTGACTCTGGTAGAGTTTCAGCCTGACCAGAAGCTATAGCTTATGGGGCCAGTAACGTCCAGTGCCTTCCAAGACTGTTCGACAGGGCCCTACGAGGTGATTGAGTGGAAATGAGAGGCCACCTACATGGTGGGCTTCAGGACCCCCAGACACCTCATAAGGCTACTCAATATCAATGCCCTCATGACCCACTACGAGAGGTCTGAGGGCACCATACTGTTGGTGACTGATGATGGAGAGGAAGAAGAGAGTGAACTTCTCCCTGACTTCCTGTCATCTAAAGAAAAAGATGAGTCAGTGGAACAGTTGACTACAGAACAGCAAAGGGACTGCTGCCAGTTGTTGTTGGGACAGTTTGTTTCACTGTTTTCCCCTCCCTCTTGGGCTTATACAATTGTGTACCCATAAAACAGATACTGGGGATAGGCTGCTTGTCAAAATCAGAATATACAGTCTGTCAGACAAGGTGAGGGCCAGCATTGAGAAGGAAATCTCCAAAATGTTGGAATTTGGAGTGTCTGAGTAATCCAGTAGGCCCTGATGCATCCCTGTGGAGTTGGTACCCAAAGCTGCCCCACCCCAGAGCTCAGGTTCTGCATGGACTACATGAGGCTCAGCTCAGTCATCAAGAGTGATGCTCACCCCTTCCCTGGAGCTGATATACTCATTGACAGGTTAGGGGCTCCCAAGTTCCTGACTACTTTTTGACCTTACTTCAGGGCACTGAGAGATAGTCCCAACTGAGGGGGCAAAGGAGAGATCAGCATTTTTCACCCCAGAGTGGCACTTTCAATTTAAAACCATGCCCCTTGGAGTTAAGAATGGTTATGTCACCATCCAGGGGATGGTGAACCAGGTCTTAGCTATAATGGAGGCCTTCAGTGCTGCTTACATGGATCAATTAGCTGTCTGCAATAGCATCTGGGAAGACCACTTGTTTCATCTCCAGGTGGTGACTCATGCCTGGAAACATGTGGGCCTGACTAACAAGGTAAGTAAGTGCTAGATAGGACATGGTTCTGTGTTGTACTTGTGCAGACCTCCATGTTAAAATAGAGACAATCCTAGTTGTGGAGCCCGCACATAAACCAAGACAAAAGTGAGTGCCTTTCTGGTCCTCATTAGATCCTAAAGGAGGTTTTCTACGGGGTGTAGTACCATTGTTGTCCCCTTTACTGAAATGACTTCCAAGAAGCAGTCCAAAAGGTGATCTGGGCATGGTACCATCAGAAAGACTTTCACACCTTCAAATAAGTAATGTGTATGCAAATTGATGCCACAGAGCATGGTATGGTAGCAGTGCTATCATAGTTGAATGAGGAGGGCCTAGACCAGCCTGCAGCCTTCACCAGTTGGACGCTGGAACAGAGGTAGAGTGTTACTGAAGGAGAAGCCTTTGCTGTGGTCGGGAAACTGAAGAAGCTGAAACCATACCTGTTGGGCACTAACTTCCAGGTTCAGATAGACCCCAAAGCTCTCAGATGGGCCATGCAGATTAGGGGAGGGAAAATAATCAAAAACTGTTGAGGTAGTCCATCTCTCCACAGAAGCTGGACTTCAGGGTGGAAGTTGTCCTGGGTCAGACCATTCCAATGCTGATGGTCTATTTCAGGTTCCTTAAACTTAGTGATGATAACTCCCAGGAGGTTGGGTAGTTCTCCTCACTTTTAGCTATGGAACATGTGCTAGACCTGTCAATCTTAAGGTGGTCTTCAAACAAACATTTTGCCTTCACCCTCCTATTTTTCTGAATTTGTTTTTGCTAGTCTTAGGACTCTGAGCGCATTACTACTGCTAGTCAGTGCTAGAGTGATTGTGCTCACTCCTTAAAACATGTTAAAGTTAGCTTACAGCTGTTTGGTATATTTAATTGACTTATAAGTCCCTAGTGCAGTGGTATACTGGCACCTGTAAACATTAATGCTGCTGGTGGGCCCGCAGCAAGTATTTTGCCACCCACTTAAGTAGCTCTTCAAAACATGTCCCTGGTCAGCCAATGCAACTTGAATGTAGTTACAGAACAGAAAGTTAAACTTTGCAAAATAACCCCCATGCCAAGTGTGAAGTGCCCCTTTTATTGCATATATGTCACTATATTAAATAAGGTAGGCCGCAGGTAGCTCGCAGGGAAGGATGCAATGCAATTAAAAGGTTGAATAAGTACTGTTAAGTTTTACATACCCTGGTAGTGAAATACTGACAAGTGTGTTTTTTCACTACTGTGAGGCCTGTGCCTCCCATAGGCTAACATTGGGTTGCTTTATTACATTTAATAAGTGCTAACTTTTGATTGGGGACAGGTAGAGATTTCATGTTTGGTGTCCAAGAAATTGTAATTTGAAATCCCCTTTAATGGTAAAGTTGGATTTTCAATTACAATTTTGAGAAAGCAACTTTTAGAAAGTTTTGGCATTTTCCTGCCTAGCTGTTTAGTTCCTGCAGCCTGTTCCTGGGTCACATGACTAGATGTAGTTGGCAGTTGGACTTTGTTTATTCCACCCACATAACCACACAATTGATTGATTAGGTGTGCCGGGATGGTCCATCACTGGCAGGTTGGGGGTGAATGGAGCTGGGCACAGCCCCACCTGCAAATCAATAGGCTTTGCCCTGCCTTCACACAAAGGACTTCACACTACCACATTGTTTAGGTAACTAGAATGTAACCTGGACAGGGAAGGCAGGAAACTCCAAACACTTTACACATTGCCTCTAGGTTAAGCCTAAGTGCTTTTTGTCACAAGCTACCAGTGGGTTAAGCATAGGTTAATTTAGTGACTTTCATTGTTCACCCGGACAGGGATTATGGCTGTTGCTTGAGTAGCATTAACACTCTACTCAACCAACAATATGATTTCCCACAAAATCGTATTTACATTTGTGATAGCTTGGTGTTCAATAATGGATCTTTATTGTTACCCAGCTAAATGATGCACATTCTACCGACCTGAAAAGAATGAAAAGCTGAGTTGACACATCTGGATTTGTATCTATGAAAATAAGGTCAAATATTGAATCCTGGAAGAGATGAATTAGTGCTGCATGCCTCCAGCTATATACTAACACATTTATCAATTGAACATAACATGTGTGGCACACCCAAAAACCTGTCTTTTTTGTGCTTCGCAGTATCTTCACTTCAGCCACCATTTTAGGTAAATGAGAGGCAGGTGGTTGCACTGTAGAAGAAGGATGTTACTGCTTCTAATTGACATGTTTTAAATTGGAGACTCTGCACTAAGATGTGATTAATTTCATTGAGCAGTGTGGAACAAATCAATTGTCTAGTAAAATGGCTGAAAATGGCTGAAAAAAGAAATTTCTTTGTTAATAAAATCGGAAACAATTGAGTGCTGTTCCAAAATTTAGATAAGAACCTAAGCAAACATTTGGGTAACGTATTATTTTAAATCGAGCACAAATACATGGAGTTTGGAAAATTAACCAGTATTTGTATTTCAATTTCCAACATTAATCCAGGGCTACATATCTAACTGTGACTTTGAGATGTGAATGACTAAGCTATTGTATTAAAAAGGCAGGCCTGTTGCAATGGGGGCCTTAAGTGGTCAAGTGTTCACAGACTGATATTGCAGTTGCATTTTGAAGGTGAGCAGAACTCAAGAGCCCCAATAAATCAATCAATTAATAATTCTATTGACTTGTAGAGCATGACTTGTTATTTGTGAGGGTATCCAGAGGCTGGCAGGGCCCAGGGTCTTAGTCAAAGAGCCAGGTTTTCAGCATCCCATGGAACTCCTGCTGGGTAGGGGAAGAGGTTCCAGGCTTTGACTGTGAGGAAGGAGAAGGAGCATCCTCCTGTTCTGCTGCATTGTTTGCAGGGGGTACAGGCCAGAACAAAGGAGGCTGAGGTGTCTGGAGGGTTTGTGGAATCTCAGGATGTGGTTGATGTGGCAGATCCAGGGTTCTTCAAGGCCTTGAATGTGTGGGAGAAAGCTTGAACTGACACCTCTTCTGAACAAGGAGCCATTAGAGTCTTTTGAGGTGAGGGGTGATGTGGGTGCTGTGGGGAGATCCAGGATGAGTTGCTGGGGTCTTATGGATGTTCTGTAGTCTTTGAACTAGGTGGACATCGATTCCCGCATAGAGAGTGTTTCGATAGTCCGGTCACTGGTGATGAGGACTTGAGTGATGGGCCACTAGAGTTTTGTAGAAGTCACTTGAAAATCTTATGTATCATGCGCAGGATGAAGAAGCAGGAGGATGACACTGCATTGACTTGGGACATCAAGTTGAGTTTGTTGTCCAGGGTGATACTGTGAGTGTTCCTGCACAACATCCATGGAATCTGAAGGAATATGATGCATTCCCAGATTTACAAGTATGAGAATGTGTCAGATTCCTATGCCACCTCAGCAGTTGTGTTAAAGTGGTGCAACGGGGAGTAGTAACATTATTTCTCCCTGCTTTTTCCTCTTTCTATGTGTGACACATTCTACAGCACACATAGAAAGAGGAAAAGGCCATTAATGATTGTTGATGTGCAGGAAGGCGTCCCTTCCTAAAATGAAGAATGATCCCTGCAACACAGGCACACTTGCACCATGGTGCACCGGTGCTTGCATTGGCGCTAGGACAGCAATTTGTGCACCAGCACAGGGGACAAGGACAGGAATGTGCCGTATCTTAGAGATATGGCACAGTCCTGCCCTTTTGTTTTGACCCAGTGCGGTGCAGCAAAAAGGCTTGTGGCGCTACCCTGCGGCAAAACTTTGTAAATGAGGCCCTATGTGTTATTTAACACGTTATGGATTCTCCCTGTACAACGTTCTTACACCCTTGGGTAAGTTTCATGCATTATAAAACTCTATAAATAAATAAATAAATAAATAAGTGTGGCTTTGGTGCTTAGTCAGAGAAACACTTAGAAAGAATGAGAGCTTGCAGTATTAAACTGATTTCATTAGATCATTACATTTTGCAAATTTGTAGGCAAAACAGAAACTGTAATCAAAAGTGAGAGGTACCTCTGTATATAAACTGCCGATGTAGTCAGAGAACCCGGCAACTCCCAGGCGCAAAGTGTCATTAAAGTTCTTATGATCCAGATGTTAAAACCAATCATTAAACAGTTTCTTTTTATCGGGCGCGTTCTAATTGTTTTTAAATGATATTTAATGGTAATATTTTATATCCAAGGTTGTCCTGACTCGTTATCAACATGTGTTTTCCCAATTACGTTAATTGACTTGGTTCTGCCAAACAGGCAATTTTCTCCTCCGAAGGTTTTTGTGCAGAAGTTCTTTTCAAATGCTCCCGGCCACCTGAAGGTTTATTACTCGGCGATCTGAAGAAAGCCAATGGTGTCAAAGCTCTGCTTATCTGATAAAGAAGATGCCGTTAAAACCACTGAGGAGGGAGAAATTGTCATGAAGTGAGAATGGGAAAAGCCACAGGAGAAGAAAAAAGCTAAGAGCCCTCCAACAAGGTAAAATTGATCATGGAGCGATTCTGCATATCAACCAGACGGATTACCCTCTGAACTGCAAAGCAAAGTAGAGAAGAATTTTCGCTTTTTATGTGCAAAAATTAAAGACGTGCATTTTTTATGTGAGACATCGATTGGAAGTGCTTCCTAACGTATTTGCATATAAAAGAATCACGGTGAATATTTTGCTACCTGTTTTAAAATCTGCCGCAGAGTTTGCAAACATTTTTATTGCTAAATTTTGCAATCTTTGGAGGAAAGTGATTAAATACATATTGGTCTAGATTATGCTGAAAGGTTTATAATTTGGGCTCGTTAGAGGTTGCTTTTTTCGCTTGCTCGCATAATAAGCACAAATCCCTCAAAAATGACTGATTTTATATGAAAAGCTATTTGATGGTCATGTGTATGAATACTGAACGCGAGGGCAAACCACACCGACAAAAGTCCCACAAGATATTTTGCTGCAAGCTAGTTTGAGCAGAGCATTTCTCGCAGCCACAGCAGAATCGAGTTTAACCTCTTAGCTGCTGGGCCTTTTCCCCCCCAGTGCTGAGCCCTTTTTTGGCTATTTGGGGTAGTTCGCGCTTAGGGCTTCATAACTTTTTGTCCACATAAGCTAACCACGCCAAATTTGCGTCCTTTTTTTCCAACATCCTAGGGATTCTAATGGTACCCAGAGTTTGTGGTTTCCCCTGGAGGAGACCAAGAAAATAGCCAAAATACAGTGAAAATTTCGTTTTTTCCAAAAAAATGGGAAAAAAGGGCAGCCGAAGAAGGCTTGTGGTTTTTTCCCTGAAAATGCCATCAACAAAGGGTTTCTGGTGCTGAAATCACTATCTTCCCACCTTTCAGGAACGGGCAGACTTGAATCGGAAAACTACATTTTCCAACACAAATTTGGCATTTTACTGGGACATACCCCATTTTTACTATTTTTGGTGCTTTCAACCTCCTTCCAGTTAGTGACAGGAATGGGTGTGAAACCAATGCTGGATCCCGGAAAGCTAAACATTTCTGAAAACTAGACAAAATTCTGAATTCAGCAAGGGGTCATTTGTGTAGATCCTACAAGGTTTTCCTACAGAAAATAACAGCTGAAATAAAAAAATATTGAAATTGAGCTGAAAACAACAGCCATTTTTCTTTATGTTTTACTCTGTAACTTTTTCCTGCGATGTCAGATTTCTGAAAGCAATATACCGTTTTGTCTGCTGGACTCTTCTGGTTGCGGGGATATAAAGGGCTTATAGGTTCATCAAGAACCCTAGGTACCCAGAGCCAATAAATGAGGTGCACCCTGCAGTTGGTTTTCATTCTATACTGGGTATACAGCAATTCATTTGCTGAAATATCAAGAGTGAAAAAGAGGTATCAAGAAAACCTTTGCATTTCCAAAATGGGATCAAGATAAGGTTTTGAGGAGCAGTGGTTATTTGCACATCTCTGAATTCCGAGGTGCCCATACTAGCATGTGAATTGCAGGGCATTTCTCAAATAGACGTCTTTTTTACACACTCTCTTATATTTGGAAGGAAAAAATGTAGAGAAAGATAAGGGGCAATAACACTTGTTTTGCTATTCTATGTTCCCCCAAGTCTCCCGATAAAAATGATACCTCACTTGTGTGGGTAGGCCTAGCGCCCGCGACAGGAAATGCCCCAAAACACAACGTGGACACATCCCATTTTTTGACAAAATACAGAGCTGTTTTTTGCAAAGTGCCTACCTGTAGATTATGGCCTCTAGCTCAGCCGGCACATAGGGAAACCTACCAAACCTGTACATTTTTGAAAACTAGAGACCTAGGGGAATCCAAGATGGGGTGACTCGCGGGGCTCTGACCAGGTTCTGTTACCCAGAATCCTTTGCAAACCTCAAAAAGTGGCTAAAAAAACAAGTTTTCCTCACATTTCGATGACAGAAAGTTCTGGAATCTGAGAGGAGCCTCAAATTTCCTTCCACCCAGCGTCCCCCCAAGTCTCCCGATAAAAATGATACCTCACTTGTGTGGGTAGGCCTAGCGCCCGTGACAGGAAATGCCCCAAAACACAACGTGGACACATCACAGAAAACAGAGCTGTTTTTTGCAAAGTGCCTACATGTAGATTTTGGACTCTAGCTCAGCCGGCACCTAGGGAAACCTACCAAACCTGTACATTTTTGAAAACTAGAGACCTAGGGTAATCCAAGATGGGGTGACTTGCGGGGCTCTGACCAGGTTCTGTTACCCAGAATCCTTGGCAAACCTCAAAAAGTGGCTAAAAAAACAAGTTTTCCTCACATTTCGATGACAGAAAGTTCTGGAATCTGAGAGGAGCCTCAAATTTCCTTCCACCCAGCGTCCCCCCAAGTCTCCCGATAAAAATGATACCTCACTTGTGTGGGTAGGCCTAGCGCCCGCAACAGGAATTGCCCCAAAACACAACGTGGACACATCACAGAAAACAGAGCTGTTTTTTGCAAAGTGCCTACCTGTAGATTTTGGCCTCTAGCTCAGCCGGCACCTAGGGAAACCTACCAAACCTGTACATTTCTGAAAACTAGAGACCTAGGGGAATCCAAGATGGGGTGACTCGCGGGGCTCTGACCAGGTTCTGTTACCCAGAATCCTTTGCAAACCTCAAAAAGTGGCTAAAAAAACAAGTTTTCCTCACATTTCGGTGACAGAAAGTTCTGGAATCTGAGAGGAGCCTCATATTTCCTTCCACCCAGCGTCCCCCCAAGTCTCCCGATAAAAATGATACCTCACTTGTGTGGGTAGGCCTAGCGCCCGCGACAGGAAATGCCCCAAAACACAACGTGGACACATCACAGAAAACAGAGCTGTTTTTTGCAAAGTGCCTACCTGTAGATTATGGCCTCTAGCTCAGCCGGCACCTAGGGAAAGCTACCAAACCTGTACATTTTTGAAAACTAGAGACCTAGGGGAATCCAAGATGGGGTGACTCGCGGGGCTCTGACCAGGTTCTGTTACCCAGAATCCTTTGCAAACCTCAAAAAGTGGCTAAAAAAACAAGTTTTCCTCTCATTTCGATGACAGAAAGTTCTGGAATCTGAGAGGAGCCTCAAATTTCCTTCCACCCAGGGTCCCCCCAAGTCTCACGATAAAAATGATACCTCACTTGTGTGGGTAGGCCTAGCGCCCGCGACAGGAAATGCCCCAAAACACAACGTGGACACATCACAGAAAACAGAGCTGTTTTTTGCAAAGTGCCTACCTGTAGATTTTGGCCTCTAGCTCAGCCGGCACCTAGGGAAACCTACCAAACCTGTACATTTTTGAAAACTAGAGACCTAGGGGAATCCAAGATGGGGTGACTCGCGGGGCTCTGACCAGGTTCTGTTACCCAGAATCCTTTGCAAACCTCAAAAAGTGGCTAAAAAAACAAGTTTTCCTCACATTTCGATGACAGAAAGTTCTGGAATCTGAGAGGAGCCTCAAATTTCCTTCCACCCAGCGTCCCCCCAAGTCTCCCGATAAAAATGATACCTCACTTGTGTGGGTAGGCCTAGCGCCCGCGACAGGAAATGCCCCAAAACACAACGTGGACACATCACAGAAAACAGAGCTGTTTTTTGCAAAGTGCCTACCTGTAGATTTTGGCCTCTAGCTCAGCCGGCACCTAGGGAAACCTACCAAACCTGTACATTTTTGAAAACTAGAGACCTAGGGGAATCCAAGATGGGGTGACTCGCGGGGCTCTGACCAGGTTCTGTTACCCAGAATCCTTTGCAAACCTCAAAAAGTGGCTAAAAAAACAAGTTTTCCTCACATTTCGATGACAGAAAGTTCTGGAATCTGAGAGGAGCCTCAAATTTCCTTCCACCCAGCGTCCCCCCAAGTCTCCCGATAAAAATGATACCTCACTTGTGTGGGTAGGCCTAGCGCCCGCGACAGGAAATGCCCCAAAACACAACGTGGACACATCACAGAAAACAGAGCTGTTTTTTGCAAAGTGCCTACCTGTAGATTTTGGCCTCTAGCTCAGCCTGCACCTAGGGAAACCTACCAAACCTGTACATTTTTGAAAACTAGAGACCTAGGGGAATCCAAGATGGGGTGACTCGCGGGGCTCTGACCAGGTTCTGTTACCCAGAATCCTTTGCAAACCTCAAAAAGTGGCTAAAAAAACAAGTTTTCGTCACATTTCGATGACAGAAAGTTCTGGAATCTGAGAGGAGCCTCAAATTTCCTTCCACCCAGCGTCCCCCCAAGTCTCCCGATAAAAATGATACCTCACTTGTGTGGGTAGGCCTAGCGCCCGCGACAGGAAATGCCCCAAAACACAACGTGGACACATCACAGAAAACAGAGCTGTTTTTTGCAAAGTGCCTACCTGTAGATTTTGGCCTCTAGCTCAGCCGGCACCTAGGGAAACCTACCAAACCTGTACATTTTTGAAAACTAGAGACCTAGGGGAATCCAAGATGGGGTGACTCGCGGGGCTCTGACCAGGTTCTGTTACCCAGAATCCTTTGCAAACCTCAAAAAGTGGCTAAAAAAACAAGTTTTCCTCACATTTCGATGACAGAAAGTTCTGGAATCTGAGAGGAGCCTCAAATTTCCTTCCACCCAGCGTCCCCCCAAGTCTCCCGATAAAAATGATACCTCACTTGTGTGGGTAGGCCTAGCGCCCGCGACAGGAAATGCCCCAAAACACAACGTGGACACATCACAGAAAACAGAGCTGTTTTTTGCAAAGTGCCTACCTGTAGATTTTGGCCTCTAGCTCAGCCGGCACCTAGGGAAACCTACCAAACCTGTACATTTTTGAAAACTAGAGACCTAGGGGAATCCAAGATGGGGTGACTCGCGGGGCTCTGACCAGGTTCTGTTACCCAGAATCCTTTGCAAACCTCAAAAAGTGGCTAAAAAAACAAGTTTTCCTCACATTTCGATGACAGAAAGTTCTGGAATCTGAGAGGAGCCTCAAATTTCCTTCCACCCAGCGTCCCCCCAAGTCTCCCGATAAAAATGATACCTCACTTGTGTGGGTAGGCCTAGCGCCCGCGACAGGAAATGCCCCAAAACACAACGTGGACACATCACAGAAAACAGAGCTGTTTTTTGCAAAGTGCCTACCTGTAGATTTTGGCCTCTAGCTCAGCCGGCACCTAGGGAAACCTACCAAACCTGTACATTTTTGAAAACTAGAGACCTAGGGGAATCCAAGATGGGGTGACTCGCGGGGCTCTGACCAGGTTCTGTTACCCAGAATCCTTTGCAAACCTCAAAAAGTGGCTAAAAAAACAAGTTTTCCTCACATTTCGATGACAGAAAGTTCTGGAATCTGAGAGGAGCCTCAAATTTCCTTCCACCCAGCGTCCCCCCAAGTCTCCCGATAAAAATGATACCTCACTTGTGTGGGTAGGCCTAGCGCCCGCGACAGGAAATGCCCCAAAACACAACGTGGACACATCACAGAAAACAGAGCTGTTTTTTGCAAAGTGCCTACCTGTAGATTTTGGCCTCTAGCTCAGCCGGCACCTAGGGAAACCTACCAAACCTGTACATTTTTGAAAACTAGAGACCTAGGGGAATCCAAGATGGGGTGACTCGCGGGGCTCTGACCAGGTTCTGTTACCCAGAATCCTTTGCAAACCTCAAAAAGTGGCTAAAAAAACAAGTTTTCCTCACATTTCGATGACAGAAAGTTCTGGAATCTGAGAGGAGCCTCAAATTTCCTTCCACCCAGCGTCCCCCCAAGTCTCCCGATAAAAACGATACCTCACTTGTGTGGGTAGGCCTAGCGCCCGCGACAGGAATGGATCACACAAGGGTCAATGGTAGTCCTTGCTTGAGGTCTACTGTTAACCCTGGAGTGATTCATTCCTGAAGCAGGCACTAGGCGCAGGCACACAAGCGGGGTTGTGTTTTTATCAGGACAAGTGGGGAAACACTGGGTGGTAGGAATTTTGAGGATACCTGCAGATCCCTGGACTTCTGCTCATTGGAATGCAAGGAAAATGTGTTTTTTAAGCACATAATGTAATTTCAAGGGGATTCTGGGTGAAGGAAAACTGGTGAAAGCCATGCAAGTCCTGCACCCTTGGTCTCCCCTGGTACTAGTTTGTTAAAGTTAACCCACCACTCACACTGGTTGGTTTTAGCACCTCCAGAAATTATGGTTTTAAAGCATGATTACTTATCAAAGTATCTGAATGTTGAAACCAAGCCTTCTGAAGGTGGGCCATAAAGCCGCGTCCAGGCACCAACCTCTTTATGGTCCATTCACACGCCATTCACGCACAACAAACAACCCTTTCATATCGCCAGCCACGGGCCCAATCCAATCAATCACTCCACTCACATTAACTTACCGCTGCCAGACAAGGGCCCATCACATTCACACGCCACAGAACGGATTAAGTTTGACTACATTTTACCACCTGTCAAGTAACTGCCTCCTTCTTCCTTAACATTACCAAATGCATGCGTAACAAACCTTTACTAATGACTCCTGTGACAGCCACCTGAGGCTCAGGAAGACATGTTTTTCATGCGCCTTTAGCGCACTCTCTGTGCTAAATCCAACTCCTTCCAGTTTGTGGATGCAAGTTGGGGGTGTCCGAGTATGCCGTACAAAGCGATTCCTCGAACTGAGTGAGCATATCTACCTTTGAAACTAAGGGAGACATGCTGGGGATTTCTCATGCTGTTACCTAAAGAGAAGGTCATAGGCTACCTGCCTCCTTCTTCCTTAACATTACCAAATGCATGCGTAACAAACCTTTACTAATGACTCCTGTGACAGCCACCTGAGGCTCAGGAAGACATGTTTTTCATGCGCCTTTAGCGCAATCTCTGTGCTAAATCCAACTCCTTCCAGTTTGTGGATGCAAGTTGGGGGTGTCCGAGTATGCCGTACAAAGCGATTCCTCGAACTGAGTGAGCATATCTACCTTTGAAACTAAGGGAGACATGCTGGGGATTTCTCATGATGTTCCCTAAAGAGAAGGTCATAGGCTATGGAAAAGGGTAGTGTTTGGTACATAGGGGAGTCCATGAGAACGTAGCATATGCCCCAGCCAACATTATGTGCAGTGATGTGACTATAATGCACTTATACAGCAAACTGAACATCTACTAAGTTCTGATGGAGGATGAACATGAAAAGCAGGTCAAACACTGACCTATACAAGTCATTCTCCTTTAGTGCTGGGATGGCACCAATGGGTTTGAATCCATAGGTGTAGATGATGTACATCTGTACTACCTTTACTATCTGCCTTCTACCTGTGCAATAACCCTGTGAAGGCACTCCTACCATAAGCTTTCCTTACCCATCCATGTCTCTGTTCTCATCAGAGTCCTGGCTAATCCTGTATAATAGCCAAGTGAACCTATACTAGTTTGTGGAAGCAAGTTGGGGGCTTCCAAGTATGCCCTACAAAGTGATTTCTCGAACTGAGAGAGCATATCTACCGTTGAAAGTAAGGAAGACATGCAGGTGAAGAAAGGGTACTCCGTGGCAATGTGGCATATGTTCTGTCTACTAGTATATGCAGTAGGGGGAAGAAAATGCATGTTAATTGAACAGAACACCGACCACGCCAAAAGGAAGTCCATGATGAAGTAAAATTCTGTGGCTCCTTGCCTAACGAAGCAGTGGCCCATGGACGTTCGGTATCCATGCACTGCCACTGAAAGGATTACCCAACAGCAGCTCAACCTCAGTCGATTTCCCAGAACTTTGCTTTAGTATGATACAACGTAAAGCAAGTAGGGATACAGAGGCCTGGTTGTGATGGACACTGGGGACAGTAATACCGACTCTCCTGCCGCTTTCCATGCTTTGAGCACACTTTACAGCGACGACATGGGCGATCCTTTTTGGGTGTTTTAGGTATGCGATCAGCAAAGTGTCGCTCCTGCAGCCTTGCCACATCCTCCAGAACATATGAGGTGGAGGCTGCTGCTTCTTCAGTAACAGCAGAGAGGCTTTCAATTACAGACAACTGGAAGTCAAGGAAAGTCATGAGTCTTCCTGTTGTTGTCTGACGGTAAACAACATACGCATTATATGTTGCCATCTGAATCAGGTGGGTAAACAGTTTCTTGTACCAAGTGCGAGTTTTACGACACGCATTGTATGGTTGAAGAACCTGGTCGTTCTTGTCCACTCCACCCATGTACTTATTGTAATCAAGTATACAGATGGGCTTGTGGACTTCGGCCATCTGACCCCAAACCGTGATGGGAGAAGTGCTCTCATCATGAATTGTAGTGAGCACGTATACATCACGTCTATCTAGGAACTTGACTGCGAGCAGTTCGTTAGAACGCAATGCAGTACTCTGTGATTTCTGGAGCTTCTTGCAAACAAGCTCCCGCGGGAATCCTTTGCGGTTACAACGAACTGTACCGCAGGCCACAGTGCCAGCTTTGTAGAGCTCACTGAACAGCTCTACTCCTGTATAGAAATTGTCCACATAAAGGTTATAACCTTTGTGAAGAAGTGGATGGACAAGTTCCCATACAATCTTACCTGTGACCCCTAACGTGGGAGGGCAACCTACAGGGTTTAGGGTAGAATCCTTCCCTGTATACACTCTCAGGCTGTACACATAGCCAGTAGAGCTCTCACACAGCATGTACAGCTTTATGCCATAGCGAGCTCTTTTGCTCGCAATGTACTGTCTGAAAAGCAGCCGTCCTTTGTACAGGATCAAGGACTCATCGACTGCTATATTCTTTCCAGGAGTATAGATCTCTGGAAACCTGGCAGACAAATGTTCCACGACAGGCCGAATTTTGAACAACCTGTCATGATCTGGATGGTCCCGGGGCAATGCAGCAGAATTGTCATTGAAATGCAGCATGCGCTGCAGTAGCAAAAAACGATCTCTGCTCATGTATGGTGCGAAGATGGGAGTTACCCAAACCGTGCGAGTCGTCCAGTAGGACTGCAAGGTGGGTTTCTGTACTAACCCCATTTTGAGGGTAAGGCCCAAAAATATCTTCAACTCCGCCAGCGAAGTGGGAGTCCACTGGCGTGCCCTAGAACGGGGCCCTAGAGTGCCTCCGCGCTCCCTCAGAAATTGGTCTGCACGCAAATTTGTTTGCTGCACAACTTTCTGAAGAAAGTCAACATCCAAAAACAGATAGATGTAGTCGACTGGCAAAAAGTTAGCTGTATCGACTTTACATCCAGCGTCACCAGTAAAAGGTGGAATTTGGGGCTGAACCAAACAGGGGGGCTGCCAAGAGAGCACTCGTTCTGTGCTTGCGGCAGCAAGCACGTGCTCTCTGGGTTCGGCTAACCCAATGTGGTCCCGCTGCCCAGAATGTGCTTGCGAAGGGACAGCACGGATGTCGTCATTGTCTCCTTCAGACTCACTGGAAGAGGTGTCGTCAGATGGGACTCCGCCGACTGAAAAATCACTCCCAGAATCTGCCCCATTGTCCTCTCCCTCAGATGCTGTCTCAGTGTCTGCTGTCTCAGTCTCTGAGCCTACATCAGAACTGTCCTCCATAACCCGAGCTAGGGCTTGATCAGCAGTCATCCAACGAGACGCCATCTCTGCAACTGGCTAAACTGTCCCTCTAAATTACTATCCTACGTAGAAGGCAGATAGTCACAAAATTGCTTGTTGGTATGTTTGTTGTGTACAACAGGAAATGTCGTCACCTTACCTTCGCTTCTTCTCCAATTCTGCAGATTCTCTGAAAACACTGAAAAAAAAAAAAAAGAATGTATTACTTCACCTTACCACACACCCTGTGCAACTTTCACCGCACTCCATGAAGTACAAATAAACGTGTATTTTATTGCAGTCAATAACCACCAACGTGTTTCAACTCACCAAGGAGTCTTGATCACGGTCCTCGTGGAGTGCGGTGAAATTGTTCACCATTATAAAACAACACACACAAGAATAACAAGCATTTACAATGCAATGGGTCTCGCATCTGCTCGAGTTAGAGCTATTAGCGTTATAAACTCCTAACCCAACTTTTCTTGCCACATAAATTGATAATTTAAAGTTAAACTCTTTCACATAAGAGAGCCGATTCACAGCGCCATGGCCACCATGAGCATCATGTGAAGAGTTACACAAAAGGAAAAGAAGTTCGCTCGCAGTTAAACGTAACAGCAAAAGTGCAATTAGCCATGTACCAGGGGCCAAGGTGGTAGCAAAACCTCCCCAAGGAGGGACAAAGGTAAATCATTTTCCAATGCCATCAAAGGAGTGGTAGTGATGGGCGTGAGGTGGGCGTTGTTAGAAGCCCAGATACACACCAACAAGTCAGAAAAGCAGCACATGGACGCTGCAATGCTTGTCCTGAAAAAAATATATATATCTATCTATATATATATCTATATATATATATATATCTATATAGATATATATATATATATATATATCTATATAGATATATATATCTATATAGATATATATATGTGTATACATATATACACATATATATGAGACTCATGTCACAAATCTTTTTCTTTTTATACATGTGTGCTTGCCCTCGGCAAAGCACACATGTATAAAAAAAAAAATGGCCCCATTGATGGTCACCCTAAGGGCTGACCACCAACAATTTGTTTTTTTTTGTTTTTTTTTACCCTGGGGGGGCGATCGGCCTCCCCAGGCAAAACTACGTTTTTTTTTTTTCCCCTGGGGTCGGCCCGTGTTCCAAGGGCCGACCCCGCCATTTTTTTTCTTCTTTTTTTTCTTTCTTTTTTTTTGTGGGGGGCGCGATCGCCCCCCAAAACAGTATAAATAATTAAAATATTGCCGGGGGGGGGGGGGGTGGCCCTTTTACGAGGGGGCCGACCCCCCCAAAGAAGATCCCTGGTGCCTAGTGGCGTTTCCTTGCCGTGGATCGCAGCCGCGCTGCGATCCACGGCCAGGAAACGGTGCCAGGGAGGCATCGATGGAAAGGGGAAAGCCTCCCCTTTCCATCGATGCCTCCCTGGCATCTGGGGAGGCCGTTTTGGCCTTTTTTTCCCCACCGGAGAAGGAAAGAACGCTTACCTCCGTCTCTCCTTCTCCGGTGGGGAAAAAATGTGACGTCAGCGCGCCTCGCGGCGCGCTGACGTCATAAGGGGGCGGGAGGGGGGTGGGATGGAGACGCGGAAGCTCTTCCGCGTCTCCTACGGTAAAAAAAAAAAAAAAAAAATCCTCCGGTGCATTGCACCGGAGGATTTTTAACCCCCTCCCTGGTGTCGGCCACTGGTCGTGACCCGCACCAGGGAGGGAGTGTGGGCGTCGGCCAGTGGCCGACGCCCGCATTTAACGGGTTAACAGCTCCCCCCAAAACACTGTCTGCATGAACCAGTCTCATCAGAGGCGATCTTTGCACAGATAGCGCCCTGTGCAACACTAAAGTTGCGCCCGTACCACCTGCCGTCTTTAATTGTCGTTGTTATGGAAAATTAGTAGGGGTAAGGAGAGGAGGACAAGAGTTAGGAGAGGCAGTAGAAGAAAAACACACAGAATGCAGACACAGGTGCCATCAACCAGCAGTGACAATGGTCAACACACATTTCTTAGCAGCTAGGTCAGAAGTACACTGTTGCAGACAACTCCTGTGCTCTTCTGAAGGTCCGTGTCCTGGGCAGGGCCCCAGAAAACCCATGCTAAAGGCTGGCCCTTAGTCCTAGTCTGGTGAAAATTATGTAATAAAGCATGACTAGAAACTCATTAAAAAATATGCAAAACCCATTTAATAAGGATTATGGAAGAAGTTGCTTACCTAACAAAAATTGTACCAGGCTTAATTTAGATGTGTCTTTACAGCAGGGGCGGAACCTCCGCTTGGGCGGGGGACCATCGCCTCCCCTCCCACCCCCGCCAGCAGCAGCTGCAAACCTTTAAAAATAAAAGGATAATAACCGATGTTTATTATCCTTTTATTTCTAAAGGGGCGGGCCATGGAGTGACAAGCAGCGAGGGGAGTGAAAAGAGCACTCCCCTCAGTCCGCATGTATGTTTGGCCGGCTGTCTCGGGCCGGCCAAACACACATGTGCACAAGGGCTCTCTCCAACCCGGCACTGTGTTGCCAAATTGGAGAGAGCCTGCACAGGCTCCCAATCTTCATTAGAGCGCCCAGCTGGGGTGCTCCAGCCAATCATAATACTGCTCTGAGCAGCGTCATGATTGGCGCAGGGCAGGCTGGGAGCCTGTGCCTGCAGTGCAGCGGAGAGCAGCGGCAATGTTCAGGTAAGTTTATTATTATTTTTTTGTGTTGTTTATTTTTTTTATTTCCCCTGCCCCGCCACTTTTTCAAGTCGCCAGCCGCGACTGCTTTACAGAGTTTCCCTCCTCAAAAGAAATCGCCCACGCCTGCGGAAGAGAATGGCTAGCTTATGTTTAATAAAGCGATACAAATCCAAAAGGATAAATATGAGATGCTGGACCACATAAAGTGACCTGGAGTGGAAAAACTAATTCTCAGGTGCTTTAGAACCATATAACATTCTGTGTTATTTTGCTCTGTTTAGTGAGCGATGGTCAGTGATCTTTGCAAAAATCGTTACCCATAACTTGTATATGCAGACAACATGCTAACAATGCTTTATGGTGTTGCAAAACAATACCGATTGCTATCGAATGAAATGGCTCTAAGAGAGCGTAGCTTATATAATCTATATTAACATGAAATGTTTATGAATTAATGTGTGATAATGCCTCATAGAAACTGTAATAGTAATTTTGCTTAAACGCGCACCTGAAACGTGACCATGGGGAGTGGCCGCCAATGTATACGTAGACTAATAATGATGATTAAAATGTTTATATTATGTTTAAATAAGTTTGTACTAATGATTGTGTTATTGAATTTGTGCTGGAATCCTTATAGGCCTTTAGTTAGCATGAGCCGAAGTTTAGCTGCTTGGCTCTCATATTAAATGTATTTTTTCCTATCTTGCAGTGTGCTGACTCACAAAAGGACATGACCTCGTATGTTCTTTTTCTTCAAACTAGAAGACAAATGTAACCATGCTAGATCCGTTCCCATGCATATTCTTCAAAATGTTAAAATAAAATGAAACAGTGTAGATTAATGTAATGTACAAGGTCATTCAAACCGATAAAGACAATGGAGCTACTGACCAAAAGATGTGCAAAGAATTACAAAAAGATGAAATCATACCGGACGTGCCACCTCTGAAGACGTCAATTATGGAGACCAATCAAAGACTTGTAAAATAATATGGGGTGAAGAGTTAGGTGACCTAATGTGTTTTCTGATAGGTTAAAGATAGTGGGGTATAACAAATGTCCAATAAAATCTTGGGGGAATGTACAACGAAAAAGGGATAAAAAACCCATGCCACGGGGAGTCATTTAGGTGGGTTAGGGAATGCTATTGATTTTATCCAGAAACTCTGTCACTCTGTTGGTGACTTGTTAAAACCATCCTCGCCCTTCGATTGTCCATTTTTACACTTTACCTCCTTATGAGGGAAGTGCCCTTTTGCCCCGGAGCTGAGTTGTGACTGATGGCGAATTGACTGATGTCCTGAAGACGAAGACTGAACCTGTGCGCTGACCTAAACTTTGGAGGGTAATTATGACAATGCAATTGTGATTTGTCTGTTTGCTTTTCCTTTCTAGGTACCAGCTGCTTACTTTTGACAGCGACCATAGTTAGATGTTTTCCAAATTGTTGTTCTAAATTGTTTTGCATGAAGCCCAACATGCGAATGCTAATCAGTGGTTAGGACAGGTGTTCACCAAAACTGATGCAAATAGACAAATGACAGAGACTATGCTCTGTTGAACTGACGCGTTATTGACACTCTGCTAAATTGATCTATGTTCACGCCGTGTTATGTTCTGATGTTTGTGTTTCTCGCTTTAATGAAATCTTACCAAAGTTGCCATATCGTGACTATGCTATTATGTTTCTTGATGTTGAGATTAACGCAGCTGCTTTTAGATTGTAATTAATAGGGAATAAAACTCATAAAATTCTACTAAACTGGGTGTGGTTATTCATGGCTGCAAGGTCATTGTAGAATCTTGAATTGATTAATGACTTTGACTAAAGTGAAATGTATTGTCGTAATAAATATTGATGACATTATTGACATATTGATTGACATATTGATTAGCTATCTCGTCCTAAGGTGTCTCTCAACTGGGTCAAAAGATTCATTGGCCTAAAACGAGTCCTGATGTGTAATAAATTATCATAAAGGGTCGCGTTATCAGTTCCATTGTATATTTTAACGGTACACAATTTTCTTCACTTTGTTTTGCTGTTTGTCAATGGGATTGTGCAGCAGTATTGTATATATTTAATTATTTAGGCTATTTTCACAAACTGCGAACATTGACTTCAGTTCTGGTGAAACGCCACTGAGCTCGTCAAAAAGGAAAGGTGCAATAACTAATGATATGCTATTAAGAAGTAGAGTATTAGTGTAGGGCAAGGTTTTTACCATATTTCTTTTTGCACCAGTAAGTGTTGTTTTTGGCTGAAACCGTTGGTAAATTCTAATGTCATCGGTCTCAGGATTGCTTTTGACGTTTTTGGTGTTTAATGCCAGTCTCACAGCAGTCAGAAATAGTCCTACAATGTTGTGTTACGGGAGGTTCCCTTAAAAAGCACAGGTGTGAATGAGATAAGGGTGATTCACAACATAAGTACATACACAGTTTAGGAAATAGGACTAAACGAAAAAACACTAGTGCCTGCATTTACGATCAATTAGTCCAAACTTATTTCAAATGATGTGTCTCAGGATGAAAGGAGTGGTTCATGACAGTGAGTCATACTGATGTCACCATCAGCATTTTGAAAATGTGTGGTGCATTGTAGTGGAAAGTAGGGCCGGCCAGGGTGTAATGTGGTTCTGTTGTCGTGTTTTCACACTCATTTAAGCAAACCGTGCTACATATTCTACAACAGATTTTTCAACTTTACACAGTTAACTTTCTATATTAGGCCACAGTAAGCAAAGCAAATTAACAACCAGTAGTATGTTTTTCAGTTGCAGCTGAACATTAAAGAACATTAAAGAGAAAGCAACATAAGGTATCAGACCCAACAAGTTAAATGATTCAACTTTTGACCACAGGAGCCAGCTCAGGTTTCAGGCAGATTCCTCTTCTCTATGAAAAAATCCAGAGGAGGCTGAAAGTGGCCATACCAAACAAATAAAAATCTGAGCATCAGCGAAAGTTTGCAAAGCTCCAAAAAGAACTTCCAGTCCCTCAGGATAAAGCCTACAGAATTATTTTTCAATATCCCCGAAAACGGTTATTTTTTAGAAAATCGCCAGGACATCACGTATGATACAGTCTGGTACTGCTGAAAAATACCTTAAAACCCCAAGGAAGGGAGGCCTAAGGCCGACCAGATTCTAGAGAATGCAGACTTTTTAATGTAGTACATTATAATCACGTCTCACTCCATTGGGTTTTAATTTCCTTCCTTCGATCGCACATTAATTAGCCCTGGATTGCATCAGTTTCGGACGTTTTAGTGGAAACAAACAAGAGTTAAATCCACAGTGACGTTTGTGCTGAAGGTGGATTACATTTTCTTGATATTTTTACTGCTCCTCACTGATCATCATGACCCCTTTTATCACATCATCAATCCATCTGATTACAGACACCCATCTTGGACAAGCACCCAACTAGTTGAATGAATCGAGGAGGAATGAATTAAAAGACCTTGCCAACCTAGTGGGGATTTCAGTCTCTAGGACCTGGGAAGCACAGCTGAGAATAAAGGTTAACTGCAACAACTTTAATTTTGCACCCAGCAAAATGTGGAGGGGGAGAGGGAGTAACAAAGAGAACTTAGCTGATGTGGTGTCTACAATATTTGTGTCTTTCTGTGACTCCCATTGTTTTTAGGAAGGTGATGGATGTCGTATTTTGATGCACATAAATTAGCACCTGCACATTCCCGAAAGGCCAATCCCAATGCCTCTCCTTTGCTCCACTGTTTGATCTGCTCTGTCTTTTCATCATCAGCCTGTGGCCAGGAGCCGAGAAAGAGGCTGGCAGGCAGAAACTTGGTGTAAAAAGTAGGCAGACAGTTTTAAGTAGATGAAGAGACTACATGGAGCCTAAAGTGCAGGAGTGAGGAGTGATTACAAAGGTGGGGTTAAGAAGGACATACCTGCCAAGGGGGGCATTTCTATGTGTGACACCTTCTACCAGTTTTTGAATTTAAGCAAACAAAACTCTGCAGGTTGGAATGTTTCAGTACATACTTGTAGAACCTAAATTATTGGACCCAGAAGGAAAAGTGCTGCTTGCTGGACAGCCATGAATGGTTTACAGTGTTAATCGTTATATAGCTCCACTCAGCAGCAATATTCAGAGAGGCAAAGGGTAATTAGAGAGCCAGAGAGAAAGGTTCAAATGAGACTTTAACTTAAAAGATTGGTATAGAATGTAACCATGAGATATACGTAATGGTTTAAACTCATTTCGTCTTGTTATTAGTAGACAGTGCTATTGCTTTCATTTTGCTTTTCTGAAGCATCACAATTGATTCTGGGCACATGTTCAGAAATGAGAGAAGTTTGTGAATTTCATTTGAAACATCTCTAGAAATACGTTCTTTCAATCTTTGCCACTGGCATGGGCAGTGCAGGGGCCCCACAACACCCGTTCCCGCCATCCTGTTCCTGGCAGTAAAAACCACCAGAAACAGGGTGGCGGGAAGGGGGTCGGAATCTCCATGCAGCGCCGCCATGGAGATTCAGCTCAGACAGGGGAAATCCGGCGGGAAACCGCTGGATCCCCTTTTCTGACCGCGGCGAATGGGCAGGGAAGCACCGCCAGCCTGTTGGCGGTGCTTCCGTGGTCCTCCACCCTGGCGGTCGATGACCGCCAGGGTTGGAATGACCCCCAAAGTCTCTTTCAAGCACAAAGTACCTGGTTTGGAGTGGAAAATCTCCGCAGAGGGCCGCAGAGGAAGAGATGCGTGTAAAAATGGTGTGTGTGTCGGTTTCGCCCCTTCACACACGGACTTGCGTCGTTATTTTCCACGCGGGGAGACGTGTGTCGTTCTCTGGGAACAAAAATGGTGTGTGTGTCGGTTTCGCCTCTTCACACACGGACTTTCATTGTTATTTTTCACTCAGGGAAGACGTGCGTCGTTTTCCGGCACGCGGACCGTATCTTTTTGTGGGTCGCGGGATTACCAGATGTCCGGGGGTCTGTTCGTGGAATCCTAGGCTTGTTATCCGGCTGCGTGTCGTTCCGGTGGGCTGTGCGTGGAATTTTCATCCTCACGGCAGGCGTCGCGTCGATTTCCTCTCTGGAAGTCGGGCGGTGTTGTCCAGACGGGCCGTGTGTCGAAGTTCCGGTCGCACCGCAAGCATCGTGTCGAGCGGCGTCTTTCCGGATCGGCGTGCAGTGAATTTTTCACCGCGGAGCAAACAGCGCACAAGGAGTCCAGTTGAAAGAAAGAAGTCTTTTTGGTCCTGAGACTTCAGGAAACAGGAGGCAAGCTCTATCCAAGCCCTTGGAGAGCACTTTTGCAGCAAGACAGAAGTTCAGCAAGGCAGCACACCAACAGCAAGGCAGCAGTCCTTTGTAGAAAACAGTCAGGTGAGTCCTTTGAGCAGCCAGGCAGTTCTTCTTGGCAGGATGCAGCTTCTGGTTCAGGTTTGTTCTCCATCAAGTGTCTGATGTGGTAGGGCAGATGTGCCTCTGAATTGGGGGAGACTTCAAAGAGTGGCTTAGAAGTGCACCAGGTCCCCTTTCAGTTCAATCCTGTCTGCCAGGGTCCCAGTAGGGGATGTGGCAGTCCTTTGTGTCAGAGCAGGCCCTCCACCCTCCCAGCCCAGGAAGACCCATTCCAAATGCAGATGTATGCAGGTGAGGCTGAGTACCCTGTGTTTGGGGTGTGTCTGAGTGAATGCACAAGGAGCTGTCAACTAAACCCAGCCAGACGTGGATTGTAAGGCACAGAAAGATTTAAGTGCAAAGAAATGCTCACTTTCTAAAAGTGGAATTTCTAGAATAGTAATATTAAATCCAACTTCACCAGTCAGCAGGACTTTGTATTACCATTCTGGCCATACTAAATATGACCTTCCTGCTCCTTTCTGATCAGCAGCTACCACTTCAATAATGTTTGAGGGCAGCCCCAATGTTAGCCTATGAAGGGAGGAGGCCTCACAGTAGTGTAAAAACAAATTTAGGAGTTTTACACTTCCAGGACATGTAAACTACACTGGTACATGTCCTGCCTTTCACAGCACCCTGCTCTAGGGGTTACCTAGGGCACACATCAGAGGTGACTTATGTGTAGAAAAAGGGGAGTTTTAGGTTTGGCAAGTACTTTTAAATGGCAAGTTGAATTGGCAGTGCAACTGCACACACAGGCCTTGCAATGGCAGGCCTGGGACAAGGTAAAGGGGCTACTGGAGTGGGTGGCACAACCAGTGCTGCAGGTCCACTAGTAGCATTTAATCTACAGGCCCTAGGCACATACAGTGCACATTACTAGGGACTTATAAGTAGATTAAATAGTCCAATTGGGTATGATCCAAAGTTACCATGTTTAAAGGGAGAGAGCATATGCACTTTAGCACCGGTTAGCAGTGGTAAAGTGCGCAGAGTCTAAAAACCAGCAAAAATGAGGTCAGAAAAAGAGAAGGAGGGAGGCAAAAAGTCTGGGGATAACCCTGCAGAAGGGCCATTTCCAACACTACCCAAATAGCAAACCCACCCACCCACCTGTGCAGAGAAAGCCTCCTACTGTTTCATGAAAAAGAAGGTGGATAATGTGGCTACCCAGTGTGTTCCTGCTAATATTATTTAATTGTTTTAGTTATAGCCTTGAAAAAAGACAAGCATGGACAATTAGGTAGGCGGGCATGTCTCAGAAGTGAACAATAGTACTATTCAATTCAATTCAATTCAATTCAATTCAATTCAATTCAATTCAAATACTTTATTCAATTGTTTATCAACAACCATAAAAGCACATAAAAAATTAATACATGTATCACAAAATAATCCGATTAGCATCAAAGAGCATATGATCATCAATGTTTGTTAAAAAAGCTAAAATTTATATAATAAAATTCGGTTTAAAAACTAACGTCAGTTATTCATAAAGGAGCATAGGATACATATTCTCAGGTATTTTGTTAGAGAGGAATCTTCATGACATCACAAAAGTCAATTATAAAAGCATCTCCAAATTTATCTAAAAGCCCTTTCTTGCCTTCAAAACTGCACACAAAAAAAGTGCAAGGGCATTACAGATTTTAATTGATGTCAAAGTTAGAAGATACAAAAAGGCCGGGCGGCACTGATGTATGTGTAAAGTTTTTAGAAAAGGTATCACAAATCATTTTCTCTGTTCAGTATATAATGTGCAAAACAAAACTGTGTGCATTGTACTTTGTGTTGACACTGAGTCAAATGGGCAGTTCTCCAATACTGAGGTCCAATCATTAATTACAGGGAAACTGACTAGTCGATTAAATGTCTCTAGTCTTAAGCGGGTGAAAACAAAACGGTGCCTCGGGTTCAAAACATACTGCAGATAAGGTTCCATACCATCCGTTAGCTGCAGCAAATGATTCCTCATCACACTACGTTTTTTCGCTTCAGCAACCCACCTCAAATCAGCCAGGTGGGTAAGGCAAGCCTTTTTTAGATCTTTCCTAGAAAGTGTTTCCATTTTTCCAGGGTAAAATAATAGTCCGGATAACCCAGGTCCGTAAAGAAATTCTTTATATACTCCAGCCATGGAATTTGCAACAAGTAGCTTAATGATTGAGAATCTGCTATAATTGCCCTGTTCAAACTCGCAAATTCTGAGGTCCAGACCTTGTGCCAGAGTAGTACTGGTTGTATTCTGATTACATCTGTAATATATGTGGCCCCCATGTCTCAATGACATGCAAATGTTGATGTGGATTTTGGAACACTTAGAAGTGTCTTCAGAAAATCATTTTCCGCTGTTTGCAAAACATTACATTTTTTGTACCCCCACAGACCTGCCCATATATTGCAACAGAAACACATTTCACAGTATAAATTGTCATCATATCTTTTGGGGTAACCCTCCCTACTCTTTTAGAATATTTTTTTATATCCACAATGGTTTTTGTGAAATGTAGTTTCCTGGAACTAATTGCTTGCAACCAAGTACCTTCATTATCAAACAATGGGCCAGATGTAGGTAGCTTTTTGCATGGCGCAAACTGCGAAAATCGCAGTTTGCGCCATGCAAAACGTGCATCGCGATGCTCATTCCCATTTGGCGAGTCGTTACCGACTCGCAAAATGGGAATGCGACTCGCAAATCGGAAGGGGTGTCCCCTTCCTATTTGCGACTCGCACCGCAATGCTAAATTGCTTTGTGACCGCGAACGCGGTCGCAAAGCAATTCACAGTTACCACCAGTGTCACACTGATGGTAACCCATTCGCAAAAGGGAAGAGGTCCCCATGGGACCCCTTCCCCTTTGTGAATGTTGCCATAAATGTTTTTTCAGAGCAGGCAGTGGTCCGATGGACCACTGCCTACTCTGAAAAAATGAAACCAAATGGTTCCGTAATTTTTTTGTATTGCAACTCGTTTAACTTTAAGGAAAACCGGCTGCAATACAAAAAAAATAAACTGCTTTATTTAAAAAGCAGTCACAGACATGGAGGTCTGCTGTCTCCAGCAGGCCACCATCCCTGTGAGTGCAGGGAATCGCAATGGGGTCGCAAAATGCAACCCACCTCATTAATATTAATGAGGTGGGTCTTTGCGACCCCATTGCATTTCGCAGACGTGTCTGAGACACCGTTCTCCATCTGATTTTATGACTCGGAAATTGCGAGTCGCACCGACTCGCAATTTCCGGTTTGCAAAATCAGAAATTGCTACATCTTGCCCAATATTCCTAGCTACGAAAACATTTTCGTGACATCTATTTTCCCTCCCTTTATTGTAACAGGACATTTCCTTACAGATTCTGTGCCACATTTCATCATGTATGTTTTAGAACGTTTCATCTTCAGAGACTAATTCTTCCATGTAAATAGCAAGGGTTGCCAGAAGACGCTGTAAGTCTACTGGGGTTCGTGCCATAAGAACAGCATCATCGGCATACATGAGAACTGGAATAGGTCGGCAGTCCATTTGTGGTAGGTCTCTACATTCTGTAGTTAGTACAGACTCCAGTTTATTTATGTATAATGAGAAGAGAAAAGGTGCTAAAACACAGCCTTGTCGTACACCCTGGTTTATGGGAAAAGGAGTGGTACATTCCCCTTGTGCCCCAAATCTTCCCCTGGCACTGCTTCCGGAGTATAGTTCCCTGATAAAGTAGACTATTGTTTCATCTACCCCCAATTGCAACAAGATAGGCCATAGTTTACTGTGAATTACAC
This sequence comes from Pleurodeles waltl, assembly GCF_031143425.1. Classification (NCBI taxonomy): domain Eukaryota; kingdom Metazoa; phylum Chordata; class Amphibia; order Caudata; family Salamandridae; genus Pleurodeles; species Pleurodeles waltl. Next base: position 477,190,121 of record NC_090451.1, read on the forward strand.
AGTCGAACGCCGAGGTCAAGTCTACAAAAAACTTATATAAATTTCCTTTCTGGGCCTTCGTATATTTGCCAATCATGATGTCAAGGTTCAGGGCCTGTTCCACCGTCCCTATCCCCGACCAGAAACTATATTGCAGGTCCGATAAGATGTTATTGGCTTCCGCCCACTCCTGTAATCTGTTCAATATGATACACCCTGCAATCTTTGCAAGGGCATCAAGAAGCAAGATTGGTCTATAGCATGCAGGGTTTTGGCGATCACCTTTCTTAAATATTGGAACTATAGTAGACTCCGCCCAAGTTGGAATAAAACCTGTGGCGCAGCATGCTTGTAGAACCTGTCTCAGTAAGGGACCCCACAGGGCAGTATTAGACTTATAGATATCGACTGGGACTCTGTCTGGGCCTGGTGCTTTCCCACTCTTACTGGCATTTATAGCATCAATAACCTCATGTAAACTTAATGATGGAACAATCGACAGTAAATCGCCTCTATGATCATCTATATCTAAGTTTACCTTTTTTGAACGGTATATTTCAGAGAAATGGGCAATCCATTCCTCTTCTGTAATAGCTATTTCAATGCTAGTTGATGTTCATCCTCCCCACACCTTAGAATTGACGACCTCCAGAATGTTGCGTTATTATTTTGGAGACTTGCTTCATACAAAGTATTCCAGGCCTCCTCTTTTAAGAATTTTTTCCTATTTTTTACAGCCTTCTTATACTCATTTCTAAGTATAGAGATCTCATCCTTACTTATATTTTGCTTATGAAGGGTCTTTTTGATTTTTTTTATGGGCCCGTGTCCATTCAGTATCAAACCACCCTTTTTTTTCTGAGGTCCAGACATTTCCGCATTTACGGTGAGTGACTTTTTAATACCCGTTGTAATTGCGATAAAAGCTCTAATGCATTCATGTGGGCTTATATTGAGTAAGGCAGATATCAACCTCTTTAGCACAATCAGTCAGCAGCTGTTTCATAAAACCTATTGGTTCGATCTGAGACCACCGTAGGAAATATCCATTTCGTGCGCCCAATTCTTTGTTAATGATATTATCTGTATTTCCCTTATTTTTCTTTTTATCTAGAGGCAGTGCGAGATGTATACTATGAGGATAATGATCGCTCTGTGAAATATCATAAGTTTGGTACTCAGATACACTATAGGCAAAATTATTAGATGTTAAAATAAAGTCTATTGTGGTGCTTGTGCCTCTGTCATTGAAGGTGGGTTTGATCTATGGTTTCTCAGCTAGTTGTGTGCATTATTGTATATTAAAGTCGCCTCCCCATACAATCAAAGTCTCTTTCCGCATAGAATTACATACAAATTCTAGATCATCCTGTAGTTGTCTAATAATATGTAGAATTTTGTGTGGAGAAGCATTATTGTAAAAATTAACAATGACTAACTGCATTGTGTTTTTTAATTCACATAGAACCAGCTGATAAAAAACATTTAGGGTTAGGCTGGTCACTTTTGTCAAGTCAAGCTTATTAGAGATATAGGTACATAGCCCCCCATTCGGCCTGCCATGTGCGGAGGGAATCGAGGGAGTATGAATCGTCCTATATCCTTTTATATGTATGGGATCTATACACCAGGGGCCAGATGTACAAAGCGTTTTGCATGGTTACCGACTCGCAAAATGGGAATGTGACTCACAAATAGGAAGGGGTGTTCCCCTTCCTATTTGCGATTCGCATCGCGATGCAGAATTGCTTTGTGACCGCGAACGCGGTTGCAAAGCAATTCGCAGTTAGCACCCATTACAAATGGGTGCTAACCCATTCGCAAAAGGGAAGGGGTCCCCATGGGACATCTTCCCCTTTGTGAATGGCTCTGAAAATATTTTTTCATAGCAGGCAGTGGTCCTATGGACTAGTTACCACAAGAAAGTATGGGGTTCACCGATGATGTAGAGCTCAGTAAACGGGAGACTGTCCGTGGGCTCCTGGACCTCGTTGGGTTCAGAGAATGCGTGGTGTGGGTGCTGTGTCGGGTGGGGGACGGGGAGGGATTTCCTATTACGGACTAGGTGCTCTCACACACTATATAGTGTCATGCTTCATCATTTGACCACCTAGCCCCACCCACGTAGGATAGTACCACCTGGGCGGACTCAACCTTGCCGTTAAAAGAACGGGAGGGAGTGCGTAAATATATTTTATCTGGAGATAATGGGATCCAGCTAAGCTACGGGGATATAAAAGCACCTAGGAAGTGTGTAGTCTACACTTTTAATAGTGGTAACTGCTGGTGCGACTAAAAATGGGACGGGACACCAAGGTGAGAACAAGGACTCACTGGGTCACCCCATTAAAAGTTGGCTGACATGTTTCTGCCCTCTGCTGGGAGCCGTAGAAGATCTCGGGGCATTCTTCAGGGCCTAGGATCCCTAACCATCATGCAAGGTGCAGATAGATAAGCCTCCCCTCAAAAAAAGGGGGGGGAGGAAACAATTTGGAATGCATTGATAGAGTGGGCCTACCTTTGGCAAGGAACTACCTCGGGGAGGCCCTAATGATTGAGGCAACTGGCCTCAGATTCCAGGAGGGGGAGTGTCCCCTTATAGTCACACTTACATCAAAGGAGGCGCTCACTGTGCGCCTATCCCGACCCCTCGCTGGACCGCTTGGACCACTGCCTACTCTGAAAAAATGAAACAAAAAAGTTTCATTTCCTCAAGTGTATTGCAACTAGTTTTCCTTTAAGGAAAACGGGCTGCAATACAAAAAAATAAACTGCTTTTTTAAAAAGCAGTCACAGACATGGTGGTCTGCTGTCTCCAGCAGGCCACTATCCCTGTGAGTGCAGCGAATCGCAAGGGGGTCGCGAATTCCGATCCACCTCATTAATATTAATGAGGTGGGTCTTTGCTACCCCCTTGCGATTCGCAGATGGTGTCCGGGACACCATCCTACATATGGGTTTGCGAAGTGCAAACCCAAACTTACCTACATCTGGCCCCAGGTCTCTTGAAGGCACACACAAGGGAATGATCCAATAAAACCTAGCCAATCATCATTTTCAGTTTTACTGTGAAGGCCTGCCACATTCCAAAACAGAAATTTTACACCTGGTGTAATTATCCCTGGAACCTGAACATCTGAGACCACAAGCCCTTCTTTCTTAATCACTGTAGATGTTTGAGAAATCCCTACCTCCGTACAAGTGATGGATTTTTGGGTGGTCAGATGGACAGAATCTCCTCCTTCTAGCACTCCATCTATACACTTTTGCTGCTCTTTTTTTGCTCCCATAAATACATCCCCACCACTCCCCATTTGACCATTTTTTTTATTTGATGGATCAAGTACACATTTCACAATGGTAGGTCTCCCCCTATTGTCACCATGATCAACCAGCAGTAAATCTCCTTCCTCCAAAGGCAGGAGGACTTGGAATTTATTATTGGTAGGGATGATATAGTTACTCTCAATTTTACTCTGTGGAAGTAGGATCTCTTTTTTTGGATTATCCTGGGTCCTATTTCCTTGGTAAAAGTATCCTAAAGGGAGTAGTGAAATGCCATGATTGGCTACCTGTCGGGGACTTATACCTCTCAGAATGTCTTCAACCAGTTTTGGAGTTTTAAGCGAAAGTACCATGCAATCACCCATTTGTGTTTTCTGGGTTCTGCCACCCATTTGACTCTCCTAACCATTGTTATATCTTCAAATAGTATACTGGTCATGCCAGGTTTCAGGCGAGACCCTATCCAGTTTAAGGATTTGTTTCTCAATGCGATCCACGTTTCCTGGTTTTCACTAGAAATATTAGGGGCATTTGCAAGGACCGCTACATAAGGGGCCGCTGCAGAAGGTAAATGTAATATGCCACTTGGTAATGGTGTTGTAGCCGGGACAGGATGGGGTGTTTTATAAATCTCCAAACCCTTTGTATTTGCATGTGCCGTCATGACTTGATGTGCACTGCTTGTAACACCTAGATGTATACGAGATTCTGTGTGGCACTGATTAGCTGAAGATGTGGTTGGCGATACGCGTTGCTCTATGGCTGAGCGTAAATTTAGGTTTGTTGCACCACTAGGTTGAGAAGTTATAAGAATTGGATCTGGTGTTCGTGCCTTTGCCAGATTAAAAATAGACTCCACATTTTTCTCCACTTGAGTTAGGCGCTGTAGCAATATGTCAAAAGAAGTCTTGACTATGTGTTTCAAAGCTCTAATGGTGTCTAAAATATTTACTTGTGCCTTTGTTGTAATTCCAGTTGTCTTCTGGTGGGAATTCGTAGTGACAGTTTTAGTTTGAGACTGTCCAGAAAATTGAGTAGCTGTGTTACCCTGGTTCCAGGTTTCAGCTATCTGTGAGCTTAGAACACCTCCCCTTTGAGGTAACCTGGGTTTCCTTATATGTTTGGGTGGTGGTGAGGAGTCTTCAGCCTCTAGTACAGACTCATTTATATATTGGATACACCCATTTAGACCCTTCTCCTGATCCCTACTTCTTGTTACCTTTGGCTGTTGTAAGGGAACTAGTTCTGTAGGAGGGAAATTATTATGAGAGAATACGGCTTCCAAGGGGCCCTTCTGTGTTATTATCCTCTCCTCAACATTTGTGATCTGCTTGTCAATAACCCCCATTGCTCTTGAGATGTATTTTAATATTGATGTATGGTCTTGATAAAAGGATGTATCTTTTGTGCTTAGTTGCTTCCTCTTTCCCATGTCTGGCTTTCAATCCTACACTCAAATCTTATATTAATGTAATTTGAAAAACCTCTTGCCAATTAAGTCACCTTTTCATCCACAATACCAGGAGCTCAATCTATGCAAAATACAACTTAATGTACATACTATAAGACCTATTAAATTGTATTAGTTAATGTAAATATAAATGTTTTTGAAACTTCGGTTCAGAAATCAGGGACAATCAGACAGCAAAATCACTCTGGTATGTCCCACCAGGTTTCAATGCTTAGTGTTATGTTTGTAAACTAAAATTAGCCCATACTACAAAGTACCTGTGCACGTAACCACCAAAAGGCAGGTATGCCAACCAGGGCTCCTACCAAGATTGCCAAAACACACCTGATCCGGCTCTTTTCTTCCCAACAGTCAGGAGTTTAGAGGGGTGGCCAGGCCCAGGCTCATCCAGTCGATGATGGGCGAAGGACAGGCCCGCCCTTGGCCCAGGCGCGGCCCAGGCGCGGCCTGCACTGCGGGGGTCTCTAGCGCTTTTATGGTGCTCGTTGTGTGGCTCCGCCCCCTCCGACCTCACAGGGTGTCTGGGACAGGGAGTCCCTCCTGGTCTCTGCCTTGTTCACATCCCATGCTGCGTGGTTTTCTAGCACTTTTATGGAACTCGTTTCATGGTTCCGCCCCCTCTGGCCTCACAGGGTGTCTGGGACAGGGAGTCCCTCCTGGACTCTGCCTTGTTCACGTCCTGCGCTGCGGGGTTCTCTAGCGCTTTTATGGCACTCGTTGTATGGCTCCGCCCCCTCTGGCTTCACAGGGTATCTGGGACTGGGAGTCCCTCCTGGTCTCTGCCTTGTTCACGTCCCCTGCACGGCGAGCGGCTTTTCACAGCGAATTCTTCACATTCAAATGCAAGTCACTATGGATAACAGCTTCCAAGAGCTTAACTTTTCCGCCACCGAACACAGTGGCATGTTTATTTCTTTTGAGGCTGGTAACCAGTCCCGGTGGCTCTTACATCGGCATACCCCCTCTAAGGCCCCACAGACTTCATACCCTCACAATAGTACTATATAAAATATTGTTTTCTGGTATAAAAACGATGGGGTAATATTGCAGTTTTGATCATAAGCTGGCAAGCAGCTTCATACTGCAGAACAGGAGTCATAAAATCTGCATGCCATCACCTTTCTCAGTCAGGCAGCCACACCTTACAAAATAGCTGGTAGCTAACTGTTTTTGAAAGAAAATCCCTTTAGAAGAAATATTATAAATCATTCTATTTTGAAACTGAAGGCCGTGTGCGGCAGCGGTTGGATTAACGTATAGTAATGAAAATTACTTTACGTTAAAAAAACATAGAAATTCACTGAAAAAAACAAAGGTTACAGGGGCGTTATAGTTAGGAAACAGAATTTTCAAAAACATAAAAATTCACATAAAAACTAAAGGTTAAAGGGAAGTTATAGTTAGGCTCACATTTTAAATGTACAAAACCATAGAAATTCACCTGTTACAGTTAGAGTTATATAACCTAACCATAACTCGTACCCTAAGGTAACTATAACTTGCGCTATGCGTGGCAGCGGTTGGTCGCAGGGCCTCGCATACGGGCAGACACTCCCGCAACCCTCTAACCACCCTCCGTGAGGTGGTGCAAGGCCCTTTGACTGTCTGCGGCAGGATTTTGCTGCAGCCAGTCTCTCCGCATGTGTGAGAGTAGGTGTAAGAGGGTGTATCTGGGGTGACAGTGGCTGTGAGAGTGTCTGTCTGGGTATGAGAGTGGGTGCATCTGTGTCTTAGTGGGTGCATCAGTTTTTGTGTTGGTCTGTGAGTGGGTGTGTGAGTGTCTGAGTGGGTCTGTGAGTGGGTGTGTAAGGGTCTGAGTGGGTATGTGAGTGGGTAAAAGAGATTGAAAAAGAGAAATTGAGAGAGAGAGAGAGAGAGAGAGAGAGAGAGAGAGAGAGAGAGAGAGAGAGAAATAGAGTGTGAGGGAGAGAGAGAGAGAGTTCCTTATGCTTTGCTGAATGATATTCCTAGAATTAGATATTTCTGGACCGATTGGAATCAAAAATGTATTTGACAATTAAAAGGAGTAAGATCACCTTTCAATATGAACCTTAAACATTCGAAGCTGAAAAGAAATTAAAGCAGGGAACGGCCACCAACTAGAATCCTTATCCTTCCTTGTGAGTGCCTGAGACTCTAACGGTTAGGCCACACGTGGCTCATTTCTTTTGAGTGTCTAGACGTACCTATGACAATCAACCAACACATTATGATGGTAAAGATACTTAAATATTGCATCATTAGGAAGGTTTGACAGTCATAGCACTACTAAATAAACTCACTGTCGTGAGATTCTAGGACCTAAACCTTCAACCTGATGAGTGACAGTCCAAGAGATTTACTTGAAGGCCAGAAGTAAATCTGGTCTGCTCAGCTTCAAAACATAATTATAACATTCGCCCCAAACATCTTTGAAGTCACTGCATAGAGAGACCATCGCAATGACAATCTCTCTCTCTTCCATACCACTATAGGATGGAAGAGAAAGAGGGTTACAGGACTGCAGGGGGAACCTTAAGGCCCTTGCGGTCCCAGCCAGCTCCCCATATCCTGTAGGAGCCGGGATTGCTTCCCCAAGCAGGGAGCTGCTTTTAATAGCAGCTCCCTGCTTGAGGGAGAAATGTTTTCCTCTGTCTTTCCCCCACACATATTTGGGTGCAGGAAAGACAGATTAAAACTTTGCTTTCTGCAAATGAGAGCTGTTTGTCGGCTCTCACTGGCAGAAAGCGGACTTTGTTTGCTTTTGCTTGGTGGGACCTGTCAGCTCCCACCAAGCAAAAGCAAACTGCTATGTCCCAGGGGTGGGCACTCAGGGATATAGCAGGAGCCAACCCTGGAGGGTGGCAGTCTCCAGGGCCATTAGTTGCTCTCCCTCCAACAAACATTGCCTCTGGGGATTGGGGGTCCGAAATGGACCCCCTTTACATTTTTATTGTAGCCCTGGGGAGGTGACGGTCTCCAGGGATGCGGGGGCGCACAGCACCCACAATATATTTGATAATAACCCTAGGGAAGGTGGTGGTCCCCGGGGCTGGGGGGTGCTCTGCTGCCTCCTTGCATAATATTACTTTAAAGCCCAGGGGAGGTGGTGGTCCCTGGGGCTACAGGGGGGCACAAATGGACCCTTACAATAAAAAAATGTTAAGCCCCAGGGAGTTGGTGGTACCCAGGGCTGCGGGGGCCGGGTTGCCCCCTGCACACATGATTTTTGTTTGCCCCAAGATTGGGAGGTTGCTGAGGCAGTGGGGGGCAGGCGGCCCCTCTGCATTAAATTATGAATGCCTCCAGGACTTAGCCCACCCAGGGCTACAGTTAAACATATATGGAAGCTTGCACTTGTTGTTTTATTTATTTTTTGCTGGATCCGTGGATCTTAGCGAATCACGGTGAAAATGTTAAAAAAATGTTTTTTTAGGTCTCGGGGCTCCCTTTGGGACCTCAGCACCAGATCTAAGGGGTCAGGGTGTCCCTACCCTGGCCTCTTTTTTTATTTTGCACTTTTTTCTAGCACTCGGCTGAAGCCGAGTCCCAATATGGCTGCCACCACTTCCTTGGTGAAGTGTTGACAGCCAATCAGATCTCAGCCCGAGATCGGGAGAGTTCACGGAGGCTTTGCGTCCCTATATATACATTTTTGATTTTCTTTAATTTCGCTAAAACTCCTGAATGGATTTACACCAAATAACAAAAAGGCCTCTTTCTGGACTAAGAGCTACCTTTCAAATTTGGTGTAGTTCCGTGCAGTGGTTCGGGCGATATCGCTTTTAAAATCTCCATGGAAAAATGAATGGAGAAAATGCATTTTGGGACCCTACTTTCTTCTCGGCCTCCGTTTGGTAGATCCCCCCCAAAACTTTCCAGACAGCAGCTGAAGTGACCACTGTTGTAAAAATGTAGTCCAGTCCAGAGTTTACTTGTTGTTTTATTACAGCACCCTTAATAATGTAAAGGAGATCTTTTTTAACCGTTTGGTTAACTGTAAAGCACGCTGACACCTTGTAAAATGTAAATAGATAAATAAAAATATATGATAACTCAAACAGTGTCGTCAGTAGCTTTATTCAAACATTGTTTTATCTATACATGCATTTTCATAATATATGCACATATAATGTCCTGTTTATGCGCCTATTAATATTCTTTCATTTCTGGAAATCGTATTAAGTCTTTTAATTAATTAGCCCCAATGTTTGACATCAACAAGCCGGTACTTTAGCCATATCAGTGATACTGTGTATAAAACATTTAATGTATGAAACATGTTTTACCAGTATGAAGCCAATTTAATTTATGTACATCTGCCTCATTGGTGTGTATCCTAACTCATTTGTGTGAGGCGTATTGAATACTATGTTATATATTTTAATTTCCCAGTTATTGACTCTTCTCAATTGTAAACATTTTGTTTCCTACAGTTGTTTTCCTGAACACCACATCCCTTTCACGATCTATTTATTTTGTTTATCCAACAATTTTGTTAACCTTGCTCTATTCTATTCTCCCCAATGGCTTTAGTGGCCTAATTCGTCGCCCTCTGTAAAAAGTATAAATAACTAATCGTTTTATCTTCAAGATGATATCTTTCATCTCAGCGGAAAGTTGGTACAGCATCTAAAGTCATACTTTTGAGTAAAAGGGTCCACTTTCATACCAAAGGTAATATGGTGCTCATCGTAATATGCTTAAATGTTTTTAATTACTGAATTATCTGACTGTCTCATTCATAAAGAGCAACGGAAGTAGACTGAATTGTTCTAAGGCTACATTTATACAAATTAAGGTAGTTGACAATGAGATGCAGGCAGGTTGCGAATTGCTGTGCTTCATTAAGGTTGGTTTGGGGCAAACTAAAATGCAGTAATGTGCCCTGGAGGTGCTTTGTTGCACTCGATTGAAAACAGATTGCAGTAGGATGCATTATGCAATGTTACTGGTAAAAGAAAACAAACTACCAAACGGTTTTCAGTAAGATTTTCTGATATAAAAGTAATGCATGATGTAAGTTGGAATGCAATAAAATTATTCAACGTATTTAAGTCTGTATTCCTTTTGCGATGAATGCGGCAAAGTAAATGCAGTATGCCTATACGCAAGCAGTTTTTCGTGAGACCACGTGGGGCCAAAAATGTATGGAGAAAAAAATTGAAATCTGTGACTTTGGGGACTTGTCGAGAATCGCTATTGAGAGGAAGGAAGGTGGAAAATACCACCCCAGCTTTATTCACTGCAGTGTTTAAGATGCAGCCAGAATAAAAAGTCACGTGAAACAGATATTTATATCGTAAACAATGCAAATGAAAGAAAAATAACAAATAAACGAAAATGTATTTCAGCATCTGAGGTAATTAAGATGCATCTGTGAGTGGTACAAAGCATAAACATGACAATATGAAAAATGTATCTGTTTGCTAAATCTATATAGCTTCCAAAGCAATTCAACTGTAGGAGTAAATATTAGTCTTGAATGGGTACTAAAAGTATTTAATTCTATTCACAATAATGCAATGTACATTTAGGAGCATATGTATTTGAATTTAATAGATAGCAAATTGTGTGGCAGTAAAGCTAATGATACAAAACACAGTTGCGGCTCCCGATAATAAGCAGGGGCGGGGCGGCACGTGCACGGGCACGGGTGTAAATATAAATTACATTAAAAAAATAATAATAACACTTACCTTCTCCGCCATGCGTCTCTCCTCTGTCCATCTTTGCTCCAGACCAGGCAGGCAGGCACAGGCACCCAGCCTGCTCTGCGGCCAATCCTGAGCCTGCTTAAAGCAGCCTTAAGATTGGCTGGGAGTGGTCAGCAAGGGCACTCCCAGACAGACAGGGAGCCTGTGCAGCCTCTCTCAAGCCCAGCAACTGTGTTGCTGGGCTTGAGAGAGCCTACTGCGCATGTATGTTTGGCCGTCATGAGACGGCCAGCCAAACATACCTGCGCTCTGAGGGGGAGTGCTGAGCACTCCCCCTTGCTGCTCTTCACCACGTGGCCCCCCCTTTAAAAGAAAAGGATAATAAACAAGGTTTATTATCCTTTTCTTTTAAAGGTTTTGCAGCTGCCGCTGCTGGCTGCAGGGTGGGTGATGCTCCTCTGCCCTAGTGGAGGAGGCGCCCCTGACTAAACTTAACTAGACTTAATTCTGTCCAGAAGCTACTCAAGCATTGTAGTCGATGATCACAATCAAATCACAGTCTAAAAGAAACTACTGTTAACATTCAATGCGCCTCAATAAATCGGAAGTTGCATAATGGTCAAGAAGAAAAATGCCCCAGCTCATTCAATATTCAATTTTCTAAACCAACACTTTCCACTACTAACCACCGCAATTAATTTTCAGTGGAGATTCCATCTCCTCTTCTTCCAAGTTACCATGCCAATGCTGCACCTCTTCCAGCAACTATCCTGGATGCACGGTTTCCTGTGCAATGGGAAGCCTAATAAGAGAAACTGAGGGCCTCATTTACGAGAGTCTGATGCATTGGCCCGATGCATCAGATTTCTTGAGCTGCCCTACGATCCCCTAACAGCACCATGGATGCGCTGCATGTACAATACAGAGCTCCATGGCCACATTTTCAAAGATGTGTCAGAAATTCTGACGCATATGTTGGTGCTAAACTCACACATTGCTGGGCTAGCATCAAAAAAATTACGCTCCTCCAGCAACGTATTGAGGCCCCCATAGAAAAAAGCCCTGTGCCAATTTTATGCCTTCTCTCAGCAGGTGGTAAAATTCTGACTCAGTGAAGTCATAGAATGATGCAATGAAATGTAAATTACACAGTGTCAGTTCTATGTGGCTTTTCCCTGGCACAGGTATATTGTGATGCAAAGGTTTACAAACTGATGCATTGGGCCCAATGTGTCAGTTTGTAAATCTGGAGCATTTCAGAGCACTGCTAGCGCCACTGCTGCGTAAAAATAAAATAGTGCAATGGCAGCACAAAGTCCTTTTATATGAGGCCCTGAATTTCTAGTGAAAGTTGAGCAGCAAGGGAGAGTTGCTGGAAGAGGTGCAGCGTTGGCATGGTAACTATGAAGTCACAGGGAGACTCCTGCACCCATATCACATCTTGTTAGACAAGAACCGTGTGCACAGTGGTAACAAACGTGATGACCAAAAAATAATATAATTAATGCACATAATTAGAAACAATAGAAGGCATGACAACGTGATAATTCACTTGAAAGGTGTAATAAATGAAACAAACTATGAAACTTACAATGATTTCGTCAAGAGCCTGCCGCAGCCCACCTCAGCATTATTGTCCCACACCGTAGGACAAGACCAGTAATACAGAAGTTGTTTTTAAAGGCCATGACAACCAAGTAAGTCTTAGATTTTCGGTAAAAGCCTGTGAATTAAAACTTGATGCCTAATCTAGAATGATCCATAACATGCAGAACACGTAGTAGTGACCTTTTATATATCTAGAATAGAATGCATGAAGATGCTAAAGATACAAACCAATCAACTCAAGTCTGTACTCTGCCTCTAGTTCTCTAAAAAAAGCTAGTTTTCAGGTTTTGTGGAGCATAATGTAAAGCATGTTGGTCATAAATTTCAGGTGTCAGCAAACTATAGTTTTAAATATATACATATATGTTATTTTCATGCAAATATTTTCTCTGCCTTCAGATTATTTACCATGGCACCAGCTATTGGTTAGTGAATTAAAAGTGCAGGATTTACTATATTTTTAGACAGAGGATCTTCTACATTTTTTTTACCTGATTTTCTAATTAATAGGTTTCAAGCTTATCTTTTTTAGGTTGTTTTTTATATAAATATGTTTTGTAAATGTCAGTGAAAACGCAACCGCTTAAGGCAATCACTGTGTATCCCCATCTCGATAAATAAATGTTGTCCGAGATGGCTCATTTAGAAATACTTTAGTTTGTCCTCCACAACTCAATTTTTTGACTTAAAATAGGCAGTACTGCATGTTTGCCAAGAAAAAGTCATTAGCATGACAGGGACTATGGTAATTTACTTGTCAGATGTAATAAATCCAACAAGTTATGAAACGTACAATGATTTCTGTTGGAGCCTGACACAGTCCACTCCAGCCTTATTGGCCTACACCATAGAACTTGACCAGTAGCATGGAGGTGGTGTCTAAAGGCCATTATAGCCAGCTCGAGGGAGCTACAAATCAGTTAGAACATGACAGGATGAACTGGGAAAGAAGGAAGAGGGTTTCTTCCACAGGGCCTATGTGGTAGGGAAGGTTTACCGGATCGTCATGACTCCTCTTATGCAGCCACAGATCCTCAGTGACCTTCAAGGGAGGAAGGACCACAGAGTTAGGTATGGATAGAAAGAGAAACATGGACAGGGTTGACAACTCTGTAGGAGAAAGAAAACAGAAGAGCTATAAATATAGGGAAAGGATGCATGCTTTTTTCAGACAGCAGATGTCTGCAGACTGAGGGTGAAGCCTACAGAGAATAAAGCATGCACTCACTTGAGCAAGGAGGATTCCTGAGACAGCATGACGCTGGATGAGGGAGGACTTTCAAAGGAACATTATTACTCACCAACAGAATGTGAGATCTAAACAGCCTAGAGGAAAATGGCAACTGACTAATAGAATGAGAGAAACTCAGAGGAAGAGGCAGACAGAGACAGATAAGAGACGGATAAATCCTAGAGTGAAAAGTGGTGCTATTCAACCACTCTCGCTGCTGACCACAGTACAGTCACAGTCTAGGAGGGCTTTGGACAAGTACAGTGAGTGCCTGACTCTAGCTAGGTGTTGGTGACACTACAAAGCAAAGGAAAGACCTGGGAATAAAAACCTTATAATATGAAATAACTTACTGAGCCCTTATACATCAACATGTTCATGCCCATAAATAAATAAAGAATGGAGAAGAGTACAGAAAACGATTGAGACGAGTACAAAATTTAAGATCCATAGATTTTACTGCTGAACTCCAATACATGCATATTAAAATAGTCTCTGTGTGAGCCCAGTTTTTTTTTTAACATTAGCCTTCTATTGAGAGAAAGAGAGGAACATGTGTTTAAGAGACAGAAGAAACCCGTGGAAACAAAACCAGAGCATAAGGAAGAATAAGAACGAAAGAGAACAGAAAGGTAAGATAATGGCAGAAAAGCCAAAAAGAGGAATCAAGAAGAACTACACAGTCTAGTACGTTTTATAGTTTTACTTTTAGTTATTTTTTTCTGATACTTGCTTGGTTCTTTTCAGAGGAATACCTGCCAGTGAAAAAGCGCTCCTGAACACAAGTGTCTGTGGTTTACCCAAACATGAGGATCTTTGTGAAGTAATCTCCAAAATCCATGTTATTCTCACCAAAAAGTAACTAGGTGGTATTAGTACTTAACATGTGCCGGTGTTTTCTGGTGCTCGGTACCGGCACCTTTTTAAAAACAGCACTTTTCTAGGAGAGAACACCATATGGTGGTATTCTCAATCTATTTTTTCAGTACAGCACCATTAGTTTGCGATACATAGTATTAAATATTTTAAAACATACACTTCCAGGTAGTCCCTACACCCTGGGACCACCTGCAATAGTCCACAGTGTCACAGGTGTAAGCAGGAAGTGACGGCACTGCCATTCGGTAGCAGTGGCAGGAGCTGGGGGGTGCAGCAGAAGAGAAATACATTGAGCCCTGGCATTTAACTTTTTACAAAATAAGCGCTGGTGGTGTGTATCACAATTTGATTATTCGGTCTCCGGTAATTAAAATATATCAGGTACAATAAATACCACAGAGGTTGCTTGTAATGAGGGCCTTGGTGCTGGGTTGGGCAAGTCTGCCACGAACCTGGAGCCTTCCTTATTTATCACAGGAATTACTATTTGTTTTTCATTTGGTGGCTAACGGGACAAAAAACGAACAAAACATGAATGTAATTGGGTTTTGAAGTCAACTCTGCCGTGTAAATGTTCTTACCAGCACAGTACTCATGCAATTGACCAAACGAGGGGCACCTCTACAACTTTGGATCGTAAGTTTTCCACGCCAAGGCTCTCCTTCAGATCATTATGCCACTTCACATACAACACCTGCACTATCTGGATAATATAGTGCCGGAGAAGCAGAGATGACTGCTCGATCCTTTTATTTTAAATCAAGAAAAATACGTTTTCAGGCTTTTTTGCATCCCATTGACAACTCCGCAATTAGATGTTTTCCAGGTGCAGATTTTCACTCACGGAAAACATTTGCATATTGCCAAGGGGCTCCTAAGCACACGGAATGCTCATTTTGAAAAGTGTAAATAGCAGATGGTAGCTGTATGCCTACTTGAGCTTTGCTAAATATTATTGTTAAAACAAAGCTCTGCATAGGTTAAATGCTTTGGGACAACGAGAATGCTGTGTTTAGCACCGGCATATAAACTAAATGTCAGTTGTCTCGTTTTAAGCTGATTTGTTGGGAGGGGCACTTGGATGCCTGGACTTTGTTAAGCAGACTGACCTTTCATTAGAAGTTCAAGAAACAGGGTTCTTTCTTATGATGGTCTTCCAGACAAGTGCACGGGAAGGGGACTCGCGCATGTGCAATTCAGTGATAATACTTGTTTATACATTTGTTGAATTTCAGAAACGAATGGGAGTATAAGGGAGATAAACATCATAAGAGAGGCAGCAAAGAAGTAAGGGAAAGAAGAATGTTTTGAAATAAGCAGCACTTGATTTGTGCAGGTGTTGGGCCTTGGTACTCATTTTTGAACACCCGAACCTATTTTTTATCATCGATCTTTGACCCAGAGCAAGAGAGAAAAAGGCAGGAAGAAGGAAGAGAATGATGGGAAAGCTATAGTAAAGAGATAATGGATGGATGAAAAAGAACCCGCAAAAATGAGACAAAGAGTAAGTCTTTGGGAGAATGAGACAAATGTGGAAACGAAATTAGACAGCCTCCATATTCAGTAATTTAGGTATTCGGCATGGCTGGCATCAGGTTGCTACAATATCCTTTCGACCAGGCAGTTTTTTCCGATTTAGGCACCAAAGTAACCGGGGTCAGGCGGAAGGGAATTAAACAGAAAGACTAGAAGAAAAATGAAAATAAGTTACGTAAAGATGAAAGGAAGGATGTATGTGAGGGGGAAAAGAAAGTGAGACAGATAATAAAAATGTACGTGATTTACTGTGCTACAATTATTATCCAAATGTTTTTAATTACGGCGTTAGGCAAGACTTTTTGATTTTACTGACAATATAAGTACTTACTTGTAGGGACTTTCAGCCAGCCCTCTTCATCCAGTGGTGTGTTAGCGTGTCAATCATTTTTGCTGTCACCCATTACAGTAAACAGCATGGGACAATGGTTCAGTCCAGTGGTTCCCAACCTGTGGTCCAGGGACCCCTGGGGCTCCGCAAAGCCTCCTCAGGGGGTCTGCGACTGCTTAGAAAATTAAATAATATTAAAAGATTAGGTCCTCTGCTTTTAGTAATGGCTCAGTAGCCCCCCCTTCCCCCTGATTCCAATAATGATTCACTGGGGGTCCCTGGGATCCAATCATGATAAAGTGGGAGTCCACAGTAGTCAAAAGGTTGGGAACTACTGTCAGTCAACTTCTCCTGCTGAATAATCTCACTGTGAGTGACAACATACATTGATTCTCTTCAGTGACAGCAACTCCTATGCAGAAGTCCTTCTAAAAATCTTATTTTTTTTGCTTTGGACATTTGTTTTGTTATTGATTGCCATGATTTACAGGGGCCCAGCAGCCTCCACAACAATACACTTTTGAAAAAACCTGGACAAAAAAACACAAGCTTTGACAAAGTCAAAGGCTTGTAGCTACCACCAGAATTATTGGCTTTGCCATTGCTTGTTAAACATTACTATCCCATCTATATCTTTTCCAAGTGTACACTGTTATACACTATTGGTTCTACTTTGCTAAGACTGTAACCTCCGAAACTCTCTAGACATTTGATGACCTACAATAAAGAGGATCGGAATCGTAGGAGTAGTGTTTTTTTTAACCAAATCTGCCCTACTTCTGCTAAACACAAGTCATACATGAATACCTTGGGCACACTTTCCAAACTTTTCTTAATTACAGTATATTTAGAAACCCGATAACCAATGTGCACGACCCAGGACACATGCTGTTATTTGTACTGTGCTGTAGCCTGAAAGGCATTGATTCTACAGCGTTTCCAGACAAAAGGCAAATGCAATTTCTTGCTTTGGTATCATAGGGCAAAGGCTAAAACTCTGGCACCTGAAGTGAACAATTTGTCAATTCTTCTCTGCGAGAGCCCTTTCACTGTGTTTCTCCTCCTAGCTCTAAGACATTAGGCGTGATTCTAGTGATGTAGACTTTTCATCAGGCAGTAGTTAAAAGACTACAGGCCTGATGTGGTTGGTGTTTTGAGTGGGAAAATCAAAACTCTATGGATGCCATTTGTTTTCTGATGTAAATTGCAGATGTGCAAGATCTAAAGAATCTCAAGAAAAAGGGGTTAGTGATCGGGTTGCACTGGCTTATAGGACAATCTGGTAGTGTCCGAAGCGCCGGTATGGTAGATCAGTGTATGGGGTGTTTTTGGCTGTTTGTGGGTCGGTTTTAAGATCTGGTGAGCCGGTTTTGTACTCTAGAATTTTCTGATATTACCAAAAGCATCGTCTGCAGCAAGCACAAATGCATGCAGTTAGTTTCCCATGCATTGCAAAGCAACTATGCAGCTTGTCTTTACCAGTTTAAAACTGCCCGGGGTTGCACATTTGGGCCGCTATTTTTTAGCTATCCAGATCGCTATTCCGGCCCCTTTCAAATTGGTGTCTGGCCTATTTTCTGGCCCAGTCGGATCCTGGTTATTAAAGAGGCACTCTGGCGTTCACAATGCATAGAAAGTTTGCCAATTGCTCTTGCCAAATGTTTCACAAAGTGAAAGCTGTTCCTAAGGGCCAGTCCACACAGCACAAATAACACCTTCTGGTATCAGGAAGTATAGACATTGGCTCTAGGGTCTGCATATGAGCTTACCTTTTCATGATGTGAAACATTTTTGAGTGTTTTAGAAGTGAATACAAACAGATGGGTGTTCTCCACGCCACCATCTCTGCGTGCGAGGTCATTTGTAAGGATGTGTAGAACAAATGATGTCTCATTAATGTTTAACAGGGCAGAATTCTATTGGGTGCCTGTGAAAAGTCCCTGTGGGAAATTATTTCATTAGTTTGCATCTCATACCTGCTGTAATGTGAGCCTGCAAGTTATATATTTTGCCCCACATTTCATAAATGTTATCACCTTCATGTAAATGGCGAGCTAGGTTGTAGTAAGTTGGAGGAGAGGTGAGAACTTTATATTATCAACTCTTATACTCCTTTTACGTCTAGTGTTTTCCAATGACTCCTGCATGTGTCCTACATGTGTCCTTGTTTTTTTTAAATGTATTTACGGTTTTACAGTGTGCAAACCAGATTCAACAAGGGCAATACCGCAATTCACATAGGAACAAAAGGGTACATTTTCATCCTAGTATTACAGAACCTCGTACACTAAAAATACAGTATAGAGGTATGGACCTACTGGAAAACAAAAGCCAAAAGGAGCAGAGTATTGCCTTATGTAGGATAGAGACAAGAATATAATAAATACAAAAATTGAACCAAAAGAATTATAGGTTTTTGTTACATGTCCCACTGGATCAGAAATCATTTTGAGGTTTAATTGCCCCAGTTACAGTGGGAGAAAGTGATAGAAGAGTCGGTGTTATAGTCCTCTGTTAAAGTTCTCATCGGAGGGAGTTGTTCTCTTGGCATTCCTGATTCTGAGAAAAAATGCATCAAGTGTTTTGCGTTTGAATGAAGGAGATTCTAGTCTTAAGGATTCTGCACTTCGAAGAGAGTGTCCCCATATACGACCAGTTTGTGATAGTCTTGAGAACTATACAGGACAACTTGTATGTACGTCTTCCCTGAATGAGGAGCCATTTTAATGTGATTATGCTAAGGGTGATGTGCTCTAACCTACGGGAGCTGGAGACTAGACAGGCTACACATAAGGCTGCATACAAAGCAGCTATACTTTTCGAGTGCTATTAAATAGAAAGTTACCATAATCCAGTCTTGAGAGGACTATTGATTGAACCACCATTTTGCTTGGATAAGACATTTGTCTTTTGCAAGTATAAGACATTTAGGGACAGATGTACAAAACGTTTTGCATAGCGCAAACAGCGAAATTCGCTGTTTGCGCCATGCAAAACACGCATCGCGATGCTCATTCCCATTTGGGAATGCGACTCGCAAATAGGAAGAGGTGTTCCCCTTCCTATTTGCGATTCGCATCCTGATGCAGAATTGCTTTGTGACTGTGAACGCGGTCGCAAAGCAATTCGCAGTTAGCACCCATGTGAAGTGGGTGCTAACCCATTCGCAAAAGGGAAGGGGTCCCCAGGGTACCCCTTCCCCATTGTGAATGGCTCTGAAAAAATGAAACAAAAAAGTTAAATTTTTTCTAGTGTATTGCAACTCGTTTTCTTTTAAGGAAAACGGGCTGCAATGCAAAACAAAAAAAACAAAAAACTGCTTTATTAAAAAGCAGCCACAGACATGGTGAGTGCAGCGAATCGCAAGCATGTCACAAATTGCGACCCACCTCATTAATATTAATGAGGTGGGTCTTTGCGACCCCCTTGCGATTCGCAGATGGTGTTAGGGACACCATTCTGCATATGGGTTTTGCAAACCCATTTATTCCTACATCTAGCCCTTAATAACTTGAAGAATCTTATTTGGTATTGATCTCTCTTCACTACCATATTAGTGTGGAAATGGAGATTTGGGATTTTTGGCAAACGTAAATCCCAGAGATTTAGCACGTTCCACAAAGGAAGGCTTTTAGTCAAGCTGGTTGTATTGATCAAGCTAGGCTTTCACCAAGGAGGCAGAATGTGGTGGTGAGATTAGAAAGATCTTACTTTCTGCTGGTTCAATTTGAAATGATGGCGTGGCATTCATGATTGGCAATTGCTGAAAGCCTTCGTGAGAATGATTTACATCCTCTGATGAAGAAACATTCAAATATAGCTGTGAGTCATCCATGTACAGAGGAAAAGATAAGTTGACAGTTGGAAGGAGAGGACTGAGAGGTTTCATGCATGTAAATGTTGGGGAAAGGAAGGAACCTTGGGGGAGTCTGTGAAGCAGAGAAAATGAACTGGAAAATGAGTCTTCCAGTTTTACCTGCTGTGAGCAGTTTTAAAGATGTGACAAAAACCACTTCAGAACAGATGCACTGATCACCTCTCAATCTTTGCGGATTTTTAGAAAATATGTATTGTTGACGGTGTCAAAAGTTTTGAACAGGTCAAGGGGTGCAAGGAGGCAGGACTCACCAATATCAAAGATGCTTTGCGCATGATCCGCTGCATGTAGCATTACTGTTTCTGTGCTGCTGCCTGCTCCAAACCAGAGTGGAAGCCATCAATAAGGTTAGTTACTTTTATGTGTTTATTTAGCTGCTCTGCTGTGCAATTCTCTTGCAGCAGTTGTTGAGATCAGCAGAGTCAGTGCCTGTTTTTTGAGACGAGAGTGACTTGTCCATTTTTGAGGCAGTCAGGAACCACAACTTGATTCAAAGCATAGCTGAATGCATGAGTCAGATAGGAGATGGTGGAAGGTGCTATGTCTTTCACAATCGTAGACAGAAGAAGGGTGGAGGCAAGAGACGAGAAGTGTGATAGATGAGTGAGTGTTTTCCTTTTCTCTTTAAAAGAGAATATATATATATGATTTTCAAGACAGGAACAGCTGATGTAAAAAAAAATTCTGTGGCAGTGAGAGAGAAATTCATTCTTATTACTTTGCCTTAGCTGGTGAATTTGTCACAGTTTTCCCTGGTGAAGGAGATTCAAAGATACATGTGGGGGCGGGTGGGTTGGTGGACTTCTTGATGAGGTCAGAAAGCTTTCTGGGTCCATATGTAGACATGATTATTTTTATTCTGAAAAGAATAGTTGCATTGGGCACAAAAATATATTTTTGTACCCATACTTGTGTTTCTTAGAATTTTGAGAATCCCTTAATATAGGTTTTGGTGCATGTTGTGTGGTGCCAAAGATTTTCTGTTCTTCTAGAAGTTTTTTTGAGAACCATTGTGTCAACATGTTTTTTTCCTACTGTGTCGCATTTTTACCATAGACATATGAGGGAAAATTATCCCCTACAGGTTTATATTTTGCTTGTTCATAAGTTGAGTATTTTTTCCTGAAATATCATGAAACATTTGCAAGATACAAGTCTTGAATCAGTACCTTCCATGACTATTCTAGGTTAGGGCCTAGGATGTATGAAACGTTATTTAAGATACTCTCAGAGGACTGTTCCTGGCAGAAAATATGTTTCTATGAGACATTTCCTGCATGAATCTCACAGACAAAAGTTTGTGTAAGGGAAAATGGTGACATTTCCCAAATTTTGCAGAATGCGAAAACTGTGGCTTTCTCAGTGGTAACAGTATGTAATGCTAATTACATCAGCCCTCGTTTTATATCTGATATTTCATATTTGCACACTTGACTTACAAAAGTGTACATTACACAGTTGTATTACAAGTCATGATTCATTTTTTGTGAAATGAGAATGGAGTTGTGGGCTATTTAAGCAGATCCCACCACGAGAGCTGTAGTTCAGAATCCCAGATCAGGTCAGCCACAAACTCACCTCCCTATTTAATGAATTTATAGCCACGAGCACTTTCCTGAAGGACTGGAAACACACCAAAGTCAACACGCTTCTAAAGAATCCGTCAGCAGACCCCAGCTAATTCAGCAACTACTGGCCCATCTATCTTTTCCCATTTTGGGCCAAGATCCAAGAGAAGCCATCGACCATCAATTTACCAAGCACCTGGAACATCTCCTTGATACCTCCCAATCAGGCTTCCGTATGAACCACAGCACCGAGATGGTGCTGACAATGGCCACTGACAACATCCGAGCCCCCCACGACCGAAACAGCGGCACTAATCCTCCTTGATCTACCAGCTGTTTTAGACACGGTCTTCCACCACAAGCTCATCACAATGCTGCACAGCATCAGCATCCAAGAAGAAAGTCTTAAATGGATCACCGTCTTCCTCACCAGAAGAACACAGAATGTCCACCTGCCACCTTTTAGACTCTAAACCCAAAGAAATCATCTCTGGAGTATCCCAAAGCTCATCGCTTAGCCCCACCCTCTACAACACCTACATTACCGACATCATCAGATCTCATGGGCGTAACATCATCTCTTACGCTGATAACACCCAATTCATCCTCTCTCCCTCCGAGGAATCTACTACCATGAACAACTTCCACAGATGCATGACCAGCATAGCAAACTGGATGAGGAACAACTGCCTAAACCTCAGCAGGGACAAAACCAAGGTACTGATCTTCCAGAACAACCACACCCCATGGAAAATCTCCTTGTGTCCTGCTGAACTGGGCCCAGAACCAACGCCGTCTAACCACTCTAGACCCTCGGCATCATCATGGACAGTGAGCTAACCATGATATCCCATATCACCTCCTCCTGCTTCTTCATCCTCTCCATGTCATGCATGATCTTCAAATGGCTTCCACAGAGCTCAAGACACAACATCGCTCAAGCCCTCACCACCAGCAGACTGGACTATGACAACGCCCTCTCCTTTGAAACCACAGCTCACCTCCTCCATAGACTTTAGGTAATTATACTCAACCTCCCGAGTACCCACATCACTCTTCATCTCAAAGAAGTCCACTGGCTCCCAGTGCAGAAGAGATGCCAGTTTAATCTACTAACCCATGCATACAAAGTCCTTCACAACTGTGGCCCAGCCTGCATCAACCACCACCTGAACTTCCACCAGCCCACCAGACACCTCCACTCCCCCTGCCTCACACTCGCTTACTCTTGGTTCTGCTGATGCAGAAGAGAATGATGCTCCTTCTGCATTGCTGCAAAGGCATGGAATGACCTCCAGACCGCCCCTTCACTACTAGAGTTTTGAAAATCATTAAATACCTGTTTCTTCGGCTGAACAACTTGACCCCACCAGCACCTGGATATCCTCATGGGTGACAAGCAGTGCTCTAAAAATTGACTGATTGATTGAGTCCAAAAATCAAAGTATATTTAGGAGCACATGTAATAATGGATTTCCCATAATAAGGGCATTGCTGTTTGTGTTGCATACTTCACTTGAGAAATTCCGTTTTCCATCAGGCAAGATGGAGCTTTGATTGTCTTTGACTCTGAATTTTAAGTTGGTGAAGCCTTAGCGAGATATCTAAAGGAAACCAGAAGTGCAGGAGAGATATTGGGCCAGATGTATCAAAGGATTTTGCATTTGCAAATGGTGCAAATCGGTAAATTCCACCGAAAGGCATATAAATAGCGATTACTTGCAACTGTGACGAGTAAATGCGAATGACATACTGAGATTCGCAAATACAGATGTGAATTTGTGAATCACAGTGTGACCCTGCGAGACAGGAGCGCATTTTCAGAGTGTGCATTACCCTTTTTGACTAGACAGAGGAGGAGGTATATGATAAGTACAGGTTAAGCTCAGCCATGATACTTGACCTGATAGCTGATCTACAACCCCTACGCCAGCGAAACACACACAGGACCAATAGCATACCCACCCATGTGCAGGTGTTATGCTCCTGCACCTAGCCTGAGGGAGCTATCAAAGGGTCATAGCAGCAGCTGGAGGTGCCTCACAGAGTGCTCTCTCATGCTTCTTCAATGCATTTCTCAATGCCATGCTTAGCAAAATTCAACAGCACATAAGATTCCCCAACACCGCACAGGAATTACTACAAACAAAATTCAAATTCTACCAGATTGCCCAATTCCCACATGTAATAGACACCATCGATGGGACACAAGTAGCTATCTGTCCACCATCGGCCACAGAGTATGTTTATTGGAACCGAAAAAGTATACATTCCATGAACATACAAGTAATAAGCAATGCCTCCAACATTATAACGGATCTCGTGGCCAAATACCCAGGTAGCACACATGACTCCTACATCTTTCAGCACAGTGGAATATACACAAGGATACTTGCTGGGGAGTTTGGCGAAGGATACCTATTAGGTAATATTATAGTTGACAATTTCGCCTTGATGTATATGTGATGTCACGGATAACAATTACTAATTTACTCTCCTGTCATTCTAGGAGACAGTGCCTATGCCGTGCAGTCTTTCATACTGACACCCTAGCTGCAGCGTGCCACGCCAGCTGAAAGGAGGTATAATGCTGCTCACAGGACGACCCGCAGCGTTGTAGTGAGTACCTTCGGCCTGCTGAAGAGCTGTTTCAGATGCCTACACAAGAGTGGTGGTGCACTACAATACAGCCCTGAAACCACTTGCAAAATCATGGCTATTTGTGCCGTGTTGCACAACATTGCAACAAAGAGGGGCGTGCCTGTAAACCCACTGAGCCTGACTCAGATGAGGATGATGATCCCTTTCCATCCCTTCAGCCAGCAGACAGAAGCAGTGCAGCAGAGGGCAGACATAGATGTGCTGAGATCACACGCAACTATTTCTGATGTAAGTAATGAAAACATTACGTCTAATTTTATAATTTTATGTATTGCTAGGTAGCATCTTTATTGCCTAGACTTCAGGTAATATATGTGTGATTAGGACATATGTATGCACTATACAAAAACAGGTGCTAGTTACAGTGTCACACTATTAGCATCATAGTATCACTTCTTTGCTACATGATATGCAAGCCCCCTGTACATCTCAACATTACTTTCTATGTCCACACACTCTACGTGAGTGCTCAGTGGTCTCAGTGGCACCTCTTGTTGCGGGTTCCAAGACAGTACTGTGTCTTGTACTGCGACGTCTAGGATCCATCACAGGGACTGTGAGACTGCTGAGGCTAGAGAGCTCCTCGCTATCCCTACCACCCAGTTCACTGTTTGTAGCACTCTGTGCTGTCTGCATTGTCTCCAAAACATTGGTGATTTGCACCAATCCATGTGCAATGTCCCCACTGCAATGTGGCATCTCCAGTTGTATGCCCACAGCACGTTGTGATACCAAAGCAGTTGTGGTCATGAGCCGATTGACAGATCTGCAGAAACCATCCAAATGGCCCATCAATTGGTGATGGCGCCTACGGTGGCTGACATGCTCCTGCTGCATCACAGTGCAGAGTTCCCTAATGGCGTTTGTCATCTCATGTTTTCACTGAGAGGCTCAAGCTGCTTGTGCATTGATCCCATATTTTTATTGAGCGCATCCACCTGCTTGTGCATTGATCCCATGTTGTCATTGTGAGAGTCAAACTGCCTGTGCATTACACCCATGTTATGATCAATTGACACCAACTGCCTGTGCATTGACCTCATGTGTTTACATTGCAGACGCTGCTCTTTCAGCATGGAAGCCTCAAGGCCACCAAACAGTGATGGGCCCTCACCTTCTTCTGTGCACTGTCTGCCTGGTTGACAATGCCTCGTGAGGGGAGTGGACTGACGCTGGGCAGGGACTGCTGTCTGTCAGTGCTTCTAGCCTCTGGGGGTGGTGTGAGTACTTCATACAGCATTTCATCAGAGTCCAGGTTATACTCAGGGAGAGGTAGCACTCTTGCCCTGCGTCTAGTTGGTGCTTGTATGAAGGACTCACTGGTGTTTGAGTCAGACTGTGGCTGAGTTTCGCTATCCCCCACATTTCCACGTTCTGCTGCGTCAGGGCCCGTAAACACCTGCAACAACAATGTGCAGCATGTTATTCTTGGATATGTACTCAAATAGTTGCATAAACTAATACATTTACACTGGCATAGTATCACTGAGAGTATTTTGTATTGTTTCTCTGTTTGGTTTTACACTATCTTGCTATTTATGTGGTAGTTGCACTTTAGTGGTGTGGACTACTACTCCCATAAGGCATTGTTGTGTTGTATGAAAGATAAGGCATGGACTACTTATCACACTCCATAGTGTCATTGCTATTTTCTAAGGGGCATTTGTACATGCACATATGGGGAAACACATCATTACTGGCCTTACCTTTGCTGGTGCTGGGTGTGCCTGAGGTGTCAATGTCAGTGGCACCACTGATAGCTTCAGGAAGCAGTGTGGACTCCACCATATCTTCCATTGGTGTAGACGGTGTCTGGGTGGGTGGTCCTCCTCCGGTGCTCCTTGCCTTCTTCAGCCTGCTTGCTACCCTCTCTTTGGCATGTGAACGCAAGTCGTATCTCCTCGACGGAGCACTGCGCAACACCCATTGCGTATATTTTGGTCTGGATGTCTGACCACAGTTTCCTCTTCTCACTTTCAGGTACCTGTAGTGAGCTTTTTCCAAAAAGTTTGTTGTGGTTGCTGAACACCTTCTCTGAGAGCACCTCCAACTGCTGTTCACTGAATTTGAGCTTCCTGTCTCCTTTCTCCTTCACAGTCCCATCAGTAGCTATAACCCTGTTTGGCCCTGCCTGGCTCTGAAGACTGCCTCACTGGTGCTTGGCTGGGTCTCTCTGCGTGCTCCTGTGGGTGGGGCTTCTGGACACAGCATGGACTGACTCACTTCCTGGCTGTGATGTCATCAGGCTGTTCCAGTTTGCCATTTTCGCAATTTGCGATTTGCAAAAAACGATTTGCTATTTTTTGTGATACTGTATTTACAACTCGCAAATTGCAATTGCGAATTTTAGGAAATCGCTATTACCGACTTTCATACATCCCATTTTGCATTTCTAACATAGCGATTTCTTAAAAATCACTATTTAAGAAAAGCAGACCGGGAGCTTGATACTTCTGGCCCATTGTTACCTACCTTTCAGTCCTGTAGAGAGCAGTAGAATTGCATTAAGGATAATCTTCTATGAAGCTTGAGTGGCTTCAGCAATGGCAAAGACATTTTCATTGTTGACGTTGAAAGTAATTGACTTGATTATGGTACTGAATTTCACTTTGTGATGGGTCTGGCTTGACTCTGCTTAGCAATGTTGCTTGGCATCCACCTCTTTG
The DNA here is from genome assembly GCF_031143425.1 of Pleurodeles waltl. Classification (NCBI taxonomy): domain Eukaryota; kingdom Metazoa; phylum Chordata; class Amphibia; order Caudata; family Salamandridae; genus Pleurodeles; species Pleurodeles waltl. The sequence continues at coordinate 477,216,849 of NC_090451.1, forward strand.
TATTTTATTGGACATACGTGTATTAAGTGAGATTTCAGAGTAAATGATAAATTCACACTATTTTTGGTGTGTGATATATTATGCAAGTCTCTCCATTTACATTTTGGAGAGTCTTTCTTGGAATTTGGCTTTTCCGAAGCAGTTTCTATGCTTATAAATTCAATCTTTGTCAGCTAGAGTTTGATAACATTTATTTATGTATGGCTGGCTGCAGAATCATTGGTGATGTAGTAAATGTTTTTGATTGCATAAACATTCAAGTACAATGGTGCGTCATCTAAATATTTGTGAACCTTGATGTTATGCTTGGCATGGCAGACACCAATTAGGTACATAAAGAGATTGAAGAAGATAGGATCATTATTTCCCCCAAGGGCTGCAGACAGTACCTGGAAGCTTTATATGCCCAACTTGGTGAGTTGGACTGGTGTTAAATAAGATGCCAATGAAAACTGCTGAGAGTTCAGTCAGGAAATAGAGTGATTGACCCCTCTTGTTTGTGAAAAGAAAGGTTAGTGCCTCAGTGCTGACCCATTACCTGAAATATGTTGACAATTCTGAATGCAATGGTCTGTTCTAATCTTTTCTTGGAATTAATTGTGACTGCTTTTCTTTTAATGATAGATCTGGTTTTAATGTTGGCAATGAAAAGTAGTTATTCATAATAAACTATTAAAAATCTTTAAATAGATGGCAGATAAACTTCACCATACACACAATTCACTGTAAAAGGTTAGTAAAATACCCATCTAGCCTGGCAGTTTGCCTTAGACTGTTCCTATTAGAGCAGGGTCAAGATGTATTTGCATATAGCTGGATCTAAGATGAGGTGGTAAGGAAGGCATAAGAACAATGGATTGGAGGTGTACCCTGAATGATTGCCAGAGGTGACTGATTGAAAGAATTCCTCTAATCAGTTTTTGTGTGTTTGATTGCCACTCTAGGTGACAAGGATATGCCTAGACATGACTCTAGACATGACTTCCATGCTCACTGTACCACTGGAACCAAGCTACACCTGACTGATGAGAGCTAAGCAGAGCAAAACTGGTCCTGCATTGTTTGTGTTCTGGTTCAGGGAGGACCTGGCCTGGCAATTTCAGCTAGACTCTCTCTATGAAGCTGGGTCATGATTGATTTTCATATGGCTGGGTCCAAGCTTAGGCGGCAGGGTGGACAAAAGAATGATGAGTCAAAATGCTACCCCAAGTGACTGGCAGTAGTTAGACTTATTGCAAACATTTCTCCCACCATCTTTTAGTATTTGGTGTGCCGTCCTTAGTGGTAAGGACATACCCAAACATGGGTTCCATGCACACTGTCACAGTAACCTAGCTGCACATGACTGACAAGCAGGGTGAAACAGGTTCTGTTTTGCTTGTGTTCTGGTTTAGGGAAGACTTGTTCTTGTAGTTCGGGATTGGCTGTTCCTTCTAGAACAGGATGAAGACTAATTTGCATGTGGCTGGGTCCAAGCTGAGGTGGCAATGGTGGACAAAAGAACAATGGGTTTGAATACTACCCTGAGTGTTTGCTTGTAGCTAGACTTATTGCAAGCATTCCTTACATCATCTTTTGTACACGTTTAGTAAAATAAACAGACATAAAACATATTGCTGCTCTTAATGCAGTTAGGACATTGTGGATCATCTGCTGATATCTATTACGCGCTCACAGATTGCATCACTTTAGCATGGGATTATCACCATAATCAAAGACAGAAATTAATTAGAAGTGAAGTATGGCACTGTGTTCCTAAATTTTGGATTTAATGCAAACCTGGTTCATAAGTCTTTATTACATTAAACTATGATGATGAGGGTCACAGTGGTCTTGAAATTCATAACAGTAACAAATTGGAAGTCAGACATGCCTTAATTATTCTATGTTTGATTAAAACAAGTCTGTGATGTATTTAATATGAAATTGACACTGACACAATTTCATACAAATGTTGAGAAGCAGGACCTTTGTGGGAATATTAAGATACATTAATTATGTCTTATACCAGCTGATTGAGCTGGTGTTTTTGCATGCACTAAAACTGAGAGTTGACCGTAGAGGTATTTTAACATTTTGGCACTTCTAATCTACTTCAATCTCCCAAAGGGAAGGCGGCTGTGGTAATTTTGCCCCAAAACCATAGAGAGGGAGGTGGTACAGTTACGTGGGAAAAGCCCTCAGTTTCCCTGAGCTGATATACATAAACCAAAACTGGACAGTGTCTCCCAAAACAAGCAGTCACTATGCCCTGCTCCTTAGTGTTCACCTGGCACACTACATGTATTCTCGCAGAACCCTCACCCACATGGTAATCATGTAACATACATCCTCATAGGGTCCTCACCTGCAGGGGCTCACCAGCAGGTGGGAAGAACCTAGCAGTGGGAGTGATCACTTTGATATTCTCTATGTTCTTAGTGGTATATTAGTACAGCAAGATTTAAAAATATCTCCAGAAAGCCCTAACCAAATTATTTAATAATAGGGACCAAGTGGCATGGTTAAAAACATAACATGACACAAAGAGGCATTTGCTGAGCCAGAATGACTATTATAGGTCGACCTGTTTTATCTGCTCTGCAAGGTGTGCAGATTTCATTGGAACCTTGTGAGAAAACAGGGCTGATTGCAGAGGCCCCCTAACTTTTTGCCCCCATTTTCCACTTTTTGCTGGTGTTTTCCTGACTCTGATGGTGCCCTGGGTACTGCTAACCAGTCCCAGGGCCTGTGCTCTGTGTAAAATCAATATGCAAATTAGGCTAATTATAATTGGCTAAGTCAACCTACCTATAAGTCCCTAGTATATGGTAGGGTATGTAGGTTTAGGGACCACAGCATAGGTAGTGCACCCATAGGTGCACTGCTGAGGTGCCCAGTGTCATTTTAAATTAAAGTTATATGCAAATTCGACTTTGGAATTAAAAGTAGTTCCAAAGTCTTAAACTACCTTATTTTTACATATAAGTCACCCCTAAGGTGTGCCCTATGTGCCCCTAGGGCTGGGTGCCATGTAACTATAAGCAGGGACTTTATAAAAATAGTTTTATAAGCCCTGGTAAGGTAAAAACAGCCAAATTCGTTTTTCCATCATTGTAGTAAATGGCCTTCATAGGCTAGAATGGGGAGACTTTGTTTTAAATTTTAAAGTCTCCTTAAATGATGCATACCAAGAATTTGGTATCAAATTAATTGTTGTAATAAATCCCACAACTTCCAGTTGTGGGATTTAATATAACTTGTTCAGGTAAAGAGTTTTAGACTTTACCTAAAAAGTTGCCAATTTCAGCCCTGCATTGTTTTTGCTGCTGTGCTTTGATTGGCCAGCCTGTAGCAGCTTAGCCAAGCTGCCTTGATGAGGTGTGAAGTGGCCTGGCTTCACACAAAGGAATGTGCCTGTGGGAGAGAATCTCCCCTCAGCAGATGGTGAGGCAGGAAGGGGGAGGGCTGCCAAACTGGTCTTCAAAGGCAGAGAAAGACATTTGGAGCAACCAGCAACACCCCCACATCCTGCAACCCCAGACAACTAGGTGCCCCCTTGATTAGATTAGGAGAGGGCAGGAGAGGGGTGTGTTTATGATTTTTAGCCACACCAGTGGGTGGGCTCAGCCAGATGTAACCTCCAAAAATCAGATTCAGCCATGTTGGATTTTTAGAGAATGTTGCCTTCTGGGATGGATTTTTGCCACACTTCCCAGGAAGTGGTCATCACAGGGGGATGACCCTGTACCTGATTGGAGAACCAGGACCCCCCTGCTTTTCACCCAGGAGCAAGGATAAAACTGGCAGACCTGCACCCACACCTCAGATCCCCACCAGAATTCAACAAGAAAAGAACTAAAGGAGAAGAAGGACTGCCCTGCTGGACCCCTGGCCTGCACCTGGAACCTGTACTCAGAAGGACTGCACCAGCTGCACACTTGGGCTTCACCACAAGAAGGACTTTGCCTGGCTTCAAATGGTTCAAGGAGGTACTCCCTGTTTGCTACAGGTGAAAAATTGCTATCCAGAGTCCCCTGCACCAACTCCTGAAGAAAGTGACCAGCTGACCACTGTCCAGTGGCCAAAAAGGAGTTTGCGCCAGGTGCATTCTGGGAGTGGTAGTCCGCACCCCCCAAGGACCATCTCAGAACTTCTGGACCCTTGGGGTGAGCTGTGGACCCCAAAGGAACCTTAAAAGAACATCTGGGTGAAGCCCCAGAAGTTTGGAGAAGATTTGAGAATTTTTGTAAAAAAGCTCCATAGAGGGACCGACCCGCCGCGGAAATTCTAGCCGGCTTGCCTCAACCGCGACCCGGCCTGATTTGGTGGTTCGTCCCGGTAAAGAAAAATCTCAGAAAAAGAGACTAAGTCCGAAGGTAAAAAGTTGGCCGGGACCTCCCAGCCATCGTATCCGAGAAGGGCTCCATGGACGTCGGATCAAGATCCAGGTTTACCCCGGTCGAAGGATTTTCACCTCGAAAAAACGACTAAGTCCGAAGGTAAAAATCTCCACCGAGGAATCCAGCATCGCGTATCCGGAGAAGGGCTCCAGGAGGTCGAATAGGACTGGCAGGTTCGTCCCGCTGAAGAAAATCTTCAAAATAAAGACTAAGTCAGAAGGTAACTTTTTAACCGAGGCCTCCCGCGACCTGTAGCCGAGCAGGGCTCCATCGCGGTCGCCCTGAAACTTTGACTTTGCTCCGGTCGAGGTGCAACCAGATGACCCGATTGGCGCTTTTTGTTTCTAAGCGCTAGAAAAATAATAATTCTTTAAAAATTCATATCTCCGGTTCCCTTTATCCGAATTTATTCGTTTTTGTGTCATTTTAAAGATAAAAATATAAACTATTTTTATAAATTGGTTTTGGATTTTTAAACTGTTTCCTGTGTTTTATTTAATTACTGTTTTGTGATATTTGAATGCTTTACACTCTGTCTCCTAAGTTAAGCCTTGACGCTCGTTGCCAAGCTACCAAGGGTTGAGCTGGGGTTAATTTACTGAGACCTAACTGGACCTAAGTGGAGGTTAGTGGCTTGTTGCTAGGTGTAGGTGCGTACCTGCCCTTACCAATAACCCATTTTCCAACAAACCTCTAAGACCCTTTACTCCTAGCCTACACTGAGCAGGAGTTATTCGTGGACACACATATTTGTAGTCCATCAGTTTGCCACTTCTATACTACTATTCAAGTTGTTCACTTGTCAAAGAATAAATTAACTGATTTTCTTTCCCTTCACCGGCATTTTAAGTGGTTTAGTCAAGAAATTTATTCCTAGTGTCACTAATTTATCTCAGTATTAACTAGCTATAAACCTTGGTGGCATATTCAGTTGTGCCAGGGCCAAGCGCTTACCAGCAGTTAGTTATGAATTTCACCTCAGTGTGCCCAGTGAGACTGGTTTATTTATTACCAGTTGAAGTTGTGGGGTTATATATCGCCCTCAGTGGTGATTGCTGCTCCTCACAAAATCATGCCTCCATGGACTATCCGGTTAACCATTTGACAAAAAAATGTATAGAATAAAAATGATTACACAGCCGAACATAGTAGATTTTTAAAATAGACAGTGGTCTGGGCATGGATATGAAGATGAAAGACTGATCACAATCATTGCAAAATTGGAGGATAAAACACATTGGCCCTCATTACAACATTGGCAGGAGGAAGTTGTAACCGTTGTGCGGCCGCCAATGCGGCCGCACTCCTGCGGTGCCCATTATATCATCCCCGCCGGCCCTGCGGGGATGTGGGGCGCAACATGGGAGCCGGCTCCTAATGGGGCCGCCGGTGTTGCGGCCGTGCGATGGGTGCAGTTGCACCCGTCGCGCTTTTCACTGTCTGCTGGGCAGACTGAAAAGCTGTGTGGGACTGTGCCAGGGGGCCCCACGACTCCCCTTTCCGCCATCCTTTCCATGACGGTTCCTACCGCCATGGAAAGCCTGGTGGGAAGGGGACTCGTAATCCCCTGGGAAGCGCTGCAAGCAGCGCTGCCCTGGCGGATTACAACCGCCGGGACCAATGTGGCGGAAAACAGCCGGGACCAACGTGGCGGAAAACCGCTGTTCCCGGCTGTGCGACCGTGGCACTTCCGCCACGGTCTTAATCCGGGAGTTTGCACCGCCAGCCTGTTGGCGGTGCAACCTCCAAAACAGCCCTGGCGGTCTCTGACCGCCAGGGTTGTAATGAGGGCCGTTGTTTTTTAAAATGTTATCCCCTATCAAAGCAATCTTTTACTTATTAAAGCACATTTGCTTTTCTTTCTTGCTTGATTCTATTTATACATTCAAATTCTGATGCCAAGATCCATTCTTCATATTTTATATGGATCCATTAACAAACAAATAGCCCTTTTAATGCATTTTATTTTGCATTAACTTACTGATCAAATGAAACAGGTTAAACCAAAATGGACACAGTAAATGTTTTTACAGATCAAATTTCTACATGTCATTAATGAATGAATGTTTGGGCCATTGTTTTTCTTAAATGGCCTCCAAACCCCTGTATTAAGAACAATATAGGCCTGGTCATCTGTCAATAACTTTACATACTTTTCACTATAAAGAAGTAGACTATCACTAAAATGCATTTTACATATCTTTGTTATTACTAAAAAGGACTTTTTAAGCGGCATATAATATTTCACTAAATGCAAGAACTTTTAGTGAAGTTTTGATTCATGACTACATATTAAAATTATTGAAGCTAATAGTCAAAGAAGTTGAGAATTGTCAGGGTTGCACTAACCAAGTAATCTGGATGCACCAAGAGCAGTGCTAATTTCCACACTTCAAGGAACCAATGACTGCAATGCAAAGGTTATTTATCCCTGTCAGCATTTATGTGAATCCCCTGTCAGCATTTATGTGAATCCTCTTTCCTACATATCAATGGCCTTCAGAAGTGGCTTATTTACCTACAGTTTAAATCTCCCTGCCCTTCCAGAATTGCTATAAAAACTGTGCCATTTTGCTTTAGGCAGATGATGTTGTACTGGTATCGAGAACTGAGACTTGCCTTAATATGTTAAAATCATGGAACATCTTGGAGCAAAATAAATGAAAGATCCTGTCAACGTATCACACAATATCAATCTGAAGTTAATTAAGGTAGAAGGGCTGGCATTAAAGATTGTTGCGCCTTTTTCTTCACTTTTGAGGCCAACATTAATTGGGGGCTAATGATGCTGCCAAAATCTACTAATCTTGCAAAAATAAGTAGAGGCAACCTTAGCTTTGCATGGACTGGTATTGGGGGTGGCACATCTTGCTTGACTTACATGGCCACATCTACCTAGATATAAGGTGATACCGGCCCGGGATGCTTGTATTCCAGTTTGGGAAGGACCTTGCCTAGCAGTCTAATCTGGACTGTTCCCATTTGAGCTAGCAGGGTATAGGCTGGTTTAAATATGGCAGGGTACAAACTGAGGTGGCTTGTTGAGAAAAATAGCGACGGACTGGGGTACGGCCTGAGTAACTTCAAGTGAATGCAATTAATTGAAGCATTCCATCCATCATTTTTTGTATAGTTTAGTTTGCTGCCTTAAATGGGACACATATACAAAGATGGAAGCAAGCTAGACCTGGCTGATGAGGGCTAACTAGGAGAAAACTGTTCCTAGATTGCTGTGTTAAGGTTCATGAAGGACCTAGCCTGGCAGTTCAGGACTGTTCCCATTGGAGAAGGGTGAAGGCTGATTTGCATATGGCTGGGTCAAAACTGAAGTGCCATGGTGTACACAATAACGATGGGCTGGGATGCGGCCCGAGTATTTACCGGTGACTGAGCATTCCACCTATCACTTTTTGTATAAGTTAGTCTGTCAAGGCCCATGCTGTGATAAAGAAAATTCAGGGTGTAGAACAGTACTTGGATTGGGTCACCAGCCAACGAAAGAAATCCCTTGGCTCAAATTAGATTTAGAATGAACCATGATTTGTTGTCTTTTCCAAAGTGCAAACAATCGCATATGCATATCCGTTCTGAGTCCAGATGACTTAAATTCACTTCGGTCCTCTGTGATCTCTTTTTTTCTGTAAAAACTTGGCGGGACTAAAGTTCAAGTACTTAAGACTAATATTACAGGCTGGAAAATATCGCAATTGTAGACATGTCTTCCCGAAGGTAAGGATGTTGAATTCCAAATTCCAAATTCCAATAAGCTTTATTTCGGCACACAGTCATAAAAGCACAGTTAAACATAAATAAAACATATAAAACAATAAAGGAAGGTCATACAAGGGATTAGAAAGATAGCCCCAAAATGTAATGTTGAATTCCTTTTAAATTAGATTCTTAGTTACAAGGCTAATCCAGACATCAGATTTGCTCTGAAGGTGACAACAAATTTAAATTAATATTCATTGATCATGATACTTTTTCTTTAAAGAATTAGAATTACGTTTTAGATTTATAGCACAATTGAATATCAGTTCTATAATATTTTATACTACTTATTGTGATGATATAAACTGCTTAACTATTGTTTTTCAATGTAGCCAAAATAAAACAATTCTGATTTGATTGGAAGAGATATCACAAACCCATTATGTCACCCTCCCACCCCACCCCCGGGCCTCCACCCACTCCAACTCAGGTTGACACCTTATACCGTGCTTAGCCACATCCATACCTTACTGTTTAAGTGCTACGGTCTAAGGGAAAGGACAAGTATTGAAAATACAGAAAATAAGACTCACATATACTTTTTTCATGTCCAGCCTTCATGCCCCCGAAACAGGGGTCAGTGAGGACTGTACAAATCACAGTTGATAAATATAGTAAATATCGCTGCTGATAAACAAAAGGCATGCACTCCCTGGAACACGTGACATAAGCACTTTCTAAGCATTGAATGAGTCGAGACGCCATATTTATAAACCATAAAAATGAAATACCGTCAGAACAAGGGATATTAATTCTAATAGTTTAGTCAAAATTTATGAATGGCCTACATAGAGAAACTGTTGGCTTATTAGCATACCGTGAATATCTTTCAGGACCCTATACGCGTTCGCATATGCCTGACATTTGCATTTCATTTTGTAATTCATAATTCAGTTTGAAATGCTCTTGAGCCTGTAAGATCTGTGCCTCCTGTCTTGTATTCATGTGTTGACTTCAAACAAGCTACGGGTTTGTTTTATTGCAATTAGCGACTGTGCTTAGAAGAGGTGGCAACATGCTGAAAAAAATAATTGAGAGCTTAACCTTCAAATGAAAAATACTTAAGCCTAGTACTTTATTGTAATCATATTATTCAGCCAGACATGCTTTTTTGCTGAATAATTCAGCTTTTGTTGTTTTACTATTAATTAAAATGCAAGGTTATTTTTCTTTCTCCTGCTCACATTGTAAATATTATTCATAAAATATCTATTATCTGTCCTGAATGATGCAGTACGAATTTCAATTATCTATGTTCCCAAATACAGACAGGATTTATAATAAGATTAAATATGTTGACTTTTACCTCGTGACATTTAGGGAGATAGCTGATCTAAACGTCTGCTGCTGCAAGTGGAAGAAACAGACATGGATAAAATCAAGGTAGCTTTAGAAAACCAATTTTCAAATTTCTAGTAAATTATACAAAGGTAGTTATAATCTCCCTGAATAGTACAACTTCTGACAGGGTGAGCCTCGTAGATGAGATAGAACAACCTCAGTTCAAAACTGTTTTGCAGGAGTCAGCATCAAGAGGACTGTGAAAACTATTCATCAGCTACTGGTAATGCCAATAATGTTCACGTTCAAATGGGTGGAAGATCTAATATGCACACTCTGCACAAACGTCAAAAATATTTAGCTAAATAACAAGCAAAAGCATCCAAAAAACGATTCTACAGATTTTTTTTCTGTAAGATCTATTGTTCGGTGCCATTCTCAGCGCTCGTCAAAATTATTTCCGGATGTCTCGCCAGCTAATTACTGATATAAAATAGTTCTGCAGGCACTCCATTAGCGATTGAACGGCACACCCATAAAGTTAGCAGAAAAACTTTGGGATTAAGATAATCATGTGTACTTGGCCACGGTGTCACTGACAATGTCTAAAGAAAATGACCACATATTAGTAATTCTGCTTTCATGGCTAGTTTCTTAGATCGAAAATGCCCCCTTATGTCAAAAATGGACACAATGACACAATTTTAACTAAGAAATATCATGAAATGCAGCAGAGCATAAATAGCAAACATGAGCAGCGTCTTGTGCTTACTCATCTACAGGAACTTTGGCCCAGGGCGCTGCAACAAGTGCCATGCTCTGCTGCCCTGTGCCCCTGGGAAAGGGCAGAAATGTGCTGTATCTACAAGAAACAGCACAATTTTGTCCTCCCCCATGTGCTGGCACACAAATTGCTACTATGCACAATGCAGGCACCCTTGCCCCATAGTACAATGCAAGGGTGCCTTCACTGTGGCGATAATTGTTTTTGTGCAGGAAGGGACACCTTCCTGCACAAAACCAATCACAAGAGTTGCAGAATGCAGCACACATAGAAAGAGGAAAAAACATGAAGAAAAAAAGATATTTCTCCCTGTTGCATCAACCCTGAGGTGGCGTAGGAATCTTATGTATTCTAAGACTTGCAAATCTGAGAAGGCGTCAGATTCCTTGGACTTCCGTGGGTGTTGGGTAGGCACACCCCAAGCAACACCTCTTTGATGCAGTGTTATGCGTCGAAGGAGTCCATATTTACAAGGCCATGAAAAGCAACACAAGATGGCTTGATGCTCCGGGGACGCGGTGTGCCACCAGTGCCGTGTAAATGAGGCCCTAAGTGTGCACTTGTTGTAGGAACTTACCCCAATTTACTCCCTCCCTTTAACACTAGCTTCTCAGTGCAAGATACACCTCACATCCAAGAAAATAGTACTAAATGCAATAGAATGTAAACAACAGCACAAGTCAACCTTGGTGAATGTGTTTTTGCAGTAGGATTTTTTCACCCAAATCACTCTTACATATGAAAGTGGGACTAATTGTATTATTGTCAGTAATTAAAGCTCAAAGAATCTACAGAATTACTAAAATTACTCAGATTACTGTGGCATAATTAAAGGTACTCCCAGGTCTACCATACATGTGCAGAGAATGCACTGCATGACCATGTCCTGACAATGAACTATATTTCTCAGCAGGAAATGAGCTCTCATGTAGTCTAAAGTTGCAGAAAGTTGTTGAGTTTGGTGGAAACAAACTTTGAACTTTTTGGACATTTAAAATGTACTCTACTAAGTTCTCAATTGTTTTGCATTTCACTCATGGGTTATTCTGTGATGCAACAGGGATGCAAACCAGAACTATGTTACTCATACTATGTATCAATGTCAAAAAATTAGGTATTAGAGATGTAGTATGTTATTACTATTTCCTGAGATAAGGAATAGAAGAATATTATTGTTTCTTAATTACCTTGGAGTGCTAAAAGAATCAAGTAGGAACTACAACTCATCTTCCACAGAGTGCATAGTGACGGAGCTTGTGGTAGTTATTCTAGTCATGTGGAAAATTATGGAACATGTACTTAAGGTACTCATTTTTTTGTATTGTCAGTTTAATAAATTATACATTCCACATCCAAACTAAGAGAATTGGTTTACACAGAGATAAATGTCAATTATTTACGGGCATGATTAGAATCAGGACTGTCTTGGCAAGTAAAATATCTTTTAGTTTTTAGATAGCCACTGCCTCCTGCTGACATCAGGGCCCAGCAGAAGTGATGAACCAGAGTGATGCAGTCAAGTTTTTCAGTTTTCTGTTTCATGCCATTCCCCTTTCCTCATTTCTACCACAGGTCCGTATATTACTATAAGCCTAGCTTACATTATCATCTGATCTGAGCATTCGATTCCAAGACCTTGAAGGAAGCCAGCATATAAAGTGTTACATTCAGAGCTAAAGGCGGCTAGTGGGAATAGTGAGAGTTGGAAGAGTGCATCACTCCCATTGGATTCCAAGCAGAAGATCAGTGGATCCTGAAGCATATATTGAATGCAAAAACCATGACAGATACAGGCAGGAGATCAGTTCAAGTAGAAAATGTCTTTCAGCCACAGCACACTTCACTTTCACAGATCATGTAAGTCATTTTTTGACTTGGAGCAGTCTTTAGCACTTGAAAATGACTAAGAGAGATTAACAATTACCCAAACCCCATGTAGTCCACAAACAGGAATTATATAACATTTTGATTGTGCTAAACACTTAGGGCCAGATGTACGAAGCATTTTTCAAGTCACAAATGGCGAATTGGGATGTTTGCGGCTTGAAAAATGCCATTTGGGATGTACAGGTGCATTTTTGCGATTCGGTAATCTATTTACCATATCGCAAAAAAGGTTTGGGAGTCGCAGTTAGGAAGAGGTGTTCCCTTCCTAATTGCGAGTCGATTTCCCATGTCTGATTGTTTTGTGACCGCAAATGCGGTCATAAAACAATCGCAGTTAGCACCAGTTTCAAACTGGTGCAAACCCATTCGCAAACGGGAAGGGGTCCCCATGGGACCCCTTCCCCTTTGTGAATGGTAGCGAAAATATTTTTTCCGATTTTTGTTTTTGAAATGCGTTTCGTTTTCCTTTAATGAAAACGGGTTGCATTTTTTTTTTTAAAACTGCTTTATTTAAAAGCAGTCACAGACACAGTGGTCTGCTGTCTCCAGCAGGCAACCATCCCTGAGAGGGGGTCATTCCCAATGGGGTCACAAATTGCAACCTAGCTCATGAATCACAAACAGTGTCATTGACACTGCTGTACATCAGGTTTTGCTACTCACAAATTGCGAATCGCTATGACTCTCAATTTGCAAGTCGCAAAACCTGAAGTTCGTACATGTTGCCCTATGCATCAAGGATGTGTATACTTTAAGAATAATATTTCCATTGAATTGCAATTGGTTAATGCATTTGGAAATTTTAACTTCGATAGTCTGTTTTTCTTGACAGAGGATAATTATCTCTATTTGAAGATTAAATATTTATTAATAACTTTGTTTCATTGTATTAATTATGTAGAATCTATACAGCATGAAACTAGCCCTAGGGAGCAGTGAAGAACTTCTCCTTGCACATGAGTTACATGTTAGAATATAATACATACATCAGCTTAAATGGGCATTTAGTAAAGGTTGTGGATCAAAATGAGAGAGTAGGCACAATGTGCATACATATAACATAGCAGAAATGGAAAGAGGGCTGGCCTTAGATATGAGAGTGTGGCTAATGATTGGTAATGGAAAAAGCCGAAGGTATTTAGGGCCACATGTACAAAAATCAGGTTTTGCGACTCACAATTTGCGAGTCAGAACGACTCGCAATTTGCGAGTCGCAAAACCTGATGTACAACAGTGCCAATGACACTGTTTGCGATTCCCAATGGGGTCACAAATCCTCTACCTCATGAATATTCATGGGGTAGGTCGCAATTTGTGACCCCATTGGAATGGGATGGTGGCCTGCTGGAGACAGCAGACCACCATATCTGTGACTGCTTTTGAATAAAGCAGTTTTTTTTTTTTTTTTTTTTTTTTTAAATGTAGCTCGTTTTCCTTAAGGGAAAACGAGATGCATTTCAAAATCAAAAATGAAAAGTTTTCTTTGCATTTTTTCAGAGCAGGCAGTGGTCCATAGGACCACTGCCTGCTCTGAAAAAACATTTTCGCTACCATTCACAAATGGGAAGGGGTCCCATGGGGACCCCTTCCTGTTCATGAATGGGTTAGCACTGGTTTGAAACTGGTGCTAACTGCGATTGATTTGCGACCGCATTCGCGCTCACAAAACAATCATACATACTGTTGGACCTGGCTTTTTGACTGGGTCATCCCCAAACTTTTTGCCTCTTTCCTCCTATTTTTTCTGACCTGTTGTTGTTGGCTTTTGACCTCTGGGCACTTTACCACTGCTAACCAGTACTAAAGTGCATATGCTCTCTGTGTAAATTGTACTATTGATTGGTTTATCCATGATTGGCTATTTAATTTACTTATAAGTCCCTAGTAGAGTGCACTGTATGTACCTAGGGCCTGTAGTTTAAATGCTACTAGTGGGCCTGCAGCACTGGTTGTGCCACCCACTTCAGTAGCCCCTTAACCTTGTCTCAGGCCTGCCATTGCAAGGACTGTGTGTGCAGTTTCACTGCCACTTCGACTTCGCATTTAAAAGTACTTGCCAAGCTTAGAACTCCCCTTTTTCTACATAAAAGTCATCCCTAATGCGCGCCCTAGGTAACCCCTAGAGTAGGGTGCTGTGTGGGTAAGAGGCAGGACATGTACCTGTGTAGTTATATGTTCTGGTAGTGTAAAACTCCTAAATTCGTTTTTACACTACTGTGAGGCCTGCTCCCTTCATAGGCTAACATTGGGGCTGCCCTCATACACTGTTGAAGTGGCAGCTGCTGATCTGAAAGGAGCAGGAAGGTCATATTTAGTATGGCCAGAATGGTAATATAAAATCCTGCTGACTGGTGAAGTCGGATTTAATATTACTATTCTAGAAATGCCACTTTTAGAAACTGAGCATTTCTTTGCACTAAAATCTTGTTGTGCCCTTCAATCCACGTCTGGCTAGGTTTAGTTGACAGCTCCTTGTGCATTCACTCAGACACACCCCAAACACAGGGTACTCAGCCTCACTTGCATACATCTGCATTTTGAATGGGTCTTCCTGGGCTGGGAGGGTGGAGGGCCTGCCCTCACACAAAGGACTACCACACCCCCTACTGGGACTCTGGCAGACAGGATTGAACTGAAAGGGGGCTTGGTGCATTTCTTAGACACTCTTTGAAGTCACCCCCACTTCAAAGGCACAACTTAGTATAAAACAGGGCCTCTGCCCTACCTCATCAGACACTTGCTGTAGAAGAAACCTGAACCAGAAACTACATCCTGCCAAGAAGAACTGCCTGGCTGCTCAAAGGACTCACCTGTCTGCTTTTCTACAAAGGACTGCTGCCTTGCTGTTGGCCTGCTGCCTTGCTGAACTGCCTGGCTGCTCAAAGGACTCACCTGTCTGCTTTACTACAAAGGACTGCTGCCTTGCTGTTGGCCTGCTGCCTTGCTGAACTCTTGTCTGGCTGTAAAAGTGCTCTCCAAGGGCTTGGATAGTGCTTGCCTCCTGTTCCCTGAAGTCTCAGGACCAAATGCACAGCTTGTTCCGCAGCGAGGAAAACGCTGCACACCGACGCTGATCGATGCCTTCGGGACGACCGAAACTTTGACACACAGCCTCGCAAGGACAACGCCGCCCGACTTCCAAGGAGAAATCGATGCGACGCCTGCCGTGAGGGTGAAATTTTGACGAGCAGCCCCGCGGAAAGACGCGCAGCCGGAAAACAAGCAGGAGAATCCACGCACAGACCCGGGACATCTGGTAATCCCCGCGATCCACAGAAAGAGACTGTCCGCGCGCCGGAAAAAGACGCACGACTTCCCCGCGTGAAAAATAATGACGCAAGTCCATGTGTGCTGGGGAGAAATCGACGCACACACCATTTTTCCACGTATCTCTTCTTCTGCGGCCCTTTGCGGAGATTTTCCACCAGAAACCAGGTACTTTGTGCTTGAAAGAGACTTTGTTTGCTTTTTAAAGACTTAAGACACGTTATATCACTTTTCAGTGATATCTTTACAAATTCATATTGCATCTTTAATCGTTTTGACCTGCAAATACCCAGATACAAACACTGTGTGGTGTATTTTTGTGGTGCTATATTATGGTATTGTATGATTTATTGCACAAATGCTTTACACATTGCCTTCTAAGTTAAGCCTGACTGCTCGTGCCAAGCTACCAGAGGGTGGGCACAGGCTAATTTTGGATTGTGTGTGACTTACCCTGACTAGAGTGAGGGTTCTTGCTTGGACAGAGGGTAACCTGACTGCCAACCAAAAACCCCATTTCTAACACATACCATCTGGATTCGGTATTAGGAAGGGACACCCTTGTCACGCCCCTTCCTAATACTGAATCGCAAAACCCAAACTGCGATTCGGTAACAAGTTACCGAATCGCAGTTTGGGCTTTGTACATCCCAAATAGCATTTTTCAAGTCGCAAACTGGCTGATTTGCCGTTTGTGACTTGAAAACTGCTTCGTACATCTGGCCCTTAGTTCTTTCCTGATGAACTGGAAGACGTGATTAAGCCTCACATTAAAGGGTAGTTTAATGTATGTGTCATGGAATAGCAGCAGCAGTATTTATTAGGTTTGTGCACTGTGTGTATGTGGGGGGGAGGCATAATGGGTACAGTTGTGGCCACAAGAGTTGTTAAGCTATGCTGTTTGGTTTGCTGACATAAATGACCTTATAAATGTTGAACAGTAATTTTAACTCAATGCATGCCAGGTGGGGGAGACACAGAAAATCCTTTATGGAGGAAATGATGTAGACTTATTTCTGTTGTATAGGGATCTGGCAGCTGACTTCATTTTTGATGACCTATAGGTGTTTTAGGGTGAAGTGCAAGGGTCCACTGTCAATATGCAAGGTGACTGGTCCTTACATTGTGACAAGCAAGCTGAAAGTTGGGTGGAAGAGGCTGGTCCTTCATAAAAAAATCATGCTCTCCCTTCAAGTAGCCCTATGAAAGTGGCCTAGTAGACATGCAATCTGTATACCAGTATTCATTATCACTTGAGACCAGAAATTGATCTCTATTCAATGGAGAATAACATGTGGAATTCAGTGCTACAGGACCAACGCCCACATATTCATTTGTAATCCAGTTGCATTTCCAGGGACACAGATCTCCAGATTTGACCTGGAGGGTTTGGTCCTTTAAAGACATGCTGTATTATTGCATCAAGAAATACTAGGTGTGATAATACTGCACCACTTATTACTTCCAATGGGGCTGTTGATTCTCATTATCAGGCCCACTCAGTATTACCTGTTACACATAATAAGAACATTAGATAGTACCAAGCCTTTAGGATATTCCATTTCAATTGCCCTTTTAAAAAAATGATTTGCATTGTGTGTTATTAATCCAGTCATTGTTTTACACTTAGAGCTTGCCACCTATTGAAGGCTGAATTGATGTTTGGTTGATTGAGAATTCAATGATACTGTTAAGGGTTCAGTAATGCAATATCCTATAGTAATTACTGCACACATTGTGATATTATTCATTTAACTCTATGCAGGGTATACAGCTTCCTCAGCTTGATCGTGGATGGTGTCTAAACCAATGTGAACAGTAATAAGAATATATTTTTTTGTAAATACATTTTTATTGAGTTTCACATAAGCACCACGTAAGTACAATAAATCAGGATGTGACATGCTCTGAGGAACCCTTCTGACTTTCTCTTGTACAGTTGCAAATACATAGCAGTGCATAAGGGGCAAGCAGGGGGTCCTTCTGCACTGAGCAATCAACCCTCTCCCACCGTGACTGAGTAATAGTGGGGAGTTGTGCAGTCAAATCACATCTTCTGTACACCTGACCAAGAAATGTAACTTCGTTAACAATCTCCCTTCCTTCCCCCCTCCCATCCCAGTTCCTTGTGGTGTCTTGTCCTCACTCCCAGTTGACTGTGACGCTAGTGAGCATGGGTTGGGGTGTTGTCTCTGTTATCATAGGACTATTCTATTATGGGTGCTCTATGCTGTTATTAACTCTCACTGACATTGTGCTAAAGTTCTGGTGTTGGAAGGCCACCAGGTCAGAAGTCCACTTTACCTCCTTTTGCTGATCCAGTGGGCTTGAGGGAATTCAGTCCTATGCAGTAGTACCATCATGATCATCCACCTATTCTTTGCATCATTTAGCGTCTTCCAGGCACTAGCAAATTCCATCTTTTGCCTGCCCTCTTCGACTTATCTAGGTAGAGCACCCTTCCCAGCCGGCCCATCTATGCATGTTGACTCTCCACCTTTCCACCTGGGGTCTGTTAGAAGCCTTCCACTGCATCGTTATACACCACCTGGCCACTACCATTGCAAAGTCAATGAATCAGGACGCCTGCCTTGTACTTAGCCAGGAAAGGAAAAATCCCCAGTATACACGTCTTGGGGAAGAGGTCTAGAGAGAAATCCATGACATCTTTTAGAAAGTGTAGCATCTCTTACCGGTAGAAGGTCAAGTGCGTGTAGCTCCATTGCATGGGGAGCATGTCTTTCCCTTCTAGCTGGCATCTCGGGGATTCATCTGAGGTGTGAGTGAAGAACGTTTTGAGTTGTAAAGGTGTCAGGTATGCTCTATGTAAGAGGTAGTAATGTATGAGTTTAATTTGAGCATTGTGGGATCTTTTTGGGGCTGCCTTAAGCATTTTGGTCCAGTCCTCTTCAGTTATGGGAGTCCCTAGGTCCACTTTCCACTTATCTCTCATTTGAATGAGTGGCAGTACCATGTATGAAAAAACGCTTGATAGCCCTGACACCAGTCAATGAGTACTTGCAGAGGAATTGGCAACTTCAGTGTTTCAGAGGTTTGGTGTCCTGTCTCCCCCTCTGTTTTCTTACCACCGTGATCATTGTACTATATAGTAGGAACTGCCCGCTGGAAGTTCATACTCCTCCTGCAAGTCCTCAAAGAAGAGTAGCTCTCCATTTCTGTTAAGTGTACCCACTGTGTCCATGCCTTATTCTAACCAATCCTGCAAATGTCTGTCTTCAACCCCATGTATATGTATAAACAAAGCCTGAAGTGGCAGAATTGAGGAATATGGCGTATTTACCCAGGCCTCCTGCAGTGCCCAGAGCCAACAGTGCCAGATCACAGTCAGGACTTTCTGGCCCGTAATGGTTGCCCTTGAAGGATCAAGTAGGAGGGTCCATAGTAAAGTTCACATGGGTGTGTTGGTGGTGTGGACCATCTCTGTGTCCTATACCCTTGTGACCATCGCATATACCAGGGCATCTGAGCTGCGAAGTACTAAATCTCAAAGTCAGGGGCACTCATTCCCCCATCCATGAAAATGCGCTTAGCCAGTGCTGCCCATCGTCTTCCTTTCCTAGGATCAGATCCTTCAGAATCGTGTCTAGATCTCAGAAGATATTGTGGGGTATAATTACTGTGAGCGTGGTAAAATAATAAAGGTGGCGGGTAGCGCTCCCATTTTAACTATTCCTATTGTTCTGGCCACCGATATTGGGAGCAATTTCCAAAAGGTCACACTGGCCTGAAAGGCTGCTACAGCTGCTACAATGTGCCTCTATAGGATGTCGAAGTTTGTCTGATATATGCAGACAGCCCGATACTTTATTGATATAGGTTCCCAGCACATTTTGTGCCTGTCTGGTGTTTCACAAGAGGGCGCACTGGCAGGGAACAGGCTGTTTTTTAGCCAGTTGATTCGCAAGATCATCACCAAATTTATGAAGGAGTTGTACTTCCCCCACTGGTGCTGTCAGTGTGGCGCTGATGAAAAGTAGCCTATTATCAGCTTATAATGCGATGTAGTAAGCTATTCCTCACAAAAGTTTTCCTGCATAATGTATGCCTGAGCGGGCTCTGCCATCAGCGACTCTACCACTGTGACAACAACAGAGACAGCATGCAACCCTGCCTGGTTCCCCTGTCTACTTTGCACTGCTCTGAAATCACCCGGCCTCTCTGAACTCTTGCGGGGGAAGATCCATATAGTAGTTGTGCTCATTCTTCAAATCTCTACCCTAGTCCCATTCAGGCCATCATGGCATGGAGATAATCCCACTGCAGGCTATTAAAAGCCTTCTCAATGTCTCCAACATGAACTTGGCAGACTGCAGGATGGCTATATCATCCCTCAAAAGAGTCCTTAATCTACTTATGTCTAGTGCTGTGTTGCATCTGGGTATAAACCCATACTGATCTGTGTGAGGCTCTGCATGTGGGGCAGTAGTTTCTGAGCCAGGATCCCACTAAGTCAGCACTTAGCATCGATAGCGGACTGTACTTTGTCACATTTGTGGAATGTCTGTGGTTTCCCTGGTTTGTGCAGGGGGATTACTAAAACCTCACTCAACGAGAGTGGCAGGGCATAAGTGTCCCGCACCTCTTGGTGTAAGGTGCAGCACAAAGAATATCATGATAATCTAGCCCAGGGCAATGGAATTGTGCTTCTTGTAATTGTATTTTTTATTTTGGGATGTACCTTTCAGCACTGCCAGGATATCAGCACCATTACTACAGGTTTATGTTTCCACTAGCCTACAGTTATGTCCAAAAAACAAAAAAGATGTAGAAACAAGTGGCTCTACATCCATATGGGTTTATTTCTGTGAAAAATAACTGATGAGAAGCGATGAAGATAAGCAGATTAGGCACGAGTACTTATATTGATCATTTGATATTCTGACATGATATTTTTGCGTTCCCATCAAGACAGCAACTGGCCTAGCACTTCTGGCTAGCCTGTCAATTCCTATTGGCAAAAGACCCAGGTTGATTTGCATATCACTAGTCTCTGTCGAGAGTTGCACATTAAACAAAAACATGAAGCACTTGATTGGGATACAGTGTAATTATCAGTGAATAAATTAATTCAAGCATTCTCCTCCTTGCTTTTTTGTTTACCTCAGTAGGTCAATCTAGTGTGACATATATGCCCAGACATGGTTTTCGGCTCGCAGGGGCAAAGTAATCATGCTGTACTTCTCTGATAGAACCCAGAGAGGTAGAAACTGATCTCAACTGCTTGTGTTCACATTTGGGCTTGTGTTCAAATTTGGTGGTGACCTGCCCTAGCAGGTCAGGCTGGACTGTTCTTGTTGGAAGTTAAGTCTGATTTGCGTATGGCTGATCTCAAATGGCAAAGGGGGAAAAAATTATGGAATGGGATGTGGCTTGAAAAATTACCAGTAGCTTACATTAACTCAAGAATTCGTCTGCTGGCTTTTTGTTTCTCTCAGTGCCACAACCTAAGTGCAACAGATGTGCTCAGACATATGCCCTGGCTTATTGTGCTATAGAAATCAATCTGCTCTTCACTGATGATGCCCAAAGTGGCTGATCTCTTTCTAGAGTGGCAAATTGGGTAAAACAGATATCAACTGGGATGCATCCTGAGCAACTACCAGTGACAGCAACTGTGATTAATTCAAGCATTCCAATATCACCTTTATATTATCCCTATATACTTGTTGGAATGGCCCTTATGGTGAAAGACGTAGGGTTCAGACAGGAATACAGTGCCTGGTACAGGTTTAGGATTACACTGAGAGTAGAATTTAAAAAGGAATGTTCAATGGCTTTTCTCTCCCACTGCCACTGGTAGTTGTAGTAGTATTGCCACAAGTAATTGTGGCAATACTGATACAACTGATTACGAATTTGGAGGACATTACTGTGGGTACTAACGGGTGAATGTTAACACCCAACTAAACATTCAATTTAGATTTGTCCGTTATTGTTTAAAATTCCCTAGGACCACCACTTAAAAAATGTTTTGTGATCCGGCCGAAAGTCTTTGTGATTATCGATGGCTGATTGGTGACTTAAATCACTGAAACTCTGGAGAGGCACTAAATTATCACCTTAGACAGTTACAAATGATTGCTTGCCATGTGAAGTTTAAAGGTATATGCTACTTTTGACAGGAAATGTAGCAGCTTTTAGTGACACAAGAAAACAAAGGAACATAACAGAATTGCATACTGTTAGAAATGGGGTTTTTGGTTGGCAGTTAGGTTGCCCTCTGTCCAAGCAAGAACCCTCACTCTAGTCAGGGTAAGTCACACACAATCCAAAATCAGCCTGTGCTCACCCTCCGGTAGCTTGGCACGAGCAGTCAGGCTTAACTTAGAAGGCAATGTGTAAAGCATTTGTGCAATAAATCATACAACACCATAATATAACACCACAAAAATACACCACACAGTGTTTAGAAAAATATAGAATATTTATCTGGATAATTGTAGGTCAAAACGATCAAAGTTGCAATACGAATTTGTAAAGATATCACTGAAAAGTGATATTAAGAGTCTTTAAGTCTTTAAAAAGCAATAAAGTGTCTTTCAAGCACAGAGTACCTGGTTTCTGGTGGGAAATCTCCTCAGAGGGCCACAGGAGAAGAGATGCGGGGAAAAAGGGGTGTGTGCGTCGATTTCCGCTCAGCACACACAGACTTGCGTCGTTCTTTTCCACGCGGGGAAGTCGGGCGTCGTTTTCCGGCGCGCAGACAGTCTCTTTTTGTGGATCGCGAGGATTACCAGATGTCCCGGGTCTGTGCGTGGATTCTCCTGCTTATTTTCCGGCTGCGCGTCGTTCTGCGGGGCTGCGCGTCGAAGTTTCGATCTCACGGTAGGCGTCGCGTCGATTTCTCCTTGGAAGTCGGGCGGCGTTGTCCTTGCGAGGCCGTGCGTCGAAATTTTGGTCTCACGGCAGGCGTCGCGTCGATTTCTCCTTGGAAGTCGGGCGGCGTTGTCCTTGCGAGGCCGTGCGTCAAAGTTTCGCACTCACGGTAGGCGTCGCGTCGATTTCTCCTTGGAAGGCGGGCGGCTTTGTCCTTGCGAGGTTGTGCGTCGAAGTCTCGATCGTCCCGAGGGCGTCGCGTTGATCAGCGTCGGGGTGCGGCGTTTTTCTCGCCGCGAAACAAGCTGTGCGTCGAAATTTTCGGCGCACGGAGCGTCCACGTGAAAGGAAGAAGTCTTTTTGGTCCTGAGACTTCAAGGAACAGGAGGCAAGCTCTATCCAAGCCCTTGGAAAGCACTTTCACAGCCAGACAAGAGTTCAGCAAGGCAGCAGGGCAACAGCAAGACAGCAGTCCTTTGGAGAAAGCAGACAGGTGAGTCCTTTGAGCAGCCAGGCAGTTCTTCTTGGCAGGATGTAGTTTCTGGTTCAGGTTTCTTCTCCAGCAAGTGTCTGATGAGGTAGGGCAGAGGCCCTGTTTTATACTAAGTTGTGCCTTTGAAGTGGGGGTGACTTCAAAGAGTCTCTAAGAAATGCACCAAGTTCCCTTTCAGCTCAATCCTGTCTGCCAGAGTCCCAGTAGGGGGTGTGGCAGTCCTTTGTGTGAGGGCAGGCCCTCCACCCTCCCAGCCCAGGAAGACCCATTCAAAATGCAGATGTATGCAAGTGAGGCTGAGTACCCTGTGTTTGGGGTGTGTCTGAGTGAATGCACAAGGAGCTGTCAACTAAACCTAGCCAGACGTGGATTGAAGGGCACAACAAGATTTTAGTGCAAAGAAATGCTCACTTTCTAAAAGTGGCATTTCTAGAATAGTAATATTAAATCCGACTTCACCAGTCAGCAGGATTTTGTATTACCATTCTGGCCATACTAAATATGACCTTCCTGCTCCTTTCAGATCAGCAGCTGCCACTTCAACAGTGTATGAGGGCAGCACCAATGTTAGCCTATGAAGGGAGCAGGCCTCACAGTAGTGTAAAAACGAATTTAGGAGTTTTACACTACCAGGACATATAACTACACAGGTACATGTCCTGCCTTTTACCTACACAGCACCCTGCTCTAGGGGTTACCTAGGGCACACATTAGGGATGACTTATATGTAGAAAAAGGGGAGTTCTAGGCTTGGCAAGTACTTTTAAATGCCAAGTCGAAGTGGCAGTGAAACTGCACACACAGGCCTTGCAATGGCAGGCCTGAGACAAGGTTAAGGGGCTACTGAGGTGGGTGGCACAACCAGTGCTGCAGGCCCACTAGTAGCATTTAATCTACATGCCCTAGGCACATGTAGTGCACTCTACTAGGGACTTACAGGTAAATTAAATAGTCAATCATGGATAAACCAATCAATAGTACAATTTACACAGAGAGCATATGCACTTTAGCACTGGTTAGCAGTGGTAAAGTGCTCAGAGGTCAAAAGCCAACAACAACAGGTCAGAAAAAATAGGAGGAAGGAGGCAAAAAGTTTGGGGATGTCCCTGTTAAAAAGCCAGGTCCAACACATACACAAAGAAAAATAACACTATTAAAACATAAAAGTGCAAAATAAAACAGTCAAAATAGACCAATCATAGTATAATATAACATCGGATTACAATAATACAGCACAAACCACCTAGCACAAAATACTGTACAGCATATCATCACCACCACAGCAAAATGCCACAAACAACAAATATGCACAAACATTACTGACAGACAGCATCACCTATAGAAACCATATTTCATAATAAGATGCTCAAATATGTTTGTGTCAAGGGCAAGAAGTACTTCCCGTAATAAACGTTTTGTGATTCAATCCACAATGTTTTAAGACGCTCTTGGCTGAAGGACATATCTCCAAAATGTACAGCGCTTATCATCAGACGATCACCTCTCTAGTAACTTATGACTTGGGCCTTATCACATAAAGTGAGCACTCTATGTGCACTTCTTTCAGTAGCCTGTGTATTTGAAAGAAATGTATTTTCTGAAATGGTGAATTCTTTTTTTTAGAGATAAACATTTTCATTTTCTTGCTTCTTTTACATTTATCCAATTATTTGATTAACCTTTGCAATTTACCGACATATATGTAACTGTGTAAGTACTGTTTAGAGAAAGCTGCCTCATTTTTCATTCCTTTTAACTTTTTATGTTGCATAATTAGTTGGCGGTCGTAAAGCATAAACTGACAATCAAATCATTTTGATGTCCTGAAGATCTGCTAATTTTCAACCATTTTTACAAAACAAAGGGTTTACGGAATCTCAATTTCTAATATGCTGGTTAAGTACATAACCTCGCCTACATAAAAATAAATTAACATAAATGAACCATGTTTAGGCCAGGCATTGCAATAGGTGATTTTGGATTTATTATCTATACAAATCTGCTACATGTTAGTGTTTAATGTTTACATTTTGCAATTAGTTTGGAGAAATTCACAGAACATTCACAAATAATCTGTACAACATTGGACCCGTCGGCGTAGGGGGCTTGCAATTTTGAAACAGGTTTCCTGGGTAGTTTTACAATAAGGTGAAGAGGATGTGCTGCAAAAGGCGCTGTACTACAAGAAACAAAAAAGAGATAGAAGGAACACTTGAATTAATCTCAGCCACCAGCAATTGCTGGGCCTCACTCCGTCCATTGGTTTTCACACCTTATACCATTAAAGACTGATACCAGCCATATGGAAATCGACCTGATCCTGCTCCAATACGAACAATTAAGTCTGAACTGCCGGGCAGGTCTCCTCAGATGGTAAAGTAAGCAACCCAGTAACAGTTTTAGCCTCTTTCGACCTTGTCAGTGATCTATAGCTTGAGTGTAAGGGCAGAGTCAGTAGGGGACCCATGGCTGGGCATGTCCTTTTCACAAAGGTCATCTACTGCAGCAAAAAAATTGATAGAAGGAATATTTTGATTAATCTCAGCCACTGGTGATCACTCAAGCCTCATTCCAGGTAATTGTTTTTCAGGACAGAGGCCAGTCATATGCAAATCAGTACTGGTTTTACTCCAATAGGAACCGTCCAGCCGGAATTACCAGACCAGGTCTCCTTCAGATGGGAACACAAGCAACTCAAGTCTAGGATTATGTTCTCAATGAAGGGGACGTGCTTAGGCTCCGTTAATAATGTATTGCTTTAGAACTATAGTGAACACGAATTCCACATGGGTCCATACTCACGTGCCATAGTACTCAAGCTGCAACCTACTCTGATGCTGTCTACAATGAACTGATTTCTGAGCTTTGTGTCACTTGGTTGTTTGGTTGGTGAGTGTCGCCAGAAAAAAACAAGTCATTCTTCAAAATTAGTCTCTTTTATACATTAGTATAATGACCTTGAAATTGTGTGGGAGAAATGCACAAGAAGAGGTTGTGCAGTCTTTTCCAGCAGTACAGTAGTCATATGGTTAAGCTCACGACAAGCAAATATCAAAGAATCAGTAGTTCCCTCTTTGTCCATGGTGTATTCAGGATAAAAAAACGCAGGTACATGATATATTATTATATTTATATAGCATGTTAAAACATTAGTATGGAACCAAGTTACTTTCTTGATCCACACTCTCATTGACTTGGTATGCTTGTGTTTAGTAAGAAAAAAGAGGAACAGAAGAGGAGGATGAAGTAAAAAGAAAAAGAGAGACCAATGGAATCAGTATGTGGGTCTTTTTGAGTCTGTAAATGTAACAGTGTGGGTGTCTGGTGGCAGAAATTGGACCTGCATTAAGATTTAATCTAAAAGTAGTTTATTAGAGGCATATTATGTTGATTAGAATCGAAGACGGAGTAAGAGGCAACACTTCCTCTCTATCCAGCGGTGCTTGCACTCAGAAAGCAGCCAGCTGCTTCACCTGGATTGAGACATTAATCTGCAAGACCCATTGTCTGCAGAGGGCGACAGTGATAGTTAGAGCTGGAGTTAATTTTCCACTCCCCTTCATTGCTTAAGGTGCTTTGTCTTCTGGTAGAGCACTGATGTAGGAGTTTGAGGACACATCCTTGGTCCTCGACCAGATAGGAACTGTGAGAACCAGTAAACTGTGAAATCGCAACCCTGTTTTATTTGCTGCCAGGAAGCCTCAAGTAGAGGAGTCAGCCCAACAATAGCTAGTAAAGAAATCAATGGATTTATATTCTCCTTCAACAGACAAGTGGCCGTACTTTCACTATCATTTTTTCATGATTTACCCCTCCCCCCACGTGTTGACATAGTGATGAAGCATAGATCCTGGTGAATGCCCCTATACCTACCAATGGGTAATATAGAGGTAGGAACATGTTGACCACTCTCTCACCTTGGGGCTGTAGGACTCCCCCATACTTTCTATTTAATCATGTCCCTTTTGGCGAGAATAAGCTAGTTGAGTTCCGTCAAGACGTTTTTTTAGAGCATACTACTTTCCCTTTGTGCACTCTGTGCCATCACCCACATCTCCCACTCACTATGGGTGCATCCATCCAAAAGGGCTCCTTCTGACTAAAGGAGCTGTAACCCACTCCATGCCATGTGGCTGTGGTGTGAGGAGGAACTCTATGATCAAGTATGCCACCTAAGGGTGATTTAAGATTTTCGTCCTAACAGGCACCTAGTTCTGGAGCATTAGAGACAGTGCACTGTTCCCTAGTTGGCACCACCCTGCCACACACTAGTAGACAGATCATAGCGTTTCTGTGTTAACATGTTATAGGAGGTTATACTTGCTGGCCTTTAACAACTCTGTTGCCTTCTTTGTGTCTTTAAATCTGACATAAAGCTATACCTCCTGTCAATGTTACAGTACATGAGCAATATGTCCAGAAAGCGCAAACTCGACTGGTTAGACATCCAATCATCTCATGGCATATACTCAGCAGGTTCACCTGTTATTAGTGCCTCCGCCATAACACCAAAGAGTGCTGTCCAATAAAGACAGACAAGAAGCTCCTGTCTTAAAAAAATAAAACATAAACAGACCCTCCTATGCAGTCTTGGTTCCTGCGGGTTTTACTGATGGCAGAATAAAAGGGCTGCTGCCTTGGTTTGTTGTCTGTGTGGATGAAAGCGACAAACAGCTCCTATCACTACCGATTTCAATTATCATTAGGACACTAGCCATTCTTTTCTAGTAATATAGCTCAGTGGATTAATGCTTCCATTGCAAAGGTTGGTGTGTAACCTGAAGGCAGTAGTTTCAAATCGGGCACCACTAGTCAGGCTTTTGTTCTTTTGAGGTCGAACACAAGTACAATTTTCTTCGGTAAAAAAAACCTGTGTTCAACGCCTAGATGTGAGACAAATTGTAGAGTGTGCTGCATAGCTGAACTGCTAACAGCAACAACAACAAAAATAATAATAATAATAATAATAATAATAAAACATTATTATTATTATCATCATCACCATTATCATTATTATTATTAGCCTTTGCAACTTTCACCAAATGTACTCATTCCGTTATGAGCTGGGCAAAATGATTAGTTAGACATAACTAAATTAGCATTATTTGTATTGCTGGTGTGATGTTCCTTCAGGCCGGGAGGACTGCCCTGTTTAAGTTGGCTGCATTACAAATAGGATAGGGGCTTGTTTTACCATTCTGGAATGGGCACCTTCAATTTGTACGTGGCAGCCCCCGAGGCTGAAGTTCATAAAAGTTTGGAGAGGGCTGGGTTGCTCTATTTAATGCTTTCGATCATCTCGCAAGAGTTGGAATTGTTCCTTAGCTCTGGCAAGGGCACTAAATCTTGGCAGCTATTTTGAAGGCCAATTGTATAAATATAGATCACTTCCTTCTCTCATTGCCTTGCTGGCAGTCGAGATAGGAAGTGGAAGCAAAGTCCCTGGAGGAGTTTTCATTTCATCACAAACATAGGCTTCGTTCCTGGTCCTCGGAGAAGACTATGAGGTTGAACTGGAACCTGTTTAAGGAAACCGGCAAAGGAGAGGTCAGTGAATTCTTACAAATTGGAAATTGAGAGTTAAGCTCACCACTGCGTATTAAAAAAAGACATTTCACAGTAAAGTGCACTTAAGGAAGAAAGCACGCTGTGATTGTTCATTCTGAATGAGGATTTTTTAAAACAGATCACATTTAAAGGAGATATAAAGAGTAGCCTTCAAAGGATAAGAAAAAAAAAGGCAACAACCCATAAAACGGTTGACTGTTAAAAATGCTTTCACAAGATGAATAGATTTAGGAACTCCATGCCCAATGGTGGCTGCTGTGAAATAAAATTTGGGGGGTGGGGGGCAGTGTGGGGGAGAAAAGGAAGAATAAAATAAAATAGCACTTGCCTGGCAGCAGCCCCTTCGGTGCTTTTCTGTTCCTCTGCTCCTCACAACTCCATGCACTCCATGCACACGCTCCCAGACTACCCACACCAACCTAGACGCTGCTCTCAAGCTGGTAATCTTCAACATGAGAGAAGCGCCAGGATTGGTCTGAGCAGTTTGGTTTGACATTCAGTTAGGCCTGGGAGCCTGTGTCTGTTCTCCACCTGGCTGTACAGCACAGCACTTGTGGAGAAATCTAAGTGAGCATGTCAGTTTAGCTGTCCTAGGATGGCCATCCAAACGGACATGCGCACTTAAGCAGTATCCACCGCTTCTCCTCCCTGCTGCTGTTGCTGTCCATTTGGATGGCCCAGCCCCACTCTGGACTCGGCTCAGTGAGGAAAATAAAATGATAATAAGCTCTTTTATTATCATTTTATTTTCTATGTTTTCACTGCTGAGAGACCAGTGGGGCGACGCTCCTCCATCTTAATGGAGGAACAGCCGCTGTTTATGCCATGACAACAACAAATGCTTAAGGCATCTAAAAGCTGACAGAGCTATACAATGTAACAGATTCATGAGGAACTCTAAGGCAGGAAGGGCAGAATAACTTTCTACAACTAGTTAACATAGCCAAGCTGGAACAGAAGAGGGTTCCTACACACTAAGCACGGTCTAGCAACACAACTGTTGGAAAGGAGGTAATTCTTACTGCTAATCCCAAAACAGAATGCTCATACAGAAACCAAAGAGAACCCAGCAGTTGTGGGGAGATACACAACACAAACAGAACACAAACAGAAACACAAATAGAAACACAAACAGAAACACAAATAAGGCTTCAAATATGCTCTGTTTGAGAAAAATAGGAAAATAATTAATGAATTTAATAAGGAAAAATAACAACTTGCTCAGGGCCCCCACTTAGATGATCACCATGGACAGGATACAACCCAAATAAGGGGGCAAAATAAATCTGTTGAGGCTGGAATAGAGGCCTTGCCCCGAGTGCAGCCAATACAGACGGAAAGCCTCTTGGTCATGATCAAATGAGAGACAGGGTATGGGTCAAGTAATTTTGAAGAGGCTGCTGAACCACTCACACTCCTTTATATCTGGTAGTTGGTCTGGAGCTACACAGGAACGATTTCATATGGTCTTTAAGGACAATGCTTTAGGGCTACTAAATGCACCTCCATATTTGTAAAGTTTGTGGCTTAATGCAATACTAGCTTTTAGCTTTAATAGCCTATGATGGTAACCTGATCAAAGCGAGTAGGGGCAGATGTTGTTTACGCACATAAAGAAGTGTCTGCGTAATGGGACATTCATGTTTTGGAACCATTCCTTGGGTGCTAGTAGTCTTGGTTTCAGTCCGCAGAAGCACTCCTAATAGATCGGGTGATACCAATAGCAAGGGTGTTATAGGCCCTGGTGCAATCCCGTAAAATGGCCCCTTTGACTGTTGTTGGGCATGTAAAAAGCAGCAATTGTCAGGCTTTCATTGGCCCTCAGGGTTCTGGTCCCTGATGATTCTGCGCCTGCTGCCTCAATGGTAGCCAATACCCCTGTTGTTAGGATGGCAAAGGGTGGCAGTACTCATAAACAGATTGCAAGATATGGCCTTTCTATAACCACAGAGGCTGGTGGTCTGAGGCTGTGTTATAAAATGCATATTGTCATTTATTTCCTAAATAAAGACGGGGACTGGTCAGCATGAGCATTAAAAAAATCACCCTGTAATCCCGGGGTGGTGTTGGCATGTGGCATGCAGGGCATTACTGCGAGGTACACTTCATGCTCACGGAATGTAGGCAGTTGGAAAAGACATCTGAAAAGATGTTGATGTATTGACGTTCATGACTGTTTACAATGTACTCTGCGTCTGAAAGATATGGGTTTTGCCCGCTTATCCGTTAATAGGATACGAATCATTTTCACACGCAGTCATCAAAATATCAAAGAAAAAGTGGGGTAATCATAGCTTTAGATATCTATGCTCAAGCCACGTTTTTAGTATGAGAGACGTTTAACTTAATTTTGTTGTTTGTGCATGCAATAATTCAGTACCAGGTCTCCATTTGTAAACTTCATTAAACGTTTAGAGAATCAATGCTTAGGTCCACACCATATGCAAAAAAGAATATTTGCTAGGAGGTTAAAGGCAAATCATTTGTGAACTAAAAGAACAACGCGATTTCTCAGAGTTAAAGGTAATAAGTCATTTTACCCAGAACCTCGCTTGACCAAAATCTGAAAATGAGCGGCTGGAATAACAGGACCTGCGAAGAAAGACCTCTTTCTACCTCCAAACAGTTATGTGTTCGGTTGCAGTTACCAAGGTTTGCCTCCCCCTCATGCATTGCTGTAAGATACACACTTTCCCAAATATGGCATTGTACTTTTAAACTACTCATTTGCCACATTTACTTTATGTATGGCTTAGATTTCAAGATCACACAAAAATTGGAGAGTGATCATTTCCATCAGGAGTTTAGTCTAGAAATCGAGCTCAGTAATCCTAGAAAAGCACATCTGGGGGTGCTGCGAATGACGTCCAGCAGCTGTTGCCGATAACGTGGAGTCAAAAAACAGGTAATTGAGTGGACGCAAATTGAAGAGCTCTGATTTAGGAGCACTCTCAGGGCAACAGCTGCCTATGGTAAGGGAATGTGCCTGGGGTGAACGGATTAAGAAATCCTGGAGATGTTTGCTAAAAAGAATTCTCTGGTGAGAAGTGCCAGTTTTGAGGCAGGGTCTCCTAGAGTCCTTTTAATGAATGTGTCTAATATAAATCAATAGAATGAAGGAAGGACTTAGGCCCAGATTTACCAGATTTACACAAAGTGCAGGCCAGCAGCCAACAAAATCTGTGCTGCGCTGCTAGAGAAGGGGAGAGCAGGAGCGCAACATATTTACAGAAATATGGAACTCTCCTCCCCTAGCCGTAGTCCCGGCGCAGAAATCTGCTGGTGTGCACCATGCACACACCTTGCGCCATAGAGCAAGGGTGTGTGCGAGAGTCTAGCATAGGTTATGTAATGGAAGGATACCCTCCAGTACAAAGTCCTATGCTTAGAATAAGATAGAAGAAATGAGAAATTAATGCATTTCTCTGTGTTTGCACCTGGTTGAAGTGGGCGTTATTTTCTGCCGCTAAACCCTGTCTACTTTCTTAAGTAAATAGGGTTTAGCATCAAAAACCTTGAGAGGTGCATTAGAAAGTCCGTGCACCACTGATGGTACGCCCCCTTGGCGTTAAGTAATGCGAAGCAGTGATATGCGCTGCTTTGCGCTACTTTTGAGTGATTTTCCAGCGATAAACAACTTTAGCGTTGGAAAGTAAATTAGTAAAAAAAAAAAATCGCGTTAATTTGAATAACTTTTTTGATGCAGACACGGCAATAAAACTTAAATATATCCCCCTTAGTCTGAATGCCATGACTCATGCTAAAGGGGATCATTGATCCAAGTGAGATATACCCCGTTGTGGTCATGAAAATATGAAACAGTAAGGGCCTTATTTATACTTTTTGACGCACAACTGTGCCAACGCAGTTGTGCGTCAAAAATTTTAACGTCGGCTAACGCCATTCCAAAGCGCCATGCGGGCGCCTTATTTATGGAATGACGTTAGCCGGCGCAGCTGACTGATGTGCGTCAAAAAAAATGACCCACACCAGGCTGCACCGGCGTAGGGGAAAATGGAGCTTGGGCATAAAAAAATGGGGCAAGTCAGGTCTGAGGCAAAATATTGGCCTCAACCCGATTTGCGCCCTTTTTTTTTTTACTCCCAACCCCCATTGAAATGACTCCTGTCTTAGCACAGACAGGAGTCATGCCCCCTTGCCCAATGGCCATGCCCAGGGGACTTATGTCCCCTGGGCATGGTCATTGGGCATAGTGGCATGTAGGGGGGCACAAATCAGGCCCCCCTATGCCACAAAAAAAAAAAAAAAAAATACCTGAACTTACCTTAAGTTCTCTGGGATGGGTCCCTCCATCCTTGGGCGTCCTCCTGGGGTGGGCAAGGGTGGCAGGGGGTGTCCCTGGGGGCATGGGAGGGCACCTCTGGGCTCCTTCCGAGCCCACAGGTCCCCTAACGGCTGCCCTGACCAGGCGTTAAAAAATGACGCAAAAGCGGCTGGACGTCATTTTTTTTTACCCGCCCACTCCCGTGCGTCATTTTTGCACGGGAGTTTAAATAAGGCGCACATGCCTTGGAGTCATTTTTTAGACGGGGACGCCTACCTTGCATATCTTTAATGCAAGGTAGGTGTCCACGCTAAAAAATGACGCAAACTCCAAGATCTGTGGCGCTAGACGGGTCTAACGCCAAAGTATAAATATGGAGTTAGCTTTGCGTAAAAAAAAACGACGCAATTCCGGCACAAACAGAGTATAAATATGCCCCTAAATGTGCGTGCAATGCAAAATGCAATCAGGAGGATAAGGATTTAATAGATTTATATGCGCAATGTAAGACTGAGGAAAGTACAAATGATGCCCCTATATAAATATCTTAATTGGGAACAATAATGTGTTAGAAGACACTTGTATTCCTGCAAGGCCTCAGAGAAGTATGGAATCTCATAGCACTTCAACATGAAACAATGTAGCGGGGACCACCCTGGTCCAACCACAGTTACATTGAAAATGGCAGTTACTGTTGGCAACGAGGCAATGCAGCTCCACCTGAGGGGTTACCTGTCAAGTGTTACGGTGTTTCCGTTGTATAGAGAAAGGATTATGGGACTCTATGAACAGTGTGACGACATAGTTTGACATGATATGCTAGATAAGGTTCTTAGCCCAAATTGATTACTAGCAAGCCTATTTTAAAGTGATTTATTGCATAGGGCACGCTGCCTCACTCTTTAATGGGCAGAGGACTCATAATTAGGCTAGGGTATTGCTATGGGCCTAATTTAATGAAGAACGCATTTGAAACGTCATTAAGCAGAGTAGTGGGAGGGCTCAATCAGCACATGGTTGTACTGAGTACTGGGTGACGGGACCCCAAATGGGTAGGGTTCACTATAGGGCCCACTATAATTTAGGGAAAAACAAAAGCAATTATTCACATATGACCACTAGGTTCACTGTTTTTGGGTGTAGTTTTCCTGACAAATGTCAGAAATACCTATTATATGATGTAATATTGTATGGAGGATGGCACTGGTAACACTAAAATTAGTAGTGAAGAATGTGAATGGGTTGTGAGTCAAGCAGACAAATCTACTGAGAAGAGCTCCAGATGTTAGATGTTAATCTGGGATCTGCCTTTTATTTGGCTCAAGATAAAGTGGGTGGATACCTTCACATGGAGTCTGAAGGGAATCTTGATTATCTGAATTGTTTGCTATACTAGTGAATTGCAATATATTTAATTTAGTGTGCGATGCAGCTCTCGTCTAGCTTAGAACTGAAGCCAGTAAAGAGGACTGACATCTGTGCTATAGTTCACCCTGTCAAAATGATTAAAACGCATGTAAATGAATGGATTGTGATAGTCTTTCTATAATATTTTTCTGATGTTTATAGAAAAATCGAATCCAATGATCGACAGATGATTAATAATTGGCTGGGATCTATAATTTTGCATCAGTTAACTTTAGACGAGCAGCTGATGGAGATGCTCCTTTCATTGATCAGTTGGTTTTGCTACCTTTAAACATGAAGCAATATACAGCTGCTGGACTAGATGACACCGACTGAGCTATTTGTGATACTTATAGATGTGGTTACACCTAGGCTAAACATGTTATTTTAGCCAATAATTTCTTGATGGTTTGCCTCAACATATGTGGGCTCTGACATCCGTAATTGATATTTTTAAACTGATACAGAGTCTCACTTGATGTGATGGGTGTATGCTTATCATGCTGTTAGTTGGTAGGTAGCTATGGGTACTTTGACTAGTAAGATAAGTACACATTTTTTAATTTAAAATGACACAGTATTTGAGTGGACTTTAGAATATTTTTGCTTATTATGGATGCAAACACGTCACTATATAAATGTGCATCCACACAATCATAAAAAACAAACATTTCTCAAATTAATGTAAAAGTGAACAGGCGTCTCATGTAATTATTCGGTTGCCAGGATTCATTCTGTTCAATGTCATTGAGTAAAATCATAATTGAGCCTTCACAATTCATCATTTCTCTACTTAACATAGAGAAGATGTAATTTTTTTTAATTTTGTCAGCTGCCATAAGATATTGTGGTTTCCACAAACAGCTAAATTCTTTAAACCTCTTATGATTTATTATGACTATCACTGCAGGATCCTGTGTTTAAAGTTTTGTTAATTCACATAGGTTTTCGTATTTTTAACTGTAGGTGGGTGGCAAATGTCAACTTAAATTGAGAATTTCACGACGCATATTTATACTACTACTAATAAACAAAGATAGACCGTGGGTTTCAGGTCACCGAAATTGCAGGAGCAGGGAAAGTGATATTGCTCACCATTTGGCACAAATGACATTGCACGATTCCGCATTTGTGCCACCATTAGTTTCTCGCAAGCTTTCTATTTGCTGAAGTTGTTACCCTTGATTACCTGTTAGCAGCCACTAGGTAGAAAAAGAGGTCCATGGAAGTCAGTATTGTACCTGAGCAAAATGGTGCATATCCACCTGGCAGCTTTTTTGCTGTTAACCTAATAGAAAATGGAAATACACTTTGTCAAGTCCATTTTGCATTAGTAAAAGAATTGTCTAAACTGATTTTGAAACAGTTTAATAACTAGTGGAAGGAAAAGGGGCCCACGAAAGGAACAGCTGTGTGAATACAACAACGAGAGTAAGTGGTAAGTAAAGCATAGAAGCAACGCAACAAAGCCAAAGTGAGGAAACAATTTATAACTCAAATATACAATACAAGGCTTTGTTGTTCATCTAACACAACCTGTAGACAACTAGGCTGTGTGGGAAGCAAGTTTAGATGACAGCATTGAACCAATAAAATGTAGCTTGGACTAACGCTAAGCAGACACAAATCCCTGTCTGAAAAAGGACAGACGGAAAGTGGGGGAGAACGACAGCTCTGGCACACAAAAGCATCAGGCAGGCAGAGCACTGCAAAGTGGTGTCCAGACATTCAGAGGCGACAACCGACCTGCTTCTATGTGCTGCTCATGGAGATCTTAAGTTGTGACATCCTTCAAAGCCTTAAACTTCACACAATGAAAACTAAAGCCGATGGAAGCGTAGAGGGCCTTCAGCTTCAGGGAAGGAAGTGGAGCCATAAAAAGTGTGGAGAGAGCAGGATGGGGAAAATAGTACCAAAATTATCCCTTAACATGCTACAGAGCTTTCAGCAAAGGCAGTGACCAGGACCATAAAAGCACAGGCATGTATATTGCTGAGGGTGCGCAGCTTAACGGATCCAGCTACAGCCCTAAGCAGAGCCAGCAACAGAGGTTTGTGATCCCTCCAGAAAAGGACGAAGGGGCCTGGGTGGGAAACTGACAGAAATACTACTGAAATCCTACAGAGTTCTATGAAGATATGAAAAGGAAGGGTGCCTCCCCTCGGCGGCCCACAGAGGCAATGTCAACTCCATGGTAGGAGGCCCACTAATCTAAACCCCATTGCCTCACTCAATAGCGGAGGGGTGGCTTGAACTATTTTGCTTCATTTGTAGCGCCTGGCTAGACTTCATCTGAGTGTACTGCATCACCCTTGGGATGATTCCCCCTGTTGGAGTCAGAAGATTCTGCATCGATTTGTAAAGCACCATTGTAATATCTGTATCTTGTGTTTACCTTTGTATTTACATTTGTATGTGTATCTTTCCTTTCTTTGAACTGTTATGCTTTGTTTCATCATAGAACCTTCCTTAAGGTTCTGGAGTTCTGCGGTTGGCAATTGCCGTCCTGGTTTCCTCTGTACTGGACGTGTGTGCCTGCTGTGGATCCCAAATAAAGAAACGTACCTAATTTGAATACAAGCCTGTTTAAGGAGTTTCTTTGGATGGTCTGTTCTTCCTCCCACTGTATCATACTACATTTTGTGGTACCAGGAGTGGGGTTGCAGAGATTTTATCTTGAAGAGGAAGTCCATTACGGATCCATCGACCGGCAAGAAGAAAAGAAAACACTTGGAGTCTTTGAAAGCGTTTATCAGAGAGTTCATTACCTTGCATCTGGCCTTTCTTCCGATGTTTATGAGGTACTTTTCATAATTTGTCTGGTGAACTCTTTTGCCCATAACGGGCACGGTCTTGCGCTCTGAGGGTGCGTGCTGGTGTGCACAGGCTCGCGCTCAGACGAATTTCCCTGGTCACGATCACCAGCATACGTGGGCAGTTGCTAGGATACGTAATAATAGTCTTCACTGGCCTGACGTTGCCTGGAAACACGCTTGGTGCACTTCGCTTTCGGAAATATTGTACAAAGCGGCTTAATCATCTCGGCAAAAGGGGAAATTAATGCATGCAATCCTTGCAACGCATTTAAGCGGTCCTCGGCTGTTGGTATTAACTGGAAGAGAATGAGAAAATAAACGTGCTGCGTACATTGTTTGTATTTCCGCCATCTTACTAAGCGAAGAAGGTGGAAAGGAGGGAGAAAGGAAGAGAAGCAGAAAGAAAAAATAAATAAAAATATATTAACTTTGAGTATTTTGTTTTTGCATCGGTTCCTTATGGACATTGTTAGAAATTGGGTCTTTGGTTGACAGTCAGGTTACCCCCTGTTCAAGCAAGGACCCTCACTCTAGTCAGGGTAAAAGAGAATCACCCTCAGCTAACCCCTGCTTCCCCCTTGGTAGCTTGGCAGAGCAGTAGGCTTAACTTCAGAGTGCTAGGTGTAAAGTATTTGTACCAACACACACAGTAACTTAATGAAAACACTACAAAATGACACAACACAAGTTTAGAAAAATAGGAAATATTTATCTAAACAAAACAAGACCAAAACGACAAAAATCCAACATACACAAGTCAAGTTATGAATTTTTAAAGATTAAACTAAAAAAATAGCGCTTAGAAACAGAAATGCTTCGATGAGATGTTAACACGGCGTTGTGACGGAGTCGTTCCCAACAAGCCGACACCAGCGGCGCCGGACTCGGAGTCGTGTAGATCCCCAAGTACAGTACCTTTGGTGAAGAGTGAAAACAAGCCGATGCGCGAAGTCGGGGATCGCGGCGTCAGTGCGAAACGTTGAATCCGCGCACTTCGAGCGGCGTCGGTCACGACGTGGTGCGGCGACTTCCACGGAGTCGCAGACTTCAGCGGGGCTGCAGCGGCGTCAGGCCTGCGAAGAGCATCGCGTTCCAGCAAATGTTACGGCGTCGGGTGCAGGCAGCGTCACCGGATTCAGCAGCGGCGTCGGTCCGGAGTCGTCTGAAGTCGATTTCCTTGGATTTCCACCAGCTTTCCTTTCAAGGGCCCAGGGACTGGATAGGGCACCACTTGTCAGAGCAGGAGTCTCTCCAGAGACTCCAGGTGCTGGCAGAGAGAAGTCTTTGCTG
This sequence comes from Pleurodeles waltl, assembly GCF_031143425.1. NCBI lineage: Eukaryota > Metazoa > Chordata > Amphibia > Caudata > Salamandridae > Pleurodeles > Pleurodeles waltl. The sequence goes on from NC_090451.1 coordinate 477,254,917, forward strand.
TCCCTGAGACTTCAAACAACAGGAGGCAAGCTCTAACTCAAGCCCTTGGAGATTTCTTCACAAGATGGAAGGCACACAAAGTCCAGTCTTTGCCCTCTTACTCTGGCAGAAGCAGCACTGCAGGAAAGCTCCACAAAGCACAGACACAGGCAGGGCAGCACTTCTTCCTCAGCTATCAGCTCTTCTCCAGGCAGAGGTTCCTCTTGGTTCCAGAAGTGTTTCTAAAGTCTGTAGATTTGGGTGCCCTTCTTATACCCATTTTAGTCTTTGAAGTCACCTTTCTTCAAAGGGGACTCACACCTACTTGTGGAATCCTGCCTTGCCCAGGCATGGCCTCAGACACACACCAGGGGGTTGGAGTCTGCATTGTCAGAGGCAGGCACAGTCCTTTCAGATGAGAGTGACCACTCCACCCCTCCCTCCTAGCAGAGGTGGCTAATCAGGAAATGCAGGTTACACCCCAGCTCCCTTTGTGTCACTGTCTAGTGTGAGGTGAAAAACAACCCAACTGTCAAACTGACCCAGACAGGGAATCCACAAACAAGGCAGAGTTACAGAATGGTTTAAGCAAGGAAATGCTCACTTTCTAAAAGTGGCATTTTCAAACGCACAATCTTAAAATCAAATTTACTAAAAGATGTATTTTTAAATTGTGAGTTCAGGGCCCCCCAACTCCACATGTCCATCTACTCTCTAGGGGAATCTACACTTTAATCATATTTAAAGGTAGCCCCCATATTATCCTATGAGAGAGACAGGCCTTGCAACAGTGAAAAACGAAGTTGGCAGTATTTCACTGTCAGGACATATAAACCACATTACTATATGTCCTACCTTATCCATACACTGCACCCTGCCATTGGGGCTACCTAGGGCCTACCTTAGGGGTGCCTTACATGTAAGAAAAGGGAAGGTTTAGGCCTGGCAAGTGGGTACACTTGCCAAGTCGAATTTACAGTGTAAAAATACACACACAGACATTGCAGTGGCAGGTCTGGGACATGATTACAGAGCTACTTATGTGGGTGGCACAACCAGTGCTGCAGGCCCACTAGTAGCATTTGATTTACAGGCCCTGGCACCTCTAGTGCACCTTACTAGGGACTTACTAGTAAATCAAATAGGCCAATCATGGATAAACCAATTACATACAATTTACACGGAGAGCATATGCACTTTAGCACTGGTTAGCAGTGGTAAAGTGCTCAGAGTTCAAAAGCCATCAGCGACAGGTCAGAAAAAATAGGAGGCAGGAGGCAAAAAGATTTGGGATGACCCTGCATAAGCAAAAGTCCAACACGACCCCCTTCCAGCCTAAAGCCAGGGGAGAACAATCAATACCTTGATGTACTTCCCTGATTGGGGTGATAGAACAAGGACCCAGGCCCACAACAGCAGGGGCATGTTCCAGTTCTACGCCTTCCTGACTCCAGTTGGATCCCTCTGTCCATACTCTCAGGGCCCACTAAGCTAACCCATGGGGAACCATTCTCCACATCTGCAGACACCATCTGTGCAGCGCCTAACTTTATTTTGCTCACAGATGTATTGCAATGGGCAGATAGTACCACCAGGGCCAACACAGTGGTGTTGCCCACTCCACCCCTGGGGTGTGACTCTCATCCCACCCCCAGGGGCAACTCTGTCCACCAGGACAGTAAGCCACAGTGACCCCTGATGACTGTCAGGGATGAAAGCCTGACCTCAGGCCTCTCCACCCACTGTGACTGTGGAGTGTGGGGGGCGGTAGCCCCAGGTGCCTGACACCCTTTGACCACTCTCCCTTCCACCAGGTCAGAGAAGATAACCTGACCCTGGTCCTCCCCTCTGGGGCTCTGTACCCTCCCTGCAGGAGCGGCAAACCCAGAGTCCAAAATTGTCAGGGTGCTTGTAGAAGCAGTCCTGCACAATTCTTCCACCAGTGCAGGGATGTTAACCTGCAACTGGTCCTCCAACCTGGGGTCTGTATCTTCAGGTTGGACCAGGGCCAGGGGTGAGGCTTCCCTCCCCCTGCCCTCTCTTCTGTGGTCCTGCACCCCCCAATTAGGAGTGGCCCCCCCAGAAGACAACATGGTAGGGGCACTGTTAGCAGTAGCCCCTTCCTTCAGGTCAGGGGGGACACCCTGAACCTGGCCTTCCAATCCAGGGTCTATACCCTTAGATTGCACTGGGGTCAGGGGTGAGTCTTTCTCTCCCCTTCCCCTACTCTCAGGGTTCTGCACCCACCCCTCAGGGAGAGTACCCCTTGAAATCACACCAGGGGGGGTGATCGGGCGAACCGCCCACCCCTTCAGGTCAGGGTTTATCCCCTGCACCTGATCCTCCAGTCCAGGGTCTGTACCCACAGACTGGACCACTGCCTGGCAACCCAGGAATTCCTGGGGGGCATACCTACCCCCCACCATGTCAGAGTTTACCCTCTGAACCTGGTCATCCAACCCAGAGTCACCACCCTGTGGTTGAACCACTGCCTGGCGCACCAGGACTTCCTTGGGAGCACACTTTCCCCCCATCAGGTCAGAGTTTACTTCCTGAACCTGATCATTCAACCCAGAGTCACCACCCTGCGGTTGAACCCTTGCCTGGCACACCAGGACTTCCAGGGGGCACACTTACCCCCCTCAAGGGACACACTGTCCCCAAGGGCCACACATGAGTCTGGCTGGCGCAGGTCTCCTGACCTCTGCCCATCTGACAGAGTCTGGATTCCCCCTAACACAGAAATGGTCTCACCAAGGTCATTCCTGGGGGGCTCTGCTCTCAGAGCTGACCCCTGACCCTCCAGGTTCTCCACTGGGGTCCGCAACCCCCTCTCAACCCTCTGTCTGGACTTCTGCACCCCCTCACTAGGAGTGGTACTGCCAGACACCAGAACTGGTGGGACGCTGGCTACAGCCGCCCCCCCAAGTTCTCCTGACACTGTGGGATCTCCCTCAACAGATGGCCCTATGGTACAGGCTAGGCTCCCCTCCTGGTGTTCCCTCATGGAACCCTCCAGGACCTGGGACCGGATCTCGGGCACCTTGGACCTCACCCCATCCCCATTCCCTCTCTTCAGAGACTGGACATGGGGTCCCTCACCCATCCCACTACACTGGGACCTACCTGGGACACTACAATCCTTCCCTACCTCACCTGGTTGGGAAATACCTAGACCACTCCTCTCAGGAGCCCCCCCAAATGCCTCTTCAGACTCTCTGGTACTCACCAAGAGGTCTGCCTCCATTGTAAGCTCCCTGGGGTCAGAGAACTCACAATCCACCTCGTGTTGGCGTAGCTCTGGAAAATAAGGACTAGACATATGTTCTCCAGCAATTACATCACTCAGCCCCTTACATGAATTAACCAAAGTACCCTTCACCCAACCATCCAGTGACTCTGCTTTAAAAGAGCACCCCACATCACCCTCCTGAGACTGGTGAGACAGTACCTGACTGTCCCTGACACTCAACCCACACTCATCTGGGATGTCTTCACACTCCATAACCAGGACTCATACCTGGGGGGAACCCCTCTCCCTGTCACTCTCAAATAGAGTCGGTAGAGTGTCCCTCCCACCAGTAGGAATATGACTCCCCATGCCAGTTCCCCATTCCACCTCAGGGACCCTGTGCATCACTGGAGCTACCTCATACCCCTGAACCTCCTGGCGTGTGTTAACTCCCTCCTTCAAGTAGGGCACCACATCTCTGGGCATGTGCACTTCTTCAGCAGCACTGGATATAAAATTGTTGCTGCCACCATTCCAGCTGGACTCAGCCCTCCTGACTGCCAGCTTTTCCAGTTTTAGCTTATAAGCCAAAATCATAGTTTCTATCTCGAAGTCCCTTTCCCACTCGTCGTACTCCCTTTGCATCCTCAACTTTTCTGCCTCCAACCGGCGAGCCCTTTCTGCCTGTCTGTCCTGCACATCTTTAGGAGTCAGACCCTTAGAAGACCTATCGCTACCACTCCTGGAGAACCTCCCCCCAGGTGTAACAGGTACCTCTAATACACCACGGTGTAGACTCTGCACTTTCCCATCCATATCTTCTGTGTGCCCCCCAGCTTCCTTGGCTGTCACCCAGGCCCTCAATGCCTCTTGCAGCTCCCCCTTCCTGGCAGAGCTCTTAACGTGACAGGCAAGATCTTCACAGAACTGTTTCAATTGAGCAACTGAGTACCTCTTCAGTTTTCCTAATTCAAACACAGCTCCAGCTGTTGCATCTCCAGATTGAGACATGATGGCAACAAGTGCAAATTTCCAACGGCAGAAAACAAGTTCCCAATGAAGTAAAAAGAATCAGTCAAGGGATCAGCAAAATCATGGAAGTAGAACAAAAAAAAGGAGTCCCAAAGAGAAAAATGAAAGATCACCAAACACGTGGTATGTGGTCACGTAGTGGTCTGAGACCAAAACTGTAGTGTACACTTAATCACTGTATGTCAAGTACAAATACAAGTCCAAATCCCAACCGCTGATCACCAATTTTAGAAATGGGGTCTTTGGTTGACAGTCAGGTTACCCCCTGTTCAAGCAAGGACCCTCACTCTAGTCAGGGTAAAAGAGAATCACCCTCAGCTAACCCCTGCTTACCCCCTTGGTAGCTTGGCAGAGCAGTAGGCTTAACTTCAGAGTGCTAGGTGTAAAGTATTTGTACCAACACACACAGTAACTTAATGAAAACACTACAAAATGACACAACACCAGTTTAGAAAAATAGGAAATATTTATCTACACAAAACAAGACCAAAACGACAATAATCCAACATACACAAGTCAAGTTAAGAATTTTTAAAGATTAAACAAAAAAAATAGCGCTTAGAAACAGAAATGCTTCTATGAGATGCTAACACAGCGTCGTGACGGAGTCGTTCCCAACAAGCCGACACCAGCGGCGCCGGACACGGAGTCGTGTAGACCCCCAAGTACAGTACCTTTGGTGAAGAGAGAAAACAAACCGATGCGCGAAGTCGGGGATCGCGGAGTCAGTGCGAAACGTTGAATCCGCGCACTTCGAGCGGCGTCGGTCACGACGTGGTGCGGCGACTTCCACGGAGTCGCGGACTTCAGCGGGGCTGCAGCGGCATCAGGCCTGCGAAGAGCGTCGCGTTCTAGCGAAGGTTACGGCGTCGGGTGCAGGCGGCCTCACCGGATTCAGCAGCGGCGTCGGTCCAGAGTCGTCCGAAGTCGATTTCCTTGAATTTCCACCAGCTTTCCTTTCAAGGGCCCAGGGACTGGATAGGGCACCACTTGTCAGAGCAGGAGTCTCTCCAGAGACTCCAGGTGCTGGCAGAGAGAAGTCTTTGCTGTCCCTGAGACTTCAAACAACAGGAGGCAAGCTCTAACTCAAGCCCTTGGAGATTTCTTCACAAGATGGAAGGCACACAAAGTCCAGTCTTTGCCCTCTTACTCTGGCAGAAGCAGCACTGCAGGAAAGCTCCACAAAGCACAGTCACAGGCAGGGCAGCACTTCTTCCTCAGCTATCAGCTCTTCTCCAGGCAGATGTTCCCCTTGGTTCCAGAAGTGTTTCTAAAGTCTGTCGTTTTGGGTGCCTTTCTTATACCCATTTTAGTCTTTGAAGTCATCTTTCATTAAAAGGGGACTCACACCTACTTGTGAAATCCTGCCTTGCCCAGACAAGGCCTCAGACACACACCAGGGGGTTGGAGTCTGCATTGTCAGAGGCAGGCACAGTCCTTTCAGATGAGAGTGACCACTCCACCCCTCCCTCCTAGCAGAGATGGCTAATCAGGAAATGCAGGTTACACCCCAGCCCTCTTTGTGTCACTGTCTAGTGTGAGGTGAAAAACAACCCAACTGTCAAACTGACCCAGACAGGGAATCCACAAACAAGGCAGAGTCACAGAATGGTTTAAGCAAGGAAATCCTCACTTTCTAAAAGTGGCATTTTCAAACGCACAATCTTAAAATCAACTTTACTAAAAGATGTATTTTTAAATTGTGAGTTCAGGGACCCCAAACTCCACATGTCCATCTACTCTCTAGGGGAATCTACACTTTAATCATATTTAAAGGTAGCCCCCATATTATCCTATGAGAGAGACAGGCCTTGCAACAGTGAAAAACGAAGTTGGCAGTATTTCACTGTCAGGACATATAAACCACATTACTATATGTCCTACCTTATCCATACACTGCACCCTGCCCTTGGGGCTACCTAGGGCCTACCTTAGGGGTGCCTTACATGTAAGAAAAGGGAAGGTTTAGGCCTGGCAAGTGGGTACACTTGGCAAGTCGAATTTACAGTGTAAAAATACACACACAGACACTGCAGTGGCAGGTCTGGGACATGATTACAGAGCTACTTATGTGGGTGGCACAACCAGTGCTGCAGGCCCACTAGTAGCATTTGATTTACAGGCCCTGGCACCTCTAGTGCACCTTACTAGGGACTTACTAGTAAATCAAATAGGCCAATCATGGATAAATCAATAACATACAATATACACGGAGAGCATATGCACTTTAGCACTGGTTAGCAGTGGTAAAGTGCTCAGAGTTCAAAAGCCAACAGCGACAGGTCAGAAAAAATAGGAGGCAGGAGGCAAAAAGATTCGGGATGACCCTGCATATGCAAAACTCTAACAGACATCCAGAGGGGGGAAGCATTTTTTAAATTTAGGTGTAAGACTTTTTTATCTTCTGTGTGTTGTTGTTTTGTATCTGGGTTATCAGTCTGTGAAGGTGTTAATAATTCAACATGGCAACAAATAACACAGTGGTTCAACCTCCCCCGTTTTTACCAACGGCTGAAAAACCGGAAATAAGGTGGAGTGAGTGGGTGAGAATCTTCAAAAATTATCTTGTTGCTATTGATGCCAATGATTATTCGCCAGCCAGAAAATTGGCACTCCTGTTTAATCATTTGGGAGTTGCAGGGCAGCGTGCTTTTGATAATTTGCCTGCTATTCCACCGCCGAATGATGAAAATGTTGTCTGGAATGTGTATATTGAGGGTAAAGAGAGAATCAAGAAACAGTATTCTGACAAACCGAATGTGCTCTTGGAGAGGTTAAATTTTGCGATGTGCAAACAGTCTATGGATGAATCTGTGGATGAGTATTTAGCTACTTTGCATGTGCTTGATGCGAAGCGTGATTTTGGAAGTAACGTGGATCTACATATCAGGGATCAGTTTGTCTTCTCTTGTTACTCCAAGAAGATTCAGGAACGCCTTTTAGCATGTTGTAATCCCTCTTTGGGTGAAGCCATTGACATGGCAAAAGCTGTTGAGAAGTCCTTCATTACGTCTAAGGTGGTTTGTGGACAAAATGAACAGGCTACTGTTAGTCAGGTGTGTGATGATTCTGATCTCTGTTATATCAAAGAGAGATCCTTGAAGCAGAATAAAGGGCAATTACTTTGCTATAGTTGTGGTTAAAGGTACATAAGCCCTTCTGGTGAGCGGTAGTGACTCAGTAACACTCTTGTCAAGTGATCGTAAAATGTGTTACAACTGTGAGAACTGGAAAGAAATCAAAACGTTACATTGTAAGACTAAACTGTCCACTTTACCTAGCAGAATGTTCTGATGAAAAATGACTAACGCCAGATAAACACTCGATCTACGTATGGATGAGACTCTGACATTTCTGAAATCAATGCGAGCAGCTCATCGAGCCCATGTTTTGCCTGTGGATTCATGGACTTGTTGTTCTGATTATATGATGGGAAAAAAAAGACAAGTCTGTAATGAAAAGAAAAACCTGACCCTAATAAGCTGCTAAGTCATTCACCTGGGAAATCTGAAAGTTCGGTATCTTTGGGTTTCGGTCCATTAGGAGTAACCTTTTAAAATCTTAATCGGTATTCATTATGTTTCAGGTTCTCAGAAATGTTTTAGGCTGTACTTCATCTTTTCTTTGTTCTACATGCTTTAGTTCACAATAGTTCGGCTAAATCAAGATATCTCTGACTTGGGCAAAAATTATATGCTTTTCAGATTTAGCAGAGTCCGGCACTGCTTCTTCAAGCCTGCTCTTTTGCTGTCTTAATTTATTTGCTTGGTGAATGGAATCATGCTAGTATTCAACAGTCTGGTGGAGAACACAATCTCTACCTTCCCCTATAAAACTGAATAGATTTAAAATGTTCTACTCATGAATGTTCTGCTTGAAATCTCACAAAACAAATAAAAATGCCTCATGCATCTCCAACCAATCTCTGAGGATTGTATCGTCAATAGGCAGTAACTTTACTTTTCTTAAGCATACACAAGTGCTCAGGCCAAGATGTGCACAGCTGTGAAAAGTTCGTAAGAAGGTAAAAATAATAAGCAATTATAATTTTAATTGTTTAATTTGAACGGGTGGTCTCCGGTGCAGGGCACCAGCACTTAGCCCCATATTTAAACTTTTTTAGGCCCGCAGCTGCAACATTTTTTGATGCAAAAGTGGCGCAAACTTACAAAATCTAATTGTATTTTGTAAGTTTGTGCCACTTTTGCGTCCAAAAATGATGCAAATGTGGCGCTAAAAAAGTATAAATATGGGGCTTAGTGCGAGCAAAGAACACATATGGGAAAGACGGAGGAAGAGAAAAACAAAAAAGCGTCACAAAGGGAGAGAACAGAAAGCTGCAAGAGTGAGCTGAAGGGGCACGGAGTGGCTGTAAAGAGAGGCTCGAGATGGCTTTAGGATTATGCTGCCTCCGTATTCCGTGCTCGCACATTTAATTGCAGCAGTCGAGTGTTTAAGAGGAGGGCTTTGGGCACCGCCAGGTTTCTATATACAAATTAAGCACTGATAATGTTGTGCCCAGGTGTCTGGTGTTTTGCAAACCCAGTAGACACAAGTTGGGCACAAGGGCCATATTACAAAAAGTACCCGAGGTGATCAACAGGCATCTGGTACATACTTTGTTCCGCACGGTCAGGTTGGTATTACAAAAGGGACAGCAAACCGTTGTGTGGCCTCTTCAGAAACATTGACTGCGTCACTTGTTGCACTGCAAATGCACTGTAGAACTAACACTGGAGTAAACAGTCTGTCAGAAGGTGCACTGATTGTACGCCACATGTGAAATAGAACACAGTCAGAGACCCCTGAGACTGATGCTCTGGGGAAAGTTTGTGGTCCAGGAGAAGCCCAGCCATCCTCTCACGGGCAGATACAGTCACACACTGCGTCAGCCTGCAGTGGATCCCTGACTGTGCAACAAGTTCCCAGTCGTTGTGCATTGAAGGAATGACTCGTGGTTTCAAAGTGCTGGTCCTTCCTCCACTGCTGTGCTGTCCCCAGTACGAATTTGCACACGAACAGTGCTGTGTACATTTTTTGTAACTATGACGTTCTGTCCCTGTCCCTACTAGGTGCACCGACAATGGAGCAGACGGGGATTGTGCACCATTTTAATCAATTCAGCATCTTTTACTTCTGGGGATATCATGGAGATCTACCTTACTTGTGATACTGTTATATCGTTGTTCACATGCTATTGCTGTGACAAAAGTATCCCAATGGAAATCTCCCAATGAACAACAATCCGTCCTAAAGCACTTGTAGAAATAGCACATTTAGAAAACAATTGACTGCTGTGCAGATAATTGCTTAGAAAACAAATGTATTTGCAACGAATAGAAGATTACAAATTAACATTTTGGATTGACAGTTTTCAGTAGAATGTTTCTGTATTCCATTACATTAATAATTAAAATGCAAGTTATGAAGACGGAATATATGAAGATAAATAATTAGGAAATTATTGGGATGGCTTGATGTTGAAAAGGTCCATTGATTCGGACCTTATCATTTTTGTCTTTTAATTTTTGAAATTTCAAATAATCAAATTTGAATGACTGAAAAAAATAATATTCAGTCTTCATTGTAGAATATGCGAAGGTAAATGTAGTATTCATTCATATAATTCAGGCCAGTGCCCATGTATTGTACCATCCACTATGACCTATTTACTGTTTACTATTTGTAATATTTTCAATACTTTATAGGTATTTATTTTAATAAAATATAACACTTTGAATGGACCTAAAGACAAAATGTAGCACTTTATAAATAAAATAAACATATGGAAGTGTAATAAAGCATTTTCGAACCAGTGAACATCCTTATTTTGCAGGCCCCAGCTGTGAGTATGCCTCACTAATGGAGGCTCACTTTCTTTTGGCTCCATGTTATAATCGGTGTGAACTGTGACCTCCGTTGCTCAGCTTTTCCGAATAAATTCCACTACTGTGCAGCAGAGGATATGCATGGGACATTTGCACACATATGTGCGCACAAACATACAGGGTGAGTGATGAAGACTGCTGTCTGACTGATTCGCTTCTGCGTACAGGCTGCACTGTTGCAGGTGCAACTCTCATTAAACTGATTGCAACCTGTTAATTCAATTGCAGTGCCAAAGAGAAGTGTGGCCTATCTTTATTTAAAGTCGAAATCTGTAGTGTTTAACCTGGCCTACCCTTTGGCTAAAGTGTGCTCAAAATACACTTTTTGATTCACACAAGCTAGAATTGTAATTGGTGTAATCTTTTGAAACCATTCCTGGGTTCCTAAACTCATATCTGGGGTGATATTTACTTTAGGTACATTTTTCTTGTATTTATGAAATGTGTCATATTTCCGTGAGCCAGCCATAATGTAATTTATGGTTTGAAATGTAATGCTCTGCCATGTAATTACAATTATTCTGCTGACCACCTGGCAGTTCATAGTTTCTCAGTAGACCAATCCAGCAAGACTAGATTGCATGGCTGAGCAAGGTGACAGGGTGAATCCTCCTTAAGTCGATTATCAGCATGCTCTGTCAAGCACTTGCAGGATGGTCCGACATACTGTAGAACAAAAGGAAGATCTCAGCTCTGTTCATCACAAGGGTCTCTATGATGTTTGGTGGGAGAAATTGGGCCTGGCTCAAAGGAACCTGGCTCAGATGAGAGACGTTCTGCAATTTTGCCCTTACATGCATCGTGTTTTCTTCCCAGAATGTGTGCAAGAGATTGCTCAAGTACCTACTCTATGTGCAGGAGTGATTTGGCATCATTAAACTGGGCAGGGATTCTCAGACTTTAGAACTCTGTAGAATCGACCTCGTTCCTGACACACAGGCAACATGGAAGTGGCTAAAGGTCTGTGTGTTTCTGAGGTTCAGACAGGGAGAGTTTTTTGGGGTGATGCTGCCAGGAAGATCCTCAGTCATGAGATCAACATGGCTGGACTGGTGGGCAGTTCCAGGCCTTAACAGCCTGTTTTCTTTGCAGGAGGAGAAAGCAGAACTATCAGAGGAGTTAAAAGGCACCAATAACATTGTGTAGTTTCTGGGAGTCTCTTGAGACTATTAGATTATTACTGGAGGCTAGAAGTTGTCACCAGGAGCAAAAAGTAACAACACATATCTAATCTGGTCCACCTGTATATGAGATGTTCTTAAAATGAAATTGGTGCTCGTATGCTGAATTTGCATCTCTGCTGCCAGTTGTCCTGAGAGTTGTTAGGATAATCACAAAACATTTAGCCAGTTTGGTGTGCCCTGGGGATCTAGAAGATCCAGCACCATTCTTCAAAACTGTCCCCTTAAATGTGGAAGGGGCTGACACAAACCTCCCACTTCAGATGAGGTGCCTCTGGGTCCCAAACACTGGATGCCCTCACAGGCATGAAGGGTGCAGCCTTATTGTCTTTCCCCCCACTCCTTAAATCTACAGCGCTAGAGTTATAGCTTGGCTCATGGCCGTCAGTATCAGAGTAATCAGGGAAGCCTAGATTATCCAGATCCAACGCCCAGTGATCCACATAGTGTGCCAAAAGAATGGAGTAGCCAGAACTTGTGTGAGTGGGGCCCAGTGAGAAAGAAGGCACGAACAGCAAGTTTACAGTGGGCTCATCAAAGGTTTTAAAAACAACTGAAACAAAAATGTTTTAGCTTGTGGCTGTATCAAAGTCAAAGCTCTCAGGGAGAAGTTGTTCCCCCTTACGACCCAAAGTAATTGGGTCAGATGCACCAGAAAGTGATGTGTTAATAATTACGGGGGCCACTGTGAGAAGCAGCACCCTCCACAAATCCATAACCACAGAAAGAAACAGAGACACTCTCAGTTTCCCAGGGTGGAGACTTTAAAACCCCAATTAAAATTGAGCAGTGTCAGATGTTACCAGGGCTGAGTTTGTGGGTGTCCTGAATACACTGTGTTTTGGGTCATGAGCGTTTGCTAGGCATTTTAGTTTAACAACAGAAATGTGTTCTACCAGTGAATTGTTCATTCGCATTGCGCCACTTTGTAAATATATGTACAGGGAAACTGACACTTTAGTGCCGCCTTACTGTGAAAAAAATGACACCAAGGCAGCACTAAGGTGGCGCCAGGGGCTCTTAAATATACTGTCTCTGATGCTGAGCAATATTGGAATTCCTTCACCTTTTGGCATATATGTTTGTATTTCACTCTACTCAGCTCCAGTGGGTTAATCAGGAGTGTCAATTTGATTCTTGTTTGCTATTACAGTTACAAATGTTTCAATATGACCTTGATGGTTTGAACCTATTGGTGCTGTGAGCATTATCTTAGTATTATATTTAGTTTTTGGGAGGAGAGAGAGACTGCCCTAAAGGATAAAAGGTATGACAGAGCCCATTCTTAGACTGAGGAGAAGTGCTGCTGGTTCACGGAGGCCTGTAAAATGCTGTCTTGTCAGCTCCCAAGCAAACACTAGTACCGGTTTTCTGATATTTAAAATGTGAAAAGTGAATCAACAAGTAACAGAAGGCAAAGATTAGTATAAGTAGGGTGGACTTGCTAACCTGAGATGGCCATCCAGAGCTCCGTGGTTAGATCTATAATCAGCGGAGCCTCTTAGGAAACGTTTAGAGTGCAGTACTATTCCTGGTCTGAAGAGCATAATCAAAGTGATAAAAAATACAATAAAATTTGATAACATGTACTTTAAACAAATATTATTTATACATTAGCTCAGTGCTAGTATCACAGATGTTATTACAAATCTCAGTTTCTGAGTGACAGGAAAAGATGTATTTTAAGCCAGTGGTTCTTAGTCTTTTGACTTCTGAGGACCCCCCTCTCAATCATTACTGGAATCTGGTGACCCCAGAAGCCAAGGAACCTGGCGTAAGCATTTTCAATGATTTGACCCACTAAATGATACACAAACAATAGAGAAGCAATGATTCATCAAACAAATAAACAAATGATGAACTACTTTTTTAAATTCAGAATCAACTATAACAAAAATCAAAACTGCAATTTTGATTGGAGGGGTGGAGAGTTTCTAAATTCAATTGAGACCACTCATCATCCCTACTCTATTCTGTGTAATGCCCTTGCTCTGCTCCCACAAATCAATCTGAGGATACTCACTTAATTTTTAACCTTAAATTTTAAATGTCTTCACATTTACCGAACATTTTAAACTTTGAAATTATACATTTAGCTTCTTTATTTATAAACACTTCAATAATAAGTGATATTATTACATTTTAAAAGTAATCGTTGACCCCCTGAGTAGGGTTTGCGGACCCCCATGCGTCCCCTGACCAAGGGTTGGGAATCACTGTTCTAATTTAAGCCATTGTGTCAACTAGTTTATTTGCCCCTCTTGCTCTCACCTTGCCCCTGTAAAGCTGTTCCTGCCTTGCCGCTAAATCCCTCCATAGACTTTACTTGCATTAGTCTCCTAGCACACCTACATCACCCTTCCAGTAATGGTTCATTCCCAATGACATCAGTGGCATGAACATTTAACAGTCTTGTGGGCTCCTCCTAGAAATGGTTATCCAGCAATATCTCAATGGGATCAAACCTCTGCATCTCCCTTTCCATAGTGGCTCTACTCCATTCACTTCAGTAGAATTTGTGATTCACAAGCCTGCGTCAATCTCCCAAAAATGATGCGAACCCATTGACTTCAATGGGATCAAACTTCACTTCATGGTTCTTTCAATGGTTCCTCTACTATGACTTCAATGACATCTACTTTCGTATAATTGCATCACACTTTCAGAAAGGATTCAACCTTCACATGGAGACACCAAACATTCACATCAGTATCTGAACAGTGTTTCACCTCCATTGACTTCTATGGTGTCACATTGAAGCATCACACTTACAGCAATGGTTTGCCTCCACTGACTTTAGTGGCTTCATTCCACCTTATCACTTCATGAGGGAATCACCTCCATTGATTTTCATAGCAACACTTTGTAATGGCTTTTATAAATTGAATCATCGCAGGGTGAAAAGCAAACATTGTGGCCTCAGTAAAACCACAAATACAGCCAACAGCTGTAATTATGTTACTGACCATCACAACAAACCCCAGTGTTAAAAATCTAGTCCCATAAGTACACTAGAACCCTCAAATTGATATTGAGAAAAATAGCCACTACCTGTGGGTCACTCCTGGTCCCATTGTTGGACCTCTCCATCCCTGTGTTGGGAACAATGGTATCATGCGTGAGGGAACTGTCACAGAATCTCCTCACTAGTGGAGTTTCCCTCCATTAAATGTGCATAGAATTTTGAGGTCGAGTTCATATAATTGGTACCCATTTTCGCTCCTCTCGTTTGACATTCTAGATATTAGTTGGAGAGGGAAGTACAGCCAGCATCTGGTCTTGTTTTCACCTCACTACCCTGTATACGCAATCCATCATTCAGCATCCCAAATCCACAATCAAGCAGTTTGCATTCACCTTTCTACCTGGACTTATGGAAGAAAACACACTAAAGGTCAAAATACTGAGTGTATAGAAGAGTAACACAAAATGATGGGGCCTCCCTGCAGACTGTGATGAGGGGCCCCAGAGTCTCCCATATTTCACAGATATTATTTGAGCTTGGGCTGAATGGGGCCCTGTTAAAGGGTTGGAGACCCCTTGAGGTTTGGGCCGCCTTTCTGTGCAGTGAATTTGGGTGTCTAAATTGCACCCCTGTGACTGTAGACTGTACAGCATACTTATATCCAGGCACTGGTATGAAATTAGGAATCAGACATAAATACTAAGAAAGACAATTCACACAGCGACTGCACAGGAGTATGCCAGTGCTGTTTAAGACAGAAGACTACTGCACCCGTTGTGTTCCCTGATGCGGCCTGTTCAACTGCAGTTCATAAAGAATACTGTAAAAACTGAAAATAGCTAAATAGCTAGTAAAGGAAGGTACACTGCTGTCTATAGTTCTATCAACTGCTCTTGCACATTGCATATGATGTTCACTTTCCTTTCTTATTTTTCCCTGTTGGTCATTGTGTACCCTCTTCCAAACACGGTGTCAGACCCAAGAGAACATGAACTGCTGAAAACTAGTAGACACAAGAATATTAGCGCTCCAAAGATGGCCTCCTTGCATTCCCCCATTCTGTTGGAAGTAACCCCAAGATCCCACCTACTGGAAGGTGCTGATATCAAGATAGAGGAGAGTAAGACTATGCTTTGCTTACATTATGCTCAGAAGGCCTCAAAGGCATCACACCATTACACAAACAATAGTTCACCTCCCCTGACTTCAATCATACCTTCTCACAATCCTTCATCACTCCCAAAGGAATGCACATATTTAAGTGGCATCACCCTCACAACAATAGTTCACCCCCTTAGACTACAATCGCATTACACTCTAATGGGCCAGAATAGGCCTTTAGCAATGGTCCATCACCAGGATCAAACTTCTGCATCATTCTTTCAGCAGAGGTTTGGACTGCACTGTTATTTACAAAATAATGTTTAGGTTTGAACTGAATAGCATGCAGATGCAGCACAGACAATGACATGATAATGTCACTATTTTCCTAAAATGACTTAGGAAATTGAACTGCTGATCCTGGCTGCTGACAGGGAAAACAGGTGTCATTGTCAAACACAACATGAGTTTTCTTTGGCACCTTTGTGCACCCACAGAACAATGGATCACTCACACAGAAGGCCACTGATAGTGGCAAATGTTTTACAGCAGATCCTTGGACAACCCCAGGCAGAAGGAGTGAGCCAGTGGTGTCCTGTGTGAGGTCATTTATATTCAGTAATTTAGAAGGCTAATAATGTTCATTACTAGCCATTAATGAGCATTGGCTTGTGGGACCTTTGATACGTTTAACCCTGTTTATTTTGCAAAATCATTCATTCTCCATGATTCATTTAGAGATCATTTTCATACGGCACAATTGTTATATCATATCGCAGGTTAATCATTGTTTAGTGTGATATGCTTTTCAAAGTATATTAACCACTTGAAAGTAAACACAAGCAACACGTTTTGTTTGTATTCATAAAGAGTGTGCATGTCAGGCAAGCAGTGGTGCTGACAGTACATAGGTGAAGAATGGTTGTGAGCAGTAAACATTAGGTTCTTGGTTCAGTGATAAAAGCGTATATGAATATATTTAATAAGACACAAGCATTCGGAGCAATGTTACCAATCAGCTCCATTTTTTTATTTCAACAGCTCAGTACAAAATGTTTGCTTGTTGACATTCAGACCCTCAGGCTAGTGTCTACAGGTCATTATCAGGACAGAAAGGGAGGCATTGTGTGCCCCGAATGTTCAATATAATTGGTTCTAGCATCTGATCAATAGAAAAACATCTAGTACAATGTAAGTTTGCAAAACCCCGCAGCCAATCGTCAACTAGTTTGCCATGGTACATTTATTTTCTTGATTTAAACCCTATCCAATGCATGCTTAAGGCTTTCCGAATTAGGGGCACAGAAATCATGCAACTTCCCATACTGTCTCTTTCCCCATTAGAAACTATGTAGTTTTCTTTGGTTACACAAAAATTCAAGTGAATGTGATGGACAAGCTCTACAAGTGACAACACTTTCAGATATTTTCAACCCAAGCTTGAGAGTAGATAATTAACATTGTTGTCCAAAATAATTTGACAAGGCCCCAATAAAAACAATGACATTTAAATACTGATTACTAATGTGAAAGTGGATTGCTAGGCTCAGAAACTGTTGTTGCTTGAGTGTTTAAAAGCATGCTCTGATCTTTATGTAACCCATGCTGCATGAATTACAGGACTCACTAGGCTGGCACATATTTCTATTAAATGTTTCTTCTATAACCTCTTTTTGACTTGCAAGATGCTACAAACGTGTCTTAAAACAATGAAATCACCTACTAAACTGCTTTGGAATGCACTGACGTGTATTTAGATAATAACAAATTTGCTTGCATGAACCATTTTCACACTATGTGAAAGATGGGAATAGAGTTGGTGTTATGTTTAGGTATATAACATTTGTTCTTGTAGAAGCAAAAATTGCATGTGAAAAGAAGCACGAGCACCCAATCCCTGCTGTTTGTCAAGAGAAGCACTGTTTAGCTCTGCAACATTTTAAAAAATGTTTACGATTGTTAATACATGAAAAATCAAATTAATTATGAAATGAGTCCTATGGAAAGAGCAAAGGGCTGAGCTGAGATATTCATGAGAAAGACAGCTTCTGCTTTGGGCTTCTACTTCTTCTGCCACTGCTGCTGTCGGATCTGAAAGCCACAGATGAATAGAGAGCATTGTACTACAATTAATTTTCCAGAATAACTGAGGCCATCCTATGAAGTGGCCGTGCAGAGCTGACCGCACTAACCAAGGAGTGCAGTCTTTGAGTGTAGGGAACTTCGTGGGAGCCACCTGGCTTCAGTGCTATTCATTCCACTTCAGAGTAGAAGAAGGCGTACTGAGGCTAAGAGAGAGTTGTAAATTGTTTCAGAACAGTATGAAAGGTGTAAGCACATGAGTCAGATAAACGTGAGAATTGGAACTAATGTAGCAGACTAAATATTCTTCTCTATCTTTCCCAGCCAATGAGACAGTATTATTTCAACTTTATTACATTCTGTAGGGTAGAGATGGACAGAGTATGGACAGATTCATGACACATTCATGCATGTTTCTGTAACCTTTTGCCTTAATTATTAAAAATATACACAACTGATCTGTTAGACAAATGTACTTTCAATGGCTTGCTAGCAGCTTATTACATTTCTCACAGCCACTCTCAGGTCCATGCTGAGGGTCCAGACAAAGAGTAAGTGGTAGCAGGGAAAAGAGCAATTGGTTAATCAAACTGTAGTGTTATCTTTGATAATGTGCAGTGTGATGCCACAGTTCAATTTGGTCCAACAAGCCTTTGAATGACTGATTCCAGAGGAAGGAGAGTCAGTGGTATGAATTTGGTGCACAGCTTGTGTTCCAGATGGACTTGTTCTTTCTTTCATCTCTGGTAGACTGACAGTGTTGCACCTCAGATCAACAGCAACTTCCCCTAAAACCACCATGACATCCTCTTTCAGAAGCCAGTCCCATACCTGCAATGCAATGAACTTTGTCAACAACAAATGTGCTGGAAGTCTTTTCGTAAGCTTGGTGCTTTAAACAACCACAACTATGGGTACAAATATTTTTACTATGTATATCAAAAGCCTGAAAAATCATTTAAGTAGACCCTGAGGGTTCTTCAAAACTATAAAAGAACAAATTCAACAAAATAAATAACACCCCAAACATAGTTTCAAATTATAATAAACTAACAACAAGCCTCGAAGATGTGAGAAGGCAGCCTATCACCTCAATCTGATTGTTACCTCTCTTTTCTCTTTTGAGGACAGTGTCTTAAGCCAGTTTGTCTTACTTCAATCCTATCTCAGATTAGAATTTATACTAATCCATCTCCAACACCAGGGCCTTATCTTGTTCCACATACCCCTAGACTCATTCTCTTGTAAAGACACTTACAATTCCCCCTACACATATTTCTTATCATCAGTAACTCCTCTCTTGCAGTAGGTACATTTCCTCATGCTTTCAAAGTAGACCATGTTTGTCTGCTTCCAAAGACACGAATGCAGTCCCAACAATCCTGATAATCACTGACCCTTTACTGATCTACCTTATTTGACAAAAGTTATTGAAATATGCATAACTTTAACTGGAAAAATTCTCTTCAGATAACCAGGCTGCATCAGTCTGGCTTTAGATCTGGGCATAACACCACAACCTACATGCTCAACATTATAGATTTTGTAAGAATAAAACACTTTATGCCATTACACCCTAAACAGTTTGGTACCTTTGCAGTATTGAGCACAGTACCCTCATCCACACTGTACATAATAGAATGGATTTTGATGGTACACTACTTAATTTGCTTAGGTCTTACCTCTTGACCAGTCCCAATGCGTAAAACCAAATGACTCGCTATATGCTCCTTTGCTGTCCCTCTGTACTCCAAAGTTCCACACTTCCTTCCGTGCCCTGATATTCAACTTATATATTGAACCACTTGGGGAAATAATATCCAAAACTGGTATCAACTTCTACCAACATGCTCATGAGCTCTGTAGCTCTGGCTAACAATTGACAGCACTGGAAGTGTTTCTCAAACATCCGATCATGGATGTTCCAGATGAAATTCTAGATAAATTAAACAAAACACATTTATTCTTCATTCACTTAATTGTTCAGAAGCCTTCCCATATAACATGATTGATAGTTGCATGCCTTGTCCACATTTAATAAGATTGATAAATCAATCAATCAATTAATCAATTATTATTTGTATAGTGCAGCTCTATTAACCCTGCGGGAATCCAGGTGCTGAGGTTGCGAAGGTCTCAGTTGAAAAGCCAGGTGATTAGTCTCCTTCTGAAGTCAGCCAGTGAGGATGCTGTTCATAGGTGGAACAACAGGTTTTTCCAGATCGGGGTGGTGATGTAGGAGAAGGAACGACCACCACTGTAGCTGCGGCAACTGCGAGGGGTATGTGTGAGGGCCATGGAGGTGGAGTGCAGGTGGCTTACTGGTAGGTGGAAATTCAAGCGGTGGTTGATGTATGATTGTCCTTAGTTTTGTAAGGCTTTGCAGGCATCTCTAAGAATCTTGAACTGGCATATCTTCTGTATGGGAAGCCAGTGAGATTCCTGCGGGGAGAGTGATGTGGGCTTATTTGGGATGGTCAAGGATGAGTCTGGCTGCTGCATTCTGTATGGCCTGGAGCCTCTTGAGCAGTTGAGTGGAGATGCTGGAGCAGAGCATATTGCATAGTCTAGCCAGCTCATGATGAGGGCTTGAGAGACTGTCTTCCTGGTCTTGATGGGAATCCATCCGTAGATTCCACAAAGCATGCAGAGGGTGTGGAAGGAGAAGGAGCTGACTGCCTTGATTTGGCACTTCATCGTGATTTTGATGTTGAGGATGATGCTGAGGTTGTGGGCATGGTCTGTTGGAGTGGGGAGAGCGCAGATGGCCACCGGCTGTTGTTCCATAGGGAGGTGTTTTTCTCAAAGATCAGCACTTCCTTCTTGTCCGAGTTGAGCTTAAGGCAGTTGGTTCTCAACCTGTCGGTGACAGTGGTCATTGCATTGCAGAAATGTGTTCTAGTGGTGGATGGGTCTTTGGTGAGTGAGAGGTGAGTTGTGTGTCATCTGCATATGATATGATGCTGAATCCGTGGGATCTGACGATGTCAATGAGGGAATCCATGTAAATTTTGAACAGGATGGGGCCGAGAGACAATCCTTGGAGAACGCCGCAGATGATGTTCTTTGGTTCGGAGGAGAAGGGTGGTAGGTGGATTCTCTGTGTTTGTCCCGCAAGGAAGGAGGCAATCCATTTGAGGGTGCTTCCCTGGATTCTGATGCTGTTGAGTCTGATGAAGAGGATGTGGTGGGATTCGGTGTTGAATGCTGTTGATAGGTTAATTAGGATGAGGGCTGCTGTCTCCTGGTAGTCGAGGAGGGATCTAATGTTGTTTGTGGCTGCAATCAGGGCAGTTTCCATGCTGTGGTTGGTGTGGAGGCCAGATTGGGAGGCAAGTTGTTTCCTCCAGGTGTTCAGTTAGCTGCTAGTTGATGTCCTTCTCAAGGGCTTTGGCGGGGAATTGGAGCAGTGAGATGGGGAGTTAATTTTGACCTGAAAGGGACACTTATCTCAATCTTGACATGCACATCAGTGAAGTCACTAAAACCCTCATACTCCAAATAAATCTACTCTACAAAATCAAAAACCCCAAAACGCTGCTTTAGTGGCAAGGGTATGCCAGGATGTGGGTCCTGTACTCACTGTGCCACCGAAACCAACCTATATCAATTGATGAGCACCAATCATGGCTAAACGTATCTTGGTTTGCTTGTGTTCTGGTTTGGGGATGATCTGGCCTTGCAGTTAAGGCTGGACCATTCCTCTTGGAGAAGGGCCAAGACTGATTTGCATATGGCTGGGTCCAAGAATAGTGGGCAAAAGAAAGATGGATTGGAATGCTACACCGAACGATTGCCAGGGGTTAAAATTATTGCAAGCGTTCTTCCCATCACTTTTTGTGTGTTTGGTGTATCGCTCTAAGTAGCAAGAATGGTCCACCATCTGTTATTTTTGCATTAGTCACCCTAAGTGGGAAGGGTATGCCCACACATGAGTCTTGTGCTCGCTATGCCACCGGACTCATGCTTGCCTAGCTATTGAGGGGTGATACCCTGAAACTGGTCCCATGATGCTTGTTTCCAGTCCTGGGACGACCTGGCCTGGACGTTTAGGCTGGACTGTTCCCATGGGGAGCAGGGTCAAGACTGATTTGCATGCGTCTGGGTCCAATCTGGCATGGCAAGCAAAAAAAGAGGGATTTAGGCCCAGATCTGTTACTTGGGATGAATATTTGACAATGTTCAGTAGTCCATCCATCATCTGTTCTTTTTGCAGTGGTCCAACACTAATCATGATTTTGAGGAAAGAAAGCTAAAGTCTGAAATGAGTGGTTAAAGAGCAAGCACTCAAAGAAGCTTAAAAAGGAAAAATCTAAGATCCTCTCCAATGGGGGATGGTGTGATTTTGTCTTTCATTTTGTAAAATGGAGTAGATGTGTTCTATTCATTCTCTCTTGATATTCGATCACATGCTCAGTGTTACATTGTTGAGGTTTTTATCTAGAATGTGACAGTTTGAACGAAAAGTGGAGTTCCATGCCCAGTACTCCTCTAGCATTGTGGTGGGCTGCTTCACATTAAAGCTGTCTCTTTATATAATGATTTGGGTGTGATCCTTTAAGTCTTCAATTTCCACAGGTTTCCAATTGCCAGGGTGGACTAGTGTTCAATGGCCACTACGCCATTCTTGTTCTAATTCGAAAGACTATGGGAGAGTACAACCAATATTGAATCTAGGGTAAAGTCAATAAACAGATGTGTCTGACGTTTCCCATTAGAATGTTGACAATACTGTCTCTTCTGCCTCTCATTCTTCCTGGAGATTATTTAATTAAGTTAGAACTAAAGGGCTCTTACTAGCCCATACCAATTTTACGATCCCACAGGTTTCTAAGATTCACAGAACAGGATTCTCACTACTAGTTTGCAGTACCTCTTGGTGCCTAGTTTTGATAAGTAGTATCACCATTGATTGCTTATCTTTACAACCTTGATGTATGAGTTTTTTCCATGTCGAGATGACTGATTGACATCTGTTTCTACATTTTCCAGTGTGGAAGCAGATTCAAATCTTGTATGTGAGTCACTGGAGCAACATGGCTTTCTATTGAATCAAACCAAGTCATCCCTTTCTCCATTGTATAATCTTCAATATATTGGTGCCCATTTCAAAACACATTTGGGACGTGAATTCCTGCCAGTAGGCAGAGCCTTTTGACTAAAAGATAGTTTCAAGGACATATGCATTTCAGAACAGTTGTGGTTATATGTGCCCAAGTGCATCAGTTACATTTGTTGTATGATCAAATGGACTAATGTTAACTTTAATAGAAGGTTGAGCATGCATGATTCCAGTCAGTTCAGGCATCAAGGGGAAGATGATTTGATGATTGGACCCAAAATATTTAGCATAAGAGTTTCCCTTTGCCCCTCTTCCCCAATAATTTCAGGAATAAATGACAACCAAGTAAGGTGATCTGGTTGCAGTAGAAAGCAAACCAATCCTCTAATTGAACAGAGTTGACAGCAATGCATAGGGATCTTTTCCACTTTGCTTTATTTTGGGTGGCAAACAGTTCAGAATCACACCTGCAATGATGTGGTAAAGAGCAATTCAAAAAGAAAAGAGGGGCTTTTTATACTTTGCTGAACAAACTGCCCTTGATATTTGGATTCTGGGGTAAGCACACCGCACCTGAATGCTCTGTTGTCAGCTTATTTTCTGGGAAGAGAAAATATGCCTGCCAATATTTTGGGCATGTATTTTCCATCATCTGCCAACTTTCAACTACTCTTAAACATTTTTCATAAGATCAAGTTGATATGTCGTATCCAAATGCAGATATTTTTGCTAGCAATGAAGACTTCCTGTTTCCAATCATCTTCTTGGCCCATCTGATGGCAAAGCAAGGAAAGGGAACTCAACGTTGTTCCCTTGGCCTCAGGAAATACTTTACACTTACCTTTCCACCCCCCTCAGTCCTAATTATCCTTTCCTTCCAAAGGTAATGGCAAAGATCAGAGATGAGGTAGTGGCAGTAATACTAAGTGGCCCTAGTGGCCTTGGCACCCTTTATTCCCTTTACTGCATCAGTTGAGAGCAGTGGGTCGGCCACTGGGTCTTCCTGTTTACCCAGCTCCTATTCATTTTCCAAGTCTGTCAGAGGTAGCTTCACTCTGGCTTTGCCTGACAGCACAGAGGGCCTGATTTATACTTTTTTAGCTGCGTCTTTTAACACAAAAGCTGCACAAACTTACAAAATTCAATTATATTGTGTAAGTTTGTGCCACTTTTGCGTCAAAAAAATGCCGCAAATGCGGCACTAAAAAAGTATTAATCAGGCCCAGAGATTGAACAAATAGGTCTTCAGAGGACAGGACGGTCAAGTGAGGTTGCCGCAAATATGAAGTGATCTTCATGGCTAGCAACACCAAGGTTATAAAAGACACTGGGACATTTTTCTGAACAGTGTGCGTCAGGAGGCTTACATAGTAAAACATTGGATCCATTTCAACTATTGAATGTTTTAAAATATTGGTTTTTTAAAGTCTATTTCCTTCCCTAATAACAGCTATAAGAGCTTTCAGAGACATAGACTTGTGATTTTGCCAAATAAACTCATTAGCAGGTAGACTTTTGAGAAATGTAGAAAATTAAAAAAATATATATTTTTGCTTTTCAGGTTTTTAGTTAGGATTATTTTCACTTCGAAAAGCTCCTTTCAAACCATTGAGTCAGTCTTTATTTCATTTGTTACATAGAAACTATTGTTCTTAGTAGCAATTATTCGGCTTGTAGGGCTGCTTTGCAGGGGGTCCATGTATTCTTTTTTTCCAGATTGTCCTAAAACTAGACCCTTCTTTCTAATCAAAGGTATTGTCTAAATTCTATTTGGAGAAACAGATTGTCTTGTATATATTTGTTTTCATCTTCTATGCCTTCGTAATAAGTAGTTCTGCTGCCTCTTGATGAAGTCAGACCTCTATATGCCAATGTGAACTGCCTGTTTTCATTTATCTGATTCTCTTTTTGATTCTTTCATTATTTTGGCTAAAGGTAAAAAGTCTACTTTGGCCATTTTGACTAGGTGGTTGAGAATTACCATTGCTGAATCCTGCTCAGCAGTTAAATTCTTGGGAAATATTCTGTATCATGAGGAGATGCCTGAGGGCTTTCATTAAATGACGTACATATGACTGCTGCATGGCCTACTCTCCATACTTTCATTCAACATTATGGTTTGCAAATGGTAAATAATTCTTCTACAATCTTTCAGCATCATGAACATGTGTTGTTTTAATTTGATTAATATTTGAATTGTTTGGTTCTTCCTTACCCAGTAAGGACAGTGATGAGAAAAGTGGGTCAGGATATTACTGTCAGATTAATTACAAATAAATCTGACCTAGCCTTCCATCACAGTCCTCTATTCCGCCATTCTGGTCAGTCATTGCTGGTTATTATAAGAGGGGGTGAAATCTTGTGACCCAAGGCAGAAAGAGAAGGAGTACAAAAGATTCACATTTACAATTGAAAGTTCTTGGGGGAATGAATGAAAGCGTGAATGAGTGAAATACAGAAAGAAAGAACGAAAGCAAGAAAGAAAGAAAGACAGAATGAAAAAAAGAAAGGTGGAAAAAAAGAAAAAGAAGGGAAGAGAGAATTATGAACATTACCAGTAATTAATCGTAAGTAATCAAACTCAGTTGCACCTGGTGACTGGAAAAAATGGTTAGGCAGGGGCCGGGGGAATAAAACAAAAACAAAATGTTTTTAAAAACTTACCCGAACCTTGCCGCTTTACTGCCGCACGGCCGCACTCCAGGCTTCCAGCCTGCCCTGTGGCCAATCATGACACTGCTCAAAGCAGCCCTATGATTGGCTGGAATGCCCTGGCTGGGCGCTCCAATGCAGACTGGGAGCCTGGGTTTTCTCTCTCCAACCCGGCAACACAGTGCCGGGTTGGAGAGAGCCTTTGTGTGCATGTGTGTTTGGTTGGCCTGAGACTGCCGGTCAAACATACATACGCACTGAGGGGAGTGCTCTGTGCACTCCCCTCAGTGCTTGTCACCACCATGACCCCACCCCTTTAAAAATAAAGCAATAATAAACATATTCTTTATTATCATTTTATTTTTAAAGGTTTGCAGCTCCTGCTGCCTGCGGGGAGGCAACGCTCCTCTGCCATAGTGGAGGAGCCACTCCCAATCAAACCATTGACCAAGGGTTGTATAATGAAAACTTAGATAGCTTTTAAACACTGGTATCAAGTACAACAATAATTACGTTACAAAAAACTTTAGTCAAAAGGCAAATATGCACGTTGAGATTTTTATGTGATAGAAAGCGTGGAGCAATTTTTGAAAATGAAACAACTATTTTGCAAACTATATCGGTCATGGAAAGCTGTTCGTCTACATATAATTAAATATCAAACAGTGCTTTTGCTTAAATAGGTACAGCGTCTTTAAAGAGCTATTTATATCATGCAAAATTACTCTCTTAGCTTGTTAACCTATCACCACAGGAGGTTTTCATTACATTAGATACTGAAGCTTTGAATTACTTATCATTTAAGGATATTAGCGCAACTTCACAGCTGTGGAAAAGTTGTGCAAAGAAAGGTAATATGCAACAATATTGTCACAGTATTTCCTTAAAGTGCCACTGCAGGAAGAGCAGGAGTTTAATTTAAAATAGGTGGAAAATTCCAGATAAAATGTCAAGACTGGATGACGTCGTTTCTCCCCTCAGACAAGTTGTGTTCATGTCTAAGTGAAGAGGTTCACATTCAGAAATCAGTTAAACTAAACCATTGTATAAAAGAATGCAGAATCTGATTAGCGATGGATGAAAATGCACAAACCAATATAATATTTATTGTATATATGTGGTATTTTGCGTAGTGGCTGCATCTGTTGGCAGAAGAGGTAGGAAATTATTTATGTCGCTCATGTTTTCCAAAATATATGCACATGGACATTTTGTTTAACTGCATTAACCTTGCCACTTTGAAGCGTTCATTAACAAGGGGAAGACCAAAGGTGAGGGATGTGACTGCAGATGGTTATTATATCTCTTCTTTTCACAGGTGCACTTGATATTGTGGAGTTTAATATGAGAGAATCTCAATTTAATTCCATTCTGGTTCTTGCCATTCACCTTCAGTTTATGGAATGGCCTCTAGTGTGTGGTTTAAGGATTCTGTGCAGCATGCATTGTTTGAAAGTTCTTTGGAATAATAAAGGAGGCAGTGACTTCTAACAGGTTTTTCTTGTCTTACAGAATTTTGTGTTGACCTTTATGCAATTCACTTTTTCTTGATTGTGAGTACCATTCATTTCCTGGCCCTTTTGGCCTCTTTTGTCTATAGTAGAGTAAAATAATTAATTCTTATTACATTAAATATATGTAACAAAGGTACCTTTTCTGTGTGGTCACTTCAGATTTTCTAGACCCTATTTGTCCTGTGACACTGCCATTCACTGCATCCATATGTGTGCTCTACAGCAAAAATGGTACTAGAAAACGAAGCTCATCAAAATGAATTGAGCTCATAAAATTACTTTTTTTTAACTGTCCTGTGAGGCCAAAGACACAGCAATTGGACCTGGGTGTGCCTTCAGGGATCATTAGTGTGCTCTTGCTGGGCAGCAAGTCAAAAAGCAGTGCAGTGAAACATGGTAGAGAAAGTGCCCTTGACAAGTAGGCAAAGCTACTTTATATTACATCCATCACCCCTAGAGGGTTCCTTGGAAGCCCACATACCAAACATGCAAAATTGTGGCCAACTACACATTGGGATACTATGCCCTCATAGTGAACAAGTGTCCAAAAGTTGGTTTCACTGCAAATGCAAATCTACATTTTCCCATAAGCGACCTGGATTTGATTACAGTCCTTATTTTGTGTCCACACCAGACACCAAAATGCTATATAGCTAATTAACAGTTACTTTGGTTAATTTTAAAAATCACATCAATGCTGAAAGTAGATGCAAAAACCAAAAAGCAAGGGCGGACACTCCAGACTGCACCTCCCACAAAGTTCCAAGATTAGGATTTTGGTGCACTCCTTTCTCAGCCCCAGCCATTGACTGGCACTGCTGGTTCAGCAGAAAACACATAGGGACACACAATTTGGAATGGTGCACCCATCCATTAAAGAATCTAGAATCCAGAATATCTTTAAATGTTATTTTATTGAATTCCTTTATTTCATCAAAACAGCAAAACAGCCAATGTGTTTCATTCCATTGACCTGAACTTCCTAATCACTGTAAATAATACACATAAAAACAAATAAATTAAAAACTTGTCACAGTACATAAGCATAACAACTTATACAACATCTATGAGAAAACAGTCCAAAGACTGATATCAACCAAACCCATCACCATCAAAAACACTTAAAAATTAATTCACAATTAATAATGTCAAAACAGATTCCACCAAGGGATGGCCTCAACATATACCACCCCTGATATTATATTTCTCAACCAATGGTGAAGATGAAAAACGTGTATCAAGATGAAAAAAGTTCCTACATTAATGAATTGCCCAATAGCTATAGCGAGGAACTGGAAACAAAGAATATGTACAAATGGTCATACTAAGCATGAATGCAAAGTCGAACCTTTTCAGGTCTACCCCTACCCCATGTGTTAATGTGCACAATATACCTCTCGATGATAATGCATAGGTAATTTCATGTAGTGATCTAATCAAATGAACCAGTTATCACGTTAGTCATGGCCAATTATTTTTTGGTTCAATTGTATTAGTCTGCAGCAATATCTGGATAATAAAAAGATACCGAGGGGTTAATGCTTTTTGATATTTTAAACATTTGAAGACCTGGATTAGGGCTTGTTGGGGATTAGGAGAGTAATTTACAGGATGCATCTTTTGTAATGATGGGTATATTGTTAAAACACGCTAACACCAAGGTGGCCATATTACAATCAGAGACCGAAATGTTAGAGGAAGAAATTGATGCATTGGACTCCAAGGATCTGATTGATAAGAATTATGAAATTGTGAATAAGTTCATTGAGAATCATCAATAATATCTTAAGAAGAAATAACAGAAATAAATCAAATGGGATGACTGGGACTGCAGAAAGGGTCGAATTTACACATTTGTCAAATAGTATGATAATGTCAACATGAATATAGACAGGAAAAGCTCCCTCGCCTCTGTTAGGAACACAGACTCCAGCAATAAGACCTCTGACATCCCTTAAGCAACAGACCCCTTGTCCTTTTCAAAAGAGTTGGAAAGGGCAAGAAGGGGCAACAAGCAACACAACAAAAAGGTAAAGCAAGGAGATGGAAAAGGAAGAAAGACAGAGACTCACAGAGGCCTCCATATTCAATATAGCAGATGTTTGGGGGGTATCAGGATATTATTGGGAATGTAGCCAGCAACACTACTGCACAAATGGGATTGAAGGTGATCGATTTGTCCAACAGGGGTCTAGATGAGAATGAAGTAATATTCTCTGCAAGGTTTTAAGTTTCTGTCCACCTCTGAAGGGAGATAATGTTGATGTACATATTGATTTATTTAAGTTCATATCATCTATGAAATTAAAGGAGTTTTTAAATCAAAGGCAGAACAAGTCTGTTTTTCATCTGACTAAACATTTGCCTCTAGAACACACAATTAAAGACATATAGAATTTACAATGTCTGTTATCCATTGAGAATGATGAGGTTATTAATATGGGGATGCTACTTGGAGATTTGGATATTGTTATAAACACAGATGAGGACAGTGGTCTTAGGCTCAGATCCATTTTCATTCTGCCATCATCTTGCCATCAGACTATTGATATTTTTCATCATAGGGTTACAGAGGACTTACATTCACTAGACATCCCGACTAGAGTTTTTGGCATTCAAATTATAACTTGTCTCATGGCAAATGGATGATACAATAGTCATTCAAGAAGCAGAAAAGGGTGGAAACATGGTCATTATGAATTAGTGGGACTATATGAAATCAGTTGACACATTCAATGACCACCAGTGCTATGAATGTTGCAAAAGCACTCCTATGCCTGAGCTCAATCTGTTTTTAAATATGAAATTGAATGAATGGAAATATGTGAGTCTTCTATTGGATGATTAATGGAGGTACTTGAGGGTCAGTAATGCACGATTTATATGCATCTATATACTACCAAATATGCACAAAAAAGGCAGACCTATTATTTCAGGGCTAGGATCCCCAAAAAAAAGACTCTTGGAATATGGTGACATCAAACTTCAGAAGTTTGTTACTATCCTCCCTTCCTCTATACAGGATGGAAGAGCTACCCTTAATAGGTCTAACAACCTGGAATGGTCTGAAGAACTTATCTTTGAGACCTGACAAGCCTTTACACTTGTATAAGGCTGACCTTTATGAACACAACCAAATGCACTCAGACATGATTAATATCATTTTGCCAGAAACATTTTTATTCCCATCAAACTCTGGTATCACCAACTGCGGGGTAGTGCTATGAGCTCCTGGTTTGCTTCTTCTTATGCTGGCCTTTTGTATGGGCTGGTATGAGATGGAGCATGCCTGGGGCCTTGGTTCCTCTCCCTGGGTGGAGCATATTGTGATTTGGGGAAGGTACATACATGGCATTATCTGTCTCTGGACTGAGAGAGTTGAGTCATTACAGGACTATTTTGATTACCTAAATGACAAACCCCCATAATTTTCAACCTACTATGTGTTATCTAAGGAAAATATAGAATTTTGGGATTTGCAGTTTTATATCGAAGAGGGGAGTCATTCAAAGTAAATGTTTTTAAGGTAACAGCATGTAATAGCATCGTTCATGCTTCAACTGCTCATGCACAATCTGTAATAAAAAACGTCACATTTGGCGAGATGGTCTACAAAAGGCAGAACTGCATTAAGGATGACAAGTTTAAGGCTAATATTGATGATGCAAAGAGTCGCTTTTTGAATAGAAGTTATGACCCTAGAATACTCAATGTGGCAGAAAGGAGAATTCTGATGCCCTCACGGAAGAGGAAAGTAGGACCAGACGAAAACAGAATAATTTTTCTTTTGTTATGAAATACACTATGCATAGTGAGAAAATCTTTAGGATTTTAAAAAACACTGTTGGAGGTTCCTGGCTTACAGGACATTATAAGTAAAAATCCCAGGGTGGTGTATAAAGGAGTACGTAAACTTAGGGTTCTTTTATGTCCTAGTTACGTGACAACTTTGCCACAGGATACACGTACCAGACAAAGCTATGGGATTTTATACGTGTAATATTTGTACATGTGCCCACATGGGAGAAATAAGATTAAAGAATTCAAATATGATACTTCTTATGTGCATAACATCAAACATTTCATTAACTGCAACACCTGATTCATGATTTATGTAATAGATTGTTCTTGTAATATGATCTACGTTGGCAGCACATCACTAGTCTAAAGTTACTAATTCAGGAGCATTGCAGAGCACTTAAAAATGGGGATGGTGGATATCCCATTTCAGATCACTGTAGAAGAGTACCCCCAAATAATTAACGTTTTTGGTTCCACAGGATTGATCATGCCACACAAAATAGCCTTGAGGTGATAGAGAACTCACCCTCATACAAACAGGGGCTGAACGGATATGTTGTTTGAAAGCCAGAACAGCGGGACACAACACTGATAATTAGTTCCATCACTTTTTAGGTTGATATTGCATTAACAAGATAATTTCTTGTTTACCTGTAATGGACTGTTGGTGTCAATTGTAAGGGGGAGAATTTTGGTGAATATACTGTTTTGTTTAGGATTTTTCATTTCCCCTTCATCCCATAGCCCTGATATGTCCTATACTGATATGTCCATTACTTGTAGGTAGGCTTTATGGCCTTGTGATCCCGATTTAAGGGAGTATAGTAAAGACTTTGGCACAAGGGTGTACTCATCTGGAGTTATGAGTGTTTTCATTAAGTTAAAATAGGTGTGGCATGGGGTATTTCCTGTTATCATACAGTGACATCATACTGCGATTGTCAGACTTGTTAATATGCATTTGAAATCACCACACAACTTGTTCGATTAATAGATCAGAATTTGGGGACCAAGGCTCTACAAGCACCTCCCTGAAACACCCCTGATAATGTTTAATATGACAAAGTGATCATGACTTGGGGTATCTGCATATTTCTCAGCGGTTTCACATTGTTTTTAGGATTCAGTGAGGATATGCCCATGTCAGAGATATGCTGGTTGCCTTCAGCTGGGATTATTTTTTTACAGGCTTCTCACATTTGCAAACAATGTACTTTTCATAGCGCAGTGGGGCACTTGTGGCCTTTGATTTGTATGGTCTTCCTGACGATTACAACTCAGTGGTCATATGGATGTATTTTGCTATATACAACACATCTTGGAAACTGCATAATTTTTCTTTAAATTGCATTCCCATAGAAGGATATGACTTGTGCTTGTAGAATCCAGACTGCGTTTTTGCTCTACAGAGAAATGAGTATCACGGGCATTCTGGTTATTTTAGCATTACGGTTTGCGTTGAAGTGCTTGTATTTTTACATTGCGGCCTTTATATTCCAGTTAAACTGAATGATTTCTGTTCATATTGGATCCCTGCAGAGGAACATGACGTGCTCGTAAAAAGTCCGGACCGCGTTTTTGCTCGACAGTGAAATGGATGTGAGGGGCATTCTAGTTATTTGAGTATTAGAGTATGCGCTAGCACTTAAATATTGCTGCCTTTCTGGTCTAGGTACTTTTTTTTGTTCCTGAAGCTTAATTCTTGAAATTTGGGTTGCAGAACTTGGTGTTTGTGTTGAATGTTTGCAGACAGCTCTATGTGATTAACACGGTCGCCGCTGCCATCTCAGACTGTGCAAGGGAATTTGTATATAACTTCCCCGCGGCCTTATGGTTAGAAACGTTTTCAGACACTCCCTGACTCACCTCATGCAGGCAGGTGTACTGCATTCTAGTAATTATGGGTTTACGATGGTTCGGTATAAACTGAGTGTCTGGAATCTCTCACACTTTTCTGGAATCAGGCGCTTATTCGGGGGCGATTTGCACGTATTCTGATCAGCCTTTATGTGAATGCGATGGGGCCTAAGAAAGTTGTTTCACTCTTGTTGGAAAGTAAGCGATTTTTCGTGCGCAGTTTGCCTTCATATTACCACGAGGGGCTTTAGATAAGACTGTTACGTAAAGAATTTCAGGTTGCATTTATCGGCATTTATGTGCTATAAACCAATGTTGGGCTATTAAGGAGGCTTCGAGATTCTCACCCCATTGTCTTATGTGGCGTTTGGCGGTAAATAATATGTTGCACGAGGTGTACCTTGTTTAAGTTCATGGATACAATCTTTAAACATTGTCTAGGCTGCACAGCTCGATCGACCACTGTATAATGTCTAATGGCGGGATTTACCACCACGTGAATATCCATGTGGTTGCCAATAAATATTGAATTGGTGATTGTATACTTAACGGCATCACTCTAGCAGGGGGATGGATATGTTTAGGACAGCCAGGGGGGTTCTTATTTTTAATTATGATTTTGTATCGGACGACTCCAAGGGGGGAGTGGGAGGGGGCAGGGTCAGAGATTCAAACCAGCGGCTGACTTCGAACAGTGGACAGCGTTAGGAAGATTTAATTTGAACCATTGATACTAACGTAGCGGCAAAAATGTGTAGGGGTGGATTAGTCAACATTAGACCTATGCAAGGCGCATATCTTGACATACATGTGTAGTACGTTTGTGTTAATGTGATGGATGATTGCCTGTTTTCAAGCATAGTGTCGAAGTGTGCAAATCGATAAGGACTTTAGATACAGTCAGATGCAATATGCCATTAAAAGGGTGGTTCATGTCCAGTATTAAAATGTTGAAAGTCAGATTCGGGGTCACCTTACAATGAAGTATTTCCCTGTTATTTAATATCTTGGTAAGTGTTATACATGTAAATCAATGAATACAACATTTTGTTTCCCTCAGGTGTTTATAGTGTGGTAGAATCCCCGTCACGGGAGTTTAAGAAGATTATTCCAATTGGCCATGACTTATGTTATAATTGGTTCGTTGGACTGGATCACTTCATGACATTACTTACGCCTTCTCATGGAGATGTATGCTGTGTGCATTAACAAATGGTGGAGGGGGTTGAAATATGAATTCAATTCCCCTAAAAGAAGTGGATTTGTAATTTTACAGGAATATTACTTTAAAAAGAAATATATATATATTTTATAAATTGATGCATCCCTAGACCACGAGTGGTCCGACTTGGCATTCATGCTTAGTATGACTATTTGTACATATTCTTTGTTTCCAGTTCTGCGCTATAGCTAGTGTGGGAACTTTTTTCATCTTCATGTGATTTTCATCTTCATGATTGGTTTTGAAATATAATATCAGAGGTGGTATATGTTGAGGCCATTCCTTGGTAGAATCTGTTTTGACACTATTAATTGTGAATTCATTTTAGAGTGTTTTTGATGGTGATGGGTCGGGTTGATGTTGGTCTTTGGACTGCCTTCTCATAAATGTTGTATGAGTTGGAATGTTTATATACTGTGACCAGTTTTTAATTTATGTGCATTTACAGCCCTGAAGAAGTTCAGGTCAAATTTAAAAAAACGCATTGGGTGTTGATTTTCCCTTTTGATGGAATAAAGGAACACAAAAGGATGATGGACGGAGTGATGAACAATGCAAACCCTCACCCCCAGTCACAGATCTGGGTTTAAACCATCTTTCTTTTGCTCACTATGCCACCCCAGTTTGGACCCAGCCATATGCAAATCAGTCTTGACCCTGTTCCCCATGGGAACAGTCCAACCCGAACTGCCAAGCCAGGTCCTCCCTGGACCGGAAACAAGCATCCTGGGACCTGTTTCAGGGTATCACCCTTTATCAGCCAGGCTAGCTTGAATCCAGTGGCACAGAGCAAGGGACCCACGTCTGGGCATACCCTTCCCACTTATGCAACTTTAGCAACACAAAAGGATGATGGACGGAGTGCTGAACAATGCAAACACTCACCCCCCAGTCACAGATCTGGGGTTAATCCATCTTTCTTTTGCTCCCCACGCTACCCCAGTTTGGACCCAGCCATTTGCAATTCAGTCTTGACCCTGTTCCCCATGGGAACAGTCCAGCCCAAACTGCCAAGCCAGGTCCTCCCTGGACCGGAAACAAGCATTCTGGGACCTGTTTCAGGGTATCACCCTTCATCAGCCAGGCTAGCTTGAATCCAGTGGCACAGTGAGCAAGGGACCCACATCTGGGCATAGCCTCTCCACTAGGGCAACTTTAGCAACTCAAAGAACTCAACAAAATAAAATTTCAAGATATTCAGGGTCCTGGATTATTTAGTGGATGAGTGCACTATTCCAAATTCTGTGTCCTCAATGCTGAAAGGTGTTTAAAAAAAATAATTTTAGTGAAAAGTAACTTTAAGAAAGTTTACTTTATGCTACTTAGAAGCAGCCTGTCTATCAGCCTTACTCAAATGGTACACATTCCTGGTTGATGCTAATGCGTCTGGTCCTTAATAAGTAAACTTACAAGGGGACTCATATAGGCCGATGAACCTTTTGGATCGCATGAAGTAGCCTGATCATGTAGTGACCAGTGGCATCAATAATTTATGTAATCAATCAGTAACCACTAAGAGAATCATTAGTTAATCAACAATTATAACCAACAATTCATGAATAACTACAACTCAATAAGCGTTTAACATTTTTTTTTATTTCCCTATTAATTACAATTCTAATGCATTTGGTTAACTCAAACTTTATTTAATCACCTTAAAATTAGTTTATTAGCAATCACCAAAAACACAATCTAATCAAAACTTGAGGAAATATATGTTTGAGTACTTCAACATAAGCCAATCAGATAAATATAGCAGTATTAATAGCAGAGTTCAGCAAACCAGTCCGTCAATCATTTGTCACTGTCAAGTCACCCAAAAGACCCTTAACTAACCCAGATTGGCATTAGCATGTGGGACTTCATGCAAAACAATTTAGAAAAAAGGTGTATTTGGAAAACCTCTAGCTAAGTGGAAAACTTTAAAACAGCGCAGTTGGTACCTAGAAGAAAAGGCACAAAGTTAATCAGTCACATTTTTATAGCTACCTATCCATGGAATGGATCAGCAACAAAGTCAGTCTTCATCTTCAGGTCATCAATAGATGAGCAACGCATCAGGCTCTCAAAAGCATGAGCCCAATGACAGAATCTCGAACCCCTTCTCCTGATGTCATCAATTCTCCCCCGCATTTGAAGTTTTAGCCACTTGTCATGACTTTTTATTAGAATTTTTCCAGTCCATCCCACTAATTCCTAATTGGTCAGTCAATCGGCAGATATGACTCTAACCTATAATATACATTTTTCAAATCTATGATTTCTAATATTTCTTCTTCTACAGTTCACCGATTGGTCCACTGTATGATGCCTTCATCATCCGGCTCTTCAGGTATCGAAAATGTTGCATGTTCCTCTTCAGTCAGTACTCCCATTGTTCAAGTCCTGGGAAATTACATTTAGCCTACTCTACACATAATTGTATCCAATTGACTTCATCATCTCCTGTCCATCGGTACTGTTAGAAATGGGGTCTTTGGTTGACAGTCAGGTTACCCCCTGTTCAAGCAAGGACCCTCACTCTAGTTAGGATAAAAGAGAATCACCCTCAGCTAACCCCTGCTTACCCCCTTGGTAGCTTGGCAGAGCAGTAGGCTTAACCTCAGAGTGCTGGGCGTAAAGTATTTGTACCAACACACACAGTAACTTAATGAAAACACTACAAAATGACACAACACCAGTTTAGAAAAATAGGAAATATTTATCTAGACAAAACAAGACCAAAACGACAAAAATCCAACATACACAAGTCAAGTTATGATTTTTAAAGGTTTAAAATAAAAAGAGTCTTTAGGTAGTTGTAACACCACACTAGCGCTGCTAGCGTGAAAATGTACCTGGTTTGCGTCAAAAATAACCCCGCACGGGCTGTGCGCGTCGAAAATAACCCTGCACGGTTATATGCGTCGAAAACAACTCGGCACGGCGATGCGCGTCGAAACAGCCAGCCACGCGACGGTCCGAAAGTCCCGCGGCGCAGGTTGCGATCTCTCAGCCTTCGTCAGCGATGCTGCGCGTCGTTTCTCCTGCTCCGGGCGTCGATTCTTCGGTCGCGTTTCCTGCGGCGTCGTTTCTCAGCTGCGGAGCCGGCGTCGCGTCGTTTTCTCAGCCGCGATCGGATTCGCGTCGATCTTTTCTCCGCACGGCGCTCGGTGCGTGTATTTTTGTCCTTAGGCTGCCAGCCTCTCCTTTCAGGGTCCCAGGAACTGGAAGGGCACCACAGAGCAGAGTAGGGGTCTCTCCAGAGACTCCAGGTGCTGGCAGGAAGAAGTCTTTGCTATCCCTGAGACTTCAATAACAGGAGGCAAGCTCTACATCAAGCCCTTGGAGATTTCTTCTTCAAGATGGAAGGCACACAAAGTCCAGTCTTTGCCCTCTTACTCTGGCAGAAGCAGCACTGCAGGAAAGCTCCACAAAGCACAGTCACAGGCAGGGCAGCACTTGTTCCTCAGCGATCAGCTCTTCTCCAGGCAGAGGTTCCCCTTGATTCCAGAAGTGTTTCTAAAGTTTGTAAGTTTGGGTGCCCTTCTTATACCCATTTTAGTCTTTGAAGTCACCTTCCTTCAAAGGGGACTCACACCTTCTTGTGAAATCCTGCCTTGCCCAGGCAAGGCCTCAGACACACACCAGGGGGCTGGAGACAGCATTGTCAGAGGCAGGCACAGTCCTTTCAGATGAGACTGACCACTCCACCCCTCCCTCCTAGCAGAGATGGCTAATCAGGAAATGCAGATCACACCCCAGCTCCCTTTGTGTCACTGTCTGGTGTGAGGTGAAAAACAACCCAACTGTCAAACTGACCCAGACAGGGAATCCACAAACCAGGCAGAGTCACAGAATGGTTTAAGCAAGAAAATGCTCACTTTCTAAAAGTGGCATTTCCAAACGCACAATCTTAAAATCAACTTTACTAAAAGATGTATTTTTAAATTGTGAGTTCAGGGATCCCAAACTCCACATGTCCATCTACTCTCTAGGGGAATCTACACTTTAATCATATTTAAAGGTAGCCCCCATATTATCCTATGAGAGAGAGACAGACCTTGCAACAGTGAAAACGAAATTGGCAGTATTTCACTGTCAGGACATATAAACCTCATTACTATATGTCCTACCTTATCCATACACTGCACCCTGCCCTTGGGGCTACCTAGGGCCTACCTTAGGGGTGCCTTACATGTAAGGAAAGGGAAGGTTTAGGCCTGGCAAGTGGGTACACTTGCCAAGTCGAATTTACAGTGTAAAAATTCACATACAGACACTGCAGGGGCAGGTCTGAGACATGATTACAGAGCTACTTATGTGGGTGGCACAACCAGTGCTGCAGGCCCACTAGTAGCATTTGATTTACAGGCCCTGGCACCTCTAGTGCACATTACTAGGGACTTACTAGTAATTCAAATATGCCAATCATGGATGAACCACTTACATACAATTTAAACAGGAGCACTTGCACTTTAGCACTGGTTAGCAGTGGTAAAGTGCCCAGAGTAACAAAAACAGCAAAATCAGAGTCCAGCACACATCACAACCTGGGGAACAGAGGCAAAAAGTTAAGGGAGACCACGCCAAGGATGAAAAGTCTAACACGTGTCCCCCCCAGCTAAAAGTGGGGAGCAACTACCCAACCTCATGGGAGTTCTCATCACTAAGGCGGAAGAACCTGGACAGACCATCAGCATTGGCGTGCTCTGTACCGGGTCGATGTTCCACCGTAAAGTCCATCCCCTGTAGGGAAATGGACCACCTCAACAGTTTTGGGTTCTCACCCCTCATCTGCATTAACCATCTGAGGGGTCTGTGGTCGGTCTGAACTCGGAAGTGAGTCCCAAACAAGTAGGGTCTTAGCTTCTTCAGTGCCCAGACCACAGCAAACGCTTCACGTTCTATGGCACTCCACCTACGTTCCCTGGGTAGTAACCTCCTGCTAATGAAGGCTACGGGTTGATCTAGGCCCTCTTCATTCAGCTGTGAGAGTACTGCTCCAATACCATGCTCTGAGGCGTCTGTCTGTACAACAAACTCCGTGGAGTAGTCAGGTGCCTTCAGCACAGGTGCTGTGCACATGGCAGCCTTCAGGGCATCAAAAGCGTTCTGGCAAGCCTCTGTCCAGATCACTTTCTTGGGTTGCTTCTTAGAAGTCAACTCAGTTAAGGGGGTAACAATGGTACCATATCCCTTAACGAACCTCCGATAGTATCCTGTGAGACCTAAAAAGGCTCTCACTTCAGTCTGGGTCTTGGGAGGCTCCCAAGCCAGAATCGTGTCAATCTTAGGCTGTAGGGGTGCCACCTGGCCACTCCCCACCTGGTGTCCTAAGTACACAACAGAACCCTGCCCTATTTGGCACTTGCTCGCCTTAATAGTGAGGCCTGCCTTCTGCAGGGCCTCTAACACTCTCCAGAGGTGTTGCAGGTGTTCCTCCCATGTGGAACTAAACACAGCAATGTCATCCAGGTAGGCGGCACTGAACTCATCCAGTCCTGCCAACACCTGGTTGACCAACCTCTGAAAGGTGGCAGGGGCATTCTTCATCCCAAAGGGCATCACATTGAAGTGGAAGTGCCCATCGGGGGTAGAGAATGCTGACCTCTCCTTTGCCCCTTCAGTTAAGGCAATCTGCCAGTACCCAGATGTTAAATCGAACGTACTGAGGTACTTGGCAGCTCCTAACCGATCAATGAGCTCATCAGCTCGGGGGATGGGGTGTGCGTCAGTCTTGCTGACCGCATTGAGACCCCGGTAGTCCACACAGAACCTAAGTTCTGGAGTGGCACCAGGAGCAGCAGCCTTTGGAACCAAGACCACTGGGCTGGCCCAAGGACTGCTGGAGTGCTCAATAACCCTGAGGGCTAACATTTTGGAGACTTCCTCCTTAATGCAAGCCCTCACCCTGTCAGTCACCCTGTAAACCTTATGTTTAACAGGTGTACTGTCCCCAGTGTCCACATCATGTGTGCACAGGTGTGTGACTCCTGGGATCAGGGAAAACAGCGAGGCGAACTGTCCCAGCACGTGGCGACAGTCCCTCTGCTGTTCCTCAGTCAGGGAGGGGGAGAGGATCACTCCCTCCACAGACCCATCTTTCTCTCCTGCAGACAGGAGGTCAGGAAGAGGTTCACTCTCTTCCTCCACCCCGTCATCTGTCGCTAGGAGCATGGATAGCTCAGTTCGCTCAAAGTGTGGTTTGAGGCGGTTGACATGTAGGACCCTCAAGGGGTTCCTGGGGGATTGCAAGTCTACCAGATAGGTGACCTCGCTCTTTCTTTCCACCACCTCAAAAGGCCCAGTCCACTTATCTTGGAGAGCCCTAGGCTCCACTGGTGCCATGACCCACACTTTTTGTCCAGGCTGAAACTCAACCAGAGTGGCATTCTGGTCGTACCACCGTTTCACATCCTCCTGGCTTGCTTCCAGGTTCTCCTGAGTGAGACTCCTGAAGCGGGCAGTCTGGTTTCTTAGTGCCAGCATGTAGCTAAATACATCCTGGGGTGGTTTACTAGGAGCTTTCTCCAAAGCCTCCTGCACCAGACTGAGCGGTCCCCTCACAGGGTGGCCATAGATGAGCTCAAAGGGGCTAAAGCCAAGTCCCTTTTGAGGCACCTCCCTGTAAGCGAACAGAAGGCATGGCAAGAGGACGTCCCACTTACGCCTCAAGGGCTCTGACAGGCCCTGAATCATGCCTTTCAAGGTGCGGTTGAATCTCTCAACCAGACCATTACTTTGGGGGTGGTAAGGGGTGGTGAACTTGTAGGTTACCCCACACACCTTCCACAGAGACTTCATATAAGTGGATATGAAGTTTGTACCCCTATCAGATACTACCTCCTTGGGGAACCCCATGCGGGTAAAAACCCCCATCAAGGCACGTCCCACCACGGGGGCGGTGACCGTCCTTAGAGGAATAGCTTCTGGGTACCGTGTGGCATGGTCCACCAAGACCAGGATGAACCTGTTGCCCATGGCTGTCTTGGGATCCAGAGGCCCCACAATGTCAATTCCTACCCTTTCAAAGGGAGTACTGACTACCGGTAAAGGTTGGAGGGGAGCTTTGCATTTCCCCCCACTCTTGCCACTTGCCTGACAAGTCTGACAAGATCTACAATAAGCAGCTGACTGCTTGTTCATCAAGGGCCAGTAAAAGTGGGAGACAAGCCTCTTATAGGTCTTGTCCTGCCCTAGATGTCCTGCCAAAGGCACATCATGAGCCAAACCCAGTAGGAAGGTCCTGAAGCCCTGGGGTACCACCAGCATACGAGCTGACCCCGGCTCAGGAACCTTAGGCTCACTATACAGGAGGCCATCCTCCCAATAAATCAGGTGAGTACCTGGCGCCCCGCCAGCCGCCTGGGCTGCAGCCTGCTGCCGCAGTCCCTCAAGAGTAGGGCACTCCTTCTGCGCTGTGCAGAATACTTCCCTGGTGGGTCCCCCTTCCTGCTGCCACTGCGACAGCTCAGGGACCTCCCCCAGTTCAGCTACCTGTTCCCCTGTAGGTTCCGGGGCATCACCCTCAGGCTCTGCCTCCTCCCGGACCGTGGGAACTTCTGGGGCGGGTTTCCTGCGCCTCCTGCCTTTCCTCTTCTTGGCGGTCCCCTGGGCCACTGTTTCAGGCTCCAGGGGCTCTTGACTACCCTGATTGGCTGCCATAGACCGGGTGGATACGCATACCCACCCAGGCAGACCCAACATCTCCAAGTGAGACCTGTGTTCCACCTCCTTCCAAGGGGAATCTTCCAGGTCGTTGCCTAGCAAACAATCAACAGGCATGGTTGGACTCACAGCTACTTTCCAGGAACCTGAGACCCCCCCCCATTCAAAGGGAACCTGCGCCACTCTGCAGAGGCGCTCAGAATTGTCTACTGCAACTACTTGGTGAAGTACCCGGGGATCAATCTGCTCTTCAGACACCAGGTGACTCCTCACTGTAGTCACACTGGCTCCAGTGTCTCTTAGAGCCTCCACCCTCTGTCCATTGATGGTCACCCATTGCCTGTACTTCTTAGTGTTATCAGGCACTAGGTTTCTCTGGACCATCTCACTGTCCCCTAGTGAGACAAGGGTCATTTCTGCTGGTTCCCACCCACCTGAAACCAACTCCTCCCCAAGCGCTACACTGGCCAAACCCTGGGACGGTGCACCAGTGGGTGCCGGTGTACTTTTGGGGCATTTGGGGTCCCCCCTCACATGACCCACCTGGTCACATGAATAGCACTTACGTAGGGGACCACCTGCCATTGGCTTCCCTTTGGAGAACCATGGCTTCTTTTCACTGGGGGGTTGGGAATCCTTACCCTGGGAATCAGTTTGGGGCCCTTTAGAGAACTCATCCTGTTTGCCCTTACCCCCCCCTTTCTTCTGAGAGGGACCCTGCCCACCCTTGGCGTGGTCTCCCCCATACCTCTTTTGGACCCTGGTGCTCTCCCAGCGGTCCGCTTCCTGTGCAAGCTTCCTGGGGTCAGTCAGCTTGCTGTCAATGAGGTGCTGGCGCAGCTCTGGAAAACATAAACTGTACAAGTGCTCCCAAGCAATTAAATTGTAAAGCCCCTCATACGTGTTTACCTTACTGCCCTTCACCCAACCATCCAGTGACCTGCAACAAGAATCAACACATTCCAACCATGTTTGGGATTCCTTTCTCTTGTAGGATCTAAACTTCTCCTTGTACTGCTCAGGGGTGAGACCATACCTGGTAAGTAAGGCCTCCTTCATGGCAGGGTAGGTGAGACTCTGAGCATCCCCTAAGGCCGTCAGTGTGTCCCTCCCCTCTGCCTCAAAATGCTTCCACAGGGCTGCCCCCCAATGAGCTTCAGGGACCAGGTTCATGTGGAGAGCTGACTCATAACCCTTGAACCACAAGTAGATATCATCCTCCCTCT
This sequence comes from Pleurodeles waltl, assembly GCF_031143425.1. Lineage (NCBI taxonomy): Eukaryota > Metazoa > Chordata > Amphibia > Caudata > Salamandridae > Pleurodeles > Pleurodeles waltl. Next base: position 477,297,361 of record NC_090451.1, read on the forward strand.
TATAATCCCTCACAAGGTCTTTTGGGATGTGTACCCTTCTCTCAGGCTGCACTGTAGAATTGCTGCCACCATCCCTACTGGACTGACTCCTCTGATCAATCTCTTTTAAACTGAGCTCATGAGCCATGTTTATCTTCCTTTCCTCAAGGGCCAGCTTCCTCTGTTCCACCTCTAGACTGAGCTTTTTCAGCTCCAATTGGTACTCCCTCTCTGCCTGTCTGTCCTGTAACTCTCCAGGTGTCAGACTCTTGGAGGACACACTGCTACCTGCCCTGGAGATTCTCCCCTGAGACATAGCAGGCCCACCCACTACATCAGTGTGAGTGACTTGCAACTCCTCTTCCCCCTCTGGCTCCTCATCTGTGTGCCCCTCAGCTGCTTTGGCTGTCACCCAGGCCCTCAGCGCCTTTTGCAGCTCATCCTTCTTGGATGAGCTCTTAATGGGACAGCCAACATTACTACAAAACTGCTTCAACTGAGCCACTTTGTAGCTCTCCAATTTCTCCAAGTCAAAAGCAGCTTCAGCTAGGGCATCTCCAGACTGAGACATGATGAGAGGTTAAAAAAATATGCACAGTTCCAAAAACAGAAAAGCAAGTTCTCAAATGAAGTTCCAGAAAAGTCAATCACGGGATCAGCGAAAAAAAAAGAAACTGAATGCAGAGAAAAACAGTCCAAGTAAAAAACAAAAATCACAAGACTAGTAGTATGTGGTCACGTAGTGGTCTGAGATCAAAACAGTAGTGTACACTTAATTACTGTATGTCAAGTACAAATACAAGTCCAAATCCCGACCGCTGGTCACCAATGTTAGAAATGGGGTCTTTGGTTGACAGTCAGGTTACCCCCTGTTCAAGCAAGGACCCTCACTCTAGTTAGGATAAAAGAGAATCACCCTCAGCTAACCCCTGCTTACCCCCTTGGTAGCTTGGCAGAGCAGTAGGCTTAACCTCAGAGTGCTGGGCGTAAAGTATTTGTACCAACACACACAGTAACTTAATGAAAACACTACAAAATGACACAACACCAGTTTAGAAAAATAGGAAATATTTATCTAGACAAAACAAGACCAAAACGACAAAAATCCAACATACACAAGTCAAGTTATGATTTTTAAAGGTTTAAAATAAAAAGAGTCTTTAGGTAGTTGTAACACCACACTAGCGCTGCTAGCGTGAAAATGTACCTGGTTTGCGTCAAAAATAACCCCGCACGGGCTGTGCGCGTCGAAAATAACCCTGCACGGTTATATGCGTCGAAAACAACTCGGCACGGCGATGCGCGTCGAAACAGCCAGCCACGCGACGGTCCGAAAGTCCCGCGGCGCAGGTTGCGATCTCTCAGCCTTCGTCAGCGATGCTGCGCGTCGTTTCTCCTGCTCCGGGCGTCGATTCTTCGGTCGCGTTTCCTGCGGCGTCGTTTCTCAGCTGCGGAGCCGGCGTCGCGTCGTTTTCTCAGCCGCGATCGGATTCGCGTCGATCTTTTCTCCGCACGGCGCTCGGTGCGTGTATTTTTGTCCTTAGGCTGCCAGCCTCTCCTTTCAGGGTCCCAGGAACTGGAAGGGCACCACAGAGCAGAGTAGGGGTCTCTCCAGAGACTCCAGGTGCTGGCAGGAAGAAGTCTTTGCTATCCCTGAGACTTCAATAACAGGAGGCAAGCTCTACATCAAGCCCTTGGAGATTTCTTCTTCAAGATGGAAGGCACACAAAGTCCAGTCTTTGCCCTCTTACTCTGGCAGAAGCAGCACTGCAGGAAAGCTCCACAAAGCACAGTCACAGGCAGGGCAGCACTTGTTCCTCAGCGATCAGCTCTTCTCCAGGCAGAGGTTCCCCTTGATTCCAGAAGTGTTTCTAAAGTTTGTAAGTTTGGGTGCCCTTCTTATACCCATTTTAGTCTTTGAAGTCACCTTCCTTCAAAGGGGACTCACACCTTCTTGTGAAATCCTGCCTTGCCCAGGCAAGGCCTCAGACACACACCAGGGGGCTGGAGACAGCATTGTCAGAGGCAGGCACAGTCCTTTCAGATGAGAGTGACCACTCCACCCCTCCCTCCTAGCAGAGATGGCTAATCAGGAAATGCAGATCACACCCCAGCTCCCTTTGTGTCACTGTCTGGTGTGAGGTGAAAAACAACCCAACTGTCAAACTGACCCAGACAGGGAATCCACAAACCAGGCAGAGTCACAGAATGGTTTAAGCAAGAAAATGCTCACTTTCTAAAAGTGGCATTTCCAAACGCACAATCTTAAAATCAACTTTACTAAAAGATGTATTTTTAAATTGTGAGTTCAGGGATCCCAAACTCCACATGTCCATCTACTCTCTAGGGGAATCTACACTTTAATCATATTTAAAGGTAGCCCCCATATTATCCTATGAGAGAGAGACAGACCTTGCAACAGTGAAAACGAAATTGGCAGTATTTCACTGTCAGGACATATAAACCTCATTACTATATGTCCTACCTTATCCATACACTGCACCCTGCCCTTGGGGCTACCTAGGGCCTACCTTAGGGGTGCCTTACATGTAAGGAAAGGGAAGGTTTAGGCCTGGCAAGTGGGTACACTTGCCAAGTCGAATTTACAGTGTAAAAATACACATACAGACACTGCAGGGGCAGGTCTGAGACATGATTACAGAGCTACTTATGTGGGTGGCACAACCAGTGCTGCAGGCCCACTAGTAGCATTTGATTTACAGGCCCTGGCACCTCTAGTGCACATTACTAGGGACTTACTAGTAATTCAAATATGCCAATCATGGATGAACCACTTACATACAATTTAAACAGGAGCACTTGCACTTTAGCACTGGTTAGCAGTGGTAAAGTGCCCAGAGTAACAAAAACAGCAAAATCAGAGTCCAGCACACATCACAACCAGGGGAACAGAGGCAAAAAGTTAAGGGAGACCACGCCAAGGATGAAAAGTCTAACAGGTACATTGCAGAAAATTCTAGCTAAGCAATTTTAACATGGGGTGGTTCAGTGTCAGGTCATGCACCAGCTTCTCTGTAGTGCCCTAGAAATTCAGCTTCTTGTGTGAGGCCTGGAAAAGACTAGGCCATAACTTCAGCTAAGTCAATTCTACAAATTAATGCAAACATAGGTTATACATTTCAATATGACATATTACTACATTATTCTTATACATTTTCATTATTCACACATTTTTAGTTATTTTAGTATGACTTTTGCATAAGTGGTGCCATACCCCGAGGCATATTTTTAAACGTACACATTATTTTCTCTACGATTAATTTCTCTACCAACTTTTTGTTAATCAAAACACGTAAACATTTATTAATAATTTATAATTAGCATATCTGCTTCAAAATTGACAATAAGCAATTGTGCTTTTGGAGGACAATAGCATGGCCTCTGAGCCTAGAAAGGTAGGGGTGGTGTCAACAATTGGTCACTTAGCTGTATAGGAGGACATCAGGAACAGTTGAGAAAACAAAGAAATGCCTTAGCACTTCTTTTGAGTTAGTGATGCCAAATGGGGCTACCAAGAACTGCTCTCATCAATTCACCAGACAATCGCAGACATTCTAGCTCCAAACTCCAGAGGTTTTAAAAGTAATTTAGACCCTGCTAGAGGGCAGGGGACCTAATCTGACTAACAGAGTAGTTAAGGCAGGACCAGGGCCCCACCAGATGGGAAAAGGTGACATTCATAGTAGATTTATGGCTTCTGGCATTATTAGCCAAATCAGGATTTTGCAGGTTTTAAAATAAATATGTACTACTACTTTGTCCCCAAATATTTTATAAGGAAAAATATGGTGAATATGCACAGGTGTAAAAGACCCATTATTTGGGAAAACAACTTCAAGAATCAGTAGAAAACCATGTTCACCTGTCATTTCACATTTATGATGGCTAGTCTTCAAATGCCAATGTACTCTTGCACCTTAAAATTATACACTCCCTATTTTACTCTTAATCCTGGGTAAGAATTCTTTATAAATTTGTAACAAGGATCTCAGATGGAGCATTGAATCGCATGCATGTAAGGTTTCCCGTAAATCATATGTAAATCATCTCAGTGACCCTGTGGGTAGAATGAAATATGTTACATATGTGGCCTTCTACAGACGTGAGCAAGGAACACTTATGTACACTTCTTGAGATACCTTTTCCTCAGTCATGTAGAGTCACTAGTTACTAGGCATTATAAGTGCTAGATACTGTCATTAATCACTTAACTTAGTACATATGATTCTAGAGCCCACCACTTGGATACCAATCACTTTTTTTCATACCTTACCCCCCCCACCTCCAAGTAGCTGGCGTGACCAGACGGGGCTCGGTAAAGGACCTGGTATTAGGTTTATACCTCAAACCCCGAGTAACACAATTGCTCAATAAACTAAATGTACAATCAGTGCTATATCAACTAAAAAAATAAACAAAAAAGAATAAGAGTTTTACAAACAAAGTGGTCCAGGAATGTAACAAACTTTCATTATGTTTTTTTAGAGCCAGGCAAAGAAAAGATGCTCCAAACGATGGCTGTGATTGAGTTTCAGACCTTGCATGCACATCCAGAAAAACAGTGGATTGAGTTGCAGTTCTTCAATAAAATATGAAAGCTGACGTTTTCAGTAGTACTTCCAGATATCTTATGTTTCTTGGCCAGATAATGAGTGGTCAGAATGGATATGTGGATGTACACTTCTAGTTTTTTTTATGGCTGGATCTATCCTAGATAAGAAACCAGTTTTAGAAGTGAAGGTGTGGAGTAATATGGTGGGGGCATCCAACCTCGGAAATAAGCTGGGCAGCTGCATACTGGAAGGGTTTGAGCAGCACTAAGTGAGTTTTAGGAATGGCAGATAGAACAGTGTTTCTGCAGACTAGGATCAGCACTGTAGTTCTTAGAGGTCTTTTTGCAGTAAGAATGGTTTCATCCCCTGGATAGTCTAAGCTGAGTTTTTGCATTTCTAGGCATAGTGTAGATGTGTCTGATGACCGAGTTAGTTATTGAAAACAAACCAGGTGATTTGGTACTTATAAGGATAGTCTAGTGTTAGAAATTGGGTTTTTGGTTGGCAGTCAGGTTACCCTCTGTCCAAGCAAGAACCCTCACTCTAGTCCGGGTAAGTCACACACAATCCAAAATTATCCTGTGCCCACCCTCTGGTAGCTTGGCACGAGCAGTCAGGCTTAACTTAAAAGGCAATGTGTAAAGTATTTGTGCAATAAATCATCCAATAACACAATATAGCACCACAAAAATACACCACACAGTGTTTAGAAAAATATATAATACTTATCAGGATAATTGTAGGTCAAAACAAATAACGATGCAATGTGAAATTGTAGAGATATCACTGAAAAGTGATATAAAGTGTCTTAAGTCTTTAAAAAGCAAACAAAGTCTCTTTCAAGCACAAAGTACCTGGTTTAAAATGGAAAATCTCCGCAAAGGGCCGCAGAAGAAGAGATACGTGGAAAAATGGTGTGTGCGTCGATTTCTCCCCTGCACACACGGACTTGCGTTGTTATTTTTCACGCGGGGAAGTCATGCGTCGTTTTTGGGCACGCGGACAGTCTCTCTCTGTGGTTCGCAGGATTACCAGATGTCCCGGGGTCTGTGCGTGGATTCTTCGGCTTGTTTTCCGGCTGCGCGTCGTTCCGGGAGGCTGTGCATGGAATTCTTGTTCTCACAGCAGGCGTCGTATCGATTTCTTCTCTGGAATTCAGGCAGCGTTGTCCTTGCAAGGCCGTGTCGAAGTTCCGGTCACCCCGAAGATGTCGCATCGATCAGCGTTGGTGTGCGCAGATTTTCTCGCCACAGAGCAAGCTGTGCATGGAAATTTTCGGCGCACGAAGAGTCCAAATGAAAAATAGAAGTCTTTTTGGTCCTGAGACTTCAGGGAACAGGAGGCAAGCTCTATCCAAGCCCTTGAAGAGCACTTCAGCAGCAGGACAAGAGTTCAGCAGGGCAACAGCAAGGCAGCAGTCCTTTGTAGAAAGCAGTCAGGTGAGTCCTTTAGGCAGCCAGGCAGTTTTTCTTGGCAGGATGCAGGTTCTGGTTCAGGTTTCTTCTCCAGCAAGTGTCTGATGAGGTAGGGCAGAGGCCCTGTTTTATACCCAAATGGCCTTTGAAGTGGGGGAGACTTCAAAGAGTGGCTAAGAAGTGCACCAGGTCCCCTTTCAGTTCAATCCTGTCTGCCAGGGTCCCAGTAGGGGTGTGGCAGTCCTTTGTGTGAGAGCAGGCCATCCACGCTCCCAGCCCAGGAAGGCCCATTCAAAATGCAGATGTATGCAAGTGAGGCTGAGTACCCTGTGTTTGGGGTGTGTCTGAGTGAATGCGCAAGGAGCTGTCAACTAAGCCCAGCCAGACGTGGATTGTAAGGCACAGAAAGATTTAAGTGGAAATGCTCACTTTCTAAAAGTGGCATTTCTAGAATAGTAATATTAAATCCAACTTCACCAGTCAGCAGGATTTGGTATTACCATTCTGGCCATACAAAATATGACCTTCCTACTCCTTTCAGATCAGCAGCTACCACTTCAATACTGTATGAGGCCAGCCCCAATGTTAGCCTATGAAGGGAGCAGGCCTCACAGTAGTGTAAAAACTAATTTAGGAGTTTTTACACTACCAGGACATATAAACTACACAGGTACATGTCCTGCCTTTTACCCACACAGCACCCTGCTTTAGGGGTTACCTAGGGCACACATTAGGGGTGACTTATATGTAGAAAAAGGGGAGTTTTAGGCTTGGCAAGTACTTTTAAATGCCAAGTCGAAGTGGCAGTGAAACTGCACACACAGGCCTTGCAATGGCAGGCCTGAGACAAGGTTAAGGGGCTACTTAAGTGCGTGGCACAACCAGTGCTACAGGCCCACTAGTAGCATTTAATCTACAGGCCCTAGGCACATACAGTGCACATTACTAGGGACTTATAGGTATATTAAGTAGTCCAATTGGGTATGATCCAATGTTACCATGTTTAAAGGGAGAGAGCATATGCACTTTCGCACTGGTTAGCAGTGGTAAAGTGTGCAGAGTCCAAAAACCAGCAAAAATGAGGTCCGAAAAAGAGAAGGAGGAAGGCAAAAAGTCTGGGGATAACCCTGCAGAAGGGCCATTTCCAACATATCCCCCTTCCAGCCTAAAGCCAGGGTAGACTAATCAACACTCTGATGGACTTCCCTGCTTAAGGCGATAGAACCTGGACAATGGTTCACTACTGCAGGGGCACTTGTCAGTTCTACGCCTTTCTGAACTCAATGAGGCTTCTTCGTCTATACTCTCTGGGGCCACTGAACTGGCCCATGGGGAACCCTTCTCATCACTTGAGGACCCCACCTGTGAAGCTCCTAATTTGAACATGCTCACAGATGCATCCCAGTATGCAGACAGTACCACCATGGCCAACAAAGTGATGTGGCCCATTCCATTCCTTGGGTCTGACTTCTGTCCCCAACCCAGGGAAAACTCTGCCCATAAGGACAGAAACCAACAGACGCCACTGACCGCTGTCAGTGTCATGAGCCAGGCCCCAGACCATCCACTGCTAAGTGGAGACCCTGAGGGTGGCCATCGGATGAGCTTCTCCTCCAACTGGGGGCGTGGTAGGGAGCTCTCAAGGGGCTCCTGAAACATCCCAAAATGGGGGGCGGTAGCCCCAGGGGTCTTGCACCCCTTCTCCATTCTCACCAGTTCAGGGGTGGGTCCCTGATACCGGTCACTCAGACCCGGGTCTGTATCCCGAGGCTGAACAGAGGACAAGGGTGAATCTTTCCTCACCTTGCTTCCACATCTGGGCTCACCTACCCTCTTCTGGGGAGTGGTACTGCCAGACCTCTGAACTGTCAGGGCACCCTTAGGTGTCAACCCTCTCAACTCTCCTAACACTAAGGGAAACTCATTCCCTAGAATGCAGTCAATGGACAGCTGGGGACTAACTATGACCCGCCTCTGGGTCACCTCCCCACCCCACTCTAGGGACACACGGGACATGGGGTGGAAGGAATCTTCCCCAATGGCTGGAGTCACTCTACACACCTGTCTGGTATACTGCTCTGGTGACACTAGTCTCTCTACAATCATGGTAAGATAGCCCCTGTGTCGCTCAGAGCGGTGACTGGGACCCCATTTACTCCCACCTGGTAGAAGTGACGACTCCCACCCTCAGGGATCATCAGTTTACCCTCTGAGTCCACCTCCCAACTAAAGGAGATGAAGGCATGGTCTACGACCTGCCCCTGGGGACTACTTTCCCCTAAGGCCATATGGCCCCCCCTGTAGAGGTCCCAATACTGGGTGAGTTCTTTGGACAGAGTCCCCTTTCCTGTGTCCTAGCTGGAAACACTCAAAGCAGCGGGGTTGGGAATGGGATGCTTTGGGCCACTGCCCACCAGAACCATCACCCTGTTTCTCAGATGGGGCTTGGGAACCCTTTCCTCCCCCCGCACTCTGGGACTTGTCTGGGTCATCTCTAACCTCCCCCTCCCTCTGTCGGGGGGAACCGGAACCACCCTTTTCAGGGTCACTCCCAGATACCTTTTTGGACACCCTGGTGCTAGTCCAGAGGTCCGCCTCCTCAGCAAGCTTCCTGGGATCAGTCAGCTTACTATCTACCAAGTGCTGGCGCAACTCTGTAAAAGTAGTATTGAGAATATGCTCTCTCAGAATCAAGTCATATAACCCTTTATAATTATTTACTTTGTTGCCCCACACCCATCCATTCACTGCCTTACTGGAAAAGTCAAAGAAATCTAAACATTGTTTGTGTGGTTTGTTTGGTGCTGTCCCTAAACCTCTGACGGTATCCCTCAGGGGTCAGCCCAAACTCGGCAAGTAAAGTGGCTTTCTGAAGTGGGTATGTGTTTTAATTAGGTTGATCCAATGTGAGAAGTGTGTGCCTCCCCAATGGCGGCACATAACCACACATAGCTACCCCCCAGTGCCCTTCAGGAACCGCATGAGCCCTTAGGTCAACTTCATAAGCAGCTAACCATTTATCTATGTCATCTCCCACCACAAAACTGGGCACCACATTTTTCGGTATACAAACATTCTTTTCTCCAGCAGGTCCTGTCTGTATGCTGCCACCATTATTGCTGGATTCAGACTGTCTCGCATTGATCTCCAGCTCCTTGAGACTCAGTTCATGAGCCAACAATAGTTTCTTTTCAGCCAAAGCTCTTTCATCTTCCACCTGTTTGGATGCTCTTTCAGCCTCAGCTTGTTTGGCTTCAATTTTCAGTTTTGCCACTTGCAATTGGAACTCCCTTTCTTCTCTCCTTTCTTCTGCGGTCAGGTTTTGCTCAGAGACACTGCTCCCTGGTCTGGGAGGGGGCATAATTGCAGTGGTAACATTACCCACTGATGGTAATAAATCCTCTGAGAGGCCATTTTCTGGCTCCTCTTCCTCCTCATCCTCCTCTAAATGGGCTCTGCTCAGGCCCTCAGCGTCACTTGAAAGTCCACCTTTTTGGAGGCCCTTTGGGTGGGTACTCCCAACACCCTGCAGAACCCTCTTAGCTGTTTGACAGTATATGTCTCCAACAGGGCTAGGTCCAAATCTCCTACTTGAGACCCAGCCAGAGACATGTTGAGTGAGGATTTAGTTTTTTAAAATTGTCAGGAAAAACGAATTTGCAAAAAGAGATAAAAATCAAGTTGACCTTCAACTGTGGGTAAGTAGTGAAATACTTAGCTAATGTATGTCACTGCACAAATACAAGTCCTATCCTCACCGCTGATCAGCAATGTTAGAAATGGGGTTTTTAGTTGGCAGTCAGGTTGCCCTCTGTCCAAGCAAGAACCCTCACTCTAGTCAGGGTAAGTCACACACAATCCAAAATCATCCTGTGCCCACCCTCTGGTAGCTTGGCACGAGCAGTCAGGGTTAACTTAGAAGGCCATGTGTAAAGTATTTGTGCAATAAATCATACAGTAACACAATATAGCACCACAAAAATACACCACATAGTGTTTAGAAAAATATATAATATTTATCAGGATAATTGTAGGTCAAAACGAATAAAGGTGCAATGTGAAACTGTAGAGATCACTGAAAAGTAATATAAAGTGTCTTACGTCTTTAAAAAGCAAACAAAGTCTCTTTCAAGCACAAAGTACCTGGTTTAAAATGGAAAATCTCCGCAAAGGGCCGCAGAAGAAGAGATACGTGGAAAAATAGTGTGTGTGCGCGTCGATTTCTCCCCTGCACACACGGACTTGCGTCATTATTTTTCACGAGGGGAAGTTGTGCATCGTTTTCTGGCGCGCGGACAGTCTCTCTCTGTGGTTCGCGGGATTACCAGATGTCCCGGGGTCTGTACGTGGATTCTTCGGCTTGTTTTCCGGCTACGCGTCGTTCCGGGAGGCTGTGCGTGGAATTCTCGTTCTCATGGCAGGCGTCGCGTCGATTTCCACTTTTGAAGTCGGGTGGCGTTTTCCTTGAGAGCCCGTGCGTCGAAGTTCCGGTCGCCCCGAAGGTGTCTCATCGATCAGCGTTGGTGTGCAGCGATTTTCTCGCCGCAGAGCAAGCTGTGCATCGAACTTTTTGGCGCACGAAGAGTCCAAATGAAAAAGAGAAGTCTTTTTGGTCCTGAGACTTCAGGGAACAGGAGGCAAGCTCTATCCAAGCCCTTGGAGAGCACTTCAGCAGCAGGACAAGAGTTCAGCAAGGGAGCAGGGCAACACCAAGGCAGCAGTCCTTTGTTGAAAACAGTCAGGTGAGTCCTTTAGGCAGCCAGGCAGTTCTTCTTGGAAGGATGCAGGTTCTGGTTCAGGTTTCTTCTCCAGCAAGTGTCTGGTGAGGTAGGGCAGAGGCCCTGTTTAATACCCAAATGTGCCTTTGAAGTGGGGGAGACTTCAAAGAGTGGCTAAGATGTGCACCAGGTCCCCTTTCAGTTCAATCCTTTCTGCCAGGGTCCCAGTAGGGGTTGTGGCAGTCCTTTGTGTGAGAGCAGGCCCTCCACACTCCCAGCCCAGGAAGACCCATTCAAAATGCAGATGTATGCAAGTGAGGCTGAGTACCCTGTGTTTGGGGTGTGTCTGAGTGAATGCACAAGGAGCTGTCAACTAAGCCCAGCCAGACGTGGATTGTAAGGCACAGAAAGATTTAAGTGCAAAGAAATGCTCACTTTCTAAAAGTGGCATTTCTAGAATAGTAATATTAAATCCAACTTCACCAGTCAGCAGGATTTAGTATTACCATTCTGGCCATACTAAATATGACCTTCCTACTCCTTTCAGATCAGCAGCTACCACTTCAGTACTGTATGAGGGTAGCCCCAATGTTAGCCTATGAAGGGAGCAGGCCTCACAGTAGTGTAAAAACGAATTGAGGAGTTTTTACACTACCAGGACATATAAGCTACACAGGTACATGTCCTGCCTTTTACCCACACAGCACCCTGCTCTAGGGGTCACCTAGTTGCACACATTAGGGGTGACTTATATGTAGAAAAAGGGGAGTTTTAGGCTTGGCAAGTACTTTTAAATGCCAAGTCGAAGTGGCAGTGAAACTGCACACACAGGCCTTGCAGTGGCAGGCCTGAGACAAGGTTAAGGGGCTACTTAAGTGGGTGGCACAACCAGTGCTGCAGGCCCACTAGTAGCATTTAATCTACAGGCCCTAGGCACATACAGTGCACATTACTAGGGACTTATAGGTAAATTAAGTAGTCCAATTGGGTATGGTCCAATGTTACCATGTTTAAAGGGAGAGAGCATATGCACTTTCGCACTGGTTAGCAGCGGTAAAGTGCGCAGAGTCTAAAAACCAGCCAAAATGAGGTCAGAAAAAAAGGAGGAAGGCAAAAAGTCTGGGGATAACCCTGCAGAAGGGCCATTTCCAACATCTAGGATATACATTTCTTCAAAGAATTGTTTCTGTAATTAAAGAGGTTCTAGTGAATTTTGAGATGGTGGATGTAGTGCTAATTTCCTTGCTAGCACAAGTGGAGAAGGAAAACATTACCTTTCTCCTGCATCTTCCTGGCATTGTCGATCTTAGACTTCATTCAGTCAAGCGATGAGCTACCAGCTCTGACACCTATCTTGGTCTGCAGGAATGTTGTACAGTTGCATAAATCAGCAGCATCCTTGAGAGTTATCCGCATTTCAGAACCATGGAGGAGGTGTAAGAGATTTCCAGGATCTCCACCTTCTTTCATTTTATTAGAGGCTTAAAGCCATTTCTTACCTTCCTAATATCTTAGGATTTCCCACTTACACTGACACAATTCTTCAGGTTTTTATTGATTAGGTTACTATTGTCGTCATAGCATGCTGCCAGATCAATTTTGAGTGTACAGTTTTTCTTCCTGGTGCTTAGGCTTCTTATAATCAATGGCTGTATGATTTTCAATATATTTTTATAATGATCAAAAAAGGCTCTCAGGCTGGCTAGTCCAGGCTTAAACGATGTTGATTCATTTTGACCCTTGATGTTACGTCCTCTGTTGCAAGTTCCCTGTACTGCTATTCCAGTTTGATTTCAAGACACAATGCCAGTGGACTCCCCCTCTTCAATGTAATTATCAGATGTTATCTAGATTAGATAATTCAGTTGTACTGTATTTTATATTCCCTTTTATGTTGTGTTACAGGGGGAATATACCTGTTCCCAGCTCCCCTCAAGACTTCACTTTTCTGGGATGGGCTCTGGATCTTCCTTAGGTATGCAAACAAACCAAAGGGAAGAAAGACTAGAAAGAAGAATGGTAAACGAAAAGCTCACAAAGAGAGATAAAAACCACCAGGGTATAAAAAGGGAAGTAGGATTAATTAGCTCTTGGCAGACAGGAGAAGAGAGACGGGCACCGGAGGACGCTCATTGGAACCTCAACACCATTGAAACTGCAAAACCTGATCCAGGGCCAGAAGGTAGGAACAATGCCAGCAATGAGGATGTGGTGGAGGTTTGGAGTGAGGACTGGTGGAGTCCCTTCACCATTGAAGAGATCCAATGGCTTGCCACAAACAATTGAAGAGAACTATGGCCTGACCAGGTGGATGTTAGGGCATATTGATCTCTACTAATAATGTATGAAAGGGGAAAGGGTGGGTATTCAGGAGTAACACAACCACAGGCTGGTCCTACAAACAACAGTCTTCTTTTCACATTTGTTTTCCTCTTCCTCACACTCTAGTTCAACCTCGAAAACAAAGAATAACAGATTTCCCAAAGGAATGAAGTAAGAAAGAGAAAGATGCACATATTAGAAAGGGAAAACATAGTAGGAAATGAAATGTTATGTTGAATGGGTTTTTTGCTTTGTTACAATAAAACTTACCTGGTGTCTTTTCTCTGAAGTTAATTGTTGGTGGGGAATGATACTTCATCCCTGAAGACCAAACAACTTTGAGGAGCAATGAAGAGCAAGAATGTGTGTGAGAGGCTCTTTCTTTGGATGTAAACTTTCTTTTGTGTTAAAAATAAGTGAATAAATGTTTTGTGAATCCTTACCCAGCCTTAGCTGTTGTGTTCAAAACTATGTCTAAATGTTCAAATGTGAGACACTGTGATCACTCGTAAGATCCCAAGACATGCCACAGTTCTTGTATTTATGCCAATGTTCCCCTCTCAGCAGAAGTTAGTTGATTACTGTAGAAGCCCCGTGAGCTATGTGGTAATATTTAAGTCATTGTTTTCAAATGCATTTCTTGCAGCGATTCAACCTTCTTTTCAGCAAAACGATTTCAAGTATCTTAATGTTCATTCTTCAGTTCTGCTGTGGCGTCATAGACATATCCCTATTCTCCCATCTTATTAAGATCCAGAAAGATGAGAAGAAATTGTTCTACAGCAACAGGCCTTATCACAGTTTCGCAAATGGAGTCAAACAATATGCTGTAAAAAGCCTCTTTTTGCTGTACATATTTAATGCCGACTTTTAATATTAAACTTTCGAGAGAGATGATGCCGCTCATTTGGATATTTAATACTTCCCAGTGCCTCTTTCTCGGATTGCTTGTCGTTGGGTGGCCACCTCAAATGCTTTCTGCCTGAACAATTTATCAGTACCTTTTGTAAAGAAAAGCCTCGTGTTGGCTTAGTTTTGACAATTCTTGCTCCTGTCTGTGGACATGTTGGCATTTGTTTTAAAAAAAATGTATTTATTAAAAAAATCAATTAACTTTGACTCTCCTGTGCTCAGAAGCTTTGCACACTGGCTATTTGTGAATGGACTCTGAGTTGTGAACCGACTATTATACGATTATGTTCGTTTGCAAACACACCATTTACAGAGGGTTGCAAAATGATCTGCCTCATAAATATTAGCAATTTGGAATTCCTCTATGATTGGCTTCAAACATAGGTATGGTGGCCTTCAATGTACAGCAGATCACCAACCCTCTGTGTTTACATTCCCACGTGGGAAACTTTTTTTAACAAGCAGCCAGAGTTTTGTTTAAAACAATAATAGTTTCACGTTTTGGAAAACATCAAGTAGACCAAGCAGTGGTTTCCATGACTACTGTCTACTCCCCCTGAGGCAAGGCTTTCCACACAATTTTCAAAGGGAATTTGCGATTCAGTTAACACCTTTTTTTGGTGAGTCACAGAGCTTGGAATCACAAAATTGCTTAGTACACCTGGCCCCAAGTCTGTCAGCCTCCTTTGTCTCAATGCACCCTGGACGAAAGCCATTATTTTTTAAGGTTTTGTCATTGCCATGTAAAGGTGAGGGTGGTGGCAGTGTCTCTATTTTTCTTCCATATTTCCTAAAGTATTCTTTGGCTTTTAACCTCCGCGTCTCAGAGCCTGCTTTGGAATTCCATCAATTCCAAACTGGAAAACACATGATCCAATTTCATGATGGAACTTGTGCTTTCTGCTGGCAAATCACTTTCTTTAGCATGATCGAGGAGGCTAAAGTTTCTTACCAGTGTTCCATTTAGCATCTCTGTTTCCTCCAAGTGTGAGCATCCCAAAGATTATCAAAAGACACATGGACTACTTTATTCCTGATGGTCAATAGCTCCTCCTTTCCTCCTTCAGTAGGTCAATGCTGGCATGTATCTCTTATTGTGCTGTTATCCCATTTCTTCTTGTTGAACCTGATGGTATTTTTGGAGTACAGCAGATTTGCCACATCACCTAGCACTCCCTTGCCATAATGTTTTCTCTCATGTCAGCTTGTAAAGAGTGAAGTCTATAAACTTAATTTCAACAGGCTATTCTCATGTATTTCTGGCTGCTACAATTTGTGGTCTCTGTGTGCTGCTGGTCCTTAATGCTTCATTTTGTGGTGATGGAAGAACCTAGATTTTTATCACGGCACCCAAATGCCAGCCTAATACTAATTCTGATATCCACATTGGTATCTGTACTAATATTGGAGCAGCTGCTGACATTTGCAGTATATGTTGTATCTTGTATCCCATAAAGGTGTACTACTCCTATTGCAGCCAACCAGATAATTCACTAAACCTGCAAAATAGAAATCAGAGGAACAAATAAAATTTTTACTGAAAAAAATTACACAACTATTCCTCTTTCACCTTAGGTGATTAAAAGGTCCCAGAAATCCCGATGAAAATACAGATTTCACTCTCAACATAACACAATTACAGGAGGCAAGCTAGACCTGACCTATCGCAGTACAACTTAAATAGGGCAGTAATTCTATCAATCATGCTATGTCTCTGGCATCACATGAAGTCCACAAACTCCTCAAGGTAAATTGTCACATTTATACACCGATTTCAAGGAATAATGGGTACAACATGGATGGACAGGTACTACACTAGAGGAAATTGTTGGTGGTAGACCTATACAATTCACAACCTCCTTTATAACAGTCAGTGGAAATCATTCTGGTGGAGGTATTGCCAGCTGATGTACTTTCTACAATCAAAGCTGGGTCCACCCACTTACCTCTTGCTCACATATTCTACCTACAAGTAATTGAGGGCCTGGAGGCAGTTTAAAGGAGTGATCCCAGGATTATATGGCATTAATATATACCAAAACGTGTTGATGCCGACACACAGAGTCAAGTGGCAGGACAAACTTGGCATGTAGTTTTCAGATGACGAATGGAGGATATCTTATGCAGCATGACAAAAGGCACTAGAGAGTCCAGACTTAAATTAAACTATTTTAAAATATTAGATCAATAGCTCTGGTTTCGTATAGGGGAATTGGCGGAATTAGGCAACTCTGCATTATTCTTGTAATGCAGCGTTCTGGCCAAATTCCACTACTCGCTACATGGTGGAATTTGTTTTCCCTCGAGGCTCCAGAAATGTGAGCATGAGTAAAATTTGGGGTCCCCTGGTGCGATATTGTAACGTGGACAGTCGTTCTCAGAGGGCTGCTTCTCAAGTAGGTTTGCTGCTACTCAAGTAGATTTTCTACTTAAGCGGCAGCATAATGATCATCAATGGCTGCACATTCTTGCGTACCACATGGTGCTGTTCATGCTGATTTTTCAGTGCTACTCTCACTACTGGAGCTAGACTGCAGCATGTGCAGCACAACATGCATATTTTCCGCTGGTTGGCAGAAGTCTGCAGAATCTTGTGGAGTTTTCATGGGACTCTGTGGAATTCCGTGAAGTGAAACTGTTCTTATACAAACAATGTTTGGCCTATATTTGCCTGAACTTGAGCTGCTAGAGATGGCAAAAGACTGATTGTGATATCTTGCACATATTATAGTCTTCACATTGCTGTCACTGATCAATACATGTATGAGTACTTCTTGTGGTTATCGCTTCCCAGTAACAATCTCTGTGCTCCCGCTGCATGCCGGACAATACATTTTTCACTGCCCGTTGGTGGAGATGGTTTGCAACTGATTTCACCATTGCAACTTTATGTGTACTTCTGGAAGTCAACAGCAATCCTAAAACATTGTTATTGGTTCAATTAAATGGTGAATATATACAGACAATATCCGGGTTTGCATTATCAAGAGTCCCACATAACTGAGATGAGACTGGTGTGAAATATATGTTCTGTGTCGGAAAGGCCACCTACATAGCCTGCAGAATTTATCTGTAGAGGTCTGTCCATGCTAGGGTCTGTCCTTCATCCTTGCATCTCCCAAGCCAACTACCCACCTCCGTATCTCAGACCCTCCTGACCACTCACCTAATCCCTTTAGAGATCTTGGCTCCTAGCCACCGCCTCACCATGACTGCTGTGGCATTCCATTCCTATAATGAATGTATTTTATTGAAAACATATTTGTGTTAAACTTTTCTTAACCACACTTTGCTTACCTCTTTTTCATTTCTTATGGCCTACTGATATTTCATAAACTCTCTCGTTGGCAGGATTTTGCTAATATTTGTGATGCTGCTTCTTGAATATATGGAATGTATTTAAGGTGACTATTATTATTTGTATTGTTATTGTTTTCTCACAAGCTGCCTAATAAAGAATTTCAAAGCAAATAGAACCACATTATCAGTGCAGCTACACCATTCATTAACCTCCCACCAATAATTTAGGCGGTCTAACCTGAACAACTTCAAGCTCACTGCTGTTTCTGTCCATTTGTGCTATTCTCCCACTAGTTAGAATGCCAAAATGTGTTGGCTAAAGAAAATGTCTACATTCTTGTAATCAATAAATCTCGTTCAATGACTTATTAATTAACATCTTTTTCCAAATTACAAAAACATGGAGACTTTGAGAAGCTAGAAAATAATAATTTCTACTACAAAACTTGAATAAGACGCTTTGCATCACAGCTTTTTTCAAACACAGAAAATGCCTCGAATGCTGAGCGACCTAATGCAAAATTCACTCCACCTACGCATCTATCACTAAAGTGTTTTATCATATTCTGAGCTTTGATTCGATTGCCATGAAAGAATTCACTATCTGGATTAATTGTCCATATGTCAGTTTACAAATGCCCATGGTAGGTGATTTCAACATAGTATGAAAAGGCATACATCAATTGGCCACTGAAAGTATTGTAGCCTATTGAAACATTTTAATTATTTTCTTCTGCATGAGTGTCCCCACCTTTAACACCAACCACACTCTTGACTTCAGATCTCTGGCACACAACTCTTAGTAAAATGTCTCCTTTCTGACTGCAAATTCAATGGTCATATACTTATTAATTAACAGTGAGCACAACCCCCTTCCTAGAGATAATTTAAATGTGATTTCTGAAAAAAAAACATATGCCAAACCAAATTCAGAGACAACCTACTTTTATTTCCACTTACATCTCAACACACCGGATAAAGTGTGAAGGTGGATATCCATGACTATTTACATCCAAATGGTGGTGTCTTAACACAGTTGAAAGGGTTCATACTTGAATATTTCAACTTGACATCAAATTCCCACCATATGAGTCCACGTTGGTTGCCAAACTTAAAAAGAATGGGCTGAATTCAAGAAATGCAATGGCCAAAATTGATATTGAGGAAGACAAAAGACTCTGAACGTTGTGACACTGATGAAAAAGTCAAGTCAAAATAACTTTATTTCTGCAGTTATCACCATAAATATATATATTAAAGTTATAAAACACTTATATAGTTAGCAAAACCACTAAGGGGCATATTTACAAGAAAGTGTCGCAGAAGCTTTAATGTACCAATTTTCTTGCGTCACCCTGCATCCCCCTAACGTCACCATTGTAGCAATGTATCTACTATACAGCGCACCATGGTGCACGTTAGCACAATAGCGTCATAATTTATGATGCTATTGTGACGCTTTGCTGGATTAGCTCCATAATTTATGATGCTAGTCCAGCAAAGCACAGCGAGGCCCATAGGTTAATTTGGGAGCGTCCGTTTAATGCCTGACCTGCGCAGGTGTAAAAAATGACTGAAAAAATAGTGCAGTGAAATCTTGTGAATTTCAGTGCACCATTTATTTGGGCCTCACTGTGTGGGAACGTCCCACTTGTATACATTATACCTGGTGCAGGTATAATGTGGTGCAGGGGGTCCCATTGTGGCACAATGTATACATTGCGTCACTTTGTAAATGTAGTGCACGATGGGGGCCTCCTTAACTACTCCATAGCGTAAAAAAAGACACTAGGGAGGCACAACGGGCTTTTACATTTTTCAGACAATCAGTAAAAAACATTGTGAGACATTTTATAATTTACATATGCAGTGATAGCGTGGTACAGAGCGGGAAACGTCAAGGCTATTCGTAGACTCAAACCACTTTAGTGTGGCAGCAAAGGAAATATATGACCTCTTTAACTTTTTTGACAAAATATTAGATCTAGAATTTCTCAATATACTTTTTTTTCTGCTTCTGTTTTGACAGCAAGCTAGAGATATTTAATTTTAAAAAGCAAAGTACAGTAACAAGCCTACCCTCCAAAACAGTGACTATACGTACAATCTCCTTTCCCTGCTCTAGAGTCTTCCTATACTATTTTACAGTCAGTTACTTAGCTCTTGAAAGTATCTGACATTTCAAGATCTGATTGATCGCTGCTCAACTGACTGCCTGGAAGACATCATGGAGAACATTACTTCATATGTGACAGAGATGGACCCAAAGTACATATACAAATAAGAGATAGCTTGTCAAAGTATACAAGTAGTATTCTAGAGAGAAAGATGTAAAGTAACTAGAAGAATATGTGGGGAATTAAATATATGGGGTTTTACAGAGGACAGCTGTGGATAATATGTTGAACACTCAGGTTATTTCTAATATGCTCTAGACTCCTACACACACTGCTCAAGCGCCTGAATACCCCCACGGGTGATTAGCGCACGGCACATATCCACATAACAGACCATTTCAAATTTCCATATTTGTAAAGAAGAACGTTAATGTGTGGTTTCTTTCCCAAGCCAAATATAAATGCATCCTATTCCATGATAAAAATACCGCCCCAGCCAATGTTGCTCTGCCCTGTTGGTGAGGAACTTATTTAGAGCTGACGGTGTTGCGTTAGTAGGAAATCAGTAGTGAAGCATTCATATGAGTAGGAGTTATTGTGGGTGCTATGGAAACCTACTGTTCAAGGTTCTAGTATCCCACATCGGTAATGTTTATTTCTGTCTTATATGTACCTGTCAGCACTAACTTGATAAGTGTTCAATGGGGACTTTCACTTGCCAATCTCCTCACCAAATAGGTCAGATGGAGACCACGAGGTCCTTCTCTTAGAAGAATCAATATCATCTGCTTATGATGATTTCTCAGCTTCTTAATTCCACTTCTCCTTCCTACTAGGCAATATGCAATGGGCTACACAACTTCTCTGAGCAGACAGTTGGAATTAATTATCAACCATTCTCATCAGCCACATCATCTCACCTTTTACATCCGGTGTGTGGCATGTCTTAAACTTGAATGTCGAATTAAAAACTGTGACTTCTACCCAGTGTTACCAGGTAATACTGTAGGCCCTTTCAAATATATGAGGACAACACACTGATACACATACCTCTGGAGAACTAACTCGGGTATTAAAATAACCCCTTTGCTGCCAGGACTTTTCCCCCTCAGGTGGCAAGCCTTTTTTCTTGGCTATTTGGGGCAGTTCATGCTTAGGCCCTCATAACGTTTTGTCCAAATAAGCTACACATACCAACTCTGTGTCGGTTTTTTCCAACATCCTAGGGATTCTAGAGGTATCCTGAGTTTGTGGGTTCCCCTAAAGGAGACCAAGATATTAGAAAAAATACAGGAAAAAATGTGTTTAAAAAAAATAAATAGGAAAAAGGGCTGCAGAAGAAGGCTTGTGGTTTTTTCCCTGAAAATGGCATCAACAAAGGGTTTGCGGTGCTAAAATCACCATCTTCAAAGTGTTTGAGAACAGGCAGACTTGAATCAGAAAACCACATTTTTCAACACAATTTTGGCATTTTACTGGGACATACCCCATTTTTACTATTTTTTGTGCTTTTAGGTTTCTTCCAGTTAGTGACAGAAATAGGTGTGAAACAAGTGCTGGATCTCAGACAGCTAAACATTTCTGAAAAGTAAACAAAATTCAGAAAGGGGTAATTTGTTTAGATCCTACAAGGTTTTTCTACAGAAAATAACAGCTGAAATGAAAAAAATATTGAAATTAGGTGAAAAAAACCAGCAATTTTTTCGACGTTTTACTCTGTAACGTTTTCCTGCAATGTTTGCTTTTCAAAAGCAACATACCGTTATGTCTGCTGGACTGTTCTGGTTGCAGGGATATATAGAGCTTGTAGGTTCAACAAGAACCCTTGGTATCCAGAGCCAATAAAGGAGATGCACCTTGCAATGGGTTTTCATTGTATAAAGGGTATGCAGCAACTCCTTTGGTGAAATACAAAGATTAATAAATAGGTATCGTGGAAATCTTTGTATTTCCAACATGGGCACAAGATAAGGTGTTGAAAAGCAGTGGTTATTTGCACATCTCTGAATTCTGAGGTGCCCATACTAGCATGTGAAATACAGGGCATTTCTCAAATAGACTTCTTTTTTACACACTGTCTTCCGTGTGGAAGGAAAAAATGTAGAGAAAGACAAGGGGCAATAACACTTGTTCTTCTATTCAGTGTTCCCCCAAGTCTCCTGATTAAAAATGGTGCCTCACTTGTGTGGGTACTCCTAGAGCCCGCGATAGGAAACGCAACATGGACACATCACATTTTTACATTGAAATCTGATGTTTTTTGGAAAATGCCTAGCTGTGGATTTTGGCCTCCAAGGGAGACCTACCAAATCTGTGCATTTTTGAAAACTAAAGCCCTAGGGGAATCCAGGATGGGGTGACTTCGGTGCTCTCACCAGGTTCTATTACCCAGAATCCTATGCAAACCTAAAAATGTGTCAAAAAAACACTTTTTCCTCACATTTCGGTGATGGAAAGTTGAAGAATCTGAGGGTAGCCACAAACTTCTTCTGTCCAGCGTTCCCCCAAGTCTCCCGATACAAATGGTACCTCATTTGTGTGGGTAGGCCTAGTGCCCGCGACAGGAAATGTCACAAAACACAACGTGGCACATCAAAATAATCTATTACAAAACGACCTGTTTTTGCAGTGATTGGGGGGGGGCACCAGCATTTTTGGTCCCAGGTGCGGTTATCATCTAGGGAAACCTACCAAACACAGACATTTATGAAAACTAGACACCCAGAGGAGTCCAGGGAGGTGTGGCTTGCGTGGATCTCCCTACATTTTCCTCCCCAGACTCCTCTGCAAATCTCAAATATAGCTAAAAAAATCAAATTTCCTACCACCCAATGTTCCCCTTGGTCTGCTGATAAAAAAGATACCTCACTTGTGTGGGTGGCCCAGATGCCTGCAACAGGAAAAGGCCAAAAACTTGTAGAGATTGAGGGTATAGCACAGCGAGTTGATAAGCACTATTTTTTCTTTTATACATCTTTAGGCTGACTCTGCTTTGGGAACTCACACAACTGCGGTATAATTTTACTTGGGAGACTAAGGAGAACAGTGGGTGGTTAGAAACTTGTGCCGGCGCGGTGATCCTACAAAGAAAAGTTTGGAAAATATGATTTTTGAGCAAATTTTGAGGTTTGCAGAAGAGTCTGGGGAAGAAAATGTTGGAGGACCCACACAATCCACACTTCCCTGGACTACTCAGGGTGTCTAGTTTTAAAAAATGTTTGGGTTTGGTAGGTTTACCTAAATGAAGGCCGCACCCGGGACCAAAAACGCAGGTTCCCCCCCCCGCCGAAACACATGTAGTTTTGTAATAGATAATTTTGATGTGTCTATGTCCTTCTGTGATGTTCCAAACACTAAAATTGTGAAAAGAAATGCACTAAGGTTATGTTAAAAAGACCCCTCATCCACCAACCAAGTTGGTGGCATGCTTCATCATCGTCTTCCACCCGAGACACCTACCATGTCATGGGTGTGCTCAGACACCTGATTACAGCGGAGCAGGTTTTTCATTTTTACCACACGTACTAATTGGATTTGGCACGAGGGTGAGTGATGGTTCAGTAGATCAGATTTTATTATTAAGATATTTCACAAAATGAAATCAACTGTTAATAACTGAAATTCCAAAACAACTGAACCAATGACTCACAGCTCATGAGCTGTAAAGCTTCATCAAGCCACCAACCGCTTTACAGTCCATTCACACACCCTTCAAACATGACATACACATGACCATTGATGCCGCCAGCTGCAGGCCCATCCCACTACAACACTCGCATCAACAGACAGTGCCATTCAAGGCCCCACTACTTTCATACGCCCACATGCCTGATACAGCAATTACACCAACTGTTGGGAGCATGTGGACTGGCGTTTGGCAGGCACTGTGCTGCAGTGGCCAACAGCAAGTCCCGATTTACACTGCCAGCCAAGCACCACTCCACACACACTGCCAGCCAAGCGCCAATCCACGTACAGCTCCAGCCATGCGCCACTCCATGCACATCGCCATCACTTTTTTTTAAACAACAAAGAGACCACTAACTAGTTAGAAATAGGTACAAAACTACAAACACAAAAGCTCTAACTAAATACAGGACATTAATGCCAACTGTGAAACTGAACATTTGAAATATAAAACATATGAAAATATAAATATGAAATATGAAAATATAAAACAGGCAGTAATTCTTCTGGGTGTGGTAACTCTGAAACAGCCAGCCACACACAGCCCAGGCTTTGAAGGACAGTCCGGGCAGCATATCCGGCTCTCCCTTTGGATACCTCTTCGGGCACAGACTCTACATTTCTTAGTGGGCAAGTCATTTCTGGGAGTGAGAGGAATGTGATCGGGAAACTGGTGCTCTTTCAATCTAGCCACATCCTGCTACTCTAGGAACTCTTGCCTGTTTCACCACAATAAAGCTCTCTATCAGTGACTCCTGAAATTTAACAAACTTCATCCTTGACTCAGTGGAACAATCTTTGAACAGAATAAAAGCATTAAAAGTTTCCAAATGAAACAAATGTATGGCCAACTTTTTATACCACACATAAGCCTTACGAAGAGCAGTGTAAGGTTCCAACCTCTGATCTACTCTATCAACACCACCCATGTTCTTATTATAGTTCAAAATGCACGTAGGTTTGCGCACTTCCGCAACCTGACCCCAAACAGTCACAGGGGAATTACTCTCATCATGGATGGTAGTTAGCATGTACATGTCCCTCCTGTCTGCAAATTTCAGAGGCAGCAGCTCATTGTTATGCAAGGCACTGCACTGTCCTCACGTTATTTTACAGACTAGCTCCCTTTGATAGCCTTTCTGGTTAGGACAGATTGTGCCAAAAGCAACAGTCTCCACTCTGGGCAATTCCTTGAATAACTGCACTCCAGTGTAGAAGATATCTATGTACAAATGGTGACCTTTGTTAAACAGTCGTCTACCAAGTTCCCACACAATTTTCTCACTAACTCCAAAAATGGAAGGACAACCAGGGGGTCAATACTGGAATCCCTACCAGTGTAGACCCCAAAATTACACACATATCCTGTACTACTTTCAGACAACATATACTTCTTAATTCCATACTGTGCCCTCTTGCTAGGAATGTACTGCTTAAAAACCAAATGCCCCTTGAACAGGACCAAAGACTCATCCACACTTCTTTCTTTGCCTGGAACATACACCTCTGAAAACAATCAAGGACAGGCCTAATCTTAAAAAGGCGGTCACAATCGGGGTGATCACATGGCAAAAGTAAAGCATTGTCAATAAAATGGAGCATCTGAAGAAGAAGCAAATACTGATTAGGAGTCATGGTTGCAGAAAATATAGAAGTTGCCATCAGGGTACTAGTAGACCAATAAGAAGCCAGTGATTGCTTCCTTATCAACCCCATCAAAAAAGTCAAACCCAGGAACTTTTTAAACTCTTCCAAATTTGTGGGAATCCACTGGGTAGTTCTAGACTGAGGCCTAAGTCTGGCATCGTAGTCCCTCAAATATTGCTCCACATACAAATTAGTACACTCGAAAATCTCTTCAGAAAATGCATCCTCCAGAAACAACTGAAAGAAAGTGACGGGCAAAAAGTTTTCTGTATTCAGTCCACACCCTGGTAGACCAGTAAAGGCAGGCAACTGTGGCTGCTCTATGTTTGCAATGGGAAACCTTCCAGCCCCAGGCTGCTGCACTATTGGCACACCAGTGTCCTCCTCTAAAACAGGCCCTTCATCTGCACTGAGATTGGCTTCTGCATCAGAAGATTCGTCGAAAACTCACTGCCAGAATCTCTAACTCCCTCCTCTACCTCAGATGCAGTCAGTCTCATAATCATGGTCAGAAGACGACTCAAAAAGCATGCCAACAACCTGCTGAGCGGTCACTCTGAAGCTAGTCACGATCCTTCTTAAGAAGTGTAACTTGACAAATGCGCCAACAACAACCAGCACTGTCTAAAATAAGTAATAAACAAAGTGTGGCTTCAGCACAAAGAGTTATATACTCAAAAACGACACCACTCATTTGCCTGAAAAAGGTAGACTCACCGGCAACTACTCTGCACAGACACAGCAATCACCAATGATATCCTACTAAAAAGAAAAGCAACTTAGACATAAGACAACACTAATATAATTGTGCACAAATCTAAGAACAATTTCACACACAATTGTGCACTTAGTACACCACCTACAAACATGTCATTCATACATGGCAACAATACTCCTTTGGAGTAAATTGTTTTTACTTTCCTAAAACATGCAACTATGCAAACCTCAGGTCAACCATTGCCAAAACTGCAAGGATCCACAGCAAAGGAAGCAAAAGCTTTGAACTAGAACAAAAAGAAAAATTAAACTGTTATAATCACAAATGCAAATACTTTGTCAGTTGACAAGCATCACGCCACCAAGCTTTTCGAAATTTTCCATGCTGTCTACGTGGTTTCTGCATCTTTTCAGGTCAGATGGGCCTTCAGAAAAATAGGCTGATCTGCCTCCAAGGGGTCAGAAATGACCATCAGTAATGTGTCCCCTTTGGGGGGGCGACCCTTGCCAAAGGGGCCGTCCCCTCAAACAAAACACAGACACACAAGATCCCTGGTGCCTAAGTTGATTCTGACCCCATGGGGGCAGATGGGCCTAAAACAATAGGCAGAAATGGCCCACAGTTCTGTGCCCCCTTGGGGAGGGTGACCCTTGCCAAAGGGGGCACCCCTCCAACACAAAGAAACAAAGGAAAAAAAATCCCTGGTGCCTTGGTGGGTTCTGCCTCCGCTGGGGGCAGAGGGACCTAAAAAATGAGGCCCATCTGTCCCCAAGGGGGGCAGAAATGGCCATCACAATTGTTCCCTTTTTGGGGGGGGTGACCCTTGCCCAGGGGGTGCCTCTTAGAAACAAAAAACCACACACACACAACACAATCCCTGGGGCCTAGTCGGTTTCGACCATCCCCCGGGGGCGAGATCAGCCAAAAACATGGCCGACCTATCCCCTGGGGGGGGCAAAACATATAAAAAGATCTTGCCCCAGGGCAGCGACCCTAGTCCTAATGGGTCGCTGCCCTAAAACAGTGTTGTGATATCATCACTGGTTCCTAGTGGGTTTTGAGCCTCCCCCCCCCCTTCCCCAGAGGGCTGTTCAGCTGAAAAAATGGCCAATCTGCCCCCAGGAGGACTGAAACACAGATATAATAATGGCCCCAGGGAAGCGACCCTTGCCTAAGGGGTCGCTCCCCAAAATAACCTAAAAAACACATCCCTGGTCCTCTCCGATAGACGTGCTGGAAGCAAATGGCTTTCAGTGCGTCCCAGCAGCATTTTATGTCGTCGGCATGCTGTGAGTTCGCTGACATCATCAGATTGCTGAGGGGAGGGTCGGGAGTGGAACGGGAAGCGATTCGACTCCATTCCCGATTGGGGTTGTGGGTGGGAGGCCCATGGTGGGGGTGCTAGCACTCACCCCATGGGCCAGGTGCAGGATGAGCTGGCACTCAGGGGGTTAATCTTAGAAACAATAATGAATTATTCAACCAGATTCTACACAGGTCAAAGGAGAACTACACCTGAATTGATCACACATTGAGCTGCTATACTTTGTGGGGGATTTATGTGCAAAAACAATGATCCACGAAAAGGCAATTCATAAGCAAGGGTTTAGTCCGTCAATTCAGTCACTGAAAACAGTGAATGTATAGCGAGGTAAACATTCGGTCAAACCACAAGCACTCAATTATATCCGTTTTTTATACATAAACCTAAAAAAATTGTTCTTAAAAAATATTTTTAGCTACCATTGCGTCAGTTTGTAAATGCAGTGCTGAGTGGGGGGCTGTTTGTGCCACTGTAGCATCAAAGAAAAAGACGCTATGATGTTGGAAGGGGCTGGTAAATGAGCCCCTTAGTTTGCCAGAATGTTATTTGTCTACAGTCTAATATAGGCCATACACTTCCTAAGTATGTGTGCAGTATCATTGGTAATGTGAAGGTTTTATCAGGAAAAATAGGATGAGAGACACCTGGGTGAAAATGACCTTGAAGTCAAAGGAGGCCTTCAAAATGATATCCAGAAATAATGGATTAACATACTGTCAAAGAACAAAATGGGTTAGTTATAGAAGAAAGGGTCATATGCTCATCATAATAGTATCTAGTGGCTTGTGCAGAATAACACTAAGGTGGTGACAACAAAATAAGGCTCTTTTTAGGGAAGACAAATATGCCCCTCCTTGCCTTGGCCAGCATTTATACACACCCAGTTGTCAGTGCAAAAGTGAGAAAAGTTATGCGTATTTTAAATTCATGTGCCATTTATGCTTCAGGTGCACACTTTGTCAAGGATTCTGTTGGGATAATAACCCCCCAGAATAGTCTTGTGAGCAAGCCCTGAGTAACAGAACTTTAAGTATCCCTGGTAATTTTGTTTTTTTAGTGCTAAACGTGTACACAGTCATGTGTGCATGCTGAGGCCTTAGATGAGTGAAGGCACTGAAGACCATAAATAGAGCTCTATGACATGAAGAAACAGCACCAAACGTGTAATTTTTACATTAGACTATTGTGCATGTTCATAGACTGTTAGTGGTGATGCAGCATACCATCTTTGACTTTCCAATACCAGATAGGCCTTTTTCCCTCTCTTGTAGTGAGCAA
This sequence comes from Pleurodeles waltl, assembly GCF_031143425.1. Classification (NCBI taxonomy): domain Eukaryota; kingdom Metazoa; phylum Chordata; class Amphibia; order Caudata; family Salamandridae; genus Pleurodeles; species Pleurodeles waltl. The sequence continues at coordinate 477,325,352 of NC_090451.1, forward strand.
GAAGTCTATTGTCTGGCTCTATAAAGTTCTGTTAGAGTGACTTGACTGGGCACTTTACTCATACTCAGAAAGTATGCTCTAGGTTCAATTAAGAAAATGTGACTGGTATTGTGAACCTGTACAGCATGCAAGTGTGTGGGTTTCAGACCAGTGGGGTTCACTTTGAATTGTCCCTGGTAAGGCATGGCACACGATGGGTGGTGGGCACCTGCCTCCCAGACATGCAAAGTGTGTTGCTCACATTGATGAAGGTTTTTTGAAGCACCAGACTGTAGAACGATAGAGAAAAGGATTTCGACAGAAATTAATCAGTGACCACACTCGCTGTTTCTCCTTGCACCCACCCATTAAAAATAATGAAGGTTGCAAGGAGATGGAAACAGCAGTTTCCTTTGCAGAGCAGGTTAGACCATTCTGTCATGGCCTACCATTTCTTTTTCAGAGGCGCTACTCCAAAAGGCTATGGATGTTAGGTCTGAGGGCCTCACACCTCCTGTTGCTCATTTTCGTTGTTCAGCCTGGAGGCATCCCTCATCACTGCCTGCCATAGGACCATCACCTTAAGTCGAATACTGTGCATACTTTGGAGAGGTGGGATAAAATAAACTGAGCAAATAGCCTCTAACTTGTTTTAGAATATTGATATTGGAATAAACATTAGGACTGTAAGAGAGAACTTGAAATTTACATCAAATATTTCCAGAATTTCTCACTGATTGAAAAGGTGTTCTCCACTGAGCATCATTGAAACTCTTGAAATTTAGGCCTGGTGTCATTGGAAGCCATTCTCCCAGGAATGAAGTGACATCACTTGAAAGCTTGCTACCACCTATGGAGGGGAAGTGTCGGTCTATAATGGTTAGGAGTTGGCCTTGCCTGCTGAGAGAGGGACGCGGAGACCACCACTGCAAAAGGTCTGACCACTGTGAGACCTAATTGCAGAGAACTGGAAGAGAAAATACATCTGCCAGGAATGCCTGAAAGGCTGATGTCAACCTGACTATTGGACTGTGTTAGAAATGGGGTCTCTAGTTGGCAGAGGTATACACCCTTGTCCAATTAGGGACCACAATCCTAGCTCAGGGTAAGTCACACACAATCCAAATTATCCTGTGCCCACCCTCTGGTAGCTTGCCACTGAGCAGTCAGGCTTAACTTTGAAGGCAATGTGTAAAGTATTTGTGCAATAAATCATGGAATAACACAGTGAGAACACCACGAAAAGACACCACACAGGTGTAGGAAAATATAACACATTTATCTGATTAAATTACGGTCAGAATGATTAAGATTTGACAATCCAAGTTGAAATATCACTTTTGGAATGATAAGAAGAATCTTAAGTTCTTAAAAGCAACAATTGTCTCCTGCAAGCACAAAGTACCTGGTTTGCGTCAAAATTAAATGCATGAGGACCTCAGAGGAGGAGACGCGTGGAAAAAGGTAGGGGTGCGTTGGTTTTCTTGGCACACACAGACGACGTGTTGATTCTTTTCCATGCTGCAAAGGCTTTGCGTCGATTTCCAGCACGCAGGCTTGAATCCTCTTTGCGATGCGGGGGTCTCTTGATACCCAGGGATGATGCGTGGAAATCCTGGGCGTACGGGGTGAAGTCACAGCCGTTGCTTCCATCCAACAGGTGATGCAGCAGAATATCTGCTGCCTGGCTGGCGCTGCATCAATTCCTCTCGCAGGAAGTCGGGCTATGTTGTTCTGACTCAGCGATGCGTCAATCCGGTAGGCTGTGCGTCGAAGTTCCAGTCACAACATTGGCGCTGCGTCGATCTCCACTCAGAGTTCCGGGCTGCGTCATTATGGTTATGTGCGTCGATTCCGGCAGGCTGTGCATTCATTTTCGCCACACAAGGAGTTTCTTTGCAGAGATGAATTCTTTTTGTGGCCCTGAGACTACAGGAAACAGGAGACAGGCTCAATCCAAGCCCTTGGAGATCACTTCTCAGCATAGCCAGAGGCCAGGAAGGCAGCGGGGCAACATCAAGGCAGCAGTACTTTACATCAAAGAAGTACAGGTGAGTCCTTTGGGCAGCCGGGAAGCTTCTCTTGGCAGGTTGCAGGTTCTGGTGCAGAGTGTCTGTCCCAAGAAGTGTTTAGTTTGATAGGGTCAGGGACCCAGATTATATACTTAAAAGTGCCTTTGAAGTGGGGGAGACTTCAAAGAGTGGTTTTGAAGTGCACAAGATCCCCTTTAAGTACAACCCTGTCTGCTAGGGTCCCAGTAGGGGGTTTGGCAGTCCTTTGTGTGAGGGCAGGCCACTGTCCTTTGAAATGTGTCAGGCCCTCCACCCTTCCAGCCCAGGAAGATCCATTCAGTATACAGATGTGTGCAGGTGTGACTGAGCACCCTGCTGTTAGCCTATGAAAAGAGTAGGCCTCACAGCAGAGCAGTGGAAATTGATTTTAGGAGTTTTCCACTACCAGGACATATAAAACTCACAGGTATATGTCCTGCATTTTACCTACACAGAACCCTGCCCTTTGGGTTACCTAGGGCCAAACTTAGGGGTGAAATATATGTAGAAAAAGGGGAGTTTAAGGCTTGGCAGCTACTTTTAAATGCCAAGTGGCAGTGGCAGTGAAACGGCACACACAGGCCTGAGACATGGTTAATGGGCTACTTATGTGAGTGGCACAACCAGTGCTGCATGCCCACTAGTAGTATTCAATCTAAAGACCCTGGACACCTGTGGTACACTTTACTCAGGACTTACAAGTAGATCAAATATGCCAATTGGGTAAGAACCAATATTACCATGTTTTAAGGGAGAAAACATATGCACTTTAGGACAGGTTAGCAGTGGTAAAGTGTGCAGAGTCCTAAAACCAGCAAAAACAGTGTCAAAAAGTAGAGGGAGGCAGGCAAAAAGTTGTGGGTGACCACCCTGCGGCTGTAAGGGCAAACTGACTGGGTCTCCCTGCATTCATTTTTGAGGTTATTGTGTTGTACCAAAGATTTCAACCATGATTACTACCACTGGCCACACATGACCAGGAGGGACATTGTAAACTCCAACTGAATGCTGGAAAGGGTCTCCCTCAATGCCTTGTGTAAGTCTGAAGATCATAAGTCTGACTGCTTCCCGTGGTCACCCCTGACCAGAAAGGACAGTCAAGGAGCTGACCCAAGTGCTGAAGTGGGTTGTGCTGCCTTTCCTTCATGCACCTGCCACACCATCCCTATAAAGATCAGCCTGGCCACTTTAGACTTTCTTCCTCATGCGTACCACCAAGAATTTAATTGCATAGTTGTGCCAACTGTGATCTTTCACCGATTGGGGCTCCTGACAGACTTCCAGTGACTTGTGTGTAGGCTCTCATCACTGTTTGTTTGGAGGGCTTGTGATTGGACCTGAATTGCGCCACTAGAGATTACAGCTACCCCTGCTGAATGCTTCCAGTATCCGCGGCTCCACCAGAAATGCCACAGGGGGGGCCATCTGCTTCCGGTGCATCCAACTAGGACCTCTTGCCAGGGTCTGGCTGCACTGGAGAAGGTATATGACAATCAAATACTGCTCCACAGAAAGGCAGGGCTTAGAACCGAGGCTGCAGTCCTAATTTCTATCCACTAAGAAACTAGGGGCCAGATGGATGAAAAAAGCAATTTGCGATTCGGAAATAGCGAATTTTAAGAAATCGCTATTTTTGAGTCGCAAAATTCTATGTAACAAATTTGCGAGTCAGAAATAGCGATTTCTTTAAAATCTCTTATGCAATTTGCGAGGTCCAAATACCGAATGGCAAAAATATTTGCGATTCGGTATTTGAAAATCGCAAATTGCGAAAACGGTGACCTGGCACAGCCTGATGACATCACAAGCAGGAAGAGAGTCAACCCATGCTGTTTCCAGGTACCACACCCACAGGAGCAGTCAGAGAGTCACAGACCAGCCCCAGGGAGCAAGTTTGTGAGCAAGCCAGGACCTGACATCAACATGGCCAAAGCTGGTAATGGGAAGGAGAAGGGAGAGAGGAAGAGGAAGCTGAAATTCAGTGAGCAAGAATTGGAGGTGCTCACTGAGGAGGTTGTCAGGAGCCATGACTGCCTATTTGGGAAGAGCTCTCTCCAAGTACCAGAGAGTGGGAAGCGAAAACTTTGGGCGGACATCCAGACCAAAATCTGCACAGTGGGGGTTGCGCAGCACTCGGTGGAAGAGATACGCAAGAGATGGTACGACCTGCATTCCCGTGCCAAGGAGAGGGTGGTTAGCAGGCTAAAAGAGGCAAGGAGAACAGGAGGCGGACCATCCACCCAGACACATTCCACCCCCATGGAAGACCTGGTGAAGTCCACACTGTTTCCAGAAGCTGTCAGTGGGATCACTGACATTGACACTTCCGGCACACCCAGCACCAGTAAAGGTAAGTCCAAAAATGATATGTAACCCCATATATGCATGTACAAATGCCCCTTAGGAAATAGCAAGTAGTGCAAAGCATTGTGATAAGTAGTCCATTCCACATCTTACATGCAGCACAACAATGCCTTATGGGAGTGGTAGTCCACAAGCCAGAGCTGTAAATAGCACATAGAATGCAATTAAGTAGAGCGACACCCAGAAGAACAAAACACCCAGTTCATAGTGATACAATGTAAGTGTACATTTATTAACATTGTGCCACATTTGGTGATACATACATAAATGACATGCTGCACATTGTCGGTGCAGATGGCTCAGGCCCAGCAGCAGCAGAATGTGCCAATGTTGGGGATGCAGAAGCACAGCCTCTGTCCGACTCCAACACCAGCGAGTCATTGTGTATAGCACCAATCAGACACAGGGCAAGGGTGTTACCTCTCCACGATTCAAACCTGGACTCTGACGAAATGCCAGATGAAGGCCACACACACCACCCCAGAAGCTAGATCCACAGGAATGGAGCAGTCCCTGCCCCAGCGTCACTCATCTCCCCACAGGAAGCCTCACGATGCAGGCACACAGCACTTGCTATAACTTACATCTGAAATGGTTGTGCGTAATGTCAGCATGCCTTTGCCTGCCCTCTGCTGCACTGGTCCTGTCTGCTGGCTGTAGGGGTGGTATGGGATCGTCATCCTCATCTGAGTCTGGCTCCGATATTGCCACAGGTATGCCCCTGGTGGTAGCTATATTACATGTGGCCACTATTCTACAGGTCGTGTCTGGGCTGTACTGTAGTGCCCCTCCACTTTTGTGGATGCATCGGAAGTGACTCTTCAGCAGGCCGAAGGTGCGGTCGATAACATTGCGGGTTGCCTTGTGTGCTGAATTGTATCTCCGCTCTGCTGGTTTTGCAGGATTTAGGTAGGGCGTCATCATGGAGGTGCGCACTGCTTAGGCACAGTCTCCTGGAAGGATCAGAGGGTATAATGAGTAGCTGTGCCATCTGAAGTCACACTGCCATCAATGCACCATTGAAAAGAGGGAAATTACCTAGTAGATATCCTTCACTAAATTCCCCAGCTAGCAGTCTTGTGTGAATCCTGCTGTGGCAAAAGATGTACGAATCATGTGTGCTCCCTGGGTACCTGGCCACGAGATCAGTTATGATGTAGGAGGCATTGAATATCACCTGTATGTTCATTGAATGTTGGTATTTACAGGAGCGGTACACATACTCTGTGGCCGATGGTGGACAGATTGCAACATGTTTCCCATCTATGGCACCTAGGACGTGAGGGAACTGTGCTATCTGGTAGAAATCTATTTTTGTCTTCTGTATTTCCTGTGAAGTGTGGGGGAATCTGATGTATTGGTGTATCCTGCTCAGCATGGCATTTAGGAATGCATTGAAAAATCTAGAGGGGGCACTCTGTGATACCCCTCCATCTGCTGCTATGACCCCTTGATAGCTCCCTGAGGCAAGCAGGAACAGGGAGCATAATACCTGCACATGGGTGGGTATGCTATTGGTCCTGTGTGTTGTGCGCTGCAGTATGGGTTGTAGCTCAGCTATCAGGTCAAGTATCATGGCTGAGCTCAACCTTTACTTCTCAAATTTTTCCTCCTCAGTCTGGTCAAAAAGGGTAATGCACTCTGAAAATGTGCTCCTGTCTACTCCTCCCTCTCCTCAAACCTACCAAGATCCTCTTTCTCCTCGCCATGACGTCGAGTGCAGCCATTGTGGAAAAGAGGCTGAGGCATTCTGGGCCTCTTTATATAGGTTGCACCTGGTTACCACCTGGTTTCAATCCGTGGTAGTTTGCATGTGTAAAAGGCCATTCTGCGAAAATTTGCAATTTGCGTTTTGATGCATCGCATTGCGACATGGTTTTGCATGTCGCAATGTGCGTATTGCAATTTGCGATGAGAAATACCGAATCTGTATTTGCGAGTCGCTATTCGGACTCTCAATTTACGAGATGCAAATAGCGATTCGGTATTTCATGTTGCAAAATGCGTTACACACATTGCGACACGCAAAACCATGTCGCTTTGCAAAAAATCACAATTTTTGCGATTCCTTGTTTTTGGCCTGCGAATGCCTTTCATACATCGCAATTCACGTTTTTGCATTTGCAAACGGCCGATTTCTGCGAATCGCACCGTTTGCGAATGCAAAAACGTTTGATACATCTGGCTCTAGGTAACAGACTGATTTGCAGGTCAAAAACATAGTAGTCAGCTAGCATTTTCCATTGTGCACCTTTCATAATCTAAGTATTACAAGTCACCTTTCTTTTTCATAAAGCTAATTCACTAGGCTGGGCAGTCATTATTAAATTCTATTGTGTGACTGAGTTATCAGTCTCTATTGCTGTACTACTTCCCTAAAAAGGCTTGAACTGCTCAGCTCACTACCTTGATGGTCAAGTCCTTAAAAGAGTCAGTTTTCAAAATCGGAGTGGGTCAGACCCTGGGGCACCAATGATCAAAAGACCAAACCGCTTCCATTGTGGCCCACTAAACCCTGTGTACTGAAGGACCACCAAAACTGTTGTGACAGGTGTTAACATTTATGTCAACATGCTCAGAAATAAGTGCAGTGTTGAGCTGCTGGGCAAAGATCACTGAATAATAATCAGAACAATACACCTTATATGAGACTTTTTGAGAACTAGGTAATAAAACTGCAGAGCATACCTGGGATTCAAGAAACTGCAGTACACTACTTCAAGACTGAAATCTTTACACTAGTACCCTTGGATGACTGACCTCCTTCCACTATACTCTTTTCAGAAAAAAGCATAAATTATCATGTTACCTAAGACACTTTAATAGCTTTACAATGTCATGTGTGTGCTACTGAACATTCAAGCTCAGGCTGCTGGATAAATAAACACAATAATCAAAGCTGTGTGGAGGGCATGCACTGTTTGTGCAAGCACATAAACTCTGCCCTATCAAAATATGTACTCCTGACTCCCAACTTATGGATAGAGCCAAAGCCACTCTCTAGTAATGTTCACCTAATTGTTCAACGACAAATGGGCTGTAGAGCCAGATCATAAAAAGATCACAATTGAGACCTATGCACAATAATTATTGAGGAAGTGCTCAACTTGCAGTCACTAGCAACTAACTGAACCACTGCCACAAGAATCAAGTATTTCCCCAGATCATAGCTCAGACCTTGTTTTAGCAACTGTAGAAAAGTGGTAAGTCGTCCAAAGTACAAGTCATCACTATAACGAAATGCCTCTGTTTGATTTCCCACCCAAAGGTTTGGAGTGATGCTGCCGGTTTTTCCACTCTGCGGTAAACTGAGCACTGCTGACCAGGCCCCTGTCGATGTGCTCTGAACCCTCAAATGTAGGTGTAATTGACTAATGGCTGATTTGCATGTTCAACTTCCCTATAAGTGCCCAGTGTGCAGAATAACATGTACCCAGGGCTTGCAACTTAAATGTCACTAGTGGACGACAGCACTTGTTAGAAATGGAGTCTCTTGTTGGCAGTCGGTTTGCACCCTGTCTAAGTAGGGTCCCTCACTCGGGTAAGGGAGATACCCAGCTCAGATATCCCCTGCTCACCACCTTGGTAGCTTGGCAGAGCAGTCGAGCTTATCTCAGAAGCAATGTGTGAAGCATTTGCACAAAACACACAGTATTACAGTGAAAACACTACAAAAGAACACCACACCAGTTTTAGAAAAATATTCAATCTTTATCTGTGTAAAACAAGACCAAATACCTTGAAGTCGATAGCTCCACCTGGGGCTATCACGGCGTTGTGATTAACAAAACCAACAGTTCAGGCTGGATGAGGCGTCGCAGGCCAGCTATGGTGTCGGGAAGACCCACAAACAGTACCTTTGGAATTGCAGGGCCTCCTGATCTTTGCAATGAGATTCGGAGAGTGGCACAGCTGGTGCTGCGGTGTTGGTTCCAGGGGTTGGTGTGGGGGTTCTCGGGCCCTTGAAGTCACACGTGTTGCAGATTGAACTCCAGGCTGATGAAGTGAGGAGCGCTGGCATGGATGGCGTTGGGACTGTGGTGCGAAGTGGGATGATGAGACATGCGGTGCCCATAAGTCACGGTGCAGGCAGCAGCTTGGTGACAGTGTTCAGTGGCATCAGGGAGACCAGGGCTGTGGTGTGAAGTGGGGTGGTGCAACATGCGGTGTCAACAGGTCGCTGTGCAGGCAGCGAAGGCAGCGTCATTGCTGAAGTGCTGTCATCGGTAGGCCCGAGTCGGCGGTGCAGCACGGAACGGGTTCCATGCCGTGTCCATGGGTTGTGGTGCAGACAGGGTTCCTGGTAACAACACTGGACTTGATGGCATTGGCATCGGTGGACCGGGACTGCAGTGCGGGATGGGATGGTACGCAGTGCACCTCACGAACTGTGTCCACAGGCCACAGTGCAGGCAGTGGTGCCGGTGTCAGCAGGAGCATCATTGTCAGGGATGTCCAGGCTGCATTGTGAGCAAGGCGATGTTGGAGTGCAGAGCCCACAGGTCACGATGCAAGCAATGGCTCGGTGGCAGCATCAGATGGCGTCAGTGAGACCAGGCTTGCAGTTCAAAGTGGGCCAGTGCAGCTCAGTGTGACGTCGGCAGGTCACAGTTCAGGCCAGTGGCATCATTGTGGCATCACAGTGGTTTTTCTTCCTGAAAAGCACACAACACACAGTTTCCCAGTGCTGTAGGCAGACGGAGCTGAAGTCTCTGGTGTCCCTGAAGCTTCCAACAGGACGCAAGCTCTACTCCAAGCCCATGGAGAACTCTCTCAAGCAGGATACACAGCAAAGTTCAACCTTTGCTCTCTTTTAAGGTAGAAGTAGCAACTGCAGGCCAACCCAGCAAAGCGACACAGCAAAGGGGCCCTTTTCCTTATACGATGACTCCATCTGTGCAGCACCTAACCTTACCTTGCTCACAGATGCATCACAATCGGCAGACAGTACCACCATGGCCAACAGTGTGATGTGGCCCCTTCCACTCTGGGGTCTGGTTTCACTTCCCCTCCCAGGGAAAACTTTGACAACAAGGGCCATTTCCAAGAGCACTTATTATATTGTGCACAGCTTTTTGACAACAAACTTAACATGGCAAAACAACCCTTTGCAAAGTCCAAACTTTCCTTTTTAATATTTGTCACCCTAAGGTAGGCCTTACAGCCCACAAGGCAGGTTGTATAATATTAGGAAGAATGGAATCTTTCTTTAATGTTTTATATGTCCTGACAGTGAAAATACACCATTGTAGCTTTCACTGTAGCAAGGCTGATAGTCCTGTTGGCTAATAAGGAGATACACTAGCCCAACTGTTGATTGCCAACTTCCTTTTGGGACCACCAAATATAGTACTTCAAGGTAACAAATAAATTGTTACTTTAAAATGCGACATAGTGATAACGTCAGATTTAAGGTAACTTCAAACATGAGGGTGTCTTTAGAAAGTCACTACTTTCTTTCCCAAAGGTTCTTGTGGCTGTTTCAAATACGCTGTTTCTGTTAAGTGCTGTAGTTTTTTCCCTCCTGCCAGGAAGTGTGCAGGCTTCCAGGAGAGTGGGAAAAAATGCCTATGGGTGGGGAGAGGCGTGTGATCTCCTCTTGACAGGATATCCAGAGGGCTATGACCTCAGATGGCCATGATTCAGAGGGTCAGCTGCCTGTCATAGACAAATGGGATTCACACTTATCCTGCACTCACCTTTGTCTAGGTGGACAGGCTGGCATTGTTTCACAGGGGGGAAAAACTGATGCAGAACCATTTTTTCAGGAGGAGTTACACATTATACTGGAGACACCTCAGAGGTGTGAACACAGTTCTGACAAAGGGAGAAAAGGTTCTCATACCTTGGATTTGGGAAGAGGAAAGCACTGTGGGGTTGTTTAGTGTTGATCCTTCAGGAAGTGATGTAGGAATGGATAGAGTGGCCTGTGGGAGTTTTATCCTCACTGATTAGAGAGTCCTCTGTACCCACAAATGTAAAACTGGCATAAAAGTGGCAGCCCTTGTTACCAGCCTCCTTACAGTACTGAGAATGAACAGAAGAGGACTGCACCTCCTCAATCTGTCGACCTCAGAAGGAAAGGCTGCCCCAATGAATACTGCACCTGCTGGACGAAGATATGACTTCAAAAATAGAGGACTGTTGCTGCTGTTAAAGTTGTGGGGAGAGATCCCAAGGGCTGGACCTGTTTGCACTTGTGCCAAGAACCAGTAATTAGACTCCAGGGGTTAGTTGGCCAGCCTTCCGTTAAGTTCAAGGAATTCAAAAGATGAAGAATCTCTGCATCTGTGAAATGCCCAGCTGCCAATTACAATTAGACTTGCCCCAGACTTTGCTAGTGAAGCCCAGGAGATCAAGCACTAGCCCCTACGTAGAGTGCCCCAGGTCCTGGACCCTTGACTGATGCTAGAGTGAACTCCTCCTCCTAAAAAGAGCTGGTTCTTGTAAACCTAAAGCTCAATCGTAATGTTTTTTCCCAAAGTATCAGAGGCCATACACTACGCTACTCAGCATCTAATTGTCGTGGAAGCCTCCCTGATCCGCTGACTTCAGATTGCACCCACTGAAACATTTTGCAGCTCTGTGGATAGCCTTGAACTACTATCAAGAACCAATGCCCATACTGGACCTCTAGTAACTGCTGCTCTGCTGGTGTCGACCCCAAGAGTCCGATCCAAGCAAACGTTTAAGCTTGACTGGAACTAACCTGATATACGCCTTCCATTAGTCAGCCTGAAACTATGACTGCATTTGAGGTTCATAGACTACTACGACAAGTAAAAAAAAAAAAAAAACAGTGATTTATAAACTTTTTGAGTGAATCGCAGTGATTTAGGACATTAGAAAAATCATAACTCTGGTTCCCCTCATCAGTATTTTCTCAATTTGGTGTCTATTTAAAGAAAAGCATATATACTATTCATATAAATAGTGGTTGGATTTTTTTATTGTATTGTCTCTTATTAATTGTTTTGGTACTTATAAATGCTTTGCACCTGTTTTCCCCTTATTAAGGCCTGACTGCTCTGTGCCATAACTACCCAGAAATGGGCTAAGGTTTAAATCAAAGTATTCAAACTGGACCTAATAGCGAATAGTGACATTATTTACTATTGTTGCCAGCAGCACCCCTCCTGTGACATCATGCTGGGGTTGGACTATGTCCCCCAGCATTTTTGACCCTCAGGGAACATGAAAGGAGGCAGGGTCAGGACCTTGCTAGACACACTGCAAAGCACACCAGAGAGCCCGTGGCTCAGGATACTATTGTTGCCAGCAACCCGCCCCCGTGGCACTGTGTTAGGGTGGGATTACGTCTCTCAGCATTCCTGACCCACGGGTGTCCAGGTGAATACTGGGCCAAGACCACCCTATCTTCGCCCATTATTGGGCATAAGAGGCCAGGCCTGGCAACTCCACTTTAGTTCTGGGTCGACTGGTTTGATTTGTGAAGCCTACTTACATTTTGTGTCTGGGACTCCGAGTGGGACCATGGACAAACGGAAGATGGTTCCAGGCAAAGACTCTACTGCAAGCTCTTCAAAACAAAGTACCTCTCTGGATTATTTTCTAGTATGAGCTGTTAGTGTTGTATCAAAAGAAATTGAAATGGCAAAAAGGCGCCTCTCGCTCGAGAGGCGATAATATCAACTGAGTTAACCCATATTTAAATTCCACAGTAACTGATCCTCCAAGTAAGTAATCCAGCAACGGACAATAAAACTATGCAGCATCCTGAGTCTCTCGTTTTGACATCAGCAGGCCTAGGAGAACAAGGGATTGCTATTGGCTCTCCATGCATCACATCTGACCCTGGTTTAAACAGTAGCATGGGTGAACCTTTACCTACAAGAAAAAGGCAGCAGAAAATGAGCAAAGTTGCCAATGGGATTAATATGCCGGACTAGACAGAACATAGACATGCTGGTGCAGCATCCACCCACAGCATCTATACCTAATTGTGGGCACAATCCATCATGAGAAGATATGGTGTTGATTTTGAAGGATGCCATTGCTATAGCAATTGTGCCAGACCAGGAAAGAATAGATGTATTAGAAGGGGCCTCTCAAAACTGAATTTCCCAGCGTACATTCACATCGACTACTTCAGCCCTGACGCCTCCCATAATATCAGCCCATGTACTTCCCATTGCTTCTACATGAGCGCCTTCAGGTGATCTTAATACTAATAATAGGAGTTAAAAAGGGAGTACCACTAACCCATGATGCATTAAAATGGCATCCATCATGAGGAAAATGGCATCCAGTCACAATCACAAGGAACCTGCGAGTAGAAAAAGCCCTGGGTCTGGAGCGGGGTAGGAAAACAGTCAGTTCTCCTGATTGTTCAAGTACTAATGAGAATGTCTTTCCTCATTATTCTAGCTGTGGTTAAGACCTCCTATGTTTGCCTCCTGAACATTTACCCTAAGTACTAGTATCAGCAAGGGTTCCACCCCTGCGGGTAACTTCTGAAGAATCTTATACTGCTCTTAAAAATAAAGTTTGCCACTGGATCACCAGAAATACTGATTGTTCCATCTCAGAGGGTAATGATATTCTTATGGTGAGGAGAGTCAACTGGATGGGACCCTCTGCTAACTTTCTCCAGAGTGATTGAATTATTATCAATTGTAGATATCCAGATTGGGCTCATTAGCTGGTAAACCCAACCCATTAGGGCCAGTGGAGGACAGTTGGTGATAGGGTAACGATTGTCTCATTATTACTTGGTGAGGACACAAAACCACCCCAACCAATAATTAAGGGGGGGTGGAGTGTTTCATTTCACCGCTGGAATTGGCAGAATGTGGTGACTCTGCATTACTCTTGTAACACAGAGTTCCTGGCAAATTCTGCCAATTACCTCATGGAGGAACGTTTCCCTTGAGGCTCCAGATATGCGAACAAGATTTGGTGTCCCCTAGCAATATTTTCAATTGCAGGCAGTTGCTGTAATAGGGCTGCTTCTCAAGTAGATTTGCATAGCTGAAGTAGATTTTTGACCTGAGTGATGGCAAAATCAACGTGAATGACTGCACACTCTTTTACACGTCATGGTGCTATTCACACAGATTTTTAGCACTTTTCACGCTACTGGCACATAAGTGTGGCGCGAACAGTGAAACATGCATATTTTCCACCTGTCACAGAGCTCTGCAGAATTTCACATAGTTTTTATGGAACTCCACAGAATTCTGTGAGTTCCGCCAAATTCTTCTAATAATCCACTTTCTTACTTTGACTATGTACTATCCTTGATAAGGCGGTGTTCAGTGCTGCGGCACAAGCCTCACCGTTATGGTGGCTGGGGCGAGGTGGCCTCGTCTTCCCACACGGTTCCTGCTCATCATGCACTGGGCTCACAGGGGAAGCTAACGCTTCCTTCCACCCCAACCCCCATGACCCCCCAGTGAGGTTTGATGAAGTCAGGGTGCAAATCACACGCTACCCTCATCAGAGGTCACCTCCGATTGCGCTGGAAGGACAGCTTCCAGCGTGATCCTAGAAGAGAAATGCAAAAGCACTTCTCTTCTGACCAGGAGGAGGGGCGGAGAGGCATGAAACGAAAGGCCTTTCCTATCCGTTTTGTCTCTCTCAGCATCTCTGCAGCAGAAATGCCCACTAGACACCAGGGATTTTTTATTAGATATATATATATTTCAATAAAGGAAGTGGCCTCTTGGGCAACGGTCACTTTCTAGTGGGGCAATTTTTTTAAGGCCTTTTCTGCTCCCCTGGTGCTAGATTGGCCTATTGTCATTAGGCCGATCTGCCCCCGGCGGGGGAGCAGAAACCTCTAGACGCCAGGGATTATTATTATTATTATTTTTTTGCAGGAGGGGAGTGATCCCTTAGGCAAGGCTCGTTCTACTGGCAGGCAAATTATTTTTAGCCCATTTATGACCATCTTGGGGGCAGATCGGTCTATTCTAATTAGGCCAATCTGCTTCCAGGGGGGCAGAAACCACTAGACATCAGCGATTTTTAATATATATATATATATATACACACATATATATATATATATATATATATATGTGTGTGTGTAAGGGGAGCGACGCCTTGGGCAAGAGTCACTCACTAGGGGGGCAATTTTTTTAAGACCTTTTCTGCCCCCCCTGGGGGAAGAGCAACCTACTGTAATTAGGCTGATCTGCCCCCGGGGGGCAGAAACCACTAGGCACCAGGGATTTTTATTTTTGTTTATTGTTTTACAGATGAGGAACAAGGGTCGCTCCCCTGAGAGGGCAATTTTATTTTAGGCCAATTCTGCCCCCAAGGGGGGCAGATCGGCCTATTTTACTTAGGCCAATTCTGCCCCCAAGGGGGGCAGATCGGCCTATTTTACTTAGGCCAATCTGCCCCCAAGGGGGGCAGAAACCACTAGACGCCTAGCATATTTGTTTTGTCAATTTCACGCAAGGGGCGCGACCCCTTAGGCAAGGTCAAAGTCTTAGGTCATTTCTGCCCCCCTTAGGGGCAGATCGCCTATTGTAATTAGCCTAATCTGCCCCCGGGGGCAGAAACCTCTAGGCACCAGGGATATTTTTTACACTTTTGTTTAGACGTTGGGAGCGACTCCTTAGGCAAGGGTCGTTCCCTTTGAGGGCAAATTTATTTCAGGCCATTTCTGCAGATTGGCCTATTTTTGGAGGGCCCATGGGCACAAAGCCCACCAGAGACCAGGGAAGATTTTTTTTTTCTTTCTTTTTTTAAAGAGAGTGGGGGTATGGCCATACCTCCACCCCAAATAAATGAGGACAAAGTTGTTCTGCCAACCGGTGGGCAGATGGGGTGATATCCCAGGATCCACTCCCCGGGGGGGGGCACAAGGCCTACTGGATGGCAGGAAATAAAATAAAAAAATAGTGTGGTGGTGGCTATCAACCAGTACGACATGGTTATTCCCCCAATCCAACTGAAGTGGGTAACAGTCTTTCAGCTCTCCCACTCACACTAAAACATACTATCCCACAGCAAGCAAGAGGACTTTTGATTATTTTCGGTCTTGTTTTACATTTGGGCCATGAGAGCTTGGCTAACTTTCAAAATCTTCCCACTTGGAATGGTGAGGGCTGCACTTTTTAGACTTTGGAACGTTGCAATGTAGAAAAATCCACAAGAACTCTACACATCTGGAAACTAACTATCTGGGTGAGTCCAAGGTGGTTCGCTTCACATGCACCCTGCACCATTTTCTTACCCACAATGCCCTGCAAACCTTCAAGTTTGCTGGAAATCACACAGTTTTCCCACATTTTTGTGATGGAACCTTCCAGAATCTGCAGGAATCCACAAAATTCCTCCTACCAAGCATTGTCTTGTCTATACAGATAAAAATTCTGTCACACTTATCAGCCTATTTTTTTTTTTTTCAAACAGCCCTTTTGGACCCGCTTTGGTTCCCCTACAATTTCAACATGTTTTGGGCTCTTCCCTGTCACAGGCACTTGGCCCACCTACACAAGTGAGGTATCATTTTTCCCAGGAGATTGAGGGGAATGTTGGGTGGTAAGAAATTTGTCCTGGTGCAGTGACCCCACACAGAAATGTGGGAAAAATTTAATTTTTAGCTAAATTTGAGGTTTGCTGAGGATTCTAGGTAAGAAAGCACTGGGGGATCCCTGCAAGTCACACCTCCCTGAATCCTTCGGGTGTCTAGTTTTCAGAAATGTCTGGGTTTGGTAAGTTGGCTGCTGAACCTGCCCAGGACCAAAAAAGCAGGTCACCCAACAAAAAAACAGGTAGTTTTGTGTTTGATAATTTTGATGTATCTACATAGTGTTTTGGGGCATTTCCTTTCGCGGGCACCAGGCTTACCTACATAAGTGAGGTACCATTTTTATTGGGAAACTTGGGAATGCTGGGTGGAAGGAAATTTGTGGCTCCTCTCAGATTTCAGAACTTTCTGCCACCGAAATGTAAGGAAAACGTGTTTTTTTTTGCCAAATTATGAGATTTGCCAAAGATTCTGTGTAACAGAACCTGGTGAGAGCCCCAAAAGCCACCCCATTTTGGATTCCCCTAGGTGTCTAGCATTCAAAAAGGCACAGGTTTAGTAGGTTTCACTAGGTGCCGGCTGAGCTAGAGATCAAAACCCACAGCTAGGCACTTTTCCAAAAAACACATCAGTTTTCAATGTAAAAATGTGATGTGTCCATGTTGCGTTTCCTGTTGCGGGTACTAGGCCTACCCACGCAAGTGAGGTACCATTTTTATCAGGAGACTTGGGGGAACACAGAATAGCAGAACAAGTGTTATTGCCCCTTGTCTTTAACTACATTTTTTCCTTCCAAATGTAAGACAGTGTGTAAAAAAGATGTCTATTTGAGAAATGCCCTGTGATTCCCATGCTAGTATGGGCACCTTCAGAGATATTAAAATAACCACTGCTCCTCAACACCTTATCTTGTGCCCATTTTGGAAATACAAATGTTTCCTTGATAGCTATGTTTGACTTTTTATATTTCACCAAATCAATTGCTGCACACCGGGTATACAAGGAAAACCCCTTGCAAGGTGCAGCTCCTTTATTGGCTCTGGGAACCTAGGGTTCTTGATGAACCTACAAGCCCAATATATCCCTGCAACAAGAAGAGTCCAGCAGACGTAATGGTATATTACTTTTGAAATTCTGATATCGCAGGAAAAAGCTACATAGTAAAACGTGGAGAAAAAAATGTTTATTTTACCTCAATTTCAATATTTTTTATTTCAGCTATTTTTTGTAGGAAAACCTTGTAGGATCTACACAAATGACTCCTTGGTGAATTAAGAATTTTGTATACTTTTCAGAAATGATTAGATTTCTGGGATCCAGCATTGGTTTCACTCCCATTTCTGTCACTAACTGGAAGGAGGCTAGAAGCACAAAAAATAGTAAAAATGGGGTATATCCCAGTAAAATGCCAAAATTGTGTTGTAAAATGTGGTTTTCTGATTCAAGTCTGCCTGTTCCTGAAGGCTGGGAAGATGGCGAATTTAGTACCACAAGTCTTTTGTTGATGCCATTTTCAGGAAAAAAACACAAGCCTTCTTCTGGAGCCCAATTTTCCCATTTAAAAAAAAAAAAAAGAAATGTTTGTTGTATTTTGGCTAAATACTTTGTCTCCTCCAGGCGAACCCACAAACGCTGGGTACCTCTAGAATCTCTAGGATGTTGGACAAAAAGGACACATATTTGGCCCGGGT